>NC_139518.1:10297526-11497526 GCF_947247035.1 Vipera ursinii
GAATCCGACCGATTGCGATTAAGAAGCCTCACCAGGTCTTATCTCGCTGCGATAAGGGTGGCAAAATCCAACTACTTTTCCACCCTCATCGCGTCCGCAGATAACCGCCCGGCTGCCTTGTTCAGGGTGACTCGCTCCCTACTGAACCAAGAGGTGAGGGAGGAACCCTTGCAGGGCCGAGCCGAGGAATTCGGTCAATATCTGCTGGATAAAATTGCTCGGATCCGAACCGGCCTGGACTCCAACTGGGCTGAGTTGGAAGAACAAGGCATGGACAGTCTTGTCGACGTCACCTGGGAGGAATTTGATCCTGTGACTCCCAAGGAAGTGGACAGGATTATGAGGAGGCTGAGCTCCTCCACATGCTTACTGGACCCGTGCCCTTCATGGCTGGCATATGCAGCTCGAGAGGGGACACGAGGCTGGTTCCAGGCGGTCATCTCCGCTTCTCTGAGTGAGGGTCACTTCCCCACCGCCTTGAAGGAGGCGGTGGTGAGACCTCTCCTCAAGAAGCCCACCTTGGACCCATCCTCATTGAATAACTTTCGTCCAGTCTCCAATCTTCGCTTCCTTGCGAAGGTTGTTGAGAGCGTGGTGGCGCACCAACTCCCTCAGATCCTGGATGAAGCGGTTTATCTAGACCCGTACCAATCGGGCTTCAGGCCGGGGTACAGCACGGAGACGGCATTGGTCGCTCTGATAAATGATCTCTGGAGAGCCCGGGACAGGGGCCATTCCTCTGTCCTAGTCTTATTAGACCTCTCGGCGGCTTTCGATACCATCGACCATGGTATCTTGCTGCGACGCCTCAGGGGACTGGGAGTGGGAGGCACGGTTCTGCGCTGGTTCTCCTCCTTTCTCCAGGGTCGCTCGCAGTCGGTGTTGGCAGGAGGACAGAGGTCGACCCCGAGGCCTCTCGCTTGCGGAGTACCTCAGGGGTCGGTCCTCTCGCCTCTCCTGTTCAACATCTACATGAAACCGCTGGGCGAGATCATTCGCAGCTTTGGAGTAGGGTACCATCAGTATGCTGATGACACCCAGCTTTTCATCTCAACTCCAAACAACATCAGTGATGCCCTCGACGTGATGTCCCGCTGCCTGAAAGCGGTCCGGGAATGGATGGGGAGGAACAGGCTTCAACTGAACCCGGACAAGACTGAATGGCTGTACGTACCGGCTAGCCAGGATACTCAGAACATCCCATCCCTTAACATCGGGGACGAGTTACTACCCCCTGTTGATAGGGCCCGCAACCTGGGTGTCCTCCTTGACTCGCAGCTCTCCCTGGAAGATCACATAGGAGCTGTGACCAAGGGGGCCTTCTCCCGGGTTCGACTAGTTCGCCAATTACGGCCTTATCTGGACCTGGATGCCTTACGTACAGTCACCCATGCGCTTGTGACCTCTCGCCTAGACTACTGTAACGCTCTCTACTTGGGGCTGCCCTTGAGATCCACTCGGAAGCTTCAACTGGTGCAAAGTGCAGCGGCGCGGACACTCTTGGGAGCCTCCCGATACTCCCATATCACACCTCTCCTCCGTGCGCTGCACTGGCTTCCAGTTGCCTTCCGTGTGAAGTTCAAGGTGCTGACAATGACATACAAAGCCCTACATGGCATGGGTCCGGACTACCTGCGGGAGCACCTTCTGCCAATGTCAGCGCCCCACCGCCCTGTGCGCTCCCACAGAGAGGGCCTCCTCAGGGTGCCACCGCTCAAGGAATGTCGGCTGGTGGCCCCCAGGGGGAGGGCATTCTCAGTGGGTGCGCCAGCCCTCTGGAACAGCTTGCCAACCGAAATCCGGATGGCCCCCGACCTCCGCACCTTCCGGCGAGAATTAAAAACTTACCTGTTCCAGCAGTCCGGCCTGGCCTGATAGCTCTTATTGGGGTCCCAGTTTGTATTTTACTAGTGTTTGTTTTTCATTACGGTTCATTCTGTATGCCTATCTTATTCTGTACACCGCCCTGAGTCCCTCGGGAGAAGGGCGGTTTATAAAAACAAATAAATAAATAAATAAATAAATAAATATTGTGGAAAAGTGGGCTTTGTTTTGTTTACCTCCCATCTTATTTTTAATTTTCTCATTCTTGTCATGCAAAATTGACATCCGGTTTCCAAATCCAACAGATATTAGGTAGCCTACATATTTATTCAGTGGGGGAAAAAATTAGGCTTACAAGTAAATGCAAAATCAAATGATATTGACGTTTATATTTTAAACATCTATTTAAATATTAATTAGATTATGTACAATTCTGGATTGCAATACAATACTGTGGAAGATTAAATGCAAGTTAAAAACGTAGCAAATTGTCTTGTAAAAACATTTTTTAAAGATTATGGGTAAATTAATAGTCCTCTTAGAAGAAGAAATGCAGTATAATTGTTTTAGCTTTTAAATTTACTAACAATGGTTACTAAATTGAAGGCTAATTCATTCAAAGGGAAAGAAATTCTAAGGTAGATTTCATATTTAATTCCAGAAGAATATTACAGTTAAACCATAAGAATGTTTTCTCTGATGTGATTTAGGAGATTAATTCTATGCAAGTACCCAAACTCGGCATCCTAAGTATGCTAATTTTTATTCACATTTTTATGCACTTAATTTCAAATTATTCATTGTTCTTTAAAAAAAAGTAAGATATCTGCATGATCTCACTTACTGTACTATACAAATTTTGCTAAATCAGGAGTCCTCAACCTTGGCAACTTTAAGACTTGTGGACTTCAACTCCCAGAATTCCTCAGCCAGCTTAAAGTTGCCAAGGTTGAGGACCCCTATCCTAAATCAATTTTAAAACACAAAGGACTGAATTCAGAGAGAGACAGACAGACAGACAGATCCATCTTAATAAATGCCTCACTACAGATTTCTTATGTATTAATTTTCACTGGTAAACACTGTTAGCCATAACAATGCCCCAAAGTTCACTTTTCCTATAGGAAGATTCCCCTCAAGATCTACAGCAACACCTCACTCTTCATACACAGAGGCACTCTCTTGAGCTAGGTGGTCGTTCAAATGTTTGAAACATAAATATAAATAAATAAATAAATAAATAAATAAATAAATAAATAAATAAATAAATAAATAAATAAATAACAACTGAAAGTGGGCACAGCATGTTGACTAATAAATGCCTCAAGAAATTCCAGATTTCCAAAGACACTAAAAATCTTCATTTTGCCTATTGCCAATTCCATACCAAGATTTGATTGCACTGCTCAACTATTTCAGTGTAAGTTTTTTTCCTCCAATAATAGTGATTGTTCAGTTATCAGGATGAGTGCCATCTTAGCAACAGATAATTAAAGAAGAACCCATAACACCTACACACAAACACACACACAGAGAGAGAGAGAGAGAGAGAGATACTGCATATTATAGATATACAGTAAACTGACATAGACATAGATACAGATATAGATAAATATATCTATATAGATATATTGCATACAGATATACAGATGATATATATAGAGAGAGATGCAGATAAAGACACAAAGACATATACAGATATAGATATAGAATAGATATAGAAATAGATAGAACTAGTTAGATGTATTGTAAAAGCCACCCAGACCCATTTGGTGAAATGGGAAGTGTAGAAATGTGATGATTAAACACACAAATGCACACACACACACACACACACACACACACACACAGAGAGAGAGAGAGAGAGAGAGAGAGAGAGAGAGAGAGAGAGAGAGAGAGAGAAGAGGGAGAGACTTGGTTTACATCTATTTAGGTTTATGCCCTTATTCAGAATTAATCTTCCAGATATCAAGGACTGGAAAGGTTTTGTAAGGCTAAACTGTAATATCATCTGTTGTTTTTCATTGGGTCAGCTTTCAAAAATTAAAAGGGCTATCCTAGAGCATGCATATTAGAATGAATACTGTCTGTTCAAGACCTGTGCATCGTGATGGAATACCATCCTTAACCCTTTCCCCATTGTTAAAGTTAAAATCACACAGACCCTTTCAGCATAATCCTTTCTTATTATTTTTTTAAATGACAGATTTGAATCTGATTTAATATGAGATGCCTAAAGCTCCCTGTTTTACTGTGCAAAACAGGAGTGTATCAGTAAAAAATATTCCTTCATTTGTTCATTCAAACTTAGTTCAGCGTACTAATGCCACAGAAAAGTCTAATGCCAGCTTTATCCTCTCCCAGTACTAAATTCTCCTGAAATGGGGATTGTTTTCACCAAATTAGCTTCACTTCTTGGCTCATTCACCTTTAATCCAGCTTCATGAAGCCTTGTGGAAAGAAAGCACTAAAGCAGCTATCACAGATTTCTTTTCAAGTGTGGAATATAATACATCGATGCCATAATTTACTGCAAATCATCATATCCCATTACTAATACAATATTTGGACACTGTGCAGTACTGTGTGGTGTTACCAGCTTGTAAAACTACTATTTTAGCTAGTTTTGCAAATTAACATGTGCCCAGAGTAAAGTCAAAGAAACCCGGTACCACCCATTCATCAGTAAGAGATCCATTTTTGCAAGAATCCATGCTCTAAAAAGGGGTTAAAATTGCAGATGCTGTGAACAAACCACCTAATCCTTAAGGCCTGAAGCGTTAAGACAGATCTTCTCCTTAGGGTCCATCTCTGTCCATAATCAATTTCTTTCCTTGGAGAGCATTAATTGTTTCTAATGATAGCTTTCTATCAATACACTCTTGATCTTAAAAGGCATGGATGGCTATTTCCTTTATTCAATCAAATCATCTGTACAACTGTCAACCCCCCCTCCCCCTTAGCAAGATAATACCTTTTAAGCTTTGTATTTTAATATAAAAAATTAGAGGTAGCAGGAAATTTTAATGAAAGTGCTACGTTTGAGAATCAGGATGGTGGCTTCCATTATCCTCAGTAATGTTTGAAGATTACAAAAAGCCCTGTGTTTCAAAAGGTGAAAACTAATCTATCCCTTTCAAATTATTTCCTCCTACAAAAACTGGTCTGATTTTTTTTTCTTTAAAAAAGTGGAGGGCTGTAGCACTATATCTTTAAATATACGACTATAAAAGGTCATTTCTGAGAGAGTGCTAAATGGAGACTTAAAAAAATAATTAGCATTTACAAGAAATAAATATGAATAATTTGAGGAATAGGCCATCTTAAAAATTTTGGACTTTTTAGTGTTCCTTTTCTCTAGTCATCTTAATGATTTAATTAGAGAAATTAAATTATATATTTTTTCCAGCTAGAAAAGCTAAGAGTTTCAAAGTATAGGATGATTATTTCCTCAAATATTCGTATTTATCACTTGTACATATTAATTGCCTTAGATTCTTTATATTGTTCCATCAGATACCCATTGAGTGAAGTTTCTACAAATATTTAATATCATAGATATACTATCACTGTGACCTATTAATATGTTTTATTTTTACTTACCCTATTTTATTTTCTGGTAGATTTATTTTTGTAAATACATGGCTGGTTGGCTTTCATCTTTCCTTCCCTCCCTCTGCCTTCCTTCCTTCCTTCCTTCCTTCCTTCCTTCCTTCCTTCCTTCCTTCCTTCCTTCCTTCCTTTTCTTTCTTTCTGTTTCCTGTGAAATACAGGATTCCTAAGTCTCCCTTGTTCCTTAGCTTAATATAGATTGTGTGTGTGTATGTGTATGTGTATATATATACCCCTTTGTAATGATTCAAGGGTCTAGAAAATAAAAGTTGGCAGCACAAAAGACAGAAGACCTCTACAATCCTCCCCTTGCTAATTTATTGCATTCAGCATGCAAACTGTGTCTGCTGAGTGTTATGAGACTAAACAGTGACATTTTTAAAATATATGAATGAAGCATTTTCTCTGTGACTAGGAAAAAAAATGAGTACTCACTTCCATATCTAAACCTTTAAATCTATTCTTTTTTTGAAAATCTCTCTCTCTCTCTCTCTCTCTCACACACACACACACACACACAAACACACACAGGATTTCATGAACAGTCTCGTAAAGGGCACTTCTTACATTTCAGAGGAAATAACCTTTAGCTCTAAAATAATTGTATAAATTTCACTTTCATGGCTAGGCATAAAACTGCATCCCATCGGATAAGTCAGCATACAAGTGGTCCTTCCTGTTTATTGATTGCAAGCTTGCATGAAAGGTATTTATGCGAGGAATATGGATAGAAAGAGAGTAACATAGACAGCTTGTGGCAGTCAGTCTATAAGTTATCACAAAAAAAGAGGAGGGGGGTAAGGGAGCAGTTAACAACCTTGATAAGAGATGAAAATTGTGAGTGAAGCACACTGAGTTTATTCAGAGGTCTGATAAGCTCCTATTTGCTCTCCTACATAATGTTCTTGCTGTATTTATAAATTATCATTTAATTATGCTGGCAAGTGGTAATTGTCAAATAAAGCTCAGATAGGCATAGGCCTTCAGGCTGTACATGACAGAAAAAATATCTGTTAAAGCTGGGCTGATTCACACACTATTAGGAAACCATGGCCCCCCCCATTTGCCTCCCTCCCTCCTTCCATCTCTCTCTTCTCTTTCTAAATTCTTCCCAACAAATTATATAAAGAAGAATATTTTTTGCATTTTATAGGCATTCTGAAGAGTATTCAAATTGCACCATAAAGAAACAGTTATTTCTGGGTCTACTGAAATCACTCTACTCAAATCAGTGTTTGATTAAGACATCGTGTTTTTGTTTCGACTGAAGAATGGAAAATATTGAGGATTTTAAGCATGTTATGGCTTAAAATTTAGGCTAAAGGTTCCTTTTTTATTGAGCAAATCAAAATCTGGAGAACTATATAACAATGTATATTTGATATAAAGTAATAGCAAAAAAAAGTAACATGCCATTAAGATAGACACGGAACAGTTTCTTTTAAAAATATAAAGTCTCACCACTTATATTCAATTATAGTAAGACCAGCAAACCTTCCAGTGTTACATATTTGAAGTGGTTTCTAAAGTGTTTGCTACTTGTTTGATTAAATATCTAATCATCACAATGCTTACAACACTGTCCACAAAAGTGGTTTTTAGAATAAAAATAAAGGAAACCTCTCAGTGAGAGAGGTTTATTTTTTTTTATTTTAAAAAAATAAATCCAGGTTTGGACCTGGATACATTCTGGCAACTCCATAGAAATGGGTTTTAGCAGGGGAAGAAAAATGTTTTAAAGAAATCTTGCATAGCAAATACATTCCATCTTTAAAATTAAAGATGACAAAATGAAGCTTTAATTCTTATTGTTTGGGTAACAATATTAATGGGGCTAAAGGCATAGAGACAACAACAAGTAGCGCATGTGTTCTAAAACTTGCCTCCTTTCTCCTCAGTATCTCAAATTTTTCTATCAAGATACTGCTATAGGTAGATATACCTCCAAGTACTGAGTTAAGAAGAAAAATAAGTTGACAAAAAAGGTCAAAATTGGTCAAAAGAAGCAGAAATGTTTAATGTTTTAATTACATAACTTCGGAGTCGTAAACACTTGAAATCAAAGGTGAAGGAAACATAGATCACAGAGCTTACTTCTAAATAAAGACAGAAGGGTTTGTGACATAAATGAGGCAAGTTATAGTAAAGCCTGTTATAATAAAAGGTAACTTTTTCCAACAGGGCCAGGATTTAAAAAAAAGATTGAGATGGTGGCTGTGATTCAATAGTCATAGTCACCATTTTCGAGACATCAAGGTGGTGGCCAGGATTACATCATCATAGTCACCATCTTGACTTTTTTTAACTTCCTAAAATGGCCCCTCTTTTCTAAAGAGGCTATCAAGAGAAATGGAGGTTTCTTCCTAAACTGGTATGCACAATTTGAGTGGGCAAGAAAATAAGGCCATAACAAATCCAATTTGTATATATTTCCCTGTATCTCTTTCTGATAAGGTCTGAAAAAAGAGAAGCTGCCAATAAAAACAAAAATCAAAACAAAAGTAACTGGGTTGTTATCCCTTGAAAAAAAAATAAAGGGATCAAATCTGCCTGGTTACTTTTACAAGGAGACGTCCTCGGACAAGCGCTGGCTCTTCGGCTTTGAAACGGAGATGAGCACCGGCCCCTAGAGTCAGCAGGATAAACTCACGTTGCGACTTTCTTGATTGGTAGTGCAGATGACCTTCCCTGATTTTACTTCCTCTTGCATTCCTTTAGGCCAGGGGTCTTCAAACCTGTCCCTTTTATGAGTTGTGGACTTCAACTCCCAGAATTCCTCAGCCAGGCACACTTGCTGAGGAATTCTGGGAGTTGAAGTCCAGAAGTCATAAAAGGGCCAAGTTTGAAGACCCCTGCTTTAGGCTATTTTAATGTTTGCATCGCTTCTTTCACTGGAGAGAATTTTCTCCTGCTTGAACAGGGGGTTGGATTTTGTAAATGGTCCTGCAGAGAGCTTGACTGGAAGTGTCTGGAAATCACATCTTTCACTTATAATGTTTCCCTGAAGAGTTAACGTTCTAAACCAGGGATGTCCAACCTTGATAACTGTATTAGCTGAGGCAAGGACGAGAGAGGCGATGTCTTCGGTTCAAAGGTTTATTAACGTAGCCCGGACGAAAACAGAACGATTACAACAGCCTTATATAGGCAACTGTCAAACAAGTCAACGAATCAGGGGCGGGTGTTTTCCCGCCGAGGGACCCTGTACCAATAATCAGCTGGCAGCTTTTGACATTTCCCCAGTGATAACGCATGCGCATTGGGCTGGGGGAATCCTGTCAGCTGGCTGCCCGAGCAGCCAGGGTCGGAATAATCCAGCCGGCATTTTGACAGCTAGCGCCTGTCAAAATATGCGGTCTAGGCGCATGCGCCATTTTGACAGCTTCGCGGCTGCCGCCGCTTTGACAGTCCACGACTTCTGCTGTTTGACAGCTCGCGGTCTGGAGCGCATGCGCAGCTTTTGACAGCTGTCAGAGCGGCCGCGTGGAGCGGTTTTGACAGCTCGGGGAGCGTGACTGCGCATGTGCGTTTCCTTTGACAGCTGTCAGTGCGGCCACGTGGAGTGGCCTGTGACAGCTGTCATTTGTGGAATACGCTGCAATAAGACTTGTGGACTTCTCCAGTTTGCCAGTCCACAAGTTGCCAAGGTTGCCTGTTCTAAACTAAGGAACATTTTTGCAAGAGTTCATGACAAGTGGTAGCATCGTTCAAAGGTTTAAAGTGCCTTACTTTCCAATCATTGTTTTTCTATTGATTTTTTTTTCAGGTGACCTTGTTGATCTTGCAAATGCCAGACAAAGTTGTGCTTGGTTAGTGTTTGAAAGAGTGTCCCACAGAAATCCTGATCCTAGACAAGTCTGGAATATAAACAAAAAAACAAAAAGAAAGAAATCCCAGAAGAAGACAATAAGTCATTTTAGTACTGGCCAGGAATACAAACAAACCCATGGAACTTTTTATCTTTATCAAACTTATTAAGAATCAGGAATGATCATTCTATTTTGACTTATTGTTGTGGAGGGAATAAAAAGAAGGGAGACCTTAATGTGAATTAACTTGAGCTATCAAAAAAGGGATAAGAAGGAGATGCAATAAATTAAATTACACATTAAGTTAATATAATTTATTGTTCAAACCTTTACACAGGAATCTAGTCAATTAATGGTCAGCACTAAATTGGTGTTAGACATGAATTAACAGAGTTCAAGAGGGGTTTGGACTTGGGCTGCTTTGGGGAACGTAATAACTCCAGGCTGATTCATCTCTTGATTTTGCCCCCAGGCCCTGTCTGTCCTTCTCCTTTAGAATGCAACTCTTCATTGGTATAATCTTTTGGCAAGGACATTTAAAACACAAGTTCTGAAGCACAACGGGCTTTGTTACCATTCCAAATATGTATATTATGGATCATAACAATATTATGCCAGCCTTGAAAATGAAGTACTGGCCCACAAAAGATATTGCACCATATGATACAACATGTACTGTATTAGTCATTTAGTTTCTATTAGCATCCATAAATAAAGGATGAATCATCCTTTTTGGTCCAAGACCTGATGTACCCCCAAACACTTGAAACACTTGAAAACTCATTGAAACTTCTGTTCATACACCTATGCTTTAAAACTCATAAATACATCCATTCTTGCACCTGTAGATGGGGAAGATGGAGAGACAGAGACAAAGAGACAGAGAAGAGAGGAGAGAGAGAGAGAGATTCCTCTCTTTGTTACAATCAGACATAGTCAATCAAAGGAGCAGTTGAGGGCGGAATGGGGCAATTTGCCACAGCCAACTTGCCATGGCCAGCTCGTCACGGGCAAATCGTTGCTGGACAATTCAACAATTCAATTTAATTATTTAAAATATTTTTAAAAATATTTTAATTTTTGTCTCTATCATTTCATTTTGTTCCTCCTTTGGCATCCTTTCTTTAATGATTCTATTACATTATTTCTTCAGTATTAGTGTAACTCTTGCCCCACGGCGAGTTGTCCTGCAGTGAGTTGGCTGCAGCAAAATGGCTGCAGGAAGTTGGTCCTGGCGAGTTATCGTAGATCCGTTGAGGGTTTTTCACTTATTTTATTTATTAAATTAAATTGGGAAGCACCTCTCTCTCCTTGACCTGCCTTTCCAGTGAGTTCACTTAATTCAGCATGATAATATCTAACAACTCACCTTCAGCTTAATCCATCTTATAACAGTGATTGCAACATTACTGTTCCTATCATCACTTGCACCTGATGAGTTATATGGAAACCTTGGCGATTCAACAGTTTGCTGTGGGGAAATTGTTGAAAGGCCTGTTTATTTATTTAAACAAAATGAAAGCACTGCATGTCACAAAATAATTTAGTCACCAGGTAGCTTAATTGCATCAGAAGAAGCAGGAAATTCCCTTTGTTTGGCTCTTGTACAAGAAATAACAGAATTATGATTTCATGATTCATTATTATGGCTCATGATTTGCATGATTTCTAGATCATATTTCCCCACTCTGATGCCATCTAGATGCTGGGGCTAGAATTTCTAGAAATTCCAGGGATAAGGAATTCCAGAAGAATCTAGCAGTCACCAAAAAGAAGATTTAAAACTGGATATGTAACTATTTGGGGGCTGCAGATTAGTGTGACATTCCAAGAAGATACATAAGGACAGGACTAGATTGGATAAAGCCGTGACCATAAAAAATGCAAATCAAATTAATATAATTACTCCTCTTGCAACGTAATAATAAAAATTGGGTTTTTCAAGAGCGCCTCAATCCATTTTCATCTGTGTTCAAAAAGCATGCATCTGATTTCACTTGGCTGGAAAAGAGGTCACTAAGCTGGGTTTTTGTTTTTTTTCCCCCTTTTATTTTTTTTTATTCCCGCCCCCCATTCCCTTCACACGGTTTAGCACTTTCTGGTTCATCCCTGAACTTCTGAGCTGCAATTCCATTAGGACTTATCATTTCTGCTTCACTAGTCCAGGAGAATATATATCCCAAATTCAGATCTGAGAGCAGCCTAACCACTGAGTTATTACGAACAATGGGCCTCCTCTAAAGGAAGACCTCATCAGGATTAGTGTTTTTTTGATGAGGTAATCAAATATGCAATTTCAGTCCCAATGCTGCCATGCTTGGCAAAATGATCTTGGTGGGAGGTAGACTTTAACCTTTAGTACAGGAAATGGACAATGACAGATCACCCACATTGTACATTAGCAGATATCTTTAATTGCTGCCAGAAAAAGAAGCCAAATTCTGACACAACAGATCCTTCCAATAGTATTTGTGCGAAGCATGGTTTGGGCAACGATAAAGGAAAACAAATCCTGCTTTTCTTGGCCCGTTCCTAATTACATAATTGTTTTGCTTTTAAAAAGTGTTTTGACAACAACTGTCCCTTTCACTTGTCATAAAATAATTTGAATACCCAGTCCCAATTCACATTCTCTCGTTCGGCTAATGAATACCTTCATCATTTTACTGACTTTGTACGGCGCCTACCCCAAACATGTTCCAAAATGCATTTAAAATGTTTAACACTTTTAACATTGCTCTTTAGATGACAACACCCTAATTTTATTTGATTGTATAACTTGACTGTTACATGTTGTTAAGATGGACTATTGCAGCTCTATAGAGATAAGAACATAAATGGAGGGGGAAAATGTATTAAAATGTGAAGGCAACTGCAAATTCTGTTTTTAAAAGCAGGTGCGTAAAAAATAGCTTTTAGAAAAGTAAACAAGGTGGGGTTTTTTAATGCACACAATAAAAAATGCTAACCTTAGATCCAGCCATAGAGACCATCACTGACTTTTTATAATTGGATTATATAAGATAGTCACATTTGCATGTTGGGGACAGCAAATGGAACCGAATTGTTGCATATTTATTACTGATTTACTGTCAACTAGAATTCCCACCCCCCACATACACTTTACAATTAACCCCATTATTGCCAGCTGAGCCTTTAGCAGGGGCATTTCAGCTGAATAAAGCTAAACTTATAGACTTTCATATCATATGAACAATACAATTATACACACACACACACACACACACACACACACACACACATATATATATATATATATATATATATATATATATATATATATATATATATATATATATATATATATATATATATATATACCGGTATATATATATATATACCGGTATATATATATATATACCGGTATATATATATATATACCGGTATATATATATATATATATACCAGTATATATATATATATATATATATATATATATATATATATATATATATATATATATATATATATAGATCTTTGGTCATTTGGGTTTTTTCCCATGTAGAATTGAAGGTATAAGAGCAACGTTTCGACGAAATCTCATCCGTCATCCTCAGGCTGGTGGCTTCAGCTTCGTTCTTCTGGGAAAAAACCTGAATGACCAAAGATTCACATACAAACACCCGCGAAAACCTCAGAAAACACACACACACACACACATATATATACACAAACACACAAAAGGCCAGTATTAGAAGTTGTGTAAACCCTTAGTAACCGCATTAAGAAAAATTGAAGAGAGTCTTCTCTCAAATTTTAAATGGTACATTCTCTATGCATGTAGAAACCCAAGGTTTTTCTGATGTTTATTTTAATCTTACGAGCTTTGGTTCAACTTTTTAAAATCAAAAATAAATTGATTACAAAATGACAGAAACAAACAGAAAATTAATCAAATGAAAAAGGTCTAGAAAAAAAATTAGCCCACTCCTAAGAAGAAATGCAGAGTAGCCTCAAATAATAGTAAAATACTTTTCATTCTTTGTTCTTTTTTAAATATTTTGACATTTTATATTTTAACTTTCCTTTGAATAAACTAAAAAAAAATTCAGGAAAAAATAATAAAACCAGTCTAAATTAAATCTATGTTCATCTCTTGAGCATTTCTAAATCTTCACGCCCCTGGACCATCTGCTAAATTTTTTTGTTTCCCTGCGTTGAATAAGGAGATGTGCATGTAATTCTATTCATATTTGAACACAAATAGAATTTTTTGTTCAGTTTGGAAACTTGTTAAAATAGATTCTGATCACTTGGAAGCTTACATTCGTATCTGAGTTGCAGTGCAAACAGAAACTTAATGTAATCATCCTCTTTTAGCCTAAGAGACGGCAAGGAAGACTGTGTTGCAAATGAACAATCTCTAGATGTACCGAGCATTTTAGGAACTGTGTTTCTAACACAAGTGACACAGTGTGAGAAAAACTGTGGTATTGTTAGCCACACTAGTTGGACCAGACCAGGAAATCAACTCTACAGGGTGGCTAAAGTTACTTTTGTTGAGACTGGCTATCATAACTGAATCCTGATTGTGCTGTAGATCCTCTCCCTTCTTATACTCAGTGTATTAGGGAGAGTCTGCCTAAGATATTTCTCAGTGTTAACTCATAGCTCTGGACTTAAATGTTTAAGTTCATTTAGCCTAAGTAACTGTCCTTGTATATTTCAGTCACCATTGTCTTCCTTACAGTCTACAAATACTGCATTCATTTAAGAAACCCCAAACACTGTATGATTTATATAGAATATCTGTATAAAGCAAAGACATTTCTGAGTAAGCCTGATAGTGATCTGGTGCCTAAAATAACTGTACTGACATTCCATAAAGATGGCATTACTTCCAAAAAGTTCCTCCAACAGTAGATGTAAGCTTAGCCTCTTTTTGCACAAGACCTGAAGCAATGGTTAAGAAGAACATGTGATGGCTTACACAGTAAGTAGATGGAAAGAAATAAATGAAAAAAATTGTCACCAGCCTAGAATCAAGATTCTGGTCAATTAATAGTAGGTTCTAGTGAGCCTGCAACATGACATTTATTTTAGAGGTTGGGATCTGAGGTGTATTGGAGATGCGTTTGAGATTAAATGAAGGAAACTTCAGATGAGCAGAGAGATTCCACAGGAGATCAAGGTCAAAATGGCAGTTGCAATTGCATGATTGAAGTCTCATGCATCTAACACATGGCTTTGATTGATTGACTGATGATATTTATATAGCTGCCCATTTCACAATATAGTGACTCTAGGTGCCTTACAATATCAAAAGGTTATAAATATCCAGATGTTAAAAAAATAAAATTAAAAGACATCAACAATATTATTTATATGAAAATAATGAAGAGAATTGATGTTATAAACAATGCAGCATTGTCATCAAAAGGAGATTTCCTTGAGAGTCCCAGTCTAACTGTTGGAGCCATGTTTTAAAGGACTTCCAGGGATGGGAAAATCTCACCTGGGGGAGGGTGGCGTTGTTCCACAGGGTGGATCCCATGGCAGAAAAGGCAGGTCTCCTGGGTCCCACCAGATGAAACTCTTTCACAAATGGGACCCACAGCATATCTTTTTTGCCAAGCTAAATGGGATCAGGTAGAGGCAGTCCCTCAGAGAATCCAGCATTGTGCTATGAAGGGCTTTATAGATCAAAACCAGCAGCTTGAGTTGGACCTGCAACCCTACTAGCAGCCAATGCAGCTCACAGAGTAGAGATATGACTGGATGGAGTCACTGAAGCAGTAGGCGTGAGCTTAAATGGACTCCAGAAGATGGTAGAGGACAGGAAGGCCTGGAGGAACGTTGTCCATAGGGTCGCGATGGGTCGAACACGACTTCGCAGCTAACAACAACTCTAGAGGTACACCTTACAGCAGGGGTGTCAAACTCAATTTCATTGAGGGCCGCATCAGCATTGCAGTTGCCCTCAGGGGGCCAGGTGGGTGTGGCCTGAGTGGGCGTGGCCTACTGGGTAGACGTGGCTAGAGTGCATATGGCCTACTGGGTGGGCGTGGCCAGCTCTACATCATTCGCATTTAGGGTGCCTATGGGAGCCTGAGCAGGAGTGGGACAGATCTGAGGGTCTCTGGCAGGAGGAGGGTCTCTGGGCCAGGGCCAAGGCAGTGGGGGCCATTCCCTCACTGTTTCCAGGATGGCTTTGCAGGCTGCATGAAACCACTTCGCGGGCTGGATCTGGCCCCCGGGCCTTGTGTTTGACATGTCTGCCTTACAGTAATTGCTTGTATTTTGTACCAACCTCTGGATAGCCTTCAAGAGTAGCTGTCAGCCTTCCCAGGTAGACCAGACAGGAAACATCATCAGATGAGCTAATTTTACATTATTGTAAAGCTACATTAATAGAATCATGCAAGTATGAAAGTACAAATCTTCCTCTGTCTCTTTTTATAGCCCTATAAGCGATGGAGGATTCTTTCTGAATTTCTTTCTCTGCCAATTATGCAATTGCGGGCTGGCCCTTATCTCATTGTTCCCTAGGTAGCATCTCTACCAAGGTCATTCTCACATACCATTACAGCAGACATTTGAGAGCTGACCAGCATTAGTGACTGTGAGCATAGCCTCGCAAACTAGAAATGATTGCAACTGGGAACAGGCTATGATTATGCAGTCATAGCTACATCTCATTTTTTTTATTTTGAGGAATCCCATGGATCAGGAACAAAACATTTCTGCATTCTCTGCAGAAATACATGTTATTTTTCTGAGAGGCTTCATAATAAAAGTTTAGATTGTGAACCCAGGAGAGTTGCACAGGAAGAGATAGCCACAATCCTGACAGCAATGTAACTTTAAAGGATCCTCTCTCTTTGATTAGAACATTAAAATGTGCTGCTCTTTAATAGTTTTATTCATTTATTGTTCTTCTACGGCAGCACTGCCCTGTCCTGAAAATTATAGACTTGACCACCAAATAGATGTCCAACCTAGTGAGACAAGTGGACATCTCCAATTTTGAAAAAATGCCACGGACATTATCACACAATGGTTGTCGTGGGAAGGGAAATGCCAACAAAACACAACAAATATATGAGGGGCCCTTGTTGCTCTCTGAGTTGCTGATGTTTCATTACCAAACTATGTAATGCCATCAGTGCTAGGAGAAACCCCACTTCCTTCCAGCACTGATGGTGTTATCCACAATTCAACCCTGAGCTACAAATAGTCTCTTCTATTGGTACAAGAAATGTACCAATGTTTTAAAGAAGGCAAATTGATGAAACTTAGAAAGACCCTCAGGTGCACTACAGTCCCAGGCAGTTGCATCCTACTGAGAATTAAGACAGCATATCTAAACTAAGACAAACAAGGTTGCACGGAAACAACCATACAGAGAATCCAGATAACAGATGAGCAAACTAAGGCTCTTATTCACAACTCACAACTTCTACATGTCTCCGAGGACACTCAGCATGAATTTCATCTTATGTTTCTCTCTTTTTTTTACCATTGTTAAGCAAGAGAGGGGATATATATTTAGTATATGTTTAATGTTTATATTTATGTTTATGTGTATTATGTTTAATGTTAATTTTAATGTTCATATTTATGGTTCTTAATATTTTAATGTTTTATATTGTTGTTTTTACTTTGATGTAAGCCACCTCTATGCAAGCTGGGCAGCATATAAATTTAATAAATAAGTCCAATTTTTCTATCACCAATCATGTATATGTACAGCTTATTGATAGTAAAGCTTCATTAGCATAGCTGCAACATAGCAAGCTGTTGGCTTTTTAATAGATGTGACTGAGACAGTAGGATTGGTCAAACAATTTAACAACTAACTGCAAACTCTGTGTGTGTGTGTTTGTGTAGGCATACATACCCACCCAAGCACGCACATGCTTGTTTAACTGTTGGCAATTTAACTTAATTAAAATTAAAATGTAACAATATTATTGAATAAAAATTAGCACACATTATAAGCAACCTAAACATCTTTACTTCTTCTTATGGTCTAATTCTACAGGGTTTTTTTCCCTTCAGATATCTTCAATTTTAAAAAAAGGATTAATTATTTTCATTTTTCAAATGTGACATTCAGAAAAGAGACCTAAATATAGTAAGTTTTGATTCTCTCACACACATTTTTTTTACTGTATGTATTTGGAGAGGAGTGAATATTCATTTAATTTTCTTCTCTTTTGTGGCGGGAGAGACATTAACACAAAATAGAGAAATAACGATGATGGAAAAAAGATCTAAAATATCTAAAGAGGAAACTCTGAAGATCTTCTATGGCAACCATCATCCCTTGTTCAATAGGTAGCCTTTCTCAAAACATGGGGTTGAAAATTTGGGATGAGTCGGTTGCCTGATTTTATACAAACAGACGAGTTGATCTTTCCACAGGCCAAACAGGGGTTCTCCTCTGGGCTGAGAAGCATTTTCTAATTCAGACAAAGATATTTCTCCCAAAATGTTCCAAAGGCAGACACCACAGTGTATATACAGGTAGTCCTCAACTTACAACCATTAGTTTAGTGATGTTCAACATTACAATGGCATTTGCAGCATACACACAGTCCAGTGATCAAAATTTGGGAGCTTGGCAACCTGCAGTTATTTATAACAGTCACAGCATCCTGGGATCACATGATCAGGATCTGGGACCTTCCCAACCAGTTTTCAACAAGCAAAGTCAAAGGGGGAAATCAGGTTTGCTTAATGATTTAATGTTATGATTCATGTAACAACTGTGGTGTTTTGCCTTAACAACTATGGCCAAAAAAGGTATAAAACTGGGTGATATTCATTTAACAACCGCCTTGCCTAGCAATGGAAAATCTGGCCCAAAGTCTATACAGGTTGACAACTACAGGACGACGGCTGCATCCTTCCCATATGTCTTCCTGCTTATCAGGAATGGGGGAAAAATAAATAAATATAGCAGTTGGATTTTCTATCTCAAACAGCAGTCAGTGAACCAAACAGCAGGGGAGCATGGAGGTGGAAAAGGAAGACTGCAAGATGATGGCTGTTCTGTAGCTTTTCAGCTACACTTTGCCAAAGACACAAAGGTCAACATTTCCTTTGCACGCTGAATTCTGGGATTGGGTAGGACAAAGAAAATTACCAGCATCTGCTATTTATGTTTGCCTTGACCAGCCTGGAAGTAGCCTGCAAAGAATACAGAACCAAAGCAAATATGAACAAAAAAACCCCACAAGTTTACATCCCACGTCTGCAGCTGGAAGGAGGGATTCTCTTTCCATCCTAAAAATCTTCGGAGGGGAAGATATCTTTTTGCTAAACAAAGAAAGACAAAATACCTCTGGTGTACAGGATACAGCGCTGATCACACAACGCAGGAAAAATTGGAGCTGCAATCAGATTTTCCCTCATTTTGCAGCCGATAAACATGTCTTACAGGGAAGTGGGGGGCAATTTCTGAAACCAAAGCCTATTATTTTTGCAAAAAAAAAACCAACACCCAAGCCTTCCGAATTTTAGAAACGCTTGATCACTCATTATGGCTTGCAGTTTTTTTTTCCAGAAGTTCCTGCTTGTCCAGTGACACAATTATGCTAGTTTCTTTTTTTTAATGAACGAATTAAAAATGAATTTTTAAAAAATGTTCTGTTTTAACATGTCCCCCATGGATCTTAATTTCATACTTTAGGGGAGATTTTTCACAAACTATTATAAATCTACTTTAAGTCTCTGGAATCATAGGAGACGAGACAAAAATTC
Organism: Vipera ursinii; assembly: GCF_947247035.1. NCBI lineage: Eukaryota > Metazoa > Chordata > Lepidosauria > Squamata > Viperidae > Vipera > Vipera ursinii. Next base: position 10,316,501 of record NC_139518.1, read on the forward strand.
ACCCTAGCCACTTCGGCATTCACATAACCAGCAGCAATTGAAGGTGACTTCTATATGACACCTTGTATAATGCAGAGGTTGGAAAAGATTTTTTGAGTTGCTCACCAGGCTTCTATATATATATATCTACAATGAAAGCTGGACCATAGAACTCTACTTTTCTGGACTCTGAAATGGAACCTTTTAGATCCTGAGACATTTTTTTCTTTAAAAACAATCAGGCTACTTTTGTATTCAAATTTTAGATTTTATTCAGTTGCTTTATTATTTGAATTCTAAATAATTATACTTGCATCTTATAACTATGTTTCAGAGAAATCATTTACTCAGATATCAAGAATTCAAGTCTTCCTTTTTGCCAAGATTCCTATCTGCTAAACTTGCAAACATATTTAAAACTTCTTCAACCTTCCAAAATCATTCTACTATGTAACATAAGATATTTATAAAAGACACAGAGAAAAGCCCCATCGAATATCAGGATAATAAACATACACAAGCCTATTTTTTAAAATGTATATTTTTGATTTATCTAATGCTGTTCGAAACAAATAATAAGGAATGTAGACTTTTAAAATTCAGTGTTGTAATAATTTTGAATAAATATTTTTCATGACTTTATGAGCTTTTAATTTTCAAAGTGGGTACATCAAAGGTAAGTGTTTTAAAATCAGTCAGCTCTGGTCCAGATTCAGATAACACACTAATCCTAATTCTGAAATGGTTTACATGATATGTAGACTTAGATCTTTGTTAAAGTTTACAATCTTTAAAGCAAACTTCTAACAGGTAATGTGGTACCACATTAGATTAACATTTCATATCTTGATAGCTTGAGGCAAAAGTCTTATAATTTAAAAACCAAACATGAATTTGATAAATCATTCTTTCTCACTCTCTCTCTCTCTCTCTCCACACACACATACACACACACACACACAGAGAGAGAGAGAGAGAGAGAGAGAGAGAGAGAGAGAGAGAGAGAGAGAGAGAGAGAGAGAGAGAGAGAGAGAGAGAAACACAGATATACACAGACCTAAATATACACTATGGTTCCTTATATCTATGATAAAGCATTATTTTCTTTAATTCACAGTTTTGTTGGGAACAATTCAGTTAGTCTTCTTTAATTTGATAATTATGCAAATGTAGAATCTTATTCTGAAGGAGAAAATGTTAACATACATTGAAATACCCAAATGTTTAGAACTATAATCTGTGTGATAAAATGCATTACTTTGTTTAAAAGGATTGTTTTACAGAAGTAATTAACAATCAGCAATCATATAGTTCAGACCGGTGTTTTGATGCCATCTGTTGGAATAAGTCTTCTTACTCCCTAGAATGAAGCTATAATTTTCAGTTTATGATTTCATTATATACTGTAGAACAGCTACTAAAAAAAGAAGAAATAACATCTCACTATACATTTCCTTAAAGAAAGAAGAAGAAGAAAAAATCCTCGCTGAATCAGTTACTGTTTATTTTTAGGTTTAAAGGGCCCGCACAAGAAGATTTGAAAAACAGATTGGAACATCTATGATTATGATGGCTGTTTCCATGCAATTTCAATTTTAGACTAGGAACCGGAGGAAATTACTTTTATGTTAAACATAAAGCACAAGGCTTGTTTGGTGAAATAGCTTCTGAAGCACCTGAATGAACAATCCAGTAAAATGAGGGCCCAACGATGAAAATACAGTCAGCCACGGTTGACCTTGAAGAAAACGGCTTCCATAAGGAAGCAGCCCTGTTTCAACAGGCCACATTGGGCAGGTTTGAACATTTCCTTATCCCCATGGTAACCCTCTTCAACCCCACATAATGCCTCACCCAGCTTTTGTGCAAAGCCTCCTATTCACTTGGAGAGTACCCTTCAAGAGCTGGGTGTTTCTGGCAGTGGCCATCACAACGTGAAAGCACTTTGCACAATCCAGAGTCTTGGCACAGCCAGTTAAAGATGGAAAATGCAAATCAGCCAAACACACACGCCTACACAAACAAAAACACAGAGAGAGAGAGAGAGACACACACAAAAGCAACGCATGACTTTCTACTAGGTGAGCTTTCTCTAATCTAGCGCGCTTATGTTGAGACTTCAACTCCCAGAGCCCCATCAGACTCCAAATCTTATTTTCATAATGAACTTGGTCATTAATATTAATTAATGTTGTTAAGCCATTAAAATCTCACCTCCCCCAGCGCACCCTGCTCCCTCCTTCCCCATCTTTTAATTATAATTTGTATTTTTATTGTGATCAGAAATATGCATTGCTTATGTAACCTGCCCCGAGTTGCCTCGTGGCAAGATGGGTGGAAAACAAATTTAATAAATAAATAAAATTTGCACAGCATTGACTCCACAGCGAAAAGGTTGTGTGGTTTTCTCACCCTTACAACGACAAAGGTTTTGGCTTCATTTGTCAGGGAGTAAAGCAATCTAATGGAAGTTATGACAATTAGAAAGAGACAGCTTGTTACTGATGTCACAAGTCATGCTTATTTCATTATTTATTTAAATTAAATAACCCTACATTTCCAAAACAACAACAACAACAATAATTAAGCAACGATATCTGCCTATCCCAGGTCCTTGGGAAGGATTCAAGAGATAGACAAAAATTCCACATCCATTCAAAACATCAGTCATAACAATACAAGTTAAAAAAAATCATTAAGCTTTAAAGGCTGGGCAAGCAGAATATGCTATATCACTATATTAATTACTAGAAGACAAGAGAGATTAATCACTTCAGGGTAGAAAATTGTATAAAAACTCTCAATTTAAGACAGAACAGTTATATGAATCATGATATCGGAAGCTTTGTATTCAATAGTCAATATGGTTTATTTTGAATATAAGATACCAGAGGCCACAAATCAATAAATTGGCACTCTGGTATTTAAAATGTGGACTTCTTGGGTCATAAGCCTACATTTCTTCTGAGACATTTCTTACCAATTGCTAACTTAACCCTAGTTAATTCAGATAATATTAGTTTGTTTCAAAGCATTTATTTGCTTCAAAGATACACAGATACATCTCAAATAAAAATTCCTCCAGTTTTCAATCACTACATTTATATAACCACGTCAACCTAATTTGTGCTATTTTTGAAGACAACGCCATTTTTGCGACACTGCCCAAGCCAGCATGTGTTCTGTTTTATAAACAGATTAACTGCTAGATTAACCTTTTTGTTTTAATACACTAGAGGGAGCTAGATCCTTATATTGCACATGTATGACTAATTGCAAAAATCTGCTCACTTAGGCAGGACCTATACTAAAATTGGGGGGAAAAAATTGTTTAGCACAGCAGATATCTTGACCTAAATAAAGAATACGTTTGTGGAAACTGATTTCATAGTTATCAATATGACAGTTTTGTAGTTAATAAATTACCACTCTACATTCTGGAAGAAAGACATTCTGTTACAGTACTGAACAGATTAATTTTGGATTGCTCCAATATAAAATAAAACAATAATTCAATGGACTTGTAATTTATGCCTTGTAATTATTTATTAGGTTGAGGGCAAGAGAAGAAGGGGATGACAGAGAATGAGGTGGCTGGATGGAATCACTGAAGCAGTAGGTGTGGACTCCAGAAGATGGTAGGGGACAGGAAGGCCTGGAGGAACGTTGTCCATGGGGTCGCGATGGGTCAGACACGACTTCGCAACTAACAACAACAACAAATTATTTATCCAGCAGCAACATACACAACTATGCATAAATCTTCTTTTCTAAAGGGAAAGATATAATCTGCTTCAAAGTTTAGCCCCGGTGACCTCATGAACAGAATAAGAGGGTTAGAAGGGACCTTGGAGGTCTTCCAGCTCAACCCTTGATCAAGCTATACTATTCCAGACAGGTGGCTGGAACGCTAGACAAGAAGAGAAGTTAAGTCGCTTCATAAAAGCCTTCAGTGAAGGAGCACCCACAACTTCTGAAGGCAAGAGTGTTTTACAATTTTCTCTGCAAAAATTCAAAAAATGTCTATCCCTGGTTCTTTTGACCTTTAGTGTAGCCTGCTGATCTAATATTCCCTAGTCCCCCATCCAAATACTAGCCTCATCTAACTTTGTTTAGCTTCCATGCTCAGAAATAGTTATTCAAGAGTTGATCCCTGAAGTTAATCTGTGTTTGAATTTGGGGGAGTGGGGGGAACAAACAAACCCACTTTTCTCAATTCTAAAAATTAAGAGAGAGAGAGAGAGAGAGAGAGAGAGAGAGAGGAGAAAGAGGAGAAAGAGAGAGAGAAGAGAGAGAGAGAGAATAAAGAGAGGAGAGAGAGAGGAGAAAGAGAGAGAGAGAGAGAAGAAAGAGGAGAAAGAGAGAGAGAAGAGAGAGAGAGAGAATAAAGAGAGGAGAGAGAGAGGAGAAAGAGAGAGAGAGAAGAAAGAGGAGAAAGAGAGAGAGAAGAGAGAGAGAGAGAATAAAGAGAGGAGAGAGAGGAGAGAGAGAGAGAGAGAGGAGAAAGAGGAGAAAGAGAGAGAGAAGAGAGAGAGAGAGAATAAAGAGAGGAGAGAGAGAGGAGAAAGAGAGAGAGAGAGAGAGAGGAGAAAGAGGAGAAAGAGAGAGAGAAGAGAGAGAGAGAGAATAAAGAGAGGAGAGAGAGAGGAGAAAGAGAGAGAGAGAGAGAGAGGAGAAAGAGGAGAAAGAGAGAGAGAAGAGAGAGAGAGAGAATAAAGAGAGGAGAGAGAGAGGAGAAAGAGAGAGAGAGAGAGAGAGAGAGAGGAGAAAGAGGAGAAAGCGAGAGAGAAGAGAGAGAGAATAAAGAGAGGAGAGAGGAGAAAGAGAGAGGAGAGAGAGAGAGAAACTAGAAAGCATTCTGCCCATTAAAAAATGCAAAATATTTCACCGAAGAAGTTTTTTGGTATAGAAAATCAGTGGTGTCCAATTGGCGAGATATATTTTAATCCTGATTGCTATTCAATTGATTTAGTTTACTTCTTTGGTATTATCATATGACTTTTGTATTCCCGACCTTCGCTCTTTTCGCCGTGACCGGAAAACCTGGTTATTCAAGCTTGCCGGCCTGGACTGAGGGATTGGGATTTTAAATTTTAGAATTTGATTTACTTGGTTTGGGGCTAAATTTAATTTAATTTATTTTTAACTTTGTATGCCGTGTTTTAATTGCCCTGTACACTGCCCAGAGTCCTTTGGGAGAAGGGCGGTATATAAATCTAATAAAATAAAATAAATAAATAAATAAATTTAATGACTTTGTACAGAGTCCAGAATCACATTGTGATTCTGTACATATCGAATATTATTCTACTGACGTTTTAATTTTTTATTGTCAGCTGCCTTGAGTGATGTTTGTTTGTAATGTCATCATGTAAAATTGTACACTAGTAATAATAACAATACCAGCCATAGCTGACAATATTTACTCATACGTGGCCAGTTATAGAACAAGCTAAGCAGGGTCAGGCCTAGTTAGTATTTGGATGAGCCACTATCGGAGACAGGAAAGTAGACTGCAAAGTTTTTTGTTCTTGTTTTTTTTTTTAAAAAAAAAAGTCATCCTGGAAGAACACAAAAGCCAACTATTGTCAAGAAAAATATATGGCGAAACCAATTAATATTTTGTAGCAAATCACCACACAGTGCAAATAAAATCCAGAATAACAGGAAGTAACCTTGGAGATCTTCTAGTCCAAACCCCTGCTCAGGCAGGAGACCCCATCTCATTTCAGACAAATGGTTGTCCAATCTTGTTAGGTTCAGACAGACGAATGACTCAGTGATGTTTAACAGTAAGAACGCTTTATTAATACACATATGTCAACTGTCAACTGTCAGAATAACTCCGGCTTATATACTCCGGCCGTTTGAACTGTATCCAATCCGCAGCCCGGAATTTCCCGCCGTTAAAACATTACCCAATAAATGCTCCCAAACTTCCCACTTCAAGGAAACCTTTTGCAAATAAGCTACTGACACAACACCCCTTCCCCCCCAGTTGATGTTATTTGTTAACGTAATCTCTCAAGTATTTAGGTGGCTTATGGACCCTAGATGGGTATCTATTGGACTTGCAACTTACATCCCTGTTAATAGACTGGCTGTTTGTTATGGGCCTAGAATTTTGGGTTACTAGTTCTGCAGATTCTCTAATAAGTGATTGCTGTTGCTGATGTGGCTGTTGTTGTTGTTGTTGTTGTTGATCTTGCTGTTGTTGTTGTACAGGTACTGCTGGCCTGTCCCTAGAAGACAACTCCCAATCAATTTGACTATGCTGTGGAGTTGCTACAGCTAACCTGGGTTGAGTTTCCACTTCTCCCCCACTAGCTGACGCGTCATGTTGGTTAAGCCAAACTGCAGCATCACCCCTGTGTTCAATTTGGCCCCCATTGACTGACACACTTTCGGAAGCCCTCTTCCTTAGTTGATCAATATGTCTTTTGCTTACTCTATTCCCTTCCCCCTCAATGGTGAAAGACAACGGCCCCATTATGTCAGTGACTACCCCTGGAACCCATTTGTCCCCAGGTCCATAGTTTCTGGCCCAAACTAAGTCTCCAATGTTGAAGGACCTGTCTGGGATGTCAGGTTCCGCACTTGAAGGCAGTCTGTCGGGGTGTAACCTGTCCAGTTTAGTGGTTAGCCGTTTGCCCCACCTCATTTCCGCAGGGCTTTTTCCAGTAGCTGTGCAAGGGGTTGTGTGTTGAGTCAGCAAAAAGTCTGCAAGTCTTTGGTGCCAGTCGCCACGGATGATTCGCTTCAAGGCGTCTTTAGTGGTTCTCACGTTGCGTTCAGCCAAGCCGTTGGTGGAAGGGTGGAAGGGTGCCGATGTTGCATGTCTAATCGAGTTGGCCTTGAGGAAACCCTGAAATTCAGCAGAGGTGAATTGGGGCCCATTATCCGATACAATCACATCAGGTAACCCGTGAGTGGCAAAGAGGCCCCTTAAAACCTGTATAGTTCTAGTAGATGACATAGAAGTAACAGGCACAACCTCCAACCACCGGGAGAAACTGTCCACCACAACTAGGAAGGTTAGACCTTGAAATGGCCCCGCAAAATCAATATGAATCCTAGACCATGGATTCCTGGCCATTTCCCACTTATGCGTATGTGCATGTGCCTGCTCCGGCCTAGAGGGCTGACACTGATAACACCCTGAAACACACTCTTCTATAGCCTTGTCTAACCCTGGCCACCACAAATGACTTCTGGCTAATGCCTTCATTCGGACAATTCCAGGATGACCTTCATGTAATTCAGTTATAACCGTATTCCTGTGAAGTTCAGGAATGACGACTCGGTTACCCCATAATATACAACCCAAATGGGATGATAGTTCATCTTTCCTTCTAAAATTTGCAGTGTATTTAGGGTCCGGGTTTTTACTTGGCCATCCACCTAGTACCCAGGTCATAATCCTATTGAGAATATGGTCTTTTTTAGTGGCCTCAGCTATTTCTCTAGCTGTTAAGGGGCATTCAGGTATTTCCTGTAGTGACAGAATTTGTCCTACCGGGGCAGGGTCGCCATCAGTGTTAGTTAAAGGTAGTCTGCTAAGAGCATCCGCATGACCCATTTCCTTACCTGGTCTATGTTGCAATGAAAATGAATATGCAGAGAGGAAAATTGACCACCTCAGCATCCTGGGAGACATTATTTGGGGTGTCTGTTTATCAGTGGTAAACAGTCCCAGTAAAGGTTTGTGGTCAGTGAATATGGTAAAGTTCCTACCATAAAGGTAATCATGGAACTTTTTTACTCCTGCCACAATAGCTAATGCTTCCCTATCAATCTGAGCATAGTTCTGTTCAGCTTTGATAAGCGTCCTGGAATAGTATGCTATTGGCTTTTGATTGCCCTGACTATCCATGTGGCTGATGACAGCTCCCACACCATAAGGTGAAGCATCACACGCTAAATAGATCGGTTTGTTCTCAATAAAATGTGTAACCGTGGATTGGCTAGATAGAATATCTTTTAAGGTTTGAAAGCTGATTCTATGTTTTTCTTGCCACTGCCATGGGGTTTTTCTATCTAATAGTCTATGCAATGGTTCAGCGATGGCAGCTTTATGTGGCAAGAATGTGTGGTAGAAATTGACTAATCCTAAAAAGGCTTGTAATTCAGCCTTATTTTTTGGTTCAGGAGCCAATTTAATTGCTTTAATTTTTTCAGCTGTAGGATGGATTCCCTTTTCATCTATTCTAAACCCTAAGAATTCAGTGGATTTAACTCCAATACAGCATTTTTCCTTTTTTAATTTAAGTCCAGCCTCTCTAAATCTCCCCAGTACCTGTTCCAGACGCACAGCTAAAATTTCTTCAGTTCTTCCAGCTATCAGGACATCATCAAAGTAAGGGCATACACCAGGTATGCCCTTTAAAGTCCTCTCCATCACCTCCTGAAAGATGCCTGGAGCTGCTGCAATACCGAATTGCAATCTGTGGACTCGGAACGCCCCCTTGTGGGTGACAATAGTTTGAGCTTCAGCAGCTTCCCTGGAAACAGTAAGTTGCAAATACGCCTGCGCCAAGTCGAGCTTGGCAAATATGGCGCCGTCCTGGATCGTGGCGAGGACCTGTTTCACCGTCGGGACCGGGTAAGCATGCTTTTTCATTCCTAAGTTCAGGGTGGCTTTGTAATCAGCACAAATCCTCACATCCCCATTAGGTTTTAGGGGTGTGACGATTGGTGTTTCCCACAAACCACCCTCGACCGATTCTAGTACGCCTTGGCCTACAAGCTTATCGAGCTCGGCCTCGATTTTTTGCTTAAGGGCGAAAGGCACCCGTCGGGCCTTAAGCCTAATGGGTTTAACTGTTGGGTCTAGATTAAAATTAATTGGGGGCCCTTTATATGTACCTAAAGACCCATCAAATACGTCTGCGAATTCATCGCAGACAGATTTGAGGGTTTATTATTAATGGTATTTATTCCCCCGACCCAAATGCCCAGGGCTGGGAACCAATTCAGACCGATCAAACTAGTTCTATGGCTTTCTGTGACTAATAAGTCTAAGAAGCCATTAAACCCTTTATAGTTAACTTTAAGGGTGACCTTCCCTTTAATATTGATTGGGGTTTTTTGGAAATCAGCCAATTGAATTTTTGTTGAGCTAAGTGGAATTTTCCGGCCACTTTTAAATTCAATATTTTTAAGGGTCTCATTAGAAATTATCGATACTGAGGCCCCGGAATCGACTTCCATTTTGCAAGGAATTCCTTGCAGATGGACTATAATTTTTAATTTTGGTCTTAGGACATGGTTTATTTTTAGCTTTCCTATGTGGTTAACTCGCGCCTCCACCCCGCGGTTGGGAAAACGTGCCACAGGTCTGGGGGTCTCGTTGCCACTATGGTAGGGGGTTACCTTACCTTCGGCCCAAACATCAATTTTGTGAAGACGATTGTCGTGAGGGCGTCCCCGGCAAATGGCCTGAATGTGGCCGGTCTTTCCGCACATTCTGCATTTAGCAGAGCGGAATCTACAGGTTGTCCTGGGGTGGTTGCCCCCGCAGCTTCCACATCTGGTGTCGCTGTCGCGCGGTCTGGTCGGATTGTCTCTCGGTTGTCGTTGCGGTGTTGTTGGTTGGAATCGGCGACCTGGTTCTGGTCCTTCACTGCGAGGAGGTCTTGCCGCCATTTTCCCAAATCTTCGGGTGACTTCGGCTATGTCGGCTTCCCATTGTTGATCCGCCTCCCCGCTGTCCACACGGCTTTCTTGATTAATTTCGGCTGAAGCAGCCATGCTATTGCGGGGGGGGGGTCGCGACTTCCAGTAGATTCATAAGTTAAAAGTTCGTCAAGGACTTCTTGCAAATTGCCGGTGGGCTTAGCGATAATTCTATTTTGTAATTGTTCGTCCCGCAAGCCCAGCACCACTCTATCTCGAATCCTTATTTCTAGATTGTCATATTTACAGCGTAGTGCTGCTTCTCTGACTGCAGCGACGAATTTCGTGATTGACTCGCCCGGCCTCTGATTGCGTTTTTCGAAGATGCGCCTCCAATAAAGTTCTGATCTTTTCGGCGTAAAATGTACTTTTAATTTGGCTAGCAAGTCAGCGTACGAAACGCTTGATACCGGCAAAGGTTGACAGAGTCCAACGGCAACCCGGTACACGGGTGTGCCACTGATGGTTAATAAGGCAGCAGCCTTTTTCCGGTCGTCGGTTATGCCATTAACGAGCAAGAACCCTTCGACCTGTCCAACATATTCCTCCCAATCCTCTGGGTAGTTTGGATCAAATTCTTTTAAAGAGCCTAGTTGCACCATTCGGAGGTTGTTAATTCCGCCACGGCCGCTATCGGTTGACTGTGTATTTTTAAATTTACCGCCTTACGCTCAGCTGATTGTCGCCAATCCTTCACTAGTCCGCCGTCTATCCCACCTTCGTCGCCACTTGTTAGGTTCAGACAGACGAATGACTCAGTGAGGTTTAACAGTAAGAACGCTTTATTAATACACATATGTCAACTGTCAACTGTCAGAATAACTCCGGCTTATATACTCCGGCCGTTTGAACTGTATCCAATCCGCAGCCCGGAATTTCCCGCCGTTAAAACATTACCCAATAAATGCACCCAAACTTCCCACTTCAAGGAAACCTTTTGCAAATAAGCTACTGACACAACAAATCTCTTCTTAAAAATTCCCAGTGATGGAGCACCCACAACTTCTGGAAGCAAGTTGTGTCACTGATTGTTCTGTCAAGAAATTTCTTCTTAGTTCTAGGTTGGGTCTATCTTTGATTAGTTTCCATCCATTGCATCCTGTTCCTCAGGGGGAAATGGCCCAGATCTCAGGGCTTGCCAGGATACACTTGGTCAGGTGAATGAAAGACCTAGCAGCTGTAATTATACAATATGCTAACCATAGTAAAGTTCAACTTTGGGAGGGTTTTTGTTTGTGATTTAGTGCGTTGTTTGAACAACATCTATCCTAGGGCATCATATAAGCCTAGAAATTAACATTTTAGGCAATCCTAATATATGCCCACACATTCTGCTGATTCAAGAACACGGCAGTTTAAGGGCTGCACTTCAAAAGTGAACAGGACAGAGCTTATTTTAAGGGACAAAACAGGGGCCTTCATTTTTTGAAAGTTTTAAGTCATCCATCGTCTCCTTAAACCTTCAAATAAAAACTCCAGGACACAGCGAGTCACAGCAATGGTGTTGATGTTCACTGTGGACACCCTAAGTACAGTCCTTGCTTCAGAACATACGACATATATATGCACTATGCAGGGGTAGGCAACCTTGGCTCTTTTATGACTCATGGACTTCAACTCCCAGAATTCCTGAGCCAGGCTGGCTCAAGAATTCTGGGAGTTGAAGTCCATGAGTCATAAAAGAGGCAAGGTTGCCTACCCCTGCACTATAGAGTCTCATTCAGGCAGTCCTCGATTTATAATCGTAATTGAGCCTGGAATTAGTCTTAAATTGTGACAGTTATTAACCAGATCACTTAAGTGACCATTTCTTGCAGAAGGCATTAAGCCAATCGTCAAACCTGTCTGTTCAGCATGGTCATTAAGTGAATGCCATGGTCACTAAGCAAACCTATTGTTTGCAATGGGCATTTTTTGTCAGAAACGGAAGTAAACATATGTTTCTAGCAACAACAAAAGTTATAAATTGCAGTCATATAACGGTGGGACACTACAAACTGCCATAAATGCAACTCAGTTGCCGAGCACCCAAAATATGATCATCTGGCCACAGGGGGTGTAACTTCAAATTATGGTCATAAATTTTGAGAGGGGTTTGTCGTAACTTTGAACAATCACTAAGCAGCCAGTGATAAGTTGGGGATTACCTGTATAGCAGAATAATTAGGCTATCCTCTAAACAATTTTCTGCGCATGGCTCCTTCTCTTATCTCACATACTCCGCACTTTGGGGGAAAAGGGTATCACATTAACTGATGACCAATAACGTTGACTATTTAATTTTTACTTTTTGATATTGGTAAGTATTTAAAGCCCCATTCATTTCACTTCCCTAAAGCACCCTAAAATAAGAAGCTGGGTTTAAAGTCTGTGGAGATTCTCAGTCATCCAGACCATAGCTATCTCAAAAGTTCTTTTTCAAAAGACAACTGGACTGGGGTGGGGTTTTTTTTGTTTTGTTTTTTTTTTCTTGAGGAAGAAGAAGAAAACATTTCATGTCCCATCTAAGAAACTCCATCAGTTGTCCCTTCCGAGTCTCAGATGTAGCAATGTCCTTCAGAAAACTGTCCATCTTGGTAATGTAGCCATCTGTTTTCAGGATAACCGTGCCTCTTCCTTTATCAGCTGGCAAGAGGGCGATGTTTGAGTCTCTTCCTAGCGATGTCCCCGCTCTTCTGTCTTGGATTGTGAGGTTGGGGGAGGGGAGTGTTTTTGGCATTGGCAAAGGCTGCAGATACCTTAATCCTCGATTGTTTTGCCTTTGATTCTGCCAGTTTATTGTTCCTGCTGGCTGACTCTGTGGCTGTAATGAGATCTATGGTTGGTATCTGTTCTGGGGTTACTGCAAAATTCAAAAGCTGGGTTGGTGCCTTCTCTTTCCTTCTCTGTTTTCCTGTACGTCACCCATCCATAAAATAACATCAGAAAGCCTGTCAGAACATCCTCGGGAATGACACATTCTTTTAAAATAAATGGTTTCGAAAAGGATCTTTTTTTCAGATCTAGTGTGCTCTCCCGATGTAATTTTCTGCTAAAGCACAGACACAAAAATACTCTTCGAACACATTATTTAATAACCACTGTCATTCACGGACAAATAAAACAATGGAATGCCCTACTATTTTCTCCGGCATCCACAAAATATACCTGCCTTTTTTTTAAGAAGTGTCCTTGAAACATTTCTTCAACACACACAAACAAACACACACACACACACACACACACACACACACACACAAAATTGGACTAAATATGTCCAGATTTTGCATCAATGGCAAACTTGATTGCCATTGCACATATTAACCACAACATTCTTTGATATATCAAATTGATATCAAAATTGGCATGCCTGTCAAACAGTAAATCAAGTATTGAAATAAAATATAGGTACTCCTCAATTTATGACCAGGCCCCCCAAAAGCTACTTAAAACCTGGTTCTGAAGTTCAGTGGCAAGGTTTCCCCCAACTGCCCCCCCCCCAGTGACATGACATTTTGGGTGCTTGGCAACTGACCACAACTACTGGTGCATAGTGAACAATGGGTTCACTTTACGACTGTGACATTCACTTAATGACCACTGCAAAAATAGGTCATAAAATCAGATCAGTTATATATGTCTCTCTTTATGACCATCACAGCTTATGACTATACAGGTAGCCCTCAACTTACAATCATTCAATTAGTGACCGTTCAAAGTTACGACACCGAAAAAAGTGACTTATGACTATTTTTCACCCATATGACCATTGCAGCATCCCCATGAAAGAAATAAAGAAAGGAGGAAGGGAGAGAAAGAGAGGGAGAAAGGAAGGAAGGAAGGAAGGAAGGAAGGAAGGAAGGAAGGAAGGAAGGGAGGGAGGGAGGGAGAGAGGGAGAGAGAGAGAGAAAGACAGAAGAAAGAAAGAAAGAAAGAAAGAAAGAAAGAAAGAAAGAAAGAAAGAAAGAAAGAAAGAAAGAAAGAAAGAAAGAAGGAAGGAAGGAAGGAAGGAAGGAAGGAAGGAAGGAAGGAAGGAAGGAAGGAAGGAAGGGAGGGAGGGAAGGAAGGAAGGAAAGAGTTAGAGAAAGAGAGAAAGGAAGGAAGGAAGGAAGGAAGAAAGGAAGGAAGGAAGGAAGGAAGGAAGGAAGGAAAGAAAGAGAGAAAAGAAGGAAGGAAGGAAGGAAGGAAGGAAGGAAGGAAGAAAAAGAAAGAAAGAAAGAAAGAAAGAAAGAAAGAAAGAAAGAAAGAAAGAAAGAAAGAAAGAAAGAAAGAAAGAACCCCAGCCATGGCTGCCACCTGGTTTTTGAGCAGCAACCATGAGTCCCTTAGCTCAGGGGTCCCCAACCCTTGGTCCGGGGTCTGGTACCGGGCCACAGCATGCCAGCAACCGGTCCTCACAAACAAGCAAAGCCCCATCCATAGGATGCAGGCAGCACACAAAACCACGCTCCCTCTGGCCCGTGGAAAAACCTCTGTCCACGTAACCGGTCCCTGGTGCCCAAAAGGTTGGAGACCTCTGCCTTGGCTTATGCACGAGGTCTGTCTGGGGGGGGGGGTGCCACCCCTTCCAGGAGCATGAATTCAGAGGGCCCACCCACAGCCCCCAATAATTATCAAACACTCCAACTGAAGTTATTTGCAATTCAAAAAAGGAACCCTACATATTAAATGAATGGTGATTCGTAGTTTTGCTCTCTAACAGTAAAGTAGATGTGCTTAAAAGTTAAACTTGTATCCAGAAATGGGAACATGTCTATGTGGTTAAAAATTGGTATTAACATATTAAAATATAACAGTGACATATTCAGACACATAAGGGTCTTAATTTCCTTTCAGAAATCATAGAAAAAGCACTGATTGCTTTTTTACATGGTATCAACTCACTGAAGCCTCTAAATAAATCCCTATTTTTGTTGTCTTTATGTGTACATAGCAGGATGGCTATTTCTACAAATGTCAGATATTTATAAATAATCTCAAATATTCTTCAGAAATATTAATAGGATTGGGTATCCTTTTCATTACTAAAAAGACTAATCAAGATGCATTTTCTAAGATGTTCTTCAGATGGGTTTCTCCTAGGAGCGATCAGCACAAAAAATGAACCAGTTTGGACTAGATCAGGGGTAGGCAACCTTGGCTCTTTCACGACTCATGGACTTCAACTCGTGGTTGCCTACCCCTGTTCTAGCCCAACTCCCTGCTAAGCAGAAGACCCTCTACCGTTTCAGATGATCAAGATCCAGGGCTTGATTTTACTGACTTGCATTTACAACAGTTGCAGCATCCTGTGGTCATGTCATTGCCATGTGCAGCCTTCCCTGTGGGATTCAATGAGGAAGCCATCCGGGAAGGTTGCAAAGTCTCTCCCACTCCCACAGTTTTTCCCCTAAGGAGCCCGGTTATGGAGTACTAGTTGCTGGGGTTGGAAGACAGCGGACAAGGCCAGCCGGCAGCAGGCAGGGGGGAAAAATGAAATAAATATTTGTCAGACACATAAGCACCCCACTGGCCTTTAGGAAAGCATGGAAAACCAGGTCCCTAGGTGAGCTGGTCCTGGGAGGTGAAAGACGCATTCAAATATATACATTCAATTTCACAGCTGCTAAGACTGTTGGCGGTGCCGGTACAAAGATAGCCAGGGAAATGATTGAAGCTTGAAAAACACTCAACAGTCAGTCAACAGGAGTGCTGATTTACCACCAGCTTATCAGCTACTTAAGAGCCAAGGACTTGGCAGCACAAGGAAACAACAGTCAATCGGCAACCGTCAATTCACCATTCGACCAGTAGGAAGGCATTACATAAATACAACGC
Source organism: Vipera ursinii (assembly GCF_947247035.1). Taxonomy (NCBI): domain Eukaryota; kingdom Metazoa; phylum Chordata; class Lepidosauria; order Squamata; family Viperidae; genus Vipera; species Vipera ursinii. The sequence goes on from NC_139518.1 coordinate 10,331,951, forward strand.
ATAGAATACCCCAAAGCACATATTCCAGTAGAGGTAAGTTCCCTGAAGATGGGGGTCCAGCCTGAAAGCTCAGAAGACTAAACCTCTGGTCCCAGTGATCAACCCAGATTGAAATTCAAAATACATATTGTTATGTCCTGATTGTGTGGTTTGTTCTCGTCATTGATGGACAGGTGTAATCATATTTTATGGTTGTGTACCACCCAGAGTTTCATTTTGTAAGGTAGGTGTACATTTAAATTGGGTGCCAATTATTCATGATTAAATGAATAAATGATGTGGCTAGGGTTACTAAGTCTGGTCTGCAAAATCCCATACAACCTCTAGATGGCACCAAAGAGACTTTTCTGATTTTCTGGCAGCCTAGACTGGAGGTCCCCAACCTTTTGGGCACCAGGGACCGGTTTCGTGGAGAGTTTTTTCTGCGGCCCGGAGGGTGCATGGTTTTGTGTGCTGCCTGCGTCTTGCCAACGAGGCCTTGCTTGTTTGTGCGGCCCAGTTGCTGGCATGCCACAGACCGGTACTGGTCCACAGACCAGGGGTTGGGGACCCCTGGGCTATACCATAGAGCCCAGGAATGTCCAATCTTGGCAACATTGAGACTTGTGGACTTCAACTCCCAGAATTCCCCAGTCAACGCCCAGAATTCTGGGAATTGAAGTCCACAAGTCTTAACGTTGCCCAGGTTGAACACCTCTAATATAGCCCTTCTTTGATGCCTACCCTGAATAAATAAGAGACACAGAAAAATCCCTTACAACGGCAAGGAGTTATCTTTGACTCATGCAATCCCTGGGCAACTGCTGTCAAGCCAGCTCTCCAACATCAGCAATCTGAACAAGAGAAATCTTCCCCTAAATTGAGATGTTTGTTTTTTGAAGCGTGAACCTTAGCAAAATAATTCAAAGCACTTGACTTGGCTTGGCTTTTGATTTATAAATTGCTTCAGGGCACTCCCAGAAACCTTCCCTCAGTCTTAAAAGAAAAAAAAGTTAGCTGGTATCTGCTTTTTCATAAACTGGTAACAGAACATCCACCCCCCACCATCTTTTTTTTAAAAAATGAATTTATTGTTCTACCATTCATCATTTCTGCAGGAGAGAATGTTCTAAATGAGTGGATGCTTTTTCCTTCTCTATCCTCCCGAGCAAACCCGTGCCATGTTGCAGAGACTGTGACTAATCCCGTATATCAACATTTTATTCACTCCTTACATGAATATTTAAACAGGAGACATTTTTTTCTTCTTCTTCTTCACGCTGAAGACTAAATAGAAAGACTCTTATCTCCGGTAGTAAAAGCTGCTATTTTCTCTCCTCCACTCGCCCATGAGGTTTTAAGAGACTGCACAGAGAGAGTTGCACACACACACACACCCCGAAACACTCAGAGGGGAAGGCACAATATATACATATAATTGGTTGCTTTTTCTTCGCCTCTGCAGTCTGTAAGGGATGAAAATGGGGCTTGTTTCAGACTGCCTATTAAAAAGCAGCCACTGCCCCATACTGTGCGTGGGGGTGACGGGAGTTGGCTAGAGACAGAGAAATGTGAAAATAGCCAGAACTCACTTGATATCTGATAAACAGTAACAGGAGTCAGTTTATTGCACCAATCGTTGAATAATGGAGTTGATTATAAGGTTGCTAATGACAGATGCTGTAATTGTCTGTCATACATCGTGGTCACTTGTGACAGCGGTACAATGAAAGGCAGCATCTCTTGGGGGGCAAATGACTTTTGATAAATATCAGCTCAGCTAAAATGTACTTGGAAGTGTCTCAATATTTGGGAGAGCCATTCAGGGTGCTCCATAAATGTGAAGTTATTATTGGTTTGTATTGATTTCGACACCCATTTTTTTTATCTCTCTCTCTCTCTCTCTCTGTTTCCCCAGCTTTCTTTAAAGAGACAGAGGCAGAAGGAGAGGCCATGATTTTGTACATCTCAAGGCTGGCATGAATAGAATCTGAGCTCTTCAACTAACCTGCTTGTTCCTCTGCAATGCAGCTTTGGGGAAAGAAAATAATAACAATAATGATAGTAATTTCTTACACTCCTCTCCAAATTCAATAGGCTGTTTTTAGAGCGAAGAAATTTGGGCTGCAAAACATGCAGATGGCCTATAGGAGGCAGCAAAGAGATAAAGAAAATGGGGACATCTAATCCAGCGGTCCCCAACCTTTGTGACTCGGCTGCCAAGTTGGGGGGGGGGAAGGGAACAGAGCCTTGTCAACTTGCATGCACATGCAGCTCGACTTGCGTGCGTTGAGCTGCATGCATCTGCATGCACCTGCCTGCTGCTTGCACAAGTCTAGCTGTGTACACACATGCAAGTGCCGGCCTGCCGCTCATGCAGCCCAGCTCCGAGTGGGTCACTGTCGGTAGTCGGTAGTGTAATACAGCCCAGGAGTTGGAGACCCCTCATCTAATGGTCCAGATTTTTATGTCCTGGAAGCAGTTGCCCTTTTTGTTTTATTATCCTAATTCAAAGATAGTGAAAATTATTTTAAGATGTGTTCCTTCCCCCCCTTTTTTTTTGGTGTGATCTACCTAGTGGAATTGACAAATAATTGCTGTATATAACTCCTAATAACACATTACTGGGTAAAACGTCTGGGAAATTCTGATCTTTTAAAATATTCAGTACAAATGTTATCAGGTTACTACAGTACTACGATTTAGTTCTCTTAAACGTAGCGAAATTCTGTAATACTGTCTGTAAAATTAGACAAATCTTGACTACCCACCCATGAATACACCACCAATTGTAACATATTTGTGTTTTTATTTGTATTTTTAACAAGTTTTATTTTTAACTCTGGTCTATGACTGTAATAAACTCTATTATCTATCTATCTGTCTATCTATCTTCTATCCATCTATCTAGCCTATCATCTCTCTATAAAAATTACACATAATTTTCTCTCACTAAAGAACTACGATATCTACCGCACAGCTGTTAAAACATGACAGCCCTACCAATAGAAGGGAAAAAAAGTCAAAATTGGATTACTGCAATGTGCTCTACATGAGCTTGAAGAGCAGTTTCAAATAGGTGAAAATGCAGCTGCATGGGTAGTAAATGTCAATATTCGGCTACTTACGTGACCTTCATCGGTTGCCTGTGTGTTTCTGGGTGCAATTCAAGGTGCTGGTTGTCACCTTTAAAGTCCTTCTCGGCTTGGGACTGGGTCAATGAAGGGTTTCCCAATGGTTTCTACCCATCCAATTCAGATTGGGCATGCTATGGGTCCTGTCAGCCAAGGAATGATGGCCGATGGGTATTAAGAGGTCTGCCTTCTCTAGAGAAGGGGTCTCCAAATTTGGCAACTTTAAGCTTGTGAAATTCAACAGCATGGCTTACTGGGGAATTCTGGGAGCTGGTCCACAAGTCTTAAAGTTGCTCTAGACCAGGGGTGTCAAAATAGTAACGTCACGTGATGTGTCATGACGTATCGTGACTTTTTTGCCATTGCCGGCAATGGGGTGGGGGCAGTCTCGCTATGATACATGGGCCGGCAGTTTGACACTCCTGCTCTAGACCATTCTCTACGTAGAGTTGAAGATAATCCCAACCTTGTTAGACTTTTCTAAGTCCTTGAAGACCTGATTTTGTGCCCAGGCCTGGGACCCCAATGGTATGAAGGCGCTTTTCTGACTATATTTGATATCCATGATCTTTTTTTTCTTGGCTGCCATCTATATTTAATTTGTATTATGTTTTTCATTGTTTTATGATTGTTCACCAGCCAGTCACTTGTTTGAAATGGGTAGCTAAGGAAGGAAGGAAGGAAGGAAGGAAGGAAGGAAGGAAGGAAGGAAGGAAGGAAGGAAGGAAGGAAGGAAGGAAGGAAGGAAGGCAGATTATTGTAGAAACATAGAATGAATCAGAGTTGGAAAGGTCACTTGGGCTAACAAATACAGCCAACTATTTAGATTAAGAATCAGATTGAAGTTTCTAACAGTTGGTTCTTCAACCTCTGTTTAAATGAGGTTGGGGGTAGCCATGTCTCATGAATTTTTCAGTAGGTTTTTCCTGCAAGTTTCAAAGAATTGGCTATGAACCATTCCAAATCTACACTTCTCTGTCATTATGTGATGCTATGGACATTTTGCAAAAGGCAAACCAACAATTCCCCTACTAATGAATTCTACTGTTAAACTGCTTTTAATCTTTGGAGGGAAAATTCTTTACATTACACTAGGAAATACCTTCCAGGAATTAAGATAGTTGGATAAAAGCACTGAGAGTGCAATCATATTCACGTAGTGTAGACCTCAAGAAGGTAAGAAGGATTGGTTGGTGAATGGATTTAAGAAGTCCCAAAAAGATCAGACAGGCAAGTTGAAAAAAAATATCCCGGGAGAAGGCAAAGCAAGCTACTTGAACCCAATAATTTTGACAACTACTAACCAGTCTCCAAATTTTCCATTTGGTTGTTGAGAAGGTGTTTGTCTGCAGTTGATGAGAACGCCGGGGGCAATGATTTATCTACATATCTGAGTTTTTTATGACCCACAAGCCACATCTGGCCTACAGGCAGACTCAGCGTGTCACACAATGGTGGCAAGGGATGGGGTAGTATTGGTGGGGACAGGATAAAAGCAGCGGTGGGAGTGGGGTGGCAGCAAAAGGGGGGATGGTGACTACAGTCCTCCACAACTATTCCAATTTCTTGTGTGGCCCCTTGGAAAAATTAATTGCCTACCTCTGATCTAGACCAATGTTTCTCAATCTTGGTTACCTAGGCTGCATGGACTTCAATTCCCAGAATTCCCCAGCCAGCATAGAAATCTTAAAATTGCAATGGTCACGTAATTGCATTTTGGGAGCTTGGTGAGATGGTAGGTTCTCCTGCTTGAGCAGGGGGCTGGACTAGAAGACCTCTAAGGTCCCTTCCAGCTCTATTCTATTCTATGATTCACTGTAGAATATTCTCACGTATTAATATAATTATTGACTGGCACATAGTTCCTCGGATCCTTTATTTTTCCTCCACCCATACTCCAGGTTTTTTCAAAGCTAAATTACTAAGATTTAGCCAAACTCGGAGGACGTTCCTTCAGTAACCTAATGTTAGAGATGACGGGTTGTGCTGGAAGGTGGGGTTAAACATGTCAGCAGTTTGGAGTCATTGTGCAGATGCAAAAGACCCAGTCCCCTGTGAATTGACCCTTATCTAAGGCCAATTTAGCTTTTACTATTAGTTGGCCAGATTCTTGTGCACGGTGGAAGTAATAAACTCTTCTGTGCTGAAGTGAGAGAAAAATTTGCTTTCCTAGGATCCCAGATTGCTTAACATTGGTGAATGCAACCCAGAAATAAAATGTTGGATTGCATTCAGTCACACAACAATGATGAACGTAAGCTGAATATGGAAAAACAAGGACATCAGCCTGGCAACCAAATGTAGCCTAGTCTGCTCTATCATGTTCCTACCTACCTATAATTGTGAAAGTTGGACCTTAAAAAAGCAAGAAAGGAAGGATGCTGGAGAAGGCCCCTGTGTATTCCTTGGACCACAAGGTGACCGACAAGTAAGTACTGCAGTGCATAACACCAGACATGTCACTAGAAGGCAAAATCATGAAAAATCATGCGTCTTACTTATTTTGGCCATGTCGTGCAGGGGAATTCACTGGAGAAAGAAATTATGCTTTGAAGAGTTGGCAGTAAACGGAAAGAACCGCCAAAGAACACGGTGGCCGGACACCACCAAAGCTGAGACCAGCCAGAGTATAGAACAACTCAAAGAAGTAGTGCAAGATTGGAAGATGAGGAGAAACCTGGTCCACAGAATCTCCAAGAGTCAGACACGGCTGAATCATCATCATCGTGTTTCTTTGACCCAGCTCTTGAATAACCCCGATTTCTTCCTGCTTCCAGCAACCCTGCACACACACACAAGGAAACTGCAGGTGTGCCATCATGTTGCCTTGCGCAGATCTTATTCCATCGCAGGGGCTTCCACCTCCTTCATGGTAGGCAGCCCATAAGGAGGGGGGGGTCACGCAGAAGGGGTTAAAGCCATTGCAGCTCACATTAAGCATACATTTCAAACCAGCAGGGTGTCAAGCTAAGATGCCCTCAAAGCCTAATTTGATAGATATTATGCCATATGCTGCGGCAAGCCATTAGTAATGAAGAAAGTAAAAATTTTATGGATGAGCAAAATAGGAGCTCTTATGGATGGAGTGTTTTTAAATCAGGTTTATAATTTACCCAGCATCAGACCACATGTAGAGTGCATTACTCAATTGAACTTGCAAGCAGATAAGAAAGCAGTTTTTTTCTAATAAGCACTTCAACTTATTGGCTGTACAATTACTTGAACCAAATTACTAGCAGCTGCTGCTTATTTGAAGGATTTATCTTCAAGGAGGAGATACATTAGTTTCTAATCAACAAACCATTAAAAAGGCTTCTATTTTTTCTTACTTTTAATTTCCACATATTTATTTAGAATTAATATTTAAAACTGTATATTTCTTTTTTATAAAAAAATGCTTAGTTTTACTGAAATTCTTTTCTGTTCTAAAATCATGGGACACATATTGACTTGGGACTGAAATAAACCCCAAGATAGATATTTGGAATTTAATGCTGAGGCCAGGATCATATGTCACATTAAGCCATGGTTTATTTTTATGATTTACCAAGAGGCAATTGGCTCTTTTCACACCTAATGTGAAAGCATAGATCATGAGTTAAAATGTTTTGCACAATATAGTAAGTCAAAAATCAAACACACCACAGGCATATGATTCATATCTGTGAAATGAGCAGGTTTTAAATTCTCAGGCAATAATTACATTTCCTTATCTTGTATTTGGGATTAATTAAATTGTGAGACTCACAATTTTTCTTCCAGTTTACATTAATTACCTTTCTCTGATAGGAATCTTATTTATTTATTTAGTAAAGATGTAATTTTAATGGGAAAAAGGTAGAAAATCATTAAATACATGACTGTAGATAAACAATATAATGATTATTGTTTAATGTTAATTGCACAAAAATAACATCCTTTTTTTCTCTTTTTCAAGGTGTGACCCACAGCTCAGAGAAAATTGAACACCTCTGGATTAGCATCTTGCATAAACCAAAAATTTGTGAACCATAATTTATGCTTTTGCATGATGTATGATTCCAAGCAATCATGATTTATTCAGTGAATCACTGTTTAAAACCACGATTTAGTGTGTAGTGTAAATCCAACCAAAGTCATTGTAGATCAGCACAAATTTCTTCTGTAGAGCTTTTGAAGGCTGAAGAATGCTATGGTCAGTCTGGTGGAAAGATCTGTTGCATTTGTGGGAAGATTAATTTAATAATTTTAATTTTTTTAATTCAATTTAGGTGCTACTCATCTCTGATCAATCCTGGGCAGCTCGCAGTATAAAAAAAACACATACAAGACAATTGGAAAAAATAAAGTCAACAAAATAATTAAGGTAAACAAAAAACAAGACAGAAAGTCCAGACAACAGACCTCACAAATGGCTCCATCCTGTGTGCTTCACAACAGTCAGATCTTCAAAGCCCTCTAGGTGCTCTCAATTTAATACACTACAAACATGGTTGCAAATAGCAGTATAGAGAAGGAAGGAAGGAAGGAAGGAAGGAAGGAAGGAAGGAAGGAAGGAAGGAAGGAAGGGAGGGAGGGAGGGAGGGAGGGAGGGAGGGAGGGAGGAAGGAAGGAAGGGAGAGAGGGAAGGAAGGAAGGAAGGAAGGAGGGAGGGAGGGAAGGAAGGAAGGAAGGAAGGAAGGAAGGAAGGAAGGAAGGAAGGAAGGAAGGAAGGAAGGAAGGAAGTGGAACAACCTGCCTCCAGAAGCTGTGAATGCTCCAACACTGGAAGTTTTTAAAAAGAGACTCAGGTTCCTGCCTGAGCAGGGGGTTGGACTAGATGACCTCCAAAGTCCCTTCCAACTTTACTATTATGATTTATGATTTAAGGAAGGAAGGAAGGATTCAGTGACTGGATAATTATAAATCCATACCTTGTATTCTGAAATGCAACTGTTGTTTAAGCTGTTGTTTATATCCACATACTTGTGTGGATTATCAACATACGTAGCATTTCTGCATTTTAAGGGAGACAATCATTTATTAGGACTTCATTGAAAGCATAAGAAAGATGTTCCTAAAGCACATTGAGAAGATAGTTCAGAATATCCCTCTGTCTCCCCATACATCTTTTTTCAGCAAATAAGGAAATTTCTCCTCTCCAATTCCATGCCACAGTTATCAACCTCAAACTGTCAAAGTTCAAAAACTAACCCACTCATATTCATTCAGCTGAACCTGCTAATTTACTAATTATCCTTTCCTCTTTCAAAATGATCTCTTTCACAGCTGGGAGAAATCTAACCCTCTCAGGACCCAATCAGATACTCACATCAATTTGTCTAATTGATGCCAGGCTTAATATACATCTTAATTATGACTGCAAACACTTTGTTAAGTTAAATGAAACCTAATGCCTAACAAAATTTCTTCTCTAATCGTTTTTTAAAACAGTGTATTATTTTATCATTTATGTAGCACTTCTAATGTACTTCATAACCTTTAGCTCCAGCCGTCTTGCAGCCATCTTGTGAGATAAGTTGCTTAAACTTCCTTTTTAAAGGTAAAAGAAAGAACTGAAGCCTAGGGGTTGGCAATATGTTCCAAAAGTAGCAAAGTAAATACTCTTATGGATAGGTTCCAATATTTGAGGGACTCCGACAAAGATGAGGAGGTCAACCTATTCTCCAAAGTACCTGAAGGCAGGACAAGAAGGAATGGATGGAAACTAAACAAGGATAGAAGCAACCTAGAACTAAGGTGAATTTTCCTTATGGTGAGAGCAACCAACCAATGAAATAGCTTGCCTTCAGAAGTCCTGGGTTCTCCATCACTGAAGGCTTTCAAAAAGAGACCGGACAATGTTATGTTTGAAATGGTATAGGGTTTTCTGCTCAAGCAGGGGGTTGGACTAGAAGACCTCCAAGGTCCCTTCCAACTATGTTATTTTGTTATTCTATAAACTGTGTTTCTGCAACTTAAGGTTTCTGTGCCCTGCACTCTCACATAACATAGATCAGGGGTGTCAAACTCAATTTCATTGAGGGCCGCATCAGCATTGCGGTTGCCCTCAGGGGGCTGGGTGGGTATGGCCAGCATGGGCGTGGCCTACTGGGTGGGCGTGGCTAGAGTGCATATGGCCTACTGGGTGGGTGTGGCTAGAGTGCATGTGGCCTACTGGGTGGGCGTGGCCAGCTCTGCATCGTTCGCATCAAGGGTGCCTATGGGGGCCTGGGCAGGAGTGGGACAGATCTGAGGGTCTCTGGCGGAAGGAGGGTCTCTGGGCCAGGGCCAAGGCAGTGGGGGCCGTTCCCTCACTGTTTCCAGGATGGCTTCGCGGGCCGCATGAAACTACTTCGAGGGCTGGATCCGGCCCCCGGGCCTTGTGTTTGACATGTCTGACATAGATCTTCTCTTCTGTGACATTATTTCAACCACTTTATCGGATGCAGATGAAATAATAAGATGGAAAATATTTTTATTACAAGAAAGTACCACTGACTGCTGTTTATAGCCACTTGACATACCTAACTGTGGGGTCCTTGGTGCTTTCTGAGTTTGGTTGCTTTCTTGCAGTTCTTCTACAGGAGGGATCTTCAAATGTGGCCCTTTTATGACTTGTGGACTTCAACTCCCAGAATTCCTCAGCCACTGATTTTATATACTTTGCAATTTAAAATGTAATTCTGTTGTAGAGATTTTTATTATACATTACTTCTGTCTTTTTCCCCCCCTTGTGTATTATCTATACCAGCCTTTGGTTATGGATACAAGAAATAACTCTAAATATTCCAAACACTATTTGAAAGCAATCTAACCTTTCATTTTAACTGAAAGTACTCCTGTAATTATTTTTTATGGACTTCAAATTTATTTTATTTATTTTTATTTTAATCCCATTTATATCCCACCCTTCTCCGAAGACTCAATGCGGCTTACAATCTAAGCACAAATCAAATGTGCTTAGCAATAGCCTTCATTCTATGTATATGCCTGCTTATTAGGGCTTTCCCCCCCCCCAAGCGGCATTGTTACAAAGTCAGCTTATTGCCCCCAACAATCTGGGTCCTCATTTTACCTACCTCGGAAGGATGGAAGGCTGAGTCAACCTTGAGCCTGGTGGGATGCGAACCTGCAATAATTGCAGGCAGCTGGTGTTACTTAAGGAGGCATTAGCCCACTGCTCCACCAAGGATCCAAAAATATTCATCAGTATTATTGAGAAAGTCTGGACTAAGCTGGGGTTCTCACATCAGACTAAACCTGACTGGCTTTGTTTTAGCCTGATGTAAGAACGGAACTATTGACTTTATTTAACAAATAGGATTGAGGGAATAAACAGGGATGCAAACAGCAATTTTAATGAGCTTCTTGGTTTTCTAAGATGATCTGAGAGATCAAGTAGCAAAAGAGATGCCTGTAGTGAGGTTGGTAAAATATAAGAAAAGATGATGAATAGGTAATAATTACATTTAGGCCAACACATGGAAATAAAAGCAGTAAAGTGGTAGTACTGAACACATAATTCATCGACAAGGGGCCAGCCAGCACACTATTTTGCTGCCTTTGGGCTGAGAGTCCGTGTCCTGGCCCTACATAAACTAGCTGGAAGGGGAAATTTAGCACATCATACCAGCTACAAAAATTATTAACCAAGTTGATAGGTGTCTGTGTGAGCAGAAAGTAATGAAGCATAATATCATGACATTGTGATCCAAATTTACAAATTAAACACTGGCACAAATAGATAATGGCAGAATTTGAGGCATGACATCACTATGCATGTATTATAACTTTTGTGCAATCTTAGTTTGCTATTGATGCCTATAATCAAGGTTAAAATGAATTAGCTTAGCATGTTGTGTGAATACAGCTACCAAATCTTTAACCTCTGGCTATGTAAGTCATGCAAACATAACCACACAGAGCCAAATTTTACAAACAAATACAGAACAGAGTTCCCAATTCTTGGAGTTTAGTTAGTACAATAAATCTGAACAAACTGACATTATGTTATTACTATTATGTTAGTAATATATTTTTTGTGCAATTGCTTTTTAAATGATTGTGTTTGTGGCACATTTGCTGCTTGATCAATAATATATAGGAGGGGAAAAACACCTAAGATAACTCCACATACTACCTTGAGAAATAAAGTATAGATTATAATATCTAGGACTATTCAACAAGAAAACAGTCTGATCATAACGTGGCAAGCTCCAGCTAATTAAGGGATCGTTGTTGATCAATAGAAGGCAGCGTACTCATAATTGCTCCAAGAAAAAGCTCAAAAGGATAAAGTCGCCTTTTGAAAAATGCAGACATAAAATTACAAATGCAGCTGAGGGAGGGGGTAAGCAGAGACAAAGGTCATTTAAAACAATAAGAATAGTACAATATTAAAAAAAATCACAAAGTTTCCAAATTTGGGATTTATTTCAAAACACCTTATAGCCAATTAGGATGTAGACTGGATTCAGCTTGGGGCATGAATCAGACCCATGATTTTCTGCTCTCTCCGTCCTCAGCAAATTCTATAAACAATCCTTCCAGTGCAGGGGTGTCAAACTGCTGGCCCGTGGGCCAGATGCATCATGGCAAAACCGCACCCACCCCATTGCCGGCAATGGAAAAAAAGTCACGATACATCGTGACACGCCAAGTGACGTTGCGAGTTTGACACCCCTGTTCTAGTGGGTAAGATGAGAAAATAAAATCAGGGTCAAAAAGGGAATACCAGCAACCTGAAAGGACCCCTGGGCGTAAAATGCCTATTTTTAAAAAAATGGAAAGCGCAAAAGATGCTAACATTTATTTACTCAACACATTTTTCAATGTCTCACCAAGAGCCCATTTTTTTTAAAGAAAAATGTATTGGTGACCCAGCTATTGCTTGTTACTAGAGAGCATTCTTGATTTACAACCATTTGTTTAGTGACTGTTCGAAGTTACAACGCCACTGGAAAAAGTGACTTATGATTGTTTTTCACACTTTATGTGATCAAAATTCAGATGCTTGGCAACTGACTCATATTTATGACGGATACAGTGTCCCGGGTTCATGTGATCACATTCTGCAACCTTCTGACAAGCAAAATCAATGGGGAATTCAGATTCATTTTACAATCGTGTTGCTAACTTAACAGCTGCATGAGCAACTATGGCAAGAAAGGTTGTCAAATAGGGCAAAAATTCGCTTAAAGACTGTCTCACTTAGCAACAGAAACTTGGGCTCAATTGTAGTCGCAAGTTGAGGACTACCAATAGGGTGAATTATATTTCTTTCTGAATCTTTCCTTTTCTCATTACAAACTCAAGACAATTCTGTTAAAGGGAATCGTGTGTGTATGTGTGTGTGTGTGTGTGTGTACACATACATACATACACACACATACATACTAGAACAGAACAGAAATTTGGGATGAAAATGGCGTTTTCTGTAAAGAAGCCATGTTTTCAGAATTATTCATTTCTTCTTAAAAAATTGACCTGATGATTCTGCCTTGCCTCCAATGAATCAGCTAACAGCCCCTTTAAATAAACTTTGACGTATCTTCCCTTTACCTGATATAGCAGTAACTATTATAGGCATGCTTATAAGCTTCTCTCAGAGTGATTTCACTCTTCAAAATAGGAGCTTGCTTCTTCTTCTTTTTTTTAATAATGAAGGAATTTGAAAAAAAAAATGGAATTAATGTGCACTGCATATAATGTGTTGTAAAACAGGCAGTACATCATTATCATCTGTGACTCAGAGCCATTTTAACCATAATCTCACTATTTGGAAAGCTCAGCTAATTAACAACCCAGTGTTACTGCAGAGATGAGATTTGTCATGTTATTTGAAGTGCTTTTCAACATCCTCTTTGCATGTTAGCCCCTAAATTCGTTAGCGGTAGCCAGTATTTGAAGAAGAGCAAATTACATAATTTTTATGAGTCCAGAAAATAAAAAGAATGATCTGATTTGATTAAAAATTAAAATTTACATTTTAATAAAGTTTCTGGTTTTTAAAATACCTCTTTGCAACTACTGTGCTCATGAATTAATCCAGGAACGGCAAGGTTTTTGCTTTAAGATTAAAATGGTTAATTGTATTAATCGCAAGAACAGAGTTTGAAACGACTTGGCTACTGTTCCAAACTTGTACTAAAAAAAAATTCTTAGAGTTGAGGGCATCTCTGCCTTGTTTTCACACTTCTCATAATCCCTTACACTTTGGTCATTTCCTAGGGAGACTACTGCAATGTGGTCTGCATGGGGCTGCCCTTGAAGACCACTCAGAAAAACTATTGCCAGAGTGCAGGTACACTAGTAACTGGTATCTCCAGTATCTACCTGCTATGTGGTCTGCACTAGTTGCTATCCTAAAGGTGAATAATAATAATAATAATAATAATAATAATAATAATAATAATAATAATAAGAAGAAGAAGAAGAAGAAGAAGAAGAAGAAGAAGAAGAAAGTAATAGTAGTAGTAGTAGTAGTAGTAGTAGTAGTAGTTGGAAGGGACCTTGAAGGTCATCTAGTCCAACCCCCTGCTCAGGCAGGAAACCCTATACCATTTCAGACAAATGGCTGTCCAGTCTCTTCTTAAAAACTTCCAGTGTTGGAGCATTCACCACTTCTGGAGGCAGGTTGTTTTCTCCTTTGCTGCTAGCAGCAAGAGTTACATGGGGTCATCGCAGCAGGCCTTCTGCACTACAACATCATGTTCCTCAGTAATTCAGAGTGATAAGTCATAAGTGCCTTTCTTAACTGTCCAGTGCCTTTCAGAAGAGTTATGTGTAAATACACACATTTCTTTCTTGCAAAAAATAGCATGGAATGTTTTCAGCTAAGATGAGATATTCAACAGAAGAAAAAAAATATACAGATATTCGCCACTATTGCAAAAGAAGAAAATATACGTGGGCTCCATGCTGAACTGTGGAGTCCTTAGTGCTAACAGCGAAACTGAATTGAAAGGGCCCTGGAGGTCATCTAGTCCAACCCCCTGCTCAGGCAGGAAACCCTATACCATTTCAGACAAATGGCTGTCCAGTCTCTTCTTAAAAACTTCCAGTGTTGGAGCATTCACAGCTTCTGGAGGCAGGTTGTTCCACTGGTTAATTGTTCTGTCAGGAAGTTTCTCCTTAGTTGCTTCTCTCTTTGGCTAGTTTCCATCCATTGCTTCTTGTCTTGCCTTCAGGTGCTTTAGAAAATAACTGGATTTACTTTGTTTTTCCTTGAAGACGTTTTCACTTCTCATCCAAGAAGATTGGATACACACACATACACACAATATTCAGTACTGGACTCTGTTTGTTTGTTTTTCCTCTAGATATTTTTTTTAATTGAGTGTTTTTCTCTTCTGTTTCTTGATTCTGATTAGTTTATTGTTCTTAGTGTTATATGATTACTTTCATTGTTTATATTTTTTATTTTTTGTAATCTTGTTATACAAAACAATAAAATTGTGCTGGGTGGCCTTATAAATTGAAATTACTGGATGGACAGATGATGGACAGACAGATGGAGCAAGCAGATATGCTACTATCACTGCTATACAGTACAGGTAGTCTTCGACTTACAACAGTTCGCTTAGGGACTGTTCGAAGTTACAATGGCACTGAAAAAAGTGCCCCCCAAGCCACAGCCGAGCAAGACGCCTGCCTGCCTGCCCGGCGGCGCTCTTCCTCCTGACCGAGGTTTTCATTGTTGTGAGCATTTCTGTTGAGGATTGGCAGTGGGGATGGGGTAGGAGGTGTTTGGTTTTTATTTCCCCCATCTGCTGGGTGGTTGCAGCAGGTTTGGGTCACTTCACATGACCCTGGGACACTGTGACCATCACAAATATGAATCAGTTGCCAAGTATCTGAATGTAATTCACAAGACCCTGGAGATGCTGCAACATTCCAGCTGATTGGCGCTTCTTCTGGGCTCAGAAGCGCCAGGATCAGTGCCGAGTTCCAGCTGGAGCCTGGCGCTGATCCTGGTGCTTCTGCTGAGCCCTGACAGCCCTGCAGCTCCAGCCGTCTTTCACTCAGCTCATTCCCCTCCCCCGCTATTTTTTTAGGATGGTCACGTACCACCTGCTAGGTGCCAATGTACCACAGGTGGTACCCGTACCACTGGTTGAAAAGCCCTGGACTAGAAGACCTCCAAGGTCCCTTCCTACTCTGTTATTCTGTTAATTTCTAAGCCATTCAGACCAACCACTCTGCACGAGCCTCTTCAAGTTCAGACAATACTTTCCATCATAGGGTCCGAGTCAAATTATACAAGATGTAGCTGCTGACAGCCTCAGTAAGATCAATATGGATCCAATTTGAGATAGCAATATATGGTCCGAGGATGGTAATCACTTCAGAGAGCCATAGAGATGCCACAAGTAGCAACTGAGTTACAGCCACACATACAAAAACTACCTAGTGTTATTAATAAAGGAGACAATGCCTACATTTCTTATTCCATATGAATAATTGGATTTATAAATAAATGACCCCAATTTGGTGAATGGGTGGTAGGAATGGGAAGCTACCACCATCCATTGGATCCTGCACCCTGAATTCTATTATAAACATCAGTAAATGTAAAGGTAAAGGTTCCCCCGCACATGCGTGCTAGTCGTTTCCAACTCTAGGGGCCGGTGCTCATCTCCGTTTGAAAGCCGAAGAGCCAGCGCTTGTCCGAGGACATCTCCGTGGTCATGTGGCTGGCATGACTAGACGCCAAAGGCGCACGGAATGCTGTTACCTTCCCACCGTAGTGTGAACAGGCTGCCAAGCTCTCACATTACAACCACATGACTACAGCGGCTCTGCAATGCATGTAAGTTTGAGCCCCGGTTGTAAGTCACTTTTTTCAGCATTGTCATAATTTTGAACAGTCATCGAATGAGTGGTCATTAAGCGATGACGACATGTAACCAACCCAATATGGCAGCTAGGCTAAAAAGTAGGCTTTGAATTATATTCAGACTTGGCCTTGATTTTATATTCTGAAAGACAAAGAGGCAGAAGTGAAGGACTCATCTATATTTTTCAAAAGGCATCAGACCTGCAGTATTTTAATGTAGCTTTTATCCTTGCATTATTCTTTAGACTATATTCCTTATAATCTTGATTATAATTGCTACTGCACATTGCTTACTAATTTTTGCCTGTATCTATTTCCATGTATTAATTCAACATATATTTAGGGAGTGAAGTTTGCTATATAAATTAATCCTTTTAGCTGGAAGATTTATGCTGCTTTTGTGTGTCTCTGGTTCCTGCGGAAAGTTACTCAAATTTAACATAATTGTTACCTATATGTTTTCTAGGGAGGTAATTGAACCTTGAAAGCTTAGCTCACTGCCTGAGAACAGAACAGTTTATTTAATCAAAGCAAACCAGAAAGTGAAAGAATTGCACTCTTCGACATAATCAGTATGTTTCAGGACGAGCCTCAGGACTGATTCTCCGGGGAAAAAACTATCTTTTAGAAATCCCTGTTCTATACTTTAAGGCAGGACTCTCCAAACTTGGCAACTTTAAGTCTTGTGGACTTCAAGTATCTGGCTGGGAAATCCTGGGAGTTGAAGTCCGTAAGTCTTTACGTGGAAAGTTCTAATAAAATGCATATATTTTATGTGACCACAATCTCTGACTTCCTGGCAGCTTCCCCATTAACCTAGTTTCTGGGAAGTGGACAAGGAAGATTGCGCATGACAGAATGATCTCAGTGCGAATCCAAGGCAAACCATTCAATATCACAGTAGTCCAAGTCTATGCCCCAACCACTGGTGCTGAAGAGGATGAAGTTGACCGGTTCTATGAAGCCCTACAGCTCCTTATAGAATCAACACTAAAAATGATGTCCTTATGATCATGGGGGATTGGAATGCTAAAGTAGGAAGCCAAAAGATAACCGGAATAACAGGCAAGTTTGGCCTTGGAATACAAAATGAAGCAGGGCACAGGCTGATAGAATTTTGTCAAGAGAATATGATGGTCATAGCAAACACTCTTTTCCAACAGCCTAAGAGACAGGTCTACACATGGACATCACCAGACGGTCAACACAAAAGTCAGATTGACTATGTGCTGTGCAGCCAAAGATGGAGAAGCTACAGTCAGTAAAAACAAGACCATGAGCTGACTGTGGCTCAGATCATGAGCTTCTCATTGCAAAATTTAGGCTTAAATTGAAGAAAGTAGGGAAAAACACTAGGCCACTCAGGTATGAATTAAGTCATATCCCTGATGAATATACAGTAGAGATGACAAATAGATTTAAGGAATTAGATCTGATAGACAGAGTGCATGAAGAACTATGGACAGAGGTTCACAACATTGTACAAGAGGTAGCAACTAAAACCATCTCAAAGAAAAAGAAATGCAAGAAAGCAAAATGGCTGTCTGAGGAAACTTTGCAAATAGCTGAGGAAAGGAGGGAAGCAAAAGGCAAGGGAGAAAGAGAAAGATACGCCCAATTGAATGCAGAATTCCAGAGAATAGCTAGAAGAGATAAGAATGCCTTCTTAAATGAACAGTGCAAAGAAATAGAAGAAAACAATAAAATAGAGAGGACCAGAGATCTCTTCAAGAAAACTGGAGATATGAAGGGAACATTTCATGCAAAGAGGGGCATGATAAAGGAAAAAAATGACAGGGACCTAACACAGGCAGAAGAGATTAGGAAGAAGTGGCAAAATTACACAGAAGAACTATACAAGAACGAGCTTAGCATCCCTGATAACCACGATGGGGTGGTCACTGACCTCGAGCCAGACATCCTAGAATGCAAAGTGAAATGGACCTTAGGAAATCTGAGCAACAACAAAGCTAGTGGAGGTGACAGTATTCCAGATGAGCTATTCAAAATCTTAAAAGATGATGCAGTAAAAGTGCTACATTCAATATGCCAACAAATTTGGAAAACTCAACAGGGGCCATAGGATTGGAAAAGGTCAGTTTACATTCCAATTCCAAAGAAAGGCAATGCCAAAGAATGTTCAAAATATCACACCATCGCACTCATTTCACATGCTATTAAAGTTATGCTTAAAATCCTACAAGCTAGACTCCAGCAGTACGTGGATCGAGAACTTCCAGAAGTACAGGTAGGATTTTGAAGAGGCAGAGGAACTAGCGATCAAATTGCCAACATACGCTGGATCATGGAGAAAACTAGAGAGTTCCAGAAAAACATCTGTGACAGATTTTATTTTTCTGGGCTCCAAGGTCACCACAGATGGGGACTGCAGCCAAGAAATTAAAAGACGCTTGCTCCTGGGGAGGAAAGTTATGGCAAATCTAGACAGCATACTAAAAAGCAGAGACATCACCCTGCCAACAAAAGTGCATATAGTCAAGGCTATGGTTTTCCCAGTTGCACTATATGGCTGTGAAAGTTGGACCATAAGAAAGACTGGGCTCCAAAGAATTGAGGCCTTTGAACTATGGTGCTGGAGAAGACTCCTGCGAGTCCCTTGGACTGCAAGGCAATCAAACCGGTCAGTCCTAGAGGAGATCAACCCTGACTGCTCTTTAGAAGGCCAGATCCTGAAGTTGAAACTCAAATACTTTGGCCACCTAATGAGATGGAAGGACTCACTGGAGAAGAGCCTAATGCTGGGAAAGGTTGAGAGCAAGAGAAGAAGGGGACAACAGAGAATAAGGTGGCTGGATGGAATCACTGAAGCAGTAGGTGTGAGCTTAAATGGACTCCAGAATATGGTAGAGGACAGGAAGGCCTGGAGGAACATTGTCCATGTGGTTGCGATGGGCCAGACACTTCTTCACAACTAACAACACTGGAGATGGTCTATTGGAGCCTGTAAATGGCCTCTGTGATTCTCCATACAGTTAACTGAGGAGCTGATCCTGAAAAACATTGGAAAAGATTGAGAGAAAGAACAATTTATATTGGCACAATTTGGGTAGAGCAGAATTAGAGATATTGCACTAATTGATCCCAAACCCTGGATTATAATTAAACTAGCTGACAAGAGGAGAGCAATAGCAATCTTGAATAGGGAGGATTATGAAAAAGAAGTATTCAGTCAGTTATCAGACCAAGTTTCAAATTGTGCAGTGATCTCATAAGAACTGCAAAAGTGGAAGAAGAATTAACAATGGGACAGATAACACAAATCATTTATCATTCTCTGCAGAATGATAATCCACATGTTCCAGCTTCCACATACATGTCCTAAAGACTTGATACCACTTCCTAGGAGATCTATAGCTTCATGAGGTAATTTTTTTAATTGGAATCCATTTTTCAATATGCAAGTTCCTCTTTAAAAACTTGTGTTCCAGGTTTTAGAATAAAATAATTCTAAAACTTTTGTTCTAGTTCTTAGATTCTACTAAGTTAATTAATAAAACAGAGTCCTTACAACGCATTAAATATTTATTTAGCGTATGGCATATTATACATGGACTGGAAATATATAGTAACATTTCAACTAGATTAATAAACACAATAAATATAAATGTTAAAAAGATCTATGTTCAAAAATGAGTGTCTAGGCCAGGGGATTCCCAACCCCCAGGCTGCACCCAACTACTGGGCCGTGACCTGTTTGGAAGTGGGCTGCATGAGTGGCTGGCTGGCGCGCACACACACACACACACACACACACAGCTCGATTTGTGCAAGCAGCGGGCTGGCATGCATGCTGCCAATCCGCAGCTTGCGTGGGCTGGTTCCCCTCTTCCCCTCACCGCCAAGCCGTAAAAGTTGGTAACTCCTAATCTAAGTCATTTAATCACTGAAGTGAAACATTGTTTATATTTAAAAATGGACCGGTATATCCCCTCAGCTTATAGCCAATCACAATGTGATCTACAGTTTGACATGGGACCCTGCAGTCACACTGAGGGGAGGATACTACGCCCCATTTATACAGGGAGTCCTGGCAGACACCTTATGAGGTATGAATCCTATTCAGGATTGCTCATTGCCGACATGGTAGTTCAAAGGTTGGCACCTTTTTTTTGTGGGATCATTAATATGTCTTCCTATGTCTAGGTGTACACCGACCCATTTGGCTTTCCATTGGGAATCGATGTTAAAGTTGTGGGGCACATGTTGCGCAAGTGCCAGTGGGGGCTTCCTGGATTTGAGTCTTCCAGTTGATAAATGAGGAAGGTTGAAACACTCCCATAGGAGGGAGTTGTTCGTAATTTTTCTACATTCTCTCACTAGTGCATTTTGCCTTGGTAAAACCTGGTGGTGCTATATGGCTCAGAACAGGAGGCCAGCAAGTCGGAGTGGTTTTAATATATTTGCTTATTATTCTCCTGGTGTTGTTGAGTTTAACTTACTTGTATGGCAGCTATTAAGCTGTACAGGGGCACAGTATTCTGCTGTGGAGTAGATCAATCTTAGCGCTGATGATCTGAGGGTGGCAGCATTAAATAAAGAGCGTGAGACCCCTTAGATAAATATTCAGTATATGAATATCCCACAACAGTATTTGGATAAACTGGGGTAGTTCAAAGAAGGGCAGTGAGGATGGCCTTGAGTGACAGTAGAAGGAGATGTAGCACGTTTTATCTATTTCCTTACATTAAGATTTTTCATCTCCCATTCTTAGAACTATAGGAGGTTTTCTCAATAAACTATATGGACATGCACATGAAGTATCAAGAATAAAGCTGATTGCTCAAGGGGTAAAGCTGATCCATGAAAAAGATTTCATCCACCTGACTGACTTAAAGACTATATTTTTTACAGAAAGGGTATAATATTTTTTGTTGTTGGAGAAAACTCCCTTGGATTGCAAGGAAATCAAATCACTTTAGCTGAGCCTCTGTTCCAAAGCAGTATATTTTTTCTGAAGAATATTTACTTTTAAGTTTCATTTCATTGTACCCCTTATTTTGTGTGTTGAATACTGTAACTAAGCTATTAGAACTCATTGTGTCTTTATCTCCCCCTCCCCGTATTCCCCAAACGAATCAGTTGACTATAGTGTGTATGTTTCATCTAGGATGGTTAACGGAAAAAAGGCTAATTTAATTGGAAGAGAATGAATCTAATGAATCTAATGGAAGGAAATCAACTTTGCACATTGCGTAAAGCACCATTAGGTGTAAATAAATAATCCCCTAAGTCAGTGGTTCTCAACCTATGGTCAGCGGACCCCAGGGGGGGCATGATATTGTCACGGGGTCCATGAAGGCTTGGAGAAATGTTATGATTTAAATCTTGAGTTAGGTTTTGGGGGTCTGTGGCCATGGTTCGTGGCCACAAAAGGGATTTAAAAGGGGTCTGTGGTGAAGAAAAGCTTGAGAATCACTGCCCTAAGTATTGGTCAACATAGAATAACACTCATGAAGATTTATATCAATTAGGAAACTGTGTGAGTCTGTTACTGGCCCATCTTATGAAGTACCACCTATCCTTGATGGTCACAAATCATGATGAGAAAGTATTTTTAACTTCTGGACTGACCAAACCTGCTTATTTTCAGCAATAAGAAATCTATTAAGATGCTAAGATCACTTATGGAGACTTTTGGACAATTTTCCATGTGATACAGTTCATCTAAAACAGGGGTCCCCAATAAATCCATTTATTGTCTATACATCATTCTCTTCCAATTAAATTAGCGACATGCCAGCAACTGGGCTGCACAAACAAGCAAAGCCCCATTTGCAGGATGCAGGCAGCACACAAAACCAACCCCCGCTCCCCCCCCCCCGGTCCGCAGAAAAACCTCTCTCCACGTAACCGGTCCCTGGTGCCCAAAAGGTTGGGGACCTCTGATCTAAAATATTTATTTAAAGAATTTCAGCAGCTTCTGTTTCAAATGCTTCGTACTAGCATATTGGTTACAATATTTGCTGACATACATACCTACTTTACCGTTGGTTTTTAAATAAGTCTATTGGTGTATTGTTTCTTTGTTTTGTTTTGATAAATTGAAATACAACGGTTCCAGCCCAGCTCAATGAACTGGAGATGGGCAGAAGATGACAATGTCTGTTCTTATCCTCTAGAAATAGTTGGTGACCCATACTCACAATAAGGTGAGCTGGCAAGGCAGATACCGGTACACCCTAAGTCACAAAGCCTACCAAGATTAAAACTAATCAAACTTCTTTGGTCGTTGTGGAAGGTAGGAATTGAATCTTTAGCTGACTTGGCAGACACTGACAACCCAACCACTGACTTTATCACAAATTCTTTTTAGGTTTCAAAGCTTAAAATAAGAAAAATGAATACATTCAAGAAACCTCTTTACCATTAAACTCTCCTATTCAGTCCAGTGAAGAAGGATTTGGTGAAGCCATCCCCAGCACTGAAGATGTCCAGTCCAGGAAAAAATACTAAATATATTGGATTGAATTATGATTACCAAATTGACTATGGAGATTCTCAATCATCTGGGTCCTAATTGTCCCAAAGGTGCTTTTCCAAAGTCCAAAACTGGACTTTCTCCATTTTTTCCCTGAAGAACTGAAGAGCTGATGAAGTTTCTTGGATGAGAAGTGAAACTTTCAAGGAAAAAAAACAAGGAAATCCAGTTGCGTTTTGGAAAAGCACCTTTGGGATTACCAAACTGAGTTTGTTATATCAGGATAAACAAGTCCATATGTACATAACTGTCAAATACACACAGCCACAAGAGATTTCTAGAACAAGTCATACCTTCATAAATAATGCTAGTCCCACCACCTGATTGCCAATATACTGTAGGTTATGAAGTGATGTGTGGAAGGAGCAAAACCTTTAGTAATAAACTACCAGATGATAGATATGGGATTTATTTTGTCTTAAACTTTCCACCCACCTTTTAAATTCAGTGTTTCTATCCTAACATAAGTTGTTGACTAGAAAACATATTCAGTAATAATCTAACCCAAAGCTGTTCAATATTTGGGGGACGGAGGGCCATATTCCAAATATTCATTGTTTGGACTAGGACAAAGATCAAATTTGCATTCATTTCACTTAAAATAGAGATAAGTATCTTCAGTTATGTATTGAATGATTTTCATCTCCTGTCACATTAAAAAAAGAATGTCAAAAAAATGACAACTGAACTTCTAGTGATCTCTGTGGACATTGGATTCAGATTGTGCATTTGTAACTGCAACCATTATTAATATCAATAAAAGTTCTAAAAAAGATTTTAAAAAATAATGTATTGAAACTTTGCCTTCACATACATAAGGTTGGGTTTAGGCTTTCAAATGATGGAATACAAATTTCAGGGTTTATTTTTTGGAGTACTAGATGCTTTTCAAATGACTGGAAGTAATGAATCCTGAGGCTATTAGCTTTGTTAAAGTTGACCTGTTTCGAACTGAAATACGTCCTCAAGCCTTGTAGGCTGTTCCTCATTTTACCATTATTTTGTCTATAAGTGTGTGTATGTGCAGCTGGAGGGAGGGAGGGAGGGAGGGAGGGAGGGAGAGAGAGAGAAAGAGAGAGAGAGAGAGAGAGAGAGAGAGAGAGAGAGAGAGAGAGAGAGAGAGAGAGCAAAACAAGGAGATAGGCAGGCATCATTCAAAATTCTCAATGTCCAGCAAAATTAAGAAAAGAAAAATTCAAACATGAATAAATTGGACACGATTTTCAACTTAAGGCTCTAAGAGTGCCAAACTGCTGTTCCTAGGAACAAAGCATTTCAAATAATAGAACTGTGAATAATAAGTATTCTGTTATATTTATTTCTACAAAGTCTCTCTCTTGCTGTCAGAGGCATAGTAGAGAATCAGAGAAGGAATCGCCAACATTGTTATTGCCTGTATTTTATGTCTGGTTGCTAGCCTGTGGTAGCCTCTCCAGGAGGCACAAAACTCAATTTTAAATAATTTTAGATAATCTGTGTTTATTTTCATTCCTTGATTTGAACTTTGAGGAATAAAGACTTTGAATATGCTACGATAATCAGCATATTTTCCCCCTCAGGGCTTCCTTTTCTGTGAAATACTTTTCGCTTCTAAAATCATCTCGGTGGTAAAGAATTTGTGAATTGGTGTCTGATTAGTATGCTGTGTTTGAGAGGTTTATAAAGATGATGGAATTCCACATCCGCTGTTCAAGGAAGGTAGACGGAAAACCAACCCCTAGATAGCATGTAATAAGTGCAGTTCAATGCTGGTTGTAAGCACTGACCTACAAAAACTCAGAGTATTAGGTATTAAGTTGACAATACAACAGCTCAATCACATTTTGTCAAAGGCATTGTGATAAAAGTAGGGGCAGAATAAAACATTTTCATTTGTCAGGTAATTTGATCAAAAGGAAACTTAAATCAGGACCTCTTCATCTCTTGATGACAATGAAGTTCAGGGACACTTTTCCGCAGTGTCTTACCAGGAGGACAGGGACAGTCCACGCCCAGACATAGACAGTGTAGGTGGTACTTCTGTCAGGCACGATATATTAAATTTAGCTAAGGTGATTTATCGCTCATGCCTAAACACAAGAGTCTAGCCAACTAATGGTCAGCACTAAACTGGTGCTACATAAGAGTTAAGAGAATTTGAGAGAGATTGCACTTGGACCGCTCCTGGGAACATAATAACTCCAGGCTGATTCCTCTCTTGACTCCACCCCCAGGTTATGCCACCCTTACTCCTACAGTTTCTGAGGATCACAAAGAGATGTGTATTGAGCTGCTTTGCTGCTGCAAGCATGCCAGTCACCTACCTGGTGGCTGGCAGTGTAAGACAGTAGTGCAGGGAAAACACTGTGCCTCCAAGTCAATTTGGACTTCTGGTGTGTCCCCTGCTGTTTTCTTGGTAGAACTTTCAAAAGTGGTTTGCCATTATATACCAAAGCTGTAGAGTTCTTGGTGCTCTCTGAGCTCCGTTGTTTTCTTGCAGACATTTCATTACCCAAATAAGTAACCTCTAAGATTGGTTACTCAAAGGTCTGCAAGAAAGCCACCAAGCTCAAAGATCACCAAGGACCCCATAGTTCAACCCTGATCTATGAATGTTCTCTTCTATTGGTACCATATAGCCAACCTTTGGAATTTGACTGTTTATTGGGAATTATGATTGTATTGAGCATGGGATAGGGGGGGTAGGGTGGCAAAAAGAATTATATTAGGAAATTGGAAAAGTGATGTCATTCCAGATATCAAGGAATGGTTACAGAAATATGTAATTCATCAGTTTTGGACAAGGCAATTTTTCTACCAATCAAAGGATGCTTCAATGTGTTGATATGGCAGAGATGATGTGATATTTATGGGATCCAGGAAAGGACCAAGAACAGTTTTATCAAGCTTAATTATTGCTCATCATTCAAGTTGGAGTTTCTTCTCATCTTCTGTTTTCACATTTCCTAAGGAGCTCAGAAATGGAAATCCGGATAAAAGGTGAATAGCTCCTAATAGTTGAACTACAGTACTCCTCTCTGATTTGCTAATTTTAAAAGTTGTGAATTCGTGGTTAAAAGTGAACATAAAATCCAGTTTTGCTTAAGTTTACAGAGAGAGAGAGTTACTTAACTACCACATTTCGCATTTGGGACAATCATGGAACATGGACAACCCCCAACTGACAATAATAATAGTAATAATAATAATAGTAATAACAACAACAACAATAAAATACAAAGACCTACAAATAGAAATAGAAGGACTGTGGCAAAGGCAAGCAAGGGTAGTACCAATAGTAATAGGTGCCTTAGATGCAATCCCAAAACAACTGGAGCGCCATTTGAACAACATTGGCATTGATAAATTTGCCATTAGTCAATTGCAAAAGGCAGCCTTACTAGGAACTGCTTCCATCCTGTGACGATATCTATAATACCATCAAACATCCACATCTGCTTATCCCAGGTCCTTGGTAAGGACTCGATAGGTAGACAAAAATGTCAAATCCAGTCTGAACATCTGGCTGACTGTGCGATTATTATTATTATTATTATTATTATTATTATTATTATTATTATTATTATTATTGTTGTTGTTGTTGTTGTTGTTGTTGTTGTTGTTGTTGTTGTTGTTGTTGTTGGAAGGGACTTTTGAGGTCTTCTAGTTCAAATATTAATCAGTTTAATATTTAATAAACTGATTAAATATTTAATGTTAAATATTAAACTGATTAAATATTCTGTCAGGAAATTTCTCCTTAGTTCTAGGTTGTGCCAGCTCTCCCCCATGGATCACATGACCAGATGGCAGGTTCTTTTACTCTGCAACCTCTATCTTTGATTTTGCTGGTCACATGTTTTCAACTTTCAGAGATTTGTCTGGCAGACAGGAAAACAAATTCCTCAGCTCTGTTATATAATTTCTCTCGCACAAGGAAGGATAAGCAATAACAGGCCAGGCTACTTTGATTTCAATAAAAAAAGACAAAAATTAATCTCAATCTTTAAACAAGTCATTTCTACCATGGGCAAAGATAGGCACAGCTGAAAAATAAATGACAATATTAGCTCCTAAATTCATAACATTCCAAAATTTGTTATTCCCCTGAAATATGAACTTAATGCTGCTTTTGTAAGTGGCAAGGATGAACATCTACCCAGATTAATTAATATAGTAATAAAGTAATAAACATGGTTTAATGTAATGGGCAAACCAAATTTCTAGAGCACATGAAAGCTGAAGAAAGCTCTTGTGAGGGCAGCAATACTCCTTTTAAACCACAGATTATAGCACAGGAAAAAATAAGGGTTTTTTTTGTGTGTGTAGAACTTCTGCATGACAGAAATTGATCTGAATTGATCTTTGATCTAAAATGAAGTGATTCTTCTATCCGGAAGTGATGCACTGAGTATAGCTGAATTCTTCCAAAGGAAAGTATGTATATACTTGCAACTGAAGCATTATTGAATCCAGCCCTTCATGGGAACAAGCCTCTCTCCTCCATACATCTGATTCTATTCAGACAAATTTATTTTCATGCAAAACTGAATTCCAAAATGCAATCCTGTATCTACATAGAGAAGTGCAAAAATATTGTAAGACTTGCTTATCCTGAAGGAAATGTTCTCAATTTTACTTATTCTGAACCATGTGCACCTTATTTTCTAATCTACTTGTCCTGCACTTGAGACATATCTTCATTCTCTGTGCACAGTACTCCAAGCACAAGAAAAGAAGATTTTTATTGCACAGCCTTTGAATGGATATAACTTGTGCATTCTCATGGAAAGGACTGGTATGAGAGCCTTTAAAAGTGTGCCAGGCACAGAACAGAGTATTGATGCTTAGTTTAAAGGAGTTTTCCAAACGTGGCAACTTTAAGATGAGTGGTCTTAAACTTCCAGAATTCCCCTGCCAGCATACGGAACTTTTGATGCCAAAAAATATATCCTATAATCAAGAATTATTTATTAGTAAAGCTAAATGTATCACCATTCCTTACTGGTCTGAAAAGAGGAAAACAGCATAAGTTTGTGCAAAGAATAACATTGCAATTTAATAAACAAAATGAAAAGTGCAAACATGACATATAAAACAAGAAAGCACAAGGGAGGAAGGCCTGAAACAAATGATTTTTATCATGTCTTCATTCTAATATTAATTAATCCTGCTTTACTGAATATTAACTGACTGAATTCATTATTCAACACCAATTCAAATAAGTGATGCTTTGGCATTTAGATTTGCCAATAGTGACACCTACTGGTAAACTCCAGAATTATGTTTTTACCATATGTTTAAGATAATATAACAATTGTTGACTTGATTGGTATCCAAATCTTGTCATGGAGTTTTGTTGGGATCCACTTAGCTCTCATGAAGGATCTTTTCACCAGTATCTGTGACCCAACCTTATTTTATGACTGATCTTAAAACACTAAGACTTTATCAACTAACATTTAACCCAGGGGATGTCCAACCTTGGCAACTTAAAGACCTGCGGACTTCAACTCCCAGAGTTCCCCAGCCAGCCATGCTCAGATTGATGTTCCCAGAACTCAAATTCTGGAAATTGGAGAAAATCGCTACCCATATATTTATTTTATTTTATTGATTAAATTTCTACAATGCCCATCACACCATACTTACTGTAGGTGAGTGACCCTGGACAGTTCACAACAATAAATATGTAACAATGAGGAAGATTAAACTCAGAAGGACTGACTAAGACAGAGGTCGTAAGTTCTAGGTGGACATCGCAAGGACCTCAATGAATTTGTTGATCCAATACATATCACTGTGAAAAAGCCAATTTCTGTTTCTGTGTGTCTATTATAAACAATTATCTTCTCACCTAATCCTTTACTAGTTTTTACATCCTTAATCTTACACATAAAAAAATTAACATGGTTTATATCTCATTATCAAAAACCCAGATTGGAAAAAGAGAAAAGCACACTCCGATCCAACAAAATTGGCCTTTTTTAAAAAAATGTTCTCTTCCTCCCCAAAATGTTGCTACTCAGCAATGGTACAGACAATATTTGTTGTTGTTAGTTGCGAAGTCGTGTCCGACCCAACGCGACCCCATAGACAACGTTCCTCCAGGCTTTCCGGTCCTCTACCATCTTCTGGAGTCCATTTAGGCTCACGCCTACTGCTTCAGTGACTCCATCCAGCCACCTCAATCTCTGTCGTCCCCTTCTTCTATTGCCCTCAATCTTTCCCAGCATTAGGCTCTTCTCCAGTGAGTCCTTCCTTCTCATCAGGTGGCCAAAGTATTTGACTTTTAGCTTCAGGATCTGGCGTTCTAAAGAGCAGTCAGGGTTGATCTCCTCTAGGACTGACCGGTTTGATCGCCTTGCAGTCCAAGGGACTCGCAGGAGTCTTCTCCAGCACCATAGTTCAAAGGCCTCAATTCTTTGGTGCTCAGCCATTCTTATGGTCCAACTTTCACAGCCATATGTTGCAACTGGGAAGACCATAGCCTTGACTATACGCACTTTTGTTGGCAGGGTGATGTCTCTGTTTTTTAGTGTGCTGTCTAGATTTGCAATATTAATAATAAATAATTTGTACATAGTTGTTTTTCTTTTTTTAAAAGAGAATAGCTTTCTTATTTAAAGCTGGTTCCTTGAATGGTTAGCTATTCATTCACCCATAAGAAAAAGGATTTCTGATAATATTTCTAACTGAGCTTATAGTCACTTAGAAATGACTCAGTTAGGGATGGGTTGGCACAGCAGCTTAATGAGGCTGGAACTGCCAGCCAGAAGTGATCTGCACTCCAGCGGTTCGAGCCCAGCTCTGTGAGATGGGATGAGCTCCTGCTGTTTGCTCCCTGGCTCCCCCACCACACATTCAGCAGTTCAAAAGGACGCAAAATTGCAAGTAGATAAATGGGTATCCCTTTGGTGGGAAACAGCTACGTCTGTGTGCGTGGAGAACAAAAGCCGGCACTGCACCCGGCTGGATGCAAGGCAACGCAATAGAAGGCGAGGTGAAGCAACATTGGCGGAGGAGCCCAGAAGACACAGCAACCCGAACGCCGCTAGTCAGCTGGTGTAAACCAATTTGGCTCCTGCGGGGCCCCAAACATAGGCACACAAGTGCTGAATAGAATAAACTAAAGATTTAGGCTGCCGGGACTGCATTGTAGCATTTGTAGATTTCCCTGACGTTGTATGCAGTACACTAAATAAATATATAAGAAATGCCTCTCATCCACCCCACTACTGCACGTTGCCCAGGTATGCTTCCTCCAATCCCCTCAACTCCTTGAGTTATCACAGGCAGGTCTCCCTCCGTCAGTAGACTTCAATACTTGGTCTGCCTGAAGATGGAGAGGAGATGATATGAATATACAGATGATCACCTTGAGAAGCACCTTTAAGCAAATTGTTGGGTCCTAAGAACAGCCCAACTTGTATTTTACCAGAGAAATATAGTAAAGAGAACACATATTTGATTATTCATATAACCACTGCAGCTAGGATTGTGTTTGCACAAAACGGGAAGGCCCTGAAAGCTCCTCCAGAAGAAGAGGTGATCAGGAAAATAATGGAATGTGCGGAAATGAATAGATTAACAATGATAATTAAAGATAAGACAGAGTCAGAGTATTATGACATTTGGGGAAAATTTTACGAGTGGGTGAAAAAGAGAATATGCTTAAAAGACAGCTAACACTAATTTAGATGGAAGAAAAATGAGGAGATAAGGGTATTATCATACCTAATGTAGACATTGGAAATCCAAGGAGAGGAGCTGCTCGGACATCAGCCCTGAATTGTATCGGAAGGGGGATGGGATGGAAGAAAGGAGAGGAGAGAGGGAAGAGAGTAGAGGAGGGGGAAGGAAGTAGGAAGGTTGGAGGGAAAGAGGAGGAGAAGTGGGGAGAAACGGGAGGGGAGTGGTGAGGGAAAGAGGAGAAGAGAGGAAGAAAAGGGAAGTAGGAAAGAAAGGAGAAAGGGAGAAAGAAAGTAGAGAAGAGGAAAGAGAGAGAAGGAGGGTAGATACAGTGAAAGGGGAAATGGACGAGCAGCACCCAAACTTACGTGTATGTATTTATGTATGGCGATATATAATACCTACAGCATTAATGATATAACAAATGTTAAATACTTGAAAAAGTGTTTATATTTCATTGGTTAGTTTGTGGTATATTAAAGGAACTGTGAAAAAATAAAAAAAATAAATTTAAAAAAAAGAATAGCCCAACTTGATGGTTCAAAGGCCCAACTCAAGTCTAGCAGTTTGTTTCTTACAGGGGCCAACTACAGTAGATGCCTCTGAGATGCTTACAAGTAGGAGTCAGAGATATCCTATGTCCACTTGGTTCATTCTGCCCACATGTCACATTTTCAGGCATCCTGTAGCTGTCATCTATGTCAGTTGTTTGATTTTATTCCTCCTTCTCCCATTCCTGAAGCCTCAACTTTCGGCAAGAACTTCAGGCACTACAAAGATTTCAGACAGGTTAGATGAAACTTGATAAGGTTTCTTGTAAATGTACAGTTGTCATAATAAAAAAAGAGAAACGACTAGAGAAGATTCATGAAATAATCAACAAAGGCATAAAATCCATAAGAAAACAAAAATACACTGCCCTTTCATCAGCAGAGGAAATGGTGACCAAATAGAAACACACATCTGTCAGATAAACCACCCACACTAAGTACTCCACTACCAAAGTAACAACCCAAATTCCTACAAGAGGAGCCATGTAAGAATATTATAGAGAAGAGCACAAATGTACTGCAGCAACCCAGAACATCAGAAAAAGGAAACAGATTGCCGCTACAACTTCTTCCAACAAACTGGATACCCACAGAACCTTATCAGAAAGTGTTGTGATTCAGGGTCAGCCTGTGGGTTCGGCAGTTGGGTCGGACGACTCAGAGGAGGAGGAGGGTGGGGTGTTGAAGAGCTTGCTGAGGGGGTTGGACAGCTTGATGAGAGCCCTCAGCCAGGCCCCTCTCACCTGGTCACGACGCAGACCCAGCTGTGTGAGCCTGACAGCGTGGATGAAGATGACCCACAGCTGGCCCTGTTCAAGGACGCCCGACGCAGAAGGCAGTCAATCAGGAGTAAACAGAGGAAGGCAATGGGGCTCCTTGGAAGGAGGCAGAGAGAAGCCACGCCCTGAACTGTATATTTTATTTTTTATTTTTATTTTAATTCCATTTATATCCCGCCCTTCTCCGAAGACTCAGGGCGGCTTACAAACTTAGCAGTAGCCTTCATTCTATGTATATGCCTGCTTGTTAGGGCTTTCACACACACCCCAAGCGGCATTATTACAAAGTCAGCTTAATTGCCCCCAACAATCTGGGTCCTCATTTTACCTACCTCAGAAGGATGGAAGGCTGAGTCAACCTTGAGCCTGGTGGGATGCGAACCTGCACTAATTGCAGGCAGCTGGTGTTACTTAAGGAGGCATTAGCCCACTGCTCCACCAAGGTATAAAAGGGGGAATGCGTGGGAGGGCTGGTTTGCTGAAGGCAACCACTTGAAAAGCTCCTGTTTCTTGGTTCGTGTCTTGTTCTATTTGTTTTTGTAGCAATAAATTTGGCAGGCATAATTCCAGCCTCTTGCCTTCTTGTAAAAGGGGTTGTCCCTGCCTTTTCTGCAGGGCCGGTAGCAGGCTGGTACAGAACAGAAAGTGCCTGACCACTCAACCCACTGTAGCACAACTAAAACAAGCTATGAAAAGGTTTCCGAACGTCCCTGAGGAGAAAGCCGAGCGTTTGAATGTATTGATGGGAGAGATTGTAGCAGGAATTACTGGAAGAGATCGTGAAGATGTCTCAAAAGACATTGATGATGTCTTTCGAGTATATACTAGCTATGCTTGACATAATAAGCTCCCAAGAGAGATTCATGTTCGATTTACCAGGATGACACTGACGGACAAAGTACTTCGGAAAACGAGAGACAAAGCTTTTATCTATAAAGGCAACTGATTGACAGTTCTGCCTCAACTTCCAAAACGGGTACGAGATACTCAGAGGAAATATGATTTTCTCACAACACGGCTGAGGAAATATGGGATACGCTATCATTGGCTCCTACCCAAAGGTCTGACCTTTACTTGGCAAGAGCAGAGGTTACGACTGGAAACTATACAAGAAGCACAAGACTTTTTAGAGACCTATATTAATCCTAGTGACCAGGAGAGTGAGGGTGATAATGAAAATAAAAGCCAAGAGGAAGTAACCCAGGAAATAACAGCTAAAAAGTATACCGGACAAGATAAGGAAACAGCAGTAGAGCATTTTTCAAGGCTGTTTGAAATAAGAGATGATAAGAGATGGCGGGTTAGGGAACTGGAAGGAAGGTCTGCCTTTCAAACTAATTGGAGAATGTGATTTATGACTGTAAATGAGAGGAGGGAACTGTGCTTTGATACTACATGCTTAAGGGAGGGGAATTCAGATTTCGGCTTTGACCATGTACATGCCGATGCTATGCAACTTGAATAAAGATTCTTTAAGGTAAACAATGCCTCGACGTTCTTTGAAGAGTTTCATCTGTTGGAACCATGACACCTACAACATACAATATAAAGACTATAATAGCCGTTATGCAGGACAGTCAGGCAAAATACAAGCAGAGTGCATCCAGGTACACCAGCTACAGTCAGAAGAATGATGAAAACTCCTTAATTGCACAACACATAGACAGATTTAACTATGCTTTCAACTAGGAAACTGTGAACATCCTAAACCAAGCTAAGTCCAAAAAATGCTAGGGAATTCCTGGAAGTCTGACGCTCAGACAAATCAGCCATCAACAGGCACATAGAGATAAACACAATTACACACCATTCAAATAGACAACAAAGAAGCTACAAAGATAACAAAAGGACCAAACCACCTTACCAGCAATCAACATCCAGATAAGAGGGATTTATACCACATGAGCAATAATACCCTAATCGAGGAACCACCAAGTCAGACAAATAAGGGGAAAAGAAAGGGAAGAAGAAGCAGCAGCTTTCATTTCTCCTACCTCTCCACAGGATGGGGTCATACTCAGATGAGACAATATAGTAAACAGAGGATCCTAGCTTTATATGGGAATTTGTTAAATTTTCTAATAAAACAGCAACTAGATAAGTAGGACCAGGGCTTTTTTCCTCATAGAACACTCAGAACGGAGTTCCGGCATCTTTTTTGGATGGAACGTTGTAGCGTAGGCAAGGCGGGTTGTATGACGTCTGTGAGTTCCGGCACCTTTTTCTTTAACAAAAAAAGCACTGAGTAGGACCTTCTCTTTTACAAAATAAGTTTTCATCTGCTTCCTATTTTATGTTACCTGTTATCAACTATTTCAGATTAATCAATTCAGAACTGATTGTTTTCATTGCTCACCCACCATCAAAGCAGCAGAGGAAGTTCTCAAGTGGTCCAACTTTCTGGTTAAGAACATAAAATAGTTTAGAACCTAACTGTGTCCAAGAGTAATATAAAATAAGATGGACTGCACCTGATCAGTACTAGCTGCCCCAAAATCTTCTATGATATCCACTTTGTTCTACATTGAGACCAAATAAACAAATTGACACCGCTCTTTAGCATCCTTCCAGTGTGAGGTAGGCCAAAACAAAAACGTGTCATAATAGAAAGTCAAGACACTGGAAGATGCTCTCTCTCCTGACAGACAAAAACTTGAAAGCAAGCAAAGAGCTAAAGGAATAACGTTTTCCTTCCAAGGGAGGCCAAAATCAGGAGTGACCGAGAAATCGCCCATTAAATTTCAGTGACTGGGAAATCGCCCATTAAATCAAGGGGATTATAGCAACCAGATTATCCCAGTCACATTGTCATAGACGTAGAGCAGGAGTTTTCAAGCTTGATGATACTATAACTCATTAAAAAGATAAAATGAATTTCTGTGATCCATCCCCCATGAATAGAATTATGGTTGGGCAAGATATATACGCATACACACCCCACGTTTTAAAATAATTATTAATTTTAATCTATGCATTCCATACAACAATG
This sequence comes from Vipera ursinii, assembly GCF_947247035.1. Lineage (NCBI taxonomy): Eukaryota > Metazoa > Chordata > Lepidosauria > Squamata > Viperidae > Vipera > Vipera ursinii. The sequence continues at coordinate 10,366,352 of NC_139518.1, forward strand.
ATGGAGCCATATGGCTTTATCTAAATGATTTCCCGGAAAATAACAAATACAGGTGTACATTTTAAAGCCTTTTTAATGGGAAGGGTGAGCTTGCTTACTTTTGCATAATTCCAAAAATATTTTCATTTTGAAGGCAGCTACACTCCTTTAGCAAAATTTGAGCAGAAGGAAGCTTTTCTCCTTTTTTCCCTTTTTTTTGCCTCAATCAGCTTCTTAAACTGCTCTTAAATGCCAAGGTTGGCAAAACATTAGAAGTGGCACTAGCAATAGCACTTAGACTTATACATCACCCCATAACGTTTTACAGCACTCTCTCTGTGGTTTACAAATGCCAGCATATGGCCCCCAACAATCTGGGTCTTAATTTTACTGACCTCAGAAGGATGGAAGGCTGAATGAACCTTGAGCCTGTCGGGATCAAACTCCTGGCAGGGGGCAGAGTTTGCCTGCAATGCTGCCTTTTAACCACCAGGGCTCCTGGTAACAATGTCCAGTGTAGCAAAACATTGGCAAATTGCAAAATTGCCCAGTCAGTCTGAGATAACAATTGCAAACAATTGCTTCCACCCCTATTCTCCTCCCTAAACTTTTTTCTTCTTGCTGCAATCTCTTCCCCCTCCACCCGCCCCCTCCATTATCATTTCCTCTGCAGAAGGAGTGCCAGGGTCACTTTCATCTTTGAAGGTGTTTAAAAAAGGTAAAAGAAAGCTTAGATCTCATAAACAGCTCTGTAACTATTGCATTGCTTTATGTTCACCATCTGCTCTTTAGAAGGCCAGATCCTGAAGTTGAAACTCAAATACCTTGGCCACCTAATGAGAAGGAAGGACTCACTGGAGAGGACCCTAATGCTGGGAGAGATTGAGGGCAAGAGAAGAAGGGGACGATGGAGAATGAGGTGGCTGGATGGAGTCACTGAAGCAGTAGGCGTGAGCCTAAATGGACTCCAGAAGATGGTTGAGGACAGGAAGGCCTGGAGAAACGTTTTCCATGGGGTTGCGATGGGTTGGACACAACTTCGCAACTAACAACAACAACGTTCACCATATTTCTGCATCAAGTGAATGAGTTTATTCAGAAAGGACATTTATGAGGAGGGCCCTCTCTGGTGGTCCTCCATACAATGTTTTTACAACTTTGGGGGATGTCACAATCCACCTTTGAAGGAATATGAAGTAGAGGGATCATGGGAATTTGAAAGTCCTTGTTGTTGTTATCGTTATTAGTATTTCTTCCATAAGCTGTGCCTCAATATCATTAGTCCTTCGTGAATGTATTTTTTGAGTAACCTATCATTTTGTACACTGTGATGTTCATCAGATTTTGAACAATCATCCCCTGAAGATAGATAATAATGAGGAGGAGGAGGAGGAGGAGAGTCATAAAAGAAAAGAGAGAGAGAGAGAGAGAGAGAATGCCAATCATTCACAAAATTATTACAACAAAGAACAGTGTGATTGCTTAGGAGTTTAATCACGCTAGATTTCAAGTATATTCCCTCAGACCACAAAAATTCCTCTGTAACTGAGTGAAGGTACTATATATCAAGCAGAAACATAAATCCATCATTTTACACTTGAGTTTACTGCACTTGAGTTTCAGTGCATTCCAGCTGTTCTTATTTTATAGTGTTTACCAGTTGTGAGCTCCATTCTGCTTACAGAGACCCAGCACTGGCTATATGCAAACGCAGCGTTTCATCCAGCATTTTTTGGCACGCTGGAACCACAAAGACCTCATTTGAATTGATAACAGGGAAGCTGAAAAGGAGAGTCAGGGGAAGGTCAGGTCTCTCCGAACGCTTGGAAATTATTCAAAACTTTAAGAATAGGTGCTCAGTTTGAATATATATCTGAGACCAGGAAAGGTGTTATGAGATCATGATTTATTCAGAAGAACTAAGGGAAAGAAAGGGAACAAGGCATCAGGTTATAAGCCTAATTGACAAATTAAAAATAAATAAACCCCAGGGTTTGAATGATATCCATCCCAAGGTTCTTCAAAAACTAAAAAATTGCCAATCAATTGTGAGAAACACCATATTGTACAGAAGATTGGATTAGTTTCCCAAGTATCAGAAAACAAGTAATATAAAAGTATTTTTTTAAAAAAAAATGATATGGGGACAGAGAAAAGTATAGGCCAATTACCTTAATATCAGAAGGATAGACATAATTATCAAAGAGAAGGCATGTAAAGTAACATGAAAAGAAACTACAGTATCATGGTTTCTATAAGGTAAGCCTGGTTCTACTAACTTACCGTATTTTCCAGCGTATAAGACGACTGGGCGTATAAGACGACCCTCAACTTTTGAGATGATTTTCATGGGTTAAAGTCTTATACGCCGGAAAATACAGGTAAGTAGGAAATCAGGGCTGCTTCTCAATTAGGTGAAGGTTTATCAAGAGCTTTTGGCCTCGAGATCAGCTTTGCTCTGCCTCGCCTAAACCTCGTCTCCTCTTGCGTTGGCGCCCCCTTCTACTTCAGCCACACATGCTGGCTGTTTCGGCTAGGAGCGATGAGCATTGTGGCCCAACACTTTGGGAAGGCACCAGGTCTGAAAGAAGGCGGTTCTTTCCATAGGTTAGTTAATGAAAAGGGCGGCGGAGGGCGGGGGTGGTGGTGAAAGAAACGAGCTCAGCTCTGCGCCGCAAGTTTGAGATTCCCTCAAAGGAAGCCCCGAGTTTCCAAGTAACTAGAAACCAGAAGGAGCCGTGCATGGCACTGAGATCGAGAAGCCCATTTACCCTCCCCTGCATTTTGCTGTGCTTTTCTAAAGTTTTCCAAGAAAATGCAAACTCGGGGTTTTTCCTCCTTTCAATTGCATAAGTTATCGCTGGAGTATACAGAAAGGGGAAAAAGAAATAAAGGGGAAAAACCCCACACATATTATAATATAAATTTTTCAAAAGGCCGCCTTCTACTTCAGGGCGGAGGGGCGACCCCGGGTAGCTGAAGCTTTAGCGCCAGCTTTCCACTGCGGTCTGCCTGTCACAATTCCCGAGCTGCACCTTCCCGGGCGGGTGTTGCTGTAGGTCTGGCCACGGCACCACGCCCTGAAGTCGAACTCCCAGGTTTGGGTGAAGCTCAGCTCCACACGAACATGTCAGGTCAGCCTCCACCTGGCTTCCCGTGCTCCCTTGAGCTCTCGTGCTCGCCGAGCACTGGCGGCTCGGCACGCGCTTGACTCCCGTTCCCTTCCAAAAAAAAGGGGGTCTGCTGCCCTAGGACGCCGGTAAGCTGGAGCCTCAGCCTCGGTTGGGCTGGTCGCTTTATTTATGAGGAGGCTGTCTTTCGCCATTCTCGAGCACTGGATTTGTCCGTTTCCACTAATGTCTCTGCTCCCGAGGATTTACTATTTTCCGGCGTATAAGGCGACTGGGAGTATAAGACAACCCCCAACTTTTGAGAAGATTTTCATGCGTTAAAAAGTCGTCTTATACGCCGGAAAATACGGTACTCAACTTTTTCTGCGGGCGTCAATAAACATGAAGACAAAATAATCTCATAGATTTGCATGTTTTGTGTGTTTTAGTTTACAAAGAATACAAATTTGGCAACAACATTTCTCACTATAGCTTCTTGAGTAAGTAACTTCAGCAGTCTTAGGATATGAGGACAAAGGCTACCGCAACTGTATAATTGGCTAAAAAAATGAGTGGGGAAAAAAAACCTGATGTTTTAAAATTGGAGAAATGTTCAAAGTGAAGGTTCTCCCAAAGATCAATTTTAAGCCTAGCGGATTACTACTTTTTGTTTGTCACAGAAAAAATATTTGAAGCTCGGAACCAACTTCCAGCAGAGGCAGTGGGTGAATCGTCAATAACTGAGATTAAACGTGCTTAGGATAAACACATGTCCATCATCCAACAAAAATTTAAAATAAAATAAAAATAAATCTAACAATAATAATAAAATAATAATAAATAATAATAATAATAAAAATAGTAAATGCATACATTAAAAAGAAAACAAAAAACAATTAAACTCTAAGGGCTGGCTTTTGAGCCACTAAGTTTTTAAGAAGAGACTGAAAAAAACATTTGTCTGAAATGGTATAGGTCAGGGGTAGGCAACCTCGGCTCTTTAATGACTCATGGACTTCAACTCCCAGAATTCCTGAGTCAGCATAGCTGACTCAGGAATTCTGGGAGCTGAAGTCCATGAGTCATAAAAGAGCCGAGGTTGCCTACCCCTGGTATAGGTTTAAAGCAACCCATTGCCGCCTAGGGGCAGCCAATAGCAGCAGTGGAGACCTGGAGTCTGGGTTGCTGGAGAGCCGTTAGCTGCTCCAGCTTACCACCTGGTGTTACAATGAGCCCAATACATAACACTATCCATTAAACTTGTTTACTCTGATGATAAGTTTGTAATTGCCTCCTCTGTTGGCTAGGAGTTGAAATCCACAAGTCTTAAAGTTGCCAAGGTTGCATACCCCTGTACTATTCACTTTATCTGTAATTCCCTCCGTCTTAGATCACGTAATCTGCAAGCAAGCCACATATACATACCCATATAGAGCCTCGGTCAATTAGCCAATCAACCCTCCTTAAATGCAGCTGATTTAGCAGCTGCACAAAATTCTTTCATGGAACTCTACTTGGAAAATGTGAACTGCAATCCATTCTATAATAAATGTGTTAATCTTGAAGCAGACGTAAGACCTTTTTCTCCTCCACCATCTCTACCTGTATACAACTTAAACAACTCAGTCTGTTCTTTAGCTCCTGCCTTGAGGCCTCCTTCTGCTCCTTTTCTCAATACAATACTTTTAAAAGGCGAACCCTTCCTGGGTGTTCTTTAACATTCTATGTCACAAATCTGGAGATATACGTTAGACAATTATTTGTGGATTGTGTGTGATCATCACTTCTGATTAGATACCACGTGATTGTGCTTAAGTTTCTATACTTTGGGGTAGCCCGTGGGTTTTACATTTGAATGACAATAGTTATAAATTATAAATTCACTAGCTCAAGTGTAAAGTGTTTCTGATTTTGACTAATTCTAGCAAAGCATAATAATGCAGTTTCTGATTTCAACTTAAAGCAACTGATCGCAGCTGCTTTAAGACAGGAAGTGGATTATTTCAGTCTTCCTGCAGACTCCGGAAGAAGGGGCAGCATAAATCCAAGGTTCACCTGGACTGATTGAATATCTCTAAATTACATATTGCGTTATCTTCCTTCCTTCTGTATTTACCGTGTTTTCCCGAAAGTAAGACCTACTCCCCAAAATAAGCCCTGGCTTGATTTTTGGGAGTGGGCCTAATGTTGTGTACTGGGTTCGTTGCGCAGGAATGAAGATGAGAACAGAACCAAAGCCGGGGGATGCTTCTGCGTAGCTCCGGAGGCCAGATCCGGGTGCTGGAGGACTTTTCCAGGCCGCTGCCACCTGGATTTGAGGCCAGGGGATGCTTCTACGGCCCTCCGGATGCCTCAGATCCGGGCAGCAGCAGCCTGGAAAAGGCCCCCGGCACCCGGATCCAGCCTCCAGAGGTATGCAGAAGCGTCCCCCAGCCTCGGATCCAGGCAGCAACAGGAACTTCAGCAGAGAGGAGATGGAGTCCAGCGTGGCATGAAGGGAGGGGGAAGCATGAAATATTTTAGTGGGTCGGGGAGGCCTTGGGGGCCTGTTCCATCACTAGGCCCTCCATGGCCTTTCCCACCCTGAGATACCTCATGTTCACTTAACGAGTAGGGAGTGATCTCATTCGAGGTATGAGATTCACTCCCACAAGTTTTCGAGTTTCGAATGGAATGTGCAGGCTCCATTACACTTATAACTTGAGGACTAACTTACCACATTTATTACTCTTTTTTTCTTTTCTTATCCATTGCAAATTAATAGATAGTCCTTGAGTTACAACTTTAATGACTGTTCAAAATTATACTTCCCACCATATCCCTTGCTATTCTCTTGGGAGAACCAACCTCCAATCCAGGTACTTGAAAGGAGAAATTGGAAGAAAGAACTACAGTAGTTCCTGACTTATAAAAGTTCATTTAGTGACTGTTTGAAGTTACAAAAGCACTGAAAAAAAGTGAATTATGACCATTTTTCATGCTTTACAACCATTGCAGCATCCCCGTGGCCATATGATCAAAATTTAGATGCTTGGCAACTGATTGATATTTATGATGGTTGCAGTGTCCTGGGGTCATGTGGTCACCCCTTGTGACTTTCTGACAAGCAAAGTCAATGGGGGAAGCTACATTCACTTAACAACTGTGTTACTAACTTCACTACAATGATTCACTTAACAACTGTAGCAAGAAAGGTCCTAAAATGGGACAAAACTCACTTACCAAACAACATAGCTTTTGTGCTCAGTTGTGGTTGTAAGTCAAGAACTACCTCTATAAGTTATCAGTCATCCAAAAACATTTCTACCTAGAACCCACAGGTTATAGCCAAAAGATTTTGCTTCTCTAGGTTTGACAGATTTTATTTTCCTGGGCTCCAAGATCACCGCAGACGGGGACTGCAGCCAAGAAATTAAAAGACGCTTGCTCCTCAGGAGGAAAGCCATGGCAAATCTAGACAGCACACTAAAAAGCAGAGACATCACCCTGTCAACAAAAGTGTGCATAGTCAAGGCTACGGTCTTCCCAGTTGCAATGTATGGCAGTGAAAGCTGGACCATAAGAAAGGCTGAGCACCAAAGAATTGAGGCCTTTGAACTATGGTGCTGGAGAAGACTCCTGCGAGTCCCTCGGACTGCAAGGCGATCAAACCGGTCAGTCCTAGAGGAGATCAACCCTGACTGCTCTTTAGAAGGCCAGATCCTGAAGTTGAAACTCAAATACTTTGGCCACCTAATGAGAAGGAAGGACTCACTGGAGAAGAGCCTAATGCTGGGAAAGATTGAGGGCAAGAGAAGAGAATGAGGTGGCTGGATGGAGTCACTGAAGCAGTAGGCGTGAGCTTAAATGGAGTCCAGAAGATGGTAGAGGACAGGAAGGCCTGGGGGAATGTTGTCCATGGGGTTGCAATGGGTTGGACACGACTTTGCAACTAACAACAACAAGGTTTTCTTTCCTTTCTGTTCCCTGTCTTTCCTTCCATGTTCACACAAACACCTTACCCTCTGAGTAACAGGATGGCAGATGGTAATCAGAATTCCAGAAAATTATAAAACCATCACACTCCCACCAAGGCACCATAATAATCCCATACCAACAACATCCATGCTGGATTTAACTCCCATCCTGATGTAGCATCTGTGAGAAGAGCCAGATCTTCACAAATATCAAGAAAGCTAAGAAAGGGGTTATCTGTTTCTATAGGGCAAGTAAAGGGAGGGGACATAGAATACAGAATAACAGAGTAGAAGGGACCTTGGAGGTCTTCTAGTCCAACCCCCTGCTCAAGCAGGAGACCCTATACCATTCCAGACAAATGGCCGGCAGTTTGACACCCCTGCTCTAGAGGCAAGCCATTCCACTGATTAATTGTCAGGAAATTTCTCTTTTGTTCTAGGTTGCTTCTCTCCTTGATTAGTTTCCATCCGTTGCTTCTTGTCCTGCCTTCTGGTGCTTTGGAGAATATAGGTGACCCCCCTCTTCTTTGTAGCAGTCCCCTTAGATATTGGAATACTACCATGTCACGCCTAGTATGTCTCTTCATTAGACTGTTGTTTTATCCATTCAGTCATGTAAAACTCTTGGTGACTTTATCAGCAACTATTCTCCATGCAAGAAGTGGACGACAGAGAATGAGGTGGCTGGATGGAGTTACTGAAGCAGTAGGCGTGAGCTTAAATGGACTCCAGAAGATGGTAGAGGACAGGAAGGCCTGGAGGAACGCTGTCCATAGGGTCGCGATGGGTCGGACACGACTTCGCAACTAACAACAACATTCTCCATGCTACTCTGTCAAGCACAATTTCTTTCAGTAGTTGGATGTTCATCTTTGTATCAGATTTGATGTTATAAATAAACCTTTATTGTCAAAGTACAACATGTGTACATTGAGATTAGCTGAGCCTCGCCCCGTGCTCCCTCCCCCCCAACACACAGTGACAACAAACCCTCCATCCTACCACACCATGTGAACCAACTACACCACACACCGGTCTCCCAAGTCAATTCTGCATAAATTCACAGAGATTATATCCCATTCAAGAGCTAGTGTGTTCTTTGCTTGCCCTTCTTCTTGTTGCACTTGACTAACCATTCCTAGCATTGTTGACTTCTTCAATGAATTTGCACACATGGCATGACCAAAGCAATTCAAACGTAGTCTTGTAATTTTTTTCATTAGACTAGTCATACCCAGCTCCAGCAACCGTTCTTCGTTCTTTTATTTTGCCTTCATTCTCTTTCACATTTATTAATCAGTAACCATTTTTCATTCCAACTTAGTCCCTCATACCATAATAGAAACCACTCAATCATTGTGATTTCAAAACTCTCTAACTGGATCCTCGCTATCTTTGCCCTCCATTTCATTTTCCTTTCCTTTTTTTTCTTATTTAGCAAGATACACACTTGTTAGAAAGTCATATAAATCATGTTTGCTTCTGTGTTTAGTTACTGTTTTCACAAGTACTTTCTGAGTGCTTGTAAAATTGTATTTTCAAGCTTACTTTAGGCAAGCAGAAGCTGGTTTTCTTTCAAATGCTTCAAATAATCTGTTTGATGGTTGTGATTTCCATTAAATAATGAATGCTGTAGATTTGTCCAATTCCTTTATTCCTTTAACAGTAATCTCCCTAACTTCAAGAGTGCTTGCTATTCACAGTTCAAGTTCCCCCATTGGCTTAAATGTAATTTATGAATATCTACATGGAAATGAGTGCAATGTATATTTATTTTTTCTTTTTTATTTTTTTTTTTTATTTTTTTTTTTTTTCTTTTTTTTTTTTTTTTTTTTATTTTTTTTTTTTTTTTTTTTTTTTTTAAGATTCTTTTTTTTTTTTATTTTCTTTTCTCTTTATTTTTTTTTTTTTTTTTTTATTTTTTTTTTTTTCTTTTTTTTTTTTTTTTTTTTTTTATTTTTTTATTTTTTTCTTTTTATTTTTTTTTTTCTTTTTCTATTATTTTTTTTTTATTTTTTTTTTTTTTTTTTTTTCTTTTTTTTTTTTTTTCCATCTTTTCTATTTTCTTTTTTAATTTTTTTTCTTATTTATTTTTTCTTTTTTTTTTTATTTTTTTTATTTTTTTTTTCTTTTTTTTTTTTTTTTTTTTTTTTTTTTTTTTTTTTTATTGAAAAGTTTTATAAAATACAATTTTCCTTTAAAAAAACCCACCTTCCCCCTCCCTCCTCCCCTCCCTACCTCCCCCCTATCTCCCCCCCTCCCCCTCCCCCTCCTCCCTCCCCTACCTCCCCCCCTCCACTTCCCCTCCTCCCCCCTCCCCCCCCCCCGACTTCCCAGAGCAAAATACAAGGTATATATCTAAAAGGCAATCATAAACAATCATATACTAACAATTATAAACTCTAAAATCCATCACTCTCTAGCTTGTATATAGTAAACCAATCCTTAATAATACTAAATATATATAAAAAACTAAAATAAAAGAAAACTAGCATCATTCCCATCTATATTCTTCCACAATTCACTATTACCTTAACATATTCTCATTTGCACATTAATAAATAGTTCTTACACAAATTAACCCACATTAACCCACAAAACTTTCTTCCTCTTCCTCTGTAGTAAGTTGTCCATTAATTCCAAATTAAAAAAAAAAATCTATTACCATACATAGCATCCCAAAACTTTTTTTTTTTTAAAAAAAAAACACAACTACCACTTAACTATAAATATTTTGTGGAAGTTCCATAGATTTCTACTGATCTTATTTTTTTTCCTTTTTTGAGCGTTTTAAGGCAGCACGCGTCACCCTCTGTTCTCTAAGATCATCCAAAAGAGTTGCAGCTTGAACTCCTCCTGTACCCTTCTCGTCTATCTGTGCATCTTCATCCTCTTGATGTTCTCCTTCTCCAGATCCCTCTGCAGCTTCCAGAAGTGTTGATGGGGTTACTTTCAAGACATTATTATAAAAATCATGCGCTTGCTTCACATTACTCAAACAGTACCTTTTGCCATCATACATGAAGCTCAACCCAGCTGGGATCTCCCATCTGAACCTTATATCTCTTTGCTTGAGCTCTTGCACAAGAAATATAAAATCCTTCCTTCTCTTTAAAATCTTTGGAGGAATTTCTTTTAGAACCAAAACTTGTTGACCAGCAATCACAACTTTGGTATCGTAGGCAGCTTGTATAACTTCATCTCTAATTTCCCTTTTTACAAAATAAACCACCACATCTCTAGGCAACTTTCTCTGTTTAGCAATCCACGAATTCACACGAAACACTTTGTCCATACCTTGTTTTAATTCAGATGCTGGATGGTTCAATACTCCCTCAAAAGCCTCAGAAACCAGCTGCTTTAAATCTTCCTTAATATTCTCTTTTAGGCCTCTAATTCTCACAGCAAACTGCATCTGGTAAAATTGAGCCAAGCTCTGTTCACTGTCGATTTTGTCTTTTAAATCTTCAATTTCCAATACTTTTGCTTCTAATAAAGCATTCTTTTGAATCAAATCTTGCACTTGATCATCCAGCACCTCCACACATTTAGCAACTTTTTGCACTGAGGACAAAATGTCTACCTTCATTTCTCTAAGTTTCTGTTCCATCCTTTCTTCCATTCTCTGCTCCAATTTCTCCAATTTCTCCTCCATCTGTAGAAATTTAACACCCATTGACTCCAAAATTAACTGGGTATGTTTTTCAAGATCCTTCGATGTCAATACATCAGGAGAATGCAACGCCTGCAGCAATGATTGTTGTTGCACCGGAGAATTTCCAGCACTCCGAAAAGTTCTAGGGGGAGGTTTAGCCGCCATCTTTTACTTACAATTGTGACGCACTTTCACTTTAAGTTTTAAGCAAAGTCCATCAAGCTTGAGAGTAAAATAAAATCTTCTTCATCTCTTCATCTTTCCCTCTTGTACTGCTCTGCCTGCTCTTTCCCTTTCATAGTCTCTCCTTCAAGCAGGGATGGTCGCAGACGCCTGGCTCTGCTCCATGAAGTCCGGAGCAGAGACGCTAGCCAGCTGGGAGCAGCCCAGGCTACGGGGGAGTTCAATCCTTCAGCCGCCCAAGCTCCAAGCTCAGGCGGCCCCGGAGAACTCAACCCCCACCTGGGGGCTCACCTCCTCCTCTTCTCCCGAGGAGGGGGCTTCAGATTCGCCCGAACAGCTGATCGGCGCTGTTTCGGGCGAAAAAACACCAGCTGAGCCGCGGGCAGCCCGGGAAGGCTCCCTCCGTCGCCGCGGAGCCACCGGAAGTCTAAGTGTGCAATGTATATTGCAGTAGCCAGCATAGGAGCAATAAAAGTTATCCAAAATCCAGAAGACCAATTTCATCAAAAATCAATTAATCCTTTGGAAAAGGAAAAAAAAACTTTTTTTTTACAGCATGCCATTAGGAAGCTTAGGAGACTACAAACGTGGAAAAGTAAAACAGAACAGGGTTCCAAATCTCCACTGAAAGTCAGAATAACAAAATAACAGAGTTGGAAGGGACCTAGGAGGTCTTCTAGTCCAGGGCTTTTCAACCTTTCCACCCATTGTACCACTTTTAGGATATGGCAACATCCGAGTACCACCAGTCGCCTAGCAAGGTGTCAAAAACTTGACCAAAAAAAAAGGAAAAAAGTGATGAAGTAAAGGTAGTCCTCGACTTACAACAGTTCGCTTAGTGACTGTTTGAAGTTACAATGGCACTGAAAAAAGTGCCCCCCAAGCCACAGCCGAGCAAGAGACCTGCCTGCCCGCCCGGCGGCGCTCTTCCTCCTGTCCGAGGTTTTCATTGTTGTGAGCATTTCTGTTGAGGATTGGCAGCGGGGGTGGGGTGGGGTGGGTTTTTGGTTTTCATTCCCCCCCCCTCTGCTGGGTGGTTGCAGCAGGTTTTGGTCACTTCACATGACCCTGGGACACTGTGACCGTCATAAATATGAATCAGTTGCCAAGCATCTGAATGTAAATCACAAGACCCTGGAGATGCTGCAACATTCCAGCTGATCGGCGCTTCTTCTGGACTCAGCAGACGTGCCGGGATCAGCGCCGAGCTCCAGCTGGAGCCTGGCACTGATCCTGGTGCTTTTGCTGAGCCCTGACAGCCCTGCAGCTCCAGCCGTCTCTCGCTCCGGCTTGTGCGGTGCTGCCACCGGTTCAGCTCATTCCCCTCCCCTGCTACCACTTTTCTAGGATGGTCGCGTACCACCTGCCAGGTGCCAATGTACCACAGGTGGTACCCATAGCACTGGTTGAAAAACCCTGTTCTACTCAAGCAGGAGACCCAATACTATTTCAGACAAGTAGGTTTAAAAGTCTCCTGTGATGGAGCACCCACAACTCTGAAGCAAGAGATTCCACTGATTAATTGTTCTCACTATCAGAAAAAATTTCCTTATTTCTAGGTTGCTTCTCTCCTTGATTAGTTTCCATCCATTGTTTCCTGTTTTGCCTTCTGGTGCTTTGGAAAATAGCTTGATCCCCCTCTTCCTTATGGCAGCTTCTCAAATATTGGAAGACTGCAATCATGTCACCCCTTGTCCTTCTTTTCACTAGATTAGACATACCGAATTCCTGCAACTGTTCTTCAGATGTTTTACCCTCCAGGCTCTTAATCATCTTTGTTGCTCTTCTCTGCACTCTTTCCAAAGTCTCGACATCTTTTTTATAATGTGGTTACCAAAACTGGATGCAGTATTCCAAGTGTGACCTTTATAAAGCAGTACGAAACAATACGAAAACAGTACTAAAATCTATCAGGCCTGTCCAACTAATAAGAGATTCTTAAAGTTTACATTCCTAGATAAATCATCCATAAGACACAATCCAGCAACTCCAACTGATGTACATAATCAGTTCTCACTCCTCAGAAAAAATGAATCAGAAAAGGACTTAGAGATGGGACAAACCAGGAATAAACTTCTTTGAAGAGAATTAGAAGAGGTAGAACAGAGATTACAGGTAGTCCTTAGCAACCAGTCACTTAGCAACCAATCAAACCTATAACAGACCTCCCCAGAGCTACTTAAGACCCAGTTTTGAAGTTCCAACAGCTACTTCCTCTTCCACCACCACCCCGCAGTGACATGATCACATTTTGGGTGTTGGCAACCAGCCCGAATCTACAACCATTTGCAGCATCCCCCATTTACATGACTGCAATTTATATTTTTTGCAGGAAACAGGTCTTTACTTCCAGTTTCTGGCAAAAAAAACAACAACCCCAAAACCCATCCATTGGGTACAATGGGTTCACTTAACAGTTGTAGCATTTGGTTAACAACAGTGGCATTTACTTAATGACCATCGCAAAAAAAGATCGCAAAATCAGATGCTGTCACATGGTGACCCACTTAAACACTACCACAACTTTTGACCGTAATTCCAGGGTCAATTACGGTGATAAGTCAAGGACTACCTGTCCTGTAAACTTAGCGAAGACAGTGTTCCAGGGCCCACTTCCATTTCACCATTGCTCAGTTATATACTGACAACATCAATTTCCTAGGTGACTCTCCTGCCATCATCCGTATCTGGTCCCCAGCCCAGTGTAAGGAACCTTGAATTGCACTCATTTAAAATAATATATTCTCCAGCATTCATTAAATTTGGTTAAAGACACTGGAGGGCTGACAGCAACGGGGTGAATTTCCATTACTTGCCCCAAATACTGCCCACCTGGCAGTTTGAAAGCATGCAAATACGAGTAGATTAATAGGTACCACTTCAGTGGGAAGGTATCAGCATTCACCAAATAGCCATGCTGGCCACATGACCTCAGAAATTGTCTTTGGAAAACACTGGGTCTCTCGGTCAACAAACAGAGATGAGCACCATGTCCTAGATCAGGGCTTTTCAACCAGTGGTACAGGTACCACCTGTGGTACATTGGCACCTGGCAGGTGGTACATGACCATCCTAGAGAAGTGGTAGCGGGGGAGGGGAATGAGCTGAACTGGTGGCAGCACCACACAAGCCTGGCTGGAGCTGCAGGGCTGTCAGGATCAGTGCTTCTTCAGGACTGTCAGGGCTCAGCGGAAGCCCCAGGATCAGCGCCAGGCTCCAGCTGGAGCTCGGCGCTGATCCCGGTGCTTCTGCTGAGCCCAGAATAAGTGCCAATCAGCTGGAATGTTGCAGCATCTCCAGGGTCTTGTGATTTATATTCAGATGCTTGGCAACTGATTCATATTTATGATGGTGACAGTGTCCCAGGGTCAAATAAAGTGACCAAAACCTGCTGCAACCAGCCAGCAGACTGGGGGAATAAAAACCAAACACCCCCCCATCCCTGCTGCCAATCCTCAACAGAAATGCTCACAACAATGAAAACCTCGGCATTCAGCATCAGCCTGTGGTTCCGGCAGCTGAGTCGGATGATTCTGAAGAGGAGGAGGAGGAGGGGTTTGGAGAGCCTTTGGTGTCAGAGGAAGGTTCTGATGCACTGCAGGACTCTCAGCCTGGCCCCTCCCATCTTGTTCTTCATCAGACTCAGCCATGTGAACACGAGGGATTGGAAGAAGACGATCCACAGCTGGCTTTTTTCAGGGACGCTAGGAGCAGGAGGCAATCTAGCAGAGCAGAACAGAGGAAGGCAATGAGGCAACTCGGGAGAAGGCAATGAGAAGCCATGCCTTGGGACTGCTGATAAAAGGGGAAGGTGTGGGAGGTACTGGTTGCTGAAGGAAACTGTTTGAAGATCTTCTGCTAGAGTCCTGGTTTGTTATTCTTGTTTAACTCTTGTTTAACCTTTTGGTTTAAGTCTTGAACTTTTCGTTTAACTTCTGTTTGAACTCTTTGTAAATAAATTTGGTTGGGTTTTTTCCAGCCTGTTAACTATAAAAAGGGGTTGTCCCTGACATTCAAACAGGGCCAGTCGTAGGCTGGAACAGAACACTCGGACAGGAGGAAGAACACCGCCAGGCAGGCAGGCAGGTGTCTTGCTCAGCTGTGGCTTGGGGGGGCACTTTTTCAGTGCCATTGTAACTTCGAACAGTCACTAAGCGAACTGTTGTAAGTTGAGGAATACCTGTACTTCATCACTTTTTTCCTTTTTTGTGGGGGGGGGGAATCATCAAGTTTTTGACACCTTGCTAGGCAACTGGTGGTACTCAGATCCTAAAACTGGTACAATGGGTGAAAAGGTTGAAAAGCCCTGTCCTAGAGTCAAAAACGATTGATAGGGAAACTTTTACCTTTACCTAAAATAGCACGATCTCCAGCTTTCGTACATTGTTTAACCCAGACATGTCAAACACAAGGCCTGGGGGCCGGATCCGGCCCACGAAGTGGTTTCATGTGGCCCGCAAAGCCATCCTGGAAACAGTGAGGGAATGGCCCCCACTGCCTTGGCCCTGGCCCAGAGACCCTCCTCCTGCCAGAGACCCTCAGATCTGTCCCACTCCTGCCCAGGCACCCATAGGCACCCTTGATGCCAATGATGTAGAGATGGCCACGCCCACCCAGTAGGCCATACACTAGCCACGCCCACCCAGGCCATACCCACCCGGCCCCCTGAGGGCAACCGCAATGCTGATGCGGCCCTCAATGAAATTGAGTTTGACACCCCTGGTTTAACAACACCCTCCAAGTTCTGTTCTACAAAATCTCAAATTTTGCAGAACAATTTCTTTTACAAGCTCAGATCTCAAATCCACCCATCATGAAGAGGTAAATTCAAGTATTAGTAGCGTTTAGAGAGTGGTGGAAGCTGCAGCATTTCTTCCTCAGCCATCTGAAGGATCTTTCTTTATGTAAGGGAACGGAGTGGGTCCAAAGCTGCCAACACACAGTTATTAGATCTTGAGACCATTTCACAGAACACTTTCAAATTGTTCAGGGAAGACTGGTGTTCTGTGGAAGATATATTTTTATGAACCACTACAAAACCGGCAGAATATTGGAGTCAGCTATAACATTTTTAGGATATGGATAGAGGGATCATAGAATCAAAGAATTGAAAGGAGCTATTTAGGTCATCACATTCAACTCCCCAGGAATCCAAATTAAAGCATCTTTGCAAGATGGTTGTCTTGAACACCACTGATGAACAGAATTGTTGAATTGTTCTTACAGTTGGGGTGTCTTTTCTACAATTTAACTGGAATCCATATTGCTGTAATTTAAGCCCATTATTTTGTATCTTGCACTCTGGAATAATAGAGAACAGACCTCAATCTCCTTTCTTTTGTCACCTTTCCAGGTACTAAAACTCATCTCTCTCCTGCATCTACTGAGATATACTATATTCCCATATTATTTTTTCAATCTCTCTTGATAAGATTTACACTTTTTGTCCCTGTTCTTATTTATTATCCTTCTCCAAACCCATCTCAGTTCATCTTAAACCTTTGAGGTGGGATCTGACCAGTGTAGATCTGTGCACGAAAACACACACACACACACACACACACACACACACACACACACACACGCCTGGAAATATGCTTCATTAATTCAGCCTAAATTATGTTTGCCTCAGTAAAATTACATTGGGTTAGCCTGAGAATGTGGCTCCTGGTTTTCCTCTCCATTATGTCCCCATCACAAAGAATAGATGACCTCAAGATGATCCAGATTTATCTCCCATATATAGAATGATTTAATTTTAAAAAAGGAAATACATTTCCAAAAAAAAAAGAGATTAAGTCTATAGAGTTTGAGGGTTCCTTGAAATGTTCCGGTTCCAAAATGCTCCTACAAGAGGTTAAGATTAGGTTGTATGGTTTATCTACAGGTTGTATTTTTATGTGTTTACTTCCAGTAACATCTACACTATGACATTCTCACAAAAGTAAACCCTCCTTCTTCAACCAACTCTCCATTGTTGTAGATCAGAAGAAGAGAGCAGAGCTAAGAGGTATTTAGCTGGACTGATCGTATTCGTCCGACATATTAGTTAAAATAAACAGAAAAAAGACTTGCTGTGCATTATTTGCAATTTTGGATTAGGAAAAGGTTGCTAGATTTAATTCCAAACATTATTTAATTTCATAAATCACACTTATTTTCTATATTTGCATCCTACTTCTTGCCTTTTCATACTTCTTCCACCCATCTTATTTCAGACCTTTGGTCCTACGTATCCCACCTCTATTATGGAGAAGCAGATAGCCCCACTGCCTCTCTTCTAGAACTGTATGTTAGTCACAGTTCCCATTTTGCCCTTGTCTTCAGCCAAATATCCAGATGCATCAAGATTCCTACATTTTTAGTAATTGTATATGGTGGAAATTTAAAGATGCAGTTTTTCTCTTCTTCGTACCAGAAATGGCACCTTTTGATGATTAAAAATAAAACAGCTAGTCCATGCTAGTATCTCATTAACCCTAACCCTAAGTTTTCATTTGCTTACCTGTACAAAAATACACCACCGTGTGCACTATGCATTATTTCAACACAAAACACACCGTGCATTAATTGCAACTGATTGCAAGGTGTATTTAACAGTCGAATCCCACCTGATATGCTTTCTTTCCAGCCACCAATGGGATTTTTAAAAGCAAAGGATCGGTCTGATTGGAAACAGACAGGCATAAAATTGGCACGATTTGAAAAAAGGAGAGCTTTGTCACATTTGCTATTGATAAGTCGGACATTAGGAGGCAGCAAACAGCCCACTCTGTTGTCAAGAATGAAACTGCCATTTCCTGTCTGTCTGATTGGAATGGAAATGAAAAAGCAACTCTGTTAAGAAAATCTTGGTTAATTCTGAAGAATGAGACCTTTTATACTAGTCCACACAGAATTCAGATGACATGTTTTTAGATCGAAGAATTCCGTGGCTGGCTTTTGTGTATTTACAGGAATTCTGATACTAACACTTGGTTTAAATGTTGCACATACATCAGTTTAAGATTAATTACCATATTGGATGTGATACCGTCATAATCCTATGCACGCATTATTTCTAAAGAAATGCAAGAACACTGCTAACAAATCACTGAAAGAGCTATTTCAAATCTATTCACACTGTATATATAAATAGCAACCAAGAAGAAGAGGTTGGTTTTTATTTTAACCAGCTAGAATGTTTCATTCTTTGACTGTGGAAAATGATAAAGCAAGGCTGAATAAGCTAATCTGTAAACTTTGCAATGTACAATACCTGCAACATATTTTACAAGAACTGCTGCACAATACTGATAATACAATAATCATTACAAAGGAGCAGCTTTTTTTTTACCAGATTTAAGCAACTGTCAGGGCTACTACTAATCAAAGCATGAAAAACATCTACATGCTATTCTGAACTTTATTATTTTCGGCAAATTATTTTGCACTGACAACCACATTTTCATGTTTATTCATCAGGACTATTACAACATCTCACAGTGTGTAATTAAAACCTCAAATCTCTGCATAACATAAACACAGTTTCCCAAATCCGGCAAATACAGCTGAAAGCTTCATAGATCCAGTTGCTCAATAGGACTCAACTTAGACATGAAAACAATGCATCAACTTACTGTGGTGTTGTCTAGATGGTCCAACTGCCACCCCGAAAAAAAAGTCTTTCGTAAAACTACGAATTGTTAGCAAAGAATGTGTCCAGCTTTTCATCAAGTGTTGTTGTTTTTTCTTCGACCCAAATCATGAGTGTGATTAGTAAATATAGAGAGAGATGATTCAGGAAGCCGTCCCATTGGAATATTGAAGAGATGAATCAGGAGTTGTCCTCTTTAATGACCAAAATATTAAGCCCTGGAAGTGCAACTGATGAGGTTGGTCAGTCTTGCTTCTTAAATATGATCTGCAAAAAGGAGACGAGTGAAATCCAAAATAATTTTAAGGCTTTATCCAAATTCAAATTCTGCTGTCTTCCTCTCTTTTTGTATGGGGTTTTTTTTTCCATTCCCCATTCTTATTTTCTTCCCAAAAAATGCGTATCTGTTTGTTCTTCCCGTGTCCTGGATAAGGCCTGGTTTTGAAATGCATTACAGGCTCTCCACACAGGCAGCTTTCACTGCGTGTAGAGTCCCACCAAGGCCCAGCTTTAAAAGCTACTGGTTCTTTTTTTTTCTTTCCCCTTTATTTCTTTAGCCTACCTCACAAAAGAAGGGTATTTTGTAAATTACCAGCTCGTTCAGATCAACAAAAGGTACTTTCATAGAAAGCCCCATTTGATTTTGCTCAAATTTGATTACAAGGATGGAGGAAAAAAAGGAGAGGAAGTCAAAAAAAGAAAAACCCCAGATGGCTTTTTTCATTCATCTCACTGAATGAGCTTTATCTGTGCCTTTTGAAACTGTAGCCGTGGAAAAGCATTTCTCTTGGCTTAAAAAACTTGACAAAAATTATTGGTTTGCCATTTCTCATGTAACTGCCATTGGGAACTAGATGAAAAGGCTGGTTGTTTTTTTTCAGCGGGATCGCCTGCTTGCATCAAAATAATGGAGATTAGGTATTTCATTATAAATTACAGTGGGAGATAGAGAGAGGCTGTCATATTAATAGCAACCTGCTCGTGGTCTTCAGTGGTAGCTATTCTCCTAAACAAAGGACCAAGAGGGTTGTCTATTGAACTTGTGCTTTAAGGCCCGATCAATTTTCTATCATCAAGGCGAAAGGTGAGATCTGGAACAAAAGACTTCACACATGAGTGACCTCATGAGCTGAGAGATAAAACAGCTTAAAGAAACAAAACACATCCTGAAATTATGGGTGATAAACTAGAAGGAAAAAAAAATAGGGGGGAGGAGGAGGAGGAGGGAAAGAAAAACGGGGAGTGGGGAGGGAACAAGGGTTGATCTATAATTCTTCCTTTTCTAGGCACATGGACACATTAAAAGCTACTTGTTTTCAAGCATGGCATAATTGCAGCATTTGTTTCCCAAGGCTCTGCCTTGAATCTTCTTGTGTACTCCTTCCTCAACAGGGTTCCAGTAATTTCATTCATGAGTAAGCATGCTATTGTGTATAATTCAGGATGCCTGAGACCCATACCTATAAATATCCCCGTGCTAAGGGTTACCGTTGGTGACAAGTTGTGGTTACTGAGAGAGAAGTCGTGTAGGATAGCTTTGGCATGGGGCAACATCCTGTATTACACAAATGGGCAA
Organism: Vipera ursinii; assembly: GCF_947247035.1. Taxonomy (NCBI): domain Eukaryota; kingdom Metazoa; phylum Chordata; class Lepidosauria; order Squamata; family Viperidae; genus Vipera; species Vipera ursinii. The sequence goes on from NC_139518.1 coordinate 10,386,447, forward strand.
ACTAAGGGCCACTTCCCATTCAACTAATGAACGTCTGTATTCCTAGGATCCTGTCTATCAATCCTGTAGCTCAGTGGATTCCCTATATGAGGAAGCGTAGACCATCTCTAATTAAAACCTCTAATGGCTAAACAAACATGTGTTACAGTAGATCAGTATTTGCAACCTTAACCATATTAAGATGTGCAGACTTCAACTCCCAGAACCCCCCCCCCAGCCTGAATGCTAGCTGGGGGATTCTGGGAGTTGAAATTGTATAACTTAAAATGGCCAAGGTTGAGAAATATTGTCTTAGATCTTGATAAAAGGCTGCCAGTTTGGGCTGCAAGCACTAAACTAATGAATTACTAGGGATCCACAGTTTACTAGGATCATTGGCACTGACCTATGACCGTTTTTCACACGACCATTGTATCATCTCCGTGGTCACATGATCAAAATGCAGATGCTTGGCAACTAGTAATGGTGTTTAAAGCCCTACATGGCAGGGGTCCGGAATACCTCAGGGAACACCTGCTGCCGGCATCAACCTCCCTGCGCCCTGTGCGTTCCCACAGAGAGGGACTCCTCAGAGTGCCACCGATCAGAGAATGTCGACTGGTGGCCCCCAGGGGGAGATCCTTCTCTGTGGGCGCTCCGGAACTATGGAATCAGTTACCGGTAGAGCTCCGGATGGCGCCCGATCTTCGCTCCTTTCGCCGCGATCTAAAAACATTTTTATTCGAACAAGCCGGCCTGGCCTGATGGGGGATTGGTGGGGTTTTTATTGCTGTACTTTTGGGGTTTTTATAAATGTATTGTATTAATTGTTTTTTAATGGGCAACTATTTAATCTTCTTTTAATATTTGTAACTTCGCATTTTATTCTTGCCCTGTTCACCGCCCTGAGTCCTTCGGGAGAAGGGCGGTATAGAAATATTAATAAACTAAACTAAACTAAACTAGTTCATACTTATGGCAGTTGCAGTGTCCTGGGATCAAGTTATCCCCTTTTGCAACCTTCTGCCAAGCCAAGTCAATGGGGAAGCCAGATTCACTTAAGAACCATATTACTAACTTAACAATTGCAGTGATTCATTTAACCACTGTGGCAAGAAAGGTCGTAAAATGGGGCAAAACTCACTTCACTCTCTCGCTTAGCAACAGAAATGCGGGGCTTAATTGTGGCTGTAAGTCAAGGACTATCCGTACGACCATAACGTAGCCTGCCCATTACGATTGTATGTCATGACGGTTGTAAATCAGATCAATCATGTGACTGGACCAATGTTACGACTTTTATTTGCAGCAGTCATTAAGCAAATCCTTTGCTCACCATAGAGTGGTTTGGCCCAAGACCTCAAGTAAAGCAAAAGCATCATAAATGTCAAACAAGGATTGAGCATAATGCTCATTGCATCTTGCTGTTGGAGAGGTTAATCAGTTGCACAGATTCCCAGTGCATTTCTGAGATCAATTCAAAGTCCTGGGACTCAGGGACTTAAAGAAGCATCTATCTGTCAGTGACAGATTTTATTTTCCTGCAGATGGGGACTGTAGCCAAGAAATTAAAAGATACTTGCTCCTTGGGAGGAAAGCCATGGCAAATCTAGACAGCACACTAAAAAGCAGAGACATCACCCTGTCAACAAAAGTGCGTATAGTCAAGGCTATGGTCTTCCCAGCTGCAATGTATGGCAGTGAAAGTTGGACCATAAGAAAGGCTGAGCGCCAAAGAATTGAAGCCTTTGAACTGTGTGCTGGAGAAGACTCCTGCGAGTCCCTTGGACTGCAAGGCGATCAAACCGGTCAGTCCTAGAGGAGATCAAACCTGACTGCTCTTTAGAAGGCCAGATCCTGAAGCTAAAACTCAAATACTTTGGCCACCTAATGAGAAGGAAGGACTCACTGGAGAAGAGCCTAATGCTGGGAAAGATTGAGGGCAATAGAAGAAGGGGACGACAGAGAATGAGGTGGCTGGATGGAGTCACTGAAGCAGTAGGCGTGAGCTTAAATGGACTCCAGAAGATGGTAGAGGACAGGAAGGCCTGGAGGAACGTTGTCCATGGGGCCGTGATGGGTCGAACATGACTTCGCAACTAACAACAACATCTGTGTATATTCAGAAGTGAGTCTTCTTTGCATAATGTCATCACTGAGATGTTGAAGCTGACTGCTGCAAAAAGCACCCACTCAGTAAGGCAGTCCTAACTCTAGTCAATATTTATGGAGATACTCAATCATCCAGGACATGGTCATCCCAAAAGTGCTTTTTTTTTCAAAAAGGCAACTGGAATTTCTTGTATTTTTTTGTGGGGGGGAGGGGAGAAATGTTTCACTTCTTATCCAAGAAACTTTTTTAGGTTGTTTTTTTTTTGAGGTGGGGGGAAACAAGAAAGTCCACTTGCCTGTTGGAAAAATCACCCAAGGGACAACTCTAAATAACTTTGACAGGTTCACCCTTCCCGTCTTATCTTGGAGACATTTTGGCTTCACTGAAACAGCTTTTTTTTTAATCCATTGAAAAATGGGTTATTTTTGCCAGCAATTTGCTATTGTTAATGTAGTCTTTGCTGTATTCAGATGGTTGATATTATGATGAAATGTTCCTATACTATATGATATTCTGAGAGTTACTTTGGTACCCTGGTTAAAAATATTGGGTTAGAAACGGTAAGAGATGGGTGATAATAATTCTCTCTCATCCTCTACGAAGGAAGAAGGTGGCAACGACTTCTGAGAATCTTGCCAGAAGAACTGCAGGATTCATGCAAGCACTTACTAGGAGTCAAGATTGACTGGAAGGTCACTCACTCACACACACACACACACACACACACACACACACACACACACACCAATTCTAGCAATGACTTCTGAGAATCTTGCCAGAAGAACTGCAGGATTCACGCAAGCACTTGCTAGGAGTCAAGATTGACTGGAAGGTCACTCTCTCTCTCTCTCTCTCTCTCTCTCTCTCTCTCTCTCTCTCTCTCTCTCTCTCTCTCTCTCTCTCTCTCTCTCACACACACACACACACACACACACACACACACACACACACACGTCAATTCTAGCAATGACTTCTGAGAATCTTGCCAGAAGAACTGCAGGATTCACTCAAGCACTTGCTAGGAGTCAAGATTGACTGGAAGGTCACTCACACACACACACACACACACACACACACACAACAATTCTAATTGCTATTATGAATCACCCTTGGAAATGAACAGAACAATGTAATTATAAAAAATTTAAATGTGTTGGCATCATCAATCTACTGAAGCTAAACAAATTCTCAAAATAATTTTTTTAAAAAAATTTAAAAAATTTTTTAAAAAAATACAGAAAAGAATGCTAAATTTTTGAAGAAAATCACTGACTAAATAATGAAGTTGGTGGAGAACTGAAGTGCCAGCTTGAGACACTTGTCCAGCAGCTCATTTCCAAGTTATTGTTGGGTTGGTGACCGATACATTTGGGTAGATTGATCCTAGTTGTGGTGAGGTAATAGATATAAGGCAGAGGCATAAATATGAAAAGAGAACAGAGAAGTCGTACATTTCAGGAAAAGAGAGATTGTCAATTCCCATTTCCAGCCTGGCTACCCCAATACAGAGTCCTGATGTCTGAACCATTGGTGATCTTAACCTTAACCATCGCTTCATGATGGTAAACTCCATCAAGGTAGTCCTCAACTTATGACCACAACTGAGCCCAGAATTTCCATTGCTGAACAAGACAGTTATTAAGTGAGTTATGTTTTTTATGCCACAGCTGTTAAGTGATTTGCTTGCAGTTGTTAAGTGAATCATGCGGTTGTTAAGCAAATCTGGCTTCCCCCATTGACTTTGCTTGTTAGAAGCCAGCCGCGAAGGTTACAAATGGTGATCACATGACTCTAAGGCAATGAGCCAATTACCAAGCGCCCAAAGTTTGATCACGTGTCAATGGGGATGCTGCAACAATCATAAGTGTGAAAAATGGTTATACGTAAGTCACTTTTTTTCAGTGCCACTATAATGTTGAAAGGTCATCAGACAAAAGATTGTAAGTTAAGGATCACCTGTAATTACTTAGTGGTGATGGATGAACAGGTGGTCTGGAATTGGGGTCATGTCCTGGGCCTGGGCCATGACAATGATTGCTGAGTTTACTGAGGAATTTGGGAACTTTAGCCAAAAGAGGTGCCTAGAACAGGCCTGTCAAACTCACGATGTCACGTGACGTCACACGATGTATTACTTTTTCCCCATTGTCGGCAATGGGGTGGGCGTGGTTTCATCGTGACGCATCCGGCCCGTGGGCTGGCAGTTTGACATGCCTGGCCTAGAACGCCAATGGAGGAAGACAAAATGTCAACCCTACTGAGTTTTAGGTACAACTCCAAATTTGGATATACACCATCCCAGCAGTAGAAGCAGAATGCTGGGGGTTGTTGGCCAGTGACTTTGTTAGGGTGGCCATCTCCTTTATGGGGCGGATGGATAGCTTCTGACCCCAGTGACAGTTCTGCACATCATTTTGTGACCAATACATTCAGATTCCCCAGAGTCTTGATTCTTCATTGGTATAAATCAGGAGTCTTCAAACTTGGCAACTTTAAGACGTGTGGACTTCAACTCCCAGAATTCCTCAGCCAGCTGGCTGAGGAATTCTGGGAGTTGAAGTCCACAAGTCTTAAAGTTGCCAGGTTTGAAGACCCCTGGTGTAAATCAATGTGGTGATGACTTTTGATGTTAGCTGGTTCCCTGTTGGCCTAAAGACTCTGGATACGTTGCATTCCAACATAATGCATTGACCTATAGGCTAAATGCAAACCCCCCCCCCCCCGTTGGAGTCCTGTGCTATCTCTCACTACCACTGTCTCAGTTATTTTCCCCTGAATTATCTTCCCCTAGGCCAGGGTGTCTCCAAACGTAGCAACTTATGGACTTCGACTGCCGGAATTCCTCAGCCAGCAATGCTACGATTCTGGCAATACTTGTCAAATATTGTCCACTCTCCAATGTCTCACTGTTGGGTAACGTTGTTGAGAGGATGGTGGTGAGTACGTAGCCGATTCGAAGAAGCAGATCATGCAGGGTCTTTTCATTTCAGAGAGTCCTTGGTGCTCTCTGAGCTTGGTTGTTCTCTTGCAGATGTTTTGTTACTCAAACTAGGTAATATCATCAGTGATGCCACCATTGATGATGTTACCTAGTTGGGCAATGAAACGTCTGCAAGAAAACAACCAACCCCAGAGCACCAATCCTGAGCTACAAATCCTTCAATCCTAAGCTACAAATACCTTCTTGGTTTTTCATTTCAGGGCGTCGCATAAAAAGTGGTAGTCCTCAACGCAAAGTCATTGGTTTAGTAAGTTACAACAGCACTGAAAAAGTGACTTACGACCATTTTTCCACACTTACGGCCATTGCAGCACCCCATGGACACATGATAAAAATTTGAATGCTTGGCACTGGCTGCTACTTATGACAGTTACAGTTGACTTTGGTTGTCAGAAGGTGGTGAAAGGTGAACTCATGACCCTTGGACAGTTACAGTGTCCCAGGGTCATGAGAACACCCATTGTGACCTTCTGACAAGCTAAGTCAATGGGGGAGCCAGTTTCACTCTACAACCATGTTATTAACAAATGCGGTGATCCATGTAACAATCGTGGCAAGAAAGATCGTTAAATTTTTATCACGTGACCGTGGGGCACTGCAAAAATCGTACAATGGAGCAAAGCTCACTTAACTACTGTCTCGCTTAGCGACAGAAATTGTGGTCGTAAATCGAGGACTACCTTTGGAGGAAAAATTGCACCCCTCCACATGCTAATTGATACCATTGAGCACCTGGGAGGGTTTGGGACTGAGGAAACTGTATCTCCCAAATATGGGGAGGGGGAGGGAAGGGGGGGATAGGCATTTTTTTTTCTTCAGCTGACTTAATACACTAATTCAAGCATGTACAAAATGTGATACATGGAGTTGGAATACTCTTAACATTTGAATTATCCCTGTATTATCCTAATCCCAGAAAAGGATGATGAACTCTTTGTGAACATTGGTACTTAATTTCTAATAGAAGAAAGTGCCATTGTCACTGGATAAAGATAGACATGGTCTCACAATTAGAATTATTTACAGAAACTGCATAACATCCGACATTTAAAGGATCACCCCAATATAATACAGCGAAGTACAGTCAACCTTTTGCTTCAGGTGTACCCCAAATGCGCCTCATTTGCTTGTTTAGTTGGGTAAATTCTAAAAAAAAGAACTAGTAAGTAATAATTACACACACACACACAAAGAGAGAGAGACATGCCAATGGCACATCACTAATAGCATCCACTTATATGCAGTTTTCATGCCAACAATTCCATTACAGGCAGTCCTTGACCTATGACCACAAAATTTCTGTCCTTAAGTGAGACATTTGTTAAGTGAGTTTTGCCCCATTTTATGACCTTTCTTGCCACAGCTGTTAATAACTTAGTAACACGGTTGTTAAGCAAATCTGGCTTCTCCCTTGATTTTGCTCGTCAAAAGTTTGCCAAAGGTCATCACATGACCTTGGGACACAGCAATGGTCATAAGGTTGAGCCATTTGCCAAGCATCTGAATTTTGATCACATGATCATGGGGCTGCTACAAAGGTCGTAAGTGTGAAAAACGATCCTAAGTCACTTTTTTCATTGCCGTTGTAACTTTGAACGGTCACTAAATGTGTTAAGTAGCGGGTTCTTTGGCGCAGGAATGAAGACGAGGTAACTGAGTACAGGGAAACCCATAGTTTATTTCGTGCAGAAACTGTACTGAGCAAATGGCTGCAACTAGCTGCAATATATAGTCTAGCCCCTAGGTGGCAGCCAATAGGTTTGAAGCAACCATTGCTGCCTAGGGATAGCCAATTGTAGCGCTGGAGACTTGTAGTCTTGGTTGCTGGACAGCCATTAGCTGCTCCAGCAACCCACATGGTATTACTAATGAGCCCAGTACATAACAAAATGAATTGTTGTTAACTTGAGAAATACTTGTATTCTGTTATATGATTCTACAGAAGTATGGAGAGATGAGAATACTTGTAATTCAGAGTTGAACTGTGGAGATAATATCATCAGTGCTAGTAAGAGAGTTTGGTTTGTTGTATGAAGTATGGAGCCAGCCACTTCCCAGCCGGTGCACTTTAGATGTGTGCTGGGATTCCTAGCTAACTAGAAATCCTGGGAATGGTTGATCTATCAAATCTAGAGGATTAGTAGTGGGACTACCTACATGGTAAAAATGGATGGCATGCTAGCTGCATAAAAGAAGGAAGCAAAGGCCAAGTGGGAGCTGCATACACACACACACACACACACACACACACACACTCCTCCACTGGTATCATCAGGGTTGAGTCCTGATGAAATTCTTGCCTTCCCCCAAATATTTATTTAATGTTTTGCTTTGTGTGAGAAGCCTAGATGGAAAGCAATAAAGGCTTTTTTCATAACGGTCATGCAATTTTGGGGAAAGGAGGGAGACAATTGATAGTAATGGATTACATAGTGACAACGAAGTTCTCCTGCTTTCTGTTTCTGTAAACAACAAAGTGAGGAGCTTTAAAAGAGGACATCCTATAAGAAAAGACGAGAAGCTAAATCCTCCAACGTTGGTCCTTCTGCCCATCAGCTATTTCAAAGTAACAGAATAACAGAGTTGGAAGGGGCTTTGGAGGTCTTCTCGTCCAACCTATGCTCAGGTAGGAGACCCTATATCATTTCAGACGAGTGGGCTGCCCACTCTCTTCTTAAGAGCCTCCAGTGAAGGAGCATCCACAACTTCTGGAGGCAAGCTGTTCCACTGCTTAATTGTTCTAACTGTCAGGAAATTTTTCCTTAGTTCTAGGTTGCTTCGCTCCTTGATTAGTTTCCATCTCTTACTTCTTGCTCTGCCTTCAGTGCTTTGGAGACTAGGTTGACCCCCTCTTCTTTCTGTCAGAGTGAAGGATAGCATAATAAGATTATCTGGGACACTACACATCCTCTTCACGACCTGTTTTCCTTGTTCCCTTCTGGGAGGAGGGGGGTCCGTGGTATCCGAAGCAGAACATCCAGATTCAGCCATAGTTTCATTCCACACAGCATTAACCTTGTGAACTCTCAAGTTTCCTCCTTCCGTTATATATTCAAGATGGACAGTAGTTAATATTTTATTGTTATGTGTATGTAGGGGTGTGGGTCTATACATATGTTGTATATAGTATGGTTCAGTGTGTGTCGTGTATGTGTTTCACTTTGAGAGCGGGCAACTAAATTTCATTTTTCATGTGTGCCATTGTGCCCACAGTAAAAAAAAATGACAATAAAGATTATCTAAAAAATAAAAATAACTAACCCTCCCATCTTACTTCCTATGCAACATAGGGAGAACTGGCATTTCATCACCATTTTACTCCAATTTGCTAATCTTCTAAATTGTATGCTTCCATATTCTTATTTAATCTAGAGAAGGAAGAACAGAATTCTCAGGATGAAATTAGTGAAGTTATTATCAGTATAATTCAGATAAGCCCTAAATAGGTTTACAGTGCATTTACATTACAAAAAAGGTAAAGGTAAAGGTTCCCCCGCACATGTGTGCTAGTCGTTTCCAACTCTAGGGGCCGGTGCTCATCTCCGTTTCAAAGCCGAAGAGCCAGCGCTTGTCCGAGGACGTCTCCGTGGTCATGTGGCCGGCATGACTAGACGCCAAAGGCGCACGGAACGCTGTTACCTTCCCACCGTAGTGGTTCCTATTTTTCTACTTGCATTTTTTATGTGCTTTCGAACTGCTAGATTGGCAGAAGCTGGGACAAGTAACAGGCACTCACTCTGTTACGCGGCACTCAGGATTCGACCCGCCAAACTGCCGACCTTCTGATCGACAAGCTCAGCGTCCTAACCCACTGAGCCACCGCGTCATTACAAAGTACATTGCCAAATGTCAATTTACACACATTATTTAATCCCAATATCCTCATGTTGTAAGGTCAGTACATGCATTTTACTTTTTTTTTAAAGTATTTTAGAATATTATTGAAAGAAACAGGTCAACAGAACTTTCCTGTCCAGTGATAGATCATTAACTATTCTAATGACTTCAATATTTCTGAGATTCATGTAAAGGATGTTAATCTGATCTAGAAAGGCACTTATACGTTGTTAAGTACAAAGGTATAAATTATGTATTAATTCTTAAGAGATCTTGAATATGTATCATTGCTTTGTTAAATTAAAATATATTAGTTTTGGTCTTCAGAAAGGATTGTTGCTATTTCGTTAAAAACATCTTTTTTTAAAAAAAGGGACAGCAAAGAGTCTATAGGTCTGTAAGGAATTTCCAACGTATTATGCATTATTATGCATAAACATGAGTATGAGCATCTTTAAAGCAAATTTCTGGCTGACATTTCACCAATTCTAAGAGTATTTATCTCCAGAAGCAAATTAACTCCTAACCTATTCTTGTAACCCATTCCCCCTCATTATGTTGACGGAACATAAGTTTGCTTATTTATAAAAAAACGCATAAAGTTTCTCCCCAAAGTGCTTTTTCAAAAGGCAACTGGATTGTCTTTCTTTTGCTTTTCGTTTCTAATCTAAGAAGCTTCTTCAGTTCTTGGATGAGAAGCAAAATGTCTTCAAGCAGAACAAAGTCCAGTTGCCTTTTGACTGAGAACCTCCATAAAATAAAGCTTCTGGGTATTAAATGAACACTACATAAGTAGTATAAAATTATGAAATAATCATATTTATGTTGCAGGTAACATCCTCTTAATCTTTGAAAACTTGGTTCTCCATATCCTGGTCAAGGAAGAGCTATTTATCCATTTTTCAAATAATGGAAGAATTTCAAACTTTTGCAATATTTTTTCAAACTGTCCCTCTCTTCCCTGGGGACTAAGAAGACCATAATATTATTAGACATTCTGGTGGATGACAATCCGGACCTGGATAGAGTGTAGTCCTCTAAACCTCTTAAAGGTAAAGGTAAAGGTTCCCCCGCACATGCGTGCTAGTCGTTTCCGACTCATCTCCGTTTCAAAGCCGAAGAGCCAGCGCTTGTCCGAGGACGTCTCCGTGGTCATGTGGCTGGCATGACTAGATGCCAAAGGCGCACGGAACGCTGTTACCTTCCCACCATGGTGGTCCCTATTTTTCTACTTGCATTTTTACGTGCTTTCGAACTGCTAGGTTGGCAGAAGCTGGGACGAGTAACAGGCGCTCACTCTGCTACGCGGCACTCGGGATTCGACCCGCCAAACTGCCGACCTTCTGATCGACAAGCTCAGCGTCCTAACCCACTGAGCCACCACGTCCCTCTAAACCTCTTAGATACCATTAATCTCTTACCAAAGTCCAGCTGACAGTCATGGAGAAGTATCATGGGCTATAGCAGACATGTCAAACTCGCGACGTCACGTGACGTCGCGTGACGTATCAGAGTTTTTACCCATTGCCGGCAATGGGGTGGGCGCGGTTTCGGCGCAACGCATCCAGCCTGCAGGCCGGCAGTTTGACACCCCTGGGCTACAGGCTTTGGAAAAGGGCATTCAGATCGTCTAATCCACAGGTCTGCAACCTGCGGCTCCGGAGCCGCATGCGGCTCTTTCAACCGTCTTCTGCAGCTCCCAGTCCTCTGCCATGTGCAGTCCAAAAAAAAAAAGTGGGACTAAAAAAGTTCAACCAATCAATTCAAATATGCAGGGTAGGTGCATATCTCACCTTGGCTCCACTTTTCAGTCAAACCCTGTTCTGCGCATGTGCGCATGTAGGCACATGTGCACACATTTTTTGCGGCTCCCAATTTTTCCTTTTGTGAGGGAACTGATTCCGAGTGGCTCTTTCACTGTTTCAGGTTGCTGACCCCTGGTCTAATCCAATCCCTTGCCCCGTTTCACTTCAGGTAGTCTTCAACTTATGACCACAACTGAGCTCAAATTTACTGTGGTTAGGTGAGACAGTTGTTAAGTGAATTTCCCCCCACTTTACAACCTTCCTTGCCACAGTTGTTAAGTGAATCATTGCAGCTGTTAAGTTAGTCACAGAACTGTTAAGTGAATCTGTCTTCCCCCATTGGCTTTGCTTGTCAGAAGGTCGCAAAAGTTGATCACATGACCCTGGGACACTGCAACCGTCACAAATATGAGTCAGCTGCCAAGCATCTGAATTTTGATCATGTGACCACAGGGAGGCATGAAAAATGGTCATAAGTCACTTTTTCAGTGCCATTGTAACTTCAAATGGTCACTAAATGAACTGCTGTAAGTTTAGGACTACCTGTACTACAGCATTCTTAACAGATTCCATGCAGCATCTCCTTCTTCTAGGGTGCTACACCCTAGAAATTCACCAACATTTCAAATGGTTTCCTCTAAAAGAGAAGACTGGCCAACAGTTATGTAATGTCAGGTGGAAGAAGTCAGGAACCAGGATAGAGTTCAAAGTACTACAAGTTTAATTCATGCTAACTACACAGAAGAATCTGAACTACTAATGGTCAAGGAAAATTGGCTCCAGATAAGAGTCAACAGAGAAGGGTGCAGAGACTGTCAACTGATGATGCATTTGATCCCACCCTTGGGCTGGTCATCTCCAACATCTAGGGCTGCAGGAACCATAGGATTCAAAAAGTGGCTCACCAAGGCTTTCTTCAGGACAGCTGGGAGATCCAAAGAAATCCCTGTTAATATGGCAAGACACTGGCCTTGTCACCACCAAAGACCCTGCCCAATACGAATTAGTAGGTTGGCAAATCAGAGCAACTTTATTGGCAAGATGTTATGCAAATTGATTATAGTGGTAGCTAAGTGGGAGAACTCACTATAGAGTCCTCCCTAAAAGGGAGCAGATCACCCTAATTCACTTTTAGATCACCCTGATCACTTCTGCTAGACTGCTGGACAAACTGCTGATGCAGAAAAGGAGATAAAATGAACATGCTTTGCACCTTCTCTTATTACATCATGTAGGCTCAAACGTGAACATATATCCATGCTCAGTAAGACCTTCCTTCCTTCCTTCCTTCCTTCCTTCCTTCCTTCCTTCCTTATTTCCTTCCTTCCTTCCTTCCTTCCTTCCTTCCTTCCTTCCTTCCTTCCTTCTTTCTTTCCTTCCTTCCTTCCTTCCTTCCTTCCTTCCTTCCTTCCTTCCTTCCTTCCTTCCTTCCTTCCATAGTACTTCATGTGTCATTTTTGGTACTTCATGTCCTAAAGGATCACAATAAAGCACAGGTCCAACTTTGATGATCCCGCAGAATGAGGGTACTGAAAGGCAATTGAGGTCCAGCTCCAGTTTGCTTCCCTTTGCCACCGATTTGCCAGGCAATGAGCCAAAAATGGCCACCAGACAGCTGGAAACTTCCCAGATGTTTTCTGGAAATCAAAAGAATCCATTAAGTATCTGGAGTGGATGAATAGAATAGAATAGAATAGAATAGAATAGAATAGAATAGAATAGAATAGAATAGAATAGAATAGAATAGAATAGAATAGAATAGAATAGAATAGGACTCTTTATATAGAATAGAATAGAATAGAATAGAATAGAATAGAATAGAATAGAATAGAATAGAATAGAATAGAATAGAATAGAATAGAAGCTGGAAGGGACCTTGGAGGTCTTCTATCTAGTCCATGGGTACCCAACCAGGATTGTATTAGCTTTTTTGGCTGCTGCTGCACACTGCTGGCTCATTGTCAAGTGATCATCCACTGGGACTCCAAGGTCCCTCCTCATAGTTACCGTTTTTAAGCCAGGTCTTGCTTAATCTGTACTTAAACCTTTGGTTTTTCCTGCCTAAATGTAAAACTTTGCTTTTCTCCACATTGAAACTCATTTTGTTGGAGAGGACCCATTGTTCAAGTTTGTCAAGATCTTTTTGGATCCTGAGTTTGTCTTCTGGGGTGTTGGCTATTCCTGCCAGTTTAGTGTCGTCCGCAAATTTGATGAGTTTCCCTTGTATTCTCTCCGCTAAATCATTAATGAAGATATTGAAGAGTACTGGGCCTAAGACGGAGCCTTGTGGTATTCCACTGCTTATTTCTCTCCATATGGATATAGTACCATTGAGCACTACTCAGTGAGTAGAATAGGTCCTCTTTCTACATGGAAGTCATGGATAGCTCTCATTTGCAACAAGACGGTCAGCACAAGATCTGGCAAATTGCTAAATATAATTCCCTCCAGATTCAGGTTATTATGCAATTGCTTGAAGGAAAAACCAAGTCCAAAATATGCTTCCCTACACGTGTGGGGCTAGTGATTTCTTGGGACAAGCTGATGGGCATCAACCCATTGCCAAACCCTGACTGGCCATTCACAACAAAGAAAGCTAGATCTTCACAGAGAAGCAAGCTGAGCTATTTTAAATCTACCTAGCAGAGGGTGATTTATCTATGCACATTTTTAGTTAATAATCACATTCCAAAATAGCTGCATTTGCTGGCTCTTAAAGGCTGTGCAGGACACTTACTACAAAAGAATAAGTCAAGGATTGGTGGGTCAATAATAGTAATTGAGAAAGGGGAGATTGAGAGGCTTTACCTCATAATTATTTTTAAGGTAAAATTAGCATTATTTTGTTCATCAATTAAGGGTGAGATGGAAATACAACAGAATGCATGTGTACTAAGTCACAAGTCTCATCAAGTGTCATCTCAGCCCGATACAAAAAAGTAAGATTTGTGGGGGAAATGTACAGAAAATAAAAATATCGGCAGTTTGGTTATGGCCGCAACAAGAGATTCAGGGAAAGACAATTAAATCTAGCCGCCAGAGGGCAAAACGAGCATTGCTTATAGGTAAAACTAGTCCCTTATAGGTAAAACTAGTCCCTATTAATAATAATAATAATAATAATAATAATAATAATAATAATAATAATAATAATAATAATAATAATAATAATAATTGTCTCAGCTTCCTCCAGGAAAACTGTTTATTATCTTCTTGGAATCCCAAAGGTGCTATTTCAAAAGGCAACTGGACTTTGTTTCTCCTTGAAGACATGTCGCTTCTCATCCAGGAAGCTTCTTCAGTTCTGACTGCATCTCGTGGTCATCAACATTTGTGATTTTCACAGCCGGCTTCCAACTAGCAAAGGGAGGAGAAGCAGGCAGAAAGTAGCAGCAGCTCTCATCTGATTTTATTAATGGCTACAGCTGGAACTAATATAGTAGGTTAGGCAGAATCACATGATTTTTCACATCATGACCATTATCTGTTCTTTGCTTAAGAGTGATGTTGCTTGGTATCGTTTTTAACCGAGAACTACCTGTAAAGGGTAATAAAAGCATTCAAAATCCATGACAAAATAACCACTAATCTTTTCTGAGATTGCTATGCTATATAATGTCCTCCTCCCCTCCCCCGCCCTTGCTTTTTATACAGATCCTTCATTCTCCATAAAGTTGGATTCCACTTGCTTTTTTACAAAGCTTGAGTAAAACACTATTTTGCACTAGAGTTGCCAGTTTGGAAGACCTTCAGCCAATTTCTGCAGGTTGCTAATTGTTATAGGGAACAATTTTAAGTAACCTTCTTGCCCACACCTATTACAGCAGGGGTCCCCAACCTCCACTCTGTGGACCGCCACCGGGCCGCGGCATGCCAGAAACCAGTCCCTGCAAACAAGCAAAGCCCCATCTGCGGGATGCAGGCAATACATGAAACCACCATATAAAATAAATTTGGATTGCTGACAAAGAATTAAAGGGAGACTGATATACCTATTTCAAGCTTCTTTGCTCTCATCAGTCAGATTTCGCCGATATTTGGGTTGACGAGGTGCTCAAAACACTCAAGACACACACACACACACACACACACAGAGAGAGAGAGAGAGAGAGTTTTTTTTGTCATAGAATGCTCAGAACGGAGTTCCGGCACCTTTTTCTTTTACAAAAAAAAATGTATGTATATGTATGTATGTATGTATGAGTGTGTGTGTGTGTGTGTGTGTGGCCTTGGGCTAGGCTGAAACAGGAATATATATATATATATATATATATATATGTTTCAAATGTTAACTATTTAGATTACCTTGCTAGGCCCCAAACATGGGGCAAATCTTTATTTCCTGTTTTCAGCCTATCTTGAAGGCTATCGAACAGGCAGTAGTCACACCGGACAATTCATATATTTGTGTAAATTACTAACAAAGAATTAAAGGGAAACTGAGATGCATTTCTGACTCATTAGTCGTCCTCAGCCAGCTATACCCTTCTGAGATTCGAACCAGGGCTGATTGTATATATGAGGCAGTGTTATTTGCCTCTAAGCCACAAGGTCTCTCTCGCTCTGTTAGCTTTTTTTGCAAGGGAAGATATGTTTCAAATGTTAACTATTTAGATTAATCTAAATAGATAATCTAAATAGTTAACATTTGAAACATATCTTCCCTTGCAAAAAAAGCTAACAGAGCGAGAGAGACCTTGTGGCTTAGAGGCAAATAACACTGCCTCATATATACAATCAGCCCTGGTTCGAATCTCAGAAGGGTATAGCTGGCTGAGGACGACTAATGAGTCAGAAATGCATCTCAGTTTCCCTTTAATTCTTTGTTAGTAATTTACACACACACACACACACACACACACACACACACACACACACACACATATATATATATATATATATATATATATATATATATATATATATATATATATATATATATATATATATATATATCCCAGCAGAATTTATTGAGCCTCAACTGGAGCATTTTTACGGATGCTGCCTCCATTCTGTACTGCATGTGCAAAAGTTTGCCTAAAATATATACCCCTTCCAAATCGAAATCCGCTTCCTTTTTAGTGTACATTATAAAAACTCCCTGGTCACTTTTACGGTGGGTTTAAACAGAACCTCAACGTGCAGCACACAGTCTTTCCTGAACTCCCTGCCTAACAAACAACCAAAATAGACCCTGAGGTGTTTTTTTAAAGCGTTGAAAATAAACAAGGATCTTTTTTTAAAAAATGTCTTTATCCCGAGCCTGAGATTTGCTTCAGCAGAATATAAATGGCCGATTGAGATTAATTGGCTACAGCTGGTGATAATTGTGATGCAAGAGGATTTACTGAATGGGTATTTTATGGGCCTATTGTTTTCTTCCTTATTCAGCTGCCGTTGGGCAGGTTAAAGGAATAATGCTGTGGGCAGGTCCAT
This sequence comes from Vipera ursinii, assembly GCF_947247035.1. Taxonomy (NCBI): domain Eukaryota; kingdom Metazoa; phylum Chordata; class Lepidosauria; order Squamata; family Viperidae; genus Vipera; species Vipera ursinii. Next base: position 10,402,618 of record NC_139518.1, read on the forward strand.
AGCTGAGGAAGGCTAGAGGGGCACCCAAGAGGTAGGAAAGGAGTTGGCTTTCAGCTATTTCTTTCCCTTTCAAATGCTTCCTATAAAACATCATCTCAGGCCAGAGACTTTAAAAAAAATGCTGTTTGCTTAAGAGAACCTAAAAATAAGCTAATTAAATTACAGTATAGAACAGAAATGGAAGGCAGGTTTCCACTGGCGAATTTGCAACGTGCAAAGAATGCCTCTTTGCTGGTTATTGCAGAATATGGATTGTGGGTTTTTTTCCCCTGCACAGATCTATTACAAGGAAATAGCATTTTCTATCCGTCCATAAAACGTATTCTCTTTATTTAAAGAAGTGGCGAGGGGAAGAAGGAGAAATTGAGTGATCCACTACATTTAATGGGGTAATGAGGATTATTTGCACTAAGGATCCTCTGAACTGCATCATTTCCTTTGGAAAACAACTGACCCTTTACTCCACTTTATTAATTGAGTTCCCCGGTCCGTCTCTATTTTCAAGTGTTCCTTCCGTAAATATTCATCTGGGTAAGCCTAGAGGGGAAAGGCTTTACAAACACTTCATAAATGGATATTTTGGAGCAAGGACAGACTTCCCATAAAGTGACTCTTCTTCTCCAGAACCTGTTTGAATAGCAAAGGAGAGAAATGAACAAATGTGTTTTGAAATTGGTGCAGAATTATGGAAGGAAACATAAAAAAATACTTATCCCAAAGGTGTTTTGCAAAAGGCCACTGGACTTTCTTGGTTTTGTTTGTTGTTGTTGTTGTTTTTTGTTTTTTGCATGAAAACGTTTCGCTTCTCATCCAAGAAGCTTCTTCAGTTCTTGGATGAGAAGCGAAATGTTTTCAAAGGGGGGGAAAAAAAAAACCCAAGAAAGTCCAGCTGCCTTTTGAAAAGCACCTATGGGACAACCATGACCTGGATGATTGAGAATCTATCCAAATTCCGATAATGCAGTTCAGAGGATCCTTATTGCAAATAAACCTCATTACCCCATTAGATATAGGCCAGACATGTCAAACACAAGGCCCGGGGCCCGGATCCGGCCCGTGAACTGGTTTCATGTGGCCTGCGAAGCCATCCTGGAAACAGTGAGGGAACGGCCCCCACTGCCTTGGCCCTGGCCCAGAGACTCTCCTTCTGCCAGAGACCCTCAGATCTGTCCCACTCCTGCCCAGGCCCCCATAGGCACCCTTGAGGCGAACGATGTAGAGCTGGCCGCGCCCACCCAGTAGGCCATACGCACTCTAGCCACGCCCACCCAGTAGGCCATGCCCACCCAGGCCACACCCACCCGGCCCCCTGAGGGTAACCGCAATGCTGATGCGGCCCTCAATGAAATTGAGTTTGACACCCCTGATATAGGCCATGAGTAGGCAACCTTGGCTCTATGATGACTCGTGGACTTCAACTCCCAGAATTCCTGAGCCAGCATGGCTCAGCTTGGAAACCTCTCCCTTTCCCCTCAACGTGGCTGGCTCAGGAATTCTGGGAGTTGAAGTCCACCAGTCATAAAAGAGCCAAGGTTGCCTACCCCTGATATAGTGGATCATCTGAAAGCCAACTCAACCGTCCTCCTTCTTTGGTGCCCCTCTACCCTTCCTCAGTTATGGACCTGCCCACTGCATTATGTCCACAGACATAAAAACAGCTGGGCTTGATTAGAAAATGTTTCTATACTGCTCCTTATTCAGTGTCGCTCGGATAACCTGTCAACAGAGGACTCTGGGCAGGAATCTTTACCCACAGATGGAAACGGGCAACCCAGAGAGACATGCTTCGTTTTCTGAGACCTGGGATTGCAGGTGTCTCTTCTTAACCAGGATAATGCCAAAATGATAGAACCTGGATCATGATTTTATACAGGTAATCCTCAACGTACAACTGTCCATTTAGTGATCGCTCAAAGTTGCAATGGCACTTCGAATAATAATAATAATAATAATAATAATAATAATAATAATAATAATAATAATAATAATAATAATAATAATAATAATAATAATAATAATTTAATTTCTATACCGCCCTTCTCCCGAAGTACTCAGGGTGGTGTACAGGGCAATAAATTCAATAGAAATACAATGGACAAAAGTTAGCCCAACCTTCGCTCCTTCCGGCGCGATCTAAAAACGTATTTTTTTGAACAAGCTGGCCTGGTCTGATGGGAGGGGGTTGGGTTTTTATTACTTTTAAATGCGTTTTAATCTATTTAAGAGTTCTGGGCACTTGTTTAATCTTTTTTAATTTTTGTATTCTGTCTTTTTAACATGTATTGCCCTGTTCACCACCCTGAGTCCTTCGGGAGAAGGGAGTCCTTCAGGAGAAGGGCAGTATACAAATAAAATTAATAATAATAATAATAATAATAATAATAATAATAATAATAATAATAATAATAATAATAATGAATTAAACATTGTAGCCCATTTACATTGTAGCCCATTTACAATTAAACATTGTAGCCCATTTAAAAAAGAATTAAACATTGTAGCCCATTAAACATTATGACCATTTTTCACACTTTTGACTACTGCAGCATCCCTTAGTCACATGAACAAAATTCAGACACTTGGCAACAGACTCATATTTATGACGGCCGCAGTCTCCCAGGGTCATGTGATCGCCGTTTGCGACTTTCCGACAAGCAAAGTCAACGGGGAAGCCAGATAAACCTAACAACCGTGTTACTAACTTAACAACTTAAGCAGTGATTCACTTACTGTTCTCACTTAGCAACAGAAATTTTGGGCTCAATTATAGCCATACGTTGAGGACTGACTCCCTGTAATGGGCTGGATCTGGCCACGAGCTGTGGACTGTCTGACTCCAATTGAGTCTGGGAATCTCATAAATGGTGACATGAAAATCCATACTTTTTAGGAAAAAAACATAAATCAGTCTCCAAGAGAATTGCATTACTTTACTCTTAAAAGTTAAAAGTACATATTAATTACAGATTCTGTGCCCATTAGGATTGGAATATCTATCAGCATTATGTGACCTATACACTGTCTCTATATCCTATTAGATTTCCATAGTATCCTCTTGATCCTTAAAAGAAAAAGAATATAATTTTTAACATCAGCATAGCTTCTTCTGGTAAGGTAAAGGTAAAGGTTTCCCCGCACATGCGTGCTAGTCTTTTCCGACTCTAGGGGCCGGTGCTCATCTCCGTTTCAAAGCCAAAGAGCCAGCGCTTGTCCGAGGACGACTCCGTGGTCATGTGGCCGGCATGACTAGACGCCAAAGGCGCACAGAACACTGTTACCTTCCCACCAGAGTGGTCCCTATTTTTCTACTTGCATTTTTACGTGCTTTCGAACTGCTAGGTTGGCAGAAGCTGGGACGAGTAACAGGTGCTCACTCTGTTATGCGGCACTCGGGATTCGACCCGCCAAACTGCCGACCTTCTGATCAACAAGCTCAGCATCCTAACCCACTGAGCCACCGCATCCCTAGCTTCTTCTGACTAACTCAAAAAAGGGATACTTCTGTTAAAAGGAGAAGCATCTCATTGTGTCCCATTATTAACACTACCTGCACTGTCAGATAGCTTTAAAACGTATATGCAAAAAGAGCCATTTTCTAAGGATGTTCTTTCCAAAAATGATTACTATAGCAAGCCTCAGAAACTTACATCTTTGCATTTTGAAATGCTACTACTATGGATAGCAGGCTCTTGTCCACTTTATGAAGCATGCTTGATAATTATACCTGGAAGTCAATAAGAGTTGATCCAAGAAATACTTGTCACTAACAGAGCTTTTAATTTGAAAGCTATCAAAATGGCTAATGGTAGTCATAGTATTAAATTTGGATGGCTAACATCTTAAACCTATTTTTGTAAGAAACGATCTGCTCATATTGCTGCATACTTCAAAGCAGAATTCATGATAAAGAAGTGCAAATTAGCAATTGCTTCTGCTATGCAAATTTCATTCAGATGGAATTTTACCTAAGAAGAGCACTGAGCAGATTGTAACCATGTGACTCTGGAACTTTAGTATGTGTAGTTAATACCGGTAGTAAGAATTAGTCCTCAATTTACAACCGTTCATTTAGCAACCTTTTGAAGTTAACTTGCACTGAAAACAGGTACTGACGACCGGTTCTTGCCCTTAACAACCACTGCAGCATCCTCTTGGTCACCTGATCAAAAATTCAGGCATTTGGCAACTGGCATGTATGTATGACAGCTGCATACATACCTACATACAAGGTGATGTAATTGCCAGTGGTGCCTTCACAGCTGGCTTTCAAGAAGCAAAGCCAACGGAGAACCAGGATTTGTGTAAAGGCCACATGAGTCACGCAATAGCTGCAGTGATTCACTTAACAATCATGGCAAAAAAGTCATACAATTGGATATGATTGGCTTAGGGTTACATTTAGCAACAGAAATTCTTATCTCAACTGTCATAAGTCGAGGATTATCTGCATTGTTGTTGCTGTTAGTTGAGAAGTTGTGTCCGACCCATCGCGACCCCATGGACAACGTTCCTCCAGGCCTTCCTGTCCTCTACCATCTTCTGGAGTCCATTTAAGCTCACGCCTACTGCTTCAGTGACTCCATCCACCCACCTCATTCTCTGTCGTCCCCTTCTTCTCTTGCCCTCAACCTTTCCCAGCATTAGGCTCTTCTCCAGTGAGTCCTTCCTTCTCGTTAGGTAGCCAAAGTATTTGAGTTTCAACTTCAGGATCTGGCCTTCTAAAGAGCAGTCAGGGTTGATCTCCTCTAGGACTAACTACTGTATATATTATACTATGCCAGCTAAGTATAGTATAGTGAACTCTGTAGTTCAACAATCTAGATAAACAATCTAGTTCATCTATTCCTGGCACCTTCTAGATATGTTAAAATATAGGTCCACAAATTTTAATACAGGATGTAGTTAAATCAATCAAACCAGAGTTATCATTCAAGATATAAATGACCAGACTTAAATTACCATCTTTTGGACACATAATGCACAACAATGGATTCCAGCTCTATCTTTATCATAAGGCTGCATTAACAGAATCTTGCACATTGAAAGTATTTCTCTCAACTCTTCTTTGGCTCTCCGGAAATTAGGGAAGGTCCTTTGTGGAAGGCTTTCTCTGCCCACCTCCCTTCTGTGGAGTGAGACATCTTTTACATGACTGTTGTCCAGTTGCTCCTGTCTCTCAAGGTCATTCCCACATACTATTACACAGCTCCACTATAAGTCATCAGCAAGCACAACGAATGCAGTCTCCTTACACAAGAGAACTTACTGGTCTGAAACCCATCCCAAACAGGTCTGGATAATCCATTTCCTCTGGGGTCTTCTGGATCTGAAGCCTAACCACTGTCTCTACCACCATCTCTAGAAAAAGGAAAGTTGGAGACTACATGAAAATCCACCAACCTCAAATGATTAATCCAGAGTTTATTAACCTTGGCATCTCTAAGATATGTGAACTTCAACTCCCAGAATTCCCCAACCAGCTCTGCTGGTTGGCTGGGGAATTCTGGGAGATGAAGTCCACAAATCCTAAAGTTCCCAAAGTTAAGAAATATTAGATTAACAGGTATCAAACTCCTAGACTTTCTTTTCACAACCTTTCCCAATTATTAATCTGGCTTGTATTCTTCAGAAGTGTGTAACCTTCTTAATCCTTTTAAAAAAGGAAGCAGAATATCGGAAGAATAATTGGTATACAGGTAGTCCTCGACTTACAATAGTTAATTTAGTGACTGTTCAAAGTTACAACAGCACTGAAAAAAGTGACATGATCATTTTTCACATTTGACCATTTCAGCATCCCCAAGGTCATGTGATCGAAATTCAAACACTTGGCTACTGACTCCTACTTATGACGGCTGCAGTGCCCGGGGTCATGTGATCACTTTTGCGACCTTGTGACAGAGATAAGATAACCTTTATTGTCATTTTTTTTACTGTGGGCACAACGGCACACATCAAAAATGCAATTTAGTTGCCTGCTCTCAAAGTGAAACACATACACATACATGACACACACCTAAACATACCATATACAACATATCTATAGACCCACACCCCTACATATACATAACAAATAAATATTAAATACTGTCCAAGTCAATGGGGAAGCCAGATTCACTTAACAACTGCGTTACTAACTTAACAACTGCAGCGATTCATTTAAGAACGGTGGCAAGAGAGGTCACAAAATGGGGCAAAGTTCACTTAACAAATATCTCACTTAGCAACAGAAATTTTGAGCTTAATTGTGGTTGTAAGTTGAGGACTACCTGTACCTCTGGGAAAAAAAGCAGAAGAAAAAAAAGTCGTCTCTCAGGTAGGCCTTCATTGTGGAAGACTAAACCCAAGGAGATTGACTGACATAAATCTCGGGTTTTTACAACTACTTTAGACAAAAGAGACATGACAGTGTCTGAAGGCCAGAAAGATATGGGTCTTTTCCAACTGATGACAGAAGCAAAGACTATAACAAAACTCTCCAACCTGTAGATAGTACGGTAAGTCTATACTTACTATGGAAGTGGCAGGCAGAGAAATAATTTGAACCAATCCATTTCAATGAGAGAAAGCAAGGATTTCTCAGAGGTAGGAAAACCATCCAACTGCATTTGCTGACAGTCTAAGAAGGGTGGTGTGGTTGCAATCAGAAGAAAAGGTGTGTGGCGGCAGCAGATATGTGTCACTTCCGAAGAAGCACTTAAGAGATGGCATTCGAAAGGCAGCAGGTCGGAGCCTTGATGTGTCATTACACATAATGGCACACTTACAGGCAAAATAATTTCAATCGTCACAGCAGAGAAGTGGTTTAAAGAACATAGATGATAGAAAAAGATTATTCCCAACTCTCCACTTATAGCACCAACATGGCCATCTTGGAAAAAATACTGGCCTTTACAATAAGTCCTGTAATAAAATATATCTTTGGATCTTCAAAGGAAGAGATTTAACATCAATGGCTTAGCTGCGCTCTCAGCTCTCCAATGCAACATTTAACCAATGTGACTTCACCATTGGCATCTGCACTCTTGTAAGGGCAAAGAAATGTATAGTGCCACAAATCCAAAAAATTGTGCTTCAATTCAAAATCCATTACTAATTTTCAAAAATAAAAAAAAGATCAGCTTTGTGAAGTTTAGGACTTTTTAGAAAACATAGTTTGTTTTTACACGTCCAAGCAATTATTATAAATAGGACTGGTGGCGATTTTTTTCTGAATGGTCTTAACAGGTTTCTCTTATGTAAGATTGTAAGATAATTGTATTGACCTACAATCCAATGTTTATTTCTTAATAATGATTTTACCAACAGAAACAACGTTTACCCTTTGCTTTATGATAGAGGAATAAAGATTCTGATGAAAGATACACCACTTATCATGAAAACCTCTTTCCTGCTGTTGTTCTGAAATCTTTGGTGTAAAATTGAAGGCAGAAAATCAGGAATATTATGGGATTTCAAAGAACAAGATCAACCTCCTCGTGCGGCATCTTGTGAATGGCTTGGTCAAATAATGCAAACATAGATGTGATCCCAGTGTGCCACCAGCAATGATAGCCCTAGAAGCAAAGAGAGCATACAAACTTTCCCCAACTGTATTTTGATTTATTTATTTATTTATCTATCAAATTTATGAGAGCCAGTTTGCATTAGTGGTGAAGGCATCGGGCTAGAAATCAGGAAAATGAGTTCTAGTCTGACCTTAGGCATGAAAGCCAGCTATTGTAGGTGACTTTGGGCCAATCACTAGGACACTGTGAGTTCTAGTTCCACATTAGGAATGAAAGCTGGCTCCCTTTGGGTCAGTCACTCTCTTTTAGGCCACAACATCACACTCAAGCAATGAGCTGGTCAACTGATTTCTGTCATGACCAGTGTATCAAAATTTGGTTGATCCAAAAAAAAACACACAAAAAACCCCACTAGGAAGGGAAAAAATGTTAAATTTACATGGCAAAAATATATTTGACAAATACATATTCCACTTCAACTCCTGTAATTCCAAGCCATCTGAAAGTAACCAAAGTGAAGAAGAGAGTTTGGAAAAAATTCAGAGAAGAGCAACTAAGATGATCAGGGGCTTGGAGACTAAAACATACGAAGAACGGCTGCGGGACTTGGGTTTGGCTAGTCTAAAGAAAAGAAGAAATAGGGGAGACATGATAGCAGTGTTCCAGTATCTGGGGGGCTGCCACAAGGCAGAGGGGGCCAGGTTGTTCACCAAAGCACCAGAGGGAAGGACGAGAAACAATGGTTGGAAACTGATTAAAGAGAGTAGCAACCTGGAATTATGCACTATTGAGGCCACGCTTGGAGTACTGTGTACAGTTCTGTTCACCACAATACAAAAAAGATGCCTAGACCAGGGGTCTGCAACCTTGGCAACTTTAAGACTTGTGGACTTCAGCTCCCAGAATTCCTCAGCCAGCATAGCTGGCTGAGGAATTCTGAGAGTTGAAGTCCATAAGTCTTAAAGTTGCCAAGTTTGAAGACCCCTGATCTAGATGAATGAATGAACCTTTATTGTCAAAGTACAACCATGTATACATTGAGATTGGCTGAGATCTATCTTACTACAGCTTTCAGCAGCGATATACAATTCAGGCTGATCAGGTAGTCATTGTGGATAACCTTGGTGGAGCAGTGGGCTAATGCCTCCTTAAGTAACACCAGCTGCCTGCAATTAGTGCAGGTTCGGGTCCCACCAGGCTCAAGGTTGACTCAGCCTTCCATCCTTCCGAGGTAGGTAAAATGAGGACCCAGATTGTTGGGGGCAATAAGCTGACTTTGTAAAAATGCCGCTGGGGGGGGCGCGAAAGCCCTAATAAGCAGGCATAGAATGAAGGCTATTGCTAAGCACATTGATTTATGCTTTAAATTGTAAGCCGCCCTGAGTCTTCGGAGAAGGGCGGGATATAAATGGGATTAAAAAAAAAACTATCCCAACATGGATTGACTCGTGGGCATACAGAGATTCATCCAAAGTGACTGTGCAACTACATTCCAGACCAGCTGCAAATTCTGAGTGGCCTTTAAGGGTAGCTCCATGTAGGACACATTGCAATAATCTATGCAGAAGGTGGCCAAGGCATGAGTGATCATGAGCAATGCCTCCCAATCCATGAAGAGATGCAACAGGTGCACCAGACGAACCTGTGCAGGCTTCAATCTTTCTGCATAGACAACACAGACACCAAAGCTTATTTGTCCAAATATGTAGGCTGAGGTGAAATTCAGCTTCAGACATGATCCAGGGATGGTTAGTTTCTAGTCCAATCTTCATCCAGATAATTCAATACAGCATACAAAGAAAGTTTCAGGCAGGGAAGCAGACCAATGATTACGCCAAAGAGCCTGCGGAGCTATTACCTTTTTTTAAATATTGCTGTAACTATCAGCTTTAGTCATTTTCTAAGTCTTGCAAATAAAATAAATGACTTGAGTATTTTCTGTGACAGGTTGGTGGACTTGTTGAAACCTTACTTAACTCAGGATTTGGGTCACCTGCCTTAGCCTATATGGCAGGGGTGTCAAACTCACCACGTCACGTGACGGGTCGCAACGTATCACGATTTTTTTCCCCATTGCCGGAACTGGGGTAGGTGTGGTTTCGGCATGATGCATCTGGCCCACGGGCCGGCAGTTTGACATCCCTGCTATATGGGTAGTCCTTGACTAACAACCAGTCATTTACCAACTGTTCAAATTCACAATGGACCTCTCCAGATGCACTTACAACCCAATTCCAAAGTTCTGACGGCTGCCCTCCCCCACAGTCATGTCGGGTGTTTGGCAACTGATCCACATTTACAGCCATTTGCAGCGTCCCACTGTCACATGATCATGTTTTACCTCAGTTTTGCCCAAAATGGCGTGTACTTCCAGTTTTCAGCAAAACCAGCCTATAATGAACAATGGGTTCACTTTACGACCACCACAGAAAAGTTTGCGAGATCGGATTGGTCACACGGCTGACTCACTTTACCACATCACAACTTAAGACCATAAAGCTCCATTACGGCCATAAGTTGGGGACTACCTGTATCTCTTCAAGTGCCTCTTCCATTGATACAGTTTCTTCTGTTAATGCTTCAGTGCCAGTGAACACTTTGGTCACGTCTGAACCTGAAGACTCAGACTCATTCCTAACAACAATTAAAAAATTACACTTCTGATCAGGTAGCAATAATGAGGCCTACCTGTTCTCAGGGGCCTCAGGGCCTCTTACAACGCAGGGTTTCCTTCTGGACCATTTCATGGAGCTGTTGTACCTTGGGTGCACTGTTTTTCTGTGGCAATAGAGCAACTGTTCAGCACCTGGGCCTGGAGTCTCCAAACTTGGCAACTTTAAGACTTGTGGACTTCAACTTCCAGAATTCCTCAGCCAGTCATGATATTACAACCATGCTGGATGGGGAATTCTGGGAGCTGAAGTCCACAAGTCTTAAACTTGTGTCAAGTTTGGAGACCCCTGACCTAGGCCAATGACCTACATCAGGGGTCTTCAAACTTGGCCCTTTTATGGCTTGTGGACTTCAACTCCCAGAATTCCTCAGCCAGCATGCCTGGCTGAGGAATTCTGGGAGTTGAAGTCCACAAGTCATAAAAGGGCCAAGTTTGAAGATCCCTGAGCTACATTCTTTCAAAGGGCTTATCTTGATCCTATGAAGTTCAATTCCTTCATGAAAAAGCCGCATATCTGGTCATCTGGGGCTTGGTAACACACGGCCATCAGTATGCTGATACAACTACTATTTTATTCCTTGCCTTTTATCATCTGGAAAGTAAATGATTCTTTTGACTGGGTGAATAAGGAAAAGGCAGAATAAACTCAAGACATGGCAGAGAGGCTCCTGTCAATAGGAAACTGGATTCTCAGGGTTCTTGGATTGTCTGAGTGGATGATCTATGTTAGGAATTAAGATTTCTGATGGGAAAGATGATGGGGAATGGTGTTTTCCCCAAAAAATATAGCTTTTTATTTTCCTTTTGTCTTTAGGGACTTGATTTACAATTTTCAGTTCATTCTAGGATGGAGATTTTCTTGACGCTTCAGTAGCTATTGTCAAAATATTTTTCTATAGAGTTTGGTAGACTTGCTCTCAATTATTGAAAGTTAAATGTTGGTTTAGTTAAATGGGAGACAGGCCTTTTAAACTAACATTTAAGTAGGGATGCTACTGCTGGGATTTTAAACCAAGATGTAGGGGTTTTTTTTTATCTTAAGTCTTTAATTAAATTAAAGGTAAAGGTAAAGGTTCCCCCGCACATGCGTGCTAGTCGTTTCTGACTCTAGGGACCGGTGCTCATCTCTGTTTCAAAGCCGAAGAACCAGCACTTGTCCGAGGACGTCTCCGTGGTCATGTGGCCGGCATGACTAGACGCCAAAGGCGCACGGAATGCTGTTACCTTCCCACCGTAGTGGTCCCTATTTTTCTATTTGCATTTTTACGTGCTTTCAAACTGCTAGGTTGGCAGAAGTGGGACGAGTAACAGGCGCTCACTCTGTTACGCAGTACTCGGGATTCGACCTGCCAAACTGCCGAACTTCTGATCGACAAGCTCAGCGTCCTAACCCACTGAGCCACCACGTCCCTACATTAATTAAATTAAGTCTAGGCTTTTTTATACACAATATTAACCTTTTCTATTGGTTAGATTACACAGTACATAAAACAGGAAAAATTACAGTAGTTCAAAACTGATTTGTTTTTGTTATTTTTTTAAAATTAAATTTTATATTATTTTATTTTTATTTTAACTTGTTAACCCTTTTTAACTTTGCATTTTTAACCTACTTTTAACCCATTTTTAAACCCGTTTTAACCCCTGCTTGACTTTTGAGCCCAGAAGTCACAGTCCAGTGAATTGTAATGTTAGGAATTAAAGTGAGTCCTCAGCTTACAACCACGACTGAGACCAAAATTTATGTTGCTAAGCAAGATAGTTGTTAAGTGGGTTTTGTTCTTGCCAAAGTTGTTAAGTGAATCACTGCAGCTGCTAAGTTAATAACACGGTTGTTAAGTGAATCTGCCTTCCCTATCACTTTGCTTGTCGGAAGGTCACAAAAGGTGATCACATGACCCCGGGACACTGCGACTGTTATGGATGTGAATTGTCAAGCATCTGCATTTAGTCTCGTGACCAAGGGGATGCTGCAACAGTTGTAAGTGTGAAAAAATAGTCACAATTCAATTTTCTCAATGCCGTTGTAACTTCGAAGAGTCACTAAATCAGGGGTAGGCAATCTTGGCTCTTTTACGACTCGTGGACTTCAACTCCCAGAATTCCTGAGCCAGCTGGCTCAGGAATTCTGGGAGTTGAAGTCCACGAGTCGTAAAAGAGCCAAGGTTGCCTACCCATGCACTAAATGAAAGGTTGTATTATTTCACTTTGCTCTGGATGGGACTGCCCTCCACCTTAACAGGCAGCTCTACAATCTGGGAGTGTGCTTCAGTTCCCAACCTCATAGCCAGGTGGAGGTAAATAGCACAGGAAACATTTGTGCAATAATGTGGTAATGAGCCTCTTGCAACTCTTCCTGAGCTGATCAAACTGCTAACCTTCATTTATGCTTCAGTTATTTCTCAGTTTGATTATACCAAGCTGCCAACTGGTAGCTAATTGTTTTCTGGGCATAATTTTAAGTGGTTAGACCTAAACATCTCCCTGCTAATTATCTAAGGGACCACCTAGCTTGATGTAAACTCATCCAGATATTTAAATCAGCGGGAAAGGCCCTCTTAATGAGACTTTCATTTTCTGAGTTTTATCTGTTGGGCATATAGATAAGAGCTTCTGCTATTTTTGCTTCCAAGCTTTATAATATAGTCCCTTTGGAGATGCCTATATCCTTTACTCATCCTGTATTGGGGAGATTAATGATTGTCAGTGGCATGGTGGCCTAGAGGTGGAGCTCTTGTCTCACAATCAGAGGCTGTGAGTTCAAACCTAGGTAGCCGCAGGTATTTTTCTCTCTGAGCGCAAAGAAAAAATATCTGCTGTGAGCTCCGCAGAGGCATCAGGAAGGGCATCCTGCCAGCAAACACTCAGCTCCATTCAGTCGCCCTGACTCCACCTCAATGCAAGGGATTACAGGGTCGTTAAAAGGGAAAAACCTGCAGACCTTGATCTTCAGCCTGACCTTTTCGGCTTAAGTTAGTTTTAGTAATGCTTTTGATAGTTTCATGATTCTGATGAGAGTTCTTGATTGAACGGTTTATGTTTCTAAGCAGAAAAACATATTTATGAAGGGATGTCTATCTAAATCAGACATGTCAAACACAAGGCCCGGGGGCCAGATCCGGCCTGAGAAGTGCTTTCATGCGGTCCGCAAAGCCATCCTGGAAACAGTGAGGGAACGGCCCCCACTGTCTTGGCCCTGGCCCAGAGACCCTCCTTCTGCCAGAGACCCTCAGATCTGTCCCACACCTGCCCAGGCCCCCATAGGCACCCTTGATGCGAACGATGTAGAGCTGGCCATGCCCACCCAGTAGGCCATACGCACTCTAGCCACGCCCACCCAGTAGGCCACGCCCACCCAGGCCATACCCACCCGGGCCCCTTGAGGGCAACTGCAATGCTGATGCGGCCCTCAATGAAATTGAGTTTGACACCCCTGATCTAAATAAATAAAATGAACAATCTGAGAAGGTGAATCTAAAACATATTATATGCAATGTCTTGGAATCTAACTGCAACACTGATGAATTAGACCAGGGGTCCCCAATCTTTTGGTTCGGCAGACCACCAATGCTGCCGGCAGCTTTCGTGATTTCGGCAGTGGGAGGGGAATGTTTTCATGTGCACAACCTAAATCCTGAACATATGCAAATGAAGCTTCGCGCCCTCACCAGCTGGTTCCCAATGGGCCATGGCCCTGGGGGTTGGGGAACCCTGAGTTAGAGTACTAAACATGTTGACTAACAAGCATATATACTGCTCAAAAAAATAAAGAGAACACAAAATAAGACATCCTACTATTAAATACAGTACATTGTGTTGTTTAAGTGTTCCCTTTATTTTTTTGAGCAGTATATTTCATTTGAGTTAGTCATAGGTTGTATGCAGTAGATATATATGAAATACTATCTTCTGTGGGAATAAATGATATATCTGATGATTTTAAATAAATTCTACACTTTTGGCAATATACAAGCTTTTTTTAACCTTAAAAAAATTAAGTTCTCACTTAAGATATGCAGTCATAAACGTAAACTAAGATGTACACGTACATCCACATATTATGTTACTAAAACTTGCATTTTATTTAGTCTGAAAACAAATTGGTGTAAATTGTTATTTATTTGTTGCTTGCTTGTCAGTTTGTTTGACAGGCTTTATATGCTGCTTCAATGATACCTGATTCTTAACGCTTTACAGACAACCAGAGAAAGTAATAGAATAAAAACTAAATATAACAGTATAAACCGAATAACAATATGACTTCCTCAGCATTAAGGTCTTGACATTGCTCATATTCCCTACCCAGTACTAGGAGAAATGAAGCAACACTTAAGCCTCCAAAGCCTACTGCAAGAGTCTTCAAACCTGGCAATTTTAAGACTTGAGGACTTCGACTCTCAGAATTCGCCAGCCAGCCATATTGGCTACCTTGGAGATCCCTGACCTACACAAATAAGTTATATTAACCCTTTGAAGTAATCCAGACAAGAAGCACAGCCAGGAATACCAGCTCTCTCTACATTGTATGGTTAGATTAACAGACTCTTGCAAGACTGAAAGTATTTCTCCAGTCAGGTGCAAGAAGTCAGATTTCAAAAGTATTACAAGCTTATTTCATGCTACAAGAATCTGAACTACAAACAGTCAAGGTGAATTGGTGCCAGGTAAGAGTCAATGGACTTCAAAGGGGTGGGGGTGGACTTAGGTCTCTTATGGGGGCGTAGAGACTCCAGAATGATGATGTGTTTGACGCCACCCTTGGTCTCAGCCAGGTCATCTCCTACATCTACCGTCCTTTCCTCTTACTTTCCAGAAAAGAAACCTGGAGAGCTAGTTTAATGTAGCGTGGAAGGTGCTAGCTTAGAGACCAGGAGAGTCTGGGTTCTAGGCCTCCTGAGGCATGAAAGACCGGCTGGATGATTTTAGGCCAGTCACTCAGCCAAACCCACCTCACAAGACTATTGTCTTTAAGGGGAAAATAGAAAGCAAGAGCCATTCACTCACTCACTCACTCACCCATTCATTCATTCATTCATTCATTCAATCTAGACACTGCCATGTCATTGTCTAAAAGTGACTTCAGGTGTTTTCAGAAAAAATATATATAAAAAAGACACAGTTAAAAAGAACATTAAAAATAGAGCAACAAACAAGTAAGAGCAGAGATAAAAAGGTAGGCTCAAAGACGGATGCAGCACCCTTAGAACACCAACGAACGCCAAGATTGTGTGCCATTCTTTGATCCCCACACAAGTTGGCAGAACTAAGTCTTCACACTCTTCCAGAAGGTCAGGAGGGTGTGAGAGCCAACCTCAGCTCTGGGGAATGAAGAAAATGGCAGAGAAGGCTCTTTCCCAAGACCCTACCAGTCAAAGTTCTTTAACTGACAAGGTGAATAACATAACTTCCTGGTGACATGATTCTGACTGACAAACCCAACTAAGCAAACATCTTCAAGACATTCCAATCTCTTAATATAAAACTTTATGGAGTACATCACTTCGGCACAGATGAAAGCAAAATCCCAAGGCAAACTCCAATAGTAAAAGTACAAAATCCCCCCTCCCATCCCTGAACAGGTCACATTGCCCAATTAGGAGCAAATAAATTGTTTTGAGAAAATGTCTCTGTGTCCTGGTGCCTCGTCCTTGAATCTCACGGTCTGCCTTCTTTATCTGTAAGCCTGCATTCCATTTCCCCATCCTCCTCCCACCCCCAAGTTCATTGGCAAGCTAAGAAGCAATAATTGTTGCACCAGCAAAGCGAACTTCAAGCTTGACATCCTGCCTGACCAAAAGGAATGGGTCAATACAATTGAGATAAGACAGTTCCTCAGGTATTCTGAGGTAACTAAAGCACTTAGGCATTAGTATGTTCACGGCTTTGAATTGTATATAAAAAAATGTGTGACAAAAATGTTTTTTTAAAAAATAACAAACTAGGAAGAGTCCCTTCTGAAAGGATTCTCATCTCCCCCTTGCCTTCTGTGGGCTGAGACATCTTTTACATGCTGATTGTCCAGTCTATGGCTTGATCTTCTGTCTCCAAGGCCATTTCCACATACCGTTACACCTTCAGAGCTTTAAAAAAAGCCATTCAGGGTTGAGGCCTGTCTGATACTGGGGAAATGCTTTTTTTAGAGAAGCAGTGACTGAATAATAACCATCAGAGTAAACATATCAATATAAACTCAGCAAATAATAAATGACAGTTCGCAAAACACTTTAAAAAATACAGAAGATAACAAAGCCATCCAGAGTTATTTTGGATAATGAAATGTAAATGTAATAAGTAAACTTGTTACTTGCTGAAAAGGAATTTATTTGTTTGCATTCTAATACAGGGCTTTTCAACCTTTTCACCCATTGTACCACTTTTATGATATGGCAACATCCGAGTAACACCAGTCACCCAGCAAGGTGTCAAAAACTAAGGAAAAAAGTGATGAAGTACAGGTAGTCCTCGACTTACAACAGTTTGCTTAGTGACTGTTCAAAGTTACAATGGCACTGAAAAAAGTGCCCCCCAAGTCACAGCTGAGCAAGACACCTGCCTGCTCGCCCAGTGGCACTCTTCCTCCTGTCCAAGGTTTTCATTGTTGTGAGCATTTCTGTTGAGGATTGGCAGCGGAGGTGGGGTGGGTTTTTGTTTTTTATTCCCCCTATCTGCTGGGTGGTTGCAACACGTTTTGGTCACTTCACATGACCCTGGGACACTATGACCGTCATAAACATGAATCAGTTGCCAAGCATCTGAACGTAAATCACAAGACCCTGGAGATGCTGCAACATTCCAGCTGATTGGTGCTTCTTCTGGGCTCAGCAGAAGCACCAGGATCAGTGCTGAGCTCCAGCTGGAGCCTGGCACTGATCCTGGCGCTTCCACTGAGCCCTGACAGCCCCGAAGAAGTGCTGATCATGGGCTTCCACTGAGCCCTGACAACCCTGCAGCTCCAGCCATCCCTCACTCAGGCTTGTGTGGTGCTGCCATTCCCCTCCTCCACTACTATTTTTCTAGGATGGTCACGTACCACCTGGCAGGTGCCAATGTACCACAGGTGGTACCCATACCACTGGTTGAAAAGCCCTGTTCTAATACATAGGTGGAATGTATTTTTGTGCAAAACCTACAGTACTATTCAGCTAGTAGATGGCAGTGTTTATAAGTTTGGATCTATGGTATATTATATACTCTTATGTTCTTTTATTCTAAGTAGTTTCCTGTTACAGTAAAACTGTTAAGTAGTAAAGCACATGGTGACTGTACACTTTGTTTGATCTATGGGGCTATATATATAAATAGAATTTCTAACAGCTTGCGTGTTTATTCAACTCATACGCTGCCCATTTCTTACAATCAATAACACAGCAATATGAAACATTTAAACAATAGACAATAACATTAAATTTGATTTAAAATTAACAATGATGGAGAGGAAAGGAGCAAGATGAACACAGGGAGGAGGTAGGTTCCTACCTCAGCCAATTAACAACTTCCAGAATGACATACCCGCATTGGGGCCCGAGGTCAGTTGGCACAGTCAGTTTTCAGGCCCTTTCAGAAGGCCAAAACGATGGGGGCGGATCTCACCTCAGGAGGCATGATGTTCTTCTGGAGCAGTATTTCTCAACCTTGGCAACTTGAAGATGTGTGGACTTCAACTCCCAGGCATCTTCAAGTCGCCAAGGTTGAGAAACACTGTTCTAGAGTTTGAAATATACTGCTCTAGAGCAGGGGTGTCAAACTGCCGGTCCACAGGCCGGATGCGTCATCCAGAAGCTGCGCCCACCCCATTGCCGGCAATGACAAAACTCTCCCGATACGTTACACGGCGTCGCATGACGTTGCAAGTTTGACCTGTCTGCTCTAGACTGAGACCTTTCTGATGCTTCCACTGACAGAACACTTCTCAATCTAACTCTCCTTCCCAAAAGTGGGGCAGCTTCAATTGCTATTCTCAGAAATATCAAATTTATTGAGCTAATATATTTATATTTATGGGCAAATATAGTATGCTGCCAAGCCATGAGGGGTATCCTATGGCAATACCAACACTTTAAATTGTATTCAGAAGACTATGGAAAGCTGCACAGGGCCCATAACCCAGATATGCAGGTAATCCTCAACTTACAACTATTACTTTAGTGACCATTGAAAGTTATAACGGCAGTGAAAAAAGTGACTTATGACCATTTCTCACACAACCGTTGCAGCATTCCCATGGTCATGTGATCAAAATTCAGGTGCTTGGCAATTGACTCATATTTGTGACTGTTGCAGTGTCCCGGGGTCATGCGATCATCTTCTGTGACCTTCAGACAAGCAGTGAGTTTCACTTAACAGCCCTATAACTAACTTCACAACTACACTGGCTCACTTAACAACTGTGGCAAGAATGGTCATAAAATGGGGCAAAACTCACTTAGCAACTATTTTGCTTAGCAACGAACATTTTGGGTTCAATTGTGGTCATAAGTTGAGGACTACCTGTATTCTCAAGTTACATATCTGCTCTTCCAGGGTTAGAGCTTCAGAGATACCCTGGAACTGCCAGGATGGATGAACAGTAACCACATCTTGCTGGGGTTCAATTTTAGCCTATTCACGAGCAGCCTACAATGACACCCATTCAGTCAACTGGGGTCAAGAATGTTATTGCTACAAGTGCAGTGTAATATAAAGGTAGTCTTCAACTTATAACAGTTTATTTAGTGATAGTTTGAAGATACAACAGCACTGCCAAAATGATTTATGACCATTTTTCGCACTTATAATGTTGCAGCATCCCCATGGTCATGTGATCAAAATTCAAACACATAGCAACTGACTCATATTTATCATGGTTGCAGTGTCCCATAGTCACATAATCAGCTTTTGGGACCTTCTGATAAGCAAAGTCAATGGGGAAGCCAAATTCACATCTATGACAGTTGATCACCACTGACAAGCAGAATGATAGGGAAACCAGATTCACTTAACAACTGTGTTATTAACTTACTAACTGCAGTGATTCACTTAACAACTGTGGAAAGAAAAGTTGTAAAATGGGGGTGTTAGGTATCCTGGTGCAGGCATCTGCATAGCAACAGCCACCAGGGGGAGTGGCCTGGACGGTTTTGGCAGGAAACCTAGTTTCGGCGGGAAACCTAGGGCCAACCCCATTGGCTGGCCGCCTGCCTGGCTAGGTATATAAGGAGGCCAGGTAGCCCTTGTTCTCCAGTACGCACCCCCCTCACAATAAAGAGCTGAACACGTACTCTGGCTGGCGTCTCTTCCTTGTGTCGGACCCACTACATAACAGGGGCAAAACTCACTTAACAAATATCTCACTTAGCAACAGAAATTTTGGGCTCAATTTTCATCCTAAGTCGAAAATTACCTGTAGATTACTTGTAACTACATCAACTGAATTTCCTGCATTAATATATCAGATGACTCATTATATAGAAAATCCATTACGAAATCTCCCAGTATTTTCAGTTTACCTAAGTTTTCTGTTGCACACTCAAACTTAACCTGTGGAAGTATTTATTTTTTTCCATGCTGCTTCCCACACAAAGATTCCATCTCTACAAATTGTTGTTGGGACCACATGCAATCTGATTTCAACCCAGAAAAACGTTAGCCAAGTTTAAACAGGCCATCCTAAGACCTGCTTCTTTGCTCAGATTTAGAGCTCCCTACACATGCATCAGATTAAAAACAAAAGCAGGAGGAAAGTGAATCCATAGTATCCCAGATGATGCATAATTTGGCTTTGAATCGTAATATCAAAAATGCAGGTTTCACAATTACCACGCATTTTATCATCATGCCAATTCTTCACATCCTGCTAAGGAGAACTGGCCTCTCATCAAACTGATTAGACCAAAAAAAAAGCGTATTTCAGAAAACCCACAGCATATCAGTTGATGTCTTATCACTTGATTACTTAACATTAAATGAGTAACAGCTGCATACATGAACTGTCTCCAACAGGGAAGCTCTCACAAACTGTACATTGCATCGTATTTCCTGGTTTATGTCTGCTCCTTTTGATTTTTACGTCTCTGTGAAAGAAGCAGGCGTGCCAAATTGATATTTTCCTATTTCCTCTGCTTTTTTTTCCCCACCCCAAAGCATCTTCACAGAGGGGGGGGGGGGAAAGCTTGGGAAGATTATTTGAGCTGAAACACAACAAGGGAATGAGCTACCTAAATTTTCTTTATGTACGTTTTCTCCATTACGATCCAGCTCAGCCCAATGACTATAAAAGGATGCAAACTAATGATCTCTACTCCATATAAAGAATAGACCATGTTTTATATAGTATTGTTCTCAAGGAAGACAGCTAAGTAAATCTCTGGGAGATATCCTATTAATGATGAGTCTGATTCACAGATGGATGTTATCACTACATGGGAGTGCCAGAGTCTTCCCTGGGCAATCCTGGGCAATCCGAAGCCCACAAGAACAAACTGGGCACGAATTTTTTGTGTGTGTGCAGAATGATAGAAACCAACAGTGGGAATTTATTTATTTAGTATATGGCATTTCATACGTGGAATAGCAATATAAATTAACATTTCAACTAGATTATTAGAACCCAATAACATATAAACATTAAAAAGATCTCTATTCAAATACCAATGTCTAGGCCTTCTAATCATTGAAATGCAGCATCGTTTATATTAAAAATAAAATAAAATCAGAGACTGGACCAGTATATGCCCTCAGCTTACAGTCGGTCATGATGTGATTTACAATTTGACGTGGGACCCCACAATCACACTGAAGGGAGGATAATATGCCCCATTTATACAGAGAGATAGTGAAAAAAAAAATAGAAGATTTAAATGCTACCCATGAAGTCTGACTGGTAGCCCCTAAGTAGTCAACCTGACACACAAGTATAAAATGTTTTGTGCATAGCTATAATATTATAAAACTAGGCAACAGTACATTCTACCAATGATCTAATTATAGGTTATCTTTTTAGAACTGAAGATGGGTAATATCATACTTTGGCTGGACAGAGAGTTCTGCTTTTTCAAATAATACCCTTTTGGTTGTCAACCAAAGCAAAACAATTCAGTAATGTGCTTAGCTTTCACAAGCTGGCTACTTGTTAATATGTATAACACTAGATGTGTATAAAGCTAGCTGTTCTTAAAAGGGATTATATTTTCAGTTAAGTTGCACCTTTAGTAGAGCAGCTATTAAAAATGAAATTAATTTGAGTTTATGTTATTGTTTCTAACAGGATAATAAAGACACCAACAGCAGGTATAAATCATATGGTAAATGGTTAGGGCTAGTTTATGGCTGCTCTCCAGTCCGGTCCATTCCAATGTAAGTCCTGTTGAAATGACTCAGAGGAGATTATGGGCATTAAATAATGAAAATCTTTTGTATGGTCACTAAGGTTGACCATGATTTGATGACACATTATCAGTCAAGATTGTGAATGTATTTTGTGCTTCCCATGTCTTTCAGAAGGAATCAGTGAAAAGATGTTAAACTATACCAAGAATAAGCAAATTATTATACCTGCTAGAAATGTTTATATGAAAGAACACAAAATCTATTATTTTCAATTGCTCTTAGGATGCCATCAAATCCCTTAATGAAGGTTCATTTTTTCAGTTCTTCTTAACCAATACAAAAGCAAACATTACAACGAGAGAAGTAATGGTCAGAATCCAGCTCATAGTTGATTCATATATTGTGGTCAATTTAGGTAACAGCATTATATATAGGGAAAAATGTTACTAACTAAAAACCAATTAATACGGTAAATCCATTTAAAGAAAAGGATAAAATGAACTAAGAATGATTTGTGGACCAAAATTATAGGGAATTCCAAGTGTTTATCTGAGACATATTCATTAAGAAGTAAATTATTACTTATAGTGTGCAGTATCTCAGCTTTGCCTATACACAAACACGTAGACAGCATACGTTTCACTTCATCCTAGCATAATAAAAATACTGCATGAAGCTCTAACATCACACAATAGAGAATAATAACTGTGTACAAGTGTTACATTTTCAGGATGTTAAAAATACAAACATCCAAACAGCTGATAAAAAAAGTTAACAGCTTTCAAAAAGTTCACAGCTTTCAAAACATCAGTTCTTTTTTTAATAAAAAGGCCACATCTGTTTAATGAATTTCTGAAATCGAAAGAAAAGAGGGTGGAGGAATATTTCCTAAGACTAAGAATCATAATATAATACAAATGGTATGCAACATATAATAAAAGCATTATTCTAGCATAACCTATCTCATTCTATGTTCTATGCCCATTTTGCTAATTTTTTAAAAAAAATTATGAAGAGTCCATTATCTCATCCAAAATAACTTTGGGCATAATTAACACTTACTTTCAGAATATGGATGTTTCATATATTGTTGGTAAAATGTTCCAGAAAATTCAAAATCATTGTTAATGGCTTTTTACTTTATTTGCAAAAAAATGAAAATAACAAGGGACGAATAGAATGTTGGAAAATTCACTGAGGGTAAAAAATAAGGTAACATGTTGGTACAGCAAGATATTAAATGGTTCTTTCAATAGTATAGAATTCTTTGTCTTGAATAAGACTAAAAGTAGGATGTGTTGTAGCTGCAGTATTTAAATGCTCAGCTCAATAGCATTTCATAGTTTTTGTATAGTTACCTAGCCACTTCTGCATCATGAGATCTCACTATGATTTTTAAAGGTACATGTCCAAAGGATTTCTAAAAATCCTTTACACATGGTTTTTTTCCACTGAGCTCTTAATTTAGTGTGAAGATGAAATAAATTATATACTTTGGATCAAGCTAGAAATGTAATCTTATGTCCAGTGTATTTCTAGCAGTGGAGCTGATTCTATCTCTAAAAGTCAACTCTTTGAATCTCGCATAAGAAATAGGTGATTTTAAATTTCAAAAGTTATATTTCTTCAAGATATTATATAAAAGGACATTTGCCTTTCTGAGGGAGGAGGATATATATGCACACCAACAGGCACACTCACAAAAACAAACACAGTCACATATACCACGTAGATATCGTACACCCACAAACCATTTTGATATCCTTACAGTACACAACATTCCCATTTCATAAATGTTGTTCATTACCTGATCTAATATAGCTCACTATTTTAGTGTACACAAATGCATTATATATTATTGCAGGTAGTCTAAATGAAGTATGTGACAGTAATAAAATGGACTAGTCCATACAAGTGAAAGAAAAAGATTAAAATAGTTTGTTTTATTTATGTCTCCTGCATGAATATCTGTGTACGTTAGATAAAACACAAGGGGGCCATTCATGCTAAAATGTAAGTATATAGTATCTCAGAAGTAATAGCCATAAGAAATCTACTTATGGAAGCTGTTTGTTTAAATATTATTATAGCAAAATCCCAATAAATTATACAGTACTATATACTGCAACAGTTTCAATATATAAATGTCACCTAAACCATCTTTTAATAGTGCTAGCTCACTTATTTAATCATAAAACCAGAAAATCAAGGTAAAGCAAAAAGGAAATTGCAGGAAGGTAAGCTACAGTAAACTGAAGAATATTGCTATAACATCAAATCACTACAAAATGCATATTTATATTAGAAAATGGTCTGTCTCACCCAGGTTGCAGGAAAGTTAATGCACAGACAGCAAAACATAACTGCAATATAATTTCAATAATATGTTAACTTTTTTTAAAAAAAACCCAGTAGGCTATAACTAAGAATATATGGGTTTCCAATATTTTGCAACATTTTTGTGGAAGCTGCAAACCCTAAGAGGATCAAGTGTATTTTATATCATCAGCATTTTATAAGAACCACATTTAAGTACTTTACTGAAAATACCATGTGATGAAAGACTTATGAATATAAATAAAGCTAAGTCTCCCACTGCAAATCATATCATTTTTTTTAAAAAAAAAAACAACATTGCTTCAAAATGGCTAAAAGAGCCTTAAATGTTACCTTTGGCTTCATCATTTACAAATGGTAATATGAAGGCATATATGAACAGGCACATGGACTTCATTGTATGTAAAGGTAGAGAGACACATATAGATACTGTAATTTCCCCCCCCAAAAAAAATTAAATAAGCTAGCATGTGAAATGATGAGAAAAGATGCTGAACTCTGAAAATGCCAGAGAAAGGTTATCGAGCGTATGAAACACAACCTGGAGTTATCTTCCTCATCATCACCCCATTAACCACAAAACACTTGCTAGCAACCCATCTAGTTGCCAGTGAAAAGAGTTGGAACATGCCAAGCTGAGAGTCAAAACTTTCAAGAGGGCTTTGCCTGCCTTGGTCTCCAGAGTTAACCTTTCTGGCCCCTTATTTTCACCCTGAAAATAAATAGCAATATAAACATTCTAAAGTACCTCTATATACCCCGAGGAAATGCTCTGGACAGACAGATGAGTTGACATATATTTCTTCCTTCCCATTCTTCAACAACTTCTTCTCTCTCAGGCTGAAAGGGAATGCTTTGAGACTCAGTCGCATATTTAATTAGAAGCAAGCTGCTTGCACTATCACTCTGCGAATCTACCTCTCCAATCTCTCGTGAGTCAATCTTCCCATCTCTGATTTTCTTTTATATTTATGCTAGAATATTTAATTGTAGACAAAAGGTTACTCTGGCTGTATTCACTGCACAGAGGCAGAATAATCTGCTTTAAAAGGCTTGACATTTCAGGCTTTTCAAAAAGGCTGAAAAAAAATTATATCCCTGCTTTTGTTAATCAATGAAGTAGAACTCTCCTGAACAAAAGAATTAAATTGCTTGGTTGGTTTAATAAAACCAACAGAAATAGCAGCTTCCTCTGGGTTTTATTGTGTAGGCATGGCACACACATCTAGCACTGTAATTCCATATGATTCAGGGGCAAAACTCTAATTTCTGTGCACAGTTGGGTTTTAAAATCCTATTCAGACTCTATGCATTCTGGTTGGTTCTCTCAGGCCAGATTTATCATTAAAGTTGACTTTTTCCTAGATGCAGCATATATGCAGCAATTTTGTTTTTTGTTTTTGTTACTCTGCACTCCCCCCCCTCAAAAAAATAGCAATCGTTAAAATGTATTAATCTAGCTATTAGTCTGACACAGTTTTATTTAAGATGGGAGTGAATGATTTTATACCTTTACTCAGCTATTAAATAATTGTGGAAGGTGATGAGGGTGGGAACAAATGTCAATGGCTTGTACATGAATGTACAAAACAGTAGTTAGAAAACCCACTAACTTCAACCAAGAAAAGGCTGTTTTGTTAAGAAGAATTACTTAGTTCACTATTAATTAAGTCAAGCATTCATGGCAAAAAATAATGTTAACATGTTTTGAAAGACCACATAATAGAGAAATTGCAGATTGGTAGTTAGTTTTGACAAACTATTCTTATTTGCCAAATTAAAACATTCTCCATCTAGAGCCAAAGAGAAGTGGCGAATTCTTAGAAGTCTAGACATTGGGCCGTTCTACAAATAGTCTGCCGTGGATCTCTAGAGGCGCAGAGAGGCCAAATCTTTAACATGGATTACAGTACAAGAGACTTCCCTAACTGTATAGCAGACCTGGACTTGACACTTTCGGCAGCCTGCAGCCTAGATCTTAATACAGAACCTTCAAAAACATTGAGCATGAATTCCTTACACTAGTGTTTCTCAACCTTGGCAGCTTGAAGATATTTGGACTTCAAATCCCAGAATTCCTCAGCCAGCCTACACAGCTTCAAGCTGCCAAAGATGAGAAACACTGCCCTTGTTGTTGTTAGTTGCGAAGTCATGTCCGACCCATCGCGACCCCATGGACAACATTCCTCCAGGCCTTCCTGTCCTCTACCATCTTCTGGAGTCCATTTAGGCTCATGCCTACTGCTTCAGTGACTCCATCCACCCACCTCATTCTCTGTCGTCCCCTTCTTCTCTTGCCCTCAACCTTTCCCAGCATTAGGCTCTTCTCCAGTGAGTCCTTCCTTCTCATTAGGTGGCCAAAGTATTTGAGTTTCAGCTTCAAGATCTGGCCTTCTAAAGAGCAGTCAGGGTTGATCTCCTCTAGGACTGACCGGTTTGATCGCCTTGCAGTCCAAGGGACTCGCAGGAGTCTTCTCCAGCACCATAGTTCAAAGGCCTCAATTCTTTGGTGCTCAGCCTTTCTTATGGTCCAACTTTCACAGCCATACATTGCTACTGGGAAGACCATGGACTTGAGTATACGCACTTTTGTTGGCAGGGTGATGTCTCTGCTTTTTAGTATGCTGTCTAGATTTGCCCTAGCTTTCCTCCCCAGGAGCAAGCATTTTTTAATTTCTTGGCTGCAGTCCCCATCTGCGGTGATCAAACACTACCCTACACAACTAAATTTCATGACTCCAGATATACCTTGTTCTCCCAGGGCAGAAAACATAGTCAAGACCTTTAAAAAAAACCAACCACATGCCCTGTGGATTGTCATTTTTATCTTCAACCTTCCATCTTTGGGAACAGAACTAAGAATATAAAAAGGATCTTGAAGAGCCTTGGTGGAGCAGTGGGCTAACGCCTCCTTAAGTAACACCAGCTGCCTGCAATTAGTGCAGGTTCGAGTCCCACCAGGCTCAAGGTTGACTCAGCCTTCCATCCTTCCGAGGTAGGTAAAATGAGAACCCAGATTGTTGGGGGCAATAAGCTGACTTTGTAAAAATGCTGCTGGGGGGGGGGGGGCAAAAGCCCTAATAAGCAGGCATATACATAGAATGAAGGGTATTGCTAAGCACATTGATTTGTGCTTCTTAGATTGTAAGCCGCCCTGAGTCTTCGGAGAAGGGCAGGATATAAATGGGATTTAAAAAAAAAACTAAGGAGATGGCATTTCCTGAAACTGTTGGAGCAAGTTCTTTGCT
The DNA here is from genome assembly GCF_947247035.1 of Vipera ursinii. NCBI lineage: Eukaryota > Metazoa > Chordata > Lepidosauria > Squamata > Viperidae > Vipera > Vipera ursinii. The sequence continues at coordinate 10,429,689 of NC_139518.1, forward strand.
TCCATTGATCAATCCTCCAATGTTTGGACTAGTATTGAACTCATACATTATATAGGAGTAGTCTTATTGATGGTAACTCTGAGGGTGGAGGTTCGTTCTCCGAGCTTGTGGGTTGGTTTCCAAACATTTCGTTACCAGACTAAATAACGTTTTCAGCATGAAGCACTGAAGATGTTACCTAGCCTGGTAATGAATCATTTGGAAACCAACCCACAAGCTTGGAGAACGAACCTCCATCCTCATCTTCCACCCAAGCTACTGACTGATATTCGCCATTATCACAGACTAACTCTTGCTGTCACTACAGCTTAGACCATGGCCTTGATCATCTCCTTTTCATCAATTCATGAACTCTACACCTCAGAACAACACAGAAAATCTTTACTCTAAGAATGACAATTCTGTGATACTTTTTATTAGTAGCTGACCACCATCTAAAAATGTAACAGCACTATGATAAGGCTGTATAAAGGACAAGTGTCATTTTAGGCTCAATCGAGAAAAATGCAATTTCCAGATCACAGGAAATAATAGTTTATGGCACGTTTGCTATGAACTCAATTCTGAGCATCCTAGTTTAAAATGGATTCAAACAAAAAAGAACTGGTTCAGAGAAGATCAACTAGGTTGATCATGGAACCAGAAAGTAACTTCTCAAAAAAAAAAAGGGCTGGCCTATTCGACCTTAAAAAGAAACTGTTGATGGGAGAATACAATAGCACTTTCCAAATATTTGAGGGACCCCTACAAAGATGAGGGGGTCAAACTGTTTTCCAACGCAGCAAAAAGCAAGACAAGAAACAATGGATGGAAACTAACCAAGGAGAAAACTGGAGCTAACTCTCTAACTCTCCTTAGAACTAAGGAGAAATTTCCTAATGGTGAGAGAAATCAACCAATGGAATAGCTTGCCTTCAGAAGTTGTGGGTGCTCTGTCCCTGGAGGCTTTCAAAAAGAGATTGGAGAACCATTTGTCTGAAATGGTACAGCAGGGGGGTTAGAATAGAAGACCTCCAAGGTCCTCCAACTCTATTATTTTATGTTCTAAACATCTGGCACTCAATGCCTCACCAAAGTTCTTTGTCCATTGCTGCCATTTTAACTTGACTCAGGTCCGATCTGCAATGGGTTAAATCAGTTTCAGTTTGCCTTATCAACATTTTCTTGCATTCCTTGCATTCAGCTTTCCATCTCCTTCCTTTCCTTCCACCATTCCCAGCATTAAGGACTGACTCTTCACATAATGTGCTGAAAATATGGCATGTTGCACCTGGCCATTTGTGCCTTGCCCTTGAGTGAGAACTCTGGATTGATTTGCTCTCTTCTTTAATGTCCCTAGGAGTCTTCTTCAACGCTGAACCTTATAAGCATCATTTTCTCTATCATGCTTCTTCAAAGTCCAAATCTGCTTCCTCAGAGCATCACAAGGTAAAGCCTTGCCTTCACAGCTCTGATCTTTCTGGGTTTAGACATGTCTACCTGTCTGTCTGCTTTACACGTGATGGCATCTGATTTGTCTAAGACTTTATTGCTACTCTAAAAAGCGCTAGTCTAGTATATTTCTTGACTGCTGGTTACTTTACGGTTGATTTTGATACCTAAAAGTCAGGCTTTATCCACCATTGCAGTATCTTCATTGACAGATCTAAAACTGGTTGATGTGCCTGTTGTCAGTACAGGTAGTGTACTGACGTGACGTATAACCATTTGTTTAGTGACCATTTGAAGTTACAACAGCACTGAAAAAAGGGACTTATGGACAGACTCGAACACTGGGCACTATGTAACACAGACATGTCAAACACAAGGCCCGGGGGCCGGATCCGGCCCACGAAGTGGTTTCATGCAGCCATCCTGGAAACAGTGAGGGAACGGCCCCCACTGCCTTGGCCCTGGCCCAGAGACCCTCCTTCTGCCAGAGACCCTCAGATCTGTCCCACTCCTGCCCAGGCCCCCATAGGCACCCTTGATGCGAACGATGTAGAGCTGGCCACACCCACCCAGTAGGCCATACGCAGGTTAGCCACACCCACCCAGGCCACACCCACCCGCCCCCCTGAGGGCAACTGCAATGCTGATGCGGCCCTCAATGAAATTGAGTTTGACACCCCTGATCTAACAAAATGAAATTCAGTGGTGAAAGAAGTAAGGTTCTACATTTAGGCAGGAAAAATCAAATGCACAGGTATAGTATAGGGGGTACCTTGCACAATAGTAGTAACTGTGAGAGGGATCTCGGAGTCCTAGTGGACAATCACTTAAATATGAGCCAGCAGTGTGCTGCAGCTGCCAAAAAAGCCAACACAGTGCTAGGCTGCATTAAGAGGGATAGAATCAAGATCACGTGAAGTACTAATACCACTTTACAATGCCTTGGTAAGGCCACACCTGGAATACTGCATCTAGTTTTGGTCACCACGATGTAAAAAAGATGACGAGACTCTAGAAAGGGTACAGAGAAGAGCAACAAAGATGATTAGGGGGCTGGAGGCTAAAACATATAGGGAACGGTTGCTGGAATTGGGTATGTGTAGTTTAACGAAGAGAAGAGTGAGGGGTGACATGATAGCAGTGTTCCAATATCTCAGGGGCTGCCACAAAGAAGAGGGAGTCAAGCTATTCTCCAAAGCACCTGAAGGCAGGACAAGAAGCAACGGATGGAAACTAGTCAAGGAGAGAAGCAACCTAGAACTAAGGAGAAACTTCCTGACAGTTAGAACAATTAACCAGTGGAACAACCTGCCTCCAGAAGTGGTGAATGCTCCAACACTGGAAGTTTTTAAGAAGAGACTGGACAGCCATTTGTCTGAAATGGTATAGGGTTTCCTGCCTTAGCAGGGGGTTGGACTAGATGACCTCCAAGGTCCCCTCCAACTTATTATTATTATTATTATTATTATTATTATTATTATTATTATTATTATTATTATTATTATTATTATTATTGCAATATCCCCATGGTCACATGATCAAAATTCAGACGCTTGGCAACTGGCATGTATTTATGACTGTTGGAGGTTCCCGGGTCACGTAATCCCCTTTTGCAACCTTCTGACAAGCCAAGTCAACAGGGGAGCCACATTCATTTAATAATTCTGTTGCTAACTTAGTAACTGCAGTGATTCACTTAACAACAATGGCAAGAAAGGTCGTAAAATGAGGCAAACCCCGCTTAATAACTTTCTTGCTTCCCAATGGAAAATTTGGGCTCAATTTTGATTGTAAGTTAATAGCTACCTATATATGGTCTGCTTTATATTTAATCTTAGCCCACCAATCACAGCATGCTGTAAGCATAGTGCATATTATTAGTTTTCCTGCTGTGATTTCAAAATACAGTACTCTTTTTTCTTCTTTATCTTTGCATCAGGTCTTCTGTTTTGGTGAATGGACTTTACTTAATTTACAGCTTAACCCTGGCAAATTCATTGGCTACTTCACAAAAGCAGACGTGCTCAATCTTCTAGTGAATCAATAGTTACAATAGAATCTATTGTCTTCTGCTAGAGTTATCCTTAGCAGTAATTCTACAGTAATACAATGATGATAATATTAACCATACAAGCAGAAGGTTGTTGGTTCAAAACCTGATAAAAGTTTTTTTTTAATTACTATTTTTAGTTCTCTAGGCTACCTATTTCTTCTCAGGCTTTTCCCCTAGACAAAAAAGAGAAGTCAATAGTGCATCATTTCATTATTTTTCTATAACCAGAGTTGTCACTGATTATGTTTGGAACAATTTCTGCTGCTGAGACTCAACCTGGGTTTGTTTCATCCCATCAAGAGCCTCGTATCCTTCATAAAACGGGTTTGGATTTTGACAGCATCCCTGGCCCGGTTCCTCTATTAAACCCCACTCAGTTGGGAAAGAACAAGGAAGCAAGAATGAAAGAAACTTCAGTAAAGTCCCTTTAATTCTAGTCCTGGGGTAAAAGCAGAATTTTACAGGTAGTCCTCAACTTACAACCATTTATTTAGTGACCACTTGAACTTACAAAGGTACTGGAAAAAGTGATTTATAGCCCATAATGATGGATACTTGGGGAAAATTTGGGTTAGAAATGTAAAATTTACACAAGCGCAAAACTTAAGAGAGAATTTTTAGAAGGTGTTTTATAGATGGCATTTAGACCCTAAAAAGTTAGCATGTATGTATCCAAATCAACCACCTAAGTGTTGGAGATGTAATAGTGAAGAGGCTACTTATTATCATATATGGTGGACATGTAAAAATGTTAAAGCCTTTTGGATAAAAATATGGTGGATTCTTCAGAAAGTTTTTAAGAAAAAGATAAGATTTACTCCACAGTTATTTTTATTGGGGATTATTTCAGATTGTACCGTTATAGAAACCAAATTAATGTTACATTTAATAATGGCAGCCAGACTTTTGGTGGCGCAACACTGGAAGAAAGAAGATTTACCTACAATAGAACAATGGATACTTAAAGTAATGGATGTGGCTGAAATGGCAAAAATTTCAGCATATTTGAAAGAACAATCACAAGAAAAATATATTTTGGAATGGAGAAGATGGATTGATTATATTCAAAACAAATATGGGACTAAAAAGTTTCAAATAGCTTATGAATAATTTTAACAATTATAGATGTGTTATTATAACTATTTTAGTTTTGTTATAAGGGAGTTAAAGAGTGGAAGGTTTGTTAACGTTTTAAAAGATGTTTAGCATATGTTTGCATAAGATTGTTATATATAACACCCTGTATTCCGCTTTGGGAAGTCGGGGGGGGGAGGGAAGGGGGGAGGGGGAGGGGGGTTTATTATTAAATTTTGTAAAACTTTTCAATAAAAAAGAAGAAAAAGTGATTTATGACCATTTTTCACATTTATGACTATGGCAGCATCCCTCTGGGATACCTCTAGGATCAATTCAAATATTTGGCAACTGGCATGTATTTAAGACAGCTGCAATGTCCCTGGGTCCTGTGATCATTAGGATCAACCATAAACAAAAATGAACAGACAGTCAAGAAGTACACCACTTCGTAGAGTGCCCACGAGGTCTTGGAAAAGATACTCATATGCCATGATCTGACTATATCTGCAAAGATCAGAGCAATGCAAGTGACTGTGTTGTCTATTACACTCTCTACAAGCCCTAGTAAAAAAAAAGTCGATGAGCGCAGCGGAAAATGGGATTAAATTAAATATAAAGAATACCAAACTAATCACAACACACAGAATCACCAGCCTTAGAACTGACAGTGGAGATAAAGAAGTAGTAGATAGGTCTCCTTTTAGGATCAATCATCAACAGTAAAGGAACAAACAGTCAAGAAATACACTGCAGACTAACATTTGGCCGGGCAGCCACAAAACCCTTGGAAAAGATACCCACGATGTGTTTATAACTACAAAGATCGGAACAGTATGAGCAATTGTATTTTCTTTTGCATTCTGTCGAAGCAAAAGTAGACATTTGAAGAAGCAAAATAGAAAGGTTTTTTTTACATTTTTGAACTTTGGTGGTGGAGAAGACTCCTGAGCATACCATGACCGGCCAAGAAACAAACAAATCACTGAACAAATCAAGGCACAAATGACCAGGCACAAAATATGCAAAGACAGTGGAGATAAGTGCACATAGGAAGACCTGAAAGATCAGTTTAGAAGCCATTTGTCATGGAGAAAATCTATGTAAATGGTTGTTAAAAATCTATAACAGCTTGATGGAACATAATCTCTTCAAGCCATTCTTGGATATTTGTTTGACTAGAAACAGCAATAGCATTTAGACTTACTGTATATACCATCCCAGAATGCTTTACAGCTCTCTGGGCAGATTACAAATGTCAGCATATTGCCCCCAACAATCTGGCTCCTCATTTTACCAACCTTGGAAGGATTGAAGCCTGAGTCAACTTTGAGCCCCATCAGGATCGAACTCCAGGCTGTGGGCAGAGTTTGGCTGCATACTGTGGCAACAGGACTTGGGATACATTAAAATAAGAATACAGACCTGAAAAAGAACATTTAAGAGAGAATAGTTCAGCTTCATAATTTTTATAATATAAACTGAAATAACAATATTTTCAAGAGTTTTCACAATCCTGAAAATATGTATCATTGTCCAAAACTTTGGGCTCAAAACAACAAGGTCACAATAAGGTAAAGGTAAAGGTTCCCCCACACATGCGTGCTAGTCAGTCCCAACTCTAGGGGCTGGTGCTCATCTCCGTTTCAAAGCCGAAGAGCCAGCGCTTGTCCGAGGACGTCTCTGTGGTCATGTGGCTGGCATGACTAGATGCCAAAGGCGCACGGAACGCTGTTACCTTCCCACCGTAGTGGTCCCTATTTTTCTACTTGCATTTTTACGTGCTTTCGAACTGCTAGGTTGGCAGAAGCTGGGACGAGTAACAGGCGCTCACTCTGTTACGCGGCACTTGGGATTCGATCTGCCAAACTGCCGACCTTGTAATCAATAAGCTCAGCGTCCTAACCCACTGAGCCACCGCGTCCCTTAAGGTAACAATAGATGCATAAAAAATATTCAGAATCTAAGAAAATTATAAAACCATATACTCCCACCAAGGCATCATAATTATCCCATACCCATGCTGGGTTTAACTCCCATCCTGTTGTAGCATCTGGGGAAAAACCAGATCTTCACAGATATCAAGAAAGCTAAGAATGTAGGGTTTATCTACCTTATATAGGGCAGGGATAGAGAAGGGACACAGATGCAGAATAACAGAGTTGGAAGGGACTTTGAAGGTCTTTTCATCCAATCCACTGCTCAAGCTGGAGACCCTATACCATTTTGGACAAATGGCCTTCCAATCTTCTTAAAAACCTCCAGTGATGGAGCACCCACAACCTCTGGAGGAAACCATTCCACTGATTAATTCTTCTAACTGTCAGGACATTTCTCCTTAATTCTAGTTTGCTTCTCTCCTTGATAAGCTTCCATTCACTACTTCTTCTCTTACCCTCAGGTGGTTTGGAGAATAGGTCGACCCCCTCTTCTCTATGACATCCCCTCAAATATTGGAAGACTGCTAACATTTCATCCCTAGTCTTTTTCTTTATTAGATTAGACATTCTCAGTTCCCGCATCAATTCATCGTATGCTTTAGCCTCCAGTCCCCTAATCATCTTTCTAGAGTCTCAAAATCTTTTTTGTATCATAGTGACCAGAACTGGATGCGGTAGTCTAAGTGTGGTTCTTACCAGTCTAGTATAAAACAATGCTAACACTTCATGTGATCTTGATACTGTCCCTCTGTTGATTTTTTTGGCAGCTACAGCAAGCACATACTTAAGTGGTTGTCTACCAGGACATCCATATCCCTTTCACACTTATTGCTGTTGATGCCCGGTACTCTCTATTGTATACCTGTGCATTTGGTTTTTCTTGCCTCTGTGTAGGTCCTTACTTTTCTCCTAGTCCTACCAGATAGAGGCCACCTGGAAAGTGCCACTTGATAGAGGCCACCTGGAAAGTGCCCATCTTGTCTGATCTGGTAGGATGGGCAAATACTGTCAGGAAGAGGCAGATCCACAGATAACCTGGACACAGACCTTCCAAGGTGTTGTGTAGTGAGTTCTTCACGCAGGAAAGAAGACGAGGCAAGTGAGTTTAACAAAGCTCATGGTTTATTGCTTGCAGGATCTGAACTGAGAATTGGGCTACAGCTTGTAGCAATTTATAGCCTGGCCCCTAGGCAGCAGCCAATAGATTTAAAGTAACCCATTGCCTCCTAAAGGTAAAGGTAAAGGTAAAGGTTCCCCCGCACATGCGTGCTAGTCGTTTCCGACTCTAGGGGCCGGTGCTCTTCTCCGTTTCAAAGCCGAAGTGACAGCGTTTGTCTGAGGACGTCTCTGTGGTCATGTGGCTGGAACGCTGTTACCTTCCCACCATAGTGGTCCCTATTTTTCTACTTGCATTTTACGTGCTTTCGAACTGCTAGGTTGGCAGAAGCTGAGACGAGTAACACGCGCTCACTCTGTTACGCGGCACTCGGGATTCGACCCGCCAAACTGCCGACCTTCTGATCGACAAGCTCAGTGTCCTAACCCACTGAGCCACTGCGTCCCTAGGGGCAGCCAATAGCAGTACTGGAGACCTGAAGTCTGGGTTGCTGGAGAGCCGTTAGCTGCTCCAGCTAACCATGTGGTGTTACACTTGAGCCCAATACATAACACAGGGATTTAAATGTTTTCACTTTATTTACTACAGCATAAGCATACAAGAAGGGATGCGGTGGCTCAGTGGGTTAGGACGCTGAGCTTGTCGATCAGAAGGTCAGCAGTTTGGCGGGTCGAATCCCGAGTGCCGCATAGCAGAGTGAGCGCCTGTTACTCGTCCCAGCTTCTGCCAACCTAGCAGTTCGAAAGCATGTAAAAATGCAAGTAGAAAAATAGGGACCACTCTGGTGGGAAGGTAACAGCATTCCGTGAGCCTTTGGCGTCTAGTCATGCCGGCCACATGACCACGGAGACGTCCTCGAACAAGCGCTGGCTCTTCGGCTTTGAAACGGAGATGAGCACCGGCCCCTAGAGTTGGAAACGACTAGCACACTTGTGCAGGGGAACCTTTACCTTTACCTAAGCATACAAGTAGAATATGTATGCTTTTACCTTAACATTTGAGGGAAGTAGCCATTTTTTTAAAAAAAGCAACGGAATGGTTTATAATGCATTTTCAGTATAGCTCTGTGCTAAATAAGTCACGGCTGACTGACTTAGAGAATTGTGTACAATTGAAGGAACAGACCTGAGCCTATAAAACATGAACAAGCTTGAAACGAGTTCCCATTCAGCCTTAAAAATGTCTTTTCAACGTCTACACAGTGTGATTAGAAAGCAACTGTTCCTCTTAGTTAAAACAGGAACTTATATAGTTCATTCTATAATGGAGGACTATACTGTTTTTTTCTCAAATAACAAATTAACCTGTCATAAAAACTGGAATAGTATCTTTGTTGATCATTTTATAGCTGTATAATTTCCATTTTTAAAAATGTCCTTTGTTCCCTCAGAGCTATATCTATCATTTCTATCCCTTGCTTGTATTTCTTTCCTTTTGTCCATGACCTCCAATTTCACCCCTATCACCCATGACACTTTCCCCTTTTCCCTTTTCTTTTTTTGTTCTAAACGCATTCCCCCTGGATTGTGAGTGAATGCACACTCTAATGCCATTTCTCCTACAGCAGCTCTGCACAAACACAACTGACCACCATAGTAATCTGGATAAACTTAATACCACGTGCATTTTCCAGATGGACAAGCTGAATTGTTTGATTGCTGAGATTATCACAAAATGAGGGTGAATTACTGCTCTGGTACTTGTTTGTGAGTATTCTTAATAATATAGTGTCATGTATTAATAACAGTGTTTCACACATAACAAAAGCAATAGCAGAAAGTACATATTTTGGATCCATTATGAAATGAATTTTTTTTTCCACGGTTCAGAATGAAAGTTCACGGAACAGGGAAAATTCTAGCTCTGGTGTTCAGAATTTATACACAGATTCGGAGAGAACTATTTTGCAGTATTGCTTATTTACAACGGACTACGCACTGAATATTTACTATAACTAGTTTGCAACAGTCCTGGGTTGATTCCCTCCTGCCTTTTGCAATTGTAATCTGTAGTTCATAAGAAGCTTTGTGGGGGGGAAAAAAGAGATGGAAATTTCTCTTCTCGCTTCTCCTAGTTTATGTATATTAGCAGGACTTCCTTGGTGTTGCTTATAGACAAAACTAGAGCTTTCCCAGAAGCAACATATGGCTGTGGGAGCTGGGCTATAAGGAAGGCACAGCGCCGAAGAATTTTTGCTTTCAAATTGTGCTGTTGGAGAAGACTCTTGAGAGTCTTCTTGGACCGCAAGGAGATCATATCAGTCAATCCTAAAGACAATCAACCCTGACTATCCTTTGGAAGGACAAACACTGAAGCTTTGGCCATCAACTGAGGAGAGAGGATTCATTGGAGAAGACCCTGATGGTGGGAAAGAGGGAAGGTAAAAGGAGAAGGGGACGGCAGAGGTGAGATGGTTAGATGGTGTCATCAACGCAACAAACATGGATTTGGCCAAACTCCAGGAGACAGTGGGCCATGGGGTTGCCAAGAGTTGGACATAACTTAGTGACTGAGCAATCACAACCTTGGTGTTTCTAGCTCAAATGCTTTAATGAACAGGTTTCAACCAGAATACTGGTCGAAGTAGTCCTTAACTTACGACCACAATTGAGACAGAAACTTCCATTGCCAAGCAAAATGTTTGTTAAGTGAATTGCACCAGATTTTATCACCTTTTTCAACACGGTTCTTAAAACAAATCATTGCGGTTGTTAAGTGGATCACAAGGTTGTTGAGCGAATCTGGCTTCCCCCATTCACTTTGCTTGTTGGAAGGGGGCTGGGAAGGTCACAAATGAGAATCACGTGACCCCGGGACACTGCAAACCTTGTAAATATTTGCCAGTTGTCAAGCGCTCAAATTCTGAGCACATGACCGTGAGGATGCTGCAATGGTCATAAGCATGAGGACTGATTGTAAGTCAATTTTTTTTAAGCTGTAATTTTGAACGGCTGCTAAATGAATTGTTCCAAGTCGAGGACTACCTGTTTATTGTGATTGTTCGCGAACTCATTTCAGAGCTCACATTTGGTTACATTTGAGGCCTAAATAGGAACTATGTTGGAAAATGGCAATAAAAAAGGCCATCATTATGGCTGAAATTTAGTAAAATTGAATATAATTAAAGAATAATCCATGAAACAGATTATATAAAACATCAAACTAGAATGCATTGAGTCAGAGCAGATCACCTGTGATCTATTAGTGAAGGTCATTGTGATTATTTCTGATGATCTGGCCAGCTTGTGTCTCAGTGACACCACTGACATATGCAAGGGTTGAAGATTGATTAAGATAGTTGGTGCCAGAAACCCGATGGATCTGATTAGATTTCAGCAGGCACTTGAATAAACTCAAATACTTTGGTCACCTAATGAGAAGGAAGGACTCACTGGAGAAGAGCCTAATGCTGGGAAAGGTTGAGGGCAAGAGAATGAGGTGGCTGGATGGAGTCACTGAAGCAGTAGGTGTGAGCCTAAATGGACTCCAGAAGATGGTAGAGGACAGGAAGGCCTGGAGGAACGTTGTCCATGGGGTCGTGATGGGTCGGACACGACTTCGCAGCTAACAACAAAAATATCAGGATGATCAGTTCAGCCCTCGGCTACTCCTATTAGCTTTAGTAAACTAGATCAGGAGGACAATGTAAAATATGGGGATTTGGAGGGCAGGTAGATGCAAAGGTATTTGCCCTTTGACTATGCCCCAAAGTTTAATTTCCATTTTCCTGGCGGGATTTTATTTAATGCTGTGTAAATTACAGTCTGATCAAACAAAATTAGTTGCTTTGGTGGATGGTGATGTCTGTCTCCCAGGAACAAATGTACTTGTTAACTTCAGAATAATTGCATGCTTTCCTGTTTAAAGATTAGTCTTCTCCCTCCCTATTTACCTAGCTATTTCATTCCCTCTTTACATGTGTTTTTCTACATCAGTGTTTCTTCAATTTTTTTTCCCCTCTCAGTTTTGAAAATTATGGAAGACCCCACAAGTTTTTATTCATACGGGTTATATTTACTGCATTAATAATTAAAATTGATGCATTAGCTGCTGGTATCACTTCTCACAGGTGCTTGATGGAATTTTAATTGTGAATTATTTTTCAACAGAGGTGGGAAACAATTTTGATTTCAAGCACTCCTGAGAGGGTCTTGAAGGACCCCCGGGGCCCTAGGACCACTTTAAGAAATACTGTTCTAGACGAAAAGATGAGATACAAGGGTATTTCTGGGGCTATGTCCGTTCATTCAGTGACTTACGCTGGTTCTGAACAAGCGGACTTACAACCAATCCTAGAGTTTTGGCTGTCACAGTATCTCCTTAGTCACATAAGCACAATTTCTGACATTCCTTGCTGGCTTCCCACAAGCCAAGTTTATATATCACAATGGCCAGATCTAAACAATTTGTTGGTTCCAAAGTAAATAAACTATCCAGATAGATTGCATTTATTACAATACAGGTTGTCCCCATTTAGCAACCACAATTGGGAGCAGCAATTCAGTCATTAAGATTGTGCTAACGATCTTACTTCAGCTTTCCTTTGCTTTACAGACTTGTGAAAATAATAAAAAAAAATGTAACAATTGGTCATAAAGTTACTTTTTCGTCACCGGCATAACCCCGAGACAGTCACTAAATAAGGACCAGAGATCTATTTATTTATTTATTTATTTAGTTAGTTACATTTATATACCGCCCTTTCCCTGAGGACTCAGGGCGGTTTACAGGGAATTAAAATCCAACATACAAAAGTTAAAACCGAATTAAAAATATTAAATTGACCCTGTACACAATTAAAACCCCAATTAAAAATTTCTCCTCAGCCTGGGCCCGAGAGCTCAAAGAGCCAGGTCTTCAGGCCCCTGCGGAATGATCGGAGGTCGGGGGCAGTTCTCAGCTCCACCGGCAGCTGGTTCCAGAGGGCAGGCGCTCCCACTGAGAAGGCCCTATCCCTGGGCGTCACCCGCCGGCAATCTCTCACCGGCGGAACCCTGAGCAGACCCTCCCTGTGGGAGCGCACTGGGCGAAGGGCATTTGATACCGGCAGCAGGTGTTCCCTCAAATAACCCGGACCCAGGCCATGTAGGGCTTTATAGGTAATAACCAGCACCTTGAATTTCACCCGGAGGGCAACCGGAAGCCAATGCAGCTCGCGGAGTAGAGGTGTTACATGGGAGTATCGGGAGACCCCCATTACAACTCGCGCGGCCGCATTCTGCACCAGTTGAAGCCTCCGTGTGGTCTTCAAGGGCAGCCCCATGTAGAGAGCGTTACAGTAGTCCAAGCGGGAGGTCACAAGCGCATGAGTAACTGTGCGTAGGGCGTCTCGGTCCAGATAGGGACGCAACTGGCGCACCAGGCGAACCTGTGCAAAAGCCCCCCTGGTCACGGCTCCTATATGGTCTTCAAAATTGAGCCGTGCATCCAGGAGGACGCCCAGGTTGCGAGCCCTATCAACGGGGGGTAACACCTCACCCCCCATCATTAAAGGTGGAATAAGTTGGTTAACCCGAGATGCCGATATGCACAGCCACTCAGTCTTGGCGGGATTGAGACGAAGCCTGTTTCTCCCCATCCAGACCTGAACCGCCTCCAGGCACCGGGACATCACGGAGAGGGCATCACTGGGTTGGTTTGGGGTGGAAAGAAAAAGTTGGGTATCATCAGCGTACTGGTGATACCCCACCCCAAAACCACGAATGATCTCGCCCAGCGGCTTCATATAGATGTTGAACAGGAGGGGCGAGAGAACCGACCCCTGAGGAACTCCACAAATGAGAGACCTCGGGGCGGATCTCTGCCCTCCTGTCAACACCGACTGCGAGCGGCCCTGGAGGTAGGAGGAGAACCACCGTAAAACGGTGCCTCCCACTCCCAGCCCCCTGAGACGCCGCAGCAAGATACCATGGTCGATGGTATCGAACGCCGCTGAGAGATCTAATAGGACCAGGACAGAGGAGCAACCCCTGTCCCTGGCCCTCCAGAGATCATTCACCAGCGCGACCAATGCCGTCTCCGTGCTGTGTCCGGGCCTGAAGCCCGACTGGTACGGGTCCAGATAATCAGTTTCCTCCAGGAACAGAGGGAGCTGGTGCGCCACCACACTCTCAACAACCTTCGCCAGAAAGCGAAGGTTGGAGACTGGATCATCAATAAGCATGATCAATGCTGTCTCCATGTTGAACCCAGGTCTTCTAGTCCAGAGGTCCCTAACCTTTTGGGCACCGGGAACAGTGCCATGGAGAAAGGTTTTTTCCAGGGACCAGACAGGGTGTGGTTTTGAATACTGCCTGCATCTCAAGGATGGAGCTTTGCTTGTTTGTCATGCTGCGGACCGGTGCCGGTCCATGGACCGGGGGTTGAGGATCCCTGTTCTAGTCCACCCCTCCTGTTCAAACAGGAGACCCTATAACAAGAGTGGGGAACCTTGGCTCTTTTATGACTTGTGGACTTCAACTCCCAGAATTCCTGAGCCAGCCATTCTGGGAGTTGAAGTCCACAAGTCATAAAAGAGCCAAGGTTCCCCACCCTTGCCCTATTGCATTTTGGACAACTCCAGTGTTGGAACAGTCACAAGTACTGGAGGCAAGTCGTTCCACTGATTGTTCTAATTAGACTAATTGTTCTAAGAGTACAGAGAAGAGCAACAAAGATGATTAGGAGACTGGAGGCTAAAACAATACAAGGAACAGCTGCTGGAATTGGGTATGTCTAGTTTAATGAAGAGAAGGACTAGGGGTGACATGATAGCAGTGTTCCAATATCTCAGGGGCTGCCACAAAGAAGAGGGAGTCAAGCTATTCTCCAAAGCGCCTGAAGGCAGGACAAGAAGCAACGGATGGAAACTAGTCAAGGAGAGAAGCAACCTAGAACTAAGGAGAAACTTCCTGACAGTTAGAACAATTAACCAGTGGAACAACCTGTCTCCAGAAGCTGTGAATGCTCCAACACTGGAAGTTTTTAAGAAGAGACTGGACAGCCACTTGTCTGAAATGGTATAGGGTTTCCTGCCTGAGCCAGTGGTTGGACTAGATGACCTCCAAGGTCCCTTCCAACTTTACTATTATGATTATGATTATAACTGTCAGGAAATTTCACCTTAGTTCTAGGTTGGTTTCTCTCCTTGGAGAATTCCCAACCGTTACTTCTTGTTCTGCCTTCGGGTGCTTTGGAGAATAGGTTGACACCGCCCCCCCCCCAAACACACACACACACACACACACCTTCTTTGTGGCATCCCTTCAAATAGCGGAAGACTGCTATTATGTCACACACACACACACACACAGCCAGTCCTTCATTAGCTTAGAACAGGGGTAGGCAACCTCGGCTCTTTTATGACTCATGGACTTCAACTCCCAGAATTCCTCAGTCAGGCATACTGGCTGAGGAATTCTGGGAGTTCAAGTCCATGAGTCATAAAAGGCCCGAGTTTGAAGACCCCTGGCTTAGAACAGGGGTAGGCAACCTCGGCTCTTGTATGACTCATGGACTTCAACTCCCAAAATTCCTCAGTCAGCATAGCTGACTGAGGAATTCTGGGAGTTGAAGTCCATGAGTCATACAAGAGCCGAGGTTGCCTATCCCTGGCTTAGAACAATCCCCATCATTGGGGTTCAGGGGTGTGTGTGTGTGTGTGTGTGTGTGAGGGAAGCGCGAGATGAAGGAAACCTGGTGCAAACACTTGACAAAGCGAGAGCGAGCCGAGCTGTCGCTGTCGCTGCTTCCACTTCCACCCGGGGCCAAGGGCCCCGCGCGCTCGTTCCTCTCTTCGAATTCCGCGCCTGGGTGGGC
This sequence comes from Vipera ursinii, assembly GCF_947247035.1. NCBI lineage: Eukaryota > Metazoa > Chordata > Lepidosauria > Squamata > Viperidae > Vipera > Vipera ursinii. The sequence goes on from NC_139518.1 coordinate 10,445,101, forward strand.
GGAGCCTGCCGGAGGGGCGGGGTCAGGAGGCGGAAGAGCGCGCGGGCGCTTTACGACTAAGGCCCGCCCTCGGCTTTACGGCAAGGGCGTCGGAGGGGAAGGCGGGAGGGGCGCTCAGCCTCTCCGAGGGCTGGAGGGTCGCGGCTGGCTTTCCCGCCTTTTGCTTTTCTCCTCCCCGAGCGCGTGAAAGGAGCGCGGCAGGCATGGTGAGTGCGTGGGAACGGTGGCTTGACCGTCCTCCTTCACCGGCGGCGGATGGGACGGCCTTCCCCTTCCTGGCGCTCTCCCGCTCTGGGAATCCCGGGCATGGTGGTGGTGGTGCCAGCTGGGGAATCCTGGGGGTTGTAGTCCCAGCACGCTTACCCGGGCGCCGGATGCACAACAACGGAAACAAGCCACCTTTTTCAAGACGGGGTTTGCTTTGCCGGGTGGGAGGAAGGGAGGGTCTGGGAACCCTGACCTCCCCCCCTCCCCAATTGTCAATAGCCACCCTCCCCCTCCAACCCTTGTTTCAGCCTCCTTAGGCCAGGGGTCTTCAAACTTGGCCCTTTTGTGACTTGTGGACTTCAACTCCCAGAATTCCTCAGCCAGCCATGCTGGCTGAGGAATTCTGGGAGTTGAAGTCCACAAGTCACAAAAGGGCCAAGTTTGAACACCCCTGCCTTAGGCTATCGCTGTGATGTTCTCCTTATAGCAGAACCTAAATGGAGCTAAAAAAAAAAGAGGAATTTGGTTGAGAATCATCTGGGGGGGGGGAGAGAGGGGCTGACCTCTCCCTGAGGATATGTTCAGAGCTGTTTAACTACTATTGCCCAGGATTTTTTATTTATTTTTTTATTTTAATTCCATTTAATATCCCGCCCTTCTCCGAAGACTCAGGGCGGCTTACAAGCTTAGCAGTAGCCTTCATTCTATGTATATGCCTGCTTATTAGGGCTTTCACACACACACACACACCCCAAGCGGCATTATTACAAAGTCAGCTTATTGCCCCCAACAATCTGGGTCCTCATTTTACCTACCTGGGAAGGATGGAAGGCTGAGTCAACCTTGAGCCTGGTGGGATGCGAACCTGCACTAATTGCAGGCAGCTGGTGTTACTTAAGGAGGCATCAGCCCACTGCTCCACCAAGGCTTTGCTTTTGAATATGGATTTTGAATATGGATGACTATCCTGGCCTGCTTGTTATCACTGATTCCTGACTCCATGAGGACAATGGTTAGGTTTTTATCCTGCCTTTTACTCTACACCGGGGTAGGCAACCATGGCTCTTTTATGACTCGTGGACTTCAACTCCCAGAATTCCTGAGCCACTGGCTCAGGAATTCTGGGAGTTGAAGTCCACGACTCATAAAAGAGCCAAGATTGCCTACCCCTGCTCTACACATTGAACATACTTAATACTCTTTCCTCCTCCTATTTTCCCTACAATCACCACTAGCTGTGAAATGGGTTGGGCTGAGAGAGAGCAGTTGACTTAAAGTCACCCAGCTGGCTTTCATTGGCTAAGCCTTAGCCAGTGAAAGCCAGCTGGGTGACTTTGGGCCAATCATCAGGGGACTGTGAGTTCTAGTCTCACCTTAGCCACTAAGGTGAGACTAGAACTCACAGTCTCCTGATGATTGGCCCAAAGTTATCCAGCTGGTTTTCATTAGGTAAGGTGAGCCTAGAACTCACAGTCTCCTGGTGATTGGCCCAAAGTCACCCAGCTGGCTTTCTTAGCTAAGGTGGGACTAGAATTCATGGTCGTCTGGTGATTGACCCAATGTTACCTAGCCAGCTTTCTTGCCTAAGGGAGATCTAAAGTTCATAAGTACCTACAGGACCATTTTTTTCCGACTAAATCACCCATTCAGGCTGCCTGGAAAAAGCATTTGGATGCATTCCTTTTCTATGAAGTAAGGTATATAGAGTTCGGCATTGTTGGACCGTCTTCCCTTACACACAAGGTTTGTTCTGTCCATTCCAATGTTACAGAATGGAATAGATTAGTATTGCTCAGCCAGTATTATTACTAAATAATAAATACTGTGGCTAAATAGCAATCACTGGTAGAACCTGAAGGGTAGAATTTATTAATTGCTAAAAATTAAGCCATCTCCAACAGCTGGTAAATTAAACGTCGCTATAGCCACCTTTAGTTATCTTGGCCATAGTGTAAGAATGGCTTGTTATTGCATTTATTTATTTTAAAGTTTTTACTGTCCATCAAAAGACTTAAAAGTTAAAGAAGAGAAGTTCAATATCCATCCACTACTTTTCCCTCAATCTCTTAAGGTTTCCACAGCAACTGCAGTTGTGTTAATCCAGTCATGTCAAACTCCCGGCCTGCAGGCCGGATGCGTCATGCTGAAACCGCGGCCACCCCATTGCTGGCAATGGGGAAAAAGTTGCGATATGCTGCGCGACGTCACGTGACGTCACGAGTTTGACATGTCTGTGTTAATCAGTAACGTTCTCCTATCTCACCTTCAGATGTATGCTTGGCGATACAAGGTTTTCTGTCGGCTTTATATAGACCACAATCTTAAAAGGGTTTTTCCCCTTGGATTTCTGCATATCCTTTAGGAATGTTTCTTTCAACTTCCCAGTCTATTTCATACCCTTGGTTTGTCTTGGGGTGGACTTCAAAATAAGAATACCAAATGTGGGCCACAAAATCTGCTTGCTTCAGGGAGTAAAGAGTATTTTCTATATTTCTTTGCTGTCATTCAATCTGATGACTGTCTGAACTTTGTAGCCGTAACTGAAGCACTAACCAGGTTAAGCCTTAACTAATTTTTCAGCAGCTAGTCAAGGTCAGCTAGGTGCTGCCATCTGCTGGGCTATTAACCAAAACTTAGTTAATTCACAGTTACTGTGTCAAAAGGTTCTCAGTCATCCAGATAAGAGTTGTCGAAGTTGTGTCATGGCAACTGGACTACTTGTTGGTTCAAAATATTTCATTTCATATCCAAGTAGCTTCTTTAGTCTGGGCAAGTTGGTCAGGGGACCAAATATAACAAGATGGTGGGTTTGTTGTCACTGTGAGTTGTGGTAGTGGGGGCACACAGGGAGGCTCACCCAATCTCAATGTGTATGTGGTTGTACTTTGACAATAAAGGTTCATTCATTCATTTATGTCCTCCAAGGAGGTTTCATTTATCGTGTAGCCGGGATAGGCTCATTAGGTGAGTAGCCAGAGAGTCATTAGGGTAAAGGATTTAAGAGCTGAAACTACTCAACTACTCTCTGCCTACTTACCTAATGAACTTATCCAGATTAGGTAAGAAATGAAACCTCCCCCGAGGACATATATGAGATCCTGCTAACCAATTTGCTCAGACTGAAAAAGCAACTTGGATAAGCAGTGAAATGTTTCAAATCAATAAGAAGTTCAGTTGCCATGACTCAACTTCCAGATCATGGTTGCTGTGCGTAGGTGTGCAAGATTTGGAAGATTGGTAGTGTGAGAACATATTAAAAGTGTATGTTGAAAATATACTACATAATGCGTTTGGTTTCCAATCCCAAGTTTAGTCCCTATGTCCTGTTTGTGAATACCTGGATATCACAGAGTTCTTGGAGAGTCTAGGCCAGGGTTAGGCAACCTTGGCTCTTATGACTTGCGGACTTCAACTCCCAGAATTCCTGAGCCAGCTGGCTCAGGAATTCTGGGAGTTGAAGTCCACGAGTCATAAAAGAGCCAAGGTTGCCTACCCCTGGTCTAGGCAAAGGTGGCATAATTTGAATTACTATAATGTGCTGCACATCTAAGTGATAGATTTGAAAACTATTTTGAACCTCCCATACATAATGTATCCAATTTTCCTCTAGTTGTAGCTCAGATGATATTGTAACAGTGGTCACATCGCATGTATCGGAGTGCTACTGTGATGCCAGGCAGAATTAAAAGTGCTGGCATTAATTTATAGCTTTAAATCTGTAATTCACTTCTTCTTCTTCTTGTGCCACATCCATTATTGAATGTTGGCGATCCTGTTTTTATCAGCCACCCGAAAAAGTGCTGTTGAGTTTTGTCCAAACCAGTCCCTTAGATTTTGAAGCCATATAATTCACTTGGACGCTCTATGGATTGTGCTTTATTCATCTTTGGAAGCGACACTTGCCAATACACTGTATAAAATCTATAAGGTTAGCAGGTGAGGGCACGCAGTCCATCATTCAAGATAAGATGGCTAGCACCATCTCTGGCAGCATTTTAAAAGGGCATTAAAATACATTTTTTCTCTTTGTCTTCCATTTTTAAAATACTACTTTGTTGCTGATAAATATTTGAACTTGCATTTTACTTAAAGTGATTGTTTTAAAATTATTTAAATGCCAGAGTTCTTTATAATTGAATACTGAATTTTACTATTTTATATTTCCAAATATTTTGGAGAAACTATGCTCTTGAAAAAGTGGGTAAAGTATATTAAACAAAATTCAGGCCTGTCATGTGCTAGATACAATAGAGTATTTGGTATTAGCCAAAATCTTTTAAGAGTAAAATTCAAGGCCCCAAACTGATTGCATTTGCACAGCTCCCAAAGTTATTCTATTTTACCCTTACTGAAAAGAACTAGACGCTACATACATAAAATCTATTGAAATAATGGAACTTCATCCTACTAACTTTTAGATATAAATTATTTCCCATTTATGACCTTTGGGTAGCTGCAGGAAAGCCGTTTTCTGCTGTGCTATAATACTTGATAAAAAAAACTACAGTGATATAATCTTAGCAATGTTGCTTATCATTTCTTATATATTTCAAATATAGGTTATTAACTCACATGAGTAATAAGCATTTCCCATGAGACTGCTTAAACATATAAATAATAACTACCAGTGGAACTTTTATGGCTTAAAATTAATAACCTTGATTGCTCGTTGGTATTATTTTGGAAAAGATAACATAAAATCGTTTATATGTATACAGTGAAAGAACTGTGGAAAGTATGTTCTTAAGTCTGAGTTTCTTAATTCATGAATTATTGATAGCTGAAATTTAATGAGTATATTGTCAAATATCAGTGACAAGAAATAAACAAAAATCTTCCTAGGAATTTTTTTTAAATGCTATTGTATCCAGTTGGAATAAAAATAATTCTTAAGATTTCTTAGAACCTTTAAGAGAGGAATTTCTTATACATATGCAGTTATTTTAATAAAGGTAAAGGTTCCCCCGCACATGTGTGCTAGTCGTTTCCAAGTCTAGGGGCCGGTGCTCATCTCCGTTTCAAAGCCAAAGAGCCAGCGCTTGTCCGAGGACGTCTCTGTGGTCATGTGACCGGCATGACTAGACGCCAAAGGCGCACAGAACGCTGTTACCTTCCCACCGTAGTGGTCCCTATTTTTCTACTTGCATTTTTTATGTGCTTTCGAACTGCTAGGTTGGCAGAAGCTGGGACGAGTAACAGGCGCTCACTCTGTTACGCGGCACTCGGGATTCGACCCGCCAAACTGCCGATCTGATCGACAAGCTCAGCATCCTAACCCACTGAGCAATTAAATTGATTGTCTGGCTCTCTGTTACGTTTGCACCCCAGATTTGTTCCAAAGGGTTGGTAGAAGAGAGAAAGTAAAATCCCATTGGTGAAGTTATTCATTACGATACCTATATAAGATAGGAAACTGGCATAATACAAGCTTCTGAATTATAGAATGTCTCTGTCAGTCAGAAAGGAATGAGCGAATATGAAAATGTTTTGTGTCCTAGTTTTAAAAGAAAAGTATTCATGTTTCACTAGCCATATAAATCTAGGTTTCATGATTTCTTCCTTCTTCTTCCCCCTCCCCCCCCCCCTCACACACACACAGACCTCTATAATGTATAAGCAATCACTTGTCTCATATGTTTGGTTACACTTTTATATATTCAGAAAATCTTCACTGATGAGTGTCCAAGCATAATGTTCTGAAGTTAATTTTTTTTCATTTTATGGTATTCCTTTTTTCCTTCCTTTTAGGCTGGTACTATGATTGTAGTTGGCCTGACAATAGCTGCTGCCAGTTATGCAGGTTGGTACTTGGAAAGCTTGCTTTATTTCAGTTTGTGCTAAATATCTATCCTATAATGGATAGTAGTAATACAGTATAGTGTTGGGAAGCACAGGCCTCTACAGGGGTAATTTGGATGGTTTAATAAACAAAGAGACAGTGGTTCGGGCAGATGGCTTCAGTGGCACTATTTCTTGCTGAATATTGCTAATTATGTGATACATTTAATTTCGTATCACATTTGTTATTGTGCTTTTAAGTTTAAAACAGATCTCATAAATGTAGGTTCACATATTGCAGAAAAGACTGATTTGCTAACCATAGTTTGTTGACTGGCTCAACATTTGTTAAGTATGGTTCACATAGCCCAGGGGTGTCAAACTGCCGGCCTATGGGCCGGACGCGTCACCACGAAACCGCGCCCACCCCATTGCCGGCAATGGGGAAAAAGCTCCGATACGTCGCGCGATGTCATGTGACGTCACGAGTTTGACATGCCTGACATAGCCCATACTACATTACAGCTTAATGTAATTTGTACATTGGCTCTGTATGACTTAATCTGTTTGAATTACATTTGTATTATTGGACATAATTCTGCATAGGGCTTGCACATGGAAATTTGGACCAAAATGATTTTAAATATTGTTAACACCTTCACCAGGATGAGGAGTATCATCAACTAAATGCTCTAGTCTAGGGTATTACTTAAATGACAGCAATTTATCAACATGGCAATAAATTGTCGAGCTTCAAAAGAGAGGATGGATTGTCAGTTCATTACCTGCGCTTAATATCCTACATGAAAACACTCAGAATTTGTCATCACATCAGAGGAAGCTGATCCCCAGGTTATCGGACTTCCCAGTCTTGTGCGGTAAAGTCATATTTGGAATGCTGATAAAGTACCGCGAGATTTTTGCAAAATGACCATTATGAAGGGGACAGTCCATTTTTAAAATGTCTACTATGAAAGCTATGGACAGTCACAAAACTTGATAAAAGTAAAAGCATTAATGACACTCATGAAACTTCACTCATCCCACGGACTTGTAGTCTTTTTCAAGACCATTTTTTAAACTGATGTTCCCTGACCCCACACACTTCCCTGGGTTAGGAGTTTCTCTTAAGTCTATCGTAAATATGTTATCCTCTCATTACAATGCTGTCTTTGTATCAATAAATTAGTTAAAACATGATTTTCTGAAAGGAATACCATAGTTAAAGAGCATCTGCCTTGCTCTTTCGTTTCTGCTGCCCAAACCTAACACACAAATGATGCTTTAAGAGATGTGCTGTTTAGTGTCCTTGTGCTTAATTTAGATTTCTTATTGTTGACTTTGTGAAATTCTTAATAGATTGCCTTTTTAAAAATTGCTGTAGTTAAGTTCTAAATCCTTTAGAATAGAATTTGAAATGTGCCGAGCAGAGGGGGAAAAAATAATTGAGCATGGTGAATGCAGCCCTTCCTTGGATTTAGTAACCTGAGTGATGTGTGGGAGGAAAAATAAATTAAATCCTTTCAGTGGGATAGGAAGTACACACACTCTTCAGCCTATTGCAGTAGTAGAAAGCTTGTGTGGAAGCATTACATTTTGTCCTGGGATTGTCTAGTTGCGTCTACAAGTTCTGCAGATCTCACTCTAAATAGCTGAAGTGGAATCTTTCCTTTCCTTCCAAGGTCGCTGTGCGCTGCAAGCAATGAAGCAAATGGAACCACAAGTAAAGCAAACTCTGCAATCTCTGCCAAAAACTGTGAGTTTGTTTTTTTTTCTCAGTATTCTTTTGCAGCAATATTATTTTCTTCTTTGCTTACCATGGGGCATTAGACAGAAACAGTTCAGTACTTAGGATTACGAGATCCCAGATTTGCCCATTCTATGCCTTATGCTTATTGGTATGCAAATGAATTAAAAATATTTGCTGAGTTTTATAGAAATATTTTTGTCTCATGCTAGGAAAAAATGATTATTTAGTTGGTGTGATGAACTAAACCCAGTGGGAAGACATTAAAAGTAAGAAATTGTGTCACCTCTTCTACTTCTTGGCAATGCCGTATGTAATTGGACGATGTATTTTGTTCTATTTGCCACAATTAGGTGATGTGCATCTTTAATTTCTTATTTGTAGCATTGCATAATGCTTTTGTAATAATAATGTATTTTATTTTCAGGCCTTCAGTGGCTATTACAGAGGTGGATTCGAAAGCAAAATGAACAAGCGGGAAGCTGCCTTAATATTAGGAGTGAGGTAAAATTAAAATTAAAAATCACAGGAATATTTCCAGGAAAAACTGCACAAGAAAAGAATGGGAAACATGTTAGTTGGCATGATTTTTGTAGCTATGATTTGAACATAAAAAGTTTTTGGTAATCTTTTTGCATCATATAGGCCAGACATGTCAAACTCACATCACGTGACGTCGCGCAATGTATCGGGACAGTTTTGCCATTGCCGGTAATGGAGTGGGCGTGGCTTCCAGATGACGCATCTGGCCCACGGGCCGGGAGTTTGACACCCCTGATATAGGCTGTAACTCTGATCAGAACATAGCCAATTTTACATTAGTGTTGTTAATGACAGGGTCTCCAAGATAGTGATTGGAGATAGGGTGGATGCCAAGTTTTCAGATCCCTCTAGAATAGCACTAGCAATAGCACTTAGACTTACATAGCACTTAAAGCTGTGATGGCACAGTGGTTAGAATGCAGTATTGCATGCTAACTGCTGACTGTCAGTAGTTTGTTCCTGACTGGCTCAAGGTTGACTCAACCGTCCATCCTTCTGAGGACTGGTAAGATGAGGACCCAGATGGTTGGGGGCAATATGCTGACTCTGTAAACTGCTTAGAGAGTGCTGTGAAGCACTATGAAGCGGTATATAAGTCTAAGTGTTATTGCTATATACTACTTCATAGTGTTTTACAGCACACACTAAGCGGTTTATAGTCAGCATATTGCCCCCAACCAGCTGGTCCTCATTTTACTGACCTCCGAAGGATGGAAGGCTGAATCAACCTTGAGCTGGTCAGGATCGAACTCCTAGCAGTGGGCAGTTAGCCTGCAATACTGCATTTTAACCATGACTCCCTAAAAGTTTGAATGCTGTTTTCTCAGGCAAACAGATTTGTCATATTTGTAATTCACCCAGCCAGTTAGGCAAAGAAGTTCAATAACTGGGTGATGTAATGAAGGATCTATTTTTTTTTTACTATCCTAATAGGACAAACAATGGAGGAGGGGAGGAAATATTTCTATGTGTAATTGCAGAACAATCAGAATAAGCCATTTGTTTTTTGCTATATTATCACAAAAAAAAAAGATTCTGTAGTTTGGAAATATCTCTTAAGGATACTGAAAATTTCAGACTATCCTTCCTCCTCCTAAGTCATTCTGTGAAATGAGGTAGTGAAGTGAAATAGGTGCAATAATCTGGTGTTTTTAATAATAATCTGTCTGATTTTGAATATTTTTCCTAGTTATAAATTATCTAATTAAAAAAAACTGTTAGTCCTACAGCTAACAAAGTAAAAATCAGAGAAGCTCACAGAAGAATCATGCTTTTGAATCATCCTGATAAAGGTAAATCAGAAGATGTTAATATGTTACATGGCTGTCTGTGGGGCTACATGGAAAAAAAATTAAGAATTGAATTTAGGCATTTTCCGTTCTGTTTTCCTAATTTTGTTATTTGAAAGTTGTGCATGCACACAGGGAAAAACTAAAATTTTCTGATAAGCATGGCAAGATATCGTTCCATTACCATTTCTAATGTAAAGGTTTTTGTATGTGGACCATTTTATTATTGAAATGACTAAAATGTTTTATTATTTTGAATATTCAGTTCACTGATTACATATATTTCATTTACCAGAATAATGGCATAATTTCTATATTGTGAACATGACAACCATATTTTCCTCTTTACCAGGTGGGTCTCCTTATGTTGCAGCCAAAATTAATGAAGCTAAGGATTTACTGGAAAGTCAAGCTAAGAAATGAAAACACATCATTGATTTAACAATTAGAATATATTTTCAAAATAACCCAAAGAAAATTGACAAATGAAGCTGTCATACATGCCAAAAGGATATTGTTTTGATGTAGGGCATATCCTTCTCTGTGGTTATTTTCAGAAATTAATGTCAACCACAACTTCTGATGCACTTCTGATGAAGTTCAAGTTTGTACAGAACCAGTTAATCAGATAGTAATATCTGAAATTCAGAGTTATCGTTTTAGATTAAAAAAATTAGCAGGATAAATGTGAACATGAAGATTCTGCTGAAAACACCTTTGAGGCTTAATAATATTTTGAAGTAATTTATTTCTCAGCTGAAAACAGCTGTATTATCATAGAATTATGGTACAGTATTCTTCAAAAGTGATTTTTTTATTACCATGATTGCTGAGCAATAAAATTCTTACAGTATTTCTTTATATGACTGCATAAGTGTTGTTATAGAACAGTCGCTCTCATAAACTGGGCTATAGCTTCCTGCTGACCAAACAGCCATTCATGAATAAGAACCAAGCTGGTAGTCTCCAACTTTCTAATAGAGCTTTCAAAATAAAAAAAATCAATTCCTTCATACTAAGAAAAACTTTTATTTCTGAATAATGGCTGCTGCCTTTGTGAATATTTGAAGAGGATAAACAAAAAGGGAAAGAACTAGGCTTGAAGCTGTCATGGATTTTAAGAATCCAAGTATTAAGTGTTGTGAATAATGTTGTCTCTTCTCTCTGTCTTAGATGTATACTAGAATTTTTCCCTCCCTTTAAATGAGGAAAAAACGGTTCTGTTGGGCTTTTTAATTGATTTTGTGGCGTCTAAAATGCTGTTCTTTGATTTAAGCCTTCTGTAGCTTACAAAACATGTTGCTCAACCTACTCTGGGAGCTGTATGCTTTTTTCAAACTTTTTTTTTTTATCTTGGAGGTTGCCTAATTTGTTACCCAGATCAACTCAAGTTGTGTGATCCAACATTGAATGTAATTAGAGCAGGAAGCTCTTTAGGACAGATCTTGGAATTCTACGTTTCAGTGAGTAGTTTGGGGATTTTTTTATGTGGGACTCTAGTAGGGAAGGGTATGAAGTACTTGGAGATGGCAGATTCATCTAGAGATGATTATATTATTACATTCCACTTTTTAGGCAGAATTCAAGACACAGCATCAACAATCTTAAAATATAAATATAGGAAATTATAGATTTTTTTCCCCCAAGGGGATCTGGAGAAATTTAGGGAAACAGGGCATCTGAGCAATTTTGTCGTCTTCTTGGTACCATATTCCTGTAGTATGGCTATGGTATTTGCCTACCTGTTGAAATATAGGAAGTATCACGACAGAAAATGCGAACGAACTATCTCCAGTAGTTAAGAAGGGTGAAAGTAGACAGAATAGTTCTGTGAAAGAGCACTGAGAACAAGGGGAGAGATATGGCAAGCATTAGGAGAATGGTTGAATATTATACATAAGATCAAGCGATAAAACATTAAACCAGAGATCCCCAATCTTTCCAGCCTGGCGGCCTGGCACAGGAGGGGGGGGTTGAGTGGAAGGAGCATAGCTCCATTTGGGCAAATGGTGCGCTCACCCTCCACTCACACAAATGGAGCTTCACATGCAAGGGGAGGGTGTTTGCACTCGTGGGTAAAGCTCCACTCGCGCGAGTGGTGCGCGTGAAGCTCCGTTCACCTGAATGGAGCTTAGTCTCGGCTCACGTCAGTGGAGCTTCACACACAAGCGCGCTTGTCTGCCGCTTGCGCAAGTGGAACTTCACATGCCCGCGCTTGCCCATTTCTCCTGTGGCCCAGTTTTGAACAAGCCGCGTCCCGGGGGTTGGGGACTCCTGGACTAAACTATATACTGAATCTGGACTTCTTATGTGTCATTCTTTACCCCACAGAAGACAATCCACTTCACGTATGGAAGAGGTTTAACCACATCTTTACTTATAAAGGGATGGGGAGTAGTCTGATTCAGTGAAAATTTGATCAGATCTCTCCATCGAAGCAACTATTTTAATGGACTTGAAGCTGAGCTGAAACTGATGAAGATTAGCTAAAATGACTTTTTTTTGCAGAGAACCTCCATAATTTTAAGATAGCAGAAATTTAATTAGGTGGCAGTAGGCAATTCAGAGTAGGCAGAGCTCAATGGATCATTAGCAGACTGTTTATAGAAATATAATCATTAAAAAAAGTGAGTGTGAATCTTAGAAATCCACTGTTACAAGCATCATTCACAGCTATAGGGAATGCTAAGCAACAAGTATGACCTAAAACAGGGATGTCAAACTGCCAGTCCAGGGGCCAGATGCATCATAGCGAAACTGCGCCCACCCCATTGCCGGCAATAGCAAAAAAGTCACGAAACGGCACATGTCACGTGATGTTGTGAGTTTGACACCCCTAACCTAAAAGCTAAGCTTTTATTAATCTACTGAGAGGCATGGTAAAAGAGGTTCTGTGACTTAGTTCTAATGAAAAAAGAAATTTAAAAATGCAAAATGCATTCTTTGTGCTACATCAGACTCACTCTTGAGATAAAAAGCAGGGGGCTGGACTAGAAGACCTCCAAGGTCCCTCCCAGCTCAGCTTCTCTTCTCTTCTCCTGTACTCTACTCTACTCTAAAATGATAAGTTATGAGATATCTAATTAGAATGCCAGGATTTTTAGGATCAAAAATTTAAATCGGAGAGAATCCAATTGGAAATGGAATTTTATCATTTTTTTCCTAAATTGTCCTATTACTGCTTTCTATGCAATAACCAGCAAAAGGAAAGACTTAGATCTGCAACTAAAATGAGGAACAATGTCGCCAGCTGCATAAACCTTTCAGAAAATGACATTAATATACTTTTCATTCAAAGGTAATGCCTCCATGAGATCTTATTTCCAACCCTTGTATAACAAATTAATAACTAGCAAATGTTTAAGGATCAACCAATGGAAGATCAAGGTTTATTTTTCTACCAGCATACAAAAACATATTGCACATCAAACAACCAAAAATAAAAATACTCTAAGGACTAACATATGTAGTTTATACAGAATAAACTTTCTGGAAATTGATCTTTTCAGTAGTTCTGGTTATCTTAATGGACATGACTAATTCAGAATTAAGTGTTTTAACTAAAGCTATGTTTGATTTTTAAATACTGTACAGTTTAATAAATAAATCAAACAAAGCCTCAATGTAGAACAGTCACTGCCAATGTCACCCAATATCCCTGCAGATTGAGAATTTAATAAATGTATTCCAGTGGTCTGCAGTTTTCCCCACTACATACAGCATTTAAAAAACATGTATTAAAACAGACCAGTTTCCAGACTAAACTAATGGAGAAATTACAATTCAGTGCAAAATATTTTAGACTGCATTTTTTTTCTAGTTTCCCTCAGGTGAAGAAGTGGTTGCATATTATTAAAAATGTAATAAAAGCAGCTAATGCTTTCATAAAGTAGGTTATGTTAGGGATCCCCCCCACATCTGTCATATTTTGAAAACAAAATAACGTTTCCTATAGCCAGCAATTTGTTTTTATTTAAATGTTACATATACTATTCTCAAGGCACATCTGATGATATTTATAACACAGTAGGTGTCAAAGTATGTTCAACATTGGATTTTTTTTTTCAGGATCCCTCCCTGTTGTTTTTCAAAATGGAGGAACTGAAAGTGCGGTGTCAAGACTCGCAATCCATATTCTATCTTTGGCAAGCTTATACAAGCACTATTGTAAAATGTAATGTAAAAGAACTGTAAACTAGGAACTCTTGTTTATGAAACACCATTCAACACAGCTTCTTCCTGTTTATTCCCATCTTCTTGTATAGTACTAGGCTTTTCCTCAGGACTATGCTGCTGCTTGGAAGATTCAGTCCCAGAAACCACTGCCGGGCCATTTACTGCTTTTTCAGAAAGGCCAACCTCTTCAATTACATCTTTCACCTTTTAAAGAAGGAAAAAAAACTTGGGTGAACGAGAAAACTGTGAATCATTAAACCATAATTAATACCCCCCCACACACACACACCCCAATTTCAGAGCACAGAAGGCATTCATTTTAGAGGGATGATTACATGAACGTTTTACACATAATAGTGGATGTTATACTCAGTTATCTACAGTACCTATTGCAGACATGTCAAACACAAGGCCCGGGGGCCGGATCCGGCCCGCAAAGTGGTTTCATGTGGCCCGCGAAGCCATCCTGGAAAGAGTGAGGGAACGGCTCCCACTGCCTTGGCCCTGGCCCAGAGACCCTCCTTCCGCCAGAGACCCTCAGATCTATCCCCACTCCTGCCCAGGCCCCCCCATAGGCACCCTTGATGCGAACGATGTAGAGCTGGCCAGGCCCACCCAGTAGGCCTAGCCACGCCCTGGCCATACCCACCCGGCTCCCTAAGGGTTACCGCAATGTTGATGCGGCCCTCAATGAAATTGAGTTTGACACCCCTGACCTATTGGATGTTATACCCAGTTATCTATACTGCCCACTTATTTAAATCACTCTTAAAATCCAGTTGAAAACACTGTCGAATGAACAAGGTAGGTAATTATTTCCAGACACAAGTGGCATTCTTGCCTTAGGGCTGCCATTTTCAGAAAGCTGGAAAATGTGATCAGGGCAAGGTATTCTTAACATAAGTTGTCTAAATTTGCTAATAAATTTCTAACAATTTTCCTATTTTTTACATTGCCTTGCAAACTGGCAGACCTTTTTCAGAGTACCTACAGGTGGATGTGGTAATTTAATCCTGGAAGTAATTTCATAGATGGATATTATGTAAAGGTAAAGGTTTCCCCATCCAGTTGTGTCCAAAGATCTTTCCGTGGCCAGCCTGATGACGTACCACAGTGCAGGCTGTACGGCAAAAACATGGAACACTGTTGCCTTTTTTATTTATTTATTTTAATCCCATTTATATCCCGCCCTACTCCGAAGACTCAGGGCGGCTTACAATCTAAAGCACAATGTGCTTAGCAATAGCCTTCATTCTATGTATATGCCTGCTTATTAGGGCTTTCCCTCCCCCCAAGCCTTCCCACCAAAGTGGCACCTATTTATCTACCAGGTCGCTCTGTCACATGGCACTTGGGTCTCGAACCCAGGCTGCCAGTTTTCCAGCTGACCATCTCAGCTTCTTAACCACGGTGCCCCCTCTAGCTAGGAATCAGTTCTTTTTAGCTTTCTTACCGTTTCTTTCTTGTTTTTACCCAGCGTTTCCTTTGGGAGGTTTCTTTGTCTACTCTGAGATTCTGCTCTTGATATATAATCAGCAACTGTAACTGTGAGGAGAAAAATGTACATACTTTTACATTTAGAAGACATCCAACTCCCCGTTGGATAAATTACATTTATCCTTTTACGTTCCAAGGCTCATATTATACAAATTCAGTCATCTTTTGAGGCCCTCCCAAACAGAAAAACTTAATGATTAATCCTGAAGCTTCATACAGCTAATTTAAATTAAATCCATATTGACCTGTTTTTGCTTTTTTTTTAATATGTCACTTTCAAAATATTTTTTGCCTTATTTATTATCAAAGGAGAACTTTACAATTTTCCTATGGCTTGCAGGGTTTGGGGTTTTTTTAAAAGGTATATTTAAAGGTACTGAAGAAGACTTGAAAGATGGTCAAGGTTTTGAAAAGAACCCTGTAAAATGATTAAAAAAACAACCCATGTTTTAGTCCAAACAGGCTATAGACTTGCGGCAGATAGATACACAGCCCAAGGAGATATTTTAGAGAACTTTCTTAGATTTAGGAACATTTCTTCTGAGGCGAGAAAGTGGGTAAGAAAAAACTGAAGTGGCATTAGCATCCCACCTTAACCATGAAAGCCAGCAGAGTGACTTTTGGCCAGTCACTCTCTCTTGGCCCAATGCACCTCAGAGGGTTGTTGTCTTACACTTGGGCAGGAAAAATCAAAGGTACAAGTACAGACTGGGTGAGACCTGGCTTAAAAACAGTAACTGTGAGAGGGACCTTAAGAGTCCTAGTGGATAATCACTTGACTATGAGCCAGCAGTGTGCAGCAGCACACATCAAATTTGCAGATGACACTAAACTGGCAGGAATAGCCAATATCCCAGAAGACAAACTCAGGATCCAAAAAGATCTTGACAAACTTGAACAATGGGTCCTCGGAGAAGGGCGGTATATAAAAACAAACAAACAAATAAATAAATAAATAAAATGAGTTTCAACGTGGATAAAAGCAAAGTTTTACGTTTAGGCAGGAAAAACCAAAAGTTTTAGGACAGATCAGGTGAGACCTGGCTTAAAAACAGTAACTGTGAGAGGGACCTTGGACTCCCAGTTGATGATCACTTGACTATGAGCCAGCAGTGTGCAGCAGCAGCCAAAAAAAAAAAAGCTAATACAATCCTGGGTTGTATAAACAGAGGCATAGAATCAAGATCACGCGAAGTATTAGTACCGCTTTAGAAGGCCCTAGTAAGACCACGCTTGGAATACTGCAGCCAATTTTAGTCACCATGTCACATGAAAGATGTTGAGAGTTTGGGGAAAAAAATTTGAAGAGTAACCAAGGTGATCAAAGGCCTGCAGGCTAAAACATACGAAGAACCGCTGTGGAACTTGCCTTTGGCTAATCTAAAGAAAAAAAGAAATAGGGGAGACATGATAGCACTGTTCCAGTATCTGAGGGGCTGCCACAAGGTAGAGGGGGCCAGGTTGTTCACCAGAGCACCAGAGGGAAAGACGAGAAACAATGGATGGAATCTAATCAAGGAGAGAAGCAACTTGGAATTAAGGAGAAACTTCCTGACAGTGAGGACAATCAACCAGTGCAACAGCTTACCCCCAGAAATTGTGGGCGCTCCATCACTGGAGATTTTTAAGAGACTAGACTATCCACCTGTCTGAGATGGTATAAATAAGTTCTCCTGCTGGAGCAGGGGGCTGGACTAGAAGACCTCCAAGGTCCCTTCCAGCTCTATTCTATTCTATTTGTGGGGGAAACAGGAGGAGGAAGATGTATTGCACATTTTGTTTATTGTATGTATTTGTTCAATGTATTGGCCACCCATCTTACCATAGAGTAACTCTGGGTGGCTTAAAAGGATAAAACTATATAGTATAAATATATAAATATTTTAACCCTAACTAAAAGTTCAGGAGGAAGGGAGCAGGATGAGTGGGGAGGGGCGCGAGGGGAGGTGGGATGAGATATTTATGAACCACTCCCAATGTGAAGCCCCTCGCCACTGGAGCCCCAAGCCCCAATTGGCAGTCAGGTCTTTAAGCTCTTGCAGAAGGTCAGAAGGGTTGGAGCTGACCTCACCTTGAGTGATTTGTAAAAAATAATAAAAGCAGAATACAAATAACTAAAAATCTTAAAATAGTTAACTAAATGCTTTTCTTTTTTTCTTTTTTTTTAAGAGAAGAATATCCTTAGGACAGGGAGTACCATAGCTTTGTTCTTTCCTTTTGACTCCATATAGCACCTATATTTTCCAGTTTAGTGTATTGGAAAAGAATTGGGGAAGAGGTATTAAAAATGAGTTCTGTGTGATGAATAAGGTGTAGCTAATAAATAAATTCACCATGTGGCCAAAAATGTGCAGCATATCGGAAAATACTTCCCAGCAGCGGCCGTCATTATCTGTCTCAGAATTTAAGATTAATTGATCATAAAACATACTGCCTTAATTTGTTAAGGATCCCTAATTGGTATAGGACTTTTGATTACTATATTTCTCCAGTGAAGTCATGCTGCAGTTCTCCAGAATTAAAGTGAAACCATCAGAAGCAGATTGAGAAAGCAATTTTTAATTATCCATCAAAGGATTTTTGTGGTTAACTGATCAAGATCATGTGTCTATTATTCTATACCGTTTTGTAGTGTGAAATTCATTTCCTTTAATTTTTAATTGTACTAAACTTCACAAGCCTTTGAACTCTACAGAAACATGTTAGAGGACACATTAACGTTCTTGAACTTGTTTTAACATACGCAAGATATTTACAAATGCAACAAACATGGATTATTCTAGAAATTAAAATCGGTACTTTTAAGTTGTTAGTACATATTTAAAGATGCATCAAACCACAATGGCAGACAGAGCATGCAACTATTTTTTGCTTTATTGCAGTTGTGTGATTTCTGTTGTCCTCCAAATATCAATCATATTAATTCAAAATATGAGACAGGCAAATACCATGCAAGTAACTTCATGTTTTATTGCAGTACTAATAAGCTAGCCAGCATTCCTACTAACAAGTAGTTGCCAGAAATGAAATGAGCCCCACCAGACAGTCATTATAGCATATATTTCCACTCTTGACATCTAGAAATCATTCTGTTTTAATGGGAGCATGACCAGTTATAAGACGCTAATGTTAGTTACTGGAACATGAGTAACTAGTAATTTCTCAGCCTGTGGTCCTAGTTATTAAGTAATTATTATTCACAAAAGGCACTTTACACGCTTCAGAGGTACACAAACGGTAGACATGGAGCATTCCTTCATGCTTGTGACCTGAGATGGGCCACCTTCCCACTTAAGTTACCTGGCTGTCTATCTTCTGCCTGACCCCTGAAGCGACGCCTGCGACTACGATTGCGTCGCTGGGTTTTTTTGTCTCTATCATCTGCAATTGCAAAGTTGAGGCATGAACCATCTTACAGATGAATATTTTTTTTCTCAGCACGAAGCACAAAGAAAAAAAACCTATTGCAAATGGAGTAGCAACAGTATAAGGCCATGTTTAAATTGGCATTATGTTGATACCAAAAGTTAAACACTGGTTCAAGAAATCAGTTCCCCCTCTTATTAGAAATATTTCTGTTTGATGTACTTTGCGGTTTTAGAATGCGGAGAGACAACTACATCAAAAAAAGTCCTACTGACTTTTAAAGGTATCTGGGATCACAGTTGTAGAGGAATAAGAAACCTGGGTATGCTGCTTGATTTCAATTACTTTTAATTCAGTTTAATCCACAAATTTAAGCAACAAAATCACTCAGACCCTACCAAAGATAAAATGGATGTTAAGATTACATTTATTTATTCTAAACAGGGTTTCAAAATCCTCAAGACTAAATCAATTTTGCATTTCATGGTAGGTGAAGCCTTGTTTTGTAAGACTTGGAATAAATGCTCCATTCTTCTAACACAGTGGTGGAAAATTGGTTGTGTTCACACCAGAAGGATTTTAATGCAGTTATAAGAAAATGGCCTGCATGGATTCTACGTAGCCTCAACTGTTCTGGTTACATGTATTTGACATCTTCAATTATGCAAACAGTTAACACAACATTAAATTACAATTAGAGCGGTGACTATGAAAATGAAGAGTAATTGACTGTAATAGCACATTACAATTATACAAGTTTATTGGTATGAATCTTTTCAGTTTCGTTACAAGCGATTTACATACCTAAGCCATTTTCATTAACTGACGCCGTGTCAGATTCTGTCATCCCATCCATTAAGGCAGCGTCTTCGTCAGTCCTCCGTCTGCGAGATCGCCTGCGTCGGTTAGTGGTGTGATGCGATTCACTGGCATCAGTGTCTGCAGTCTGGTCGGACTCTGTGTTATCCAGTAAGCTATAAGGATTGCTGTCTGGGTCTTTCAGCACTTACAGGAACAAAAAGAACGAGAAAAAGGCGAGAAGCGGCACGTAAATTTCTGTCGTTTTCTTCTACCGTTTTAAGCAAAACGTCACGAGGGCAACGTAAGTACAAAGTAATCTAATCCAGAACATGCATATTAATCTGCTGAGCAACCTAGGAAAAATCTGAAACATTCTCGAAAGCTGAGAATATTGCTCTTGAAAGCGAAACAAAAGCTAAAGAGTAGATGGTAGAGGCTTTGGGGGGGGATTATGGGCACCGAGGCCATTGCTTTAATTCTATCCTCCTAGTGGCAATTTGTTTTTGTTCATCTTCTGGGGTAAATGGTCAGACATAAAATTTCCGTGTCTTTCTGGCGGCCTTTAAATTAGGATATAAATAAAGTGGGAAGAAGTATGCACATCATAGCTACTGGAATTCTTTCCATCAATGTCCATATGAGACATTTATCTGTATGCACACGCTGGAAAATACAGGCAGGCTGCTTCAGCTTAGGGTCTGTGAGCAGGAGACTGAATACAGAAACTGGTAATATCCTAATGCAGCTGCCCAACTGTCCCCCAATGAGGGGAAATTTTCTTGGAATGTTATCCTCCAACTGTCCTAAGCTGGCTCAAGTCTATTTGCTTTCCTGAATTGTCTCACAATATTAAGTTGGGTCCCGCTTGGTTCGGTTTTCGGAGAGTCATCTAACTGAGGGTCTGATGAAAGAATCTTGAACCCATTTATATAATTTCTTCCCAACTATCCATTGGATGAGAAAATGAAATAAAATAGCAAAACAAAAAGCATTCAAAGTTCAAAATGTAATAACCTCAGTGAATCTAAATTGCATCTTAGTTTTAGCATTTTTTTTCTCATGGCAACTGAGAAAGCACTCGGGGCTGCTTGAGGCAGGTATAAAAATTCCCGTGGTTGTTCACTGGTGGCATGCTACACTGAACTCAGAAATAACACTGAATCTTTCAGGTTTTGTTTTTTTTTTTTTAAAAAAAAACACACCAGTCTGCTCATTTCCCCTTAAAACGTGGACCGTACAAGTAGTTCTCAACTTATGACTGGTTGCTTAGCAAATAGCTAATAACCCTGATGAATGTCCTTCTCCCTTTTTCATTTGCTTTTGGCATGAACCTTGGTATCTTTTTCATCTGTCAGGTCCCTCTATTAACCCACTTGCAACATTGTCCCCACCTCTTAGGCTACTTTCTGAAACATCTACAACTTTCTAGATCAGGGGAACAACCTGCCTCCAGAAGCTCTGAATGCTCCAACACCGGAAGTTTTTAAGAAGAGACTGGACAGGGTTTTCTGCCTGATTAGGGGTTGGGCTAGATGACCTCCAAGGTCCCTTCCAACATCATCGTTATTTATTTTTTATTACTATTACTACATTATTTATTATTATTATTATTATTATTATTATTATTATTATTATCATCATCATCATCATCATCATCATCATCATCATCATCATCAATCATCATCATCATCATCCAGCAGTTGCCAAGGACGTATCTGCTTTTCCTTAAGATACGTCCTGGACTAGGCAATCCCATTTCCCAACAGCAGTGACATCAACATGGTCTCCCCACCACCACCATCAGGCAACCTATTCTGATTAGCTGAGATGAAAAACATGAAGTCCTCTAAAGAATTATTTACATCTAATTTACTTTTCTTTCCGATCCTGCGAATCGAGATAATGGAACTTGAAAGTGGTAGCAGTAGAACTACGTTTTTTCTGGCGTGAATCTGAAACGCATTATCCATACCAGAACTGATGGATGACTTCCCACCTCGGGGGCCACCTCGGCCCCGACCCCCAGAAACACTACGTCTTCCTCCTGGTGGACGTCTTCGGCTGTCGCGCTGGTGCAGGGCCTCCCTATCTTCATCCCCTGCTAGTGACCAATCACTCAGTTCGTCTTTTCTTTCCGATTCCGTCTCAGAGGGATTAGATAGCTCAGAATTTGTCCCTTGGGGAAGAAAAGCGGAACCAAAAGAATAAAAAGGTAAAGCAGCAAAATACTTATAAGGGTCGGAATCGTTTCAAAGCCACAAAGAAATACCATAAGCAGTTCTCCCAACAGGCATTTAGATTTACTGCTTTACAAGGAGAAAATTACTATTCGGTATCTGGCAGACTATATACATCTAATATCAGGACATTTGTTGTATCTGCAGCAGGTAGTACTTAATCCAAAAGGTAGACTAGATGTATTAGATGAAAAGTCATGCAATCCAAATGAGAAAACAAGAAGTGCTAAGAGAGGTCGAAAGTATATGAAGGTAGCTAAGAGCCAACATATTTTAAAGTCTACTGCTTTTAAGGAATGAGCCCTAGCTGTTTGTTAACTATGTGATACTGGCAGTGGAAAAAAATGCTCCCCAAAAGAGCTATATGTTCTACAACAGAATGTGATGTAGTCTGGATGGGGGGGGGAGAAATAGGTGCTATACGCCTTTTAATAAAAAGGTGGCCCTGATTTTGTAAAATTTCATTTTCTGTCATGCATAATACATTTTGAGATAATGAACCAGTGAACATTATTCATTATATTTTCTGCTTCCAAACCTTCACTCCTTCCTGAAATGTGTGCAGAAGAGCAAACCCAAGCAAAATGCTTCCTTACTCAGTTTCAAGACCCCAAGGAAGACCCATTGGAAATTTTCAGACCAAAATACCATTCCAGATAACTGCATGACAATGGGGGGTTCATTTACATAATTGGATTTATTAGTCAAGATTGGGTTTATTATTCAAGATTCAAGGCACTGGGTTGTTTATCCACATTCCAGTACTGTGGGTCTTGTATTGTGAACGGTCTATGGTGTTTAGTTATTATTTATTTATAACTTCTCTTAGCAAATTGTCTGATTTATTCAATTATAAATCAACAATGACTAGGAATTACCAATATTTGCATTCCTTAGAGGTATTACGTTGATGTTACATTATACAGCTATCCTAGCTCCCAAAATTCAAAATTATAAACAAATCGGACGATACTCAGTTGTACAATTATAGATACTATGCTGGGGTAAGAGGTGAGAGAATCCATGGCATTATAAAAAGAACTGTATGGAATCAAATAGTGAACCAGGTCAATATTGCTAATTATGTTACATGCAATCCATCATCAAGAACATTACAAATATAAAGCCAACGTGATAGTTTTATAACAGTTTTAGAAATACAGAACTATCTTGTCCTACATGTCATAATCACAAGTGATTATCACTACATTATCACCTGTCATAATCTCCATATAATCACCACTGGATACGTAGTTCCAATGTTAATCACCAATGCATATATTAGTCTTACAACTATTCTTGTATTCACTGTACACAGCACACTTCCTGGCAATGCATGCAGAGACATAAGGTTTCTAACATGTTACCAACAATTCCCAAGGCATATAAAGCACCCAGATAAATCTGCATGAAAATAGCCCTTCAAACACTCAAGAACAGCAGTTGGGACTTGCTCTGAGGTATTGTATTGGCCTTTAGAAGATGGACCCAGCAGAAAAATATTAATTCCACCTCTTTCTGTCAGAAGCCAGGACTAAGACCTTTGTAATCCCTCTCACCTAAGCTAATCATTGCCTTTGCTACAAGGAAAAAACAAACCATTTTGACCATCTTTATATGTATCAGTTCATAAAACCTAAGGACAGCAAGAAATAAGTAAAATCACAAATGTCACATCCAAAATATAATTCCAAACTATCCAAAATGTAATTTCCAAAACACCATTAAGACAAGACAAACAAATAGATGGAAACTAATCAAGGAGAGAAGCAACCTAGAACTAAGGAGAAATTTCCTGACAGTGAGAAGAATTAACAATTAACTTTGCCTTCAGAAGTCATGGGTGCGCCATTCACTGGAGCCTGGAGACTGAGCAGCCCCTTGTCTGGAATGGTATAAGGTCTCCTGCTTGAGCAGAGGGTTGGACTAGAACAGGGGTGTCAAACTCAATTTCATTGAGGGCCGCATTAGCATTGCGGTTGCCCTCAGGGGGCTGGGTGGGTATGGCCAGGCTGGGCGTGGCCTACTGGGTGGGCGTGGCTAGAGTGTGTATGGCCTACTGGGTGGGCATGGCCAGCTCTACATCGTTGGCATCAAGGGTGCCTATGGGGGCCTGGGCAGGAGTGGGACAGATCTGAGGGTCTCTGGCAGAAGGAGGGTCTCTGGGCCAGGGCCAAGGCAGTGGGGGCCGTTCCCTCCCTGTTTCCAGGATGGCTTCACGGGCCACATGAAACCACTTCGCAGGCCGTATCCGGCCCCCGGGCCTTGTGTTTGACATGTCTGGACTAGAAGACCTCCAAGGTGCTTTTCAATTGTTATTCTGTCACCTTCTAGATATCTTCTAAGAGGAATTAGCTGGGTCCGCCTTCTGATGGCCACCATGGAACCTCACAGCAACTCAATTTTTTGTTTTTAGTAAACAAAGATGAAGACAACGGGAAAGTTCTGGGTAGGAAAGCATTCTATAACACCCCCCCCCCCGTAAAGCAGTTGCCAAAGGCAGTTTATGCAGAAGCAAATGATCCATTCTGACAAAGTTATTACAAATGTTATTAAGGACGACCATGAAAATAAAATACCAAAGACTGGGAAACAAGAACAAAAAAAAATTGAAACAGAAGCTTTAAGAAACATGAACTATCCAAGCGGTTGCCTTCAGCAAACCAGCCCTCCCACACATTCCCCTTATATAGAGTTCAGGGCGTGGCTTCTCTGTGCCTCCTTCCGAGGAGCCCCATTGCCTTCCTCTGTTTACTCCTAATTGACTGCCTCCTGCGTTGGGTGTCCTTGAACAGGGCCAGCTGTGGGTCATCTTCATCCACGCTGTCAGGCTCACACAGCTGGGTCTCCACCAGGTGGGAGGGGCCTGGCTGGGGGCTCTGCGGAGCCTCAAAGCCATCATCAGCAAGTTCTTCAACACCCCCCTCCTCCTCCTCCTCTGAGTCATCCAACCCAACTGCCGAACCCACAGGCTGACCCTGAATCACAACACTCACTAGCCCTGCCCCGTTATTGCGTGGTGCAGCGCCTTGCAGCACAGTGGCCCATTTTTGCGCCCCTGGTTTTTGCCTGCCAGAGGCGGCACTGCCCCCTCCCCCCCCCCCCCGAGGACACCATAATGCTGATGCGCCCCTGGCACTTTGCGATAAGTAAGTGGGTTTTGGGTTGCGGTTTGGGCACTCGGTCTCTAAAAGGTTCACCCTCACTGCCTTAGAAGATATTTCCTATTTACAAGAACCTGTAGTACTAGAAGTTGAAGTCAGATGAGTGCTCCACTAATTACCAAATTGGAAGGCTCCATGAACTGACGGAATACCCACAGATGTATGAGCCCAGAAGAAAAATCAGTGAAGATGAATGTGGTTTTAAAACTTGAAACATCAAATGAGCTATGCTGATGATACTACTCTTGACAGCTGAAAATGCAAATAACCTGCAAGCTCCAGTAATAAAAGTCAAGAAGTACAGTAGAAAAAGCACAAATAAATATAAAGAAACTGATTACGACCTACAAAGAAACCAGCCTTAGAAGTAGCAAGGAGCACATTTTAAGATCAACTATTAACAGTAAAGGAACCAGACGTTAAAAAATGTACTAGAGACCTGCACTAAACAGCCTTGGAAAAGTTTTCTAGACACCATGATATCAAAAATATCAAAACTGTGCAGACTCATATGCAAAGACCTAACTCTCTTGAGAAATCTATAATTCTAAGAAAGATGGGAAGAAAGAGAAGAAAAAGACAATAGTCGCCAGCTGGATGCACTCAAATACTGTGGCCACATGGGATAGATCATCCTGGAATATGATTGTGATTGCTAAGAATCGACACCAACTTGATGTCCCATGAGCAATCACATCCAGACAGCACTTAATATAAAAAGCTTGAATTAAGCTGTAAGAAACAAACAACATTTTCCTGAAATCCATATTGATGATGTTGATACTCTTAATGCTTGTAATGTATCAAAAACTCTGAAAAATAAACATCTAAGATAACCTTGTCATTTTTTCAATGTGAGCACACTGGCACACACTGAAAATGAAATTCTGTTCCCTGCGCTCAAAATAAAAGTATATATCTAACCCATGCACATACCTAACACACATACACACGTGCTATTGTATGGATATGGTAAAAAAAGAAGCACAATGCCCTTGTTATATTCCCTATTAATGATGATAGGAGCAAAGCAAATTGTCACTGCTTATCTTTAAGCACACTTACCATATCCAGAGGTGTAATTGGGCCCCCTCCGGCCTCTGCCTCTTCCACTATAGGACCTCGAACCCTGTACAGACGAAGGAGTGCTTTCATCGGTGGCGTAGCCCTTCTCCTTCTCAGGACCTCTGGTAGATGAAGGCCTGAAACCCATGCCAATTTGACGCAACTGCTCGTCAATCTGCAGCCTTTCCATCCGTAGTTGTTCTACTTCCTGAATTGAGAGTTGCATTAAATATAAACCAAAGTTATGTAATGTTATGACTTTCCCCAAGTTATTTTTTATGCACCCTTCACTTTAGGAAGAAAAAAAATAAGCAGTTTCTAACTCTGCTAATAAATAATTACATTCACAGAATTACAGGGTCAAAGAGTTTCTGATCACTTAAATGCCAGTGGGAACCAACAAGGCATGGTTGGATCAGAAATAACTAATACGTTTTAGATAGTTTGGTATACATTTCTTTCAAATGCCTTGGTGGAGCAGTGGGCTAATGCCTCCTTAAGTAACACCAGCTGCCTGCAATTAGTGCAGGTTCGAGTCCCACCAGGCTCAAGGTTGACTCAGCCTTCCATCCTTCCGAGGTAGGTAAAATGAGGACCCAGATTGTTGGGCTTTGTAAAAATGCCGCTGGGGGGGGGGGCGGCGAAAGCCCTAATAAGCAGGCATATAAATAGAATGAAGGCTATTGCTAAGCACATTGATTTGTGCTTCTTAGATTGTAAGCCGCCCTGAATCTTCGGAGAAGGGCGGGATATAAATGGGATAAAAAAAAATGTTTCACAATTTTTACTTTTTCCACATCGAGGACCAATTTCCAACATTTCTTGGCATAAGATGTCACTTATGTATCAGCTATATTTGTTCAAATGAACTTTTTAAAATTGCCAGAGTAAATATCTTTGCAGTTAAAGCTACTGTGTAGTCCTATTACAGAGTTATGAAATTATAAAATGAAAAAGTAGCAATTAGGCTGAAAATGTTCAAGCTTTTATACAGGGGCTGAGAAAAACAGTATAGTTTAGAAAAATACATAAAAATAAATAATAGCAACAACGATGGAAATATAACAAGGTTGATCTAAAAATTCTGCCCACAGGTACTAGAATACATAAGAAAAAGGCAGAATCAACTCTGGATTCCTAACTCCGCAGCAGCAAATCACATTTATTTAACAGACCCCCTTAGGTAAGAGTGGACTGCAAACTAAATCTGAAAATTACATCAAGCAGTGCTTACCTTTAAGTAGGCAATGTGGTATTCAAGAAGTACTTGGACATTCCCTATGCTTTCTTTAGTACCCACAAACACAAATGGAACCATTCCCTATAGAGAAAAAATATGTTTTTCAAATATATATAAACTAAATCACAAATAATTCTTGGAACCGTATATGGGTGCCTGGACACACACAAACCCAAACACTATTTTAATAAAGCTACAATGTAACTTATGTGCTAGATCGCATCTGTCTTATTTTATTTATTATGATTCCAGAGCAGTCTCAAAAATATTCTAGTATGAGGGTGTTTTTTTTCCTATCCATAAACTTGGTCTGTTTATTGGTATGATGTCTATATAATTCAGTTTGGCTAAAGAGCCAGCTGTTAAGATTTGTTTTGTGTGTATCTTACAAAGAGAATTAACCTGAATTCTCAAGTGACTAAACTGAACCTGAAGCTAAAACCAAATCGGCTTGAAGTTATAAAACCCACAGAAAACCTTTGAGAACAAAACCCAGATTTTGACTTCGGAAATCAACTTTTAAAAGAATTAGCTAACTTAGGGCCCAAACCCACTTGGAGCAGAAGCCGTAACTGATATATACACTCATTGGATTGAGAATAAGCTGATGTCAAGATTGTGTCTCTAATCAACTCAATTAGTGAGGAACCTCTGTACTCTTGCCAGAAATGCTGATGTGTTGTTGAAGTTACTTGGATGTACTTGCTACAAGACAGAGGTCATACAGACATCAGTGAACGCTATGCCATCACTAAACAGGTGAGCACAATCTAGAGCCCACAGTACTCTCCCATGACTGCACGGTGCAAATGCATATGCTTCAATGAAAGAATGCAGTCCTTCAAACCGCCAATTTAGAACCACATGCCTCTGAGCTATCTGAGGGATACCCTATTCCTACAGTATTTTTCTACAGTCACCTGGTTAGTCCCACTGGGCAACATAATGCTCCACAAAGTCTTGAGCCCAAGTGAGCATTACTACACAGCACATTAAAGAAATAATGTGATTTCACAACTAACCATGCAGCTACTCAAGTACATATCTGTTAGATTTATGTACAGGTAGTCCTCGACTTACAGCAGTTCATTTAGCGACCGTTCAAAGTTACAACAGCACTGGAAAAAGTGACTTATGACCGTTTTTCGCACTTATGATCTTTGTAGTAGCCCCGGCGGGACACGTGATGAAAATTCAGACGCTTGGCAACTGACTCATATTTATGACAATTGGCAGGGTTCCAGAGACACGTGATCAGCTTTTGCCATCTACTGATCAGCAAAGTCAATGGGGAAGCCAGATTCCCTTAATCGTGTTACTAATTGTACAACTGCAATGATTCACTTAACAACTGTGGCAAGAAAGGTCGTAAAATGGGGCAAAACTCACTTAACAAATGTTTTGCTTAGCAACAGAAATTTTGGGCCCCATTGTGGTCGTAGGTTGAGGACTACCTATACAGCCTTTTTCCCAGGAGCTCAAGGTGGCATGAAGAGATCACCCTTCCCACCATTATTCCACAAACAAAATCTCAGGTCCCCCTTTAATTTCTACATTACCCAGAGCACATTCATTGCAAAGGGAAGGGAGAAAAAAAAGAAGTTAAAATCATACATCTTCTCTGGGCAGTTTATTCTCGTTGTCTCCTTCAATTCTCACTCGCACGACTCCAGATTTGTCCACAATCTCTTGAATAACTTTGCCATTTTTACCAATAACTTTCCCTTTAACAAATAAAGAGAGATTTAAGTTTTGGATTATCATAGGGACTTTGGTCTCAAGTAAACCATCAACAAGAAAAAGTCAGGAAAATTATTTATAATAATTTAAGGCTGACGTCCAATTCAGCTCTCCTGCTGATAGAACTACTTCTATGACTGAAAGGAGGAGAAGGATAAGAAGGAGAGGGGGGGGAGAGAGAGAGAGAGAAGATGGAGAAAAGAAAAGATTTTTATGTTGAAACTTTTCCCTGCTAGTTAGAATTGTATTATTATTACGTACCCACAAGATTCCTAGGAACCTGAATAAAGTCCTCCACAAATTCCAAATAGCTTCTAGCTTTTTTTACTGCCTCAGCACTCTGGTAATAAACAGAACGTAATGCATTAAACATTAATAGTTAAAACACTTTTAGGGAACAACTATTTCCATATAAAATGAGATAAAACTACATGTGCTCTCTTTTGCAATGAGAAAATGCAAGTATCTATACCAGGCTAATTAAAAATGATGGCTTTCAGACAGGTGCTTAAACACTATGGGACTATGGGAATTTACCTTCAAACTACCACATATATTTGCCAATTGGTGCCTATGCTTTTACACAACTATTTAAATACATGTTTTTATCTAAGGCTCAACATTATGATACCCATTTTGCCACCCATCTAAAATTTTCTCAGATCTGAGGAGAACCTTGATTCTTCTTCAATAATCCTGAATCAACCAGCATTCCTGCAAAGAAACCACACAACCAACTGAACTTCATCATCTAGTCCTTTAGTTAGAGAAAAAAGTATCCTAATGATGCCATATAATGAAAGAAGGCACACCTACTTAGTTCTCCCCAAATTAGGGATCATCCTAACCTACCGTGTGGCTTTGTATTGTAGCATGAAGACCAAATGTTACATTACGAACATGTATTACCATATCTTATCTACTCTGTAACATCTTGCTGCTGCATGGTTATAGTAAAAATAGCCGCTGGTTGTAATCAGGCTACGTCTAGCAAAAGAGTGTAAATAGTGTAAATATATTTACTTCTTTTCCTTTTATTTTATATTTGTAGCATGTGATTACTTTGAATGGAGTACTATGAAATATATTCCTTCAAAATTTGGGGGGGGAACACAACTAAGTATCTATAGTTAATATGATTCTTCTCGAGGTATGTTTGCATGTTCCTTTTCTGCCCCCTTGCACATTACAGTGTGGCAATATCTTTGGAAGCCTGTGTAGCTGCGATCCAACTTTTACTGGCAAAAGCCTCCGTTGGGTCGCTTCTTTCAACAGTCTCAAACATTCCCCAAAGACTCCCTCT
Organism: Vipera ursinii; assembly: GCF_947247035.1. NCBI lineage: Eukaryota > Metazoa > Chordata > Lepidosauria > Squamata > Viperidae > Vipera > Vipera ursinii. The sequence continues at coordinate 10,475,254 of NC_139518.1, forward strand.
CCTTTTTCCTTCTAAGCACACTCTCCCATTTATTACCAGCATTTCCTGAAGGAATGGGACATCTGGGGGAGGCAAGTTCATTAGCCTTTATGCAACAACTCTTAAACGAGAAACTGTTGAATTCATCAGGAACATCGTAGCAATATTTTCAGATGTACTTAAATTGGGGTTATTCTATCAACTGCCAGTAGGAATCTAAACCCAATGTGGAGGTATGCTCTGTCATATGAGCATAGTTGAGGTGGATTTGAGAAAGCTTTACACAAATGCATTTAACAACTGTTAAAATTGTGTAGAACTTAATCCCCAGGCATTTCTGAAGAAGACCACAACTGAATAAAACAGTGTAATATTTTATATTGCCTTCTCTTCCACCAAATGCCTCATATTTGCACTGTACTGGGATTAAAATAGCGGAATTTGTACATTCCCTGCAGTCTACATTCAGACCTCTAGACCTAAGCTCAAAGAAGTCACAGCTTCCCAACTTGAAAGCAGGACTTTTCAGCGTTCTCTCTTACCTCTCCGTAGATCCTGAAAGTTCCGGTATCTTCTTCCAGTTCAATTGCAGTAACACCTGGAACCTTCCTGGCTTGCTGTATATTGCTGCCATGTGTCCCTATTGCAAGTCCCATCAAGTCTTCTCTGACAACAAATTCTTCATGAAATGCTGCTGCAAGCTGTTTTGTGCACTGGGGGGGGGGGGGGGGAAAGGGGTCATTCTTTATAAAACCTTCAAGCATGAACACTGTTTCAGTGACTATGCCAGAAGCATAATTAAAGGGGGGGCGGTCAAACCAGCTGAGACCCACTCACTTCTAAATGCTTTGTTGCTTCTTCATTTCTTGACATGAGCATTAACTTGGTTCGAATGCTACGCAAGTGCATGTCGCTGAGTATGCCCACTCTTTTTACTGTTGCCTCGGTGGCAGACTGAAAGAAAAATGCTGTATAAGGATCTTCATTTTACAGACAATGAATTTTTAAAAAATCTAATTATTTTACCTAGCATTGATTTAATTCTAGTTTAGAACACACTGCAAATAAGAGAGAAAATCACCTTGGTGTGCTAGTCCATTTGAATCTGAAATATTTATTTCTATTAGTTTATCAGGAGAGTGAGATCTGTATTGTTATTAGCAGTCAAAGAGAGTATGCTGAACTACTTTGCTCAATGCAGCTTGATGTGCTTTTAGTATAAAGCCTGATTCAGATGCAACGGCTGTGGCAATCAAAGTGACACCAAATAAAGACAAAACCCTTTGCTATGGGTCACAGGTTGCTGTTTGATCCACTAGGCAAAGGCTGCCAGGCCCAAACAGTACAGCTTGGATTATAGCTTGCATGAGATCCTATCTGCAACTCTTCAATCTGCATTCTCTAAAGAATATTTTCTTTTCACAAGTCAAAAGGTATGGTAATATCTTTTAATACTGGTTACTTTTCTATACAATCCAGACCGCACATATCAAATTGGTCACATAATGTCAGCATTAAAATGATCTGCTCATCGATGGGGTAAAAAAGGAAGAAACTTTTTCTTACCAGAACTACTAATTGAGCTGTTTCAGCCTGGTAAAAAATTCTGCAAGCTCCTACAGCTTTCTTAAAATCCTTGTGAGCACTTTCATTAGCACACCTAGAAAATTAAGGTATGAATTAATTAATTCATTTTGCAGGGTGACCAGTGAGACATGCAGTTGGAGAAATTGTAAATACTGAAAAAGCTCTAAGGCACAGCCAGAAAGCAATTTTTAAAAATCCATTTACATTTATTGAGAAAAGATCTGAAAATGTATACTAAATTATTTCCAAAAGGAAAAAAAACACAACAAAATATTACAAGGTAATACATTGATTTAACAGACCAATTATCCCAATTGTCCATTAAATCAGACTGTGCATCATTTGAAGGAATATTACTATACAAATAATACAAATTAGAATCCAGGTGTTTTTATACAAATGATGTAAAAGCAGGAAGAATATTATCTGAGGCATCTGAGGTCCACTGCATTGAGTTCTGCTAAATCGAAGTTTCATTTTTCAGATTTATGCAATCTGAGAATAATTTGCTTTAGCACACAGGTAGTCCTCACTCAACGACCCCCTAATTGGGATTGGCAACTCTGCAGCTAACCAAAGCAGTTGCTAAGTGGGAAATCACATGACCACGATTGCTCTTTCCACCTGGAAAGAGACAAGATTAATGTACTCAGTTTCAGCTTTTGTTTGACACGTGGATACGGGTGCAGTCGCACTGCTTTCAATGTGCAGAGGAACAATAGTAATAATAAAGTTGGAAGGGACCTTTGGAGGTCATCTAGTCCATCCCCCTGCTCAGGCAGGAAACCCTATACCCTTTCAGACAAATGGCTGTCCAGTCTCTTCTTAAAAACTTCCAGTGTTGAAGCATTCACCACTTCTGGAGGCAGGTTGTTCCACTGGTTAATTGTTCTAACTGTCAGGAAATTTCTCCTTAGTTCTAGGTTGCTTTTCTCTTTGGTTAGTTTCCATCCTTTGCTTCTTCTCCTGCCTTCAGGTGCTTGCTCTCTTGAAATCCCTCTCGTGTGACTCAGGGACATTGAAAAGGTTGTAAATGGGCTGTAAACTTATTTTTTCAGCACTGCTGTAACTTTGAACAGTTGCTGAACAAACTACCTGTAAGTTTTTATTTTTTTATTTATTTTAATTCCATTTATATCCCGCCCTTCTCCGAAGACTCAGGGCGGCTTACAAGCTTAGCAGTAGCCTTCATTCTATGTATATGCCTGCTTATTAGGGCTTTCACATACACCCCAAGTGGCATTATTACAAAGTCAGCTTAATTGCCCCCAACAATCTGGGTCCTCATTTTACCTACCTCGGAAGGATGGAAGGCTGAGTCAACCTTGAGCCTGGTGGGATGCGAACCTGCAATAATTGCAGGCAGCTGGTGTTACTTAAGGAGGCATTAGCCCACTGCTCCACCAAGGTAAGTGAAGACTACATGTATATGTCCTTTTGTGCCATAAAAATTGTGACCTTTGATACTGATGAATTATTATTTTACACTTAACTATAAAGCCTACCTCAAAATGTTTAGTGCTGTTATGAAAAGTGATACAACCTCCATCCTTAGATACTGTGGTACCTTGGTACTCGTTCATTGGTTCCGGGAGGCGCAGTGAGTACCAAAAACAATGAGAACCAATCAATTTTTTCCCAAAAGGAATAATGTAGTGAGTCACAAGGCAGGTGACAGTGACAAATTCTAGCTTGTGTGTTGAGTACCAAACAAACAATGAGTACCAGGACAAAATTCGTTCATTGGCTCCGGGAGCCGCAGTGAGTACCAAAAACAATGAGAACCAATCAAATTTTTCCCAAAAGGAATAATGTAGTGAGTCACAAGGCAAGTGACAGTGACAAGTTCTAGCTTGTGCGTTGAGTACCAAACAAACAATGAGTACCAGGATAAAATTTTCACGTCAAAATGCACCGAGTACCAAATTCAATGAGTTTCAAAGCAGTCTACTCTATACCAGGGGTGTCAAACTGCCGGAAGCCGCGCCCACCCCATTGCCGGCAATGGCAAAACCATCCCGATACATTGCACAATGTCACGTGACGTCGCGAGTTTGACATGTCTGGTCTATACCAAGGTACCACCGTACTAAACTTCATGTATCTGGTAACTTAATCTTATTTAAAAAATAATCTTCCAAAGCAACATTGTATGATATTCTGTAACTCCCTCCTCTTTCACTTCCATATTTTTCAGTAATCCCTGCCTTCTGCCACCTATTCAAATCTAGTCATCGGTCTTTGTACTCCATGTGCCATACACTTCTTCCCGTTGATGAGAAAGCCTTACTTCCTGATCGACTCTTCTTTTCTATCTTACCGTAATAACTTGAATACAAAGACCTTCCAAAATATGAGTCCCAGCCCAAAAAGAGAATTTCCGTGTTAATTTGCAAAGAGAGGCAGATTCACTCTTTCTTTAGACAAAAAGGGCTCAAATTCCAACATCAAACTCAGGATAATCTATGAAAGTCAATTCCTAATAAAGATCTAATGTAAAGAATTTTTATAGTACTTACGCATCTCTCAGATCTTCTGGAACATCTACAGCACATCTGAAGAATGTATTCTTGTTCACAGGTTTATTCTGATTTACAGGCCGAAGTCTTTCAAATGTGACTATTTCATTGTAAGTGGCATCGCAAGCAGCATACTCAATGACATAAAACTGAGAAAAGATTATTCTTCTTAATTTTTTAAAATAAGCGATTGCTGATCAAAGGTTCAGAATACTTACTTTACCCAAATATGTAACATCATCAGTACTAGAACTTCACTGTTCTAGCAGAAGAACCAGTGATGATATTACTTAGTTGGATAATGAAATGTTTGCAAGAAAACAACCAAACTCAGAATGCACCAAAGACCCCATGGATAAGAAGCTAGTTACTAAATATATAGTTTAACTTCTAAGTGGTTCTTATCTATTCAAATAATTCACAAAAGTTAATGCTCCCTTTAGCTGGATCTCTCTCACGGTACAATTCCACTTCTACTTACCTCTCCTTTCATCATTCGAACCTTTGCCAGCCACCAGCCACAAGGCTCTTGGTCATTTGCTCTTGAATAAACCTGAAAGTAAATTATACACCATTCAGACCACTGTGCTTTGAACCTCCATTTTAGTATGAAAATAATTTTAAAATGTTATATAATATTTATAATTATTCCATAATTGCTAATCATAGTTCCCCAAAATCAGACGAGAAATTACAGTTAACTGAATATTTTGTTTCTTTTCTCTCGCCGTAAAGAGGTTATACCTATGTTGAAAGATGGTTCACTTCTCTATGCTGACATGTAATTGCTCCAAAGTAATTATTTTTCTACAAATTAATATTATGAAGCATCAAAACATCTTAATCAAGAGAATCTTCTTAAATTTAAAGATTATTAGCAGGGTAGTTAGCCTTTTTTTAAAAAAAATCATATTCCTTAGGCAGTAGTAAGTAAAGCATACTTTAAACTTTTGATAGTTTAGATATACAAAGCAGAAAAATGTTTTTTTTTTAAAGCTACGTTTTTAACTAGATGAAATTCTCCTGCCAAAGTTTTAATTTAAACATTTTCCCCTCAATTTTAAAGAAAATGCTTATTACAAATTACTTTGAAATTGAATATAATGGAATAAAAGCTTTACAATAATAAAATTAATATTGAACTCTATTTATATGGGGGGGGGGAGAGCTGATTTTAAATAATTTTCCTGAGTCTGAAGAAAATGGAACTTTATAAATAATAGTCTGATTCAAACCTGCTCATATAGGAGAAAAGTATCTCCTTCAATCCACTGGCCTCTTTTCTAGCACAGTGGAGGCATCTAAGCACTCCCCAATCCTAAAGAATTATCACAACAGAAAAACGCAAACAGGCATCTAAATTACTGGCTTAAAATGTTCTACTGTGGTGGTAAAACCAGATGCTCTTTACTCTGATCTCTGTTCATCATAGGTTTTCAGGGGCGGTGGCAGCGGGGGGGAGGGGGGAATAGGGGGCAACTTGACTGTTTGGATCCAAGATGTTGTGCACACTTCTTGACAGGAGGAGTTAATGTCTGCAGCCTTAAAATGACTTATGGTGTGTCTCCTCTTCACAATTCTCTCTCTGGTTTCAGCCATATTTGAGCTCTTTACCTCTTACCTTTGAGCTCTAGCTGATGTGTAAGTTGTGGCCCTACCCAAAATACAAGGATTTTGCAACAGTAGTGTTTGTTCTTATCAGCATTCATCTAGACTGCTGCAATTGCACCTTGCAAGGGTATAACTTTAAAAAAAATCACTGCTCTATCTCTTCATGGAGCAGCCTTTTCAACTTGAAAATTATTTAGAACTCTTCTAGATAGCATTTGTTGATTGATTGATTGATTGATTGATTGATTGATTGATTGATTTTTGGTTGGATTGTTTGATAAAGTTTCTAATGATTATGGTAGGTTTAAATATAATACAGTGGAACCTTTGTGCTCACCTGCTTTGAAAATCATCAAATTTAGTATTCAATGCACTTTGATGCAAAAAATTTTGTCCCGGTACTCGTTTGTTTGATATTCAATGCACAAACCAGAACTTGTTAGTGTCAGCTACCTTGTGATTCACTACATCATTTCTTATGGGGAAAAATTTGTTTAGTACTCATCCCTTTTGGTCCTCATCAGACCTCCCAGAACCAATTAATGATGAGTACCGAGGTACTACTGCAATTTTATTTTATTTTATGTGAATGTTTTAACTCTACTTTTACTGTAGATGCTTTAATTACGAATTGTAAACCACTAGAAGTCCACAGCAGATTCAGTGGTATAGAAATGAAACAAAGTTATTATGCAATTAATAATGCTGTCAATTAAGCATAATGGAACATACTTTTATAACAAAAAGAAATTAAATATGTCCACGCATGAATTACTTCTCTACTGAAGAAAATGTGGTGGATGTAGCCATCACGATAATCTAATCTGAAACATATTTGACCTGAGTTTTAGTAATTATATCCAATCACTAAAGTTTACAAATTATTGGACAAAAATATAAGACTGATATAACTTAATCTGTGGCTGTATCAATCCAATTCTGCTATACTATAGCAAGAAAGTATAAAGTCATACCTCTTCCTAGCTATCCTATATCCATTCTCTAAGTCTAATGAAGAAATAATGGCTATTACATTCCAACACATCCCAAATGTTTAAAATCCAAGCACAGAAGCACAAACCACCTGGCTGAACATATGATTTAATCAGTGATATCAATCACAAATTTCAAATAAACAGCTTACACATCTCATGTAGAATAAGAGAACTAGGTTAACAATTTGAATTTTCTTCAGACAATATTCTTTACACTGGAACCTCAAATAGCTTTTACACTTATTCTGACAGAACAGAATAAACAATGAAATTTTGCCCGCTGCATTTTATCACTCTAACTAAAAGAATTTAGCTTTATAGAACTGAACAACAACAAAACTAACCAGTAGCAATATCTTTATCTACAAGAACATCTTTGGACTACGCATATCCAAGAAGCTTTCAAACAATGTTCGTACTTGCCCAAAATAAAGGCATGGTGAAGTTCTATTATAAAAAGTATCTTGAAGGGTCTACAGGATATGACAGGAGGAAGCCTCATCCAATCTGCCTTCTATAAATATTGCATGACTGGTTAAACCTACCATGGCAACCATTTTGTAAAAACACCTACAGCATGCTCTCAGCATTCCTAGCATACCTACAGGGTTCAAAATATTACATCCACCACTCAGGGTGTCTTTTCTCCAAGAAAGCATATTTTGGGTAATTATTAAAAACACATTCATGACAATAAAAGTTATTTGGCATTAAAATATCCTACCCTGGCCTTCTGTCAGGAGTGTAAAATTCCATGTGGAGCAATGAGTTTGAGGTCATTTCTAACTATATCCCAGCTTCAGGTTTGGCAGGAATTCAAGACAAATCTTTTGTACTGTGTAACTATTAACAACTAATATTCATGTGATTTTCTTTTTACTAATTTAAACATGGCTGGTTAAAAAACCTGCCCAAAAGCAACTCTTCCAATTTTTTAATTTTTCTAATAATTTTCTTTTTAAAATATAACGTTTCTGCTTTTTTATATTTTGCATTTTTGAAGCAGTTAAAAAAAAACAAGTTCACTCATCTCAGTGATATAGCACACTAAACTCTACCATTAATGTGTTGGAATGTAATAAGTCATTAACCTTCCAGAAGAAACTTCCACATAAGTAAGCAAAGAAATACTTGAATGAAATCACCTCTACTTCATCTCCTTCGCCAATTTCTTTCTTGATGTCAGGTGGTGGTGGTAATCTTACTTCACCGAATGGAACCTGGCGTTCTGGTTGCCAGCTGTAAATTGAATAGATATTTTAGATTATGCAATGAGTACTAAGAATGTTACATGTCATTTAAATGGAATACTATCAAGTTTAATTTAACACCGAACCCCATTACGTATAGACACATGTCAGAAGTGCAGCTGTTAGAAAATGGGGACTAAACTGCAGGCAGAACAACTCACCAGTGTAAAGTGACACCAATTTTAATTTGGCTCTTCTGGTTGCCAATACAGTGGGCTATCACATACAATTCAAAGTGTTGGTATCTTTAAACCAGGGGTCTTCAAACTGGGCCCTTTTATGACTTGTGGACTAACTCCCAGAATTCCTCAGCCAGCGTGCCTGGCTGAGGAATTCTGGGAGTTGGAAGTCCACAAGTCTTAAAAGGGCCCAGTTTGAAGACCCCTGCTTTAAATTCTACAGCGATTTAGCCAACCAGTCCTTTCCTTTCAGAGTAAAAAAGATGGGATGGGCACATTCTGCAACCAAAATGAAAGGGGGAAAAGCAATGCTTGTAATACATACTTGTTTTCAAACACAACTGTGAGTGAATCCTCATGAACATCTTTGATGAATCCCTGAGATAAAACAAAAACAAAAACTATTACAGTAATTTATAGCACAAAAATATAACATTTTATTACAAAATCCCTACTGTCTATTCAGAAGTGCCAAAGAAGATACTAAAGATTGTAGTTTCATTTAAGAGACTGAAATTTATTGGAGAAGAAATACTGATGAATTGCTCACACTCTGGTTGCAGTGATATGGAGACTAATGAATCATTAATATTCCCCAACAAATTATTCTTGATAGAACAAAAAATCCTGCATCCTGTTCAAATTCTCTCCTACCTGTTTCCTACCCAGACCAATAACTATTCATAGTTGGTATTTCCCAAACTTTATTTATTAAATATGCCACCAATCTCACTGTTGACTTTGAAATGTTGCTAAAAAAATATCCAACCATTATTGTCAAATCCAGTTTCTTGACACCTTCATTGTGACAGAATACAGACTACCAAAAACAAACGTTCAGACAAGACAAACAACCTGCAGTTAATTGGCAATTAATGACTGCAATTGGGAGAGAACTCCACTGTTAAGCACTGCTGTCATAAAATGGGGGGGGGCAGAAATCACATGACTTAAGATGGTAGATCTAGTTACAGTCAGGTGAGGTCATTGAGTGCAATGCCACAACGAGTACAATGACGGCAACTTGAGATTTCTTGCTGGCTTAACCTTTGCTTAAGGGGTGGTGGCCCAATGATTAAGCCGCTGAGCTTGTCAGCTGAAAAGTTGACAGCCCGAGATCCAAGTGCCCCACGATGGGGTGAGTTCCCGTTCTTGCCCAATCTAGCAATTCAAAAGTATGTAAAAGTGAGTAGATACCACTTTGGTGGGAAAGTCAACAGTGTCTGTGACGTCACGCTGGCCACATGACTGCAGTAACCTTTGGATAGGGCTGGCTCAATAGCCCTTAAAATGGAGATGAGCACCGCCCTCTCCACAGTCAGCAACGACTAGCAGAGTAAAAACTGCAGGGATTTTTACCCTTTGCTTTCGAAAAGATGGCAGAGAGTCACAAATGGTGATTACGTGACTTGCAGGGACACTGTGTCAAGCGCAACACGAGGACTGGTTATAAGTTTAAGTTTATTGAATTTATATACCGCCCTTTTCCCGTAGGACTCAGGGCGGTTTACAAGGTAATTAAAAACGTCAATACAATACAAAAGTAAAGCCTCCTTGTTCAGTACCATTATAACGGCAAATATTTGCTGAGCAAGTGGTCGCTCGGCACTTATGTACTTTTTTCTTCCAGAATAAAAAAGAAACACCCCAGGATTTCTGACACCTTAATGCAACCTCAGTTCTGTATCTGTTACTATGCTGAGTAAAGTGCATCCCAAGTCTGCATGGGAACTGCCATCAGTCTTGCCATAAGGTGAATCCCTTGGCCATCATAGAATAAGACTCCTAGCTTTTGATGAGTTTATAACACCGCAGGTGATGCAGAGAAATAGAAAGAAAAGATATATAGACTTTCTTCATTCTTTCTATTAAAAATTATTTCCCAACATTACATTACTGATGGACACAAATATTTACTGCATAAAATGCAAGAAACATTTGATAATTATTCGAATGAATAAATACAAACCCTATAAATCCCAACATTGTGCATTATCAATTAATTAATTAATTCAAGACTAAGTATCGATCAACAACAAACAAATTAAATGAATGAATGAGAAATATGAAGGTTCCCAGGATTATTTCCTGGATTTGGAAGATTCACTAAACGGACTCAAAGAAATCTGAAAAAGTAGTAGAACTGATATTTAATTTAGTTCCTCCAAAGCAAGTCAAATCAGAACCTTTCCTGAAGTCCTGTTAGGTGAAAAACCACGCTAATTGATACATCTCTAGTTAAATTCTCCAAATGATGTTAACCCTGAAATGTTGTGTTAGATCCCCTTATTTCAAACAAGTGACTTCTCAGGCATGGCCAGTGATTTCCATGTCTGGTCCAAGACAGCTCATTTGATGCCAACTTTAGTAACATTTCAGAGCCAGATAAAAGTAGTATTATTCAGTCTTGATTTAACACCTGATTTTGTTGTTGTTAGCTGCGAAGTCGTGTCCGACCCATCGCGACCCCATGGACAACGTTCCTCCAGGCCTTCCTGTCCTCTACCATCTTCTGGAGTCCATTTAAGCTCACGCCTACTACTTCAGTGACTCCATCCAGCCACCTCATTCTCTGTCGTCCCCTTCTTCTCTTGCCCTCAACCTTTCCCAGCATTAGGCTCTTCTCCAGTGAGTCCTTCCTTTTCATTAAGTGGCCAAAGTATTTGAGTTTCAACTTCAGGATCTGGCCTTCTAAAGAGCAGTCAGGGTTGATCTCCTACTATATTCCATACTAAGCATTTTCTGAAATTATGCTTAAATTTCCTAAAAGTTCGATGAAGGCTAGAAAACATTAATAAATGAGGTAATTGAAAACTCCAAATGAGATTGGACTAAGGTAAGCAAATTGGTACAATTACTTCCTATAAGTAGACTCTATGATCCTGTTAATGCATTCCCAAAATAGCATTTGCTTTTTTAGTAGATGTATCACACCGGTGGCTCAGATTTGGCTTATGGCTGGCAAGGTCACCCAGAAACCTTTCATTTGTACTACCTGGTATCACCAAGCCAGATCTCTTGTGCCCTATATTTCGTATTTCCTATCTAGATGTAGAATTTCCTGTGAAATTCCCTCCTATTAATTTCAGTCCACTATTCAAGGGCAGTCTATATTTTTCTGATTTGAAACATTTACATAGCTACCAAACTCAACATGGCATACAAAATAATTAAATAATATATAAATATAATATATGATATAAATATAACACATAACCTTAAAGCAAGCTAAAACTTCAAATAGCAATCAGAACTAAAATACGCTATATGTCCCCAGGAGGGATCCCTATTCATCCTGATGCAAGCAGCTGAAGAGTCACATTGTACCGGTGTTTCTTTCAGCCCAGCTTTGTAATACCGTAATACCTGCAGACTTGGCAATATAAATGCCTGATAAAATGTTGGGCTAAACCATGTGGCATTCAACTCAACTCTTCCCTTCAAACTGAAGTGGAACCATTAACGAGTGTTCACCAGATGCATTCATTCCATCGTGAATCCAACTAACAATAGTAACATATAGCTCATCTTTTAACCATTTCATTAAGAAGAGGGTTTTTTTTATAAGGCACTATGCTGAAGACTGACAAGCTCTGTGAGGCTGGCATAACAAAACGAAACAAAACCAAACTCACTTATATTACTAGCAGGATAATGTAACTCAAATCTTGAAAGCTTGTCAAGACAATATGCCCATTTAACATTCCTATCTTTAACTAAGGAAGAGTTGATCTCTTTCTCCTACTGCCATCTTCTGAACTAAGGAATATCTTCTGCAGTGGTCCAGTTGTTGTTGTTAGCTGCGAAGCCATGTCCGACCCATTGCGACCCCATGGACAACGTTCCTCCAGGCCTTCCTGTCCTCTACCATCTTCTGGAATCCATTTAAGCTCACGCCTACTGCTTCAGTGACTCCATCCAGCCACCTCATTCTCTGTCGTCCCCTTCTTCTCTTGCCCTCAACCTTTCCCAGCATTTGGCTCTTCTCCAGTGAGTCCTTCCTTCTCATGAGGTGGCCAAAGTATTTGAGTTTCAACTTCAGGATCTGGCCTTCTAAAGAGCAGTCAGGGTTGATCTCCTCTAGGACTGACCGGTTTGATCGCTTTGCAGTCCAAGGGACTCGCAGGAGTCTTCTCCAGCACCATAGTTCAAAGGCTTCAATTCTTTGGCGCTCAGCCTTTCTTATGATCCAACTTTCACAGCCATATATTGCAACTGGGAAGACTATAGCCTTGACTGTATGCACTTTTGTTGACAGGGTGATGTCTCTGCTTTTTAGTGGTCCAGCACCCTGTCCAATTCCCTCTTCTGCCTTCCATGTTCCCAAAGCCTGTTAGCTATGATGCTACCTCCTCCTTCATGCTCACTCTTTCCTTCCACCATGGAATGTAGAGAGCATAACGATCCTAACCCACAAAGACTAGCCTGGCACCTCAAGGCCAATGATCTTAACCTGACCAGTCTTGGCATCAGCTCTTCTTCCTGTCCCTCAAGGCCATTTCCTCTGCTTTCCACAACATCTGACACTGCTGCCAATAATCTCTTTGTTTCAGGATGGCCTTTTCGGTGAATTCCAATGAATTAAAGGTTCTAATCTCCTCCTCCTCCTCCTCCTCCTGCATATAGAATCTAGAAGTTATTCCACCTTGTCTACCAAAACAGGGAGGCAGGGGTAGTTAGAACAGGAGGGGGAAACTGCTGAATACATGGAACAGGGAAACCACTCTTGCACAAAGAGAAAGCAAAGAAACACCAGATATTTATTTATTTATTTATTTGTTTTTATAAACCGCCCTTCTCCCGAGGGACTCAGGGCGGTGTACAGAATAAGATAGGCATACAGAATGAACCGTAATGAAAAACAAACACTAGTAAAATACAAACTGGGACCCCAATAAGAGCTATCAGGCCAGGCCGGACTGCTGGAACAGGTAAGTTTTTAATTCTCGCCGGAAGGTGCGGAGGTCGGGGGCCATCCGGATTTCGGTTGGCAAGCTGTTCCAGAGGGCTGGCGCACCCACTGAGAATGCCCTCCCCCTGGGGGCCACCAGCCGACATTCCTTGAGCGGTGGCACCCTGAGGAGGCCCTCTCTGTGGGAGCGCACAGGGCGGTGGGGCGCTGACATTGGCAGAAGGTGCTCCCGCAGGTAGTCCGGACCCATGCCATGTAGGGCTTTGTATGTCATTGTCAGCACCTTGAACTTCACACGGAAGGCAACTGGAAGCCAGTGCAGCGCACGGAGGAGAGGTGTGATATGGGAGTATCGGGAGGCTCCCAAGAGTGTCCGCGCCGCTGCACTTTGCACCAGTTGAAGCTTCCGAGTGGATCTCAAGGGCAGCCCCAAGTAGAGAGCGTTACAGTAGTCTAGGCGAGAGGTCACAAGCGCATGGGTGACTGTACGTAAGGCATCCAGGTCCAGATAAGGCCGTAATTGGCGAACTAGTCGAACCCGGGAGAAGGCCCCCTTGGTCACAGCTCCTATGTGATCTTCCAGGGAGAGCTGCGAGTCAAGGAGGACACCCAGGTTGCGGGCCCTATCAACAGGGGGTAGTAACTCGTCCCCGATGTTAAGGGATGGGATGTTCTGAGTATCCTGGCTAGCCGGTACGTACAGCCATTCAGTCTTGTCCGGGTTCAGTTGAAGCCTGTTCCTCCCCATCCATTCCCGGACCGCTTTCAGGCAGCGGGACATCACGTCGAGGGCATCACTGATGTTGTTTGGAGTTGAGATGAAAAGCTGGGTGTCATCAGCATACTGATGGTACCCTACTCCAAAGCTGCGAATGATCTCGCCCAGCGGTTTCATGTAGATGTTGAACAGGAGAGGCGAGAGGACCGACCCCTGAGGTACTCCGCGAGAGGCCTCGGGGTCGACCTCTGTCCTCCTGCCAACACCGACTGCGAGCGACCCTGGAGAAAGGAGGAGAACCAGCGCAGAACCGTGCCTCCCACTCCCAGTCCCCTGAGGCGTCGCAGCAAGATACCATGGTCGATGGTATCGAAAGCCGCCGAGAGGTCTAATAAGACTAGGACAGAGGAATGGCCCCTGTCCCGGGCTCTCCAGAGATCATTTATCAGAGCGACCAATGCCGTCTCCGTGCTGTACCCCGGCCTGAAGCCCGATTGGTACGGGTCTAGATAAACCGCTTCATCCAGGATCTGAGGGAGTTGGTGCGCCACCACGCTCTCAACAACCTTCGCAAGGAAGCGAAGATTGGAGACTGGACGAAAGTTATTCAATGAGGATGGGTCCAAGGTGGGCTTCTTGAGGAGAGGTCTCACCACCGCCTCCTTCAAGGCGGTGGGGAAGTGACCCTCACTCAGAGAAGCGGAGATGACCGCCTGGAACCAGCCTCGTGTCCCCTCTCGAGCTGCATATGCCAGCCATGAAGGGCACGGGTCCAGTAAGCATGTGGAGGAGCTCAGCCTCCTCATAATCCTGTCCACTTCCTTGGGAGTCACAGGATCAAATTCCTCCCAGGTGACGTCGACAAGACTGTCCATGCCTTGTTCTTCCAACTCAGCCCAGTTGGAGTCCAGGCCGGTTCGGATCCGAGCAATTTTATCCAGCAGATATTGACCGAATTCCTCGGCTCGGCCCTGCAAGGGTTCCTCCCTCACCTCTTGGTTCAGTAGGGAGCGAGTCACCCTGAACAAGGCAGCCGGGCGGTTATCTGCGGACGCGATGAGGGTGGAAAAGTAGTTGGATTTTGCCACCCTTATCGCAGCGAGATAAGACCTGGTGAGGCTTCTTAATCGCAATCGGTCGGATTCGGATCGACTGGATCTCCAATGGCTCTCTAGGCCCCGTCTCCGACGCTTCATTTCCCGGAGCTCCGCGGTGAACCATGGGGCTCGCTGGGATCTGCGCCGGGTCAGAGGCCGCATGGGTGCAACTCGGTCCAGAGCCTCCGTGGCTGCCTTCTCCCAGGCTTCCACTAAGGCATCTGCCGAGCTGTGAGCAGGGAGTGCATGTGCGTCCCCCAGCGCTGCCTGGAACCTATCAGGGTCCATTAGGCGCCTAGGGCGGTACCATCTGGTTGGCACCGTGCACCCACGGCGGGGGGTGGCAAAGGGGAAGTCTAGCCGCACGAGGTGATGATCGGTCCATGACAGGGGCATAACAGTCGTGGCACCCCCACCGATATCATCGCGCCACCGTCCAGACAAGAACACTAAGTCTGGGGTGTGGCCTCTCTCATGAGTCGGTCCAGAAATTATTTGCGACAGGTCCATGGCCGTCATGGAAGCCATGAACTCCCGAGCCAGATCGGACGATCCTCCCAGGGACGGTAGGTTAAAGTCGCCCAAGACCATGAGTCTTGGGAATTCAACCACCAACCCTGAGAGGACATCGAGTAGCTCAGGCAGGGCTGCTGCTGCACGATTAGGTGGTAGGTATGCTAGCAGCAGGCCCAACTGCGCTCCCGGGCCGTATCTCAGTAGGAGAGACTCACACCCGACCATCTGAGGGACGGTGATCTCTCGCGGGCTAAGGGATTCCCTGATGATAACTGCCACTCCCCCGCCCCTCCCGTGGGTCCGAGGCTGGTGCAGCACCTGGAAACCTGGCGGGCAGAGGTCAACCAGAGGGACACCACCCTCTTGGCCCAACCAGGTTTCCGTGATGCAAGCCAGGTCCGCGTGCTCACTCTCCACTAGGTCACGAACAAGATGTGCCTTGTTAGCTACGGACCTGGCATTCAGGTAGACCAGCCTCAGCATAGGAGGCTGCACACCTTCGCTCCCGGGTCCTCCGGGGAAGTACAGAGGGTCGGAGCGTCTCACCGCTTGTACAGAGCGGAGATGACACTCCCGGTGATGATGCGGCCCTCTGTTTGTGCACCTTCTGCCGTTCCCCACCATCCTGGGAATAGGATGTTCGTCAGTGCACCTTTGGATATTGTCGGCGACTGGTCCTCGTTTCTCACCAAGCCTGGCCTGCGTTATGGCACTCGGAAGGCCTGCCTTCCCCGAGCAGCCATACTCTTTTCCCGCCCCCCTCCCTAACCCAACAAAAAACTTAACAAGAAACTTAACCAGGGGCCTCTTGTTGGTCTTGTAATGGAGGCCCCTGACCCTGCCTGGCCATCTCTCAGAGGCCCAAAGGTCGGGCCCGTCATCGAGGTTTGATGTAATGAAGGCAGGACGAACCCAGGAGAGGGGGGAACTCCTGAGGGCGAGAAGGTCTATGCAAGAATATTGAAGATGCATAGGGAGCATCGGGGAGCATTGGGAAGGCGGTCCCCTGGGTGGAGCATTAGAAGGAGGGTCTAGTCGGGTAGGTGGGTATCTGGACCGTCACCCAGCCACTGCCACTTGGCTGGGTGAACCGCAGAAGCAGGCCACTCCCCCATCCTCTCACGATGGGTTGTGATTCTGCTTCTGGGGGTGGTCCAGGACCCACTCTGGGTGAAGCATACCCCATAGAGCTCTCACCTCTATGGGGCTGCAGGTGTAGGACAGGCCACTCTGCCACCGTGGCTTGCACCCAGGCCCATCATGTCCTGTGGGGCGAGGGAGGGCAGGGGGGGGGGTTCGGAGCTGGAGGAGGCCAGATGTTGATGGCCTCGGTTGTCTGGTCGCCGTCATCTCCAACGATCAGCTGCATCCTGGCGTCTTTAGGGGTGTTGATCGGCACGGAGATAGTGTCGGCACCCAGGGTGCGGGCCGTGGACGCCCCGCCGCATCTAGTGGTGCTGCTGTCGAGGGGTTTCGGTGAGATTGGGTGACCGGGGCCTGGAGAAGTTTAGCGCCGCTGTCAAAGGCCCCTCGGTGGTGGTCGATCGGGTCCGTACAGCCGGCCTGCGGCATCTCCTTGATCCCAGGGAGAAGCCGCCGTTGATCAGGAGCAGGCCAGGAGGTCGAAGCAGGGCAACGACTCCAGTCCCGGTTGCTGCGGCTGTCTCTTCCGCCGCCTAGCTGATCCATTTGATCCGCGGGGTCTTTCCTGATTCCTGAACATCCCTGACGTCGCTGTTGTCCAGGGAGGCATAATAGGGAGCCGAGGATGGAGGCACCGGCCCCACTCTGGATGGCTGCAGCAGTTGCAGCGGCTCGGGGGCGTGTTAGAGGCGCCCCATCGCCACTGCCCCCGCCGGTGTTCAGGCCCGTGGGGAGATGACAGGCTAGGGCCCCGCGGGGTACTCGCCGTCGCCGCTGCCGACGATGCCGCCGCCTCCGCTACCCAGGTGGTCTGCAGCGCCTCCGTTGGTCGTTCGGGGAAGCCGCCGGAGTCGAACAGGTACGGGGGCTGGGGCAGGGCAGAGATGTTGCCGCAGTCGCCTGGAAGCCGGTCAGGGGGCCGGGGCAGAGCAGAGCCTCCGGCCCCTCCTGGATGCCCGCCAAGGGCCAGGGGGCGGGCCTGGGGAAGCCCTGCCGCCACTGCCATCGTGGCTGCCGGCTCCCCGAATAGGCGACCGAGCTGGGGCTTGGGAGTCGTTGCCACCGCCGCTGAAGGCGCCTCCGCCGCACAGCTGGTCCGCGGAGACGCCGCTGCCGCCCGGGAGCCGGTCAGGAGCCGATCAGGGGGCCGGGGCAGAGCAGAGCCTCCGGCCCCTCCTGGATGTCTGAAGGCGCCTCCGCCGTACCGCTGATCTGCGGAGACGCCGATTGCCGCCCGGGAGCCGGTCAGGAGTCGATCAGGGGGCCGGGGCAGAGCAGAGCCTCCGGCCCCTCCTGGGTGCCTGAAGGCGCCTCCGCCGCACAGCTGGCCCACGGAGACGCCGCTGCCGCCCGGGAGCCGGTCAGGAGTCGATCAGGGGGCCGGGGCAGAGCAGAGCCTCCGGCCCCTCCTGGATGCCTGAAGGCGCCTCCGCCGCACAGCTGATCTGCGGAGACGCCGTTGCCGCCCGGGAGCCGGTCAGGAGTCGATCAGGGGGCCGGGCAGAGCAGAGCCTCCGGTCTCTCCTGGATGCCTGAAGGCGCCTCCGCCGCACAGCTGATCCGCGGAGACGCCGCCCCTGCCCGGCAGCATGAACATTGGTAGAGGCAGGGCAGAGGCGCTGGCCCCCGCTTATAACGGTTGCCAACGGCCCAGGTGATGAGGCGGAGATGTCCCGGCACCCCAGCAGCTGTTTCGGGAGGCAGCAGGTGGCACCATTGCCCAGCTCATCTGCCCGAATTTTTGGCCCCACCCCAGGGGTCCGCTGACATCCCTGGGGGGCTCCTGGGGGGACGCCTTACCGTTGGGGGCTACGGAGCTCTCCCCAGCGCGTCCGCCATCTTTGGAGCAGGAAAAAAAAAAAAAAATACTTCACAACGAAAAACTACTTGGTTGAGCTAAGCAGCCACAGTAAAGAGCCCAATAAGCTTTGAATCCACTTTCTTGGACAGGGGGAAATAAGGTGAAAATTAAATGGAAAACCACTCAAATCCCACACAGTAATTCTTGATCCTTCCTCTCTATGCACATACACTATCAATTTACGCACAGCCTTGGCAGAATCCAGATGTTCATTCCCAAAAGGGAGCTGCACCGCTTGGAGAAAATTTGAGGCGCAAGGAACTCAAGGCAAGGATTCCGGAGAACAAACCGTGTGAGCTACAGCCATAAACTCTCCATCATGCCAACAGTATCACACACGCGTATTTTAAAAGCAAATTCTGCCAATGGCCACAATTCAGGCCAAATTTTAATTTAATTTAATTTAATTTATTGAGATTTCTATACCGCCCTTCTCCCTAAGGGACTCAGGGCGGTTCACAGGGCATACATAAATAACAATACAAAAATTAAAAGAAAATTAAACCAATGCCCAATTAAAACAAGAATGATAAAATAATAAAAAACCTATAAAAACCCATATACCCCCATCAGGCCAGACCCGCTAGTTCAAATAAATGGGTCTTCAACCCGCGACGGAAGGATCGGAGGTCCGATGCCGTCCGGAGCTCAACCGGCAGTTGGTTCCATAATGCCGGAGCACCCACAGAGAAGGCCCTCCCCCTGGGGGCCACCAGTCGACATTCCTTGACCGGAGGCACCCTGAGGAGGCCCTCTCTGTGGGCACGCACAGGGCGGAGGGGAGTCGACGCCGGCAGCAGGTGGTCCTCGAGGTATTGCGGACCCATGCCATGTAGGGACTTAAAGATCATAACCAAAACCTTGAACCTTACCCGGAAGACAACTGGTAACCAATGCAGCTCACGGAGCAAAGGTGTAACATGGGAGTACCGGGAAACTCCCAAGACAACTCTCGCGGCTGCATTCTGTACCAGTTGGAGCCTCCGAGTAGTCTTCAAGGGAAGCCCCATGTAGAGAGCATTACAGTAGTCTAGGCGAGAGGTCACGAGCGCATGAGTGACCGTACATAAGGCCTCCTGGTTCCACTGGTGGACAGAGAGCGAGACAAATATTGTTCTAATATCACATTTCTTCACTCCATCTTCACATTCCATTCCAGGAGATGAGGCAATGATAAATGACATGACTGGCCAATAATAATTGAAAGACAGCTTGCCAGTATCTGGATACACACGGAGAACCAAAATGTGGGATCACAGAAGTAACAAAAATCCTATTTTGAAAAGAAAAAAATAGCGCCAAACCAGTTCTGTAGCCCCCCTAGAGTGAATGATAACCCATTACATATAATAAAAGAAACTATTACTTCTGGAATGTTCATTAAAATATGCAAGTCAAAGATTTTCCAAATCCTAAAGTCCAAATTTCATGGTTCAGCAGCAGAGAACAGCTGGAGCAAACGCTTTAGCAGGGACACAGTCCTAGACTATGACAAAGAATAAGCCATCGCCAATTGGTCTCACCTGTAGCCACCAGAGATCTCTTGACAAAAGATAGACTATCTTAAAACCTCCTCTATGCACTACAGCAGGGGTGTCAAAGTTGCAACGTTTCGCAACATTTTTTTGCCAATGCCGGCAATGGGTGGGCGCAGTTTCGCTGTGATGCAACCAGCCCGTGGGCCGGCACTGAAAAAAGTGACTTATGACCATTTTTCACACTTATGACTGTTGCAGTATCCCCAGGGTCATGTGATTTACATTCGGATGCTTGGCAACTGATTCATACTTATGACGGTCACAATGTCCCAAGATCATGTGATCACCTTTTGCAACTTTTTGACAAGCGAAGTCATGGGGGGGGGCAGCTCATCACTCAGGTTGCAGGGTGCCTGTGTGGGGGGAATCCATGGGTCCCTGGTGGAAGGGGGTGGGACTGGGTGGGTGACCTCCTTCCTCCCTCTCCCCCATTGTCCCTTCCTTCCTTCTTTGTCCCTTTCCCCTTCCCTCCCTCCCTTCCACTGTCCCTCCCTCCCTCAGGTTGCAGGGTGTCTGTGTGTGCGGGAGGGGGGGGGAATCCATGGGTTACTATTGTGAGTGGGCAGGAGGGAAAACAAACTTTTCAATAGGCAAGTTACTGTTTATACTCTGAAGGGCAAATATCCCTTTCTTCTTTCCTTCCTTTCTTCCTTCCCTCCCTTTGTCCCTTCCTTCCTTCCTTCCCTCTCTCCCACTGTCCCTAGCTTTCTTCTTTCCTTCCTTCCCTGTTTTTTTTTTAATAACTTGATCGTTATTTCAAAAAGTTCTTTTTATTCCTCCACCAACCTCGGTTCATTCTCAGCAGTTCACAATTCTGGGCTTCTTTTGTCACCTTTTTGTTTTTCCAGTTCTTCCCTAAGATTTTTGGGTCGCTTCTTCTCTTTTTTTTTCTCCTCCATTCTCTGAGCAATTGTGCTTTCAACGAGTCCAACTCCCCCACCCCACCACGTCTCCTTTCCCCATTATTTCCTCTTGCTACCAGGCACTCTCGGTTTAGGAAAAACCGCTTTCTGAAGTCCAAGATAGGGAGGTATCAGACACAGTCACGCTTCCGTTGCAGTTGCCCTTAAAGTCCCGAAATTGGGCTTATTTTGCTTCCATAAAGATCGTTCTTTCCCAAGCGGGCTTTGGCTGCCTCAGAAGGCGCGAGGGGCCTTGCTCCTTATCGGAGACGCAGAGAGAGGGAGGCCAAAAATCCACCCTCAGACAGCGGCGGCGGGGGCAGACCCTGGGGCTGGGCGGGTGGCGCCCATCAGCCTCCTTGGGGACGCGCCTGTTGGAAAAGGGCGGCAGCAGCGGTGGCCACACGGAAGACAGGTGCAGTGCTGAGGCGATGGAGCGTGGTCTGGGAGGACGTGGCGTCTCCGCAGCTTCACTTCAGAGGGGACTCGCTACCTGCCCACCCGCCCGCGTGGCTCCTTCCCCGGGCGCTTCACGTCCAGCTCTACGAAAGGCCTGCAAAGGGCGATGGGAGAGGAGCGGGCACAGGGCCAATCAGGAACCCTGCTAGGGGGCAAGCCGGCATGAAGAGAGAGAGAGAGAGAGAGAGAGAGAGAGAGAGAGAGAGGAGAGAGAGAGAGAGAGAGAGAGAGAAGGGAAGCACAAGTGCCTCTCTCTCTCTCTCTCTCTCTGCAAATGCTGGAGGACTGGGAGCCGTAGTCGAAGGCTGAAACGCCTTCAGCTATAACTGCTCGCACGTGTTTGTGTATGTGAGAGCAGGGATTAATGCTGCTTTCCAGGTGATAAGTGCTTCTTCGGGGCTCAGCAGCTCCAGCTGCATCCTGGCGCTGATCCTGGCACTTCTGCTGAGCCCTGACAGCCTTGAAGAAGCACCAAACAGCTGCAAAGCAGCACTGATCCTGGCGCTTGAGCCCTGGCAGCCCCAGCGCCAGGCCACCACCTCCCTCCCAGCCTCACCAGCTGGGGCTGCCGCCGAGAAGCCATCGACCCACTGGGAGCTCTCTGTGGACTGGAGTCCATGGGTGGAGGTTGGGGCTGGCTGTACAGAGTCAGCAGCTGATCGGTATGTACGGCTGGCCCCGACCTCCGCTGACAGGCTCCAGTCCACGGAGAGCTCCCGGCGGGTCAATGCAGCGAAGGGGGGGAAGGAAGGCAACACCGCGTACCAGCAGCCCGGTGCTCATATACCACCAATGGTACACATACACATACTACTGCTTCAGACATAGAAAATGGAGAAAAATTCAAACTGGTGGGACTCCCTGTTGAAAGAATTTGGGTATGAATAAAAGGAAAAACAAAACTGATACCATTTTGGAATATATAGATCACATGTATCAATTTTGTTTCTCTTCTATTCTTACTCATCTCCTTTCAAAAAGATTGCCACACTGCAGCTCCAAGATTTTTGGGCAAGTATATTTTTTCTTTATGTACAATGCAACATTCCATGCCTTTTACTAGGTTTTCCACTGTTAAATAAATTGTAGGCTTTTCACGCTATGTACCAATCATGTATACTATCCCACCAAGTTGTGTCCTTGAATTAAGCTCTCTAGTTCTCACTGTTTACTTTTTATACTTCGTGCAGTGGTGTAGAACATCTGAGGTTTTGAGTACTGTATATAGTAGTGTCTCTGTTGCGGTGCCCTCTGCAGCCCCATCCTAGCCGCCTGATATTCCTATTTACAGTCCCTATCTGCTTACTCACTCAGCTCCTAAGTTTATAAAACTGCCAATAAAACAATACAATAAAACCAGGCGCGGACAACTATGGCAACTTTACAATCCTGCAGACCTCAATTCCCAATTTTATTCCCCTGAATAAAACCAATAATCCCTGAGCAAAAAAAGCAGTCAATCTAATGATGAAGGGCCCGAGTCTTGGGTCTCTGAGAGATGGCTGGGCAGGGGTAGGGGCCGTCAACATAAATTTAGTAAGAGGCCCCTGATTATGTTTTTATCAAAAAATTTTATGGGGTTGGGGAGGGGGGTGGGAGATAGAGGTTGTCTGGCTTTGGGGGGCAGCCAATCAACCATAGTCCAGGCTAGACTTGGGTCCGACCGCGCGGGGGGAGAACGAAGGGTCGTTGTCTCCGGAGCTCATGAGCGGGTCGTGGGGTTACCAATTCCCACGACGGGGAATGGCAGCAGGCGGATAGACAGGGGGCCATATCGTTACCGGGAGCGCCGTCTCCGCTATTTGCAAGCGGTGGGGCGCTCCGACCCTCTGCTTCTTCCCCGAGGTTCCGGGAGCGATGATGTGCAGCCTCCTGAGCTCCGGCTGGTGTACCTGAATGCCAGGTCCGTGGTTAACAAAGCTCCCCTTGTTAGGGATTTGGTTGAGGGTTAGTTAGTTAGTTAGTTAGTTAGTTTATTTGATTTATATACCGCCCTTCTCCTTGGTGGGACTCAGGGCGGTTCACAGGGCATACATAAGAAACACTATACAAAAATTAAAAAGAATTAAATCCATGCCCAATTAAAAACAGAAGTACAGATTAAAAACAATTAAAAGCCCATAATCCCCCATCAGGCCAGACCAGCTAATTCGAACAGATGGGTCTTCAGGCCCCGACGGAAAGTTCGAAGGTCTGGTGCCATCCGGAGCTCCACCGGCAATTGATTCCATAAAGCCGGAGCCCCCACAGAGAAGGCCCTCCCCCTGGGGGCCACCAGTCGACATTCCCTGACTGGCGGCACCCTGAGGAGGCCCTCTCTGTGGGAACGCACAGGGCGGAGGGGAGTCGATGCCGGCAGCAGGTGGTCCCTGAGGTAACCCGGACCCATGCCATGTAGGGCCTTAAAGATCGTAACCAGCACCTTGAACCTCACCCGAAAGACAACTGGTAACCAATGCAGCTCGCGGAGCAAAGGTGTAACATGGGAGTACCGGGAAACTCCCAAGACAACTCTCGCGGCCGCATTCTGTACCAGTTGGAGCCTCCGAGTGGTCTTCAAGGGAAGCCCCATGTAGAGAGCATTACAGTAGTCAAGGCGAGAGGTCACGAGCGCATGAGTGACTGTACACAGGGCATCCCGGTTCAGATAGGGCCGCAACTGGCGCACCAGGCGAACCTGGGCGAAAGCCCCCCTAGTCACGGCCACTATATGCTCTTCCAAAGTAAGCCGTGAATCTAGAAGGACTCCCAAGTTGCGAGCCCTATCCACGGGGGGTAAGAGCTCACCCCCCATAGAAAGAGATGGAACATTTGGAATGTCCCGGGATGCCGGAATGCACAGCCACTCAGTCTTGTCAGGGTTGAGCTGAAGTCTGTTCCTCCCCATCCAGACCCGAACCGCCTCCAGGCAACGGGACATCACGGCGAGGGCATCACTGGGGTGGTTTGGGGTCGAAAAGAAAAGTTGGGTATCATCGGCATACTGATGATACCCAACTCCAAAACCACGAATGATCTCACCCAGCGGTTTCATATAGATGTTGAACAGGAGAGGCGAGAGAACCGACCCCTGAGGAACTCCACAAACGAGAGACCTAGGGGCCGATCTCTGCCCCCCTGCCAACACCGACTCCGAGCGTCCCAGGAGATAGGAGGAGAACCACTGAAGAACTGTGCCTCCCACTCCCAATCCCCTGAGACGCCGCAGCAAGATACCATGGTCGATGGTATCGAAAGCCGCTGAGAGGTCTAATAGGACTAGGACAGAGGAATGTCCCCTATCCCGCGCCCTCCAGAGATCATTCACCAGAGCGACCAATGCCGTCTCCGTGCTGTACCCGGGCCTGAAACCCGATTGGTAGGGGTCCAGATAATCCGCTTCATCCAGGACCAGAGGGAGCTGATGCGCCACCACACTCTCAACAACCTTCGCAAGAAAGCGAAGGTTGGAGACTGGACGAAAGTTGTTCAAAACGGCTGGGTCCAGGGCAGGCTTCTTGAGGAGAGGTCTCACCACCGCCTCCTTCAAGACGGTGGGGAAATAACCCTCACTCAAAGAAGCAGATATAACCGCCTGGAGCCAGCCTCGTGTCCTCTCCCTGGCTGCATAAACCAGCCAGGAAGGGCACGGGTCCAACAAACATGTGGAGGAGCTCAGCCTCCCCATAATCCTGTCCACTTCATCAGGGGTCACAGAATCAAACTCTTCCCAGATAACATTGACAAGACCGCCCGTGTCCTGATCGCCTGACTCTGCCCAGCTGGAGTCCAAACCGGTCCGAATCCGAGCGATTTTATCCGACAGATGATGACTAAATTCCTCGGCACGACCTTGCAAGGGATCCTCCCTCACCTCCTGATTGAGAAGTGAGCGAGTCACCCTAAACAAGGCGGCCGGGCGATTATCTGCGGACGCGATGAGGGTGGAGAAGTAATTACACCTCGCCACCCTCATCGCTGCGAGATAAGACCTAATATAGGTTCTTAACCGCAACCGGTTAAGAGCATGCGGACCTGGCTTGCATCACGGAGACTTGGTTGGGCCCAGAGGGTGGGGTCCCTTTGGTTGACCTTTGCCCACCAGGCTTCCGGGTGCTACACCAGCCTCGAGCTCAGGGTAGGGGTGGGGGTGTGGCGGTGATTGTTAGGGAGACCTTATGTCCGCGGGAGACCACCGTTCCTCAGATAGTCGGGTGTGAGTCTCTCTTTATGAGATTTGGCTCTGGGGCGCAGCTGGGCTTGCTGCTCGTGTACATTTCGCCTAGTCGCGTAGCGGCAGCCCTGCCCGAGCTGCTCGATATCCTCTCGGGGTTGGTGGTTGAGTTCCCCAAACTTATAGTTTTGGGAGACGTCAACCTACCATCCCTGGGAGGTTCATCTGAGCTTGCTCGGGAGTTCATGGCTTCCATGACGGCCATGGACCTGACGCAGGTAATTTCTGAGCCAACTCATGAGGGAGGCCACACCCTTGACCTGATTTTTTTATCTGGACGGTGGTTGGATGATCTTGGTGGGGGCTTTCCATTTATTATGCCCCTGTCATGGACCGATCATCACCTCCTGCGGCTGGTCTTCCATTTTGCCACCCCCCGCCGTGGGGGTACGGAGCCAACTAGATGGTACCGCCCCAGACGCCTAATGGATCCTGATAGATTCCAAGCGGCGCTGGGGTCCCCACCTGCCTCCATTGCTCACAGCTCGGCGGATGCCTTAGTGGAAGCCTGGGAAAGGGCAGCCACTGAGGCACTCGACCGGGTTGTACCCTTGCGGCCCCTGACCCGGCGCAGATCCCAGCGAGCTCCATGGTTCTCCGCGGAGCTCCGGGAGATGAAGCGTCGGAAACGGGGTCTAGAGAGCTGCTGGAGGTCCAGCCGATCTGAACCCGACCGATTGCGGTTAAGAACCTACATTAGGTCTTATCTCGCTGCGATGAGGGAGGCGAGGTGTAATTACTTCTCCACCCTCATCGCGTCCGCAGATAATCGCCCGGCCGCCTTGTTTAGGGTGACTCGCTCCCTTCTTAATCAGGAGGTGAGGGAGGATCCCTTGCAGGGTCGTGCCGAGGAGTTTAGTCAACATCTGTCGGATAAAATCGCTCGGATTCGGACCGGTTTGGACTCCAGCTGGGCAGAGTCTGGCGATCAGGACACGGGCGGTCTTGTCAATGTTATCTGGGAGGAGTTTGATTCTGTGACCCCTGATGAAGTGGTCAGGATTATGGGGAAGCTGAGTTCCACCACATGTTTATTGGATCCGTGCCCTTCTTGGCTGGTTTATGCAGCTAGGGAGAGGACACGAGGCTGGCTCCAGGCGGTTATATCTGCTTCTTTGAGTGAGGGTTATTTCCCCACCGTCTTGAAGGAGGCGGTGGTGAGACCTCTCCTCAAGAAGCCTGCCTTGGACCCAGCTGTATTGAACAACTTTCGTCCAGTCTCCAACCTTCTCTTTCTTGCGAAGGTTGTTGAGAGTGTGGTGGCGCATCAGCTTCCTCTGGTCCTGGATGAAGCGGATTATCTGGACCCTTACCAATCGGGTTTCAGGCCCGGGCACAGCACGGAGACGGCATTGGTCGCACTGGTGAATGATCTCTGGAGGGCTCGGGATAGGGGATATTCCTCTGTCCTAGTCCTATTAGACCTCTCGGCGGCTTTCGATACCATCGACCATGGTATCCTGCTGCAGCGTCTCAGGGGATTGGGAGTGGGAGGCACGGTTTTTCAGTGGTTCTCCTCCTATCTCCTGGGACGCTCGCAGTCGGTGTTGGCAGGGGGGCAGAGGTCGACCCCTGGGACTCTCGCTTGTGGAGTTCCTCAGGGGTCGGTCCTCTCGCCTCTCCTGTTCAACATCTATATGAAACCGCTGGGTGAGATCATTCGTGGTTTTGGAGTTGGGTATCATCAATATGCTGATGATACCCAACTTTTTATTTCGACCCCAAACCACCCCAGTGATGCCCTCGCTGTGATGTCCCGTTGCCTGGAGGCGGTTCGGGTCTGGATGGGGAGGAACAGACTTCAACTCAACCCTGACAAGACTGAGTGGCTGTGCATTCCGTCTCCCCGGGACACTTGGGATGTTCCATCTCTTTCTATGGGGGGTGAGCTTTTACCCCCTGTGGATAGGGCTCGCAACTTGGGAGTCCTCCTAGATTCACGACTCACTTTGGAGGATCACATAGTGGCCGTGACTAGGGGGGCTTTTGCCCAGGTTCGCCTGGTGCGCCAGTTGCGGCCCTATCTGGACCGGGAGGCCTTATGTACGGTTACTCATGCGCTCGTGACCTCTCGCCTAGACTACTGTAATGCTCTCTACATGGGACTTCCCTTGAAGACTACTCGGAGGCTCCAACTGGTACAGAATGCGGCCGCGAGAGTTGTCTTGGGAGTTTCCCGGTACTCCCATGTTACACCTTTGCTCCGTGAGCTACATTGGTTACCGGTTGTCTTCCGGGTAAGGTTCAAGGTTTTGGTTATGATCTTTAAGTCCCTACATGGCATGGGTCCGCGATACCTCGAGGACCACCTGCTGCCGGTGTCGACTCCCCTCCGCCCTGTGCACGCCCACAGAGGGGGCCTCCTCAGGGTGCCTCCTGTCAGGGAGTGTCGACTGGTGGCCCCCAGGGGGAGGGCCTTCTCTGTGGGTGCCCCGGCTTTGTGGAACCAACTGCCGGTGGAGCTCCGGACGACATCAGACCTCCGATCCTTCCGTCGCGGGTTGAAGACCCATTTATTTGAACTAGCGGGTCTAGCCTGATGGGGGTACATGGGTTTTTATTGGCTTGTTTTATTCTTGTTTTAACTTGGGCACTGATTTAATTGTTTTTTAATGTTTGTAATGTTTATATTGTTATTTATATTTATGCCCTGTAAACCGCCCTGAGTCCCTTTGGGAGAAGGGCGGTATATAAATCTCAATAAATTAAATTAAATTAAAATTAAAAATTAATGAACAAGCGGTCTCTAAATTTCTCTATGAGAAATTTCTTAATGTTGAGAACAATCAACCGGTGGAATGCCTTGCCTTCAGAAGTTGTGGGTGCCCCATCAGTTGAGGCTTTCAAGAAGATGACTGACAGCCATTTATCTGAAATGGTATAGAATTGTCCTGTTTCTGCAGGGATTCTTCTCTCTTCCGACTCTGTTATTCTATATTCGATGACAACTGATAGTTTACACGTGCCTGAATTAAATGGCCTGGTTTTCATGTATTTTTTGAAACAAAGCACAGGAGCCTTTCTGACAAGTTTCCCACAACTGAAGCTCCTTCCTGACCATCCCACTATGGGACACCCATAACCTGTGGGAACACAAGGAAGGCCTCCCGAGCTGATCTTAGCCCATTGATTGGATGGTATATTAGAATAATCCTTGAGATTCTTAGACCGTAAGCCATTCTGGGCTTTTTAAACTGATCTCAACACACTCAATTAGTTCTGGTAGTTCACACAAAGCCACTGCCATATTTCTAGAACAAGTATTACGTACACAATTTCATTTTTGCCTGCTTAATGATTGGGCAAGTGCACTCTGTGCTGCTCATTTAAGGACACTGGTTTACTTTTAATTTAAAATGATCATCATAATCCTGGGATATTGCTTTTATATATAAATAATATTTTTTCTATACTTAATATATGTAGTTGTTTTTCTGATTTAAATGCTTAACTCTGTAACCTTCAAAGACAATTTTGATTACTGAGCAAATACCACCATCACCATAACCAAAATTATTGAAATTACTGCTTCACAGAACCATTCTACACAAATCTACTCAGAAATTAATTCAGACACATAAGCATAAATCCACTGACTTAAACTGTAATCCTCTAGATACTTATTTAGAAATTAAATTGAATTTAAAATACAGTGTTAAATCACTGTCAAAGTACTAGTGTTTGCTTTACACAAAATCAGTTTATACACAAGAATATCACAATATACATCAACACTATTTTCCATCATTTCTTCCAGACATATAAACTTCCAAACATATAAACATGAAAAAGGTAATTATGCGGGAAATCATTTTGTTAAATTACTAATCAAAATGCCATTTAAATTTTTTCTACTGACCCTAGTCCACAATGAGAAATAAGCAGACAACACAACACTGGGAAAGACTACAACCCCACAGATGCGTCAAAATAGATCTCAGAGTATAAAGCAAGTAACAAGGAACTGAAAGTCAGCAAATTTGAAACTCTACACAAACCATTTTAAGAGGAAAAATTTGAGAATTGCAGTGGGAATGTGGAAAGTGAATGGGAGTCAATGCAGAGATATTAATGGACAAAACACTCCATTACTACAGGAAAGTATGGACCAAAAGTTCCATTACTACAGGAAAGTGAAGGACCACAGCTCAGTGATAAGGTATACACTATGGGTAAAGGTAAAGGTTCCCCCGCACATGCGTGCTAGTCGTTTCCAACTCTAGGGGCCAGTGCTCATCTCCGTTTCAAAGCCGAAGAGCCAGCGCTTGTCTGAGGACGTCTCCGTGGTCATGTGGCCGGCATGACTAGACGCCAAAGGCGCACGGAACGCTGTTACCTTCCCACCATAATGGTCCCTATTTTTCTACTTGCATTTTTTACGTGCTTTCGAACTGCTAGGTTGGCAGAAGCTGGGACGAGTAACAGGCGCTCACTCTGTTACGCAGCACTCAGGATTCAACCCACCAAACTGCCGACCTTCTGATCGACGAGCTCAGCGTCCTAACCCGAGCCACCGCGTCCCTACACTATGGGTATAATATGTCAAATCCAATTTGCTGCGTCTCTAGTCAAAATAATCTCCTATCAGAAGACAAGTCTCAAGAACTGCCCTTCTATATTTCACTATAGTAAGTATATCAATATCAACAGCTACCAACTGTGCCAGCAGTTAAAAGAAAAATTTGGCCTCCTGTTTGAGGGAGCCCTGCTCAGACATGCTGGTCAAACATTTACTCCTTTTTCAAGTATTAAAGTCCAGAGCCTTGGTGGAGCAGTGGGCTAATGCCTCCTTAAGTAACACCAGCTGCCTGCAATTAGTGCAGGTTCGCGTCCCACCAGGCTCAAGGTTGACTCAGCCTTCCATCATTCCGAGGTAGGTAAAATGAGAACCTAGATTGTTGGGGGCAGTAAGCTGACTTTGTAATAATGCTGCTTGGGGGGGGGGGGCGAAAGCCCTAATAAGCAGGCATATACATAGAATGAAGGCTATTGCTAAGCACATTGATTTGTGCTTTAGATTGTAAGCCACCCTGAGTCTTCGGAGAAGGGTGGGATATAAATGGGATTTTTTTAAAAAATGCTCCTTACTATTAGTAGTTCAGATCTTTTTGGACAGAGCAATACAGGTAGTCCTTGACTTACAACCATTCGTTTCATGACAGTTTGAAGTTACAACAGCACTGGGAAAAAATGACTTAGGACCAACACTTATGATCACTGCAGCATCCCCACGGTCAAAATTCAGACGCTTGGGAACTGGAACGTACTTATGACGGTTGCAGTATCCTGTGGTTATGTGATCACCATTTGCAACCTTCTCAGACGGCTTCTGATAAGCAACGTCAATGGGGGGAAGCCAGATTCACTTAATGACGTTTCACTTGAGAACAGCAATGATTCATTTAACAACTGTGGCAAAAATGGTCATAAAATGAGGCACAACCCATTTAATAACTGCCTTAACAACAGACATTTTGGGTTCCACTATGGTCATAAGTCAAGGACTACCTGTAGACCACGGGGATTAAGAGCAGGTCAAACATAATAAGCCACTTTGGACTAGTGCAAAAGTAGGCAACCTTGACTCTTTTATAACTCGTGGACTTCAATTCCCAGAATTCCTGAGCCAGCATGGCTGGCTCAGGAATTCTGGGAGTTGAAGTCCACGAGTCATAAAAGAGCCAAGGTTGCCTACCCTTGATGTAGTGGTTAAGGCACCAGACTAGACAGCAGAGACTGTAAGTTCAAGTTCCGCCTTAGCCATGAAAGGTAGCTGGGTGGCTTTGGGCCAGTCACTCTTTCTCTCAATCCAACCCACCTCACAGGGTAGTTGTTTTGGGGAAAACAGGAGCAGGAAGGCATGCTAGAGATGTTTGCTGCCTTGAGTTATTTGCAAAAAAAAAGGTGGGATACAAACAAACAGGTAAAATATACTGAGGAATGCTCAAGCGCAAGAGCCCAACAGCATGATCCTCACCAGCTCATCCAAAAGGAAAAGAAGTCAGGGGATGCTAAACTCATGCAAAATAGCCCACTCAAGTGATCTCTGACAAGAAGGAGAGACTGCAGCTCAGGGAACTTAAAATTCTGGCTTGGTTAAAAAGGTGAATGACCAATTATACAATTCTTCAACTAGGGCTAGTCGATGCTTAAGCCCTTGGATGTCGCTATCAGCCAGAAACTTTATACTAGGTACAATATACCAACAATCCATTCATTGGTTTTATATCTTATAGGAAACAATAAATTGGGCATCTATTACTGCAGCTTTTGATGAGATCTTGTTTTCTCTCTAAACAATTATATCGCTCACATTACCTTAAATTATACCTATTACATATTAAGAGTATGTCTCTGCCTCTGCCTGGCAGGGATTTCAGTCCATCATTTGCAGGCGGTGAGATGTCAAGCCTACAGAGTCTCCAATATTTTTTTTTGCTTTGATGCTTTTTTCCTATGTATTTTTTCTGCACTTTTTTCTTTTCTTTTGCTTCTATTAACTTTCATCTTTTTAATTGTAATCTTTAATAATATTACTAATACAAATAATCGATTACCACAAAAAAGATTTTAAAATGAACAAAGTCAGAATATTTAAATACTCAATAGCTGCTAAGGTCTTCACAGCTCTACTATCAAAATCAGATAGCCCAAAATAACCTCACAGCTATGCAACTTGACAGTGACAAGTGAATGTGAGGGAGCCAATGAGAACTCAAACTAAAAAAAGACATATGACTCACGGGTAGCAGAAGCAAGCAAAAGTAGAGGCAGGTATCACTTATGGTCAAACTAATGATTTCAAAACATATTAAAGGTAGCAAATTTTGTCACTTCTGTTCAAAAAAGAAAAGTATCAGTGATATTCCATATTTAATTAGTCTAATTTATACAAAGCATATTATTTTGAATAACTGTTAAAATTAAAAATATTCCCACTAGACAAAATGGATACAGATCTTTTTTTAGTCAGGCCTATTCTGACCTAGGTTAAAACTCAGAGGTACCTGCTGAACATTTAAAAAAAGTGCAAATACAGGTGGTCCTTGACTTACTTAGGACCACAACTGAGTCCAAAATTTATGTTGCAGAACGAGAAATTTGTTATGTGAGTTTTGCCCCATTTTACGACTTTTCTGGCCACTTTTGTTCAATGAATCACTGTAGTTGTTAAATTAATAACACAGTTGTTCAATGAATTTGGCTTACCCACTGACTTTGCTTGTCAGAAGGTCGCAAAAGGGGATCACCTGACCCCAGCATAAATGTGAGTCAGCTGCCAAGCGTCTGAATGTTGATCACGTGACCATGGGGATGCTGCAATGGTCGTAAGTGTAAAAACCGGTCATAAGTCACTTTTTTCAGGGTCGCTGTAACTTTGAATGGCCCCTAAATGAACTGTTGTCAGTTGAGGACTACCTGTAGTGGATGTTTCTTAGATTTCTGCATATCTATTTGTATTTGTAGTGTAAACTACTTTGGAAACGCTGTCTATAGAAAAGTTGAAACAGATCCAGAACCTCTTAGAAAGTCATTCCGTCATATGGGTAGGCAATGCAGAACACTGGATTTGTCTCAATGAATTCATTCATG
Source organism: Vipera ursinii (assembly GCF_947247035.1). Taxonomy (NCBI): domain Eukaryota; kingdom Metazoa; phylum Chordata; class Lepidosauria; order Squamata; family Viperidae; genus Vipera; species Vipera ursinii. The sequence goes on from NC_139518.1 coordinate 10,508,326, forward strand.
AAATTTTAGCCTTCACGTTAGAAGAACTATATGAAACACTGACAGCAAAGGTTTCTTTAAAAGAACAAAATATTACACATTTTTCAGCTAGACTTTTCTAATGCAATTGTTCAAAATTTCTAAGAATATACTAGTATACAATAAGGCAGAATAGCTGCATCATAATTACATTTGGTACGGAAATAAAAGTGATTCCCAAGCTGTCACATTATGTGATTATATATAGATCACCCACTTCTACAAATGACTCAAGGCAGATTGCAATCAGAATGTAACACAACCTGATCAAACAGCAATTATCAATCTAACATAACTAAACTAAGGCACTTCTAGCACTACTAGTGTGCACCCAATCTGCAGAATAAAGTGTTCAAAGTCTTTTTGAAAACCAAGAAACTAGGGAAATCCCTCATGTCAGGATACAAGATGTTCCTAAAGGCAGGGGCAACCAGAGACAGCAAACTGTTGACTGCCCCCCCCACACACACACACACATCTGCTGGCTTCCTGTTGAATGGGACTGCAAATCAAATTTGAACAGGAAAGCCAGTCCTGGGGTATATTGTATAATTATAGGATACAGGTAACTTTATTTTCATGCACGAAGCGGACTTCATGAGAAATCCATGGGGTTTTTTTGTATGGGTACAAAACAGTATGGATTGCCACCATCTTCATCCAATATGCTTTTCTTACTTTTTTGCCTAGTCTATACATCGAAGGATTGCCATCTAAGTGCTAAAGTTTTCAGCAAGTACCGTATATACTTGAATATAAGCCGACTCGAATATAAGCCGAGACCCCAATTTTACCCCCAAAAAATGGAAAAAGTTGGTGACTCGAGTATAAGCCGAGGCTGGGAAATGCAGCAGCTCACCTTATGCTCCTCTCCAGAGATCTTCCCTCAGCAGCGGCCGGCAAAGTAGCTCGCACGCGAAACAAGCCCGGCAGAGGAGCCGGAGCGGCGAGCAGAGGCGCCCGGCCCAGATCCTGCAAGGCCCGGCCGAGACACGCCCCCAGCAGCGGAGCTGCTCCGGCTCCTCTGCCGGGCTTGATTTGCATGTGAGCTACTTTGCCTGATGCTGAGAAGACCCGCTTGGGCACTCGGGTTGCTGTCAGTCTCCGCAGGCCCTTCTCGTTTCCAGGAACGTCAAGCGCGCTTGGCTCTCCACCCCCACGGCAGGGCAGGGCAGGGCAGAGACTTGCTCGCCCTTCTGACGGCCCTGAAGAGAAACGAAGGGCTTGCAAACTCCCCGCGAGAAGCTGGGCGAAGCGCGCGGCTGGGCGAGTGTGTGCCTGCGCGCGTATTTACGAAAGAAACGCTCCGAGAGTTCTTCTTTCTCCGCCCCCTTGGGGGGAACTCTAGCGACTGCTATAGCCGCGCTTCTCTTCTCAGCTCCGAAAATAGGGATTTCTACTCTCTCTCTCTCTCTCTCTCCCCTCCCCACCCCGCATTCTCCTGCCTCTTCGATTGCGACAATAAAAGGGCGAAGGGTGCGCTGGTTTCTTCCTCCTTCCTCCCCCCCTCCCCTCCCCTCCCCGATTGTCAGGTGAGGCAGCTGGAGGTCTGGCCGGGAGATTGTAGCCGTTTTGAAACGCCGCGTCTTGAAACGCCCGATCAGCTGATTTTCGGGTGGAAGAGCCGCGGCTTGAATCTGTTTGCATCTGCCTGAATTAGACCGAAACGGCCTGAATTTGACCAGAGTTGCTTTGTAATGGCTGGAGGAACTGCAGAGGAGGTCTTGCCGGGAGATTGTGGCCGTTTTGAAACGCCGCGGCTTGAAACGCCCGATCAGCTGATTTTCGGGGCGGAAAGAGCCACGGCTTGAATCTGCTTGTATTTGTTTGAACTTAACCAGAAACGGCTCGTAATGGCTGGAGGAACTGTGGAGGGAGTGAATGCTCCAGCCTGGAATATTTGGAAAGGCTGGGGGAACCGGATGAACTGCAGCTTAAGCGACTGTTGCCGGAGGAGCCATGGCTTGAAACGCCCCAGTTTTGGGGCAGCGTTTGCTTGTTCCCTCCCTCCCTCCCTCCCTCCCCTTTCCCTCCTCTCTAAATCCTTCCTTCCTTCCTTCCTTCCTTCCTTCCTTCCTCCCTCCCTCCCTCCCTCCCTCCCCTTTCCCACCTCTCTAAATCCTTCCTTCCTTCCTTCCTTCCTCCCTCCCTCCCTCCCTCCCCTTTCCCTCCTCTCTAAATCCTTCCTTCCTTCCTTCCTTCCTTCCTTCCTTCCTTCCTTCCTTCCTTCCTTCCTTCCTTCCTTCCCCAGCCCTAATCCGGAAAGTGGAAGGAAAGAAGAGTAAAGGCTGGGCGGAGGAGGAGGGGAAGTTTAAAAAGGGGGCGGCGTTCCCTTTAAAAAGCCGCCCGCCACGCCGTGCTCCCTCGCAGCACTCGCGGCGGCTGGCTTCTTGGCTCCCGGTCTCCCCCAGGCTTCCCGGCTGTGATTGGCGAGCGAGCCTCCCGAGCTCCGGCGGCCGTGACATCAGCAGAAGCGGAGCAAGCAAAAGCGAAGGGGGAAGGAAGTTCACCAGCAGCACCTCGAGCCCGCTCCGAGCGCTGGCGGACGCGGAGCCGAAAGAGAAGCAGCATCTCTGCGCGCCCGGGCTGCTGGGGTGAAGTTGCAGCCGCCGCACCAACCAGCCGAGGAGAAGCAAGAGAAGGAAGTCGCCGCCGCTGCCCAGGCTGGGTTTCCTTGAAGGCTGCTGTTTGCACCCGGGAAGGAAAGTGCAGGAAAAAGGGCAAAGTGGCGAGCTAGCCCGGCATTCAACGTTTCTTCGCCGCTGCCATCCCCGAGAAGGCGAAGGGCTCCTATTTACAGCCACCCATCCGAGAGAAAAGCGGCTGTCGGTGCTTCGTCGGCCTTGATCCGGGACACAGCCTGACCTCCCCTCGTCCCGGGAGACTCTCGCTTCCCCCCACCCCCCACCCTCCCTACATCCCGAGCCTTCCAGATCTTCGCCTGCCTACTCGCGAGCAGGCATGTTTTCCAGCCCCTCCCCGCAAAAGATGCCGGGGTCGACAGCGTTTTTTCTACCCGGAACAAGCAAACACGCAGGCAACCCTGCACTATTCAGCTCAGTGAAGTCACGCTTGGTTAAAAAACAGATTTAATAATAATAATAAGAAGAAGAAGAAGTTGGGCTGATCAAATGTTTCAATAATGACTGAAGGAGAGCTGCTTGTACCTTGGTCTTTGTGCTGGTGTCTTGACATGCCAATACACTAGTACGGAAAGCTGCCGTTCACTTTCGGGGGGAGGAAAAAAAACACAACAACACCGCACACTTTCCGCCCCGAAAATCACAAAGACCAAGGTACAAGCAGCTCTCCTTCAGTCATTATTGAAACATTTGATCAGCCCAACTTCTTCTTCTTCTTATTATTATTATTAAATCTGTTTTTTAACCAAGCGTGACTTCACTGAGCTGAATAGTGCAGGGTTGCCTGCGTGTTTGCTTGTTCCGGGTAGAAAAAACGCTGTCGACCCCGGCATCTTTTGCGGGGAGGGGCTGGAAAACATGCCTGCTCGCGAGTAGGCAGGCGAAGATCTGGAAGGCTCGGGATGTAGGGAGGGTGGGGGGTGGGGGGAAGCGAGAGTCTCCCGGGACGAGGGGAGGTCAGGCTGTGTCCCGGATCAAGGCCGACGAAGCACCGACAGCCGCTTTTCTCTCGGATGGGTGGCTGTAAATAGGAGCCCTTCGCCTTCTCGGGGATGGCAGCGGCGAAGAAACGTTGAATGCCGGGCTAGCTCGCCACTTTGCCCTTTTTCCTGCACTTTCCTTCCCGGGTGCAAACAGCAGCCTTCAAGGAAACCCAGCCTGGGCAGCGGCGGCGACTTCCTTCTCTTGCTTCTCCTCGGCTGGTTGGTGCGGCGGCTGCAACTTCACCCCAGCAGCCCGGGCGCGCAGAGATGCTGCTTCTCTTTCGGCTCCGCGTCCGCCAGCGCTCGGAGCGGGCTCGAGGTGCTGCTGGTGAACTTCCTTCCCCCTTCGCTTTTGCTTGCTCCGCTTCTGCTGATGTCACGGCCGCCGGAGCTCGGGAGGCTCGCTCGCCAATCACAGCCGGGAAGCCTGGGGGAGACCGGGAGCCAAGAAGCCAGCCGCCGCGAGTGCTGCGAGGGAGCGCGGCGTGGCGGGCGGCTTTTTAAAGGGAACGCCGCCCCCTTTTTAAACTTCCCCTCCTCCTCCGCCCAGCCTTTACTCTTCTTTCCTTCCACTTTCCGGATTAGGGCTGGGGAAGGAAGGAAGGAAGGAAGGAAGGAAGGAAGGAAGGAAGGAAGGAAGGAAGGATTTAGAGAGGAGGGAAAGGGGAGGGAGGGAGGGAGGGAGGGAGGAAGGAAGGAAGGAAGGAAGGAAGGAAGGAAGGATTTAGAGAGGAGGGAAAGGGGAGGGAGGGAGGGAGGAAGGAAGGAAGGAAGGAAGGAAGGAAGGAAGGAAGGAAGGAAGGAAGGAAGGATTTAGAGAGGAGGGAAAGGGGAGGGAGGGAGGGAGGGAGGGAACAAGCAAACGCTGCCCCAAAACTGGGGCGTTTCAAGCCATGGCTCCTCCGGCAACAGTCACTTAAGCTGCAGTTCATCCGGTTCCCCCAGCCTTTCCAAATATTCCAGGCTGGAGCATTCACTCCCTCCACAGTTCCTCCAGCCATTACGAGCCGTTTCTGGTTAAGTTCAAACAAATACAAGCAGATTCAAGCCGTGGCTCTTTCCGCCCCGAAAATCAGCTGATTGGGTGTTTCAAGCCGCGGCGTTTCAAAACGGCCACAATCTCCCGGCAAGACCTCCTCTGCAGTTCCTCCAGCCATTACAAAGCAACTCTGGTCAAATTCAGGCCGTTTCGGTCTAATTCAGGCAGATGCAAACAGATTCAAGCCGCGGCTCTTCCACCCGAAAATCAGCTGATCGGGCGTTTCAAGACGCGGCGTTTCAAAACGGCTACAATCTCCCGGCCAGACCTCCAGCTGCCTCACCTGACAATCGGGGAGGGGAGGGGAGGGGGGGAGGAAGGAGGAAGAAACCAGCGCACCCTTCGCCCTTTTATTGTCGCAATCGAAGAGGCAGGAGAATGCGGGGTGGGGAGGGGAGAGAGAGAGAGAGAGAGAGTAGAAATCCCTATTTTCGGAGCTGAGAAGAGAAGCGCGGCTATAGCAGTCGCTAGAGTTCCCCCCAAGGGGGCGGAGAAAGAAGAACTCTCGGAGCGTTTCTTTCGTAAATACGCGCGCAGGCACACACTCGCCCAGCCGCGCGCTTCGCCCAGCTTCTCGCGGGGAGTTTGCAAGCCCTTCGTTTCTCTTCAGGGCCGTCAGAAGGGCGAGCAAGTCTCTGCCCTGCCCTGCCCTGCCGTGGGGGTGGAGAGCCAAGCGCGCTTGACGTTCCTGGAAACGAGAAGGGCCTGCGGAGACTGACAGCAACCCGAGTGCCCAAGCGGGTCTTCTCAGCATCAGGCAAAGTAGCTCACATGCAAAACAAGCCCGGCAGAGGAGCCGGAGCAGCTCCGCTGCTGGGGGCGTGTCTCGGCCGGGCCTTGCAGGATCTGGGCCGGGCGCCTCTGCTCGCCGCTCCGGCTCCTCTGCCGGGCTTGTTTCGCATGTGATTCCGGGCCAGGTGCTGCTGAGGGCGAGCAGAGGCACCCGGGCAACCCCAGCAGCATCAGGCAAAGTAGCTCGGCCGCGCGCAAGTCCTCGGTAAGTTCTTTTTTTTTTGTTGACTGGAGTATAAGCCGAAGTGGATTTTTTCAGCCCAAAAAGTGGGCTGAAAAATTCGGCTTATACTCAAGTATATACGGTATTACAGTTCTTCTAAAGGTGTATTAATGTGACTCTAAAACTAATCTCAGTACTGAAGATTATCTGCTTCTGCTGCTGATCTGATTCAATTACTATTTTCTCAATGAATTTCAGACAATCCTTCAATTTTATCTGGAAAGGGAAAAAAAAAACACCCTAATATTACTTTCAAGTAAGTACAACAAATTCCCTTCACTGAGAACTGTATGCAAGTCCAACCCAATATATTGGGCTGAGGGAGCTACTACTGCCAGAATTTTTACCACAGCCCTAATAAGCCTGGTGTGAAAGTTGCAAAATCCTAAAATGGTTTAGGAGCAGATGACAAAAGGCCCCTTCCTCACTTAAGAAATTGATCACTTACTGAAATAATATTCAGAGCCCCTCTTTAATGCCTCAGAAACCTCTGAGATGCAGAGAAACGTCTTTCCAAATGGCTAATCTAAGTCGTGATGTTTTCTTCTAGGAAAAGTTTTTTGCAGATTGTAAAAAAAATGATGAAAACGTGTCTGCTGGATAATTTTACTAGATGCTTAATTAATCTTTTACTGTTTTAGAGGGGTATTTTTAACTGTCAATTATTTGAGAATCCCCTTGAAGAGAAAGTCCAAAACTTAATGTTGATTTCAGAATACAAAATATAAAAAGCAACTCTTTTTGGTGCTTCCTTTCCCACCACAAACTTCAGCTGTTTTGATATAGATCATCTTCGCTGCCTTCTAGTTATACAAATTGTGGTAAACAATGAAGCAGCAATTAGAGCGTAACAATTTTTATATTGTTTTTTACTAATTTCAGCCAGGTTAGCCATAATAGTTATATTTCAGCAGAACTAAGCATTATTAAATATTCCAATTTTCATGACTCTCAATGATCAATGAATAATCACACTGACTTGATCATATGCTAAATAGGAAATGCATAGTATAACACCTTTGTGGAATGGGGAGAAAATCGGCATCAACAATATTTCTCAGAGGCAGGAAACTTAGCTTCATTAATATACAAGTAAGGATGTAGAGACCCTTCTCTAAAATCCTGGTTAGCCTGATTTTTTTTAAACTAGTTTCCAAATCTAGCCATCTGAAAGCTATCACCTGTATCGGGGTAACGAAACTAATATCTTTCATGTGCTCCTTGCAATGACCAGTAATTCCAACAAGCATGGCTAATGGTGATGGATGCTACAAGTTGTGATTCAGCATCTTCAGAGGGCCTCAGATGCTTTCACATTCTTCTTTGCTGCAAATGTTTCTGGCACATTATTTTCTTCGAAAGACAGGCTCTCAACATGTCTTTCAGTATCACAGTGGGGAAGGTTACTTTTTGTAAAAAAAAAAAAAGAGAGAGAGAAAGAAAAAACCAGATATAGGCTTCTGTAAGGAATAGTATCTCTTAGAATATGTAAAATGATAACAGATACATATTACTGTTCGGGTGATTGTAATAGCTATTAGCAAGTAAATATGTGATAGTCCTGCAAATGCAAAGGTAATATGGAACACTAAAGAAATAATCAGATTCAATGGCAGTTACTATTTTATTCTTTATAAAGTACTTCCAAGAAGGAAAAATGGGGTACTCAATGGCCTAAAAGATTTGACACTAAGCAGACCAGACCTTATTGAAATAGTTTCTCCTCTCAAAGGTCAATTTATCCAGCATGAAGAAGAGGATTTTCTCTGCCCTTATTTCTCAGGCTACAGAGCACAATTCTTTCACAAGTTTATATTTGGTCATAATTTAGCTTTTATAGCTATCGACTCATAACTTTAGTCAAGTTTTGACTTAGTTTTTCTGGTTGTTTTAATTTATATGTTGTATTTGGCTATCCACTTAACTACCTGAATGAAGAGGCACAATATCAATAAACAGATAACATGTTTGGTGTTGCTGTCTGCTCAGTATTCAAATTCAATCTAAATGAAATATAGTACAGAATTATTTTGAGAAAAAAAACCTGCCAATGGTTGTTTTAATATGACTTCATAACATAACTTTAAATCCCATTACCAAATGACTATTATTTACTTCTATACCACTCTTCTTTCCACTGGTGCCCAAAACAACTTAAAAAGAAATATAGTATGTTAAAGAACAAACAACTCTTTATAACTACTTTCACAAATCAGAACCAAATTGAAAAAAAAGTCATATAAACAGGAAATCTAAAAACTGCTTGATCTAGGAATCACTATTTTACAAATACCTGGATAAACAAGCACATCTTCAGCTGATGTCTATAACTGAGTTATTGTGATTGAAAATGTCCTGATGTCAGCCCTTGAACTCTGAACCAAACCAGCCTCTCGGGTTTTCCCAGCTACCTTCAGTGCATAGATTAGATGGTACTGGGGAAGATATTAAATTCCTAGTACCTAGTTAAAATTTTATAGACCAACGCCAACACCTAATACTGGGTCCAATAATTGAAGGAAACCCAGTGCAGCACTTTCAGCATTTTATATGGTGCAATTTAGCATATGATTTAATAAGCAGGTAGTTATAATGTACAGCAATAGCAACTTGTGGACAATCTTCTCAAGATGGTATCTGTATAAGCCAGGGGTGTCAAACTGCCGATCCACAGGCTGGATGGGTCATGCCGAAACCATGCCCATTCCATTACTAGCAATGGAGAAAAAGTTGCGATACGTTGCAACACGTCACGCGACGTTGCAAGTTTGACACTCCTGGTATAAGCCATTTGTGTGATTATCAGAGCATGGAGCTCTGATAATCACAGTTCAAGAGAACTGAGCTGGTAAATGAGCTGACTTGGTGAGATGGCCTGTGCTTCCAGTAACAAAATAGAAACAAAAACCCTCCAGCTACATACCTAATGAGGTGGAAAGGATACCATCACATCATCTTCCATTCTAATAACATCACTTCCACCTCCCTTCTTTTATATGCACAAAAGCAACAAAGAAACAAACTTCTGTTAAAACATCAATACCAGTTGATTGCAGCTACTTTTGGCATGAGGTAACTTCTACAAATTCAGGCACTGTCTCATTTTTTGATATAAAATATATGAAGATAAAATTTGAGTGAACTAAAGGAGAAATGTTTCAGTACAGAATATATCCCAACTTTTTACACACACACACACACACACACACACACACACAAAGTATATCCCTCATTATGGCTTCAATGAATGACTCCAGACATCCATCCGGTTTATCTTATTTTTTTTAATGAAACAACCCTCCCAGTTCAGAAACTTTATAAGCCATTTGGCTCAATGCTAACATAACATTTTTTAAAATTAGGATCTCCTTTTAGAACCTAGAAACTACACAAAAATGCTATGTTGAGAAATAAAAGACATAAAACTTCTTAGTACAACAAACGAAGAACACAGCTCATATGCTATGTAAGAATTCAAAAGTGTGACATGAAGCTATTAAATATTTTATAGAGATTCCTCCTATTCGTCTTACCAAACTATTAAGCACAGTCCTTGGAACATCTTTTTTTAAGTATCTTTCAAATTTCCATGAGACTTACTATATATATACTTAACCGCTACTCACTCAACTTGAAATAAAAAAACAATAACAAAAGAATATGGCATCCGATAGCAGGATAGAACAAGCAGCACAGTATATGCATGTAATCGCTCGCAATTAATTTACACAATGCACTGATAAACTAACATTCACACACCGCTGACCCGCTAGCAGCACTTCTCTAAAGGAAGGCAGAGGCCTCACACCATTAAAAGGGGTTAGGATTTTCAAGAATCCAAGGCTTGGCTCAGGAAGACAAGACTGACAGCCACAGCTGAGAGTATCCTGTATTGATCCTGCAACATCCTGGCATTCCAGAGAGGGTAGCAGGGGAAAAGGCTTTCTGGTGACATAAATAAAACTCCAGAGACCCCCCTCCCTTTCCCTCCCCCCCCCCCGGTCCTCCAAGACTACAGGAGCCACACATTATGCCACAAAAGTTGTGACCTGCAAAGTTTCCTGAATTTGGGAGGAAACGAAACTTCCACACGATGTCCTAGGACAGGGGTAGGCAACCTCGGCTCTTTTATGACTCATGGACTTCAACTCCCAGAATTCCTGAGCCAGCTGGCTCAGGAATTCTGGGAGTTGAAGTCCATGAGTCATAAAAGAGCCGAGGTTGCCTACCCCTGACCTAGGACTAACAATTCAGGCTAGTGGATCCCTTTTTTTTTGTTTTTTTGGTATTTTTAATTGTATGACTTCACACGGGGGTGGGGCGGGGGGGGGTGAATCGAGTAAAGGTCCCCCAGGAAAGACGGCACGATTAAGAAGAGAGAGAGAGAGAGTTCAAACCCCTAACCTGGCACACTCGTCCTGGGCTGGTGAAGCAAAAAAAAAAAAAAAGAAGAAAAAACAACAACCCTGCCCGTCCCCGTGTGTCTCTCTGCACTAGAAAACACACAAAGGAGACCGAAGCTTAATGGTTTATGGATGGGCTTAAACGGTTACGGGCACGGAGGGAGGGAGGGAGGGAGGGAGGGGGCTGAAAGGCATCCCGAGAGAACCGTCCTCCCCGAGGGCCGGGAGAAGAGACGAGAAGCCGCCCTCAAGTCTCACGGCATCCTTTTTTTTTTCCCCACTTCTGAGGATGAAACCTCCCCGCAAGCACCACAAAACGGCCTCGCCGCCTCCCGGCCCGCCGGCCTCTCCTCAGGTCTCCCCACACAGGCCCCTCACGGCTTTTCCCCCTCGCTCCCCTCTCCGGCCTGGGGCGGAAAGCCCCAAGACTGGTCGCCCGGGGAGCGACGGCGGCCGAGGCCTCCACAAACACACACACACAAACACACACACACACAACAAGCCCCCGCCATCACAGCTCCCGGCCTTTCCCCGCTGCCGCTCCCCCTTCCGCCGGTGGCGCCGACGGGAGGCGCGAGGCGCGGCGTACCTTGTAGAAGGCCCCGTTGGAGCCGCGCACTTCCACCGTCAGCTCCTCCATGTTGGGGCCGCAAAGGACGCCGGGAAGGGCTTCTAGAAACTATCGCCACCTGAGTGGGTTAGAGGAGGAAGGAAGGAAGGAAGAAGAAGGAGGAGGAGGAGGAGGGGACGCCCTCTCTCCCCCCCCTCCCCTGCCCCCGGGCTCTCTCCCCCCTCCGCACACCCGGCGCAGGCCCAGGGGCGCGGGAAGGCGGAGCGGCACGGCAAACGCGACAGGCGGAGGAGGAGGCGGCGCCGCCCTCGGTCGCCGCGGGCGACTCACAGCGGCGGAGGGATTTCCTCGGCGGTTCGGCGTCCGTCCCCCTCCCCCGGGCGCCTCGCGCAAGCCCCGAAGGCGAGTTCTGGCTTTTCCACCCCACCCCCCAGGGGGCGGGGCTTGCGCGTCGTCTTCCCGTGGCTGGTGTTGTGGTGGGGACTTCGACTCCCAGCATTCCTAGCGGCTCTTTAGCCGTTATTCTTTTTATTTATTTGATTTTAATTCCATTTATATCCCACCCTTCTCCGAAGACTCGGGGCGGCTTACAAAGCTTAGCAGTAGCCTTCATTCTATGTATATGCCTGCTTGTTAGGGCTTTCACACACACCCCAAGCGGCATTATTACAAAGTCAGCTTAATTGCCCCCAACAATCTGGGTCCTTTTATTTTAATTCCATTTATATCCCGCCCTTCTCCGAAGACTCAGGGCGGCTTACAAGCTTAGCAGTAGCCTTCATTCTATGTATATGCCTGCTTATTAGGGCTTTCACACACACACACACCAAGCGGCATTATTACAAAGTCAGCTTATTGCCCCCAACAATCTGGGTCCTCATTTTACCTACCTCGGAAGGATGGAAGGCTGAGTCAACCTTGAGCCTGGTGGGATGCGAACCTGCACTAATTGCAGGCAGCTGGTGTTCCTTAAGGAGGCATTAGCCCACTGCTCCACCAAGGCTCTTATACACTGGAGTTATACACTGGAGTAGGAGGCATGGGAGTTGTAGTGCAGTACCTGTGGTTGGGGAGTGGGGCGGGGGAGCCTCCACCACCACCCTTTCCTCTAGGACCGGTGATCTTTTGGTGGGCTTCGATGGAAGGTCGAATCGGAGCTGGGATGTCTCCGTGGTATCTCAACCTTGGCTGGTTTGAGAAGCAAGTCCCAGTGTTTCCCAGCCAGCATTCTGCCTGGGGAATTCTGGGACTTAGAAGTCCACTTTTTAAAACCGCCAAGATTAAGAAACACTGTTTTATTTTTACAAGCCATATGGGGAGCAGCAAGGTTGAGCGGGTGGCTGCTTGGGAGTGGTTAATCTTATACAAATCTATGGCATGAGGACAAACAGCCCTGGAAAAGTGACTTATGACCGCTTTTCACACTTAACGACTGTTGCAGCAGCCACATGGTCACATCACCATGCTCGGCAACTGGTTCATATTTATGATGGTCACAGTGCCGCAGAGTCATGTGATCACCTTTCTAACCTTCTGACAAGCAAAATCAATAGGGGAGCCAGATTCACTTAATAAAATGCAACAAAACTCACTTAACAAATGTCTCGCTTAGCGACAGAAATTCTGGCTCAACTGTCGTAAATTGAGCTGTCTTGTGTATTTGATCATAGAAAAGGGCATAAAGTGGAGCTAGAGAAGGGCCCAAGGAGAAGGTCTAGCTAAGATGGTCCAAGATTGGAAGCAGCATCCATATGAAGATTGTGGCCCTTGCAGGTTTTTTTAATGGAAAGGAGGTGTCTGACATCTGAAAAAGTGCATGGATAAGGTGAACCTGTTTTCCCAAAATCAGGATCATCCAGTGGTGGGATTCAAATATGTGACCAACCGGTTCTCTGTGTGGATGCTGCTTCCGGAAATCCATTCTGGGCCTGGGCAACAAAAATTAGCTACCGGTTCTGCTGAAATGGTACGAGCTGGCTGAATCCCACCACTGGGGTCATCTAATGAAACTGAACCCTAGAAGAATAGGACATATGAAAAATATTTTTTAAAATGCAACACATAATCAAATTCTGGAATTTGTTAGCACGAGATGTGGAGGATACCACCTTGGTTGGCTTCAGAGAAAAAGGTTGGACTCATTCCTGGAAGTTCTGGGGATCCATGATTCTTAACATGACAGCAGTGGGTCTGCCTCTGATGGCCATCTGCTGGGAAACTATTGGGCTTCTTAGGTTTGTTGGTCTGTGAGAGTTGTCCCAAAGGCGCTTTTTCCAAAAGGCACCTGGAAAACATTTCGCTTCTCATCCAAGAAGCTTATTTAGTTCTTCATGAAGTAACTCAAGAAACTTCTTGGATGAGAAGCAAAACATTTTAAAAGGGAAAAAAACCAAGAAAGTCAAGTTGTCTTTTGGAAAAAGCACCTTTTAATTCCATTTGGGACAAGCATGACCTGGAAGCTTGAGAATCTCCATAGATGTCTGTGAAAGTTGGTTGATCACTGGGTTGGAAGAATAGGGTACTGGTTGGAATGGACCAGGGGTCTGGTCCAGCCAAGCATTGCTTATGTTCTTATGAAGGATGGAAAGGCTGATGCCTCTGGGGTTCCTTCTAAGGAGTGTGGGAAGCCATGGATCCCTTTGCTATCAGCAGATGCCTCAAAATGGTGTTCTGTGGATTTGCCTAATCACTTATGGGAAACTGTGACCTTGTAACAGTGGTATACATATTTATTTATTTATTTATTTATTTTTGGGACTTATATGCCGCCCTATCTCCCGAAGGACTCAGGGCGGCTAACAACAATAAAAATAACAATACAAAAGTTAAAAGAAATTAAATAAACAGCCCCAATAAATAAGTTAAACTAAACAATTAAAAATTAAAAAGCATTTTAAAAAACCCTGTCGTCAGTCCAGGTCAGCCTGATGAAAAAGGAAAGTTTTAAGGCCGCGGCGAAAGGACCGGAGATCCGGGGCCATCCGGAGCTCAAGGGGGAGTTGGTTCCATAGGGCTGGCGCTCCCACAGAGAAGGCCCTCCCCCTGGGGGTCGCCAGCCGACATTGTGTAGCCGACGGCACCCTGAGGAGGCCCTCTCTGTGTGAGCGCACTGGGTGATGGGAAATCGTTCCCGGCAGCAGACGGTCCTGCAAATATCCCGGGCCTAGGCCATGTAGGGCTTTAAAGGTAAGTACTAGCACCTTAAATCTCACCCGGAGGACAACCGGTAACCAATGCAGCTCACGCAGGAGGGGTGTAATATGGGAGTATCGGGATGCTCCCATCACTACCCGCGCGGCCGCATTCTGCACCAGCTGGAGCCTCCGGGTGGTCTTCAAGGGCAGCCCCATGTAGAGAGCATTGCAGTAATCTTATCTGGGAGGTAACGAGTGCATGAGTGACCGTACGTAGGGCATCTCGGTCCAGATAGGGGCGCAACTGGTGCACCAGGCGAACCTGGGCAAATGCCCCCCTGGCCACGACTCCAATATGATCTTCAAAACTGAGTCGTGAGTCCAGGAGGACGCCTAAATTGTGTGCCCTATCAACGGGAGGTAACACCTCTCCTCCCATAAACAAAGATGGAACAAGTCGAGATGCCGGTATGTAAAGCCACTCAGTCTTGGCCGGGTTGAGCTGGAGCCTGTTCTTCCCCATCCAAATCCATAACGCTTCCAGGCAACGGGACATCACATCGAGGGCATCGCTGGGTTGGTTCGGGGTGGAGATGAAAAGCTGGGTATCATCAGCATATTGATGATACGTCACCCCGAAACCACGGATGATCTCACCCAGTGGCTTCATATAGATGTTGAACAGGAGGGGCGAGAGTACCGACCCCTGAGGCACCCCACAACTAAGGGGCCTAGGGGTTGACCTCTGCCCTCCTGCCAACACCATCTGTGAATGGCCCGAGAGGTAGGAGGAGAACCACCGTAAAACGGTGCCTCCCACTCCCAACCCCTCAAGACGTCGCAGCAAGATACCATGGTCGATGGTATCAAAAGCCGCTGAGAGGTCTAATAGGACCAGGACAGAGGAATAACCCCTGTCTCGGGCCTGCCAGAGATCATCCACCAGCGCGACCAATGCCGTCTCCATGCTGTACCCGAGCCTGAAACCCAATTGGTATGGATCCAGATACTCAGTTTCCTCCAGGACCAAAGGGAGCTGCCGTGCCACCACGCTCTCAACAACCTTCGCAAGGAAGTGAAGGTTGGAGACAGGACGAAAGTTATTTAAAATAGCTGGATCCAAGGCAGGTTTCTTGAGGAGGGGCCTTACCACCGCCTCTTTCAAGGCGGCAGGGAAGCACCCCTCACTCAAGGAAGCATTAATAACTGCCAGGAGCCAGCCTCGTGTAACCTCCCGAACCGCGTAAACCAGCCAGGAGGGACATGGGTCCAACAAACACGTGGCGGCACTTAATTTCCCCATGATCCTGTCCACTTCAACCGGAGTCACAGGATCAAACTTTTCCCAAATATTATCGGCCAAACCCATCGCTTCCCCCTCGTCAGATACTGCCCAGTCGGAGTCCAAGCCAGCCCGAATCTGAGCGATTTTATCCACCAGATACTCACTAAACTCCTCGGCCCGTCCCTGCAAGGGGTCCTCTCCCATCCCCTGATTTAAAAGGGAACGGGTCACCCTAAACAGGGCAGCCGGGCGGTTATCTGCGGATGCAATGAGGGTGGCAAAGTGAGCACGCTTCGCCACTTCCATTGCCACAAGATAAGATCTAGAAAAGGATCTTAACTGTGTTCGGTCAGACTCGGACCGACTGGATCTCCAAATGCTCTCTAGGCCCCTTCTCCGGCGCTTCATCTCCTGCAGGTCTACGGAGAACCAAGGAGTGAGCCGGGATCTGCACCGGGTCAGAGGCCACAAAGGCACAACACGGTCGAGAGCCTCCGAAGCAGCCCGTTGCCAGGCGTCAACTAAGGTCTTGACCGGGCTGTGGGAAAGGGAGGAAGAAATCAATCCAAGCACCGTCTGGAACCTATCTGGGTCCATCAGGCACCTGGGGCGGAACCACCTGGTCGGTTCCGCCTCCCAGCAGCAGGGAGTGGCATGACGGAGGCCCAGCCGCAGGAGATAATGGTCTGTCCATGAAAGGGGTTAAGATGTTGGAGTAACCCCACCCAGACCATTAAGCCACTGCCCAGAGATAAAAATAAAGTTGGGCGTGTTTCCCCCCTCGTGAGTCGGACCCTGAATAATCTGGGTCAGGTCCATGGCTATCATGGAAGCCATGAACTCTCAGGCCACCCCCGACATGCCACCCAGGGAAGGCAGGTTAAAATCTCCCAGAACCATAAGCCTGGGAAACTCAACCACCAACCCCGAGAGAGGCCAGAAATATATTAACAAGGGAGATCAGAGCAGCAAAAAGAAGCTACTCTGAAAAGCTAATGAATCAGGTCTAAACAAATGATCCAGCAAATATGACGAAAACAATTAAAAATATCACCGGCTACAGCAAACCTCTCCTGAAGGAAATCGACAACTGGTGGACGACCTGAATGTGTTTTACTGTAGGTTTGAGGAAACGACTGTCACCTATCTCCATCATCCCCATCTCAGATACACCAACAGCCACACCTCCTACAACTGACCCCATCCCCTTGGGTCCCCCACCTCTGGCAATCACAGAAAATAATATGCGAGGTCCAGGGCATTTTTTTTCTCATAGAACGCCCAGAACGGAGTTCTGGCACCTTTTTTGGATGGAACCTTGTAGGGTAGGCAAGGTGGATTCTATGACGTGTGTGAGTTCCAGCACCATTTATTTTGTTTTATTTTTACAAAAAAAGCACTGGCAAGGTCTATTTCACAGACAAAAGCTGGAAAAACACCAGGCCCAGACAAGGTAACTCCTCCTTGCTTGAAAGCTTGTGCTGATCAATTGGCCCCCATCTTCTCCCAAATCTTTAATAGATCACTAGAGATGTGCTAAGAGACGCAGTGGCTCAGTGGGTTAGGATGCTGAGCTTGTCGATCAGAAGATCAGCAGTTTGGCGGGTCGAATCCCGAGTGCCGCATAGCAGAGTGAGCGCCTGTTACTCATCCCAGCTTCTGCCAACCTAGCAGTTCGAAAGCACATAAAAATGCAAGTAGAAAAATAGGGACCACTATGGTGGGAAGGTAACAGTGTTCCGTGCACCTCTGGCGTCTAGTCATGCCGGCCACATGACCACGGAGACGTCCTCGGACAAGCGCTTGCTCTTTGGCTTTGAAACGGAGATGAGCACCGGCCCCTACAGCCAGAAACGACTAGCACGCATGTGCGGGGGAACCTTTACCTTTTACCTTAGAGATGTGCTATGTTCCTTCTTGCTTTAAATGCTCTACTATCATCCCAGTGCCAAAGAAACCCTCCATCAAAGAACTGAATGACTACAGACCGGTTGCTTTGACATCCGTAGTTTTATGAACACCTTTGAAAAGTTAGTGCTAGCCCACCTGAAAATCATCAAAGATCACTGTTAGACCCCTTGCATTTTGCCTACCGAGCAAATAGATCAGCAGATGAGGCTGTTAATATGGCTCTGCACTACATTCTACAACGTCTTGAATCTCCAAAGATCTATTCAAGGGTCCTTTTTGTAGATTTCAGTTCAACATTCAATACCATCATTCCAGATATTCTTCTCACTATACTAAATCAGCTAGCCATGCCTGATCACACCTGTAAGCGGATCATAAGCTTTCTAACAGACAGGAAGCAGCAAGTGAAGCTAGGCAAAATCACATCAGATACCTCTACAATTAGCACAGAGGCCCCTCAGGGCTGTGTGCTCTCTCCACTTCTCTCTATATACCAGTGATGGTGAACCTTTTACAGACCAAGTGCCCCAACTGCAGCCCCAAAGCCACTTATGTATCGTCGGGTGCCGGGGGCGTGGCCCATTGGGTGGGTGTGGCCAATTGGGTGGGCATGGCTGCGATGATAACGGCAGACTGGGTGGGTCTAAAAAGTTCAAACAATTCCAAATTTGTGAGATCTTTTTTTTCCCCGCAAGAAGTTGAAATTGATTGATTGAACCTTTTTTTTCCACACGGCGGCGGAGGCCTAAAGTGAAAAAATTTTGTAAAACCCAGCTGAAGGCCTAGGACTGGGGCAACGGCGCGTCTGCCCACAGAGAGGGCTCTGCGTGCCACCTGTGGCACGTGTGCCTTAGGTTGGCCACTATGGCTATATACCAATGACTGCAACTCAAGAGATCCCTCGGTTAAAGTACTGAAGTTTGCAAATGATACAACAGTGATTGGCCTCATTCGAGACAACAAATCGGCATACAGGTGGGAGGTTAACCAACTAGCCTTGTGGTGCAACTGGAACAATCTTGAACTAAATACACTCAAAACTGTAGAAATGTCAGTAGACTTTAGGAGAAACCCTACTATTCTACAACCTTTTGCAATACTAGACAACACAGTATCAACAATAGAGACTGTTATGTATCCTGATGCAGGCAGCCGCATAGCAACAGCCACCAGGGGGCATTGGCCTGGACGGTTTTGGCGCGAAACCTAGTCTCGGCGGGAAACCTAGGGCCAACCCCATTGGCTGGTTGCCTACCTGGCTAGGTATTTAAGGAGGCCAGGTAGCCCTTGTTCTTCAGTACGTTTCCCCCCCCCAATAAAGAGCTGAACACGTACTCCAGCTGGCGTCTCTTCCTTGCGTCGGACCCACTACTTTACAGAGACCTTCAAGTTTCTAGGTTCTATAATATCTCAAGATTTAAAATGGACACCTAACATCAAAAATGTAATCAAAAAAGCACAACAAAGAATGTTCTTCCTGCGCCAACTCAGACTGCTCAAGGAGCTGCTGATACAGTTCTACAAAGGAATTAATGTGTCTGTCATTTGCACCTCTATAACTGTCTGATTTGGTACAGCAACCAAACAGGACAGGCACAGACTTCAACAGATAGTTAGAACTGCAGAAAAAAACAATTGCTACCAGCCTGCCTTCCATTGAGGACCTGTATACTGCACGAGCCAGAAAGAGGGCTGTGAAAATATCTACAGACCCCTCACACCCTGAACATAAACTATTTCAACTTCTTTCCTCAAGACGATGCTATAGAGCATTGCACACCAGAACGACTAGACATAAGGACAGTTTTTTCTCCCATGCAGTCACTCTGCTTAACAGCTAATTCCTACAACACTGTCAAAATACTTAGTAAAGCTGTATTACTATGATACTCCTCATCTTTCCTATTACCTATCCTTATCTTCTTATGACTATAACCTGGCTGCTTGTATCTTACAATTTATATTGGGGTTTTTTGTACCCTAGTATGATTTATGTTGTTTGCTTAGCTAGTACTTTATGACTATCGCTAAGTGTTGCATCTTATGATTTATGATGAAGTGTTGTATTTCACGATTTATGATGAATGTATTTTCATGTTGTATGTGATTATGACTACCACTACTACTTGTATGTACACTGAGAGCTTATGCACTGGAAACAAATTCCTTGTGTGTCCAACCACACTTGGCCAATAAAGAATTCTAGTCTAGTCTAGTCTAGCCTAGCCTAGCCTAGCCTAGCCTAGTCTAGTCTAGTCTAGTCTAGTCTACTGCTATAGGTTGAACACCACCTGTAGTGTACCATTCATTTAGTGACCATTCAAAGTTACAACAGCATGGGAAATAATGACTTATGACCATTTTTCACACAACCATTCCAGCATCTCCATGGTCACATGATCAAAATTCGGCTGCTTGGCAACTGACGTGTATTTATGACCCCTGTGCTGTCCTGGGGTCACGTGATCCCCATTTGTAACCTTCCCAGCCAGCTTCTGACAAACAAAGTCAATGGGGAAGCCAGATTCGCTTAACACCCTCATGATTCATTTAACAACTGCACTGATTCTCTTAACAACTGTGGCAAAAAAGTAAAATAAAATGAAGCACAACTCACTCAACAATTGTCTTGCTTAGCAACAAAAACTTTAGGCTCAGTTGCAGTCATAAGTAGAAGATTACCTATACTGTTGGTTTTTTTCATCCATTACAATTTATTCAGTTTTTAACTTGATAGCGGTAGACTTTCAAATAGTCTGATTCCATTAAGCGTTTGAGGAAGGAGGACAGTCAGAAAAGAGACATAACATCTAACATTTAAATTCATAAAAACAAATAGCTTAACTTTATTCATTGAATGTCATTTTACCTCCTATTTTCTGGCTTTAAATAGCTCTGACTAATGAAGGGTTCCTGAGAACTAAACAACTGCACATGCCTTCTTCACAAACTAGTTGGGTCATAAAGGGTCACAAATTGCATTAGGATATAGTCAGAATAAAAGAGCAATCAGTCAGGAAAATGTACACCCCTGCAGTCTTTGAATTGGCTAAGATTCTGCTAATTTCAAAGTGAGTTGATGTGCACCCATAAGAAATATCAGCAAGACTATATTTGGAATATTATTCACCGTTCTGGTCAATAATGATAACAAGAGTTGGTTTGGCCTTCTGTAATCTGCAGGTGAATTTGCCTGATTAAAATTGTTGGTGCTGGAAATATGCACTCAGCAGCCTTTAAAAAGAAGTGTATTCATATGCTGATACTGGTGTCGCTTATTGCAGCTGGCCAAAAACTACGGTGTTTTTATGGGGCTCAATTAAAGAGGGAACAATACAAAGGAAATCAGACTGACAATACTGATCACACTAAAGTCTGTTTACAGTATTAGTCTTTCCGTTTCCCAACTGGTTCCTCCTCAGGAATCACCTGCTGCCAGCGTCAACCTCCCTCTGTCCAGTGCGCTCCCACAGAGAGGGCCTCCTAAGGGTTCCGCTGTTCAGAGAATGCCGTCTGGTGGCTCCCAGGGGGAGGGCGTTCTCTGTGGGCGCACCTGACCTATGGAACCGTTTACCGGTTGAGCTCCGGATGGCTCCCGACCTTCACTCCTTCCGACGCGACCTAAAAACCTATCTGTTTGAGCAATCCGGTCTGGTCTGACGGGTTCTGTTGTAATTATTGTTTTAAGGTAACTTATCTTCTGCATTTGGGCATTAGGGTTTAATTTGTTTTCAATATCTGTATTTGTGCATTTTGATATTTATGTCACTGTTCACCGCCCTGAGTCCTTAGGGAGAAGGGCGGTATACAAATCAAATCAAATCAAATCAAATCAAATCAAATCAAATCAAATCAAATCAATAAATAAATAAATAAATAAATAAATAAATAAATAAATAAATGTCTTCAACTAGAACACCTGATTGTCAACTTGGCTGCAAATAATATGAGTTAGACCCATAATACACCAATAATACACTAATTTGAAGAAAACTGACAAAAATCTATGGTGATTCAAGTAACCTGATGCACCGACCTGTTTATTTGAAAGACAAGTAGTCCTCAACTTATAAACTTGACTCTTTGACTCAAAGGTGTCTTTTTCAAGAGGCAACTGGATTTTCTTTCTCATCCAAGAAGTGAAATGTCTTCAAAGAAAAATGAAGTCCAGTTGCCTCTTGAAAAAGTACCTTTGGGGCAACCATGACCTGGATGACTGACAATCTCCATAGACTTGACCCTTTAAAGTTACAATGGAAGTGAAAAAAGTGACTTATGACGGAGACTATGAGTTCTAACCTGGTCTTAGGCACAAAGCCAGCAGGGTGGCCTTGGGCTAGTCCCTTTCTCAGCCCTAGGAAGGAGGCAATGGCAAACCTCTTCTGAAAAACCTTGCCAAGAAAACTGCAAGGGCTTGTCCAGGCATTCTCTGAGAATTAGACACGATTGAATGGAAGAAAGAAAAATGTATGCAGGTACCTCTCTTGGTTATCCATCCCCTGAACTCTCATATGAGTGTGCATCACTAGACTGCTCTACCAATAATATTGTCTCTTTAACGAGAATATGCAATGTTGTGGTTGTTTTTTCTTAACTGCTCTAAAAATCAGTCATCTTTTCCTGCACCTTCTGAATTGAGAAGAAGGGCCTTCTGGGATGATGATGTCGCTCCAGATAGAACCCAGTTTCATTTTTCCTGGAAATCAGTGTTCGTGACCATCTTCCACCCATTTCAAAAAAATGTTTTTTTTTGTTGTAGGATTTTTCCTCTGCTGATCCATCAGTTATTCAAGATCTTAAAAAAAAAGACACTCCACCTTAGGAGGAAGATGGGTGATAATAAATAAATAAGTAAGTAAATAAATAAATAAATAAATAAAATGTACTACATTTCATCATTGTGCTTTTGGGTTTTCAGCTTAACTTTGGTATTAGGATTTTCCTCCTTTTATGAAGTGGCCGTGCAATGATTAGAATGCAGTATTGTAGGCTAACTCTGCTCACAGTTCAATCCTGACCAGCTCAAGGTTGATTTCACCTTCCGAGGTCAGTAAAATGAGGACCCAGATTGTTGGGGATAATACGCTGACTCTGTAAACTGCTCAGAGAGGGCTGAAAGGCACTGCGAAGCGGTATATAAGTCTAATTTTGCTATGCAAAATTACAGTAGTATTTCTAAGCAAAGTGTGTCTTCCATTTGTTTCTGATGGATATAAGACAGAAATGCCCAAATCCAGTGTTAATTAATTGGGCTAATGAGAATAGCAGACAAGGAAGATACGAATATTTTTAAACATAGACTGGACAATCATTTGTCTGGGTAGGGTTGATGGATGGATGTGGTTGGAAGTAAGGACAATTTGCAAGGCCAGAACGGCGTGGTTTGCTGAATGCTGCTGTATAAACCAGCTTTAGCTATATATTTTTGTCTTCTACCCTGGGCAGAAGTTTGAACCCTATTTCCCCAAAGCCCTCCCCCAATCCTACAGTTCTATGAAATGAGATGGACAATGAGATAAATTAAAAGGATTATAGCAAACGGAAAAGGAAAAAAAGAATAGAAAATGAGAAAGCAAAGAACAGAAAAATCAACCTGTACATACCCACCTGTTACTTATTTTAGGGATAAACAGTGTTTTGCAAAGCACGAACATGACGAAACTGATCAATTAGCTGAAATAGGTAGTCCTCAAAAACTCAATTGCTAAGCAAGGCAATTGTTAAGAGAGTTATGTCTGATTTTACCACCATTTTTGCCATACTTGTTAAATGAATCATTATCAGTCATTAAACGAATCCAACTTCCCCCATTCATTTTGCTTGTTGGAAACCATCTGGAAAAATCCCAAATGACAACCCCATGATTGCAGGATGCTGTAACTGTCATAAATACAGGCCAGTTTCGAAGTGCCCAATTTTTTATCACATACACGACTGTGAGGATGCTGCAACGGTCTTGTGAAAATCAGTTGCAAATCACTTTTTTCAGTGCCATTGTAACCAAACAGTTGCTAAACAAATGGCTATCAGTTCATAGTTTGAGAACAAACTATGAAACCTGTATCGATCAAAATCCACTGAAGCGTAGAACTTGGCATGTATATTCATGCCTCTGCATGCAATTATTATGGCTCCGGATCTTACCGATTTTTGAAAATATTCAGTCAAATATTCTGGAGGTCTCCAAAGATAGCCTAAGCCCATATACCATAGCGTGAACCAGAAGCAACAAAGGTTAAGATTTTGAAATTTAAGAGTAATAATTCAAATGCATGGTGTGATTAAAGTTATCAAGGAATTTCACAAAAACAAAAGAATTTACGCCCAGATTACTAAGGCCTGTTTCCAAGACTGTGTCTTCTGGATCTCACAGGATTATATTGGGTCCAATGGATTACTTTGACAAGCAGAAATTTTCGGATTACCTTTTCATCTAGGCCTGACACGATGCCCCTTACTGAGCAAGAATTCGGAAATCTCTGCTATGCTCGGAATTGAATTCCACGTACAGCTTCAATCTGTTTTACAGGTACCCCTCAGTTTATGATTACAATTGACCCCAAAATTTCTGTTGCTAAGCAAGACATTTGTTTATTTTATTTATTTTATTTAAATTCCATTTATATCCCGCCCTTCTCCGAAGACTCAGGGCGGCTTACAAGCTTAGCAGTAGCCTTCATTCTATGTATATGCCTGCTTATTAGGGCTTTCATACACCCCCCAAGCGGCATTATTACAAAGTCAGCTTAATTGCCCCCAACAATCTGGGTCCTCATTTTACCTACCTCGGAAGGGTGGAAGGCTGAGTCAACCTTGAGCCTGGTGGGATGCGAACCTGCACTAATTGCAGGCAGCTGGTATTACTTAAGGAGGCATTAGCCCACTGCTCCACCAAGGCTCATTTGTTAAACGGGTTTTGCCCTACTTTAGGACATTTTTGACACATTTGTTAAGTTAACCATTGGGTTGTTAAATGAATTTGGCATTGATTTTGCTTGTTGAAAGTCGGTTGGGAAGATTACAAATAGTGATCACATGATCCCTGGACAATGCCACTGTCATAAATACATGCCAGTTGCCAAGTGTCTGAATTTTGATCATGTGACCATGGGGATGCTGCAATGGTCAGAAGTGTGAAAACTGGTCATAAGTCACCTTTTCAGTGCTGCTAAAGCTTTGAACGGTCACTAAACTAATGGTTATAAGGTGAGGACTCCCTGTTTTAATATTCCTTGAGCACCATTTTGCCTTGTAAAAAAGCAAGTTATTCATCTTTGATCTAAGCTGACATTTCTGCCCATAAATTTACCCAAATTGAAACCACCTCATCCCTCTAAGAGCATTTTTTTTAAAAAATGTAACACTGTTTGGTTTCATTGCTTCTTTCTCTCCCTCCTCCACACACCCCCAATTCTTTTTGAATCTATCATCTCAGACAGCTCTGTGTGAAATTTTTAGAAGACGGGTTTTAAACAGCGGTGAAGACAGAGACCTATGTAGAATTCAAAAGGCTTTTGTTTAAAAGAAATTTGCCATATTCTAGACTTCAGGTTGGTGTTGGCCATTCAAGGACATAAAATCCATCATTCACATTATTATTTTTACTTCTGAAATACGCACACACACATACACAGAGAGAGAAAGAGAGAGAGAGAGAGAGAAACTATAGCAGGCAGATTCGAAACTTATAGGGTCATTTGCTCAGCATGGGATAGAATGCCTGAGTTACCGATTCTAATTAGCTTGACCACCTTCAATAGGCCTATACGGTAACTCTGGCTCTGTTTCACCAATTCCCACTTGGCTTTATCTGTTCCTTCTGTGTTGTTCCTGGAACCTGATTTTATCAGTCTTTTGATTAAAAAAAAATTCAATTACCCCAGGGAGAAGCTTTCAATTTTAGGAAGCCTTGAAGTCTTCTCTGTTTGTTCCTCTCTTGAAAAGCAGTTCAAACAAAGAGTTTTGGAGGAAGTTCATCTGAAAAAATTAGGATAAGGTCTCACTGACTTTTCCCGCTGTGGATGCTGGTTCACGCTGCCTTTCCCATCTTCCTGTCTTGTACTCTGAACGGACCGGAAAGAAGCAGGGGACTTAATGTTCAGGGACAAATTATACATTACAACACACCCCCTCCCTTCTTCTTTTTTTAAAGAAAAATCCAAAGAAGCCAAAGTTTTGAGCAGGGTGGAATGGCAATACTGTTGATGCTTTCTCAACAGGCTTTTTCCAATTTCTGTTAAAGAACTTGTACAGGTAGTCCTTGACTTACGACCAGAATTGAGTCCAACGGTCAAAGCACATTGTTGGTAGACAAAAGTCAAATGAATTCAAGCTGGGCTCAACTTTGATCTCTTGTGGGCACAAAGGGACTGCAAACTGATGACACATTTGTCCCCTCCCTCGGCCTCAGCCTTGTCATCTCCTACAATAGCGTTGGAAGTACAGATAGTCCTCTATGTACAGACACAATTGAGCCCAAAATTTCTGTCGCTGAAACATTTGTTAAGTGAATTTCGCCCCATTTTACAACCTTTCTTACCACAGTGGTTAAGGGATTAACTGCAGTTGTTAAGTTAGTAACACACAGTTGTTAAACAAATCTGTTAAGTGAATTTTGCCATTAACATTGCTCAGCAGAAGGTCCGCAGAAGCTGATCACACGACCCCAAGGCACTGCAACCATCATAAATATGAGTCAGTTGCCAATCATCTGAATTTTGATCTTGTGACCGTGGGGATGCTGCAATGGTTGTAAGTGTGAAAAATGGTCATAAGTCACTTTTTTCAGTGCCCTTGTAACTTCAAACGGCCACTAAATGAACTCTTGTACGTTGAGGACTACCTGTAAAGTGTTCGGCATCATTCCCTATACTGCTACTTTCAATGAGATGAAATAGTATTTTTCAGTTTTTAACTTCATCTTCCAGCGCAAGGGTCCCCAACCTTGGCAACTTTAAGACTTGTGGACTTCCAGAATTTCCCAGCCAGCTGGCTGGGGAAATCTTGGAGTTGAAGTCCACAAGTCTTAAAGTTGCCAAGGTTGGGGACCCCTGTTCTAGCATTTAAAGTCAATTTGAGGGCAAAGTCTGATTTATAATTTCCCACTTTTTAAGCCAAGAGCTAGTTTGATGTAGTGATTCAAGCCAGAAATTGGGAGACTGTTAATTCTAGTCCTGACATAGGCATGAAGTCAGCCAGTGATGTTGGGCCAGTCCATTTCTCTCAGCCCTAGGAAAGAGATAATGGCAACCCACTTCTGAAAAACCTTGACAAGAAAAACAAGGGATTTGTCCAGGTAATCTCCAAGAATTGGACATGACTGAAGGCAAGGGGGAAAAAAAATAATCCACCAGATCAGAATGGGAAACAAATATGAGAAGGAGAAGAATTAATCTCAAAGCAGTATAAAGTTAAAGCACCGCAGCTAAATCATAGCGTATCAGCGCTGTTTGAGAGAGAACATGCCCAAAGATGACCTTAGCTGTTAATCTCAAGGGAGAAAGTTGATATGAAAATGTTTCCTCCCATCTGTTTGCCACCTTCTAAATTTCCTATCCATATGTTCTGCCCTAACTTTAAAACAGCTGATGCCATCCATAAGTGATGAACTTTGACTTCTAACTATCTACTGGAGCGCCAGTCAAACATATTGAAAAAACAAAGATTGGGTAAGATTATTAAATTTTCATTCTGGCTTTCTATCTGGTGAGTGCTCAACTCACGTTTGCCATTGAGTAACAGAATAACAGAGTTGGAAGAGACCTTGGAGGTCTTCTAGTCCAACCCCCTGCTCGGGCAGGAGACCCTAGAGCATTTCAGACAAATGGTTGTCCAATCTCTTCTTTAAAAACCCCAGTGTTGGGGCACTGACAACTTCTGAAAGCAACTCATTCCACTGTTCTAACTGTCAGGAAATTTCTCCTTAGTTCTAGGTTGCTTCTCTCCTTGATCAATTTCCATCCGTTGCTTCTTGTCCTGCTTAGAGGTGCTTTGGAGAATAGCTTGACTCCCTCTTCTTTGTGGCAGCCACTGAGATATTGGAACGCTGCTATCATGTCACCCCTATTCCTTCTTTTTATTAAACTAGTCCAGGGGTCAGCAATCTGAAACAGTAAAAGAGCCACTCGGAACCGGTTCCCTCACAAAAGGAAAAACTGGGAGCCGCAAAAAAAATGTGTGTACATGAGTGTACATGCGCGCATGCGCAGAACAGGGTTTGACTGAAGAGTGGAGACAAGGCGAGATATGCACCTACCCTGCATATTTGAATTGATTGGTTGAACTTTTTTAGTCCCGCTTTTTTTTTTTTTTGGACTGCACATGGCAGAGGACTGGGAGCCACAGGAGACGGCTGAAAGAGCCACATGCGGCTCTGGAGCCGCGGGTTGCAGACTTGTGAACTAGACAATTCCTGCAACCGTTCTTCAAGTGTTTTAGTCTCCAGTCCCCTGATCAACTTTGTTGCTCTTCTCTGTACTCTTTCCAGAGTCTCAACATCTTTTTTATATCATGGCGACCAAAAAAGAAGAGGACGATAGCAGTGCAATAATTCTATGCAACTCCTGATTTAGAATGGCAGAAACGGGACATTCTCTTCAGTCATACATTTGTTAGTCTCTCTTGCCTCTCAATAACCCAGGTGAACCAGTACAGATGAAATTGACCAAAGAAGCAAAGGCAAAATGCCCCTGTACATCTCTTTTATTTCTTTTTGGTCAGGATAGCACATGATGCATTTGTTTTGCATCAGAATTTGTGGCAGCTTTCAGAGCAAGGCAGAGAATTTGGGGGTAAAATTTCCAAGTTGGAAAAGCAGAAGATGATTAATTGCAGATCTTTTTTTAAACTAGTTCTTGGACAGTGGAAATAGTGATAGTGTACCGTGTGCTCTGATCATCTATTGGAGGCCTAATTCCAGATGTTCTCCCATGCTAAACAGCTGTGACAAACAGCTGTCTGGGAATCAAATGTCCTGGTAATGCTAGGAAATCTCCCCATGTGAAGCATGCATTTTATTGTCTTTGTGGGACCTGCACAAAGACATTTTTGTTCAACCAGATATTTTAACATAATGTCAACAAACAAACATATTTAGGATGTAATAGAACTGACTTAGAACTGCTGTCCACGTGCTCATTGTCTTTATGTTGGTTACTTTTAATCAGTATATACTTTTGAAACCTTTAAAAGTATAACTTTAAAGTGTTCTGTGACACCATGAAAGTTAAACTACAAAACACTAAAATATTTTTAAAAGAGGACAAAAGAAGAAAAAATGCAGCAAACGAAGTATTAAAAAGAAAAAGTGTCTTAAAAAAAGACTAACACATATACACATATTATCCTTATTGTGTAGTGGGTCCGACGCAAGGAAGAGACGCCAGCCAGTATGCGAGTTCAGCTCTTTATTGGAAGGGGGGGTAGCGAACTGGGAGATGAGGGTTACCTGGCCTCCTTAAATACCTAGCCAGGTAAGCGGACAGCCAATGGGGTTGGCCCTAGGTTTCCCGCCAAAACTGGGTTTCCCGCCAAAACCATCCAGACCAACGCCCCCTGGTGGCTGTTGCTATGCAGGTGCCTGCATACATAACACCCCTCCCCCCTTAGAGAAGAACCACATAACAATGAAACAACTTGCAACTAACTATAACTATATACACTATGTGTCAATAATAAAAAAAAACAATGCAACTGTGTAGGGGTCATTTGCACACATAGTCCGACAGGTAGGCAGGTGTCCTGTGGGGCCGGGTGGAACGTCTGGGTGTGGCTTGGCCCTGGGCTTGGACAGCTGGTTCCTGGGGCCTCTGTGCTGGGTTGAACAGAGCTGGGTTCAGGAGACCTCCCCTCCTCTGGTTCCTGCTCTGTGTTGTTTCCGGTTGGGCTGGCCTCTCCTGGGGTGTGGCTCTCCAGTTGGGCATGTGTGGTGCGCTCAGGGACCCTTCCTCTGAGCTGGTCGATGTGTCGCCTTATGTGTCTGTCCCCCTCCACCCCCACGATGTAGGAGAGGGGTCCAGTTATCTCAACCACTGTCCCTGGAACCCATGGATGCCCTGCCCCGCAGTTCCTCTCCCAGACCAGGTCCCCCACATTGAGAACTCTGTGTGCTGGTGATAATGGCGATGAAGATGATGATGATGATGATGGGGGGGCTAACCGTCTCGGCTGCTACCTGGTCTGGGTGTAAACGGTCCAGCTTGGTGATGAGACGCCTTCCCCATCACAGTTCTATTGGGCTCTTCCCGGTAGCAACGCATGGTGTAGTGTGCTGGGCGAGTAGGATTTCGCCAGTCTGTGATGCCAGTCCCCGCTAATGATGCGCCGGAGTGCGTCTTTGGTCGTCTTTACCATCCGTTCAGCTTGCCTGTTGGTCGATGGATGGAAGGGCGCGGAGGTGGCGTGCCTAATCCAGTTTGCCTTCAAGAACACCTGGAAATCATTAGCGGTAAACTGAGGCCCATTGTCAGACACAATTATGTCGGGGAGGTCGTGTGTGGCAAAGAGAGCTCTGAGCACCTGGATTGTCCTCCCCGAGGTCATGTTGGGCACTGGGACTACCTCCAACCACTTGGAGTGGCTGTCCACCACTACTAAGAACAGTTGGCCCTGGAATGGCCCTGCATAGTCAATTTGGATGCAGGACCAGGGTGTGTGTGTGGCCTCCCACCTGTGCACGGGTGCGTGTGGCATTTCCGGCTTGGATCTCTGGCATGTGTAACAGGCCTTGACCCGTTCCTCAATGTCCTTGTCCAGCCCTGGCCATCATGGTGCTGGTGCGGTCTCGGTCATGGTGCGGTGTGCGGCCTCGGTTGCGGATGCGGATGCGGTGACCGGCGTGGTCCGGTCGGCTGGTCCGGTCGGCTGGCGGTTGTGGGGGGGAGAAGGAAGGAAAATGCCTTTCCCTTCAGCTCGCGGAGCGCTCCCCCGGTGACTTCAGCTCCTTGTCGGCAGCAATCCCACCTTCGTCGCCACTATTGTGTAGTGGGTCCAACGCAAGGAAGAGACGCCAGCCAGTATGCGAGTTCAGCTCTTTATTGGAAGGGGGGTAGCGAACTGGGAGATGAGGGTTACCCGGCCTCCTTAAATACCTAGCCAGGTAAGCAAACAGCCAATGGGGTTGGCCCTAGGTTTCCTGATGAAACTGGGTTTCCCGCCAAAACCGTCCAGGCCAACGCCCCCTGGTGGCTGTTGCTATGCAGGTTCCTGCATACATAACAATCCTCCCTAGTTGAATACTGATTGATATAATACAATGTTAGTTTCCCACCCTTTGCAAAATAGGGCAAAAGGATTTTAAGCTATTAAATATTAAATTTGTTTACAAATTGTTAGCCTGCCATTTACATACAGTACCCTATTAAGGACAAAATAGTTAACAGAAAAAAAAACAACAATAAATAAAAATAGTATATAAAAGTATTAAAAATATTAATGATAATAAAAGAAAGACAGGATTGAAATTCCAAAACTTTCTGTTAACTGTTAGAGCAGCCCACACATGCTTTCAGTCAGTCAATCAATCAGTCAATCAGTCAAATAAAATCTTAGCAAGATATGAAGAAAATATAACAGGAAGATAAGCTTAATTCTGGTCTCGTTTGGACAGTGGTAAAGCCAAGCTTCTTGATTTAATCCTTGAAATCTCAGACACAATTATTTTGATTAGTTATTGAGAGCTCTAATCAGTGGTGGGATTCAAATATGTGAACAACTGGTTCTCTGTGTGGCTGCCACTTCCAGAAGTCCATTCTGGTCTTGGGCAACAAAAGATTAGCTACCAGTTCTGCCGAAGTGGTGCGAACTGGCTGAATCCCACCACTGGCTCTAATGTTTTGCAAACATCAATAGCCTGATGTCCCAGCTTCAAATCTTGCTTCATCTAGGACAGAGGTGTCAAACTGGTAGCCCACAAGCCAAATGTGTCACGCGCAGGCCACACCCACTCTGGCTCCACAGAGGCAAAAAACGTAGCAATACATCACGATACATCACATAACACAATCGAGTTTGACACCTGTAATCTAGGCATTTATTAAGCAGAGCCATTAGTTCTCGCCTTCAACTGCTTACAAGTTTCATATCATATTTGATAGGAAAATCACAAGTAGTGCAAGTCTGCCTTACAGGACTGTTGTAAAGGTTCTTAAGTTAATGCAAATGAAGCATTTCCAGTAATTTGGTTGAAGGCTGTAAACTGCATTGGACAATTAGCTTCTATTGTTTCATTCAGAAAATCATCTCCTTACTTAAGCTTGATGAACTATATAAATAAATTCATTACCACCTAAATGAACACACCAAAAATAACATATATAATCATGATTAGCAAACTATATTTTCTCCATGGCTATTTTGTGCCACTGCTGCCATCTAGGGTATAAAATGCTAGTGAAAATAAATGCATTAATTTTATAATGAGACACTCAAATTAACAAGGGAAAAATCATGATCAGGATAGCTGTTTGATTTCTCCCCCATCTCCAATCCACAGTCTTGATCTGAATTTTGGTCTGCTGCTGCCACTTAAAGCATCTTAGCTATATATAAACTATATAATCTGAAAAATATATTTTTACCTATGGATCAGCAACCCAGCAAAATTCAGCTGAGCATTGAATTTAAAATATCCCTATACAGTGATGCAAGTAGACATGAACAGATTAAAAATCCATTTATCCCTCCCTTATCTGTCTTAAATCCCATGGTTCCAACTGGTAAATAAGAATTAAAATCAGTATCTAACATTGCTTAGCAGCATTGTTTCTTTCTCCTCTGTTCTGCCTTAACAAAATAACAGAGTTAGAAGGGACCTTTGAGGTCTTCTAGTCCAAACCCCTGCTCAGGCAGGAAATCCTATACCATTTCAGACATATGGTTGTCTAATCTCTTCTTAAAAACTTCCTATGTTGGAGCATCCACAAGTTCTGGAGTCAAGTCGTTCCACTGATTAATTGTTCTGTCAGGAAATTTCTCCTTAGTTCTAGGTTGGATCTCACTTTGATAAGTTTCCATCCGTTGCTTCTTGTTCTGCCTTCTGGTGCTTTGGAGAATAGCTTGACCCCCCTCTTCTTTGTGGCAGCCCCTGAGATATTGGAACACTGCTATCATGTCACCCCTCACCCTTCTCTTCATTAAACTAAAAGGTAAAGGTAAAGGTTCCCCCGCACATGCGTGCTAGTCGTTTCCGACTCTAGGGGCCGGTGCTCATCTCCGTTTCAAAGCTGAAGAGCCAGCGCTTGTCTGAGGACATCTCCGTGGTCATGTGGCCGGCATGACTAGATGCCAAAGGCGCACGGAACGCTGTTACCTTCCCACAGTAGTGGTCCCTATTTTTCTACTTGCATTTTTACGTGCTTTCGAACTGCTAGGTTGGCAGAAGCTGGGACGAGTAACAGGCGCTCACTCTGTTACGCGGCACTCGGGATTCGACCCGCCAAACTGCCGACCTTCTGATCAACAAGCTCAGCGTCCTAACTCACTGAGCCACCGCGTCCCTTCTTCATTAAACTACACATACCCAATTCCAGCAACTGTTCTTTATATGTTTTAGCCTCCAGTCCCCTAATCATCTGTGTTGCTCTTCTCTGCATTCTTTTTTAGGGTCTCACCATCTTTTTTACATCGTGGTGACCAAAACTGGATGCAGTATTCCAAGTGTGGTCTTACCCAGTGCTTTTTTTTGTAAAAGAAAAAGGTGCCGGAACTCACACATGTCATACAACCTGCCTTGCCTACCCTACAAGGTTCCATCCAAAAAAGGTGCCGGAACTCCGTTCTGAGCGTTCTATGACAAAAAAGGCTCTGGTCTTACCAACTCATTATGGGGTGGTATTAATACTTCATGTGATCTTGCTTCTATCCCTCTGTTAATGCAGCCTGAACTGCGTTGGCTTTTTTCAATTAATGCAGCCTAGGACTGCATTCCTTTCTTCCTCATCTCAAAGATGAAGATTATGGAAGTACTCCTGCCTGTAATAGTATGTGAGAAGAATTTTAGGGGATAGGAGGAAGATCCACAGACTATAACCATCACAAAAGACTGATGTCTGAAGTTATCCAGACTTACTAATCCTGAGTAATAACACTACCTTTATTGTAAGGCTATGGTAGCAGAGTCTTGCAAATCTGAAAGTACCTCATCCCTCCTTTACATTTACTTTCACCCAAACTATGGTGGGTCCATTCTGAGAAGCTTCCCACACCCCTTTTTCTACTGTAGATTGAAATGCCTTGTGCATGATGGTTGTCTAGTGTATTGGTTTTCCTTCAGTCTCCAAAGTTATTCCCTCATACCATTTCATTACTACTATATAGAAGGCAATTTTCGAACTCGAAGAAAATTGCAACTGGCCTGTAATCTGGATTCAATCTATCACAAGTCCTACCATCATCAATTTGTTAGTTGTTCAGTTGCTAAGTCATGTCCAACTCTTTCACAATCCCAATGGACCATAGCACGCCAGACCCTCCTGTCCTCTACTGTCTCCTGGAATTTGCCCAAATTCATGTTCATTGTGTCGATGACTATCTAACCATCTCACCCTCTGCTGTCCCCTTCTCCTTGCCCCATTTTACGACCTTTCTTACCAGAGTTGTTAGGTTGTTAACTGCAGTTGTTTAGTTAATAACACGGATGTTAAGTGGAACTGACTTCCCCACTGACTTTGCTTGTCAGAGAGGAGACTGCAACCATCATAAATAAGATCCAGCTTTACCAAGCATCTGAATCTTGGTCACATGACCATGGGGATGCTGCAACAGTCATAAGTGTGAAAAATGGTCCTAAGTCACTTTTTTCAGGGCTACCTGTATAGAGTGATCCTATCACTTCCTCCGGTCTTGATGCTATCCTCTGTTGATGCAGACACAAAGGGGAGCAAAAGATTGGGCAGGATGATAGCAGAGTTGCCATGGAAGTGTGGTGAATATAATAAAATGTATTGCCAATGTCTTTTTAATTTACAGTGGATGATGAGGCTATTGGCAGAATGCCACTCAGGAAAGGGACCCTTTTGCTGTAACCTCCCAACTGGACAGCCACAGCTGTTGGGCTCTTTTGTTCTCTGAATGGTTTCTACTCCATCTGGTCATTGTGAGAAAAAAAATACGGTGTTTCATATGAAGCAAAAACAAGGGATCCCAAACCTGCCTGTTGATCAATTGGAAAAGAATATGATTTGGCCAGTTGCCATGAAAGAATAACACTTTTTTTTAAAAAAAAATTAACCCCGCATAATTTCATACTTTACATTTATGAGTGAATCATACTGAAATTTTAAATTACATTTTACATGACAGTAATGTTACAACAGCACTGAAAGAATTGTAAAGCCAAAGAATGTCATCATCATCGTCATCATGATCATCATCATCATCATCATCATCATCATCATCATCATATCATTATTAGCAGCAGCAGCAGCAGCAGGCAAAAAAGCAAATACAATCAGTGGTGGGATTCAAATATGTGAACAACCGGTTCTCTGTGTGGATGCCACTTCCAGAAGTCCATTCTGGTCTTGGGCAACAAAAAATTAGCTACCAGTTCTGCTGATGTGGTGCGAACTGGCTGAATCCCACCACTGGCTCTAATGTTTTGCAAACATCAATAGCCTGGTGTCCCAGCTTCAAATCTTGCTTCATCTAGGACAGAGGTGTCAAACTGGTAGCCCACAAGCCGGATGTGTCACGCACAGGCCACACCCACTCTGGCTCCACAGAGGCAAAAAACGTAGTGATACATCACGATACGTCACATAACGCAATTGAGTTTGACACCCATAATCTAGGCTGAAACCCACCACTGAATACAATCCTTGGTTGTACAAACAGAGGCATAGAATCAAAACCATGGGAGGTATTATTACCGCTTTCTAAATTCTTAGTAAGGCCGCACCTGGAATACTGCATCCAGTTTAGGTCACCACATTACAAAAAAGATGTTGAGATTTTGGAAAAAGAAAAAGAGCAAATAAGATGATTAAGGGCCTGGAGACTAAAACATATGAAGAGCGGTTTCAGGAATTGGGTGTAGCTAGTCTAGAGAAAAGAAGGACTAGGGGTGACATGATAGCAGTATTCCAGTATTTGAGGGGCTGCCAGAAAGAAGAGGGGGTCAACTTATTTTCCATAGCACCAGAAGGCAAGACAAGAAACAATAACTGTACCGGTGCAAATGGATTAAAGGGAGGAAGATTAGGCTTTCCACAGCCTCTCCTAAGGGTCCTAAACCAAATGGCACCACTCTACATTTACAGCAAAGAAAATAAAGTTACTTTATTTAAAATAAAATTCAGATGTAGTGTAGCGATAGCACTTAGACTTATATGCCGCTTCATAGTGCTTTGCAGCCCTTTCTAAGTGGTTTACAGTGTCAGCTTCCCCAGATACCTCTCCAGCTGTCAGTTCAGGGGAGGATGAACCAGTTCCTGGCAAGTCAGGAGGGGAGTTGGCCAATGGCTCCCAAGCAGCCATCTGAGAGGGATTTGGCTGAAGCACAGTTGCAGCAGGACAGCCCTGAGGCTTCAGGTGGGGAAAGCAGGCAGCTGCAGCCAGCCAGTCAGTGATGAGGATGAGGAACTGCCTTTTGCACTTGATCCAAGAATCTGCAGGGCAGAGAAAAGGCAGAAGCAGCAAAGATCAGCCAGATTATTTGTGAGGAGGCAGCCTCGCCCCTCTTGATGGGCTGCAACAAAAGCTGGCTATTTAGCACAGCAAACAGATGGAAACAATGCTGGCAATGTGTTCATTTCCTAGCTGTTGTGATTCTTGCCTTGCTTTGGATTGACACCATGCCTTGATTCTGGATTGTGCCTTGTGAACTCTGGACTTTTCTTGCCTCGTGAATCCTCTTGTATTGTGGATTTAATTTTGCCTGGTAGATTTGTCTTGTTTGGGTAACCTTCAAGTGCCTTGTGGACTCACTGGCCATTATTCTGTAGATTAACACTGGTCTGCTTTTGGTTGGACTTAATTGGGACAATTCTGGCTTTTTTGAGTGAAAGAAGTTGCGGGGAAATATTGACAAACCCACTAAACCACTGTTATGTGTGTGTGTGTGAGTGGGACTGCACAGTATATTTTCCCCAACAATCTGGGTCCTCATTTTACCAACCTTGGAAGAATGGATAGCTGAATCAACCTTGAGCCGGTCCAGGATTAAATAGTATAGCATATGTACTTATATGTCTTCCAGTTTATCCTTTGCTTAGCAACTTCTCAATGGAATCTTGGGATCCACAAATGGCTGCATATTCTTTTCCCCAAAATTGATTCAGGCTGTTGGAATTCACTCATTCCATGCACATCAGCTTTGTTTGTGCACACCAGCTCTATGTTCAGCCAGGCAAAATGCAAGTGAGTTTTAACTGTCACGGAACAATTGAAATAAGTAGCACACACCATTGAGCCATGTTTTATAGCCATGATATTAAATGTCTGCTTTACAAGAAAAAGAGACCCCGAATGATGGGAAAACAAAGATTTGTATAGAAGTTGAGGCCTGCAAGGTGGGAAATCCTAGGGATCTGATTGGCTGGTCAATTTGGGGAAGCTAAGCAGGCCTTGTCGGTGTAATGAGTACTATTGTTAGGCAAAATGGGGCTTTGGGGAGGAGAGTTGGAGAAGTTCATTATTTAAGGCAGGGGTGTCAAACTGCCGGCCCGCATGCCAGATGCATCATGGTGAAACCATGCCCACCCCAGCTCCAGCAATGGGGAAAAAGTCGTGATACGTCATAACACGTCACATGACGTTGCAAGTTTGACACC
This sequence comes from Vipera ursinii, assembly GCF_947247035.1. Classification (NCBI taxonomy): domain Eukaryota; kingdom Metazoa; phylum Chordata; class Lepidosauria; order Squamata; family Viperidae; genus Vipera; species Vipera ursinii. Next base: position 10,545,096 of record NC_139518.1, read on the forward strand.
CCTGATTTAAGGTGATAGAATGTTGTGGTCATGAACTGATGAGAAGATGAAAGGTTGGGGGTTTCTTTAGGTTGCAACTCCACATTAGGGCTGTTCTTAGGCTGAATATTTATTTATTTATTTATTTATTTATTTATTTATTTATTTATCTATTTATTTATTTATTTGGATTTATATACCGCCCCTCTCCCAAGGGACTCGGGGTGGTGTACAGGGCAATTAAAACACTATAAACAACACATAATATACAAAAATTAAAATGAAATTAAACCAAATAGCCCTAAACAATAAACACATTCTAAAATTTAAAATTTTTAAAATTTTAGATCTAAAATCCCAGTCCCTCAGTCCAGGCCGGCAAGTTCAAATAGCCAAGTCTTCAGGTCGCGGTGAAAAGAGCGAAGGTCGGGAGCCATCCGGAGCTCAACAGGAAGCTGATTCCAGAGGGGAGGTGCGCCCACAAAGAATGCTCTCCCCCTGGGGGCCGCCAGTCGACATTCCCTGACCGACGGCACCCTGAGGAGGCCCTCTCTGTGGGAGCGTACAGGGCGATGGGAAGTTAACGCCGGCAAAAGGTACTCCCGTAAATAGCCCGGACCCATGCCATTTAGGGCTTTATAGGTCATCACCAGCATTTATTGTATATTTTTTATTTTATTTATTTTATTTTAATCCCATTTATATCCCACCCTTCTCCGAAGACTCAGGGCGGCTTACAATTTAAGCACAAACCAATGTGCTTAGCAATAGCCTTCATTCTATGTATATGCCTGCTTATTAGGGCTTTCGCCCCCCCCCCCAGCGGCATTATTACAAAGTCAGCTTATTGCCCCCAACAATCTGGGTCCTCATTTTACCTACCTCGGAAGGATGGAAGGCTGAGTCAACCTTGAGCCTGGTGGGATGCGAACCTGCACTAATTGCAGGCAACTGGTGTTACCTAAGGAGGCATTAGCCCACTGCTCCACCAAGGCTCCTTATTGAGCTGGTGAGGTGACTTTTACTCTTTGGTTTAGATGGGATTACAGAGAATTGTCTGGGGCATGGAGGGTCAGTGTAGGTCTGATGCGATTAGGTAAAGAGAGGATCTGGGTTTGGCCCTGGTCACGTCTAAAGGACAGGAAGAAAAAGGGAGCCATTTCCCTTTTGGTTGTTACGTCCAGGGCTTTTTTTCTCATAGAACGCTCAGAACAGAGTTCCAGCACCTTTTTTGGATGGAACCTTGTAGGGTAGGCAAGGCGGGTTGTATGACATGTGTGAGTTCCGGCACCTTTTTCTTTTGCAAAAAAAGCACTGGTTACGTCTATTTTCTCCACTATAGAAACACGTCAAAACTTCCTCTGAGCTTTGCTTCTCGCTCTGTCTTCACAAGTTCACAGGTTGTGAACTTGTCACAAGACAGGCTTTGGTTCCACAAAATTTGAGCACCTTTGGGATGTATAATCACTGCATTGTTTAAAGGGGTATATTTATTACTTCTTCAATTCCAGCCCTAAAGTGAAATCTTTAGCTTTATTCGTGGGTGGATTGCACAGATTGATTTAGCGTTTGTGGTGTGGGTCATTGTAGGGTGCTTTGAGAGCAACTGTTTTAGTTGGATTTAGCATGAACCAAGGAAAATCAGAAATTGTCAAAGAGGTCCTTAAGCATATTAAATTGAATATCTTAGTAATGTGAACTAGAATGAGTGACACATGAAATACTATTCAGGGAATGAATCCATAGGAAAGAAAAGATTGGAAGTATACTCAAAAAGGATATTGTTAAGTATATATGTGCTCAGCTGTAAGTCAGTTACAGGATCATAAATACTAATTTTATTAAATATCCAGTAAATATCATTATTATACAATTGTAAGCACCTTCTGCAGATGCACTACAGAAAAATTATTGAGTATTTATGTAACAAATCTCAAACACTAAATTCAATATGAAAAATGTTGTACCACCAATATGTAATTGGAAGGTAGAAATGGAATAGCCTGAAATCACAGAAAGATTTGGACTGGGTTAATGTAGTGATGCAGGAGATAAAATGTGAGGATAACTCCTTCTTTATTGCCAACCAGATGGACAACATCAGAATCAAAATAACAGGAAACAGACAATAAATAAATACTGCATCCAGCTTTGGTCGCCACAATGTAAAAAAGATGTTAAGACTCTAGAGAGGGTAGAGAAGAGCAACAAAAATGATTAGGAGGCTAAAACATATGAAGGATGGTTGCTGGAATTGGATATGTCTAGTTTGAGCTTGTCGATCAGAAGATTGGCAGTTTGACAGGTCGAATCCCGAGTGCCATGTAACAGAGTGAGCGCCTGTTACTCGTCCCAGCTTCTGCCAACCTAGCAGTTCGAAAGCACGTAAAAATGCAAGTAGAAAAATAGGGACCACTACAGTGGGAAGGTAACAGCGTTCCGTGCGCCTTTGGCTTCTAGTCATGCCGGCCACATGACCACGGAGACGTCCTCGGACAAGCGCTGGCTCTTCGGCTTTGAAACGGAGATGAGCACCGGCCCCTAGAGTCGGAACCGACTAGCACGCATGTGCGGGGGAACCTTTATCTTTAGTTTAATAAAAAAAAAGAAACAAGAGTGACAGGATAGCAGTGTTCCAACATTTGAGAGGCTACCACAAAGAAGAGGAGGTCAGCCCTGGAACTAAGGAGAAATTTCCTGACAGAACAATTAATCAGTGGACCAACTTGCGTTCAGAAGTTGGGAATTCTCCAACACTGGAAGTTTTAAAGAAGAGATTTGGACAAGGATTTGGTACAGAGTTTCCTGCCTGAGCAGGGAATTGGACTGGAAGACCTCCGAGGTCCCTTTCCAACTCTGTTATTATATATTCTGTAAATACTGCACAATCCTATCAGGATATTTCCTGCTGCAGATTCTGGGTCAGACCGTGAATTTTTCAGATCCAGTACATGGATCATTCTAAAGCATTAAAAAGAGTAGCTGTGCCAGCAACATTTGATTTAGAGGAAGCACAGAACAGAAAAACAATTTTTACAAAAGGGACGGTGTGGAGCTATAAGAAGATTTGAGAGACATCCTGAAACCTGAAACACAAAAATAAATATTCTCAAAATTCCAGGAAAAAAATTGAAGTGGCTTTCAAGATAAACTAAATGAGAAAGATGGAAGAGGAACATCTTGAGCAAGATGGACACATAATGACTAAATAATACCAAGCATGAATGACAAGGCAAGATATCTTAATGAAAAAAGTCAACAAATAAAATAATATAGCAAGAATAAAAGTGTTTAGGAAGATCATAGAAATCACAGGGAAATTTACAGCTAAGCAGGGAATGCTCAAGAGTATTCATAGAAAAGATCATTTAGAGGCAAATGAAATTTGAGAAAGGTGAAAATACTGCTTTACAAACATGTTATAGAACAAAAGAAACATTTATAGAGAAAAACACAGGTAGTTCTCAACTTATGACCAAAAATGGAGCCCAGAATTTCGGTCATAAATTGCTATGGTTTTAAGTTGAAGCATCACATGACTAGATTCGATTTTACAGCTATTTTTATGATGGTCATAAAGCCAATCATCATGGTCGTAAAACAAATCACATGGTCATTAAGGAAAGCCCTTTTTCTGAATAGGCACTTTTTCCAAAAATCAGTAAAATGTCACAAATTGATATCATAGGATGCTGCAACCAGTTGTAAATGTGAGCCAGTTGCCAAGCAACCAAAATGTGATCAAATAACCACAGGGGGAGCAAGTCATAACTTTGAGAATGGGTCATATGAGTAGCTTTTTTAATGTCCGTCATAACTTCGAATGGTCACTAAGCAAGCTGTCATAAGTCAAGGACTACCTTCACGTTCATAAACTAATTGCACTAGATGCAATAGCTAGTTAGCAAGGCAGCTATTGGACAGAAAGGCACTAGACCAGGGGGTCAAACTGCCGGCCCATGGGCTGGACGCGTCATCCGGAAGCCACGCCCACCCCATTGCCGGCAATAGCAAAACCGTCCCGATATGTTGCGTGACGTTGCGAGTTTGACATGTCTGCACTAGACACTAGATGAAATACCAACTGAACTGTTAAAAAAAATACAGTCAAAGAGATAGTTAAAATACAGTACCTATAACAAAGAAAATGCTAGAAAATATGCATTGAATGAAATTACTGAACCATTTCATTAATTCCTCATGTTTATAAAGTTTTACTTAAAATCTTACAACGAGAAATGGAACCAGACATATAAGCAGAGAGAAATGCCAAGTGAACAGGCAAGTTACAGAAATAGTAAACAAGACCAGATACCTAATCAAATAAATATGAAAAATGAGACGAACAAGACAGTGCAAAAAGAATTTTATTTTTCCTTCACTGAATACTGAATACACTACAGAATCTATAGATTCATATATAGATCATGCCTAAACAGTGAATTCATTCATTCATTCATTCATTCATTCATTCATTCATTCATTCACTTATTTATTTAAATGTATTGGTTGTCCAATCCCATCTGATTTCTTTTCTGAGGAAACTTTACAATGAACTAGAGTGGTTCAGAATAGGGAACTGAGTGAGACACATTAGAGAACGCATATTATCTCTATCTTATTTCTATAATTTTACTTTACTTTACTTTACTTCTATAAATAAATAATAAATAAATAATTTATCATAAAAATTAGAGATCAGAATGCTAACTATTTAAAATATCATTCATTTATTTTTTGTCCTACCTTTATTGCTTTTTGAGTAATTCAAGTGAACATAATTAATACTTCCTTCTCCTCTCAATTGTGTGATGGAGGTTGGACTGAGCATGATTTGGCCCAAAGTCACTCAGCCGGCTGTCATGCTTTTATGCTTAAGGCAAGACTAGAACTCACAGTCTCCTGTTGATTGGCTTAATATTAGCCAGCTGGCTTTCACGTCTAAGGTGGGATTAGAACTCAGAGTCTCCTGGTGATTGGCCCAAAATCACTCAGCCGGCTCTCATGTCTAAGGCGGGATTAGAACTCACTGTCTCCTGTTGATTGGCTCAATGTCATCCACTGACTTTCATTTCTAAGATGAGACTAGAACTCAGAGTCTCCTGGTTTCTATCCGAGAGAAGCACAACTAAAGAAGGAATAGGAGGATTTATAATGAAAATAAAATAAAATAAGTCATAGATTGGAAGACTGTTATTAAGAGTGTTTCCTACCAATCAACAAGGGAGTTAATTTAAAGTTTCTCCCAGAGACTCTTCTTCCAAAGATTGTCCAACAAAAGGTAATTATGATTTAAATGTCCTTTCATCCCTAGTTTATACAACTGAACAGTTCTTATTCCTTCTACCAGGAATTTTCTCATTAGCCCAGCTCTGGGAAAGCTACCATGAAGATGCCGAGAATCTTCCTGCCAAAGCTTAGAAATTACCACATCTTGTGCCAATACTGAAACACGAGCAAAATCTAATTGTTAAACATGGTCTTCCTCATGGAGACGGTCTTAGTGAGAAATTTCTCCCTAAAGCCAATGTAGCCATGTCTCTAGCTATTAAGAGCAGTTTCTTGGGGAAAACAGATAAAGAATCAACACCATCTGTCAATCTAAACTGCTACTAATGACCTTCTTGAATAAGCTCTTTAATTTCAGTACACCTTCATTGGTGAAAAGATGGTTGGAGAGAGTTCCCCCCTCTTCCTCCCCCCTTATTTATACTGTTTTTTATGGGGAGACTGATTGCCATCTATGATTCCCAGATCTACTCAGCAAATTAATAAAATGAAGGAAGCAAAATCTACCTTCCTCTCACACCTTGGAATTATAACAGTACAGTCTACTTTTTATCAATTGTATGGATTCTATTTATCCAGGTCTCTCGACATGGGAGCAAGTTCTCAGATGCTTTAGTAGGGCAAGGCTTAAATCACAGGGTCATGGCTGATATCCTAGTTTATTTATCTCCCCTATCTTGGTAGATGCCTTATTGGAAGGGAAACGTTTTCCAGCTTTTTTAAAAGATGATGTGCTAGATCAAATGAAAAGTAGATCTACTGTAGGAGAAGAGCAGGCAGAGCTGGAGGACAAGTTAAATGCCTCATCAGTTTAGAGTCCACAAGAAATACAATTCCAGCCCCTCTTGAATTCCGTTGACCCTTATCTAGAGCCAATTTGGTGTTGACCGTGAGTTGATCAGATTAATGTTAGGCATAAAGAATCAGGATCATTCGTAAAGTTCCACATAGAAAATTTATTCAAACCTATATGCAAGAATCCAGTCAATTAACTATCAGCAGTAATTCTGGGACTGGACTGGATTTTCTTGTGGCAGCGCAAGGACTCTAAACTAAAGGTGCATTTAACTCCACCACCCCCAACTCTGCTTGCTCTTGTCCTACATCTACTGCATCACTGTAGTGTTTTCATCACTATGTCAACAAGGACCCTGGAAAGCTTCCGAATATGACATTACAGTAAAGATCCTCTACAGCAGGGGTGTCAAACTCGCAACGTCACGTGATGTGGTGCGACGTATTGCAATTTTTTTTGCCATTGACAGCAATGGGGTGGGCATGGTTTCACTATGATGCATCCAGCCCGTGGGCCAGCAGTTTGACACCCCTTGTCTACAGTCTTCCTGCATTATACAGGAGTAGTATGTTCACCTATTTGGACATATCTTGTTCTGAAATATATTTAATAGAAAGGAAATATTTAATATTGCTGTGCTAATTTTCTAAATAAAATCTACATAGCAAATTTTGAATATTCAGAAAATGTGATTTGCTTATAAAGCAAGCAAACATTTCATTTATAGCGCACCACTCTTCCTCCCACCCACCTCCATCCTGGGATAGATTCTAACTACAATTAAAATTAACAAAAACTGTGACCGTTTAAAAATCACAGAAAAGCATTGCAGTCAATATGTAATATGATACATTTAAGCTATAAAATGCACAACCTACACACCTGCCAATAGCTTTGCCTAGCAGACTGGGGTACAGATTCTTGAATAATGCATTTAAGAAAAATATTTCCTTAGCATATTGAACTGTGATGGTTAATAACTGTTGTTAGAATGTCATGAACTTCCTTTTTTTAAAAAAAATGATCTAAACTAATTACTGTTATGACACCTTGTGGCAGTGAACTGTATAAATGAACCAAGACATCAAAGGAATCAGAAAACTAAAAATCTAAAATGATTTAACTGCCATCTTTCCCTAAAGAATCCTGGGAAATGTAGTTCGGGGACAGGGAACATAGGTTCCCAAGTGGGCAACTGAATGAAGCTGCAGTTTTCCAGGTTCCTTGGGAAAACCATGCTAGTTAAATCTTGGGTCAAAAATCCCTGCAATTTCCTATCCATAATAGGATATTACACTGTGGTTTTCTGACTTGAGGCAATCAATAACTTCTTTTAAGATATTTATTTTATTTATTTATTTATTTAGATTTATATACCGCCCTTTCCCGAAGGACTCAGGGTGGTTTACAGGGTATTTAAAAGAAAATCAATACAAAAGTTAAAACAAATTTAAAAAGATTAAATGAAACCCTGAGAAAAAATAAAAACCCAGTTAAAATTAAAAATTAAAAAATTCTCAGCCTGGGCCAGAGAGCTCGAAGAGCCAGGTCTTCAGGTCCTGGTGGAATGAACGGAGGTCGGGGGCAGTCCTAAGCTCCGCGGGCAGCTGATTCTAAAGGGCAGGCACGCCCACTGAGAAGGCCCTACCCCTGGGTGTTACCCGCCGGCAATCTTTAACTGGCGGCACCCTGAGAAGACCCTCCCTGTGGGAGCGCACTGGACGAAGAGAGCTTGATGCTGGCAGCAGGTGTTCCCTCAAATATCCCTCAAATTTATATTGAGTTTATTAACATGCCAAACTTCTATACTAAAGCTGGATGACATAATTCAGATGAAGAGCTCACCAAGATATCAATAGAAGAGAATATTTGTAGCTCAGAGTTGAATTGTATGGTCCTTAGGGCTCCCTGAACTTGGTTGTTTCTTGGTTGGACATTTTGTTACCCAACTAAATAACATCCTCAGTGCTAGAAAAGAGACAGGAGTTTTGCTCTCTATTTATATACAAGTGAACTGCCCTAGTCCAGTGTTTGTAGGAGTATTCACATTTTGATTAGGCTGTTGTTTACTGTTTGATTCCTTGTCTATGTCGGTGGTTCCTTGACTGGGGTATTATTTACTGCTTGACTGTTGATCTGCTATTGATCTTGGTGTCTAATATTAATTCAGGATTGGTACACCAGGATTAATATCCACTGTATGCAGGGCTTTTTTTCTCATAGAACGCTCAGAACGGAGTTCCGGCACCTTTTTTGGATGGAACCTTGTAGGGTAGGCAAGGCGGGTTGTATGACATGTGTGAGTTCCGGCACCTCTTTCTTTTACAAAAAAAGCACTGACTGTATGTAAAGAGAGAGCAAACTCCAGTGCCTTCTAGCACTGAATATGTTTCCTAGTTGCAAGAAAACAGCCAAGCTTAGAGAGCATCAATATATATTTCTGGAAATTTGTTGTTATACTGATGTGACACTGATACTCTTCCCTGAACCCTGGACCCTGAATACAGTAGAACAGGGGTCTCCACCCCTGGCAAGTTTAAGACTTGTGGACTTCATCTCCCAGAATTCCTCAGACAGCCGTGCTGGCTGGGGAATTCTGGGAGTTGAAGTCCACAAGTCTTAAACTTGCCAGGATTGGAGACCCCTGCAGTAGAGCGCTGTTTCTTAACCCCAGCAGCTTTTATTTATTTATTTATTTATTTTATTATTTAAATTTATATACCGCCCTATTCCCGTAGGACTCAGGGCGGTTTACAGGGAAAATTAAAATACATAGCATACAAAATTAAAATCAGTTAAAACTATTAATTAAATTACAGTCCCTGAAGTTAAACTAAAACCCAATTAAATTAAATTAAATTAAAACCCCTCAGTCTGGGCCAAACAGCTTGAAGAACCAGATTTTCAAGTCCCGGCGAAATGAGTGAAGGTCGGGGGCAGTCCTGAGTTCCATGGGAAGTTGGTTCCATAGGGCCGGCGCACCCACAGAGAATGCCCTTCCCCTGGGAATAACCCGCTGGCATTCCTTAACCGGCGGTACCCTGAGAAGGCCCTCCCTGTGGGAGCGCACAGGACGATGGGAAGTTGATGCCGGCAGCAGGTATTCCCTTAGATAATCCGGACCCAAGCCATTTAGGGCTTTATAGGTCATTACCTTTTAAATGTATGGACTGCAAATTTCCCAGCTAGCTAGGCTGTAGAGACCAGTGTGGATGGATAGTCAAAAAGATAGCAAAGTTGAAGACCTAAATTAGATTTCATGACATGGAATATGCAAACCAAAAATGTAGCTGTAATTCTTGTTCAGTTCAGCTGGAAGAGAAATGGGACTCGTACACAAGCACTCCAGCCGAAGAGTCTTTTGAAAGGATGTTGAGTTGATTAGTTCGTTCCTCTGTCTCTTGAAAATCGTGAGTTTATGTCAGACAAACAATGATCAATCTGGAAACGGCAGTAACAGCACCTGTTCTTATTTACAGCTGTGCATGAAATATTCGTGGAACTTCCCCTTCACATTTTGGTTAGCATCTTTCTGCGCATGTCAACCAAATAATTTCCCCTTGATTTTTTTCACAGCTGTGTCCTATGCTGCTCGGTCACAGACATCTTTGAAGGTCTACTCTGTCCCCTTCTTTAAGGATGCAGGGACATGATCATATCTCCTCTCTCTTTTTCTCTTTTTTCTCTTTCTTTCTTCTTTTCTTAATGGAGGTGGCGGCTGTGATCACTTGTGTTTCTGCATAATGAAGTACTACTAGACCGAAGAGTCACTTGTGGCAGGTAGCAAAGAAATTTCAATAAAGTAAAACTCTCAGTATTATCAAAATTATACATTTAGTGGTGCTAGCATGGCCTAGAAAATGATGAGGACAGGCTCATCACATTAAATGAGAAGAAATAGTGGAATTAGCTTGAATCTAATTACAAACCACACTATCTAATGTAAAAACATGACTGTTTTTTCACTCCCATTCATTTGGGCTAGTAATTAGTTTTGGCCTCTAAAATGCCACCCTTTAATCATCCAAACACAGATGTGATTTGCCGTGCTATTTAATCTTGCTTTAATGAAGAACTAATGGACGCATCGCAAATTACTTTCCCTGTTGGAGAAAAATTCTATTTCCTGCTTTTCAAAAGATCAAGAGTATCTTGTGATAATAGCCCAAACCGCCCTGGCAGCAGCATTGGGTAGAGCAAACAAGCTCTTTTTACTCAACTCCCAATTCAATGGAGAAAAAGAGGCTACAATTAGCAACAAAGCAGGGGAAACGCAGCATTACAGCCGAATCACTTTCTGTAGCTCAACCCCCGGCAACCGCTGCCTTGTTAGAGCCAGGTCTAAAGTGTCAGGCGCGAACAATGTGGCATGATAAATTACTCTCTTCAAACAGCTGCACTGCTAATTTTCAATTATACATACAAATGGCTCTCAGATTGGAAGAAAATGGAGTCCATGGGGGGAACATTTGTAGGTTTCTGGGTTGAGTGGGGAGAGTGAAGGTGAGAAAGTAGAAGGATCATCCCAAGAGGGAGCCAGTTTTTGGATGTCCAGATTTCAGAGACATCCCGTGAGATGCAACCAGCTTCTATCGCAGGATGGAGAACTGCTAGGTAAAGGTAAAGGTTCCCTTGCACATGTGTGCTAGTTGTTTCTGACTCTAGGGGCCAGTGCTCATCTCCGTTTCAAAGCCGAAGAGACGGCGCTTGTCCGAGGACGTCTCCGTGGTCATGTGGCCGGCATGACTAGACGCCAAAGGCTCAGGGAACGCTGTTACCTTCCCACCGCAGTGGTCCCTATTTTTCTACTTGCATTTTTACGTGCTTTCGAACTGCTAGGTTGGCAGAAGCTGGGACGAGTAACAGGCGCTCACTCTGTTACGCGGCACTCGGGATTTGACCCGCCAAACTGCCGACCTTCTGATCGACAAGCTCAGCGTCCTAACCCACTGAGCCACCGCGTCCCTTGGAGAACTGCTACAACTGTCATTAAGTTCTTGCCGATAGCTAAGCACCCAAATTTTGATCATGTGACCACGGGGATGCTGCAACCATTGTAAGTAGGAGAACTGGTCATAAGACCCTTTTTTCCAACACTGTTGTAACTCTGAACAGTCGCTAGATGAATGGTTGTAAGTCGAGAAATACCTGAACATGTCCTGATTTAGATCACAAGATTTATAAGCATCTGTGCTTATGCTTGGATGTTCATGGCTTGGTGTCATCAGTGCTTCCTGCTGGCGGGGTTCAAAAAAGTAAAGATGGCAGCTGCAGTAGAGTGATCAAAACTTTGACTCCTTTCTACGTACACATGTGTTTCATTCACATACACAGAAGGCTATGCTGGTATGACTGCTATCTTCAATCCTGCTCATATCATTATGGGCTTTACTTAGCATCAACACTTTGAGGGCTGGACACAAATATACGTAATAGTAAATTGCTTTTTTTTTGTTATGTGAGATTTGGTCAGCATATATACAAGGGCTCTTTGTGTGGAAGTTTCTGATCCTTGAATATGTGACATCCCCAGCAATTTGGATCAACTGTCAAGAGTGGTCCTCTTCCTGTTAGTGACATGTTTTATCTTTAATCTCATTAACAGTGCCATTTGACAGGGAAAGCAAACTAGTGAAATTCATGGCTGGAGGGACCAACTTGCATGACAGCTTGTATTTTGCTGCACGATTTCAGCAGTATAATCTTGGAGGTCTTCAAGAGAAACAAAAAGGCGAGCCAGTTTGGTCTAGTGCACAGGTCTGCAACCCGCGCCTCCGGAGCAGCATGCGGCTCTTTCATCCGTCTTCTGCGGCTTCCAGTCCTCTGCCATGTGCAGTCCAAAAAAAAAAGTGGGACTAAAAAAGTTCAACCAATCAATTCAAATATGCAGGGTAGGTGCATATCTCACCTTGGCTCCACTCTTCAGTCAAACCCTGTTCTGTGCATGCCCGCATGTACGCACATGCGCACACATTTTTTGCGGCTCCCAGTTTTTCCTTTTGTGAGGGAACCAGTTCCGAGTGGCTCTTTCACTGTTTCAGGTTGCTGACCCCTGGTCTAGTGGTTAAGACACCAGACTAGAAACTGGGAGACTGTGAGTTCTAGTCCCGCCTTAGCCATGGAAGCCAGCTAGCTGACTTTGGGCCAATTACCAGGAGACTGTGAGTTCTAGTCCCACCTTTGGCATCATAGCTGGCTGGGTGACTTTAGGTCAGCCCCTCTTTCTCAGCCCAACTCACCTCGCAGGGTTGTTAGTGTGAAAAAAAAATAGGAGGGTGAAGGAGCATATGTTTTAAGTTATTTATAAAAAATAATAAAGACAGGATAAAAATAAAAAAGTAAACAAATCTTAGGAGCCATTTGTATCCATCAGACTTCAGTTTGCCCCCCATGATCTAAAACAGTCCCCTATATTAGGCACTGTTAGGCCTTCAGAGACATTGGCCCAAGTGTTGTAGCAATACTTTTGCAAAGTCCCAGAGATACATCTCTTTTCTGCTCTCCCAAACTTAGTTGTACATTTCCGATACATTAAGTTTTTCCTTTTGCCTCTAGTATATAGATTAGTTGCCAGAAATCAAGTACTGTAATTTTATTATTCTCTTCGTGTTTAAGACTATTTTTTTCTTTCTTCTTTTTAAAGTAAGCTTAACCAAAATTAAACAGGATGTTTTTTGATCGGTGCCAGCAAGCCTCATTTTACATTTCTCGTGTTGATTTGCAGCTGATGGCTAAAAGCATCTTATACTGATTTTGTTTGTTTGGAGGGCAAATGAGAAAACGTTCTACCCCAATTAGTAATGACAATTTTTATCCCCAGAAATGTATATTGCTCATGTAATGGTATTTGTTGTCGTTTCAACATCTTGGCCCTAATTGAAACAGGACAACCAGTACTAATTTTTGCTGTCATATTTTTTTAAAAAAGGGAAATAAAGCTTTTAAATAATCGTCAAGGTTTTCATTCATCACTGGCATACTCCTTGGAGTACACCCTCATCAAAACAGCTAAACAAAAGCTAACTAAGGTTCTGGTTTCTAATCTTTTTAGGAAACATACTCTGTGCTTTCTCTGGAGACGTGTTCAGCGTGCTGGTTTGCCAAGTTGTCAAGGCGTTCAAGAAGCTGCAATTCGAAATATGAGATGGGCACCAGGTTGGCCAGGTGGTTCTGTGCAATTTCTAACTAAAAAGAATGTCTCTAAAATTCAGAGAAGCATTAACGGAAGATGTGTGCATCTCCCAAAGAGAGTCACACGTAGGGGGAAATGGCCTTAAATATTTTCCTTACTTTACCGCTGACGTGAATTTACATTTTAAGTCCAATAAGCATTCGTGCTTTTCAACACTGTTTACAAACCAAATACTGTACAGGATTCCGATTAAGAATACAGAATAACAGAGTTGAAAGGGACCTTGGAGGTCTTCCAGTCCTGCCCACTGCTCAAGAAGGAGACCCTATACCATTTCAGGCAAAGGCTGTCAGTCTCTTCTTTTAAAAAAATCCCTTGATGGAGCACCCAAAACTTCTGAAGGCAAGCCATTCTATTGATGAATTCTTCTCGCTGTCAGGAAATTTCTCTTTATTTCTAGGTTGGTTTTCTCCTTAATTAGTTTCCATTCATGGTTTCTTGCCCTGCCTTCAGGTGCTATGAAGAATAGGTTGGCCTCCTCTTCTTTGTGGCAACTCCTTAGATATTTTTAGATAGAGGGTTTGTTTGTTTTTTTTGCACTTGAATTTTATTTAATTTTGCACAATTGCTAGATCCAACCATATTTATTTTATTATTTATTTATTTATTAAACTTATATACCGCCCTTCTCCCGTAGGACTCAGGGCGGTTAACAAGGTTTTTTTTAAAAAACAATACAACAATTACAAAAATTAAAAACAATTAAAATGATTACATTAACCTTGAATAAATAAAAATCCCAATTAGAATCCAATTAAAACCCCAATTAATACTCTCAGTCCAGGCCAGAAAGCTCGAAGAGCCAGGTCTTCAGGTCCCGGCGGAATGAGCGAAGGTCAGGGGAAGTCCTAAGCTCTACAGGTAGCTGGTTCCAAAGGGCCGGCGCACCCACAGAGAAGGCCCTCCCCCTGGGTATTGTCCGCCGGCAATCTTTTACCGGTGGTACCCTGAGAAGACCCTCCCTGTGGGAGCGCACAGGACGAAGGGAGCTTGATGCCGGCAGCAGGTGTTCCCTCAGATATCCTGGACCCAAGCCATTTAGGGCTTTATAGGTCATCACCAGCACCTTGAATCACCAGCACCTTGTTCAGGATCCAACCTTCCCCTTTTAAGGAAGTTGTTGAAAAGATGGTTGTGCTGCAATCTCAGAAGATCCTGGCTGAAGCTGATTATCTGGACCCCTTTCAGTTGGGTTTCAGGCATAAAACAACAAGGGCTAAACTTTTAATGTCCTCTGGACTCAATGGAATGGCAGTACTACATCCATTATTGCTTTACTTGACTTCTCGGCAGCCTTTGATGCTATGGACCATGTTATCTTTCTGGATTAGTTGAGGCAATTGAGGGCGATTGGCATAATGTGCTGGTTCACTTTCTCCCTTAAATAAGAATTCTGTAAACAGGATCTATGATGAGGCAATCAAGATGATCAATTAGAAAAGAAGCTTTATATTGATGTGGTTATGATTTGCAAAAACATGAGAAAAATGTCTATATTTAATTGTCATTCATTCAAATAGTAAGAAATGGATTAATTTAAGATTGGCAAAAGAGAATATTATTGCAAGAAGAGAAAATCAAGCAAAGCCATTATATGGGCTATAGAATTACAGAAATTAATTTTTATTGATTGTTTTTAAATACTAACTCAGACAACACACTGTTTACCTAATATTTATGTTAAAAATCTATAAAACATATTTTTTTTAAAAAAAGGAAGTGTGAGAGCCTACCCTCTCCCCCTATTTTGTGGGGTGCTTCAGAGTTCAGTATTTTCTCTGTTCCTGTGTAACAACGACTGTATGCCAAGCCACTGGGTGAGGACATCTCTAAGATAAAAAACCACATTATACTAATGATATCCAGCGATATATCTCCAGGTAATGCTGTTAATGTCCTGGGTTAGTGTCTGGAAGTATGGATGAGGAATCAGACTTTGGGTCAACTTGGGTAAGACTGAGAGTCTTTGGGGCTTGGAGTCACCAGGACTTGAGAATTTACCATTGTCAGATAAGGTGACACTGCTGTTCACAGTCGGTGGGTCCTTCTGGACTTACAACTCCTTCTTGAAGAATGGGTGGCAGTTGTGACTAGGAGGCCTTTTCCACAGCTTGGACTGTGTCCTAGTTGCACCATTTCTGCATCAGGAGGCCTTGCCCTCAATCACCTATGCCCTGACCCACATTGACTACTATAATGCACTCTATATGGGGCTACTCTGGAACAGGAATCCCCAACCCCCAGTCGTGAACCAGTAGTGGTCTGTGGCATGCCAGAAACCGGGCCTCACAAACAAGCAAAGCCCCATGGGATGCAGGCAGTACATGAAACTAGGCCCCCTCTGGTCCACAGAAAAACCTCTCTCCACGGAACCGGTCCCTGGTGCCCAAAAGGTTGGGGGCCTCTGCTCTAGAAAAATATCTGGAAGCTTCAGCTGGTGGGGCAATATAGGTAATTACGTGAGCACCTAGACCAGCGTACTATACATCTCTGCATCATGAGTTCCACTGGTTACCACTTTGCTTCCAGGTTTAATTTAAGGTGCTAATAATGAACTATAAAGCTCTACATGGCATGGAGTTGGATTATTAAGTGACCGCATTTGCCCAATTCCATCTACCCATCCCATCAGGAATGGCAGGAACTGGGTATGTTACAGGTCCTGTCCACGAAGGCTGTCATCTGATGGTACCCAGGAGGAGAACCTTTTCAGCGGAAGCCCCAACCTTTGGGACATCATTCCTCCTGAAGTCAGATTGGCCCCAGTTTTCTTGGCCTTGTGGAAGAGCCTGAAGAAGTGGCTTTGTCTTTTGGTCTGGGGATCTGGTAATGGTGGTATGCAGCCTGCAAAATATCTGTACTGCTACTGAGAGCTTTGATGGAGCAGTGGTTAGAATGCAGTACTGCAGGCTGACTCTGCCCACTGCCAGCAGATTGATCCTGACCGGTTCAGCTTTCCATCCTTCTGAGGTTGGTAAAATGAGTACCCAGATTGTTGGGGGGCAATATGCTGACTCTGTAAATTGCTTAGAGAGGGCTGTAAAACACTGTGAAGCAGTATATAAGTCTAAGTGCTATTGCTATTATGTTTTTATGCTTTTGATATTTTTTATTATATTAATCTTTTAATGGTTTTTGTTGTCATAAATTTTGGTTACTTTTGTGTGTGTGTTTTTAATTTTGTAAGTCATCCAGAGACGTACCTGAGACAGTGGGCTATATAAATAAAATAAATATAAATAAATCTCAAATCCTTATACCATGTAAGGAAGAGCATGTATATTTACATACTTTCCCATATTTATTTTGCTTGCATTTGACATATTTTTAAACAGAGCCAAGTAATTAAGAAAATACTGAATTGGCAATCTGTATTAGCTGCGCAGTTTTTTGAACGTATTTTCATCCTCCTTGTGGCTACTGATTACATGATAAGGAAGGAAGGAAATGTATTGGTGGATACACTTTTTAATTAGTATTTTTAAACGTGCCTCAGGTGGTATCTTTCTATGTTGGAATCAAAATTTCATTCTTCTGTTTGCTGGGACAAATAAATGACCTTCTCCACTATCTTTAAATGTACCAGGAAATTTAATATGCTTACGATCATATTATAGGATGAGGGGATAATCATTCTGTGGTTTTTTTTTAAAAAAAAAGAAAACAAAGCATTTTTGTATGTGCAAAATGTAACAATCACATAAAGCTAAAGCATGCATTAAAACAATGACAAATTGACATATTGTGCCATGCATGCTTGTAAGTATTGCATTTGTATCAGGACCAGTATCTGTTCCTTTGGACAGATCAGCAATAGTTGCTGAATTTTTCCTTATACATTGTTCTTCATTCCTTTTTGGGCCTGGAATTATTATCCTACAACTGTTGTTAGCCACTTCCAGGACATATTTAGTATGCAGGTAAATTGATAAAAAATATACCCCTATGGGGGATAGATTAGAGCTTTCTCCACCTTGGCAACTTCAAGATGTATGGCCTACAACTCCCAGAATTCCCCAGCCCGTATGGGTCGAAGTCCTCACATCTTAAAATTATCCAAGTTGAGGAACACTGGATCAGAGTAAAATGTGACCGGCTGATTTACTTGCAGCAGTGTAAATTAAAAGTTTGTTAGGTTTTTTTAAAATAGAAATAAAGAACTCTTGTTGTGAGGCTACCTATCTGCCTGCCTTGTCCAGTCTGTTGTCTACATCAGACATGTCAAACACAAGGCCCGGGGGCCAGATCCGGCCCGCAAAGTGGTTTCATGAGGCCCGTGAAGCCATCCTGGAAACAGTGAGGGAACGGCCCCCACTGCTTTGGCCCTGGCCCAGAGACCCTCCTCCTGCCAGAGACCCTCAGATCTGTCCCACTCCTGCCCAGGCCCCCATAGGCACCCTTGATGCGAACGATGTAGAGCTGGCCACGCCCACCCAGTAGGCCATACGCACTTTAGCCATGCCCACCCAGTAGGCCACACCCACTCTGGCCACACCCACCCGGCCCCCTGAGGGCAACTGCAATGCTGATGAGTTTGACACCCCTGGTCTACATGCTAACTGTAGACGAGCATTTTCAAGCTCAGCCAGATTAAGAAACTGACTGTATGGAAAGGCTGTAACTCTGCCTTGCTGAATTAGGCAACACTATAGCCAGTCCTCATTCATTTACTGACCGTTCATTTAGTGACCATTACTAAGGCACTGGAAAAGTGATTTATGGCCATTTTTCACACTGACAACTGTTTCCTCCACGATCACTTGGTCAAAATTTGGACACTTGGCAGCTGGCGTGTATTTATGACGGTTGCAGTGTCCTGGAGTCACCTTTGGTGACCTCCTGACAAGCAAAGTTAATGGGAAAGCCAGATTCACTTAACAACTGTGTTACTATCTTAAGAACTGCAGGAATTCAGTCAACAACTGTAGCAAGAAAGGTTGTAAAATGCAGCAAAACTCACTTAGCTGTCTTGCTTAGCAACAGAAACTTTGGACTCAATTGTGGTCGTAAGTCAAGGACTACCTGTAACAGAATCTTGCAAAGTCTGCTTGTAATTTATCTTTCCTCCCCTTTATATCCCCATTGACTCAGGGAAAAGCCAGTGTAAGTCTCTTCCTAATACTACTGTGCCCTTTTTCCTGAAGCAATAGAATAGAATAGAATAGAATAGAATAGAATAGAATAGAATAGAATAGAATAGAATAGAATAGAATAGAATAGAATAGAATAGAATAGAATAGAATAGAATAGAATAGAATATGGAAGGGACCTTGGAGGTCTTCTAGTCCGACCCCCTGCTCAAGCAGGAGACCCTATACCATTTGAAACAAGTGGCTGTCCAATCTCTTCTTAAAATCCTTCAGTGATGAAGCACCCCACAACTTCGGAAGACAAGCCGTTCCACTGGTTAATTGTTCTCACTGTTAGGAAGTTTCTTCTTAATTCCAGGTTGCTTCTCTCCTTGATTGGTTTCCATCCATTGTTTCTTGTCCTGCCTTCTGGTGCTTTGGAAAATAAGTTGACTCCCCCCCCTTCTTTGTGGCAGCCCCTCAAATACTGGAATACTTCTATCATGTCACCCCTAGTCCTTCTTTTCCCTAGACTAGCCAAACCACAATCCTGCAACCATTCTTCATATGTTTTAGTCTCCAGGTCTTTAATCATCTTAGTTGCTCATCTTTTTAAAGGGGTTTTTAAGTCTTTTTAAAAGTCTTTTTTAAGGGCTTCTGACTATTTCCTTCAAGGGCATCTCCATGGCTCTGTACAGCTTGTAGCTCTGTTTTATGGCTCTATCACCATGGGGTCAGGGGTAGGCAACCTTGGCTCTTTTAAGACTTGTGGACTTCAACTCCCAGAATTCCTGAGTCAGCATGGCTGGTTCAGGAATTCTGGGTGTTGAAATCCACAAGTCATAAAAGAGCCAAGGTTGCCTATCCCTGGCTAAGTGGTCCTTTAGAAATAGGAACAATGTTGTTGTTGTTAGTTGCGAAGTCGTGTCCGACCCATCGCGACCCCATGGACAACGTTGCTCCAGGCCTTCCTGCCCTCTACCATCTTCTGGAGTCCATTTAAGCTCACGATAGGAACGATACCTTCCCATAAAGCAACCATCCTCTGACAGCCTTCCAGGTAGGAGATCTCTTCAATAGGAGACTGTATTTTGCAAAGTAGGACCTAGGCCAGCCTGTCTAATAGCCATGACTGAGGATGTAGTCGTAAAGCCACTTAAGAGAGAATACGACCTCTTGAACTCTTCAGAGCTTACCTTTGAGTAAATATGCATAGGATTCCTTTGCATCCCCATTAAATATAAACTCTGCCACTGAATGCTTCTAAGTTGCTCAGCTAGCACTTATTCAGCACAATCTATGGAGCTCAGTGGCTGCGGTCTTGCTTGTATTTAGCAGGCAATCTTTGCATTAGGATTAGCTGCTCTTTTTACAATTATCAGGCTGGTGTATTAGAGACCTACTGGAGCTCTTCAGAAAATTTCCATTTTGTTTTCTGCACCAATGTATTGATCATTCTGATTTCAGAGACAATCCCCTTCTACCTATATGAAGACCTGTGCGCTCCCACAGAGAGGGCCTCCTTAGGGTGCCATTGGTCAAAGAGTGTCGACTGGCGGCCCCCAGGGGGAGGGCGTTCTCTGTGGGCGTGTCAGACCTTTGGAACTGTTTACCGGTGGAACTCCCGACCTTCGCTCCTTCCGACGTGACCTAAAAACATATTTATTTGAACAAGCCGGCCTGGTCTGATGGGTTTAGGGGTATTTTAACGCTATTGTATTAATTTATTGAATTGGGCTGTAGTATTTAATATTTTTTAACTTTTATATATTGTATTTTATTGTATTGCCCTGTACACCGCCCTGAGTCCTTCGGGAAAAGGGCGGTATAAAAATTAAATAATAATAATAATAATAATAATAATAATAATAATAATAATAATAATAATAATAATAACAATAATAATAATGATAATTATTATTATTATTATTATTATTATTATTATTATTATTATTATTATTATTATTATTATTATTTCTTTCAGAACATCCTTCTATTGAACTAAGTAATTCCAATATTGCGCAGGGTCTGTTATTCAGGTGAATAGGCAGACTCGGCCATCATATACTCACTCACCCTACTGTGAGCAAATGGTAAATAGTGTTGTTGTGTTTTTTTTAAAATGATTTCATTGCTTATTTTGCATTCTAAGGAGATTAGATAGTGCTTGTCATTTCAACAACACAATAACACTTTATAGGAAATCTTAAAACCCCCACCAGTATGGGAAGAGGACTCAGATTAAAGCAACCAGACACACAGCCCTCCATCTGAAGGGATTTCTTTTCTGAAAACCTGCTGGATTCAAATGTAAAGACAAAGAAGTATGAGAAGGGGAAACAAGAGCTCAAACAGCCCAAAAATAGTTAACATATGAGAGATCATCTGATCCTGGAAGATGTATTTCTGTTTAAATTTATTAATGGTAGCACTTATTTCTAATTTTGTGTACATGAAGATAGGAAGTGATATGCTGACTTAAAGAGAAGAGTTCTCTGTTGAAGAATTATCAAAGAACGCTCCTCTCTTTGAACATAATCTCTGCTTAAAAGGCTCTCTGATCCAAATCTGTGTTGTAGAAAAAGGATGAAAAGAAGCGGTTCACAATTGTCGATCAGTTAGTATTACCGCTGCAATATGAAGAGCACTCAGGTCATCTGATAGCTGACTCTCCCTCAAAGAGCCAGCATTTAATTTAAATTGATTATTTATAAAGTTGCCTCCATAAACTTACACTAACACATGCACATTGTCAACAACTAGGAAATGTATGGATTAGCAGATATCCAGCCTCTGTTGGTGTGACATGTTTTTACATCTTCCATTCCACTGATTTTTTTGCACTGACTAAAAAAGAATAATTTAATTTAATTTAATTTAATAACATTTATATACCGCCCTTCTCCCTGAGGACTCAGGGCGGTTCACAGGGCAGAATAAAATACCAAATACAAACATTAAAAAAAGATTAAACGGTTGCCCTAGTTAAAACA
Organism: Vipera ursinii; assembly: GCF_947247035.1. NCBI lineage: Eukaryota > Metazoa > Chordata > Lepidosauria > Squamata > Viperidae > Vipera > Vipera ursinii. The sequence continues at coordinate 10,566,414 of NC_139518.1, forward strand.
ATAGGAGTACAATTCTAAAAACCCCAGGATAAAATTAAGAGACCAAAGATAAAACAACCCCACCGATCCCCATCAGGCTAGGCCAGCTTGTACAAACAAAAACGTCTTGAGATCGCGACGAAAGGAGCGAAGATCGGGCGCCATCCGGAGCTCTACCGGTAGCTGATTCCACAGCTCCGGGGCGCCCACAGAGAAGGATCTCCCCCTGGGGGCCACCAATCGACATTCTCTGATCGGTGGTACCCTGAGGAGGCCCTCTCTGTGGGAACGCACAGGGCGCAGGGAGCTTGATGCCGGCAGCAGATGTTCCCTAAGGTACTCCGGCCCCATGCCATGGAGGGCTTTAAACACCGTTACCAGTACCTTGAAACTAATGCCATGAAAGCGAAGATAGTCTATTATTGTTCATATTGCATATTTCTGTAAGATATGTTGCATTTACATAAATAGCCCAGAGACACCTCCAAACTACTGTATTTATTCTGGGAGTTGAAGTCCACACACGATGTAAAAAAGATGTCAAGACTCTAGAAAGAGTACAGAGAAGAGCAACAAAGATGATTGGGGGACTGGAGGCTAAAACATATAGGGAACGGTTGCTGGAATTGGGTATGTGTAGTTTAATGAAGAGAAGGACGAGGGGGGACATGATAGCAATCTTCCAATATCTCAGGGGCTGCCACAAAGAAGAGGGAGTCAAGAAATTCTCCAAAGCACCTGAAAGCAGGACAAGAAGCAATGGATGGAAACTAGTCAAGGAGAGAAGCAACCTAGAACTAAGGAGAAACTTCCTGACAGTTAGAACAATTAACCAGTGGAACAACCTGCCTCCAGAGGTGGTGAATGCTCCAACACTGGAGGTTTTTAAGAAGAGACTGGCCAGCCACTTGTCTGAAATGGTATAGGGTTTCCTGCCTGAGCAGGGGGTTGGACTAGATGACCTCCAAGGTTCCTTCCAATTACTACTACTACTACTACTACTACTACTACTACTAATTATTATTATTATTATTATTATTATTATTATTATTATTATTATTATTATTATTATTATTATTATTATTATTTGCAAGCATCAGAAGAAGAATCTGTGAAGATTGTGGCTATGCCAGCAAATCTGATACAGTGGCCAGTTAGATTGGAAGAGTTCAGTCTACATAACAATACCAAAGAGAAGAGACTTAACAAAGTATGCAAATTATTGTACAATATAAACTGGCTTTAGAAAATGTGATAAACATATAGATTATTGATGATGTATGCAGGATCATTGAAAGAGTCAATGAATACCAAAAATAAATCAATATGGGTTCATTGATTATAAAAATGCCTTTGGTTAGTTGCAGTATGTCAAACTGTGGAATGTGCTTAGAAAAATGGAAATCCCAGGCCCTCTGATTGTTGTTACATAAAACCTACACATAGGTCAAGAAGCCACAATGCAAGTGGAGCATGGTGAAACAAACCAAGTCCAGATTGGCAAAGGAGTAAGACAAGACTGCGTGCCCTCCCCTTATTTATTCAACATATATACAAACTATATATCGAAGGAACCTGATGTTAGAAAATGCAAATGTTCTGCAAGTTTAGTGCAGGGAGTCCTTGACTTGCAACCATTCATTTAGTGACCATTCCAAGTTACAACAGCACTGAAAGAAAAGGACTTATGGCCACTTTTCACACTTAATGACTGTTGCGGCATTCCTATGGTCACATGAACAAAATTTGGACAGTTGGCAACTGGCATGTATTTACGATGGTTTGCAGTGTCCCAGGGTCATATGATCATAGGATTAACAAGCAAAGTCAATGGGGAAGCCAGATTCACTTAAAATCAAAGTGCATTTTTTTAAAAAAAAGTTCAGAGAGGGCCTCCTCAGGGTGCCTCCAGTCAGGGAATGTCGACTGGTGGCCCCCAGGGGGAGGGCCTTCTCTGTGGGCGCTCCGGCGCTATGGAACCAACTGCCGGTTGAGCTCTGGATGGCATCGGACCTTCGCTCCTTCCGGTGCGGTCTGAAGACCCACTTATTTGAACTAGCTGGTCTGGCCTGATGGGGGAACGTTAGGGTTTTTAATGGGTCTTTTATTGCTTTTATTGCTACTGTAATTTTTAATTGGGCATTTGTTTAATTCCTTTTTAATTTTTGTATTGTTATTTATATATGCCCTGTTAACCTCCCTGAGTCCTTCGGGAGAAGGGCGGTATACAAATTTAATAAAAGTAAAGTAAAGTAAAAAACTTTTTTACTAACTTAACCATATTATTTCAATACTTCCCCAGCTAACCTCATCTCCTAACTAAGCAGTTATGCCTTAGAATCATAGAGCACAACTGCCAAACAAAAGATGATTTGGGGGGTTTCAAATAAAATACTATTCTGATTTCAGTTGTCTCTTTTCACCTATCCCCATGACAATATAAAAACAGGAAAAGTGGGGGCAGGAAAAATGCAAATTGTGAAATGCCTCTTCGGAAGGGGAGGCTGAAGTGGGATTTTATTCCTTCTAGTTTATAATCATTACAGAAATTTAAACCTCAAGCCATTTCATTCCAGGCTTATAGTAAGCTTGTTAGTGGTTTCTGATGCTGGGTGTGATAGTGCCCAAGCATTACCATAAAGCAGCAGAATTAACTATGATCTTCAGAAGCTTGAAAGTGGGTGACAGGAGTCTGCAATTTGGTGCACTGAATATTATGATAACATTCTACATTAAATGTTTATAATCTACTTACAGCTGAGCTTCAAGTATATTTGATACATCTGCGTTTTGCCCAGTACTGAATATCACAGCTATTATGGCTTTCCGGAATGACAGCATTAATAAATTTCTCCTCCTTTCCATTTTTATTTTTTATTTTATTTTGAAAACAGAAAGGAAACCAACAAACAAAAGCAGAGAGATTTTATTTCTTCCCAATAAGGAAAGGAAATCAGACTTTCACTGCTATGTAGTTTGTGGATGCAGTCACATTTTAGGGAAGTATGCACACTAAGGGACATTGCATACTGTCTCTACTGTCAAGTTTTTTTTTTTGTCATCCCTTCCTGTTGTTGAAATATAGATTGTGGGGGCGGTTTTTTGGAAGCACAAAATATTAGTTTAATATTTCATTAAATATTTGGGGTGGGGGTCTTTTAAAGCATTTTGCGCACTGAAAGTGCAAGCAGATTTTTATAACATGCAACCATAGGACTGAAGCCCCGCCCCTTTGTATGTCTATCAACACATGTAAAAAAGAGGCAGGACTTTGATCACACATCTGCAGTTGCTATTATTAATCCTTCTTCCAGAAGACTCTGGACTGGATGGGTAGCATAAACCAACACCACCCATTTATCTTGGGGTAAATGAGTTTTGTGTCTGGGCACACCTTCCATGACAGCCATTGTGGACATAGGCATAACTCCTCACACTCTGGTTCAATAAAATTGCAAAGTGGGCATTCCTCTTGAACAGTGAAATTTAAACTCAATATTCCACCTTGTACGATATCCTTGTGTTTGTCAAGTATTCATGCATGGAGAAAGACTAAGTCCTCTATAACAGTAATAAGGGAGGGTGCAAGTAATGAAGCTTTGACTTCACCATTCTGAGTTTTTTGAGCCTTCCTGTAGACTGCCTTGGTCTGGCTCCACTTGCTTTTAAACACTACTTGTCCAAGATTCATTCCTTCCTTCCTTCCTTCCTTCCTTCCTTCCTTCCTTCCTTCCTTCCTTCCTTCCTTCCCTCCCTCCCTCCCTCCCTCCCTCCCTCCCTCGTTCCCTTCCCAACATGAGCAGTTGAACCCAGAAATAAAATACTGAGATTCTGCACTCTAAATATCTATGAGACCTACAGATGTTCCATAGATATTTTTAGAAACAGATAGGATGCAAAAGCATTTTTTTGGGTACCACTCATGCTACTCATCTTTTCCCCCTTCCTCTTCCCCTCCCCCCCCCCCATGTCACCAGAGGTAAGGAGCTTTGGTGAACATTGCTGACTTTTTCGCTACAAGAAGTTGATCTGTGCTGTAACCAAGCTTGAAAAGAAATTAACTTGCTTCCTACAGGGAAATCCTATGACAGAATTAGATTCCCTAAAATCTTATAGGAACAGGGATTTGCTGAAGTGTTAATACAATGAGCCTATGGATGTAAATAATATGATTTATATCAGTTACAGCAGGTGGCAGTGTGTACCAGACCTTGGCTGAGTTTGAACAGATTAAGCAGGATCAAATTACTTAATAATAATAACAATAACAATAATAGAGTTGGAAGGGACCTTGGAGGTCTTTTAGTCCAACCCTCTGCTTAAGCAGGAAATCTATACCATTTCTGACAAATGGCTGTCCAGTCTCTTCTTAAAAATTTCCAGTGTTGGAGCAGTCACAGCTTCTGGAGGCAGGTTGTTCCACTGGTTAATTGTTCTAACTGAGGAAATTTCTCCTTAGTTCTAGGTTGCTTCTCGCCTTGATTAGTTTCCATCCCTTGCTTCTTGTCCTGCTTTCAGGCGCTTTGGAGAATAGCTTGACTCCCTCTTCTTTGTGGTAACCCCTGAGATATTGGAACATTGCTATCATGTCACCCCTCACCCTTCCCTTCAACTCTTCACTTCTCAGGTTGGAGACCACTAGGAAGATCTCAGCATAGTCAATTAAACTTGGAAGCTGGAAAAAAAAATTCCCAGAAACAGGTGGTGCCAAACTACTGCTGTATTCTTGCCCAGAAAATAGTGTATGTCAGATTCATCTTATTTCTCTAGGAGCTGAGTTTGCTTCAAATACTGTATATGGCATCTGAGTTGCGGGTGCTCCATCAGTGGAGGTTTTCAAAAATAGACTGGACAAATATTTGACCAGGATGGTATAAGATCTTCTGCCGTGAGCAGGGTGTTGTACTCTCCAAGCCTATGATTCTGTGTTGTATGTTCAGACAAACCATCTAGCAATCCAGAAATAAAACATTGAATCACCCTGAGTCTCATAGCAATGATGAGCATGAATTAAGTATGGAAAAATGAGGATTTCAGCCTGGCAACTAAATGAAGATTAGTTTGCACTATTATGTTTCTGCTAGCTAGTTGTGAAGGTTGGACCATGGAAAAACTGGACTGGAGGAAAATCAGTTGATTCAAGTTGTGGTTTTAGAGAAGGTTCATGAATATTCCTTGGAGAGCAAAGGGGACGACACCAAGCTTGGAGGAATAGCCAACACTCCAGAAGACAGGCTTACGATACAGAAGGATCTTGACAGACTTGAATATTGGGCCCTATCCAGTGGTGGGATTGAAATATATGAACAACCAGTTCTCTGTGTGGACGCCGCTTCCAGAAGTCCATTCTGGGCCAACAAAAAAATTAGCTGGTGTAAACTGGCTGAATCCCACAGGTGGCCCTATCTAAGAAAATGAAATTCAATGGTAAAAAAGGTAAGGTTTTACATTTAGGCAAGAAGAACCAAATGCACAGGTATATTATAGGTCAGCCAGCATAGCTGGCTCAGGAATTCTGGGAGTTGAAGTCCACGAGTCATAAAAGAGCCAAGGTTGCCTACCCCTGGTATAGGTGGTGCCTCTCTCAACAGTAGTAACTGTGAGAGAGATCTTGGAGTCGTAGTGGACAATCATTTAATATGAGCCAGCAGTGTGCTGCAGCTGCCAAAAAGAACAAAGCATTCCTAGGCTGCATTAACAGAGGTATAGAATCAAGATCACATGAAGTGTTAATACCATGCCTTGATAAGACCACACTTGGAATATTGCATCCAGTTTAGGTCGCCATGATGTAAGAAAGATGTTCAGACTCTAGAAAGAGTACAGGGAAGAGCACCAAAGATGATTAAGGGACTGGAGGCTAAAATATATAAAGAACAGTTGCAGGAATTGGGTATCTCTAGTTTAATGAAGAGAAGGATGAGGGGGGGGGGACATGACAGCAGTGTTCCAATATCTCAGGGGCTGCCACAAAGTGGAGGGACTCAAGCTATTCTCCAAAGCACCTGGAGGCAGAACAAGAAGCAATGGATGGAAACTAATCAAGGTGAGAAGCAACGTAGAACTAAGGAGACATTTCCTGTCAAAAGAACATTTAATCAGAGAAATGACTTGCCTCCAGAAGTTGTGGGTGCTCCAACACTGGAGGTTTTTAAGAAGAGATTGGACAACTATTTGTCTGAAATGATATAGAATTTCCTGCCTGAGCAGGGGGTTGGACTGAAGGACCTCCAAGGTCCCTTACAACTCTCTGTTATTCTGTTGTTCTTTTTATTTTGTAAGCAAGTACTACAGGGTATAAAATCAGACATATCACAGTGGAAGACAAAAATTCCGCCTTCTTTATTTTTATCATCTCATGCAAGCAAATTCATTGGAAAAGGCAGTTATGCTCAAAATGATTGGTGGTAAAAGGAAACTAGGCTGCCCAAAAAAGACACACTGACTAGACACCATCAAATCAACATCAGACAAAGCATTAAACAACTGAACAAAGCCATAGAAGATTGGAAAATATGGAGAGAGCTGGGCCATCGAATCACTGAGAACTGGATATGATTGAGCAGATAGCACCACCATCAAATTAAGGTCAAAATTTAAAAAAGAAAAAACAATGTCATAACATGACATGATCAGGAAAACTGCCCATATAAGAACCAGGAAAGGGGGAAAAATCCAGCCAGTGAAACACTGTTAACTTCTAGTCCAGGGGTCTTCAAACTTGGCCCTTTTATGACTTGTGGACTTCAACTCCCAGAATTCCTCAGACAAGGTGCCTGGCTGAGGAATTCTGGGAGCTGAAGTCCACAAGTCATGAAAGGGCCAAGTTTGAAGACCCCTGTTCTAGTCATTCAAGAGAAAAAACACAATTGATGTAATAAAAATAAAATATTTTTAATGAGTTGGTGGAATCAGAACTAATCAAGCTAAGTATCAAACCCAATGAAATCAATGAATTTCATTTAGGGATCTCTGAGCTTGGGTATTTTTCCGGCAGATGCTTCATTGTCAAACTAACTAACATCATCAGTACATGGCAGAATGAAGTAAGCAGCAAATCTCACTGTCCCGCTCACTAATTATGTTAGTAACCATGTTACTTGTGATGAAATATCTGCAAGAAAACAACCAAGCTCAAGGAACAGCAAGTACGTAACAGTTCAACCCTGAACTATTGAATTTACCTTATTTGTCCCACTGATCTTAGCGGACCTGCCTTAAGTATGAATAAATCTGGATCCAACTTATCTGCTTGGAAGAGAAATTCTTCCCTCCATCTCTGTCAGATCCTATGGGATGCTTGTTCTGAAATAATGAAGCACATAAAAATATCACCAAAATACAAACAGCTTGACACAGGTTTAACGGTTTTATTGTTTTCTGACGCAGTCACCAATGCAAACTGAATGCCAAAACCCATTAATCGATTCCACCAATTTAATTTTCTTTAAGGGTTTGATAAAGATAAAAACAAATATAAAATGTATAAAATCAGGGGAAACGGGGTTGATTTAGTGCAGGGGTTCTCAACCTCCGGTCCGTGGACCAGGACCGGTCTGCGGCATACCAACAACCAGGCCGTGCCCCATCCGCAGAAGCCTCATCCGTGGGATGCAGGCACTACATGAAACCACACCCCTTCCGGTCTATGGAAAAACCTCTCTCCACAGAACCCGTCCCTGGTGCCCAAAAGGTTGGTGGCCACTGGTTTAGGGTGTGTATTCTCAAATGACTATTTTATTTGAAAAGGGTTTTTTTTGAACCCTGAGCAGCAGCACAGAAGGTGATGCTAGTTCATTGGAAATTTGGTTTTAGATAGAATACAGTTAATCCTTCACTTAAAGCCACAATTGACCCCAAAATTGCTATATTTCTATGCCTTCTATAGAAAGGTGTGTACCTTTCCAAATCATGTCCAATCAATTTAAGTTACCACAGATGGACGCCAATCAAGGTTTAGAAACATGTCAGCAGTGATCCAGAGAAATGGGAGGCACCGGAAGTAAATTTTGTGTGTTGTTGCAAAAGGTCTGAATATTTATGCCAATGTGATAGTTCAGGGTTTTTTTTCTTTTTAATAAATTTACAGACATTCCTAAAAGTCTGCTTTTATTTTGTCATTACTTTGTGCTGAGTGTAGATTAATGAGAAAAAAAATTGAATTTTCACAACTGTAGAATCAGGCTGCAGCATAACAAAATTGACAAAAGTGAAGGGGGTCTGAATAGTTTCTGAATCTACTGTAATTCAAAGTGCTGTTTGCTATTGCTGTCATGCATTGGCCCTCTCCCTCTTCATAACATCCTTCTGCCACTGATGACAGGACAGAAAACCTGTCCTCAATATTGCTATTTGATCTTGATGACAGTTGAATGACTCTAGAACATGGGTGTCAAACTCAGTCATGTCACGTGACGTATCATGATGTATCGCAACATTTTTTGCCTTTCTGGAGCTGGGGTGGGCATGGCCTGCACATGATGCATCCAGCCCATGGGCCACCAGTTTGACACCCCTGTATCTAGAGGATCTATACTTTGCTGGCAGAGAGGTTGCCTCTCTGCATACTGTAGACACAAGTCTAAGGAGAAATTGTTGCCAGTTTACCTCACCTGCTGCCCTCATGCTGAGCTCCTGAGTGAGATGATCTTAAAATCTCACATATTTTTCAGTAAATGCTAATAATGGCATTCTTCTCTATCAAAAAATGTACAATGTTGCCATTCCTAAAATAGATATGCCCAAATCTCTCATTAGTGGTAAAAATATCATCTACATATTGGAATATTTGTAACAGCTTCTTCTAACAATATTTTTGGAAAATCCAATTAAACTCATTTCCTTGAATATATATATATAACACATATCTCCCTTGCTTCTCAGCTAACAAAGAGAGAGAGAGAGAGCCTGTGGCCTAGGGGTTAAAACAATTGCCTAATGTGTAATCAGCCCAGGTTTGAATCTCAGAAGGGTATGGCTGACTGATGAGAACAAATAAGTTTGAAATGCATATCAGTCTCCCTTTAATTCTTTGTTAGCAATCCAAAAAAATTACATATATATTGAATTTCAATGAATTAGAACAGGGGTGTCAAACTCACAACATCATGTGATGTGTCGTGACATATTGCGACTTTTTTGTCATTGCCAGCAATGGGGTGGGCACGGTTTACTATGATGCATCCAGCCCACGGACCGGCAGTTTGACACCCTTGCATTAGAAGAAACTTCCTCATTTTCTCCTCCATATCAATGACTTAACATGATGAACTTTGAAACAGGTATAATTTAAAGATTTTTTTTTCTGTACTAACAAATTTATTTCTTTATTTATAATGTCTAACTTTTAGAAGAGATGACCCAACCATTGGTCAGGGGAAGCATCAAGTTTCAAGATTCCATGAAAGGACAATCAATTCTAATGTACTTAGCATACTTTGTTATGGTATTTTCATTCTGAGCAGATGCATTTATTTTCTCTATCCCTGGCCCAAAGTTACAGGCCAACTTTAATTGCTTAAGTAACAGTTTGGCTGGTGTTTTCTGCACAATGGTGGAGATAAAGTACAGCCCAGATAGTAGAATGTGCAATAAAAAAGGAATACTTGAAAGCTTCAACTTGTATACAATGTTTTTTGAAAGTTAGGGGAGATGGAGAAAAAGCTAGAGATGGGAAAATGATTTTTTAAAAATCATTTTTTTCTCATTAGAGCAGAAAAGAATCATTCAAAGCATGTCAAAAATGGGAAACAATTTACTTGGGACGGTTTCCTTAAGTGCCACAAAACTCTGGCTGTTGCAATATTCTCTAATGACATTACAGCTTGTGGTCCCATCTCATCTAATCTGTTAGCAAAATCCGAAAGTCACTTATGTCAGTCTCTAATGCAAGCTAAATGAGTCTTTCCAGTAATAAGAAGCTTCGCAGAATTAGTTTGCGTTTGCAGAAAATTGCCATTGGGCCTGGCACTTTTATCTAAAAATTTCACTTGTGCATAAGCAAAAAACTCATATATTATTTGGTTACATTCCATCAGTATGAGCAATAACATTGTGAGAATTCAATGCATGCTAATGATATATAGAAATCCACCTGCTTTCTGATAAAATGAGTTTAATTTTCTGTTGCCCACTGTCTGGTTGGCCTTTCATAAATTACTTATGCACAGCTATTATTAAAATAGAGGGAAAGCAAATTAGAAAGTCCGCATATCTCTCCACTGGATTTAACCAAGGCAGGGCTGTGACAGCTAGTCAGCGTTTTTGGAAAAAAAATTCTGCTCTCTTGAAAAATTTTGCATCTCTATACAATTCTGGGCCACTGTTGTAAACGTCCTGACCTGCCTTCTTACCAAATTAACCTAAATCCTTTCTATTTTTCAACATTAATGGAATCCTCTAGAGCTCTGCTGATATATATTAAAATATATTTATTGGTTAATTTGAATTCCAGCCATTTTTTCTCTTTTTTTTCTGTACCTCATTTCCCAGCACCTTCTGTTATATTTCTCCAGTTTGAAGGTTTAGCATTGGAAATCTTACAAATGAAGATAAATGCATCTGACAATTATCAGATCAAAAATAACTTAACTTTCATCAGAATATATGATTACAATTTTCCCTTCCTGATGAAGGGGGAAAAACGAGGACTTTCTCCTTGAAACGGTTAATTGGATTTTGAAGTACTGTACATTTCAGACAAGTGGTACAGCTTTTGGCTGGTCTGTGACTGTCTGACAGTTTGGCTTTGCAACAGACAATGTGTTTTCATTTTTTTAAAGGTCTTTCAATGGTGACTTTAACTTTAATTTCTGTTAATGATATTATTTTGCTCTCTTTCAGATCAAGCTTTCATATGATGGATTTGAGAAACAGTGGCAATCCCATTAGCTTTTCCAATTGCTCCCTTTCATAGTTGCTTGGAGCATTATTTATTTTATAATGTATTTACTCTCAGCATCCAGAAAAAGAGCGAGAGACAATTTGAACCTGTTGTTATTCTAGGAAAGTTCTTATACTCCCCACCAAGACTCAATCTGTATATTTGATTCAAACTCATTACTTCCATCTTCCATTTGGCAGACAGTAGAATACTGAAAGACAAACACAATCTTTTAGTGGTGTGATCTGCAACATCAGTTTAAATGAAGGGATTTTTCCCTTCATAAATTCACACTAATCCTTCATACCTGTGAGTATGGGGATTACTAGTACTACAAAAACACTACATTGTCTTAAGAAAAGTTCCACACAGCTCCAGAAATATTTGGCAGTGGGGCAAACTGATCTCTGAAAGAATTTGGCAGGAAGGAAAGTGTTACAAATGCAACACGAAGGAAAATAACTGTGGGAAAATATAATTAACTTTCAGTTTAATAAAAAAAGTAAGAATAAGTAATTTTCTACAGTAATTTCTCTTCTAAGTAACATTTTCTAAGTAATTTATAATTCAAAGCCAAGAGCAGACCAACCCAAATAATATTATAAGATATTATTTGGGCTGCAATTTTTATCACAATTCAATGAAAAAAATAGCAGAATTCTTTTTTTTAATCCATAAAAAATAGTTAAAAACTGTACTACTAACCTATATTTTTTTTTAAAAAAATTTACCTTACATCCATGGGTTGGCACTTTCTCTCTCTCTCTCTCTCTCTCTCTCTCTCTCTCTCTCTCTCTCTCTCTCTCTCTCTCTCTCTCTCTCTCTCTCTCTCTCTGTCTCTCTCTCTCTCTCTCTCTTTCTAAAAAGCCCAACTGGCACTATAATATAAAAAATGTCCCCAAAGTCTGTATTTTTGTAGTAGTATGTTTCTCAAATATATATTTTTCAAAGCCATGGCCAAGTGGTTAAGGCACGAAACCAGAAAGCAGGAGATTATGAATTCAAGTCCTGCCTTAGCTACGAAAGCCAGCTGGGGTGGCTTTGGGCCTGTGATTCTCCCTCACCCGAACTCTCCCCTCACAGGATTGTTTTTGTGAGGAAAATAGGAGGAGGAAGGTGTGCTTGGATATGTTCGCCACCTTGAGATATTCGTAAAAATAATAAAGGTAGGAAATAAATAAACAAATAAAAAAACATCTTTGTTTGAATTTGTACAGTGGCATTGACCTGAATGGGAATTTTTATTCTGATGGAGAGAATTTCACCATGGTCTTCAAAACTGCTCATGTTTAACTTAACGACTGTGAGTGATTAACTTAATGACCAGAGGGGAACTGACATTGTAAGTCTGGCACAGTCACACGTTGTTTCATTCGACTGCAGTGCTTAGCAATAACATTGCCAGTGCAAGTGCAGTAGTTAAGTAGAGCTTCCTACAAATCATGTATACACTTTCAATGGAAAATAGAATTGTTTTTCTCAATAATAACAATAATAACAATAATTTAATTTAATTTTAATTTAATAACATTTATATACCGCCCTTCTCCCTGAGGACTCAGGGCGGTTCACAGGGCAGAATAAAATAGCAACAAATCATGTATACACTTTCAATGGAAAATAGAATTGTTTTTCTCAATAATAACAATAATAACAACAATAACAACAATAACAACAATAACAACAATAACAATAACAATAACAATAACAATAATAATAATAATAATAAGGAAGGTACATTGGAGGTCATCTAGTCCAACCCCGTGCTCAGGCAGGAAACCCTATACCATTTCAGACAGTCTCTTCTTAAAAACTTCCAGTGTTGGAGCATTCACAGCTTCTGGAGGCAGGTTGTTCCACTGATTAATTGTTCTGTCAGGAAATTTCTCCTTAGTTCTAGATTGCTCCCTCTTCCTTGTGGCAATCCCTGAGATATTGGAACACTGCTATCATGTCACCTCTTCATTAAATTCGACATACCCAATTCTAACAACCGTTCCTTATACGTTTTAGCCTCCAGTTATTCCTCATCTTTCCTCTTTTTATCAATTAGGATCTTATTTCACTACAGAATCCACTGGAGATTTTTTTCAGAGTTGACTCCTGACAACTTCCTGGGAAAAATCCTGAAATTTTCTTAGCAAGGTTTTTTGGAAGTGGTCTGCAATTGCCTCTTTCTTAGGCTCAGAGAGGGAATGGCTGACAGAGTTGGAAGGGAAGTCAATTGGGAAAACCAGATTCACTTAACAACCATGTTACTAACTCAACAACTTCAGTGATTCACTTAACAACTGCGGCAAGAAAAGTCATAAAATGGGGCAAAACTTACTTAATTTTTTTTTAACTTAACAACAGAAATATTGCGCTCAGTTGTGGTCGTACATTGAGGACTAACGTATATCAGAATATCTCCAATATCAAAGGCCAGACATTAAAGCAGGCCAAAGAACCCAACAGTGTGTTGAATACATTAATTTGCTGTGTTGAAGGTTTTTTTCCTATTTATATTCACCAATATATCCCATCATTGCTTTAAGAAATGCCCCTTTTAAATATGTTACATCCCAATGAAAATACAAAGGCTTTTCCATCAATGAGCAGAAAACACAGGTATACTTCCCAAAATTTCAGGTAGGGTTGAGCTGCAGATTCACCTATCTAAACTATGGTCACACTTCTGTAAATCTCCATGTACAGTAATTAATGGCCTCTGACAATTCCCACTGGCTGCCCTTTTGTAAAACAGAACCCTTTTCTCTAATTCCCATCAGTCTGATAATGATAGAAGATGAAACAATAACATTTCTCACTACTGTAGCGGTGTTCAAAATAAGGGCAAAATGTTGCCTCATTTTTCATGTTCTTGCACGTACCTCCATAGCCTCTTCAAATGTCACGAAACAGCTTAAATCAGGGAGCGTATTCCTCCCTTGAAAAGATTTAGGAATAGATTTCCGGTTTGCCATGCAGCCGCTATGGATGGCTGGGAGACTTGCTCTCTCTCTCCCCCGTCCAGTTTCACATCGCTGAGGGGCCCTGAAAAGGGCCAAAAGTTGCCCCAAAGAGGCGACCAGCAAGGAGGGGTGCTCGCTGGATCGCAGGAGAGCTGCAACTCTCCCATTAGATCTGGCGATCCCTCCAAACCGGTGGACGAAAGGACCGGCCGTTATGGCTCGTCCCTAGGCTGTGAACAGCCAAAGTCACATTTTCCACCAAGCAACTCTTAAAGCAGCGTGGAAGAGACTGGGTGAGATCTACCTCTTTTACACTCTAATTACTTTCTGTACCTCCTTAAGCTGCTAAGCATTCTACCCCACTGCGGTGAGGAAAGGGGGACTTTTGCCCTCCCTCCAGAAAGAGCGGCAACTAAATATCCAGGGGCATTTTAAATGTTGAAAAAGTAACTGAATCCCAATTGGAACTTTATTTCTTAAAGCATGTGGACTGAAAGATTTTTTATTTTTTATTTTTCATTATTTACTTCTGTTGGAAATCTGGGTTTCTCCTTATAAAAAAAAAGAAAAACTGAAAAGATTATGATAACTTTGGGACTCAAAGGGAAACTTTAAAAGGGGCCTGGCTGACTGCCCAGGGAAATAGATAAGATACATAACCTTGAGAGCCCTGAAACAACACTGTGAAAGGCTCTGTGCTCCCTAACTAGGAGAAAAAAAATTCTCTCTCTTGAAGTGTAAAGCCTTTAGTTTAAAATATCAATATGGAAGAAGGCCAGGAACAAAGTTTCTTTATAGAAGAAGATCCACAAACTCTCGCTATGTTGAAAGCACTAATTCAAACTCTTACCACAACCAATGAAATACTAAGAGGCTATGTGAAGGAACAAGAAGACAGCCCAGATATGAAAGCCCAAACTTTGACCACAACTAAAGAACCATCTATACAAAATACAATAGAAAAAATGAAACATTCAAATCCTATGACAGAAGAATCTACAATTCAACAAATACTGACATTTGAAAATCCAGAAAAAGGATCGACAACTTGGAAAAAGGAAACGGTTTCTTATACAACACAGAAGGAACTAGAGGATCTAGAAAAAGAACAGTTGGATGAGAAGACAAACAATTCAGAACAACCACATCGACATGGAAGAATAAAGAGATGACCCACAAGTCCTCTCAAAAAAATAGCGACCGGATGGTTTTGCCAACATCAATTAATATACATGATATTACAAGGAGATTGGTTCGATGACCCAAAAGCAAGGACATGGAAGATGATTTGGCAAAGGAAAAAAGCCAGAATAAGACTCAAGCAGAATGGAGTTTTGACCATCTTATTGAAATCTAAAACAGAATGTACTTAAATAGATAAGATGTGCATGTTGAACACAAGACATTGTTATGAACTGAGATAAAGAAAATTTTTTGGTCATTAAAATTTAGCAGTATAAATACTAATAGCTAATTTGAATATTGATTTGTGCATAAAGGTCATGTAAAGGTGAATAATGTAGATAAGCTAAAAACTTATTGTTGAAAGTAATAAATAAGTCTATATGGACCGTTAAAAATGAGAAATATCAGTTTAAGCAAGAGATAGCAGATACAAAGAGGAAGAGCACATTGATTTGTGCTTTAAATTGTAAGCCGCCCTGAGTCTTCAGAGAAGGGCGGGATATAAATGGGATTTTTTTTTTAAAAAAAGAGAGGAAGTATTAAATACTGAAATAAAAAAGAAATTTTGATTACTACTTAAAAAAACCAAACTGAAAATTAGCAAAAAGGAAGGATATCATATTGTATGCTTAATTTGTTGACATAGAGGGTGAGAAATTAAGTAAATGGGATATGTATTTTGAATATTAGATTTTGTGAGGAATGGTGATAGATGAATTGGGAGTATATTAAATTTTTTGGCAATGATAAATATCAAATGTTAAATCTAAATGTTAGTGAAAATTAAAATTCAAAAATTTATTAGGTCATTGATTGTCTAAAAGATTGTATGTTAAAACAACTAGAATATGTGTAAACTAAAAACTATGCATATATTTATATTTATATATATTTATATTTATTAAATGTTTATACCGCCCTT
Organism: Vipera ursinii; assembly: GCF_947247035.1. Taxonomy (NCBI): domain Eukaryota; kingdom Metazoa; phylum Chordata; class Lepidosauria; order Squamata; family Viperidae; genus Vipera; species Vipera ursinii. The sequence goes on from NC_139518.1 coordinate 10,582,336, forward strand.
CTCCCGAAGGACTCAGGGCAATAAATATCAAAATACGAAATACAAAAGTTAAAAAACATTAAATAATTATGCCCGATGTAATACATTAGTTAAAATCCATATTAAAATCCCAGACCCCAAACCCATCAGACCAGGCCGGCTTGTTCAAATAAATAAGTTTTTAGATCACGTCGGAAGGAGCGAAGGTCAGGAGCCATCCGGAGCTCAACCGGTAAGTGGTTCCACAGGTCTGGCGTGCCCACAGAGAACGCTCTCCCCCTGGGGGTCACCAGTCGACATTCTCTGATCGGTAGCACCCTGAGGAGGCCCTCTCTGTGGGAGCGCACTGGACGGAGGGAGGTTGACGCCGGCAGCAGGTGTTGCCATAGGTAATCCGGACCCATGCCATGTAGGGCTTTATAGGTCATAACCAGCACCTTGAATCTCACCCGGAGGGCAACTGGAAGCCAATGCAGCTCACAGAGCAGAGGTGTAACATGGGAGTATCGGGAGACCCCCAACACAACTCGCGCGGCTGCATTCTGCACCAGCTGAAGCCTCCGAGTGGTCCTCAAGGGCAACCCCATGTAGAGAGCATTGCAGTAGTCTAAACGAGAGGTCACGAGGTCATATATGTAAGAAAGTTATTTTTTATGTGATTGATAGGATAAAACTTGTCTTTAAATTCACAGACTACATATGAATGGAAAAAGAGAGGAAATGTTTACAGTAGCAATCTGAAATCTGTACTAATGATATTTGTTAGTAATTGAATTACTACTACCCAGCCACCATGCTGCTTTTCAAATATGTAAAAGTAATATTAGAAAATCAATAAAATTTGTAAAAAAAAAGATTTAGGAATAATCTTCCAGTGACTGTGGATACTGCCATCAAGAGGAAACATTCTAGTTTAGGAAGAGTTAATGTTTTTGTGGCTCTTTTTAGTTTTAACCATAAACCTACTGTCAAAGAAAAATTGAGAAACAACACTCTTCCAGCAGAATGTACCAAAAATAACATCCCAGCCTGATTTGCATAAGCAAGGAGATTATCCAGTATATGGAAAAGGCTTTTTATTCAGATTATCTTTGTTGTGTATGTAAATAGTTAGCAATAAGCCATAGAAGATATTGCAAACACTGTGCAGCTTTGCAAGGTTTAAAGCGGGAAAATAAGGTGCAATCATTGGACGCCACAACCAAGGAGCGGGAAAACAGACAGTTTGTATTGGTTACAGTTCAAACGCTTTCTCTATAAAAGGGTTGCAACATTTGACATTTGACAGTTGACTTTGTGTATTCAATAAACTCGTTCAGTGTTAACCACTCTGAGTCCTCGTCAATTCGAACCAAACAATCTTCATCACCCATCTCTTAAAATGGCAGAGATTGTGTGAATCATTTTTAAAATGTATTCCCAGAACTGCACTCAGAGTCTATACTATAGACCAGGAGCATCCTGTTAACAAACATCCTCTAGAAGTTAAAGAGAAACAGGATTTGGCCACTGTCCAGCCAACATCTGACCTCTTGAAATTCATCATATATTGGCTATTACTTGGTATACAGTAGCACATTCATGTGACCCTGAAGTTTATAATCAGAATCCTAAATGTGATCACTAAAATCTAGTCATAATGTTATCAACCATACATAATCACGATTCATGCTTCAATCTTTGAAATTGACAAGAGTTGCCTCCCTCCCTCCCCCTTCCTTCCTTCCTTCCTTCCTTCCTTCCTTCCTTCCTTCCTTCCTTCCTTCCTTCCTTCCTTCCTTCCTCCCTCCCTCCCTCCCTCCCTCCCTTCCTTCTAAATTAAGCTTGTCTCACTTCACCTTCATTTTTAGAAGAGGAATTCCTCAGTAGTAAGAATTTGGATCCTTAAGCATCCACTTTTTTTCCTGCCAGTTCTAAAACCTTTTACAATTTTCCGATCCCATTTTAACTGAAAATAAGAATTTTTTTACAAGGTATTTAATTGGGGGGTCGAGGTACCTGCTACTGGCTGTTGTGTACTTAACCAGCTCTCCAGTCGTTTTTCAACTGACCAGTATTCTTGATAATAATATGTTTTTTAAAAAAAAACATAGGAAAGCACAGAAAGCTAAAGGTGACTCGGTTTAACGCAGATGTATGCCCTTAATGGATGAGCACCTCCAAAGGGCAACAAATCTTTTAGAGCAGTAATGAATACAGATTTTTGTCTTGCGCACTGCATGAGAGAGGAGCTTTTCATGCTTTCTCCCATAGAACTGCTAGGAAAATTGGACCCTAAGCAAGGCTGTGAGTCACTGATGAATACAGCTCCACGGCTCCATGCTGGGTTCTGCTGCGAGATCGGTAAAACACATTATAAGAACACAGAAGTAGGACAAGAATTGAAGGCAGATTATACCAGTTCGAATGTTGTTAACTCTACCAAAATGCATTTGTACAGAATGGTTCTTAAATAAAAACAAAACAAAAGATCCCAGTTCATAATTTTGGATAAGCTATCAAAGTGACAAAGCCACCTATGGGCTGGATTGCTTTTGCTACCAAGTTCCAGGTTTGCATCTAAAACTAAAGTGCAATCATTGCTTGCATTGTTATCTCTGACCGACAATAGAATGAGCAATATTTATTCCATCACCTGAATGGATGTCCCACTAGAAATGTAGATTATTACAAACATAAAGCTAAACCAAATTAGTTGTCTTCGTACACAGAGAGGTTTTTTTTTCCTTGCCCAAATCTGAAGTGAATTTTGCACAAACGAATTTGGCAATTTGAGATTTATTTCACTGAACTGCAAGCAGCTTTTGGTTCTCTTTTTCAGCTGGAAATTCTTAAAAAGTGAAATCAGCTTGCTAAAATCAATATACTTACATTAAATCTTCTTCCTAAATTGTCAAGCCATAATTCCATATCACAGCCAGCTTCTATTCTACAACCATTTTGCACCTATTTGTTTTATGCACTGTGTCCTTTCCTGGATTGAAAGGCCCTTCTCACAGTCACCCCCTCCCCCCAAAAAAATATTTGGACTACTGATTTCTATGAGACCATCTCTGAAGACTACTCAGAAGTTACAACTGGTCCAGAATGCAGCTCAGCATCAATTTATGGGTGTACCTAATTTTGCCCATGTAAAATTCCTGTTCTACAATCTATGCTGATTACTGATCAGCCTCAAGGTACAATTCAAAGTGCTGGTTGTCACCCATAAACCAAGCACTAATAAAGTACATATTTTGTAAGCAAAGTGCTCCTAGTTCAACTTAGACCTAGAAATGCTTTCTCTTGTTGAAAGAAAAATCTTCGTCAGGGTCCAGTCCAAGCTGGGAATAATCAAAATGGAGACTGCTGTAGAAAGAAGGTTGTAGTTTATTGAAGAGGAGAGCCAGACAGAAAGATGGCTCTGGAAAAACTGACTACATGTAGCAGGGAGTGGTGGGTTTTTATACCTTCTTGGGCTTTTGTTGGGAGTTGTTCCTGTGGCATGAACTTTGACCTGAGTCTGAGTGTGCCTTTCTGGTATTCTGATGGGGGTGGCTTAATCCTATTATGACCCAAAGGTCATATCCTGCTTCCCTGGGGCTGTGGCTGATGACTGTTGGATTTTTTTTTGGTGTGAGGGATTGTTGATTCTAGGGATCTTTATTTTTCTAATCCAAGCTTCCTGGCTCCAATCTTTCTGACAAGATTATCACATCTGCATTTCTGCAGACCTGGTTTCTGTTTGGGGCAAAGAGACTTGCGGGGGGGTGGGGGGGTTGGTTTCTGCCTTTAAAATCCTTTGGCGAAACATACTCTGCCTTTTTAATATTTCTCAAAATATTTCTTTCTCTGGATTCTTCCCACATTCTAAAAACCCCACTTCAGTTGGCTTAGGCAATACTATCAATCAATCAGAATAGGCTGGAAGGGACCTTGGAGGTCTTCTAGTCCAACCCCCTGCTCAAGCTGGAGACCCTATACCATTTCAGACAGGTTGCTGTCAGTCTCTTCTTAAAAACCTCTAGTGATGAAGCATCCACAACTTCTGAAGGAAAGCTGTTCCACTGGTTAATTGTTCTCACTGTTAGGAAATTTCTCCTCGATTCCAGGTTGCTTCTCTCCTTGATTAGTTTCCATCCATTGTTTCTTGTCCTGCCTTCTGGTGCTTTGGAAAATAAGTTGACCCCCTCTTCTTTGTGGCAGCCCCTCAAATACTGGAATACTGCTATCATGTCACCCCTAATCCTTTTCTCTAGACTAGCCATACCCAGTTCCTGCAGCCATTCTTCATATGTTTTTGTCTCCCGGCCTTTTTAGTTGCTCTTCTTTGTACTTTTCCCCAAGTCTCAACATCTTTTTTGTAATGTGGTAATCAAAACTCGATGCCATATTCCAGGTGTGGTCTTACTAAGGATTTAGAAAGCGGTGTTAATACTTCACATGATTTTGATTCTATGTCTCTGTTTATAGAGTCAAAATACGAAACAGAGTTGTCCGGTACTCTAGTGTTTGATAAAAACAAACCTTTCCTGCTTAGATATGGTCTGTGTCCTGCACCAGTTCATAACCTCAAAGACCTCATGGAATCAGAGCTATTACGGGCAAATTATTTAACTGACTCTTAAAAGTGGTATAATTACAAAGCAATTGCTTATCTTTTCTCTTCCTCTCAGTGATGTTTGCTTTCTAATCAGCCACCTTAAAATATTCTTTATAATCCCCATAACCATTTTTAAAGATGGTATTTCATTACATTCATGGGTTCTGATAGTTTAAATTGCTTTGTTATTCTTACATTCTGTTGCATGCTGAACAAATATCTATTTTCATTTGTATTGTATTTGGCAAGGTTGTTTCCGCCCCGCCCCCTTTTTTTTCTTGGAAAAAAGAAGTAAAACAATAGATCTGAGAAATCTGGATGTTTGCAAAAATACATATTAAGGACATTTAGTTGCTTTATTATTATTTTTTAAAAAAGAGTTCTTACAACTTCCTTATGCAAGCATCTCTCCTTTTGTAAATAGACATATTTACCAGTTTAGCCAGAATCTCTCATCCACAGTACCGCTTCTTGTTTTGTTCTCATTCACCAATAGTTGTTTCCCTTCTTTCTGATGTTGAATTTCAGCTGTCAACACATTTTCCCATTTAATCTTTAACAAAAGTCTCAATGGTTCACACCATTATTATTTTCTGAACTCTTTATTATCTTAATAGCTTTTCTCAGAATGCTTTCCAACTTAACTTCCTTGTTGAAGTAGGCTGTTTAAAACACAATGCTGCAATAACATCTCACTGCTGTACCGTAAAACGTAGACTACACTGTATCTCTTTTCCATTTCTTAGAAATAAGGTTTTCCTAGAATAATAAGAATAATAATAATCAGGCCCTAAAAGATTTGTTCAGTAATAATAATAAAAAGTTGGTTACATATGGCTATATCTATACAAGGGTATTTTGAGTTTTCAAGTATGCTTACAAATTGATGTCTCTATTAAATAGTAATTTTGATTCTATAGCAGCTTGCCTCAATGATAGAACTCAAGATTACGGTACTGTGATGTCTGTACAATATATCAATAACCCTCTAGGGTAATTAGTTCTCAACTGTGTGAAATTCAGCATTCTTTGTATCACAGTCTTAAGGCTGTAGTGATAGTAGAAACTAGGGATGTGAAACTTTCTTTAAAAAATCAAAGATAGTTGACTCTTGACCGTGAAGAATTCAAACAATATTTTAAGTATCAATTGTATGTACTAGTAGGATGATCGGTTTTAAACTGTACTGGAAACGTGATCAAGAATTTCAAATAACTTGATGACTAGGAAAGTATTAGTTTTCACCACCTCCTGAAGCTGACATTTTGAGTTGAGAAGCAGATGAAAGCTGCAATAAAAACACTTAGATGAATATGGCAAAAAAGCAACAAAACCCTACAAACTTCACAACTTGCCCTCATATGATGGGGTCCCATTTGGTCTACAGCTCTCAGCCTCCCAAAAGACTTCTTCATCCTGGTTTTCTTTGGATATGTTAAGAGTTCAGCTCCCAAATGTTTAGCCAACACTCCCGATTTTGGAAGCTGAAGTCCAGTATATCTGCTCTGTCCCTTTATCATTGCAGTGATATTTGCAATGGGGCACTAAATCTAATTCAATATGGCTCATAGACCCATTATGGAAAAAAAAAAGATTTGTTTTCACATTTATACCACTAATACATTTTGAATGTTTTGCTTTTGATATCAAAGGACTCAATGTGAAAGAGTTGGAATTAAAAATATGCAGACAGGCAGCACCATCTACTGGAATAGTGGCATTTTATATAAAGCAAACATTAACATTCCCAGGCATATTAGTTCTTCACATGCCAAGGCGGGACGTGTGGTCAACTAGCTCAACCTACACCTTTCATAAAGGTCACTCACATTGTTATGCAATCCAATATTCCTTCATCAACTTCAGGTAGTCCATGACTTACAGCAGTTCATTTAGGGACCATACTAAGTGATAACGACACTGAAAAATGTGACTTATGACCGCTTTTCACACTTATGGCCACTGTGGTATCCTTTTGGTCTTGTGACGCATGGCAACTGATTTATATTTATGCTGTTGCAGTGTCACAGGGTCATGTGATCACCTTTTGCGACCTTTGGACAAGCAAAGTCAATGGGGAAGCCAGATTTACTTGACAAGAGATTCACTCTTCTTGTTTTACCACACGTTTCTTAAAACACCCAATTCCCATTGCATTCAACTTATTTTTATGTTTCTCCTAACATATCCAAATCTCTTTAACACAGTGAGCAGAAGCTCATTTTGATATGTAATGCCATTTCCTCTTCTTTTATCCAGCAGCCATCCCCTGTAACAGACTACAGACTCCTGATTACTTTTCTACCAGCATTTGTTAGAATAGAATAGAATAGAATAGAATAGAATAGAATAGAATAGAATAGAATAGAATAGAATAGAATAGAATAGAATAGAATAGAATAGAATAGAATAGAATAGAATAGAATATGGAAGGGACCTTGGAGGTCCAGCCCCCTGATCAAGCAGGAGAACCTATACCATCTCAGACAAGTGTCTGTCCAGTCTCTTCTTAAAAATCTCCAGTGATAGAGTGCCCATGATTTCTGAAGGCAAGCTGTTCGACTGGTTAATTGTTCTCACTCTTAGGAAGTTTCACGTTAGTTCCAGATTTCTTCTCTTGTTGATCAGTTTCCAACCATTGTTTCTTGTCCTGCCCTCTGGTGCTTTGGAGAATAATTTGACCCCCTCTTCTTGGTGGCAGCCCCTCAAATACTGGAATACCTCTATCATGTCACCCCTAGTCCTTCTTTTCTATAGACTAGCCAAACCCAGGTCCTGCAGCCGTTCTTATTGTTGAAAGAAAAATCTTCATCAGGGTCCAGTCCAAGCTGGGAATAAACAAAATGGAAACTGCTTTAGAAAGAAGGTTGTAGTTTATTGAAGAGGAGAGCCAGACAGAAAGATGGCTCTGGGAAAGCTGACCACCTGTTGCTGGGAGTGGTGGGTTTTTTTATACCTTCTGGGGCTTTTGAGGTTGTTTCCTGTTCCTGCTTGAGGTTTTGTATTTCCTGTGTCATGTACTTTGACCTGAGTCTGAGTGTGCCCTTTTGGTATTGGTGGGTTAATCCTATTATGTCCTCAAAGGTCATGTCTTCTAGAGTTTGGGTGGGGTATGTAGATTTTAGGTCTCTTTGTCTTCCTAATCTTTTAGCTTCCTGACTCTAACTTTCCTGAATGGATTATTACATCTGCATTTCTAAAAGCTGGCCTCTGCCTAGTTTCTGCTTGGGGGAGAGAGGCTGGGGTTGGTTTCTGGGGGCTGGTTTCTGTCTTTTCTTTTTAAGATCTTCTCCATTATTCCTTTGCAGAAATATTTCTTTCTCTGGATTGTTCCTAAACTATGTTTTAGTCTCTAGGCCTTTGATCATCTTAGGTAAAGGTAAAGGTTCCCCCACACATACTTGCATTTTTACGTGCTTTCGAACTGCTAGGTTGGCAGAAGCTGGGATGAGTAACAGGCGCTCACTCTGTTACGCGGCACTCGGGATTCGACCCGCCAAACTTTCCGACTTTCTGATCGACAAGCTCAGCGTCCTAACCCACTGAGCCACCGCGTTCTCACAGATATTAATGGATAAATCTCTTTAGAAAAGTTTTTGTAAAATCTGGATTCATGCCACGGCAAGACCGAGCTACCGGCTTGTGAAGATCTAAGATTCAGAGGTTGTTTCCAAAATCTAGTACCAAGTTGTTCAGATATTAAAAACAACAACATTCTTTCCAAATTATTTTTGAAGCCCCCACAGAACTGGTTTGTCATTGGCACACTAATAAATGATCTCTGGAGAGCTCAGGACAGAGGCTGTTCCTCTATCCTAGTTCTTCTAGACCTCTCAGCGGCTTTTGATACCATCGACCATGGTATCTTACTGCAGCGTCTCAGGGGATTGGGAGTGGGAGGCACGGTTCTCCAGTGGTTCTCCTCCTATCTCATGGGACGTTCGCAGTCGGTATTAACAGGAGGGCAGAGATCGAGTTCGAGGCCTCTCACTTGTGGAGTCCCTCAAGGATCGGTCCTCTCGCCTCTCCTATTCAACATCTACATGAAACCGCTAGGTGAGATCATTCGTGGTTTTGGAGTCGGGTATCACCAGTATGCTGATGATACCCAGCTTTTTATTTCAACCCCAAACCACCTCAGTGATGCCCTGGATGTGATGTCCCGTTGCCTGGAAGCAGTTCGGGTCTGGATGGGGAAGAACAGGCTTCAACTCAACCCTGACAAGACTGAGTGGCTGTACGTCCCTGCATCTCGGGATACTCAGAACATTCCATCTCTTTCTATAGGGGGTGAGTTATTAACCCCAACAGATAAGGCTCGCAACTTGGGAGTCCTCCTAGATTCACAGCTTTCCTTGGAAGACCACATAACATCTGTGACTAGGGGAACCTTTGCCCAGGTTCGCCTGGTGCGCCAATTACGGCCCTATCTAGACCGAGATGCCCTACGTAGGTCACCCATGCACTCGTGACCTCTCGTTTGGACTACTGCAATGCTCTTTACATGGGGCTACCCTTAAAGACCACTCGGAGGCTCCAACTGGTACAGAATGCAGCCGCGAGAGTTGTGTTGGGAATCTCCCGATACTCCCATGCTACACCTCTACTCCGTGAGCTGCATTGGCTCCCAGTTGTCCTCCGGGTAAGATTCAAGGTGCTGGTAATGGTTTTCAAAGACCCTACATGGCATGGGTCCGGAGTACCTTAGGAATCACCTGCTGCCAGCATCAACGTCCCTCCGTCCAGTGCACTCCCACAGAGAGGGCCTCCTCAGGGTGCCGCCGTTCGGAGAATGCCGTCTGGTGGCTCCCAGGGGGAGGGCGTTCTCTGTGGGCGCGCCTGACCTATGGAACCGTTTACCGGTTGAGCTCCGGATGGCTCCTGACCTTCGCTCCTTCCGATGCGACCTAAAAACACATCTGTTTAAGCAATCCGGTCTGGTCTGATGGGTTCTTTTGGAATTATTATTTTAAGGTAACTATCTTCTACATTTGGGCTAAATTAGGGTTTAATTTGTTTTCAATATCTGTATTTGTACATTCTATTATTTATGTCACTGTTCACCGCCCTGAGTCCTTAGGGAGAAGGGCAGTATACAAATCAAATAAATAAATAAATAAATAAATAAATAAATAAATAAATAAATAAATAAATAAATAATTGTCTTCTTCTGGATTTATTTTTTAAAAAACTCCCTGGCATTTCCTGGTGGTCTCATATCTGAATTCGGTTAACCTACAGCCCTGTCATCCCCAGCTCAGACAAAATCCACCAGGGGCTGCCACTTGCTGAGCCCCGAGCACTACAATTCCCATCAACCTCGGCAACCCCTCAGCTGTGACTGACAGCGGCTGCAACCAGCAAAAGAGGCGGGGAAGGGAGGCGGGAAGCGCGCGAGCGAGCCGGGTAGACCGAAATCCGAAGCTCCGCGCGGCGGTTGCCGAGGCAACGCGTTCTGGCTGTTGCTAAGGCAACCAACGGCGGCCCCCGCAGCCGCGACGGTCAAATTGAGGCAGGAGCGCCATGAGTAACGAAGGCGATGGCGGCAGCGGCCCCATCATCGGTTCTGCCGCTTTGGTGCTGGCCGAACTCGACTGGGACGATGGGTTCGCCATTCCCGTGGCTAACGAAGAAAACAAGGCGCTGGAGGAAGAGGCAAGGCGGGGGAAGGCGGCGGGTGGGGTGGGGAACTCAAGGCACGCTTTATTTGGATGCAGGGTCCGGCAATGGAGGCTGCAGGCCAGGAAGACAAAAAAAACAAAACCTGGTTCCTCTCAAGATGAGTATATTTCCACCCGAGAGCGAGAGCATTCTCTGTCTCTGTGTATCTCCAGGGAAGTTGTGCGGGTCTTAATTTGCCCAAACAAATAATAATAATAATAATAATAATAATAATAATAATAATAATAATAATAATAATAATAATAATAATAATAATAATGTTGGAAGGGACCTTGGAGGTCATCTAGTCCAACCCCCTGTAACCCAGGATAGCCATTGAGATAAGGAAAACCCGCTCCTTTTTGGCCCGGCTTTGGTTTCCCCCTTCTTGTTATCTCCTCTGGAGGGCTCTCCTTCCAACCAGCTCTAATAAAAATTATCATTACGGGACAGAACCGGAGTTGCCTGGCTGATGCATTTAGAATAAATAATAATCTGCATATTGAGAAGAACTTCATACGAAAACTAAGATCAGCTAAAGAGCCAGTAGCTGTGATTTCACATTGTAATAACAACAGCAACAACAACAATAATAACAACTCAATAGGTAGACAGAAATATCAAATCCAGTCAGTACATCTGGCTGTCTGCGCGATGATCAATAATAATAAAAATAAAATTTAAATGTATGTGTTGCCCAGCTCTGATTCTGCCCTATCTCGATAGGACTGATAATGGAAGGCTCCCTCACTTTCCAGTTCACTAATCCAGACTCAATGGCAAACCAGATTTTTCCCTGGTTTAACATCAAAACTACTGGGACTCAGTGTACTGATTCAGAACATGGTCCATTTTGTATAATTCTATGCATCTATGCATATAGGATGTAAACCTGTCTGAGTGTATTTTTTATTTATTTAGCATATGGCGTCTACAGAGGTTATACAATCACTGATAAACAAATTTGATAGATAGATAGATAGATAGATAGATAGATAGATAGATAGATAGATAGATAGATAGATATGTGTTAAATGTTTGTTAAGCATTCAGAATATACTTGCTTAGTCCCAGATACCGGACAAATCTTATTTCCTGTTTCAGCCTAGCCCAAGGCCATCTACAGGTAATAGCCACAGCAGTGGCAGCTCATATTTGTGTAAATTTTTTGGCTTGCTAACAAAGAATAAAGGGATATATATACATATATCTATATATCTATATATCTATATCTATATCTATCTATCTATCTATCTATCTATCTATCTATCTATCTATCTATCTATAGAGAAAGAGAGAGATACATATACATATATGAGATATATAATATAATACAATATATAATGACAATACAATATAACATCTTCATTAACGATTTGGATGAGGGGATAGATGGGGAACTCATCAAATTTGCAGACAACACCAAGCTGGCAGGAATAGCCAATACTCCAGAAGATAGGCTTAAAATACAGGAGGATCTGGACAGACTCAAACACTGGGCGCTATTTAACAAAATGAAATTCAGTGGTGAAAAAAGTAAGGTTCTACAGTTAGGCAGGAAAAATCAAATGCACAGGTATAGTATAGGGGGTACCTTGCTCAATAGTAGTAACTGTGAGAGGGATCTCGGAGTCCTAGTAGACAATCACTTCAATATGAGCCAGCAGTGTGCTGCAGCTGCCGAAAAGCTGCATTAACAGAGGGATAGAATCAAGATCAACTGAAGTACTAATACCACTTTACAAATGCTTTGGTAAGGCCACACCTGGAATACTGCATCCAGTTTTGGTCACCATGATGTAAAAAAGATGTTGAGACTCTAGAAAAGGTACAGAGAAGAGCAACAAAGGTGATTGGGGAACTGAAGGCTAAAACATATAGGGAAGGGTTGCTGGAATTGGTTATGTTTAGTTTAATGAAGAGAAGGGCGAGGGGTGACATGATAGCAGTGTTCCAATATCTCAGGGGCTGCCACAAAGAAGAGGGAGTCAAGCTATTCTCCGAAGCGCCCAAAGGCAGGACAAGAAGCAATGGATGGAAACTAATCAAGGAGAGAAGCAACCTAGAACTAAGGAGAAACTTCCTGACGGTTAATATAATTAACCAGTGGAACAACCTGCCTCCAGAAGCTGTGAATGCTCCAACACTGGAAGTTTTTAAGAAGAGACTGGGCAGCCGTTTGCCTAAAATGGTATAAGGTTTCCTGCCTGAGCAGGGAGTTGGACTAGATGATCTCCAAGGTCCCTTCCAACTTCTTTATTACTATTATTATTATTATTATTATTATTATTATTATTATTATTAAATAAAGATAAAACCATAATAAAATCACCATAATATGAAGCCATAGATTTTTTTTTTAAATCCCATTTATATCCTGCCCTTCTCCGAAGACTCAGGGCGGCTTACAATCTAAAGCACAAATCAATGTGCTTAGCAATAGCCTTCATTCTACATATATGCCTGCTTATTAGGGCTTTCGCCCCCCCCCCAAAGCGGCAACTTTTTCTGGTGTGATTGTGGTGAGATCATTCCAGGTGCCTTTCCTGAGGTCACATTCTTGACCTATCTGGGTATATATCTACTGTATAGGTGTATATAGCCCAATAAAATGGGATAGTGAATACCATGGGGTGTATGTCTAAATAAAATGACTGCTTATGGTACAGATTTAGATTTCTTAGGAGTAAGCTTTTTCAGTGGCAGCCCTTAGGAACTTCAGTCTAACAGAGATACACTTGATGCTGCTAGTTGTCCCACTTACAGGCATTTTACAGGTATTTTCTTCAGATCTTTTAATGATTTAATTCTATTGTGATATTTTTAAAATTTTACTATTAGTTTTACAGTGGTTTATACTGTACATTTTATCTTACATTTTTACACAATATAGGAATATGTTTTTATTAATGTTGTTAAACTCCCATTTGAATTGTTTGAATTTAGTTGAGAATTATGTTTTTAAAGCATAAAGTGTGGGAAAAATATTAAATTTCTTCCAAATAATCTCTGCAGAGGTTTATCTTTGCAAAACAAGAATATTTACACTCCACAATAGTCATGTTGTTGTGTGCTTCCATTTTCTGATATTTGAAAACATTAAATATATTGATTTTTGCTTTACAGTTGCAAAAGTTACAAAAAGAAAAGGAAAATTCACAAAGTCAGTTGTCCGACTATGAAGACCGTATTACAGCAATGTCCTCACACTTGAAAAATGTCAAACAGGAATTTGATTTGACACAAGTAAGTGGCTGTAGACTTTGATCACCTGTACCTGTAAAGCACAATTTTATATGCATTCATTATATTGTAAGCCTAAGATTTTTGCCATAAGTATTATTCATTGATCCAACTTTTCTCTGTCATGGAATTTGGCAACATACATAAAAGTCTGAAGCAATTTCTCACCCAAGTATTGACCAGACATAGATCTTTTAATTTCAGTAAGTTTATTGCATTGCACAACTTAGTGAGCAGTTCTAAGCAGAATTACTACATGATAATTTTAGTACATGCAATATGATTCAAAGCTAGCATGTTAATTTGGTGTATGAAGCTGTAATCCTATGGATAACAATTTGAAATTAGTCACATAGTGATAATGACTTAGCCCTTTTAAAACAAAACTTAGCTTGGAGTTTCACTACCCCAAATCAGTAGGTGTTTACTTTCCCCACTTTACAGTATATAAGGCACTTGTTATGTCTTTATTTTGTATTTATATTTAAATACTGGAAAAATAGTCCCTTAGTTGTATTTATAAAATCTGTAGATTCATTTCTGCTTCGTATTATTTACCAGTAACATTATGAACATTTTATATAATCAGAGGCAAAATAATAGCATATAGTTTTGTATATGTGTAACTAAATTTTAAATATTTATAAGATGATAGCCTATAAACCAAAAAGGAGCTTAATTACATATTGGATTTATTATGTTAGTTCTAGATAGATAACACCTTCATGAATTGGTATGGGAAAGGAATGTTATTATCTGGTAATATGTTTGTTTATTTGTTAAATTTATATGCTGCCCAACTTCCCTATAAGATGACTCTGGGTGACTTACAGATCATAAAAAGAAAAATAGTAAAGCAATTTAAAACTATGCAAATTAAAATTTTTCATTCCTATATACAGATGGAAAGAACACATAAATACCTGTTAATTCATTAAATCCATTAAAACCATTAAAATGTTCGCTTGAGTCATGCTTCTTGGCTGTAAAGTTATATGAATATAATTAATCCTATTGTTCTTCTGTTCTGGGCTACAAAAAACTACAACAATGGATAGAAAATGGCATCTCAATTTTTTGTGTGCCAAGGATTGAAAACTGATCTGAGAGAGTCAGTGCTGATCTCTTCTTATAGAAGATTCATACGTTTATATAAATACCAATTAATGGGCTTATTACAACAACATTCCTTGGGTATTTTTTGTTTTGATTTTTACATTATTTTTCAATTTCTAATACCTAAACAAGAGAATGAAACTTTAAAAGTAGTTTATAGATTATAATTGCTCACTAAACTGGCAAAGTAATTGAATAACCTTGTTTTTAAAGTCTCTTTTCAGAGCCAGGCAGAATGAAATAGAAACTGAGCGACATTTTAAAGCTGTTGCAGAGAGAGAAGTGGGCCGCCTGAAGACTGAGATTCAAAAGCTGGAAAATGATTTGGTTTCGCTAAGAGAGAAGAAAAATAGTCAGGAAGTACGTTTCAAATATTTCATTATGCCTCTGAAAAATATCTTGTCAAAGACTATTTTTTCCAATTCTTATTCTTCAGCTGTGTTGCTGCAAAGAAAACAAATATAACAGTGCATTTATAACTGGTTTTTGGAGCAGTCATCCCAGTGATGCAAATATTTAACAACGTGCTCCTCTGTTTCAACAGAAGATGGAAAACTTATTCATAATTTTCTCTTGGTCTAGCAGTTGATTGGTCTTATTTTAATTATCTGTATGTTATCTGTTGTTTTTTTAATTGGAGATACCAGGAATTGAGTCTGGAACCTAGTGCAAAATATATTTTATATCATGGAGTTATAGACAGTATGTGTGTGTGTGTGCAGCATATACAAATATATTGTGATAAAATGATACACACACACACACACACACACACACATGCAATATATCTATATCTATCTATCTATCTATCTATCTATCTATCTATCTATCTATCTATATCTCTATCTATCTATATCTCTATCTATCTATCTATACACACACACACACACATACATATATGTATGTACACACACATTATATACATATACATATGTATATTGCACCTTATAGGAAAGGAAAATAATTGGATCAAAAAATCTTTAGGCAAAGGCAGGATTCAAATTCTTACCCAGCAGGATGTCTCTTAAGTGGACTACATATCTCTACCTAGTGAAGAATTATGGGGTTTGTAGTCTAAAAAGTTCCAGTCTGGGAAAGCTGGATTTAAGTATTATTTTTTTCTTATTGCTTTCCCAATTCTAAGTTTTTCCTCAGGAAAATTACCTCAGTTATATATGTTTGCCTTAATCTATAGAAATCCTTCTTTGTATCAGTATTTAATCCATTTTATAAGGATAAAATAAGATTGGGAGTTTTAGAAATTTGAGAAAACTTTGGAATATTCCAGATCATGTCAATTGTAGTGTGCAATTTTGGAATAACGTCTGGATCACTACTGGAATGGCAAGTTCAGGATACCCAGAAGAACTAAACAGTGTTTCCAGATAGAAGGTGTTGCATTTTAAGTACTTTGTTTATACTGTTATGTATGCCTTTCATTTTGTTTAACAGAGTTAAATACTGAAAAACAAATTGTTCACACAAACAAAATAAATTGTTCATATTTAATAAACCCAAATTAATTATTTGTATGACATGTAAATGTGGCTGTGTTCAGATTAAGTTAACTAAGTTTTTGAATTACTTGATGACAAATAGAGAACTGTCAGATACACATTTAATTCTGCCATTGTTTAAACTGAAGGTTTTCTTTTACCAGATACCAGACATAACTTTGTTACAGTGCAATAATAATAGGCTTATTGATTTAATAACAATATGAATATTCCCTTCATCTTATATATTTATTTCTTTTCACCATCAATATTAGAATAACGTTTTCAAGATGAGTCAGAAACTGGAAGCCTTAAGATGCCAAATGAACTGGGACCAACAAGCTTTAGAGGCTTGGCTAGAAGAATCTGCTCATAAAGATAATGATGCACTTACAATCCAGAAATATTCACAACAAGATGATGGAAAATTAAGAGTATGTATGTTGTATTACACATAAAGTTATAAAATACCGCATGCTAGTTTTATTTTGATGGAAAATCTCTTATTGTATAGCATCAGGTTGGATAGGAAACTAATATCAAATTAACTAGGACATGGGAGATGTGTGAATGTCTAGAAACTTGTTGCTTTTTATTTTAATGAAAACATTAAGAATTCTGAATTTGAACAGAACATCTGAGGGTTAGATTATTAAAACCTTTACCACTGAACCATTTTGAAAACTTGTTTTTTTTTCAACTGGGAAGAAAATAGCAAATGATGATGATGATGATGATTGCATTTCAAGGAGAAAGATAATTGGAAGGATAGCTGGAATTAGCCAGTGTGGTCTAATAGTTAAGTTGCTGGTCTAAAAAGTGAGTTAACTCAGATTCTAATGTACTTCTCAGTCTTTGGTCACAACCTGAGTCATAGGGCTTTTGTTATTTTGAAATAAGCTCGCCAAGGAATACAATTTGTGTTATCTTTTCCCTTATGGTGTTGGGTCAAATTTAGTCTGCCCATCAGTATTTAATTAAAGTTAAATGTGTAATTAGCTAGCTAGGCCCATAATATCCATTCCAAAATTCCTTTCTTGTAGAGAGCCAGTACGGAACAATTCTTTGTGACTTAATAGAAGCCTCTCTTACATTTTACCTACCTATATATATAGAGAGAGATACAAATATATCATCATCCTGTCATACCCGTCT
This sequence comes from Vipera ursinii, assembly GCF_947247035.1. NCBI lineage: Eukaryota > Metazoa > Chordata > Lepidosauria > Squamata > Viperidae > Vipera > Vipera ursinii. Next base: position 10,599,568 of record NC_139518.1, read on the forward strand.
TCTTGCAATTTTCTTCTTCCCAGTGAATATTAAATGAACTGGGAGATAAAGGGAAGCTGTAAGAGTTCTCCCATGATTATAGATTATTTCTGTTATGGGAACCAAGGAGCTTAGGCAGAATTCCCCTCCCAGTATTAAGGTGATTCAGCCGAGGATCACTATTTTCAGCAGAAAACAATAGCAAAGTGTCTTCCCTTCCCCTCCCCGCCAATAATCTATCTCCAGATCCGTTGTTTCCTACTGCAATTATCAGAAACAACCAACAATTTAGGTTTTACCTTCGAAATATTCAGCTGGGGGTATGGGACTAGATCAGTAGGGAACTTGTATTTAGTTTCTTAATTGTCATCTACTTGTATTAATTGGTAATTGGTGGGAAATACATATCGATAGCTTCAAAAGCCGTAGTTTTTGCAAATGTGTATAGATTATAATGGGATGTGGTGGCTCAGTGGTTTAGGACGCTGAGCTTGTCATTCAGAAGGTTGGCAGTTTGGCGGGTCGAATCCCAAGTGCCGCATAACAGAGTGAGCGCCTGTTACTCATCCCAGCTTCTGCCAACCTAGCAGTTCGAAAGCACATAAAAAACGCAAGTAGAAAAATAGGGACCACTACGGTGGGAAGGTAACAGCATTCCGTGCGCCTCTGGCGTCTAGTCATGCCGGCCACATGACCACGGAGACGTCCTCGGACAAGCGCTGGCTCTTCGGCTTTGAAACAGAGATGAGCACCAGCCCCTAGAGTTGGAAATGACTAGCACGCATGTGCGGGGGAACCTTTACCTTTACCTTTATAGATTATAATAATCTATAATAGATTATTATTATATATGTATAAATTATCTATTACTCTTGCCACAGATAATCCAGACAACATGCAGTGAAACACAATATATTATAACTGTTTACTATACATAATATAAAATGCTGTTATTAAGTATTGATTAAATTGATTGGAATAGTTCATCTCCCCAATAGCTCTCTATTTAAAACAATATATAATAAGGTTCAAATAAGGAACTAAAATAGTCACCATGGCACAGTGCCTGGTTATAGGGTTTCCTGCCTGAGCAGGGGGTTGGACTAGATGACCTCCAAGGTCCCTTCCATCATCATCATCATCATCATCATCATCATCATCATTATTATTATTATTATTATTATTATTATTATTATTATTATTATTATTATTATTATTTTGTTTCCCCCTGGGCTAGTTATCTGTGCTATTTTGTGGTGTGTTTTTTTAAAAAAATATTTGCTATTTCATAAACAGTGCCACTGTTTCTTTTGAGATTACTGTTTAAAAGAATAAACTTGATTATTCTCTATTTTCAGAAATTGAGTCTGCAAATCGAGATGCTGACAGCTCAGTGCAATAATAAACACAGAATCCTTGACAATGAACTTACAGAAACCTTAGCTTCTCAGGTGTGTTCACAAACGCATTTAGAAAATTAATGTTGCTGTAACATTTTAAGGGTTGCTTGTAAGTAAAATATTTTTGCTAACTGAAACCCATTCTCTTTCAGATCGAATTGGACAAAACAGCCGAAGACTTCCGCAGAGTTCACCAAGAACGACAAGACCTTATCCGACAGTGGGAAAACACTATAGAGCAAATGCAAAAAAGAGACCAAGACATAGATAGCTGTGCCTTGGTAAAAAAAAATATATCTTGGATTTTGTTTCTGAATTATGGAATATCATCTGACCTAATGAGCCTTCCTATATGTATATGCATATGTGTATAATTTTTAATAACTTACTATGTTTTTGTTACGTAGTTTATTCTGTATTGCCCATTTTGTGAGATCACCAGAAAACAGACAGTGCTGCTTTCCTAACTTTACTTAGAATGTGGTTATTCGTTTTATTGTATATCCATTCGTTCGTTTGATCATGTTCTGTTGATAGCTTTTAGCTCAGGCAAGAAGAGCAATCCGTGGAAAGGAAAGTGTGCTTAAAGACAAAGTCCAATTTTTGGCGAATGAGAGTGGGAACAACGTAGAGTATGAGAAGAGAATTACCATTGCTGATCGACAAGCTGCCAAACTGAGATTAGAATACCAGACAGAGGAAAATAACAGAGATGCACTCCAAAATGAGGTAATTTAAGCATAAATTGATATGTATATGAATAATGGTCTTTATTATCTTTTAGGTTAGAATCCATATGTAAACATTTTGTTAGTACTGATTCTGATTACAGAGTGGAAGGGGTATCTTTTAGAATAGAAATAAGAATAGAATTTGAATAAAATTAGTGTAAGGATTGTTTGCTTATTTTGCATTCACACAAAAGCTTTGGATGACAATGGTGCTAAAGACGTAGATGCATGGTAAAATTAAAGAAAATGTTTATGTTCCCAAAATATTATTTTTTTCCAGCATCAAATTATTAAACTGCAAAATTGTTAAAATATTTAAAAAATACAATCTATTTCCCAAAAGGGCAAACAGCATTGTTCCTTATGAACAAAAATGTTCCTTATAACTACATTTCTTTAATTGTTTAGTTGGATACACTGAAAGCTACTGTGGATGGGACAGCTTCTGAACTAGAATCAGTGAGAGCCACTGTAACCAACCTTAAGAAAGAAATCCAGGACAAAACTTTAAGGTATGTATTAAATACTTAAAAAAACACCCTGAAATAGACCTTGAACAATGCTGCACTATAACCTAACTATCTGGCTATGTGCTTTAAACTTCTTAAATTTATGAGGTAACCAACAGCCATAGTCACATAACACACTTAATTTGACTATTAAGTTAGTCCATTTTGTCGATAGATAGTATATTTAACCAGGAAATATTTAACAAGCTGAATTTGCACAGCACAGTAAGCTAAATCTAACTATGTTTAGCCTGCTATACTGTATGCATGCACCATTTCATTTTTAACTGGCTTAGTTAAATGTTGGGCGGCTTGTAGATCAGCGGTTAAGATGTTGGCTGGAAATCTGGCAGCCCAGGTTTGAGACCTGAGCACCACCCAGTGGTGTTAGCTCCTTTTTTTAACCCTAGCTCCTGCCAACCTAGCAGTTCAAGAGCATGCAAATGTGAATAGATAAATAGGTACCACGTTGGTGGGAAGATAACGGCACTCTGTGACTTCATACCACGAAATGTCTTCGGGCAGTGCTAGCTCACTGAAACAGGGATGAACACAAACACACACACACACACACTTATAGTTGGCAATGATTAGCGGAGTAAAATCTACAAGGACTCCTTTTTTTTAGTTAAAGTAAATCTATCTCATATTTGAACTAAATAGAAATCTAAGAAATAGATACCTAGCTAGTTAGGATAGCTTCAGATGAGTTTTGATTGGACATTTACCCTATCTCATTTACAGAATTTGACTAGCATTAAACAACATGTTCTGATGTAAATCTCCATGTTTTCCTTCCATTTTCCATTAAGAAGGAAAGCCAGATTTATTACTTTTGTTAATAAAAATTATAATATTAGTAGCCCTTTGTGCAGGGGCAAAACGTCTGATTCAAGATTCAGTGTATATGGATCAACCACACAACAGTAAAATCTCACAGAGAGAAAGGCCTTTTTTAGTTGGATAGATGTAACTTTGCTGATTTTAACTAGATGCTAGCTCTTTTCAGATTACTGGGTTGTTTTTTTATTAGCTACCTTGAATATCCTGGGAATGGAGAGGTGGTAATAAATTGAAAATAATAATATTATCTAATTCTCCCCAGAGTCAGTATTAATATGGCTTGCAGACATAAGCAGATTTCTATCAGATCTCTCTTAATAAAAGCTTTTTTAGTGCATTATATAATGGAATTTTAAACTGGCTTTTAATATACAATGGCTTTTATTTATTTATTTTATTTTATTTATTTGTTTGTTTTTATATACCGCCCTATGTGGCTTTGTCATTAAAAATTATTTTTAAAATGCTCAATGTTTGTCTTGCATCTAATAAGCAAAACTGATTTTTAACAGTTGTATGAATAATTTTTAATTTCTGTAATATATTTTATAAACTCTGCCTTAGGCTAAACTTGATTATGGAGCAGAATGAAACTCTTACAAATAAATTGAAATTTGTGACATACCAAGCATTAAGTGAAGAAGAAAAAGCATGCAAAATGGAGGAACTATTAAAAGACAAAGAAAAAAATTTGAAGGTAAAAACACTTATTTCAAAGAGTCTTGCAATCTGTTTGTTATTTTTTTAAAAAAGTCTGCAAAATACTATTTAAACAATTGTTGATTTGGCCCAAATGGGGAAACCAGAGGCACCATATATCGCAGGCTATGTAGATAGATGAAGCAAATAGGCTTCGCTGTCTGTTATTACTATCACGTGACATGTAGGAAGTTCTAGCAATATTTTTATAGGAATTGGTTGTACAACAAAATTCTCAATGATTACTGTTTTACTTTTTCAGATGTGCCAAATCATAACATTGTAATAACATGACAAGACCTGTACTCTAATTGTGTTTTTTGTCTGAGAATTATGTACTTGGTTCACACATAATGTTAGATCATAATTTGTTTCTATCATGATTTGTTGAAAAGATCATAAAGGTCCGATTAACAAAATATACCGAGGCAAAATCCTTGCTTTATAAACCATACTGGCTGGATTCACACATTACTCCACAGTAAAAAGAAGAAACTGCATTGTGGATTAGCAAGATGCTCAAAACTATTTAGGTTATTAAATCTTAAATGTCATTGTAATTGAATGTACTTTAAGCCCTGACCCGCAGACATGTAAAATTGATTTAATGTGCATTAGCTATCTACAGGTAGTCTTCAACTTACAATAGTTCGTTTAGTGACTATTTGAAATTACAACTTATGACCGTTTCCCACACTTAATGACCATTGTAACATTCCCATGATCATGTGATCAAAATTCAGACAGTGGGCAACTGGTTCATATTTATAACAATTACAGTATCCTGGGGTCATGTGATCACTTTTAGCGACCTTCTGACAAGCAAAGTCAAAGGAGAAGCCAGATTCACTTAACAACCCTGTTACTAAATTAATAACTAAAGTGATTCACTTAACAAATGTCGCAAGAAAAGTCATAAAATGGGGCAAAATTCACTTAACAAAAGTTTCACTGAGCTCATTTGTGGTCGTAAGTCAAGGACTACCTGTATAGATCCTTAATTTTTAAAAATGAAATTCCTAAAATCATTTATATGGTGCAGGTTAATTCAGCATACTGTAGAAAATATATATATATATATTTATATATTCAAAAGACTTGACAAATTTATATATGAAGCGGAACTAAAGAGCCTCTTGTTGCGAGTGAAGAAGGAGAGTGCAAAACTTGGGTTGAAACTAAACATTAAGAAAACCAAGATCATGGCATCTGGCCCTCTCAATTCCTGGCAAATAGATGGGGAAGAAATGGAGGTAGTGACAGATTTTATTTTCCTGGGCTCCAAGATCACTGCAGAAGGGGACTGTAGCCAAGAAATTAAAAGACGCTTGCTCCTTGGGAGGAAAGCCATGGCAAATCTAGACAGCACACTAAAAAGCAGAGACATCACCCTGTCGACAAAAGTACGTATAGTCAAGGCTATGGTCTTCCCAGTTGCAATGTATGGCAGTGAAAGCTGGACCATAAGAAAGGCTGAGCGCCAAAGAATTGAAGCCTTTGAACTATGGTGCTGGAGAAGACTCCTGCGAGTCCCTTGGACTGCAAGGCGATCAAACCGGTCAGTCCTAGAGGAGATCAACCCTGACTGCTCTTTAGAAGGCCAGATCCTGAAGCTAAAACTCAAATACTTTGGCCACCTAATGAGAAGGAAGGACTCACTGGAGAAGAGCCTAATGCTGGGAAAGATTGAGGGCAATAGAAGAAGGGGACGACAGAGAATGAGGTGGCTGGATGGAGTCACTGAAGCAATAGGCGTGAGCTTAAATGGACTCCAGAAGATGGTAGAGGACAGGAAGGCCTGGAGGAACATTGTCCATAGGGTCGCGATGGGTCGGTTGCGATGGGTCGGACACGACTTCGCAACTAACAACAACAACATATATATAATTTCAAGTAATGTATTCAGATCTCTGGGTATGGGTGATTGATAACCCAAGATAATGCAATGTAACAATTCCAGTTTAACATGGATGAATCATTCTTGTTTCTACAGTGTTTTAGCTGGAATATAGCTTTTCATCAGAATTAATTCCACTTGTGATTTGACATCCATTAATATAATATGAAAAAATACAGCTTGAAGATTATAAAGATATGGATAAATATGTGTCTTTTCTTAAGACATACGTGGTTTGCAAATTAGGTAGTCTTTATGTTTGGCCTGCATTGTTGCCCATCAAGAAAATAGGCAGCCAGAACGTAGGAAGAGTTAGGCTAAAGGGATATTGCTCATCTGAAATAGAAGGGAAAAGAAAATATCAATGAAAGAGGATCAGGGATAATAGAGCCGAACATGGTTGGCTGGCTCAGGAATTCTGGGAGTTGAAGTCCATGAGTCATAAAAGAGCCACGGTTGCCTACCCCTGGCTTAAGCAAAACTTGGTTCGATTGACATCTGACTTAATTTTTACAACTTCAGATTTAGGAAAAAATGTATAAAATATTTATAAACATTAACATATTATAATTATAATGTCAGGAGAAAGAGGCACAAGCATTACAACTGAGAGACGCACATTTCAAGAAAACAAAGGAGTTGAAAACACTTCAGGAAAATGAAAAGGGTATCACATCTTTAATCGAAGGACATTGTGGTCAGAAAAAAAATCTTCGGAACCGATTACAGCGGCTGGATATACAAGCACTTAACCAGCAAGAACTCATGTATAATCAGGTAAGGCTTGTTTGTATGCATATCTGCAGATATATGAACTTCATTTAATCTTATAGCAAGATGGCAGTGTCACAAAAAAAATAGGCACGAGTGGAAAAAAAAACCCTAACAGAGCTTTAAAATCTGCTGTGTGCCATGATGGTTGATTTTAATGTCTTGTCTTCTTTAATGTTTTATGATGTAAGCCATCCAGTTGTTGGATACGAGATGAGTGGTAAATAAATTTTGTAACATGAATGAATGAATGAATGAATGAATGAATGAATGAATGAAATAAATGGAATTCCACTTAATTTCAAATCAGTGTTATAAACTGGGTTGTGCAGTCGAGAAACCAGGTTTTTGTAATCACTTCTCTTGCAGAGAAGTTACACATATAATTCTCTTAACAAATAATAAGAATTGGATATGTTCATCTCTTCTGTTCTTTCAAAAATTTACCTTGACAGTTATTTCTGAAGGAATGTATCCAAATCTTGCTATTATTTTATGTATAAATTATGTGCACCACTTTGAAATCACTGGTGGTCCTCGGATTATGACTACTCATTTAGCAACTGTTCAAACTTGTCACAGCACTAAATAAGCAGAACTTAACGACAGTCCTAGGATTTTTTGCTGCTTCAACATGTCTGCGGTCACATGATGGCAATTTCCAAAATTTCCTGCCTGTCAACGTTACCACGTTGCTTAGATTGCCAATTCCAGCAGTCCCAGTTGCCATGGTTAAATGAGGATTGTGCAGGTCATAAAATGAGACTTCATGTGACTGCAACTTCTGACCGGCCTGCAGGAAATTGGAAGTTGTAGTCACATGAGATCCTCATTTAATAACCTTCATAATCCTTGCTTAATGATGGCAACTGAGGCTGACAGAATTGCCATGCTTACAATTGACATAGTAACGTGATGTCATCGCTTAGCAACGGCGATTCCACTCTCAATTGGCATCATAACCCGAGGATTACTTACGCAGCTAGAAGCCTTTCTATTTAGGAGTACTTTATTATATTTTAGCAAGTTAATCATCAGGGATTTTTCTACCCTTTCTGCTAATTTTTTTTTCTTGCTTGAAATATTTGAATAGGATTTTTACATACAGCAAGTGGAGAGACGGCTGTCACGTTTGAAGGGGGAACTTAACACAGATGAGAAGCAAATTTTAGAAGCCAAACTTGCTGACCTAATAAAGATAATGGATGAAAAGAAACAGGCATTCAGTACTTTACAATCACAGGAAAAGAAACTTCAGGTAATGTGATTTTTTTCCCCATGAGAAGATGCTTTGTGGCATTATAGTAATATTTAAAGAATCGTTCATCATCTACATTAATCCTGTTTTCCCTGAAAATGCCACAAATGGAAAGGAAAGGAAAGGAAAGGAAAGGAAAGGAAAGGAAAGGAAAGGAAAGGAAAGGAAAGGAAATGGCAGAGAGGAAGGAACAGGAAGGAAGGAAGGAAGGAAAAGGAGGGGAGGAGAACAAGGAAGGAACAGAAGAAGGAGGAGAGAGGGAAGGTAGAAAGGAACAGGGTTGAAGGAAGGAAGGGAAGAATGTGAAAAGGAAAGAAAGGGAGGGAGGGAGAAAAGGAAGGAATAGGAGGAAGGAAAGAGAAGAGGGAGATGGGAGGGAAGGAAGAAAGGAAGGTTTCCAATACTTCAATATTAGTTAAAAAATTATCTCTTAAAATGATGACACAATGGGTCACAGGTTGTCTAATATAACCCAGCACAAAAAACAGTAAGATGAGATATTGGAAACCATGCCTCCTAACATGGATGACTTTTGTTTAATGCATTCCTGGTTTAAACTAAAAGGAGATTTTGTATTTGTTTCTTTCCAGAGTGAAATCCATTTTAGCAAGTTGGCCATAGATAAAACTGGAGAAGAAATGCTTGGTTTGAATACTAGACTGGATGAAATAAACCTTTTCACAGATAAATCAGACAAGTTATTAAAAAAAGCCAGAGCAGAAAAGCAGGTGTGGTTATTTTTCAAATGCTAAGTATGTGTTTTGAAAAAGTGCTTAATATATAACAACTTTGCTGTCTGAAATGAATGTTTTGGCTTGGGCTGTCAGACAAATTTGTATATTTTTATGTCACACTTGTGGGCATTTATCTTCTTCAATGGTTTTAAAATGTTATATTTTTATAAGCCTGGGCATCTTAAGGGGAGTCGGGTGGAGTGAATGGAAACATCTGGGTTATGATATCATCACACAAAGGCTGTGACTTGCATCTGACCTCTTAATGCAAATATTCTTTCTGTCCTATCAATGGAAGGATCTGATGATTGAAGACAACCTCCTAAAACTGGAACTGAAACGTGTAAGAGACTTGCTGTACAATAAGGCAGAGACAGTTCTCTGCCTCGAGAAACGGAAGCAGCAGTTAAAAACAGCAATGGAGGAGAGAACTGCTGATATCAAAGTTCATCAGGAAATGATTGAGACTCAGACACGACTCATTGAGCAAGAGCGTCAGACTCTAAGGTAATCACTCCGCGAAGCTGAGAGCAGAATCTGCTTTCAAGAGAGTATCTACTTTTCAGAGATTCTGTAAGAATTGCCCAGGTCATGTATTCTGTTTTTGAGCATCTCCTAACAACTAGCATTTCAACAGCCTCTTAAACTGCATGGAGGAACAACTTGTCCATTTCTTAGTGGTTAGAAAATGCTCCGCCTATTTTCCTCCGCATCAATATTTTAGTGAATTCAAGTATTCATAATTCAGAACAGCCAACGGTACCCTTTATTTTCTTAAAACGCTTTCCTTGAAGAAGCTGTAAAGCCTCTCATTTAATTTGTTGTATCACCTAAGCTGTAGTTTCTTGCTGTGATTTAGTGAACAAGCCATAGAAGTTTGATTAATATAACATGCTAAGTCCAAAGCATAGGGGTTGGGTAAAAGACAAAGCTAAATGGAACACTTTTTAGCTTACTGTGAATTGTTGAACTTGGCTACTACTGCCAGCAAACTCGTCGTTGAGAGGGATCTTAACCTGGCATTTGCTTGCTCTTCATCTGCAAACTTTTCTGAAATTGCATTTATTCATCTTTTCGTAAAGCATTCTTGCTGTCCTTCAGATTTCCTTTACGTTACATTAAAATGCAGGGGTACAGGTAGCCCTCGACTTAATGATCACAACTGAGCCCCAAATTTATGTTGCCAAGTGAGAAATTTGTTAAGTGAGCTTTGTCCCATTTTACGATTTTTCTTGCCACAGTTGGTAAGTGAATCACTAAGTTAGTAGCAGGGTTGTTAAGTGAATCTGGCTTCCCCATTGACTTTGCTTGTCAGGTCGCAAAGGGTGATCACATGACCCCAGGACACTGCAACCGTCGTAAATATGAGCCAGTTGTCAAGCGTCTTGAGTGTAAATCATGGGGATGCGGCAACGCTCATATGTGTGTGAAAAATGGTCACAGGTCACATTTTTCAGTGCCATTGTAACTTCGAATGGACACCAAACCAACTCTTGTCAGTCGAGGGCTGCCTGTGTGGCAGAAGCAAATGCTTACTCTCGAAATTCTCTCCTGCAGAATTCTCATATCGGGAACTTAAATGTATAACAGAAAAGAATCTAAAGCACTTGACAGTAAATTACCAGTCACACGTTAGGGACTAGAAAGCCCTGTTTTCCCCCCCAACTTTAAATAACAAGAAACAAGGCTGTGTGTGCAGCGGGTGGTTAAACCCAACTGGGAAATGAACACTCAGCCGGCTGATCTGGCAGTCGTTTCCCCACCCTCCTTTTCCATCCACAACCCACGCAATAGGAAATTAGAGTGTTTTACTATGACTGGAGCTTACTCTTTCGCCAAAGAGGCAGACTCTTGTGTTTTTCCGTTGATAATTACATTACTAATTGGTACTTGCATATAATTTGATTTGAGGTTGTTTCCTGCTGTTGCTCATTCTCTTCTAGCAGTGGCAATATTAAGATATAATCAGCAGGGGGCAGCTTTTGCAGCTGTAGGACTGAAATGCCAATCTTTAAATATTTGGGTAAGATTCACTAGATAGTTACTCCCTGTGATGCAGGGATCTGCAATGTAATACCATTTTTTTCTTTCTTTCTTGAAAAAGTAGGGAGAATTGGGAGCGCACTTTAATTATTGCTCCATCGCTCACTCTGCTTAGAGTTCATCCTCTGTCTTATGGGGAAGCAAAAACTACCTCCCAGTTGCTTTTTTATAAAGTTTGGGACTCACAGTTTTGTGAAAAGGCAGTGTGTCTTGTGTCTTGTCCCTCAGTGTTATACGTTGGTCCTGTTGGAACTATCAAATAATATTTAGATGATTTCCTCTAATAACATTCATGATTAAAGAATGCGTTCCCCAGTTGCCCTCCTCTAATTTGTTTTACAGGCTTCCATGTTTTAGCCAGAGTTTAAGGACACAGGATCAAATAAAAAGAGGGCTCACTATGAAGATTTAAAAAGACTCGATTGAAAAGAATGTAGTTATAATAATAATAAACTTGGAAGGGACCTTGGAGGTCATCTAGTCCAAACCCCTGCTTCACTGCCAACCATGTTCTGTCTCTCTTTTACAAAAATGAAAGGGTGACAGACAGACCTAGTTTTTTATGGGAAACCATCTCATGTTTGAAATGTGTCGTCTCAGTTGATGCAGTTTGTAAGTTCATAAATAAAAGTAAAGCACTTTTTTTTCCTGTCAAACATCTGTTGGCTTATTTTTCAATTTCTCCCTCAATTAGTTCAGAATTTCACGAGCGACTGAGTAAAATTGAGAAACTGAAAAGCAGATATGAAATAATTACCATTGTCATGATGCCTCCAGAAGGAGAAGAAGAGAAAACTCAGGCTTATTATGTTATAAAGGTAACTTTTTACTTAGATTCAATCTGGTATCTTGAAAACTCTGTTGTTGTTTTAAAAATTATTGATATGCTGACTATAATCATGAAATAAAGAGATGCTACTTAAGAGAAAGACTGACATATGGAGATAAAATTGAAGTGAAGAATTATTTTTCTGACAACAAAGGTGAGGAGGAGGAGGAAGTCCATACTTTATCCCAGTTGTAAAATATGATTGTAAAAGCTTGACCGTCAAGAAAGCTGAACAAAGAGAAATAATGCTGTTAAAAGAGAAATTAAATCTTTGAATTGTGGTGCTAGAGCAAATAGTCGAGAATATCTTGGACAGCATGAAGAATAAATCAGTATTAAATGAAAGTAAGACACTAGACACGGTAGAAAGAATGACAATCAAACTAAAACTTAAATATTTTGGATACGTAACGTGAAGGCAAGAGTCATTGGACAAGTCCCTGAGGCTTGGAAAAATGAAGGCAGTTGAACAAGAGGCCAGCAGAGGATAAGGAGATTAGACGCTGTCACTGAAGTTGTTACTAAGCACAGAACTTAAGCATTTACTCAGAGAGTAACTTCAGCTTTTCTTTTTAACATAAATGTTTATTTCAAGGCTGCCCAGGAGAAGGAAGACCTTCAGCGTGAAGGAGATTCCTTGGATGCAATGATCCAAAAAGCTGAGAAAGAATGTATAGCCCTAGAAAATACTCTGCACGTACTTGATAACTGTAACAGCAACTACAGGAACTCATTCAAGCAAGTTGTAGAGAAAAGTGAGTACATTACGGCTTTATGTGCAAGGCAGAAATGTGAGGCATAAGAGCAAAGAAAGGATGAGAAGGAGCTATATTGGGTATGGTCCATGCAAATGTAAATAGAATGCCTTTGTACTAAACCCGTGGGGATTAGAAAAGATCTAGCTATGACAGTACCGTTGTCATACAATGCCAGTTTTGGTGGAGAAGATATCCAGGGGCATTCTGGGAATCTTGACTTGCTGCATAGCTTTGGGCAAGTCATTAGTAAAAGTATAGCTTATCTCCTAGAGCTCTTGTATGGATATGCCTGGAGTAGATGGAATAGGAATAGGATATAAATTGGATAAAGATACATACTATACTTACATACGTGTGTGTGTGTGTGTGTGTGTGTGTGTGTGTGTGTGTGTGTGTGTGTGTAAAATACCTGTGACTACAAATGAATTTTTTGGTGTAGAAATTGTGTTTCACTTTCCAGTTGCATTCATAATTTTCAGGACTGAGTAATACTATTTAACTGCCTGATTGGGCAACCATCTCCTCCCCCCCCCCTTTTTTTCCTTTTCTTTTCTCCTAACTGCAACTTGTATTAGGATGAAATCATATATATATATATATATTATCAAGTATTACCAAAATAAAATAAAAATATTGTCAGCCAAAGGACAGTAAATTCTGCACTTAGAACGAGACAGAAAGTATTTAATTGAAAGATTATTTAAAAACAAAAAATCTTCCCTATTCATTGAGCCCCGATGTTACAGTTACTACTTCAGAATAATGTAGGTCTCGAAAGCTATTTTCGATAAGCTTTTGCTCCCTCTGCTGGCTCTATTATTTATGATTATGCATCGTTATAATTAATATATGATTTCTTAAAATAATGTGAGGCAGCATAAAAAAGAAAATGCTTTTTTTTTTAAAAAATGAAAGTTTTATCTAAACGATCTTGAGCTAACTAAATGATAATTAAGTAGTGGCTAAAACGTCTTCAAAAGCCCATCGACATTTAATTCATTGGATTACATGTCATCTAGATTTGTATAATGCCGCTTGGGAGGGGGGCGAAAGCCCTAATAAAGCAGGCATATACATAGAATGAAGGCTACTGCTAATCACATTGATTTGTGCTTCTTAGATTGCAAGCCGCCCTGAGTCTTCGGAGAAGGGCGGGATATAAATGGGTTTAAAATAAAATAAAATAAAATAATAATGTATTCCATATTGGAAGAGCTATTGCAGGCTAGCTATATCCATTTCATTATGTTAGAAAGGAGACCTAAGTAGCTTCCCTCAGTGGAACATATAATGGCTTCAATATCCAGTAATACTTCATAGGTGAAGAGCATAAAGAGAAAACGAAACTGGAGGAAGAGAAGAGAGCTGCTGATGAAAAACATCGATATAAGCGAAGGCAGATCAAGGAGCTTCAAGAGGATATTCAGGTAGAGGCGACTGGAAGTAATTTTCTTCAGATCCTGATGCATTTTTCCTTAGAACACTCTATTCGTGTCTGCCTATATCAGGCGTGTCAAACTGCCGGCCCGCATCACGACGAAACCGCGCCCTCCCCATTGCCGGCAATGGGGAAAAAGTCGCGATACGTCACGCGACGTCGCGAGTTTGACATGCCTGGCCTACATTCTCCCCCCCCCTTTGTGTATTATGACTTCACACAAACATGAAACTGCTGGGCTTGTGTCACAAAAGGGCTGCTTTTCAACATTTTGAGGAAAAGCGTGAATCCTACAGACGGCTTTGGACCTGAGTCATGCCCAGTGCATTTAGATCCAAAATCAGTGTGCAGGTTGGATATTTCTGATGGGCTTTTAGGAGTAGTAATTGCAGGAATAGGTTATGGAAATATGAGAGTAAACTGCAGTCTCAAAAGTGTAAAGATGGTATCTTTTTCTCACACCAGAAGTGCCTAAAATATTGTTACTGTAAAGTGGATTTTATATTTTACATTATTTTACTCCTAAATAGATATAGGTAGTTCTCAATTTTACAACCACAGTCCAGCCCAAAATTTCTGTGGCTAAGTGAGATGTTTGTTAAGTGAATTTTGCCTCATTTTACCATCTTTATTGCTACAGTCGTTAAGTGAATCAGTATAGTTTTTAAGTTAGTAATATGGTTGTGAAGTGAATCTGGCTTCTCCACTGACTTTGCTTGTCTGAAGGTCACAAAAGGGGATCACTTGACCCTGGGATACAGCAATGGTCATAAATATATGCCAGTTGCCAAGCGTCTGAATTTTGATCATGTGACCATGGGGATGCTGCAATGGTTGTAACTGAAAAATTGTCATAAGTCGCTTCAGTGCTGCTGTCATTTCGAACACCCATAAATGAACTGTTGTAAGTCGAGGACTACCTGTATTGACATAGTCCATAAAAAGGAACTTTTCAGAGTTGATACATGAAGAAAGCAATTTTTTTTAGTTTCAGCTAAAAAATAAAAATAGGTTGTTTTTATTATTTGTGTCTGAGTCTGAGTCCTCCGGGAGAAGGGCAGTATATAAATAAAATCATCATCATCATTATTATTATTATTATTATTATTATTATTATTATTATTATTATTATTATTATTATTATTATTATGTCTTCTAGAAAGAGGAGGTAATGCATATTCAAGCTATAGTGTTTATTTGTTCATATTTGTTTTGTTATAATGATTGCTAGTTGGATAGTTTCAAATAAATTTCTAAAGAGACTTTACATATACCGGTACATTTGTTTTTCTAGGCTATGCAAAACAATCTTGATACTCTTGTGAAAAAAGAGGCCCTCCTCCAGGAAAAAATTAAAGATAAACATGCACATGCTTTGAAATTAACCAGAGAAGTAGATGATCAGAAGCCCAGACTAGAAAGAGTCTCAAAACAGGTTAGTTTAAACTACTATGATATATTCAATTTAATTTAGAACTTGGTAAAATCATAGTTGGGGTAAACACGATTGGTTGTAGCTAAGATAACACATTTTAACATAAAAGAACTGGTATTTTAGCATCTAGTATTCTGCTTTAAATCTTTTGCTGCATGTCTAAAAAAGGTTGCTCGATTATCCCGAGAAATCCGAACACTACAGGACACTCGGTCACAAACACGAGAGGAAAAAGACATTGAACTTCGTGCACTGAAGGACTTCAGCAAACACGTAGATAAAATGCTGATTGATACTTCAGAAGCACATCCAGAATTACATAACATCTTCCTAAAATACTTTGGACAGGTAACACTTCAGCTGTTTTAATAATTTAATAATTTAATGCAAAAATGCATATGCTTGCCCCTTAGTAACAATGTGTGAATGTCACACTAGATCAGGGGTAGGCAACCTTGGCTCTTTTATGACTCGTGGACTTCAACTCCCAGAGTCATAAAAGAGGCAAGATTGCCTACCCCTGCACTAGATCATTTTTAATAAGTGTCTTTAATGTGTTCATCACAATATCAATAGCACTTAGACTTATGTACCACTCCATATTGCTCTCTAAATGGTTCACAGAGTCAGCATATTGCCCCCAACAGTATTTCCCCCGGGTCTTCATTTTACCGACTTTGGAAGGAGGGAAGGCTGAGTCAACCATGAGCTGGTCAGAATTGAATTTCTGGCAGCGAGCAGTGAGTTAGCCTGCAATACTGTATTCTAAACACTGCGCCACCATGGTTCCTCATGCTGACTAGAAAATCTGGATTTTGTAACCTCAACATATTTATATAGGAAATCAGACTGGGGAAAGCTGATTTATCAGATCACAGATTCTGTTTTACAATGATTGCAGCTTGCTGTATCGTCAATATCTGATATGCCCCTAATTCTGATTGGTGATCAATCAACTTGAAACCATAGGTAATTCATTTTAATTTAGCATAGTAAAGGTGAGGCAAAATTTACTATAGTAGAATCATTAAAAATGAAGGTAGAGGAGAAAGTTGAATAGCTCAGTACTTTGCTAAGCTATGCAGCCATTTTAATTAGCACCATAAAATAAAGGCAGTGTTTTTATTCCTATAGATTTATAGCAGACTTCATCCCACCTCTGTTTATTTGTTTGTAGGCTTCATTGCATCTGCCTTCGGCTTCCACTTCTCGCCTCAGTGTTCGAACTGTTCATGGCTCATCTTCCGGCGCGTGAGTCAAATAATGTAGCTACGAATGTGCTTAGAGATGTGTGTTATTGTGTGTGTTAAGTCTATCCTCATAGACTCTGATGTTCAGAAATATTCCCTTACATTTTGTAAAGGCTTGTACAGTTTGGACCAAAAGTGGGTTTCATTGGCAACTGAAGAAATTTAAAATAACTTACCATTAATATGATTACTTAATAAGGCATCTTTATGGTGATAAGAAAAAGGACGCGGTGGCTCAGTGGGTTAGGACACTGAGCTTGTCGATCAGAAGGTCGGCAGTTTGGCGGGTCGAATCCTGAGTGCCGCGTAACAGAGTGAGCGCCTGTTAATCGTCCCAGCTTCTGCCAACCTAGCAGTTCGAAAGCACGTAAAAATGCAAGTAGAAAAATAGGAACCGCTACGGTGGGAAGGTAACAGTGTTCCGTGCGCCTTTGGCGTCTAGTCATGCCCGGCCACATGACCACATGTCCTCGGACAAGCGCTGGTTCTTCGGCTTTGAAACGGAGATGAGCACCGGCCCCTAGAGTTGGAAACGACTAGCACGCATGTGCGGGGGAACCTTTACCTTTTATGGTGATAAGAACATTTTATTTTGTATTCCACTTGCATGTTTTTGGAGTAATGTAATATAATCGCTTGTTTTTCTAGGTCCGTTAAGAGCTCACATTCCAGTCAACCACATGTCAAAGTTGTATCTCTGAGTTTGGACTCCAGTCCTGAACCTTCAGGCCCATCTTCTCGTCCTTCTAGCCAGGGTAGCGCCAGCACATCTTCTCGTAGCAAAAGCCCATATTAGGGTTTTGGGTTTTTTTTACTGTTGCAAAGTTTTCAAGAATTCAGAAAGTCATCTGCTAAGCTACAGCATACGTTTGACTACACAACTACAATTAATTTATGTGATAGTGAATGAATTACTTTCATTTGGAATACATGTTTTAGGATGAACTCAAGTTTTATTTTTATAGCAAAAAAGCCCTTAACAATAAAAACAATCTTTGTAGAATGTCACAACTTCATCACTCCTCCAGTTTCTTTATCATGTTTAGAAATGTGTATTTAACATTCCTTCAATCCTCCCACTTGAATCTGAACCAGAGCACCCCTACGTTTCAGGTGTTGCTGAATTACAACTCCCATAATTCCCAACCAACGTGTCTAAGATAACAGCTGCTAGGATTTCTCCTGGACTATCTAAAGGGCCACTAGTCTCTTTCAGTGTTATCCAAGAGCCAATAAGCACTGGCTGTGTGCATTTTATCTTACGAAGGGAAGGAATAAGAAAATGCACTCTCTAGGTATCTTCACAAAACATGCTCAACCAGATGATAGAATTAATCTGTATTTGGCTTCACACATTATGCAAAACCTAAATAAATCAAAGCTCAAACAAGCTTTCTGTGAATACAGCCACTAGCTCATAAAAGTCCCTTAGTCTTGAGGGCCTGTGGACACATTCTGCATATTTATCAATACCATGGTTCCCCCAAAATATTGACCATTGGCCACTGAAGAACTGTTAACACCTTTCAATCTCCCTTTATATATCTTCTATTCTTCCATGAAGAATTGAGATCGAGCTTCTTGACTAAGGTATATCGAGTTTTATTAGAACTAATGTATAGGAGATGATTTTGTTTGAAGGGAGATGCAGTTGATCTGAGGCATCAGGTTCCATCAGACTGAGAGTAAAGCTGTGGCTCTTCTAGTTTTACAGAAAGTAAACTTTCCTCCCATTGAAAGACAAAGCTGAAATGCTTTGTGATCTCTCTCAGAAACTGCTGTGATCAGCCAGTAGTTGCACTCACGTAACAGTTAACCTAGTTGCAAAATGAACCCATTTCCAAAATTCACACAGTTGACTGCTGGGTTTAACAAAACATGCTGAGCTCCATCAGAAACGGAGGGAGAAAGTTTTGAATGTTTTTGTTCATAAGAAATTTATTTCCTTCCTTTCATTCCTGGATCATAAGAACAAAACAGGTAAGGTAGCAGTTCATGCTAAATGTTACCGTTAGGGTACTTTGCAGGAAATTGGCAGAAGGAAAAAGTATAATTTAAAATACCTTTCAAAGTTGCTGACTGGGTGTGGAGCTTAAGAGGGCCGAATGTGTCTGGCATTGTTTGCTTTTAGGTGGGAAGGGATAAAGGGCACCACCATTTCAAGCACAAAGGTCAGTATTTAGTGGCATTATACTTAACTGATCCTTATGAAGTCCTAGGAGTCCTTGGAGCCCTGACATGCCAGCAGCCTGGAGGCCTCATGGGAAAAATATTGGATTGGTGGTCAGCTTAGAGATGACCTTGACAGCATAAGAGAGGTGAGGAGCCTCAGCTTCTGCAAAGGTATATAGGCTACAGCTGTTGTGGAGGTCAAAGATTTGTTCCTTCTCTAGAGTTTGGAGGCTGGTTTAGATCACTGAAGACAGATCTCTAGCTTTGGGGACAAGGTGATTAGATTCCACCACTACCCCCTTCCAATCCTATTAGTTTGTTTTGGTAGGTTTATGGTTGATATTTTGCTGCTTTAACCCATTGGGTCCTTTATATGATTGGTCTTTTTTGACTGTAAGCCTCGAGTCATTTAGGAGTTGGGCACCTCAAAACTTCATTAACAATTGTTTGATCCTCTTAGGCTACCTTTGTTGAATTCCAATATTCTACCTTCTTTTTCCTCTGTCTTGGGAGCTACTAATTGCTAAGAATGCATACTCATTCCTATGAACTCCACCTTTCCCACAGGAATGCTTTAAAAAGTGTCTTGGTTACTGGTCAACTACCCAATGACCTGGTAGGTGAGGCAAGAATTAAGATCTACAATGGCTGCTTTCTGTGCCATGAATTTCTTAAAGCATCATCGGCTTTGCTCCAAAATGCCACTTCTAAAAGCATAATAAAACAACTATTAACACTTACTAAATGTTGCTAGGCCTATTGCAGAGCACAGTCATTTAAAGTCATCTTTGAGCTTCATAGCTAAGCAGAGCACTAGTTCCCTGTAGCATTTACTGTATGTGTTGAATGTGTCTGAGCCACCCAATTGCAGGGGTGTCAAACTCGCAAGGTCACGTGATGTGTCGCGATGTATCATGACTTTTTTTGCCATTGCCAGCAATGGGGTGGGTGCTGTTTCGCCATGAGGCATCCAGACCGCAGGCCGGTTTGACACCCCTGCCCTATTGCATTCCCTTCCTCAGCCGATCCTCTTGTATTGCTTATTATCCAAAACCTCCCAACTGCCCTCCTTAGCGGTTGTGAATAGTAACTCCACATGGCATTTTAGAGATTCCTCTTACCCAAGCCAACCTGACTCCTTGTTTCTTCTGTTCGTTCTATCAGTGAATACGGTTAGAAAAAAAAAGTGATTTACAGGATTCAAAGCAACACATACACAAATTTGAACACACAACCTTGGGTCTTTAGATTAGTGTTAGCAGAGGCTTCCCCGGGCATAACTGCCACATCACGTCCCCTTGTTTTGCAAGTTCTGAATTAAAATTTAGGAAGCAGTAATGTTTTTGTAAAAAAT
Source organism: Vipera ursinii (assembly GCF_947247035.1). Lineage (NCBI taxonomy): Eukaryota > Metazoa > Chordata > Lepidosauria > Squamata > Viperidae > Vipera > Vipera ursinii. Next base: position 10,619,668 of record NC_139518.1, read on the forward strand.
TTAATAGTAAGACAGACTATATACACTGATGATATACATTAAAATATTTTCAATTAATTTATCAATACATGGTTATATTATTAACAGTAGAAAGTAACAGTCATCTGTACCTTGTGGGGAAAATGTTTTAAAGTGCAATTTTGATGCCAGATAGCACAAGTGGCAGTCTTAAGGGTTGTTCAGCCAGGCATGCCACCATACCTTAATACCCTAACAGCATAAGAAACTCAAATTGGGAAAAAAAATACAACTCTTGCACATTTATCAACCTTGACCACCATAAGACCTGTGGACTTCAACTCCCAGAATTTCTCAGCCAGGCATGCTGGCTGAGGAATTCTGGAGCTGAAGCCCACAAGTCTTCAAGTTGCCAAGGTTGGAACATCCCCAGTTTAAATCAATACCTAACAAGCAAATTTAAATAAAAACTTAAAAAAGAGTAGAGAGTTGTCAAGTGATTAAAAGCAGATACTTTCCCGCACCTGGCTTAACTGTTTTTCAATTCACTGATTTTTCTGCTTGCTTCCTTTTTCCCTTTCAAATTCAGCAATCTGATTAAATATATTGAGCAAGTTCTGAGGCAGCTGTTTTTTAGCCCTGCTGCCTAATTGTTCTTTACCGTTCAGCACAGCTTCCTCATCTCCTCCTTTGCCTCTTGGAGAGTCTCTTTCCCTGCTCTTCGATTCTTTCTCATGTTTACCCCTGGCCACCTCAGCTCTACCATCTGCATTGTACCTACTCGGTTCATTCATCCATCGGCTGGTATACTGTTTGTAATGTTCAGCGGATTTGGAGGAGTAATCGGACCCTGTGGGGGACGTGGAGTACTTGGCTAGGCTTGGGCTGAACTTGTGATAACTCTCTCTCCGGCCCAGCTCTTTTTCCGGCCTTCCTGAATCACTGGCCTTACTTCTCTCATCCGGGTGTCTATGGTAAGATCCTGTACTATCCTTCCTATCGGAGGAAGCTCGGTCTGACCTACTCCGTCTTTCAGTCTTGCTACTACTAGACCGCATCTTAGGCTGATGGTGAGAATCCCTAGAATCTTCAAACTTACCTCCACAGAGGTCATCTTCGGCATACATCTTTAAAAACCTACAATCTCCTTCTCTGTCTCTTACCTCAGGTTTTTGATTGGCTAGCCTGTCTTGCCTCTCTAGCAATTTTTCCACTTCGTGCTTTTGATTAAGGAAAGAAGCAGAGGTGTTGGCGGGAGGGGAATAGCTGTCCTCTTTCCTACTCAGATGGGAAAAGATCCTAGATGTGTGTTTTTTAGAGCTGCAGGAGGATTCGGACCGGTTCCGACTCCTTTTCTTACACTTTTTGTTATCAGAGGAGGAGGAGGAGGAAGAGGAGGAGGAAGAAGAGGCAGACTCATCTGATGAAGTACCGCAGGAGGAGGAGGAAGAAGTTGACTTTTTTCTTTTCTTCTTCAACCTAAAAGTTTTAATTAATCATGAGGCACTGCAATTAAATTTCACAATCAGGTTGTGCGAAAGCTGCAACTGCTGAGCTAGCAAAAGTTTGGGTATTAATAGGTAAAATACGAGGATATAGTTTGACTGTGGGGTGGTTAAATTCTGGGTTTCTTTCAATTACACAACAAGTTAGTTTTTGAAGTTTTCTAACAGGTATACCTGAAAACTCAACTACTACTGCTAGACTTCATGTAGAAGAGAATATACATAGCTCAGGGTTGAACTGTGGAGTCCTTGGTGAACTCTGGTCTTGATCGCTTGGCTTGCAGATGTTTCATTACCCAACTAGGTAACATCATGAGAGCTAGTGTGTGTGTGGGGGGGGGGGTTTGCTCCCTGTTTATATACAGTAGCTCGCCCTGCTACTGTGAGCATCCTAGACCATGCTGAATGCAAAAGTGCTATGGAATTCCTGGAAGTTTAGCCTTTAGACAAATCAGTCATCAACATAAATATAGAAATAAATTATATTTACACACCATTCAAAACAGACAATTAAAAAGCTAAGAAGAAAACAAAGGCCAGAAGAGATCCCCTCCAGCAGCCAATACTCGGATAAGCAGGGATTAACAATAGACAAGCAAGCAGAAAACAATATCCTAATTAAGGAACTGCAACACAACTCACCGGTACCAATGATGTTATCTAGTACCGAAACATCTGCAAGTAAACGACAAAGCTCAGCACCAAGGATACCACAGACGGCGTATTTCTACTACACAGAATCTACAGATGATCAACATTTCATATCAGAGATCGGAACTATACTTTAATGATGCATATACATACATACAGTGCATTCAGAAAGTATGCAGACCCCCTTAGCTTTTGTCAGTTTTGTTATGCTGCAGCCTGATTCTACAGTTGTTGAAATTCATTTTCCCCCCTCATTAATCTACACTCAGTACCACATAACGACAAAGTGAAAACAAAACTTTAGAAATCTCGGTAAATTTATTAAAAAGAAAAAACTGAAGTATCACATTGGCATTACGTATTCAGACCCTTTGCAACAACACATGAAATTTAGCTCCAGTGCCTCCCATTTCTCTGGATTGTTGTTGACACGTTTCTACACCTTGATTGGAGAGTCAATCTGTGGTAACTTAAATTGATTGGACATGACATGGAAAGGCACGCACCTCTATAGAAGGCCTCGGAGCTGACAATGCCTATTGTAGCAGAGCAAATGCTACGAGGTCAAAGGAACTGCCTGCAGAGCTCAGAGACAAGATTATTGCAAGGCGCAGGTCTGGGGAAGGCTACAATAAAATTTATGCTGCACCGAAGGTCCTAAGAACACAGTGGCCTCCATAGTCCTCAAATGGAAGATGTTTGGCGCAACCAGGACTCTTCCAAGATCTGGTCGCCTGGTCAAACTGAGCAATCGGGAGAGAAGGGCCTTAGTAAGGGAGGTGACCAAGAACTCAATGGTCACTCTGACTGAGCTCCAGAGATTCTATGTGGAGATGGGACAGAGTTCCCAAAGGACAACCATTACTGCAGCCCTCAACCAATCAGGGCTTTATGGCAGAATGATGTAAGCCTCTCCTCAGTGCAAAACACATTAAAGCCCAATTGGAGTTTGCAAAAAAAAAAAGTACCTGAAGGACTCTCAGACTGTGAGGAACAAGATTCTCTGGTCTGATGAAACCAAGATTGAACTGTTTGGCCTCAATTCTAAACGTGTCTGGAGGAAATCAGGCAGCTGACTGATACCATCCCAACAGTGAAGCATGGTGGTAGCAGCATCATGCTGTTGGGGTGTTTTTCAGCAGCAAGGACTGGGAGACTGGTTGGGGTTGAGGGAAAGCTGAATGGAGCAAAGTACACGGATATCCTAAATGAAAACCTGTTCCATAGCACTTAGGACCTCACACCTAAGGTTCACCTTCCAACATGACAACGATCCTAAGTACACAGCCAAGATAAAACAGGAGTGGCTTAGGGACAACTCTGTGAATGTCCTAGAGTGGCCCTGACTTGAACCTTATTGAACATCTCGGAGGGACCCGAAAACGGCTGTCCACTGATGGTCGCCATCCAACCTTACTGAGCTTGAGAAAATTTGCAAGGAAGAACGGCAGAAAATCCCCCATTCCAGGCGTGCAGTTTGTCGCATCATACCCAAAAAAAGACTCAAGGGCATAATTGCTGCCAAAAGTGCTTCAACAAAGTACTGAGTGGAAGGTCTGAACACTTGTGCCGATGTGATTTTTCAGGTTTTTTTTTCTTTTTAACAAATTTACAGACATTTCTAAAAGTGTTTTCACTTTATCATTATGGGGTGCTGAGTGTAGGTTAATGAGAGAGAAAAATGAATTTCAGCAACTGTAGAATCAGGCTGCAGCATAACAAATTTGACAAAAGTGAAGGGGGTCTGAATACTTTCTGAATGCATTGCACATACATACATACTAGATAAGCCTAATGTGGATGTATCTTGAGGACTATCTGTACATTAGCCAGTGGGAAGACCCAACAATTTCCATGCTCACAATCAGTATAAAACAGTTATTTTTAGTCCCCACCCTCCGACTCTGTATTTTTGCAGGGTCTAATTTTTCTTTCATTGTTGTTATACCTTAAAGCAATACAACTTACGGCTCATAAAGACTCTCCCCAATTTTGTGTGGTTCCCCAAATTACATGTTTACAAATTTAACTACTTATGACCTAGAAAAGAAAATCTATAAATTGTTATACAATATATTATTTTGCACCCTATTTTCATAGCTACATTTCATATATAATATACCCATCATATGTTGCCGAATGTTTTCATTTAGACCAGACATGTCAAACCCGCGACGTCACAGAGCTTTTTCCCCATTGCCAGCAAAAAGCTTTTCTTTGGGATGTATCTTAGCCTTTTCTTTGGGATGTATCTTAGCCTGAACTCAAACTCCCTAAGCACTCCTGAACAGTTATTTAGTGAAATATTCTATTCCAAGCTTTCCATTTATTCCAGGAAGTTTCAAGACAACTAAGAATGATGGGAAAAAAATATTACAAATATACCTGCCTCACTTCAAGTCAAATCATCCAAAATGTTCAACCTGTACAACAATCACATTCTATTTTGGAAAGGGCTTAAAGCATTCAAAAACCATGTCTTTAGAACAGTTTTGTTTAAATTTGACAACTTTTAAGAAGTGTGGACTTCAACTCCCAGAGTTCCCCCGGGAGCATGCTGGGAGTTGAAGTCCACATCTTAAAAGTTGCCAAGTTTGAAAAACACTGCCTTAGAACTAGTCTTTTGTTGTAAAGTAAATTGCCAGCAGTACCTTCTTTTTGAATAAATAACACTGAAACACATTAAAAAGCAGAAAAGCAGCATCAGCTTCAACAGTGAATTATTATACTTACACGAACCATAGAGCAATCTGATGCTGTAAGAAAAGCTGTATGGACACACAGGTACGAGACAGTAGACTGATTAAAACAGGTTACCTTTTTTCTTCTTTTAAGAGTTTGCGCAGTTTTTCTGCACTTGTTTCTACTTTCTTTTCTTTCTGCCTCTCTTCTTTTGCCGCTTGTTTCTCTCTAATTTCCAGAGATTTCTTTTTTAAATCCCAATATCAAAAATACGGCATTAACAAGTTATAACGAACGAGTCCCATTCAACCCGCAATATACACAATTTACAGAAGTCCCAAAGGAAACAGGTGGAAAAATTAAAGAGATATTAAAGGGAAAAAAATATTACAAAGGATGGTTAAGCGATAGGGATGAATGAGCATGGTATTACGGTTCATGTTGCAGTTTGTAGCCCAAATTTTAAAAGGCAAGGAGAAGAAAAAAAAAAGTCCAGGTTATTAGTATCCCGTAACCCATTATCAATCCGGGAAGTATGAATGGAAGATTAATATGGCAACCAGCAAAACAGTTGGTCACAAAAGAATAATCAACCGAGCAGAAATTAAGGAATGTGCCATTATTGAATTTATACGTAAACATGTGATCCCCATCAAAACAGAATTGAAAAGGGCCATGTATGAATACAAACCATTTGGCAACGGTATCACAGCCCAGTTTGATGCACAGTTTACACACGGAATCATATTCCACAGGGTTGTTGGTGATGAGCAGCACCACAGGTCACACACAGCAGCAACAGTTCCAATTCGGAGGAAAATGCATTGGAGAAAAACGTATCATCAGTATTACAGGAGAAGACCCGGGCAGGCTCAGATGCATATCAAGGGAGCTTTATAGAGAGCAGGGGTAGGCAACCTTGGCTTTTATGACTCGTGGACTTCAACTCCCAGAATTCCTGAGCCAGCTGGCTCAAGAATTCTGGGAGTTGAAGTCCATGAGTCATAAAAGAGCCAAGGTTGCCTGCCCCTGATATAGAAGATGCTCAGAAGGATGTTCTAACTGGTGGGCCCCCACCAAGGAAAGCAGAGCAAAAGTGGGCACGCACTTCTATTATTATTATTATTATTATTATTATTATTATTATTATTATTATTATTATTATTATTATTATTATTATTATTATTATTTTATTATTCAAACACTTCCATTCCTCAATTACTTTTGGCTATCACATTAAATGGGGAAGTTGTGGATAAAATGACGTAATCGCTTAGACGTCTCACATGTACCTCTCTTCACCTCACAGAAGTAAAACGTTGGGAGACAGGCACATACAGAGTGACCCCCAGTCTCTTTCCAACATGCATTTTAATTAAAAAAAAACAACAACAAAACTCTGATCCACAAAATCCCGGTGAATAAATTTTGAAGGTATGCCAAAAGTTAACCGCTCAGGTCACAAATCTTTATAAATCGTTATCAGGGCCACGATTAAAATGCCTTGGTGCTACGTCTTCCCCTTGCCTGCTCCCAGTCAGACATCCCTGACAATGGCCATACGAGATTAAAAAAAATAAACATTTAGCTCTGACTAGCAGAAAATGCTTCCTCAAGCAAAAGGGATTGCAGACAAGAAAAAAAAAGGGCCAACACACAATTGCTTCTGCAGTACTACATTGGTGGCTTTCTTTAGTCGACTAACAGAAAATAAAGAATCACCTGTATCTGCTTACGGAGCTTCAACAAGGCCTCTTCAGCTTCTTGAAAGCTTTCATCTATGCTTAAAGCCTTCTTGTAGTAACTCTCGGCATTCAACAATTTCTCTTCCTCTTCCAACCTGTCAAATGAATTTGAGGGCATGTGTGAACCGGAAGCACTTTAACCTTAATACATTTTTAAGAAGGCTCTTCTCTTAGTAAAAGGTAAAGGTTCCCCTGCACATGCGTGCTAGTCATTTCCAACTCTAGGGGCCGGTGCTCATCTCCGTTTCAAAGCCGAAGAGCCAGCGCTTGTCCGAGGACGTCTCTGTGGTCATGTGGCCAGGCATGACTAGATGCCAAAGGCGCACAGAACGCTGTTACCTTCCCACCGTAGTGGTCCCTACTTGCATTTTTACGTGCTTTCGAACTGCTAGGTTGGCAGAAGCTGGGACGAGTAACAGGCGCTCACTCTGTTACGCGGCACTCGGGATTCGACCCGCCAAACTGCCGACCTTCTGATCGACAAGCTCAGCCTCCTAACCCACTGAGCCACCACGTCCCTGCTCTTCTCTTAGCCTGACTCAATTATTCTTCAGGTATGGACCACCTCCTAAAACACAATTCAGACCTCAATGTGGGCAAAGCAGAATAGGATGAATCTACTCCTGTAAGGTGGCACGTTTATGGCTGTTCTGTCTTACATCCGCAAAGTCCTCTTTTTAAACAGCTGTACCACTAGTCCTCAATTTATGACCGCAATTGGGACCAGAATTTCTATTGCTAAGCAAGGCAGTCGTTAAATGTATCACAACCAATTTGACGACTTTTTTTTTTTTACCATAGCTCAGGGGTAGGCAACCTTGGCTCTTTCATGACTCATGGACTTCAACTCCCAGAATTCTGGGAGTTGAAGTCCATGAGTCATGAAAGAGCCAAGGTTGCCTACCCCTGCCATAGCTATTGGGAACAATTGCAAATGTGATCACATCACCTCGGGACACTGCAACTGTCGTAAATATATGTCAGTTGCCAAGCGCCCAAATTCTGATCACGTGACCATGGGGATGCCGCAACAGTTGTTAAGTGTGAAAAACAGTCATAATTCACTTTTTTTGAGTCCTGCTGTAACTTCGAATGATCACTGAATGAATGGTTGTAAGTCAAGGACTATCTGTATTGCAATGTGGTGTTCGTATTCATCAACTACTATTCCAAATTCATTTTCACAAGCAATATTACCAAACTAGTATAAAAGGGGTCTCAGCTGTCAATAGCCAACCAGTGAAAAGATTTGGGGTTAGGATGCTAGACAGAGGAATAACAAGACGTTTGGCAGCTGTGAAGCATACACACACTATTCAGGTAATCATGAAGAAAGGAAGGAACTAAAAATAAAATTGCCAACAACATAATGTCCTTTTACAAAATGAGGGCAGAGCCACATCTAGAGAAGCATGTACCCTTGTAGTGACTGCATTTGATAAAGGATGTAACAGCTGGAAAAAGGCAGAAAAAGCAACAGTGATGAACATATGTCTCAAACCTCTTCCCCACAACAAGAAAAGGGCTGAATGTTTGGGATACTTTAGTTTGGAAAAAACAACAGCAGGAGTGGGCTGTATCTCCTAACTGCAAGCACCCTAGAACAGGGGTGTCAAACTGCCAGCCCGCGGGCCGGACGCGTCCCGCGGAAGCTGCGCCCACCCCATTGCCGGCAATGGCAAAACCATCCCGATACATTGCGCGACGTCACATGACGTCGCGAGTTGGACATGTCTGCCCTCGAAGCATATAGTTGATGACGAGAGAAACACGAAGCCAGACTAAGATGGACTTCAGCCTGACCCAGCAAAGCTATTATGTTCTTAACCAACTTTGCTGCATCTCAAAATCTGATCAACGTTCGCTTTACCTCCTTATCGCCTTCATGAATAAACCTGCTGAGGGCTACAGGATCCAGGATCTCTTGGCATCCACTCAGTGCTACTTTGATAGGGAAACACTGAGGAGCACAATTTTTGAGCCACCTCTATATCCACGTAATTGGCATGCAAACCAACCCACACTTCTGGCTTGCTAATCGGAAAGCTGTTTTTATTTTGAAGCACAAAACAGATGGCGGTTATATCGAGCAAGCAGCTATAAGTGGGAGGTGAACAGGTGATTTCATATGAAGCTGTGCTCCTGAACTAGCTACACAATCAGATCTAACCAAGTTACTGTTTAGCTTTAGCCAGGTATAAAATATAGATGAAAGAAACATTAAATGCACAGAGTACAGAAAACTATAAAGAACACAAGGCAACACTTACTGGCCTCCTCGTTCAACAAGCGTTTGACAAAGGTATTTTCTAGCATTTCTGTGTGTAGGGCACTGCTCTAAAGCAATTTCAAAATCCTCAATTGCTTTATTCAAGCTTCCCTTTGTTGCATATCTAGAAGGGGAAAAAAATTACCTGTAAGAATTCCTATTTTTCACTTGCGGGTGAAATTATTGGGTTGCACACATAAAACAAGATACTTACAGTGCTCCACGGGCTACTAAGGCTTCAACATTTTGGGCATCAATTTCCAATGCTTTGTTGTATTCATTCATGGCATCAACATGGCGGCCCTCTTTAAAATAATCAACACCAATTTTTACACTAAAAATAAAATTAGTTAAATTAAGATTTCAATATGAAATCTTTATGAAGAATGCAAATTAATCACTATATAAAAACAAATTCCAATCATTTATTTTACAACTGGTTTCTCTTATCAGGCTTGCAATTTTTCTCCAAAACTATTCAAAAACCAAAATGCAGAAAGACAATAAGAAACAAGGAGGATTCTTGAGGAATTAAAACTTACTGTTTATCATTCGCCTACAGTTGGAAGACTGAACAATAAATTGCTACTAACAAAGTACTGGTAGTCCTTGACTTAAGACCACAACTGAGGCCAAAATTTCCATTGCTAAAGCAAGACAGTTAAATGAGTTTTGCCCCATTTTGCAACCTTTCTTGTCACAGTTGTTAAATGAATCTGGCTTCCTCATTGACTTTTTGCAAAAGGTGATCACATGACCCCGGGACATTGCAACGGTCATAAATATGAGTCCAAATTTTGATGAGGTGACCATGGGGATGCTGCAATGATTGTAAGTGGGGAAAACGGTCATAAGTGACTTACTTCAGTGCCGTGGAAACTTTACTCACTAAATGAATAATTGTAAGTCAAGGATTACCTATAATTCCACCTTTAGCGTCACGTAAACCTTTAATATGGCTGAACGACAAAACTATTATCTGCTTCCAAAATTCAGGCTGGGCTTTTATTGGCCTGGAAGAAAATAGTTCTCTCTCAAGATCTAGAATTATCTCATAATGAAAACAAAGCTGTGTGTACCATTTTAAGGCCCATGAAGAAGACTGTCTTTTCCTCAACGCAACGGCAAAATCCTCTTCATTGAAATTTTTGCTGGGGGAAAAAAAAAGGAGACAAAATGTTTAATCAGCTAGTCTATTTGCAGCCTGTCCAAATAAATAACAAATCTACTGGAGTTGTCTCGCATCGCACTGTCAGAAGCGCCAAGGCACTTCCGGGTTGAAAGGATTAGCCAGTGACATCACTGTTGCATGGAGCAGGGGTCCCCAACCGTGGCAACTTTAAGACCTGTGGACTTCAAGTCCCAGAATTCCCCAGTCATCCATGCTGGCTGGGGAACTCTGGAAGTTGAAGTCCACAGGTCTTAAAGTTGCCAAGGTTGGGGACCCTTGGGCTGGAGGATGCCCAATTGGGGGCTCCTTTCATGTCCCTGGCAGGAACTGGCATGAAGGATGGGAACTCCTCCCAAGTCATGGATGCACTCAGGTCTTGAACTCAGGTTTACTAACCTCCAAGCCAGCATCCTAACCACACAAGCCACTGTACTCTGGAGCTATCTAATTCTAGTCAGGAATGTTAGCCAAACAGCCAAATTTAGCTTACATTTGGTTTTTCTACCTGATTAGGTAGAAATTTTAAGTGGTATGAAAACATGCTTTGTCTTATAGCAGTGGTTCCCAACCTTTTCCTATACCCCACGCCCTTAGAAGGCTTCTGAAATATTCTCGTACCCCTTACAAAAGTCCGAAATTAATGGCAATGAATTATGCATATACGCTATAATTTTGAAAACCCAAGTTTTCTCACCCCCCTGGAATATCGTCTCACCCCCCTGGTTGGGAATGCCTCTCTTATAGTATAGTTGAAATAGTGATGAACTCTGATAAATCTTTGGGGGGGGGAAACTCCTCTCAGCAAATGATGGAAATGTCATTTTTAACCGACTCATCACTGAAGGAATTACATTTCGGTTAAGATGTTGTTTATGTTACCTTTGTAGTCCTCTCATTAAGGAGGGGGGACTGGATTCATCTAGTCCTAATTTGTTTCCTAGGAACTCCACTACAGCAGGATTGGCAAAGCCCAAAGAATTATGCAAAACTTTTTCAAATGTTTCCAAACTACTGGCTACGTCAATGCTCCTCCTGAAAAAAAAAACAAAAAGACCATCATGAACTGAGATAAAACAATATTTTCCTCTGTTCATCTTGTATTACCAACACAAGAAGTACTATGAAAAGACTTGAAATAAAGCTCGTCCCTCTTGGAATCAGGGGTCCCAAACTCTTCGGCTCATCGACCCGTTCAGGAAATTCTGCAATGTTCCTCGACATACCAAGCATTTATTATATGAAAATAGATGAATAAATACTTAATAGTATTACAAAACAATCGTATCAACCCCTATCAATCCCATCGGCCTTTGGGGAAACCCTGTTTTAGATACATTCTAGTGTTTCAAGTCAAGTACAGGTAGTCCTCGACTGATGAACACAATTGAGCCCAAAATTTCTGTTGCTAAGTGAGACAGCTGTTAAAGTGAACCACTGCAGTTGTTCAATCAGTAACAGGGTTGTTAAGTGAATCTGGCTTCTCCACAGAGTTTGCTTGTTCAGAAGGTTGCAAAAGGTGATCCCGGGACACTGCAACCGTCAGAAAGATGAAGCAGCGGCCAAGCATACAAATTTTGATTATGTGACCATAGAGATGCTGCAGTGGTTGTAAGCATGAAACGCCCAATGCTAAATTATTTTAGCGTGAAGCCAATAACTTTTCTGAAGCATGTCACAGTACTCTCAAATGTTATATCAATACTCTGATATAATTGAGGCACGCAGAGCTATGAAATTGCATGTCTTATTCTCATCAATAAGAGGACTGTATTTCATATCTTACAGAGCTCAATGCAGGTAGTCCTTGACTTACAACAGTTCACTTAGTGACCATTCAAAGTTACAATGGCACTGAAAAAAAAATTATGACTTTTTCACACTTATGACTATTGCAACATCTCCATGGTCAGGGGATCAAAATTCGGATGATTGGCAACTGACTCATACGGACGACGGTGGCCGTGTTCCAGAGTCATGCGATCACCTTTTGCGACCTCCTGACAAGCAAAACCACTTAACAACTGCGTTGCCAACTTAACTACAGTGTTTCACTTAACTGTGATTAAGATACAGCCAAATTCATTTAACAGATGTTTCGCTTAGCAACAGAAATTTTGAGCTCAATTATGTTCGTCAGTTGAGGACTACCTGCGTATAAAAAAAGGGTTTATTTAAATCACACAAAAAAGTATACCTCATTTCAATTTCATACCTGTAATGCACAGGCAAATCTTCAGAGCTGATTACTCCTAATTTGGTATTTGCTAAGCTGGGAGATAAAGCAGACTTGTGCAGTGATACACTGAGCTTTTCATGGTAGCGATCAATATCCTTGATTGCAGCTATTAAAATGGCAGGGGGGGGGAGAAAGACCAAAATTAAACATCAGAAAACAATGCAAAATATAGCTAGGGGCAAATTGAAGAGTGATATGTACTTGCCTTGGATAAGGTCACCATTTTGATAATATGATAAGGGATCCCCATGGCTGCTTTGGGAAGGCACATCTCTTACTGGACAAAGAGCCTAAAAATAGAAAATACATAATTCCAAAAAATTAAAGATAGACATACTCAGTTGCACTCCACAAAAAAAATACTGAAGATTTGAAGGACATTTATGCAAAAGTATTAACCTTCTACAGCTTTAAAGGCTGAATTTTTAATTTCAAAATTTGAGTGGATAACCTGGGAGAAGAGCATTCGTATCCTGTGTGACAATCACAATTTGTATCCAATATAAAACTCTTAATACTATTCTACATAGGGCAGCAGTAATGTTAATGCAAATCCAGTCTGGTAAGGACTAAATCAACAGACACTACAGCTGATTATTCTTGCCAAGTCTAAAGTATAGAAATAGGAACATTCTTTGTTGGCCAAGTGTGATTGGACACACAAGGAATTTGTGCATGAGCTCTCAGTGTAACAAACATAGTGGTAAGTCACAGATTAAAAATTGCATGATACAATCATAAATCATAAGATACAAACAATAAGTGACAAATCATAAGATACTGCTAAGCTTGTAAGCCGCCCTGAGTCTTCGGAGAAGGGCGGGATATAAATGGAATTAAAATAAAAAAATAAATAAAATACCAATAGAAAAAGGTAATAGGAAAAATGAGAAGATAAGGAAGATGAGAAGGATAATACTAATGCAGTCCTACTACATGGGTAAATACCTTTAGATGTAAGATAGTGCTGTGGGAGTTACACGTTTAGCAGAGCGATGGCATGTGTCTAGTTGTACATTTTACATTAAGTCTTTTGTATATTTTGCACAATTTCACGTTGTTCCAATATTCTATTGAACACTATCAACTATTCTCAGTTGCTCATGCCCTGGTCACTTCCCGTATGGATCGCACTTGATCAGAAATGCAACCAAACTACTTACTCTGTTCAGTTCAGGGCTTTTGTAACTTTTAACACATAATCCTTGAGTATAAGAAAGGTCATTTTGGCTAAGGCAGCACAAAAATCTACCTGTCAACTGGCAAAGGCAAAAACACATGAAGATTCTGAATCAGAGTTCCTTACGTTTCTCGGATCAACTCAGCCAATTCAGTAGCACAAGAAATATATGTGAGAGAGAGAGAGAGAGAGAGAGAGAGAGAGAGAGAGAGACTTCAGAAAGCTATATCTCCTTTGCAGTAACTTGCAGTTAACACCTCTGACTTACCGTGATTTCTAAATCTGCTATCTCTCGCACAACGCCACTTCGCAGGCAGAACAGCACCATGAAAAAGCCAAATTCGCGAATGGAACTAATCCTTCCAATCACTATGTCACCGCGTTCAATATCCCGGAAAAAGAGCTCTCTCCTCTCTGCGCTGGGAATTTCCATAAACTGCTCCAATGGTGGCATAATAGCATAACAATCTTCGGTAGATGCAAATTTAAAAAAAAAAAAGTTTTAAATACTGAAACACTACAGGGATTGCCAGACAGTTAATTGGCAACAGTCAAGCATGCAAATCACTTGCAATACCATTGGAATCAAATCCTATCAAATTAAATGGGTTCGCTTTTGAACAGGCATGCTTTGCCTGCATTGAAACTAGGAAATGTGTCCTTACAAGATGGTCACCATGATGGCTGTATAAAAACATTAAAGAGGATGTTATCCAATCATCTTGAAAGTCTACTGGGGAAGACGAATACAGACCTAATAAATAAAGTATACTGCTAAAATAGATCTGACTTTCATAAAGATGTCTCCCAAGTCCCTGTGGAAGCAGATAGACCTCTGAGTCAATGCAGCCAAGTTCTTACTTTTCCTTTGTTATTATTCTAGTTACTGGATTAGAACATAATACAACTGACTGAAAATATTTCAAATTTTAACTTGATTTTATTCTCATTGCACAAATACTTCTCAATCTAAAAATACTCCACTCACATTACAGAATCTAAACTGTAATCCTTACAGGTTGCTCAGGAAAAGTTACAAGCAAAGTAGTATATATAATATTGATCGGGGTGACACCCAGATAAACAGGCTAAAGATTACAGATCTGAAGAAACTGGGGGAAAAAATCATCCACTAGTTTATTTATTTATGCAAATTATATGGCCATTCAATTCCAAAAGGGATCTGAATAATTTACAATGAGAGACAAGTAGATTGAATAGTAGATAGGTAAGTAGATCGGAAGGTAGGTAGGTAGATGGGAAAATAGGTAATAGGAAGGTAGGTAGGTAGATGGGAAAATAGGTAAGTAGATCGGAAGGCAGGTAGGTAGATGGGAAAATAGGTAAGTAGATAGGAAGGTAGGTAGGTAGATGGGAAAATTGGTAGACAGGTAGACAGGAAGGTAAGTAGGTAGATAGATAGATAGGAAAGTATGTAGTTAGGCAGATAGGAAGATAGGTAGGTAGATAAGAAGGTAGGAAGATAGAAAGGTAGGTAGGTAGATAAGGTAGGTAGATAAGAAGATAGGTAAGTAGACAGGAAAGTAGGTAGGTGGATAGGTAGGAAGGTAGGTAGATAAATAGAAAGGCAGGCAGGCAGTAGATAAGGTAGACAGTAGATAGTCCTTGTTCAGCAATCAGCTAAATTTACGACAGTGACCAACCAATCCTCACAGCTATAAACATAGGTCTGTAAAGCAAAAGAACGTTGAAGATCTTAAGCACAGTCATCATTTCACTTAGTGACTGCTTTTTTTTAGGAACCAAGTTGCCAGTCCCAATTGTGATTGCTCAAGAAGGAATACCCGTATATCAAATAGCATTAAAAGTAGAAAAAATAGGCAAAAGCATTACAAACTCTTTGCATATTACAAATCCACAATTTTATGGAGAATTTTACTACTGGTCTACACTTCCCAAGGTATAGGTATCAATTCAGTTGATTCAATTCCTGTGAATTATCATTTTCTGCAAATCATTCAAAAATTAACATACATTTTTTAAAATTGTATCAGTGATATTCAAAGGTTTTAGAAGTTGTTCTCACCAAAATAGAAACCCAATGTTTTTAATATTTCAAAAATGTTATAATAAAACATATGCTTATCAAACCTGGTAATCATTTATTAGTCATAGCTAACAATTTTGTTCTGATAATTTGATTTAAATTACCGGTACACCCAAAATTTTTATATTTTTCTTCAAATTCATATGTACACGAGTACATACTGTACAGAGCAATTTATTAATTTTTCTTCTCAAAAAAGTGTGCCACTATTTTTTTTTATTAAAAATCAAAATTAAAAATAGTAAACACCCCCTGAGGGCTTTCTTTATCAGCTGTCAAATGAAATGCTCCAATGTTCATCTTTTTTTGGCTTTACATCTCTAATTCCAACCATTGACCGTAAGATGCACATTTATAAACATATCCAACTGTCATGTAACTTCATTCTCTTACTTTCATTCTCTTCATTTCCATCTTTTATTACTGGCAGATTTGTTTTCCAAGAATGAGAAAAAAGAAGATCCGCTTTTTTTGAAATGAACTGTTGTATCTCAATATTTTCAACCCCTCTTTCTTTTCTGAAAGAGAAGAAAACAAATCAACATCCGTAAAAACATACTTTCTTAAACAAGGACCTGGCAATTTATTTGATAACAAGGAAGTAACTATTAAAAGAAATATAGCTTATTCAAAAGCATTGTTACGCTGTTTATGATAGATTCCAAATAGTTGTTTCTTTGTAATTATAAATCAACTGTTTCGCTTTGAGGCATTTTTACCCTCAAAATACACTGCCTCGTATCCGGCTATCTGGATAAGAATGCCTAGTCAGGCACTCAGAATCTCACAAAATATATTTTTATTTATTTTTATTTTAATTCCATTTATATCCCGCCCTTCTCCGAAGACTCAGGGCGGCTTACAAGCTTAGGCTTTTATTTGACACCATAAAACCTAGATCTGTACATTGCAATACTTACCATGCATATTTAGAATTAGCTTTCATCAAATTTCTTAATAACATTTAGACAACAGGCTTATAGAATGCTTAGTGCCTGTCAATTAATATCTACTAACATCTAAGGTCCAGTTTTACAAATCCAACCATCTCCAGAAGGAGAGGCAATCATATTTTGTTTTCAATGGTAAATATCTAGGGAAAAAATAGGGAATTTTATGTTTTTTTTTACATACATAGAGGGGCCTCGCTTTTAACCATGGCATTTCCAGGGAAAATTAAAGAATTTAATTTGCAGTATTACGAACCAAATCATCTCAATGAATAAGGAGAGACGATTATGCCGTTCTCAGAAAAATAGTAGGGAATGTATTACAGGCAGTCCTTGAGTTACAACCATTTGCTTAGTGACCGTTTGAAGTTACAATAGCACTGGAAAAAAGTGACCTACGACCATTTTTCACACTTACGACTGCTGCAGCATTCCCGTGGCCATGTGATCAAAATTCAGACGCTTGGCACCTGGCATGTATTCATGATGGTTGCAGTGTCCCGGAGACAAGCGATCCCCCTTTTGCCACCTTGTGACAAGCCAAATCAATGGGGAAGCCAGATTCACTTATCAGCCATGCTACTAACTTAGCCACTGCAGTGAGTCACTTAAGAAAGTTGGCAAAATGGGGCCAAACTCACTTAACAACAGAAATGTTGGGCTCGATTGTGGTCGTAAGCCGAGGACTCCCTGTATGTCTTATTCAGGGGTCCCGGATGTTAACCACGACAAATGTGAAACATGGAAAGCGCTGCCAGCAGGCTGCTTAAAAGCACGTTCATTGGAGTGGTTTGAAACACCGAATAAGGAGATGCTTCCATGAGTTAGGGATGCGGTGGCTCAGTGGGTTAGGAGGCTGAGCTTGTCGATCAGAAGGTCGGCAGTTTGGCGGGTCGAATCCCGAGTGCCGCGTAGCAGAGTGAGCGCCTGTTACTCCTCCCAGCTTCTGCCAACCTAGCAGTTCGAAAGCACGTAAAAAAATGCAAGTAGAAAAATAGGGACCACTACGGTGGGAAGGTAACAGCGTTCCGTGCGCCTTTGGCATCTAGTCATGCCGGCCACATGACCACGGAGACGTCCTCGGACAAGCGCTGGCTCTTCGGCTTTGAAACGGAGATGAGCACCGGCCCCTAGAGTCGGAAACGACTAGCACGCGTGTGCGGGGGAACCTTTCCCTTTACCTTCCATGAGTTACCTGGGAAGCTTCACTTGCCAGTCCTGAGCCCCCATGTAAGTCGAGGCACAGCTGTGAACAGACCTTACACTCTGCATATGATCAGAGGCACCCTGGCTTATGCACGGGTTCCAAGGAAATGTCTTCTTCCTTCCCCTTCCAAGGCCCCAAAGGCTGAGTTTGCACCAATTCGCCTCCACTCTCCATCCCACCCCCGCCCCAACCACCCACTCCAAAGAGAAGACTCCGCCCCACCTTCTCAAGGACACGCCCTCCGGTGCGGCCCCGCCCCCTCCGCTACGGCGAGGGCGGAGCCACAAAGACTTTCGGCTCACCTCGCTGACGACAGCGACTCCAGGCCGCCCCCAGCGGGGGGGAGCAGGCCGCAGAAATCGGGATTGTCCTGCTGTTCGGCGTGGAGCAAGGAGAGCAGCGGCGGCCCGTGGAAGCCGAGCGCCTGGCGAAGCAAGTCCCGCTCCATCTGTCTCAGCCAGGCTACCGCCCACCCGCTGCGCCTTGAGCGGCGGCGACTCCTCCCCTCACGCAGACGGATTTCCCCGACCCGGAAGTTAAACCTTCCGCAGAGTTCCCTTTTTCCTCCCTTCCCGTGGCTCCAGCGAGGCTTGACGCATGCGCCTTATCAGCTGTCGCCTACGGAAAGGAGGCGGAGCTGGCTAAAATAGGCGGAAGAGGCCTGGTGGCCCCGGGGGGGGGGGGGAGGGCTGGTTAGTGCCGCGGTGTTTCTTGCCAGCCTGAGGAATTCTGGGAGTTGAAGTTCACACGTTTGTCAGGTTACCAAGGTGGAGGGAAACTGATGTAACCTCTTAGCGCTGATGCGTTTGCGCAAAATGCTGAGCTGGCTTGTGATTTGAGCGTGTGGAACGAGTCCATTATATAAACTCTCCAAATTGAGCGCTTCTGCTGTGGGAAATAATGGCTGGGAATATTAGTGCTCTATATTAACACATCACCCTGTCAACAAAAGTGCGTATAGTCCAGGCTATGGTCTTCCCAGTTGCAATGTATGGCAGTGAAAGCTGGACCATAAGAAAGGCTGAGCACCAAAGAATTGAAGCCTTTGAACTCTGGTGCTGGAGAAGACTCCTGCAAGTCCCTTGGATTGGAAGGCGATCAAACCGGTCAGTCCTAGAGGAGATCAACCTTGACTGCTCTTTAGAAGGCCAGATCCTGAAGCTAAAACTCAAATACTTTGGCCATATAATGAGAAGGAAGGACTCACTGGAGAAGAGCCTAATGCTGGGAAAGGTTGAGGGCAATAGAAGAAGGGGACGACAGAGAATGAGGTGGCTGGATGGAGTCACTGAAGCAATAGGCGTGAGCTTAAAAGGACTCCAGAAAATGGTAGAGGACAGGAAGGCCTGGAAGAACTTTGTCCATAGGGTCGCGATGGGTCGGACACGACTTCGCAACTAACAACAACAACAAAATATTAACACATATTCATACAGAGTATGTATTGGACGAAAGGCTGCTTACTGAAATAATGCCCAACACCTGGCTGGCCTTGGCTGATCTGGGAAGGCTGAGTCAAAGGTGTTGAGCCTCTCAACAAAACAACAGATATGCCAGGAAATCACCAGGAACTGAGTAAGACTGGAGATTTACTTGGGAGTAAGCACTATCAGTTCCATGCAGAATGCCTGCAAAGTCCCTGACAGCTTTAGGAATGAAAGCTTAGAAAGAAACAACATGTTTGGAGCAGAGGATTTAACAGATCGTGGCATAACATGATATTGATATACAGGATGTGGCAAAAAGTACGTTTTATAAATATATCAGCCTGAAGATAGGAAGGCCATAAGTGGTACAGCGAGCTGCTCTTTTGCCCAGCCAGCAGGATCCACAACAGGGGTCTTCAAACTTGGCCCTTTTATGACTTGTGGACTTCAACTCCCAGAATTCCTCAGCTAGCGTGCCTGGCTGTGGAATTCTGGGAGTTGAAGTCCACAAGTTATGAAAGAGCCAACTTGGAAGATCTCTGATCCACAACAAACCTCCATAGCACCTGAGTCAACCTGATTAAAAGAATTGCAGAAGCTTCTTTCTGCAGAATGCAGATCTGTGGATGCATTTTGGAATCAAAGTTTCCAACTTAATAGCGAAGTTGCCGCATGCAAGGTAGAAGGATTTATGCCATTACATTTATTTATCTGGTATCACATTATTGTGGATGCAGGAGTATTATAATATTTTCAACATAATTGTGGGAGACATGTGGAAACCTAGTGACCTCCAGCAGAAAATTGAAAACGTGTGTATTTCCTTGCCTATTGGATATTTCTACCATTTCCATGTTTTTTCTTCCAGTAAGAGAAATTCACAGCACTACATTAATCCTTTAGCCAAAAAGCTGAGAAATCTGCCTATATGCAGAAATAGAAGCTTCCAAAAAGATACAGGGAAAAACAACAAAACATAAAACTGCTTTTCTTTGAAAACCCATTCATATGATCATTTGCTAATTTATTTGAAACACCAAACTTCTTCCTGTCCAAGGAACTCTCAATACCACAAATCACTGCTCAGATACTGGCCCATAAAATTGGGGCTCTCAGATTTTAAAGTGTTAATCATTTGTTAATTTTCCTAATTTTCTTTCTGAAAAATAGAAGGGCAAAAAGTGTGGGTGAAAGGCAATAAATAACATTCAGATACTGGTAAATCTTTGTAGTGTAGTGATATTCCACTAGAGGGCGAAATAAGATCATTTTGACTAAAATCCTCCCATCTCTAACGGCAATTTGATACTGTACTTAATGGAATGCAAGGGTATATATTTGGAATCACAGTTTCAAAATAAATGATGAAGAGTGATATTTCAAGGCAAAAATGGCATTACTATTTATCATGGCAAGTTGACTGTATTAAAATAAATGTTACAAAACTCAGCAAAAAAGAGTTCTTTCAGGCAAAACAGAATTTCCCTCTTGGCTGGAAGAAATAGATCTTGTCTGTGAGAGATAACCCATCAGATTATTTTTTTGGGGGGGGCAATTAATTGCCCTTTAAGAAACAGAGTATGACTTCCCTGTCTTGAGCACTGAAATAAAATGAATAATATCCAGTTGAATTCTGATTTTTAAAAGATGGTTGAATCGTTTGTTGAACTTAATTTACATCCAGACATCCACCTATTAGGACAGTCAGAAACTTGCCGGATAACAACTTTAATCTGCTTCAGTCCTGGACACAAGAATGGGTTTCTGTTGCTCCTCCAGAACGTCACAACATTCCCTGCTTTACAGCTGAATCAAAAGGATTCGATCTTCCCCTTAAGACCTGGTCCATCCTCAATAAGATTATGACTCAGCATGGCAACTGCGCTAGTCTCTTCCATAAATGGGGAAAGCTCTCTTTGGAAGGCAGCTGTGGGGCTCCAAAGCAGACAGTGTGACGTATCGTGGAGTAATGGCCTTTGAGTGCCTATCGGGGAAAGCCAGAGAATTTCTGTATGCAACTCCACCATATATTGATGATATAGCCTACCTTTGAATTTGTAGATCGTGTCATGTTTGCTCACTGAGAATGTAACTGTGATGTGCTTTTTAACATTTTGTCATAGGCTAAATAAACACAACCCTCTTTTCTAATCCTATGAAATGCTTACGCTTTCTTAACTCCATGGAATAATGTAAAAGAAAAAAGAAAAAAAAATCAGTATTAATGGGGCAAGTTCTAGCCCATTACCTCAGAAGACGAAATCTCAAAGAATAAATGGCTGCTCTATATTCTCCGTAACATGAAATTTGGGACAAAGCTCACCTTTCCTCTCGCACACAATACAACATTATATATGGCTGCTCAGAATTCAGTGACTTAACCCCAGATAAATACGCTTATAATTACTGCAGAGCTCAACCTTTGTGCATCTGGGGGCTGCAGGTTCATTTTTAATTGGAAGCCAAGGGCAGGTTGATGTTGCCAGGGCATCACCTAAAGGAGGTGATTTCGAATCACCCAGAATAGTCTTGCTTGATCCAGCCTTTGCATTTTGTTTCCGACAGTGGCCAACTAAATGTCTCCGAGGCAGAAAATGCAGGCATACTAAAAACCGTCTAGATTCAGAATTGTCCTAAAAATTCTAGCCTTGGAGGCAGCGATAAAAAAAATCTACAGTGTATGTTGGCTGGAGAAGATGGTTTGATGGAAGGTAATAAAGAAGGGAGCAGTCATCTCCTTCATTTTTGTCTGTATCTTGTGATTTTCCATTAGTTTAGTATTTTCTCTGATTAATTGGTTTCACAGAAGATGTTATTTAATCAAGTATAGTTGGCTATTTTACAAAATCAGTGAATATTACTTAGAATTTGATTAATGTATGACAGAGAGAACACTCCCAAATATTCAAACACTCTCAAAGACTAGTTGGAAAGCAGCAATGCCGATTAAGAATAATTATTTATTATTTATTTATTTATTGGATTTATATACCGCCCCTCTCCTGAAGGACTCGGGGCGGTGTACAGGGCAATTGAAACACGATGTAAAACACATAATATACAAAAATTAAAATAAATTAAACCAAGTAGCCCTAACCAATAAAACACGTTCTAAAATTTAAAATCTAAAACCCCAATCCCTCAGTCCAGGCCGGCAAGTTCGAATAGCCAGATTTTCAGGTCGCGGCAAAAAGAGCGAAGGTCGGGAGCCATCCGGAGCTCAACAGGAAGCTGGTTCCAGAGGGCAGGTGCGCCCACAGAGAATGCTCTCCCCCTGGGGGCCGCCAGTCAACATTCTCTGACCGACGGCACCCTGAGGAGGCCCTCTCTATGGACAGGACAATGGGAAGTTAACGCTGGCAAAAGGTACTCCTGTAAATAATCCGGGCCCATGCCATTTAGGGCTTT
This sequence comes from Vipera ursinii, assembly GCF_947247035.1. Lineage (NCBI taxonomy): Eukaryota > Metazoa > Chordata > Lepidosauria > Squamata > Viperidae > Vipera > Vipera ursinii. The sequence continues at coordinate 10,642,125 of NC_139518.1, forward strand.
ATAGGTCTTCACCAGCACATTGAATCTCACCTGGAAGACAACTGGAAGCCAATGCAGCTCGCGGAGCAGAGGTGTTACATGGGAGTATCGGGAGACCCCCATCACAACTCGGGAGACCCCCATCACAATTCTGCACCAGCTAGAGCCTCCGAGTAGTATTCAAGGGCAGCCCCATGTAGAGAGCATTGCATTAGTCTATCCGAGAGGTCACGAGCACATGAGTGACTGTGCGTAGGGCATCTCGGTCCAAATTAAGCTGGCAGGAAGTGGGGAAGAGCATTAAAATGCTACTTTTTCTACAAGCACGCATTTTCTAATCAAGTGGATTCCCTCATGAACATAAAGGTTTCCTCTGTCCAGTCGTGTCTGACTCTAGGGCAGGGGGTCTTCAAACTTGGCACTTTTATGCTTGTGGACTTCAACTCCCAGAATTCCTCAGCCAGGCATTCTGACTAAGGAATTCTGGGAGTTGAAGTCCACAAGTCATAAAATGGCCAAGTTTGAAGACCCCTGCTCTAAGGTGTAGTGCTGATCTCCGTTTCCTAGTTGAGGGAGTCAGCATTGTCTGAGGACACTTCCATATAACATGATTATATGCCAAGGTACATGAAACACTATTACCTACCCAGTGAAGTGGTACCGATTGATCTACTTGCATTTCCATGCAAGTATGGAATGGGTTTCTGTTGCTCCTCCAGAATGTCACAACATCCCCTGCTTTACAGCTGATCCAAAAGGATTCGATCTTCCCCTTAAGACCTGGTCCATCCTCAATACGATTATGACTCAGCATGGCAACTGCGCTAGTCTCTTCCATAAATGGGGAAAGCTCTCTTTGGAAGGCAGCTGTGGGGCTCCAAAGCAGACAGTGTGACGTATCGTGGAGTAATGGCCTTTGAGTGCCTATCGGGGAAAGCCAGAGAATTTCTGTATGCAACTCCACCATATATTGATGATATAGCCTACCTTTGAATTTGTAGATCGTGTCATGTTTGCTCACTGAGAATGAAACTGTGATGTGCTTTTTAACATTTTTGTCATAGGCTAAATAAACACAACCCTCTTTTCTAATCCTATGAAATGCTTACGCTTTCTTAACTCCATGGAATAATGTAAAAGAAAAAAGAAAAAAATCAGTATTAATGGGGCGAGTTCTAGTCCATTACCTCAGAAGATGAAATCTCAAAGAATAAATGGCTGCTCTATATTCTCCGTAACATGAAATTTGGGACAAAGCTCACCTTTCCTCTCGCACACAATACAACATTATATATATACGGCTGCTCAGAATTCAGTGACTTAACCCCAGATAAATACGCTTATAATTACTGCAGAGAGCTCAACCTTTGTGCATCTGGGGGCTGCAGGTTCATTTTTAATTGGAAGCCAAGGGCAGGTTGATGTTGCCAGGGCATCACCTAAAGGAGGTGATTTCGAATCACCCAGAATAGTCTTGCTTGATCCAGCCTTTGCATTTTGTTTCCGACAGTGGCCAACTAAATGTCTCTGAGGCAGAAAATGCAGGCATACTAAAAACCGTCTAGATTCAGAATTGTCCTAAAAATTCTAGCCTTGGAGGCAGCGATAAAAAAAATCTACAGTGTATGTTGGCTGGAGAAGATGGTTTGAAGGAAGGTAATAAAGAAGGGAGCAGTCATCTCCTTCATTTTTTCCTGTATCTTGTGATTTCCCATTAGTTTAGTATTTTCTCAGATTAATTGGTTTCACAGAAGATGTTATTTAATCAAGTATAGTTGGCTATTTTACAAAATCAGTGAATATTACTTAGAATTTGATTAATGTATGACAGACAGAACACTCCCAAGTATTCAAATACTCTCAAAGATTAGTTGGAAAGCAGCAATGCCGATTATGAAGATTGATTGATTGATTGATTGATTGATTGATTGATTGGATTTATATACCGCCCCTCTCCCGAAGGACTCGGGGCGGTGTACAGGGCAATTGAAACACGATGTAAAACACATAATATACAAAAATTAAAATAAATTAAACCAAGTAGCCCTAACCAATAAAACACATTCTAAAATTTAAAATCTAAAACCCCACTCCCTCAGTCCAGGCCGGCAAGTTCGAATAACCAAGTCTTCAGGTCGTGGCGAAAAGAGCGAAGGTCGGGAGCCATCCGGAGCTCAACAGGGAGCTGGTTCCAGAGGGCAGGTGCACCCACAGAGAATGCTCTCCCCCTGGGGGCCGCCAGTCGACATTCCTTGACCGACGGCACCCTGAGGAGGCCCTCTCTATGGACAGGACGATGGGAAGTTAACACTGGCAAAAGGTACTCCTGTAAATAATCCGGGCCCATGCCATTTAGGGCTTTATAGGTCTTCACCAGCACATTGAATCTCACCCGGAAGACAACTGGAAGGCAATCCAGCTCGCGGAGCAGAGGTGTTACATGGGAGTATCGGGAGACCCCCATCACAACTCGTGCGGCCGCATTCTGCACCAGCTGGAGCCTCCAAGTGGTATTCCAAGGGCGTTGCAGTAGTCTATCCAAGAGGTCACAAGCACATGAGTGACTGTGTGTAGGGCATCTCGGTCCAAATTAAGCTGGCAGGAAGTGGGGAAGAGCATTAAAATGCTACTTTTTCTACAAGCACGCATTTTCTAATCAAGTGGATTCCCTCATGAACATAAAGGTTTCCTCTGTCCAGTCGTGTCTGACTCTAGGGCAGGGGGTCTTCAAACTTGGCACTTTTATGCTTGTGGACTTCAACTCCCAGAATTCCTCAGCCAGGCATGCTGACTGAGGAATTCTGCGAGTTGAAGTCCACAAGTCATAAAATGGCCAAGTTTGAAGACCCCTGCTCTAAGGTGTGGTGCTGATCTCCGTTTCCTAGTTGAGGGAGTCGGCATTGTCTGAGGACACTTCCATATAACATGATTATATGCCAAGGCACATGGAACACTATTACCTACCCAGTGAAGTGGTACCTATTGATCTACTTGCATTTCTATGCTTTCCAACTGCTAGGTTGACAGGAGCACTAACCCCATTATACAGCGTTTGGGTCTCGAACTGCTGATCTTCCAGTCGACAAGCCCAGTGTCTTAACCGCTAGGCCACCCTACCCCCTTTCATTACTAATGAATAAATCTAATTATTTTACATGAATGAGGTAATCCATGAAATCTCTCCAATACAGTAATCATTCTTAGCAGCTGATATTCAATAGCATTCTGACTGCCTTTAAAAATACCAGTCAAGACTTGTTGGCTTCGTACGATTCTTGAACACGTGTAGTTGGCTGCAGTAGGAACTAGGATAGTATTAAATAGACAAATGCTCTTATCAAGCAGGACTCTTCTTTGCTGTATAGGATACAGTGATATCTAAATCCAAGTATTTATAGAATGGCTCTAATCATCTTATTTTTCAACCCCCTGCATATATCTTTGGCAGGAATGGACAGTCAGGTTCTCCAAATGTTGATGATTTACAAAACCATCATCTCTCACCGGTGGTCATGCTCCTCTAAATCTAACATGATTTGAAATTCAACAGCATCAGAAGGGCCATATGCTGCCCACCTTCGTACCATTCTTATACTGATATATTTAGGTATTTATAAAGTACTAAGCTGCTTAGGAGATTCACTCACCCTCGAATAATTAGCTTCCCTCTGGCTCTTTGTTGTTTTAATCAATGTCCCAATTTGTGCAACATGCGTTGCCACGAGTCCCTAAAGAACAATTAAAAGAAAGTGCCCTCTGAACATTTAATGAAGCAGATGTTTACGCATCACCCCGAAGACATTAGCATCCCCCTTTCTTAGTTGCCTTAAATCCAGTTTAAATTAAAATACCTGGAGAAGTAGTTGCTTTCAGTTGACAAGTGCATACGGTATGTAGACACATAGGAAGAAATGTATGGAAGGACATTTTGACCAAAAAATATAATCTAGACTGTGACAATCACACGTTCTCATATAAAACTCACCCTAACTTATAAGAGACATAGCAGCAAATACTCAGACCTATGTAAATGTCATTAAGGCCAATGGGCTGAACTGTACCACTAAAAGAGAATATTTGAAGCTCAGGGTTGAAATGAGGGGTCCATGGTGCTCTCTGAGCTTGGTTAGTTTTTTGGGTTTTACTGGATAGTTTGGGTAATAAATGTCTGCAACAAAACAACCAAGCACCAAGGGCTGCATTATAACTCACATAATACCAGTTCCACTTTAATACTTATTTCCCACAAAATAAAGCAAACAAAATATTATGTTTGTTGTTATGATTGTTACTTTTAGCGTCACTTCCAAGACAAGCGGAATAACAAAAACTGACTAGAATTATAACAATTAAAAACCAAAAAGGAATGAATACAGAATTGTAGACCTTTTTTAATCTGACTTCCCCATGGCATTCTATGGGAGGCTGAATTTGGAGGCCTTGGTTATATTTTTGCCCATTCTGAATGCCTTGTTCCATCCCATTATTACTGGGTGTTTGACTACCCAACCTTTCCTTTTCCTAATTCTTAAACCTATTAAATCGGAAGAGCGCAAGACTGGCGCATTAATTCTCCTCTCCTCAAAAAACAACAAAGCTATTAGGGCCAGGAGGGGGCGCCATAGAGTTGCTTTTCTATTTTAATCATCCACATTAATGCAAAGGATTCCTTCTTGTTGTTGTTAGTTGGGAAGTCGTGTCTGACCCATCGCAACCCCATGGACAACGTTCCTCCAGGCCTTCCTATCCTCTACCATCTTCTGGAGTCCATTTAGGCTCATGCCTACTGCTTCAGTGACTCCATCCAGCCACCTCATTCTCTGTCGTCCCCTTCTTCTCTTGCCCTCCATCTTTCCCAGCATTCGGCTCTTCTCCAGTGAGTCCTTCCTTCTCATTAGGTGGCCAAAGGATTTTAGTTTCAACTTCAGGATCTGGCCTTCTAAAGAGCAGTTCTTACCTTCCCCCAAAATGTGTAATTCTTAGAGACTGAATACAGGCACTCCTCGACTTACAACAGTTCATTTAGCGACTGTTTGAAGTTACGGTCATTGGAAAAAAAAATGACTTATGACTGTTTGTCACACTTACACCTATTGCATCATCCCTATGGTCACGCGATCAAAATTCAGACGTTTGGCAACTGACTCACGTTTATGACGGTTGCAGTGTCCCGGGTTCATGTGATCCCCTCTTGAGACCTTCTGACAAAGTCGATAGGGAAGCCAGATTCACTTAACCAATGTCTCACTAACTTAACAACTGCAGCGATTCACTTAATAACCATGGCAAGAGAGGTCGTAAAGTGGGGCAAAACTCAACCGTTAACAAGTGTTTTGAAATATTGGGCTCATTTGTGGTCATAAGTTGAGGATTACCTGTATAGCCTTGAAGAACTCAAACACAATGACGCAATCTTCCAGAGAGGAAGCTTTGCATGCATTTTAGCATCATTGCTGAAGCCCCTTGTAGAATTAGGTCAAAGTGGGGAAATCTGGCAGTATGATCTGGGACGCTGCTTTGAAGGAATGCTTTGATCAAAGCTTTGTCTAAGAGGGCTTGTAGGCTTCAAAAGAAAAAAATAAATTGGAAGGTTGTCCTTCCTACCAAAATAAGCAACGGAACAGGTCTGGGATCCTTCTAGATACTTATTTCCTTTCTGGGAACCAGCAGTATTAGTGGGGGGTGGGTGGGAGGTGGGAAATTGCATCACTTAGGCAGCGAGCCTAGCAAGAAACTAAAGTGGTCCCACAGAGTTCTTGCTTACATATCATGAGGCAGAATTCACATTATCTTCTGTCATTCTCTCCAGCAGTGCCTTTAATGCAGGGGTGTCAAACTCAATTTCATTGAGGGCCGCATCAGCATTGTGGTTGCCCTCAGGGGGGTGGGTGGGCGTGGCCTACTGGGTGGGTGTGGCTAGAGTGCATATGGCCTACTGGGTGGGCGTGGCCAGCTCTACATCGTTCGCATCAAGGGTGCCTATGGGGGCCTGGGCAGGAGTGGGACAGATCTGAGGGTCTCTGGCAGGAGGAGGGTCTCTGGGCCAGGGCCAAGGCAGTGGGGGCCGTTCCCTCACTGTTTCCAGGATAGCTTCACGGGCCACATGAAACCACTTCACGGGCCGGATCCGGCCCCCGGGCCTTGTGTTTGACATGTCTGCTTTAATGCAAATAGCTCTAATTGCTGTTTAAGTATCGCATACGGGAGAGATGCCGCCAAAATAATCCAAGGAAAAATTATCTGCACACACATCTTTTGTGTATAAGCCTGTCCATTTATTCCCTGAAACAGCACAGGTTCACCTAAAACCAGTTTCCCCCCCCCTGCAAGAGCTTTTCCTCAAAGAAGAAGTTAGGATATTGTTTTCTCTAGCATTGTTTCAAAGGGCACTGATCAAAGTTGAAAAATCAAAGAGTTTCAAAGAGAGGCAGGCAGTGGTTATGCAAGGACAATTTTAATGACACAAGGAAACTTTTCAGACATCGCAAACGCCAATACATTTCTCTTGTGGCTTGACATGTGCTCTAACTCTGTTATTCCAAAGCAGCGACAGAGGTCTCCAGCTGGTCGGCCCCGCCATCATTTGGGGTCTTCAGCAGCTGTTGCCGAACATCTGCTCCTACATAAAACAGGAAGTAAAAAAGAGAGAGAGAATTAAATAGGCAAACAGATCAAAACGATGTCTGAAAAAGCACACTTTTTTCTTGCATTTTGCATCTTGCTTCCAACCCTCCCCCCCCACCATCTCCTTGTACTGCAGTTCAATTTTATAAAAATACATTGGCCTAATGAAACTAAGAAAAAGAATTTGCTAGACAAAGGGAAAGCAAAAGGTTTTTCTTTCTCCTTCATGTCCTATCCATTCTTCTTTCAGCTTGGAGCATAAAAATGCAGTCATTTAAATCTGCAGGCACTTTCTGCTCATTTGGAATCAGTTGTGGCTTTCTGTAGCGAGAAAAATATGCAACCTAAACAATTCCCAATTTTTCTCTCCGTGCACCATGCTGTTGCACATTTTAGCAGCATGACACGTCACGGTGATTAATGCCAACGATATGGCAAACCTCCAGAGTAAATAAATATACATTGCAACAAGCAAATCTACAAGAATTTCCCCTCCAAGCTAGTAAAAAAATCAAATCCCATCAGAATCTGGAGTCATTTTCTTGTGTCTTTAAGATTTGATTGGTCTTTCTTTATCACTGTAGTACTGCTCAGGAATTCTGGGAGTTGAAGTCTACGAGTCATAAAAGAGCCAAGGTTGCCTACCCCTGCCCTAGATGAATGGAATCAGCTAAATCAAGTTGATGTTTGGAGCTATAGGTATTTGGGGTTTGAACAACAGCCTGTTATCTTCTTAAAACAATTCCCATAGATTTGTTCTCAAAGTACCAATGGGGGATGTTTTCCTTTTAGCATCTGGCATTCCTAAATGCCCCCTCTGCTTGATTTATGGGATATGCCATCTTCTCTTGCTTTATTGATTTATTTATTTCTCCTTTTGGTTTATTGCATTCTTCCTCCTCTTTGTTTTCTTGAAAGTAAGCAGATGCAGGAAGTAACCCGGAGATGAATATGCATGCTTACATTATCTGTTGCCTGCTCGGTTTGTTTTTGAGGTGTACAAATATTAGTGCACCCCTTTGTGGGGGAGGGTCTCTTTCAATGTTCTTTGGAGAGAGTTCCACCAATACATGTGTTTAATAAAAACTGCAGTCAGCCTTGATTATTTACTTTGAGTCCCGCATTTTGATTCCACAAAAAAACTGGTGTCAGCAGTGGGATTCACAATCTATGAATAACAGAATAGCAGAATTGGAAGGGACCTGGGAGGTCTTCTAGTCCAAACCCCTGCTCAAGCAGGCGACCCCATATTATTTCAGACAAATGGCTGTCCAATCTTCTTAAAAACCTCCAGGGGTGAAACAACCAGGGATGGTGGCAGGGTGTTCTTTCTGGGTGAGTGCTATGGGGAGCTTGATCCCATGTCCCTTTCCCGCTGCCAAACTCCATTGCTGCCAAACTCCATTGCATAAGGCAATAGTCTGTGTCCAAATGTCTTTGGTTAGGTTATGTGTGTTTATTTACTTTTTATTGGGGTTTTTTTTAATTGTTTAAGCTGCCCAAAATCATTTTGAGGTTGGGCACTTTTTAAGTCAAAGGAAGGAAGGAAGGAAGGAAGGAAGGAAGGAAGGAAGGAAGGAAGGAAGGAAGGAAGGAAGGAAGGAAGGAAGGAAGGAATGTATATATGTATGTATGTTATGGTGGAGGTTGCTTAATATTCTCCTAACATTCTTCTGATTACCAGTTCAGGGCCCCTTTGGTTTAGCCTTCTCTACTTTAACCTCCTTTTTTCCTAAAAGGAAAAAAAAGATATTTGTAAAGCCCATTTCTGATTGGAGAGGCTCCATTACAAGTTACAAACTATGCATGTTCACCTCCTTGAGTTACTTATAAGTATTATTTAGTATTTATAAAGTAGTAATAAAAATTATTAAATAATTTTGAAAGAAAAAGGAAAACAAAGAAAATAAGTACCGTAAGTTTAAAAAAGTGCAAAGTAAGAAATAGACAAGAGGGGGCAAAAAGAGGAAAATGTTATAAAGAAGTAGCTTCCAATCTTCTTAACATTAATTACCAGTATATCAATATTTTATCCCCTCTAAGATTACAAAATAATTTCCTTCTTTTATTTTTTAAATATGATTTCATTGAAACTTTTTTAAAAAAAAGAAGATGCCAAGAAGTGGCTTCCAGTATTCTTCACAGTAAATACAGTTTTATTTTAACCTCTCCCTATAAAGTTACCTCATGATACAATTTACCTCATGACAGTCTTCTTTCTATAGTCTCCCCTATCTAATCATCAAAACCATAAATCACAAGTTCATTTTTCCCCTAACTTTTACACAAAAAGTCCATAAGAGATTTCCAGTCACCTATAAATGTAGCTGGTGTCTTTTCTCTAATCCAAGAAGTTAATTTATCCATCTCAGCATGATTTCCTCCTTTGTCTAGTCTACCCTTTCTAATCATCAAATCCATAAATCACAAGGTCATTTTTTTTTCTTGTTTCAGCAAAATGTCCCTCAGAACAGTCCTGCATCTTCTCCAGTCTTGGCTATGGTTGATTCCTACTTTTCAGACCATAATGAAGAGATATATAGAGAAGAAGATACAGGCAGACTTAAGACTTCTGCACAATATTTACTCAGTGGATTGAAAACTAATGAAAATAGAATACAGATAGTCCTCGGCTTGCAACAGTTCATTTAGTGACTGTTTAAGTTACAGAAGTGCTGAAAAAAGTGACTTATGACCGTTTTTCACACTTACCACCGTTGCAGAAGCCCTGTAGTCTCATGAGCAAAATTCAGACAACTGACACTTGACAACTGACTCATATTTATGACGGATGCAGTGTCCTGGGATCATGTGACCACTTTTTGCAACCTTCTGACAAGCAACGTCCATAGGGAAGCCAGATTCATTTAACAACTGTGTTACTAACTTAACAACCGCAGCAATTCACTTAACACGCGTGTCAAGAAAAGTCGTAAAATGGGGCAAGATTCACTTAATAACTGTCTCGCTTAACAACATGAATTTTGGGCTCAGTTGTGATCGTAAGTCAAGAACTACCTGTGTGGATGTATGGCAATGTCTTTAATCATAATTTTTGCCATTTATTTAATCATAAATTTTGCCATTGCAAACAGCAGCAAACTCTTAGCAAAGAAAAAGGAGATTAAAAAGAGCTACAGAGAGATGAAAAGCATCAGAATGCTCAAGCTTTATCCTCCATTTCAATGTGAACTAACATCTGTAATATTAACACACCTACTGTTTATTTTCTATATAACTTCAGTGAAACATTTTAAGAAAAATCAGCTATACTCCTGCCTGCTCTCAGGCAGTTGGAAGTACACAAGTCATAATAGGGCGATGGTTCCCCACCCTGACGTAGGGTCTTGAACCGGGAGCAATGAAACCCAGATTCAGGAACTCAGTAATAATAAACAGTTAGACAACCCATGACCCATTGGGTGATTGTTTCAAAGATATTTCCTCACTACCTTTAACAGTGGTAGAACTTACAGTTTCATTGGAAAACTGGGGATACATTCAGAGATGTATCTGCCTTGAAAACAGTCCATGTTGAACTGTACAGTACAGGAAAACATCAACACATGAAGTATTTTATTATATTTTGTATTATGTCACAAGCTGCTCTATGATAACTTTTATGTCCTAATATGTTTTATAAAATTTGCCAAATTTTAATGACATGGGAATCATGGGTCCCAGATTTTGAATGCATTCTGTAAGTTATCTCTGATTTGAAGTACCTTGGTTCAAAAATTGTTGTCCTATATTGCACCATTTTGCCCAGTTAAGGTTACAGGAATGATGGCTTTATTAAAACAACAACAACAACAACAACAACAACAACAACACAACGATTTTGGGCAGCCTCCCTCTCCTTCCCTCCCTCTCCCCCCCCACTATGTTCTTGTAGAGATATCCTGAAGGGTGTCACTCCCCATACGTCCCCTTTAGCTACTAAAGAAATGCTGGAATATAATTCTAACAAACATATAAAAAATTAAAAATGAAAGATAATGATGGAATTCAGCAGAAAGCCTCCTGGTTCCTCTCTCTTTCAAAGTGTGCCATTTTATTTGATCCTGTAGACTCTACAGGATCAAGTAAAATGGCACACTTTGAAAGAGGATTTCTACTTTTTTTTTAATTAAATGACAAACAGTACATTTAGGAAATTCTAGACATTGCAGTCCCAGAACATCTGGTGGTTACCAGTTGGAGGTAGGGGAGCAGGCTGCCATATGGCCTAGCAGAATTGTGTTTACTCTCCCCTTATAATGCTTGCGCAGATGCATAAAACACATGGGGCTGCTATGGAGAATTTGAAGGATGTACTGGTCTTTCATATCTTCTTTCGTTTTCATTTAATTAGGACTGATTAATTAATTAATATTAGGACTAATATCAGGATAATTAAAACAAAGACAAATAGGCTGAAAAATATACTGCTCAAAAAAAAGTAAAGGGAATGGAAAATAAGACATCCTACTATTAAATACAGTACATTGTGTTGTTTAAGTGTTCCCTTTATTTTTTTGAGCAGTATAGTTTTTATCCCAGAGCTGTAACTATATTAAATACCACTGCATAGTGCAACATTGAAGTGCAGTATTAGGGGCAGTGCAATGGTGAATAGAATGTGAAGGATGTGTGTATATAATGTACGTTCTTATTTGTGGTTTTTACTTGTGGGTAGTGTGCACTGCGGACAGCACTTAATTTCATTGTGAGTTACACAATGACAAAGATATTCTATCCTATTAGCACCTGCTAATAGAATAGAATGGAATTAGCACCTGCTAATAGAATAGTCCGTGGAATTCAAGGGAGGCAGGACTTAGTTCGCTTGTGGCTACCTAGAGATTCTAGGCTGATCCCTCTTTTAATCCCAACTCCAAGTTCTACCTGTCCTTCCCCTACATTCAGTTTTGTTAAACTGCAGCCCCTTTATACCCAACCACGGTCATGTTGTTTGGGCATTATGGGAAATTAAAGAGTCAATCATTTTATACTCGGGTGGTGAACAATTTCTTTCTTCAGAGGCTATGTATACAAAATCTCTAGAGATTAATTATTAAATGTTTTATTAATAATCCCTCAACAGCAGAGAGTCACAAAATAATTAAATCTCAAAATTTAATTATTACACAAATGTTAATTATTCATTGGTGCATTGTGATTTTTTTTTGTTTAGTTCTTTTTGACATAAGGTCCCCAATCTTCAAGACTTTTTTAAAATAATAATTTAGGGTCATAAATCATAAAATAAATCAATCCAGACTTCTCAATCAAGGCAAAATGACTTGATGTCAGTCCTTCAAGGTAGACCAGTCTAAGAAACCAGAGTCATGCAGACTAATATTACTTTTATTATAAAGTTATTATGAAGGGTGAGGGGTGTCATGATAGCAGTGTTCCAATATCTCAGGGGCTGCCACAAAGAAGATGGAGTCAAGCTATTCTCCAAAGCACCTGAAGGCAAGACAAGAAGCAACGGATGGAAACTAGTCAAGGAGAGAAGCAACCTAGAACTAAGGAGAAACTTCCTGACTGTTAGAACAATTAACCAGTGGAACAACCTGCCTCCAGAAGCTGTGAATGCTCCAACACTGGAAGTTTTTAAGAAGAGACTGGCCAGCCATTTGTCTGAAATGGTATAGGGTTTCCTGCCTGAGCAGGGGGTTGGACTAGATGACCTCCAAGGTCCCTTCCAACTTATTATTATTATTGTAAGTTTTAGTAGAAGAATCTTGCAAGTCTCAATGCGCTTCCCCCTCCCTTTTTATCTTTATGAGAACTATTTTTATACTTTATTTATTTGGCCAGGTGTAGTTAGACACACAAGAAATTTGTCTCCAGTGCAGAAGTGCTCAGTGTATTTGCAAAACAATAGAATACTACTACTACTACTACTAATACAAAAGTGCATAAAAGGGGGAAGTAAAGTATAATAAAAGGGATAAATAATAATATTGCAGTCACACCCTATGCGTTAATATACATAGACATTAGCCCAAAAACTTAGTAGCCATTGCATTTTCTCAGCTGCAAGAATTAAGTGTTCAGCAGAGTGATGGCATGAGGTTAGAAACTGTGGTGTAGTTCAGAGGTCTCCAACTTTTCCAGGCTCATGGACCAGAAGGAAAGAGAGCAGCTTTCAAATTGGTGCGCATGTGCACGCAAACGGGGCCACGTGCACTGGCGTGGCATGAGCGGCCCTGTTCACGCATGGGAGTTGAAGTCCACGAGTCACAAAAGAGCCAAGGTTGCCTATCCCTGCCCTATACCATTTCAGACCAATGGCTGTCCAATTCCTTCTTAAAAGCCTCCAGTGATGGCGCACCCACAACTTCTGAAGGCAAGTGGTTCTACTGGTTGATTGTTCTCATCATTAGGCAATTACTCCTTAGTTCTAGGTTGATTCTCTCCTTGATTAGCTTCCATCCATTGCTTCTTGTCTGGCCTTCAGGTGCTTTGGAGAATAGATTGACCCTCTCTTCTTTGTGGTAGCCCCTCAAATATTGAGACACTGCTGTCATGTCTTCCCTAGTCCTTCTTTTCTCAAGACTTTGAGAAGATTTGTGGAATGACTTCATTGTTTTAACCGAGGCTGTGATGCTTGTTTAGAAGCATGCATTCATGTGGATCTAGCTGGGTAAATTTTGTTCCAAGGCTCACATTTATATTTGTGCCTGTTTCTTTTTTTAACTCAGTATCTTGTTGACAATGTTAAAGGGCTGAAAGCAGCAGCAATCAATTTTGTATGTGTTCCCTCTATATCCTCTTCACAGTATGAGCCGTGCTTCTTAATTACTTCATGCTAAGTCCTTGAAACAACAGTCTCCAGGATCTTCAGTAAGGAAATCACGAATTCTTTATATACGATCCTATTTCTAAAGGAAACGATAAAATGTAGGCTGAAGTTCTTCTGAAATAAGAAATGGGTTTTGGCTCACAGAATTCAAGAATTCAAAACTCAAAGCCCCGGACTTATTTTGAACCTGAGCTCATCTGCACATCTCTCCAATTCTGCTTTTTATTGTTATTATTTTTTAAAAGCCATATCTTTATGAAGCCGTCTTTATCTCAACCCCAACTCACAGTGCAGGTATTTTCAACCCATCCTTAACGTCTCCGATTTTAAAGTAGGGTTCCTCCCTTTTTTTTCTCAAACAGTTTTGGCCATGGATAAAAATCTAGAATGCATCATTGATGTTGTAATAACAATGCATTCAGGGCTGAGATATAAGGGGGAGTCAAACTATTCTTTAAAACACCTGAAGGCAGGACAAGAAGCAAGCGATGAAAACTAATCAAAGAGAGAAACAACCTGGAACTAAGGAGAAATTTCCTGACAGTGACAACAATTAATAAGTAGAACGATCTGCCTCCAGAAGTTGTGGGTGCTCCAACACTGGAGGTTTTTAAGAAGAGACTGGACAGTCATTTGTCTGAAATGGTATAGGGTTTCCTGCCTGAGCAAGGGGTTGGACTAGATGATCTCCAAGGTCCCTTTCAACTTTATTGTTGTTGTTGTTGTTGCTATTGTTATTGTTGTTGTTCTTGTTCTTGTTGTCTACCCAATTCCTATTAGCCATTTTTCCAGTCCATGGTCATTGGGTTTGACCTATACAAAAGAGGTTGGACAGCTGACCTCTGCAGAGGCATCTGCCTATAAACCTTTGACTAGCATAGTTTGAAGTACTTCTGAAGGCAAGCTGTCCCACTGGTTTATTTGTTCTCACTGTCAGGAAATTTCTCCTTAGTTCTAGGTTGTTTCTCTCCTTGATTAGTTTCCATCTATTGCTTCATGTCTTGCCTTCGGGTGCTTTGCAGAATAAGATGACCCCCTGTAAGTAAATGTAAGGCCATAGCTACTTAGAAAACATTCATTACCCAGAAACTAAATTGATAAGGATGTTTAGAATAGAATAGAATAGAATAGAATAGAATAGAATAGAATAGAATAGAATAGAATAGAATAGAATAGAATAGAATAGAATAGAGTTGGAAGGGACCTTGGAGGTCTTCTAGTCCAGCCCCCTGCTCAAGCAGGAGAACCTATACCATCTCAGATAAGTGACTGTCCAGTCTCTTCTTAAAAATCTCCAGTGAAGGAGCGCCCACGATTTCTGAAGGCAAGCTGTTTCGCTGGTTAATTGTCCTCACTGTTAGGAAGTTTCTCCTTAATTCCAGGTTGCTTCTCTCTTTGATCAGCTGTTCTTCATATGTTTTAGTCTCCAGGCTTTTGATCATCTTAGTTGCTCTTCTCTGTACCCTGTTCACTGTTTCTTGTCTAACTTCCTATCACAGCTTGTGTACCATTTATTTATTTAAATTTATTATAGCTGTCCAACTCCAATGAACTCCAGTCCCTTGTTCATCAGTTGTTCACTTGCTTCCAATTCTGTATGACCTGATGGACATCATTTCTCCAGAATCGTCTATCAATTAATTGCTTCTTTGAGTTCATTAGGTTTATACTTGTGTTATCAATGATATCATTTAGTCAGCTTATCAGGATCTATTCTATTTTTCCAGACAAGCATACATGTAATTGAATGTCTAAGTCTATAGGAGGAGAGCTGGTGGTCTCAAGACTTTTTCTCCCAGAAGCTCTTTAGTCACTACACCTAGCTTTGCCTCCTAGTTTGGAACCAGGGCTTAGTAATTTGTCACTACCACTAGGAAGGCCTCCCTTGAAATGCACTTCCTTGTCTGGATGTGTGTGTAAGAGAGTGGGGGGGGGAGAGGGAGGGGGAGAGGAGGAAGGGAGGGAGGAAGGGAGGGAGAGATTCTCATAGAATGTGCTGCCTCTTGGTGATTAAGAGATAAAAAAAATAAAAGTGAGTCCTTTCAGCAGTCCTACTTCTTGGCCGTGTCATATAAAGGCTTGGGGCTAGATGATTAAGTCCAGTGCTTTTTTTGTAAAAGAAAAAGGTGCCGGAACTCACACAATGTCATACAACCCGCCTTGCCTACCCTACAAGGTTCCATCGAAAAAAGGTGCCGGAACTCCGTTCTGAGCGTTCTATGAGAAAAAAAGCCCTGATTAAGTCCTTCCCTGTCTGTTTGGGAGACAGACCAATCTCATCAGAGATAAACAATATCAATCTTCATTTTTAAAAGAAGCAAATATAAAATCTAAATCTTTGAATCTTGCCAAGCCCAAAGTTATTTCTTAGAAACAAAGAGGGGCAGTATTTCATTTTATATACCACTTCCAGTTTTTGAGTAAGTTAGCACTGAGGAGAGGCAGTGAAGTCAGCAGTTTCCAAATGAATTCGTTCTAGGCATATGGGTGCCAAGTTAGGAAACATAAATCCAGACTCTGCTTTATTTCTTTTTATTTTA
Source organism: Vipera ursinii (assembly GCF_947247035.1). Classification (NCBI taxonomy): domain Eukaryota; kingdom Metazoa; phylum Chordata; class Lepidosauria; order Squamata; family Viperidae; genus Vipera; species Vipera ursinii. Next base: position 10,658,064 of record NC_139518.1, read on the forward strand.
TTCTCTTCAGTCTACCCCTTGTTTCATGACATTCAAATTAATTAAAAAGCCTTGGAGATCCCCGAAGCTTGCTTGGTGCTTTTTTTGATATCTTGAAAAAAAAAGATTGCTCACCTGAGATTTTGGAGAACTTTACTTTTGTGATGGCCCCACAGAGAAATCTTTGGCTTTTTATGTGCAGTTCGTGTGATCGAAATATTAAGAAGCAGATGAGGTAGCTGCTAGCATTTAATCCAGTGTCAATTAGAGATTCAAGAAGGGGGGGGACCTGGTTATGAAGCCTTGTTATTTTAATTATCATTCAATTCAGAGCTCTTATAATCTTTGCCTTTCAATCTAATTTGAATTCATGCCATTAGCCTGAATGGAGGGAATGGATAGCAAAAGATCAGGCTAGGTGTTCATGTATCACTGTATTCTTTGACTGTCCTTTAAAAGCTACTAACTGACGGGTTGGTTGTGACTGTGCTCTTTCTGTCCCTACCCTAAAGAGTCTGAAAACCAGCAAAAGAAGAAGCATCATGACTGAGCTTTGCCTTTAGAAAGTTTCAGCAAACACACGTGACATCTTAAATGCTATGGAAAGGTGAGTGAAATGTCATTAACTACAGAACTAGTATTGAATGTCATGATTTGGACATAATATCCACAGTAACAGAAAAAAGAAAGTCTCTTTGGATAACATCCGGGGAGCTGCTTTCTACAGACCAGTGTTTCTCAACTCTAGCAATTTTAAATTTTGTGGACTTCAACTCCCAGAATTCTGTTGACAGAGTTGAAGTCCGCACAGCTTAAAGTTGCCAGGGTTGAGAAACACCGCTTTAGACCTTACAGCACCCATCCTCAAAGTTTCACCCCTGAAATTCCATAGTATGTGGCCAAAAAACATCAGCACAATTTTCTGTAGATTTTTGTATTATCTATTAACGAAAACTTCCAACTCCCTGTAACTGGGAAGGGGAGTAGGAATGGACAAACAATTAACCATTCATACTCACAGTAGAACAAGTTCATCTATTGACTTGGTTTGATAAATAGGACGAAGTCAGATCTTCACAGTTCTGTAGAAAACTAATAGTGTCACCTAACTCTTAGGAAAAAATGATCTTAAAGGAGCCAAATCAAGTCTCACTTTGAGCTAATGAAGCTATTGTTTGCTAAACTATGGTCTAAGGAATGTTTAGATAGGCTCACTATGGTTTACAGTCCAAAATAACTGATTTCGTAGGGGTGAGGAAGTCATTTCAAAACTATAACAGAATAAGTCTAGACCTTGGAGGTCTTCTAATCTAGACTAACCCTCGGCTCAAGCAGAAGACCCTATACCAATGGCTGCCTAGCCTCTTCTTTAAAACCTCCACTAATGGAACGCCACAACATCTGAAGGCAAGCTGTTCCACTGATTAATTGTTCTAATTGACAGGAAATTTCTCCTTATTTCTGGATTGATTCTCTCCTTGATTGGTTTCAATCCATTTCTGCCTTCAGGTGCTTTTTGGAAAATAGATTGATCCCTTCTTCCTTGTGGCAGCTCCTTAGATATTGGAATACTGCTGTCATGACACCCTTAGTCTTTCTTTTCACTAGACTAGACATACCCAATTCTTGCAACTGTTCTTTGTATGTTTTAGCCTCTAGTCTGCTAATCATCTTTGTTGTTCTTCTCTGCACTCTTTCTAGTGTCTCAACATCAAAGGACTGGTGTAGCAACAGAACAGGTTCATCCCTTGTGTCCCATTAAATGACTTTGCTTCCTAGAAGGGACCCTAAGGAATTTGGTAGGATGAGCACAGTAATATATATGTATTCCTTAAAGTCTTTTTCAAGAGCATTAAACAATTCATCACCCTCAACCTCTGGCTAAAGAGAAAACTGCCCTGAATATGAGATGGTGACTATTTTTAGAGAGGAAAGGCTACTCAGCAATGTTCTGAGCCAAGAATAAAATTTAATTAAGTGAAATGGAAATTTGTAAAATGAAGCAGTTTCTAATTGGGATAGCAAGATGAAAGAACAAAAATAACTATTATTAACTGCTCTTTGGGTTGTCTGATTAGGGGGGCTTTTGCCCAGGTTCGCCTGGTGCGCCAGTTGCGGCCCTATCTGGACCGGGAGGCCTTATGTATGGTCACTCATGCGCTCGTGACCTCTCGCCTAGACTACTGTAATGCTCTCTACATGGGGCTTCCCTTGAAGACTACTCGGAGGCTCCAACTGGTACAGAATGCGGCCGCGAGAGTTGTCTTGGGAGTTTCCCGGTACTCCCATGTTACACCTTTGCTCCGTGAGCTGCATTGGTTACCAGTTGTCTTCCGGGTAAGGTTCAAGGTTTTGGTTATGATCTTTAAGTCCCTACATGGCATGGGTCCGCGATACCTCGAGGACCACCTGCTGCCGGCGTCGACTCCCCTCCGCCCTGTGCGTGCCCACAGAGAGGGCCTCCTCAGGGTGCCTCCGGTCAAGGAATGTCGACTGGTGGCCCCCAGGGGGAGGGCCTTCTCTGTGGGTGCTCCGGCATTATGGAACCAACTGCCGGTTGAGCTCCGGACGGCATCAGACCTCCGATCCTTCCGTCGCGGGTTGAAGACCCATTTATTTGAACTAGCGGGTCTGGCCTGATGGGGGTATATGGGTTTTTATAGGCTTGTTATTATTTTATCATTCTTGTTTTAACTTGGGCATTGATTTAATTGTTTTTTAATTTTTGTATTGTTATTTATATATGCCCTGTGAACCGCCCTGAGTCCCTTAGGGAGAAGGGCGGTATAGAAATCTCAATAAATTAAATTAAATTAAATTAATGGATTTCTACCAGGGGGCACCAGTTCCTAAAGGGCATCTTCTGTTCTACTGGTGCCTCAACCAAAATACAAACATTAAAAAGAGCCTTGGTGGAGCAGTGGGCTAATGCCTCCTTAAGTAACACCAGCTGCCTGCAATTAGTGTAGGTTCGCATCCCACCAGGCTCAAGGTTGACTCAGCCTTCCATCCTTCCGAGGTAGGTAAAATGAGGACCCAGATTGTTGGGGGCAATTAAGCTGACTTTGTAAAAATGCCGCTTGGGGTGTGTATGAAAGCCCTAATAAGCAGGCATATACATAGAATGAAGGCTACTGCTAAGCTTGTAAGCTGCCCTGAGTCTTCGGAGAAGGGCGGGATATAAATGGAATTAAAATAAAATAAATAAATAAATAAAATAAATAAATGTACTGTACATGAATGTAGGCAACTATACATGTCCCAGGATAATGGTGCGAAATCGACACCAACTCTCCATGCGTTCTGAGTTTCAACCGAAACCATCCACCGTCACAGAAAAAGAGCTGCCTCAGAACATTAATAGGCAGAGTGAGAAACCACTGTGGTGCCCAGCAAGCTAAACGTCCAGACAGAAGGTACCTACGTGAACAATTCAAGCCTAATGGGTACCCGAAAGCATTTCTTATGAGATGCCTGCTCAAAAAGCATAAAAAATATTTCAGAAGCAGTAGAACGCAGCTGCCAAGATCTGCAAGTGGGCATCGCACACTGCCCAGAGGCTGCCATATGAGGGCAAATTATGCTTTCTAAAGATCGTTTGGAGGTGGGAGATACTTCCAATGTAATCTACCGGATCCCCTGCATGAATTGCCCCTGAGACTATGTAGGACAAATGGGGAAGAAGTTAACCACCAGATTGCAAGAACACAAGCAAATGACCAGACGAGGAGATCCAAACTCATTGGTAGCCTCACATTGCAATGAACAAGGGCACACAATTAATTTTGCAGCAGTTAAGATCATTGGCCACGCAGCTACAAATATAGCCAGGGAAAAGACTGAAGCCTGGGAAACAGGCCCCTTGTTAGTCAACAGGAGTGCTGAGTTACCACCAGCCTATCAAATATTTAGGAGCCGAGGGCTTGGCAGCACAAGGAAACGACAAGCCAGTCACCCGCCATCAATACACCAATCAGCCAATAGGAAGGCACCTCATAAACACGACGCATAAAATACCCCAAAGCATGTATTCCAGTAGAGAAATTCCCTCAAGATGGGCTCCAGCATGAGTCTGAAAGCTCGGAAGAGTAAATCTCTGGTCCCAGTGAGCGACCCAAATTTGATTTCACATATATTGTGCATGTGACCATTGGCCCAATCCACAATAGGTAAAGGTAAAGGTTCCCCCGCACATGCGTGCTAGTCATTTCTGACTCTAGGGGCCGGTGCTCGTCTCTGTTTCAAAGCCGAAGAGCCAGCGTTTGTCCGAGGATGTCTCCATGGTCATGTGGCCGGCATGACTAGACGCCAAAGGCACATGGAACGCTGTTACCTTCCCACCGTAGTGGTCCCTATTTTTCTACTTGCATTTTTACGTGCTTTCGAACTGCTAGGTTGGCAAAAGCTGAGACAAGTAACAGGCGCTCATTCTGCTACCTGGCACTCAGGATTCGACCCGCCAAACTGCCAATCTTCTGATCGACAAGCTCAGCGTCCTAACCCACTGAGCCACCGCGTCCCCCAATCCACAATAGACCATTAAAAAAAATAAAGGTAAAGAAGAGACTGGACAACCATTTGTCTGAAATGGTATAGGGTTTCCTGCCTGAGCAGGGGGTTGGACTAGAAGACCTCCAAGGTCCCTTCCAACTCTATTCTATTCTAGTCCCTGTAGATTTTACTCTGCTAGTCATTGTCGACTATAGGGGATGGTGCTCATCTCTGTTTCAAGGCTACTGAGCTAGCATTGTCTGAAGACATTTCCACAGTCATGTGGCCAGCACGACATCATGGAGCACTGGTACCTTCCCACCAAAGTTGTATCTATTTATCTACTCACATTTGCGTGCTTTTGAACTGCTAGGTTGGCAGGAGCTGGAGCAAGGATGGGAGATTGCCCCATCGCGTGCCGCTCGAGTCTCAAACCTGAGCTGCTGGCTTTCCAGCCGAAAAGGCCAGCATGTTAATGGCTGAACCACCCTGCCACCCCTATATGCAATGGTAACAATAATATTATAAGCCATTTTTGTTACTGAGTGGTATTGCCTGTGAGCCCAATCCTACACTATTTTCTTCACAGTTCTGAAGCTTTCTCTCCTCTGCATAAGGGAAAATGAACTGAATATACTCTTTAACTAGCTTTTTTTTTGTCATCTACCATCTGCATTTTTGTAGCTCAGATCTGGGCACCCTGTTTTAATATCCTGAATCATTCCTTATCAGCACCAGATGGATTATTTCAAAGTGAAATAAGAAGAGTTCTTTTGAAAAAGTTAAAAAAAATGATAATTCTAAGGCAGAGGGGAAAATAATTTCCCTGTTGCGCCCAATTAGCTCAGCTATCACAGTTGACAAATTGAAAGTTGCGAAGCCTTAAAATCTTCTCTGGGGATATTTCAAAATATTACATTGACTACATTGCTAAAGATGATATCATCTCCCTTCTTTTCATGTGACTTTGAATACTGAAATTATTATAGCTTCAAATCTTGCTCCATTGGAATGGAAAAAAAACATAGGGAGAGCCTAGGAACTTGTTTTTATACAATTCATTAATTCAGAATGAATGTGTTATAAAATATTCTGACAGATAATGTAGTAGGCTGCGCAGGACCTGTTTTTCATTTTCTTCTAGATAATTAATTGGAGGAAGAAATACGAATCTCCTAAAGCATTATTTTTCAAATGTTATGATCTTCTGCTTTGTGATAATTGGAACTAATAGCTTTTCAGTGCTGTTCACCAAGGAAGGTATTTACAGATTTTTCCGAAATTATTTATATATTATTTTTTTCTGAAATAATTAAGTATATTAGTATCTCTATTTGTGGGCAGAGATATAATTTCTTTTTCCATGTAATATCAATATCACACTCAGGCCCAAAAGTACTTCAAAATGGAAATCACATTCTATACGATTGTCCTATCAGATATCAAACATGATGGTTCTGAGAGATATTAGCAGTCCAAGAATTTAGAATTATTAAATTCTGCTTCTTTGCATCTTTCTTTTCTTTTATTTTCTTGTTTTTTTTTCCTTTCTTGAACTTTTAGCTTTCCCCTCAATTTCTTTTTCCTTCCTTTTTCTTACTTTATACAGTTGGTGTAGTTTTTTTATCTTCTTTTTTATTTATTTATTTTTTTAAACAAGATGTAAAAGGGCCAGCCTAAAAACCAGGAGACTGTGAGTTCTAGTCCCACCTCAGGCATGGAAGTTGCTGAGTGACTTTGGACCCATCACTCTCAGTCCAAAGTCCCTCACAGAGTTGTTGTGAGGAAAATAGGAGGAAAAGGAAGTAGTAGTTAGGGTCATTTGAAACACTTACAAAACAATCAAGTAGAACAAATGTTCTAGTTCCGCCTTAGGCATGAAAGCGGGCTGAGTGACTTTGGGCCAATCACAAGGAGATGTGAGTTCTAGTCCTGCCTTGGCACGAAAGCTGGTTACTTACAAAATAATAAAAATGGGATAAAAATCTAAAAATAAATGAAATAAAATAAAATATACCCTGCCAGTATAGTGCGCTTGCTAAAGGAGGATCTGGAAGCAGCCAATGTGAAGACTCGTAAACTCTTCACAATGTACAGAGTCTATTTACCAGAGACTATAACTAGCTACAAAGAGGGCAGTTGGAGTCTGGTGAGTGTCAAAGCCACTGTCCTAGATCAGGGGTAGGCAACCTTGGCTCTTTTATGACTCATGGACTTCAACTCCCAGAATTCCTGAGCCAGCATGGCTCAGCTTGGAAACCTCTCCCTTTCCCCTCACCATGGCTGGCTGAGGAATTCTGGGAGTTGAAGTCCACAAGTCACAAAAGAGCCAAGGTTGCCTACCCCTGTCCTAGATGAATCCTAGAGTACACCAGGAGTACTTCAGTAAGATGGCACCCAAAGATGAGCAGCAGACATGAGTGGAAGATCAAGCAGAGACAATGCCATGGCAATGCAAGACCCTGCATAGTACTATTGACAAGCAGTTGATATGGAAAGAGACATTAGGAAATCCTACTAATGGCTGGAAAAGGCTGGAAAAAAGACAGCACTCTGATCATAACAGCACAAGAACGAGCACTATGTATTAGATCCATAGAAGGAGGAGTCTACCAAACTAGACAAGATCAAGGGTGCAGACTATAGAGAGAGGCCTCAGAGACAGCCCAACACAGAGGGCAGGCAGGAACCACATACACTGAATGGTACAGCCAAGTAGTGGGCATTGTGTACAGGAACATCTGCACAGTGTGGACTAGATCCTCTCAAGTTTAGACAGGCCCTTCCCCAGAAGATTAGGGAGAATAACAGGGCTAAGATTCTGTGGGACTTCCAGATCCAGACAAGCAGGCAGGTACTTGCCAATCAACCAGATACGGTAGTAGTAGGCAAGGAGCCATAGACAATGGTGGTGATAGATGTAGCAGTGCCAAAGGACACCAGGAAAAAGGAATATGAGAAGATGGAGGAGTACCAGGGCCTGAAGGAGGAACTGGAGAGGATGTGGAAAGTAAAGGCCAAAGTGGCCCCAGTGGCAGTAGAAACTGGGAAAGTGGCTCCAGCAGATCCCAGGTTTTGGTTATGGTCTTTAAGTCCTTACATGGCATGGGTCCGGAGTACCTCGGGGACCACCTGCTGCCGGCGTCAACTTCCCTCCGCCCTGTGCGTGCCCACAGAGAGGGCCTCCTCAGGGTGCCTCCGGTCAGAGAATGCCGGCTGGTGGCCCCCAGGGGGAGGGCCTTCTCTGTGGGCGCCCCGGAACTATGGAACCAACTGCCAGTTGAGCTCCGGACGGCACCGGACCTTCGCTCCTTCCGGCACGGTCTGAAGACCCATTTATTTGAACAAGCTGGCCTGGCCTGATGGGGGAATGTTAGGGTTTTTAATGGGTTTTTATACTGTTACTGTTTTATCTGGGCAATTATTTAATTCTCTTTTAATTTTTGTATTTTCTATTTATATATGCCCTGTTCACCGCCCTGAGTCCTTCGGGAGAAGGGCAGTATATAAATTTAATAAATGAAATGAAATAAATGAAATAAATGAAATGAACAACATCAGAGCTCTCTGTCCAGAAGAATGCAATGCCCAGAACAGCTAAGACAGAGGTGCCCAACCTTTCCAGCTTTGTTGAGTGGCGGGAGGGGGAAGAGGGGATCTGAGTGGCAGGTGAGCATGTGCATGCAGCTCCATTTATGCTAACGGCAAACACACATGTCTACTGCCCACACAAATGGAGCTGTGTGTGCTAGCCACTTCCGCCGCCCGGTTCTGAGCTGGCCATGGCCTGGCATTGGGCTGTGGCCCAGGGGATTGGGGACCTCTGAGCTAAAATACTAAGCAGTATCTTCAGACTCCCAGACCTCTGTCAGAGGACCTCTAAGATTGAGGAAGACCTTCACCACCCATAAGGATGAGAAGAGATTTTTTTAAAAATTATTTTATGTAGATGGAATGGCAGAATCTCAGGGTACAGATCCTCGTCTGCTTGGCAGACCCATTAATAATAACAGAAACAAGTTATTAATAAAATGATTGCCAGACCTTTGTCCTCTCAAGATGAGATGATATTTTAGCCTTTGAAGCTGAAGACCTGTTAATGGTAAACAGGAGGTCATCAACCCAAGGGTCGAATTATGCTAAGGTGTTTTCGGTGAGATTGCATTTTAAAGGCAGGATAATGTACATATTAAATTTGATGGTTTGACAACTTGGCATTCAAAAATACACCTTTTCACTCAGTAACTTCTGACTCAGTTGCTTTTTATACCCAGGGTTAGATTCATTTTTTCCTAACTGGATGTCTTCCAAACATGTCCGGTCTGCAATTAGCAAATTTCCCGATGGATATGGAAAGAGCCAGACTGGGAAACGCTGCCAGGTGCTGTGTGAGTGTCATTTTCACAATTTTCTCTAAAAAAAATGTTTAGGTTAAAAGTCACTTCTAGATACAGTACCCCAGAGTGCTTTAATTGGAGATGGAGCAGCTTAAGCTTTTTATTACCTATGTACCTTTTCCTCTACAAGGAAAACCCTTGAAAATCTTACCTTATTCAATCATCCTGAAGTCCACAAGTCTTAAAGTTTTTTTTATTTTTTTTATTTTAATTCCACTTATATCCCGCCCTTCTCCGAAGACTCGGGGCGGCTTACAAGCTTAGCAGTAGCCTTCATTCTATCTATATGCCTGCTTATTAGGGCTTACACACACACACACACCCCAAGCGGCATTATTACAAAGTCAGCTTAATTGCCCCCAACAATCTAGGTCCTCATTTTACCTACCTGGGAAGGATGGAAGGCTGAGTCAACCTTGAGCCTGGTGGGACGCAAACCTGCACTAATTGCAGGCAGCTGGTGTTACTTAAGGAGGCATTAGCCCACTGCTCCACCAAGGCTCTTTTTGCCAAGCTGCCAAGTTTGAAGACCCCTGGTTTAAAATAATAATAATAATAATAATAATAATAATAATAATAATAATAATAATAATAATAATAATAATAATAATAATAATAATAATAATGTTGGAAGGGACCTTGGAGGTCATCTAGTCCAACCTCCTGCTCAGGCAGGAAACCCTATACCATTTCAGACAAATGGCTGGCCAGTCTCTTTTTAAAAACTTCCAGTGTTGGAGCATTCACCACTTCTGGAGGCAGGTTCTTCCACTGGTTAATTGTTCTAACTGTCAGGAAGTTTCTCCTTAGTTCTAGGTTGCTTCTCTCCTTGACTAGTTTCCATCCGTTGCTTCTTGTCCTGCTTTCAGGTGCTTTGGAGAATAGCTTGACTCCCTCTTCTTTGTGGCAGCCCCTGAGATATTGGAACACTGCTATCATGTCACCCCTCACCCTTCTCTTCGTTAAACTACACATACCCAATTCCAGCAACTGTTCCATATATGTTTTAGCCTCCAGTCCCCCAGTTATCTTTGTTGCTCTTCTCTGTACTCTTTCTAGAGTCTCGACCAAAACTGGATCCAGTATTCCAGGTGTGGCCTTACTAAGGCACTGTAAAGTGGTATTAATACTTCATGTGATCTTGATTCTATCCCTCTGTTAATGCAGCCTAGCACTGTATTGGCTTTTTTGGCAGCTGCAGCACACTGCTGGCTCATATTGAAGTGATTGTCCACTTGGACTCCGAGATTTCTCTCACAGTTACTAAGACTGGGAAGATCCAATAGAAGTTCTACTTGAATAACAAAGGTCATTGAGTGAGTTTGTGACCATCACTCTCAGCCTAATCTACTTTGACAGGAGAGTTGATACGGGTTCACTGACTGGAGGCCTCGGATAAAAAGCAGGCCTATAAACCCCATAAATAAATAAACATCATTCTCAGGAGTGAAGTCCTATTTCCTTGCCTATAAAATGAAAATGTTATACCATCATATGGTTGATTTAATGGATTTTAATTTCATGAGACATTGTTTAATGAGCTATGAATTAATATATTCATGAAACTGACAAATTGCCTAAATTCAGCAAGGCCAGAACAAAAGTCCATCTAGTTTAGCCTTCTCTTTCCAAAAATAGCACTTGGAAGCATATTCAGATATAATGAATTAGCTCTTATTATAATGACTCCAAGACATTTTGGGGACATTTGGATGCAGTCAATGTTGAAATTAATGCCTTGTTGATTATGAGTTGATGGTTTCCTCTAAATGGTTTTGTCCAGAAGTAATGGGCAATTGCTGCTTCTCACCAAATGAATAAAGACCGGGAGATTTCTGTTTTTAGCCATCTCCCCATTCCCACAAGACGAGCTCCCATGATACTAACTTAAGAACTACAATGATTCACTTATCAACAGTGGTGAGCAAGGTCATAAAATGGGGCAAAACTCACTCAAGAAATGTTTCACTTAGCAACATAAATTTTTGGCATAATTGTGGTTGTAGGTTTAGGAATACCTGCACATATATGCCTGCATCCCTTAAACCAGGGGTAGGCAACCTTGGGTCTTTTATGACTGGTGGACTTCAACTCCCAGAATTCCTGAGCCAGCATGGCTCTGTATGGAAACTTCTCCATTTCTCCTCAGGATGGCTGGCTCAGGAATTCTGGGAGTTGAAGTCCACCAGTCATAAAAGAGCCAAGGTTGCCTACCCTTACCTTAAACCAGCCTGCTGCCCTCAGCCAACATTGAAGAGAAATTCCCAGTTTGACATGTCTATAGACATTCTCAATCATCCAGGTCATGGTTGTCCCAGAGTTGTTTTTCCAAAAGGCAACTGCAATTTTTTTTTTGGGGGGGGGGTTCCTTAAAAACATTTCACTTCTCATCCAGAAAGCTTCTTCAGTTCTAACTGAATGGTGGGGAATGGAAGGGTTTATATTGTTTGCAGTCATCTGGCTGTTTAGCTTTCTGAGGGTCATTGAGGCCATTTGGGGGTTTATCTGTATCCTCAGAGTCACCTGAGTCAGAGTGCAAATGAGTGTGGGACTGTTGAAAGGACTGTGTTGTTAAGAGGAGATAGGTGACATCGTATCCCTCTCCCTGGGTTGAGAGAGGGCTGTTCAATTTTAACATAGATACAGGTAGTCCTTGACTTACGGCAGTTCGTTTAGTGACCGTTTGAAGTTATAACGGCAATCAAAAAAGGGACCTGTGATCATTTTTCACACTTACGGCCATTGCAGCATCCCCATGGTCACGTGATTTTACATTCAGATGCCTGACAATCGGTTCATATTTATGACGGTTGCAGCGTCCCAGGGTCATGTGATCGCCCTTTGCGACCTTCTGACAAGCAAAGTCAATGGGGAAGCCAGATTCCCCTAACCACCATGTTACTCATTTAACAGCTGCAGTGATTCACTTAACAACTGTGGCCAGAAAAGTCATCAAATGGGGCAAAACTCACTTAACAAATTTTTCACTTAGCAACATAAATTCCATTGTGGTCGTATCTCTAAGACTACCTGTATAGCTATGTTGACTAGAGGGAGAGGCTTTTGTTCATGTTTCCCTTTTCTCTTACAGCGCAAACACCTTGGGCTGAACCAAGAGAGCTGAAGGCGAACTTTTCCAATTGCTTTCTCTGAGAGATTAAAAAACAGGAGGGCCTGACGAAGAGAAAGTGAGGTGTGCTGTGCTTGAAATGGCAACGGTTATGATTTCTTATTGTTTTGGACTGGGCCAGGAACCATCAGGAACAAAATGTACAGCTGAATGCACACAAGGACTTTTGAGAATCTGAGGCCCCTGGTTTGCTGTGTTTCATGCCCATCGGAATGGCTTGGGAGGAAAAAAAAAAGTAAATTATTTCCAAATTTTCATTTCAGCCATCCGCTCACATGAGTTTCTCCTTGCTTTGAAAACTAAAAGCAACATATTTTTTTGGTTAGGACGCTGAGCTTGTCGATCAGAAGGTTGGCAGTTTGGCGGGTCGAATCCTGAGTGCCGCGTAACAGAGTGAGCGCCTGTTACTCGTCCCAGCTTCTGCCAACCTAGCAGTTTAAAAGCACGTAAAAATGCAAGTAGAAAAATAGGGACCACTACGGTGGGAAGGTAACAGCGTTCCGTGCGCCTCTGGCGTCCAGTCATGCCAGCCACATGACCACGGAGACGTCCTCGGACAAACGCTGGCTCTTCAGCTTTGAAACGGAGATGAGCACCGGCCCCTAGAGTCGGAAACGACTAGCATGCATGTGCAGGGGAACCTTTACCTTTACCTTTAATCTCTGAATGATCCAGTCTCCTTCTGGTCCAGAGAAGGTGTTATTATTTAGGCAAGGAGGACCATGGGAAAGGAAAATAGAAGAGGATCTGTCTGTTTAGAGATAATTTACTTCTTTCTGGCTGATTGCTTGTAGCTTACCAGGAATGTGGCCTTTTCTCTGCAGAAGATGCTACCTGTTTGAATCACTGAAAACTGTGTGGCGTTGAAGGGGAAATGGAAGATTCCCTTCAGAATTCTTAGAAATATCTCCTCCATCTTCATTTCTTTTCACCCATTCTTCTTTTATAGTACAAATTCCTCTGTTTCCATGACTACAGAAATCTGTTTTTCTTTTCTTTTTCTTTTTTAGAAATACTTGTCCAACCGTTCTTGGATTCACACTTTATGTAGTCTGAATATATGTAACTGTTACTGTGCATTCTGAGAGAGGCATGAAGGTTTAAAGGTTGGAGAAAATGGCTAAGGATAATCGCTTGGGGAACAGTCTTTCCATTACTAATAAAACTGCATTAAAACAAAATTACAAGTAGTCCTCAACTTACGGCCATAATGCAGCCTGCCCATTATAGTCGTAAGTTGCGATGGTTGTAAAATGGGTCATCATGTAGCAATAGCAATAGCACTTAGATTTATATACCTCTTCTTAGTTCTTTATAGCCCTCTCTAAGCAGTTTACAGTCAGCATATTATGCATATTAGAATCTGGGTCCTTATTTTACTGGCCTCGGAAGGATGGAAGGCTGAGTCAACCTTCAGCCAGTCAGGATTGAATTCCTGGCAGTGGGCAGAATCAGCCTGCAATACTTCATTTTAACCATTGCGCCTCATCTGATTTTATGACCTTTTTTTTGCAGTGGTCATAAAGGGAATGCTATGGTTGTTCATTAGATTAGATAACCTTTATTATCATTTTTTCCTGTGGGCACAATGGCACACATTAAAGTAAAAGTAAAGTAAAAGTAAAATTTAGTTCACAAAGTGTACACATACATAACACACATTTAAACATACTATATACAACATATACGACACCCAGGGATAGGGCCTTCTCAGTGGGGGCACCTGCCCTTTGGAACCAGCTGCCAGTGGAGCTGAGGACTGCCCCCGACCTCCGATCATTCCGCCGGGACCTGAAGACCTGGCTCTTCGAGCTCTCTGGCCCAGGCTGAGGATTAATCTTATTTTAACTGGGGTTTTATTTATGCAGGAACAAATATAATTTTTTTAAATTTGTTTTTAACTTTTGTATCTTGGTTTTTTAATCACCCTGTAAACCGCCCTGAGTCCTTCAGGAAAGGGCGGTATATAAATGTAATAAAATAAATAAATAAATAAATAAATAAATAAATAAATAAATAAATAAATAAATAAATAAAAACATATTTATTTTTATTTTTTTTATTTTAATTCCATTTATATCCCGCCCTTCTCCGAAGACTCAGGGCGGCTTACAAGCTTGGCAGTAGCCTTCATTCTATGTATATGCCTGCTTATTAGGGCTTTCACACACACCCCAAGCGGCATTATTACAAAGTCAGCTTAATTGCCCCCAACAATCTGGGTCCTCATTTTACCTACCTCGGAAGGATGGAAGGCTGAGTCAACCTTGAGCCTGGTGGGATGCGAACCTGCACTAATTGCAGGCAGCTGGTGTTACTTAAGGAGGCATTAGCCCACTGCTCCACCAAGGCTCCCCTTTCACAGACATAAGTAATTCTGGCTCATTCATCTCTGGGGGTTCCCTGCGCATAAACCTTAGAGTTTAGTGTAGAGATTTCAGAGTTTATTTTTCTAACCCTGACCTAGTTCCTCAAGTATGACTTTTTAAGATTGCCTTTGGGATTCCAGAGTTCTGTGGCTGAGAAATAGCATCCTATGAAGTCCATGGAGAGAAAAAGTGGTCGGCTCCATTGCAGAAGACTGGGGTTAGGGGTGCCAAGTGACAAAATGAAAGTTGTCCTGACACATAAATTCTGTGACTTATGTATATATGTCAGATGCACCGGGATGCAAATTTGAAAGGACGAGCTTTGCAAAATGATTCATGTTTTGTCATTTGCACCCTGTAGTTAGAAGCAGACACAGGTCAAAGCATTGAAGAATCTCTTTGATTTGAAGACTTTGATGCTTTGTATAGACCTACACCCTTACATATAAGTAACATATAAATATTAATCACTGTCCAACTTGAATACAAAATGGAAGGAGGAAGCTTGAGAGTTCACAAGGTTAATACTGTATGGAACAAAGCTACGACTGAATCTGCATGTTCTGCTTCGGGTACCACGTAGCCTCCTCCTCCCAGAAGGGAACAAGGAATTGTTCCCTACGGGGCACTTTTGCTGAAAACTGGAACTAAATGTTGGTTTTCTGCAATAATGTTGTAAATTATGGTAACATGACTGCAGGATGCTGCAAATGACTGTAAATTTGGCTGGTTACTGAGTGCCTGAAATGCAGTCATGTGACTACCCAAAATTCAGTTAATATGAAAATACTACATGCGCCTTTCAGACTAGCACATGCACACAGTTCACTGAGACTTTAGACCAGACATGTCAAACACAAGGCCCGGGGGCCGGATCCGGCCCGCGAAGTGGTTTCATGTGGCCCGCGAAGCCACCCTGGAAACAGTGAGGGACCAGCCTCCACTGCCTTGGCCCTGGCCCAGAGACCCTCCTACTGCCAGAGACCCTCAGATCTGTCCCACTCCTGCCCAGGCCCCCATAGGCACCCTTGATGCCAACGATGTAGAGCTGGCCATGCCCACCCAGTAGGCCACGCCCACCCCAGCCACACCCACCTGGCCCCCTGAGGGCAACCGCAATGCTGATGCGGCCCTCAATGAAATTGAGTTTGACACCCCTGCTTTAGACACTGCTAATCTTCATGTATGCAAAAGAATAGAATAGAATAGAATAGAATAGAATAGAATAGAATAGAATAGAATAGAATAGAATAGAATAGAATAGAATAGAATAGAATAGAATAGAATAGAATAGAATAGAATAGAAAATATGGAATAGAATAGGAAATATGGAATAGAATAGAATAGAATAGAATAGAATAGAATAGAATAGAATAGAATAGAATAGAATAGAATAGAATAGAATAGAATAGAATAGAATAGAATAGAATAGAATAGAATAGAATAGAATAGAATAGAATAGAATAGAGCTGGAAGGGACTTTGGAGGTCTTCTAGTCCAGCCCCTTGCTCAAGCAGGAGGACCTATACCGTCTCAGACAGGTGAATGTTTAGTCTCTTCTTAAAAATCTCCCCCACAATTTCTGGGGGCAAGCTGTTCCACTGACTGATTGTCCTCACTGTCAGGAAGTTTCTCCTTAATTCCAGGTTGCTTTTCTCTTTGATCAGTTTCCAATTGTTGGTTCTCGTCCTACCCTCTGGTGCTTTGGTGAACAACCTGGCCCCCTCTGCCTTGTGGCAGTCCCTCAGATGCTGGAAAACTGCTATCATGTCTCCCCTATTTCTTCTTTTCTTTAGACTAGCCAAACCCAAGTCCTGTAGCCATTCTTCATCTGTTTTAGTCTCCAGGCCTTTGATCATCTTAGTTGCTCTTCTCAGAGAAAAGGAAAATTATGTCAAGGGAAAACAGTAAGGTGCAGGTGAAAAACTTCGCTCTCAAGGACTTTGGAGATATATTTTGAGTGACAGAAGCAAAACATTATGGATGCTGATCCTAACCTTGATCGAAAAATGCAATTTAGCCAACATGTGGATAAAAGCTTTCTGCATCGGGTCTAAGACAACTCGCCTTGGCCAACTTGGCTGCTATCAACTTGCCACGGGACAACATGCCACTTAAAATCATTAAAGGAAGGAAGCAGAAGGAGGGACAGAATAAAATGTGAATGACAAAAATTGAAACATTTTTAAAATTATTTTAAATAATTAAGTTGAATTATTGAGATGAGATGAGTTGGCCCATTCTGCTCTGCATCTACCAGCATAGATGTGAAGATTTTAAGAAAGAGAAAGCAGGGTTTTTTATAAATTTTTATTGATTTTCCAATATTACAATTGTATCTTTGAAAAGCAACAAGGTGTCTGGGTTACAGTAGTTCCATTTCATACAAGTGCATGTTATTACAAATCTCCAATTTGTTGTAGCCAATATTTCCTCTCTCTTTTCCTTTAATACATATTATCTCTTATCTAAATTAACATACTTCTTATTTTATCTGTCAGTTGTTTAGTAATTTCCTTGCATTTGTCAATACTTTTATATATTTTATTTATTTTAACATTTCATCTTTAAGGCATCAATCACCTTATAAATTTTCCCAGCTTTAATTTTGCTTTAATATTAAAGTTAAACGTTTGAAGTTTCTCATTTTCATATTTCTAAGTGACCCCACTTCCCTTTATCACAGTTCTTTCCAATGCCTAATAATCTAGATACACATCCTATCTATCTCATTTCCATATCAACAGGTTAATAAGACAATATAATATTCTTGTTTTTCATTATAATTTCCACATACTGTAAATTCAATAACCAAAATTTCTCCCATTTCAACATTTAATACATCCTTTCTCTTCTCCTTTATATCTGCTCTCTCGTGCTTAGACTTATAATTTTATTCTTATCACTACATCCAAGTATATTAGTTACATTATATCACTCCTAACATAAATACATCTTAGTCAATTTCATTTAGTGAATTTCATTTAAACGGATCAATATTTCAATTTAACTGTTTTTTAATTAGCCAGTATTTTTATCTGCACATCAAAACAGTCTCTCATAATCCAAATACAATCCTGTCTATTTAAATAGTTTCCGTTTCAGGCCTCTTAAATATGTCCATTCTTCTTCAATCTTATTCTGGCTTTTTTTCTTTGCCATGTCATTTTCCGTTTCTTTGCTTCAGGGTCATCAAAGAGTTCTTGTGTTGTAGTATCGTATTGAAGTGACCCTCCAATCTCCATTTTTGAAGGGTTGAGGGGTCTGATAGAGATACCAAATCTTCTCATTATTTTCTCCTCTTGGCGTAATTGTCCTGGACTGTCTATTTTTTCTTCCATCTGTTTCTCATTTTGATCTTCAAATTCCTTCTGCTTTATGTAACACGTTTTTTCCTCCATCCATTTTGTCAGGTTTTTTTCTGAGTTTTCTCTTTTCTGTGCTTGTTGAGTGGTTAAATCTTCTGTCAGAGTATTTGATTGTTCAATTTCTTCTGTTATGTTCTGTCCCAATAAATTATTAGTTATAGTCACAATTTGAGTTTGCTTACCCAAGACACTTTCTAGTTCCCCCCCCCCCCAAAAAAGCTTTTATTTCATCACCGGCTGTAGAAAGGAACTGATAAGTTTGGAAGGTTATTTTCATCATAGCATAGATTTGTTTTTGTATTTCTTCCATGGTGGACTCTCACATCTGGAGTTCAAAGTTAGTCTTATTTGTTTTCTAAAGTGTCAGCCAAGTCTCTCTCTCTCTCTCTCTCTCTCTCTCTCTCTCTCTCTTTCTCTCTCTCTCTCTCTCTCTCTTTTTAGGATGTCAGATTGCAGTTTCAGGTTTAGCCACAAGGTGTCCCCCAAGAGCTTAGAAAATTCTTTTCTTTTCAGGAACTGCCTGTTAATCTTTTTTCAATTGTTTCTTCTGTTTTAGAAGAACAGAGCCAAATTTTCAAATAAGGATAGGAAGTAAGGAGCAAAAGCTTTTAGTCCACAAGTTTTTTTTAAGGAATAAAGTTCTAGTTGAGGTCCAATTTGTTTTTTCAATGTTTCTTTTTAAATCATCCCTGGAGGTTCAATCACTGCTGTTTCTGAAGGGAGGGTTGAACTCCCCCCTCCCTCTCTGCAGGGGGGAAGGTACTTAGCAGCTTATTTAGGTGGAAAGAAGAGGATTGGAGTATAAGAGAGGTTGATCTTACCCGGTCTCTTCCACCCTTCTTTAATGTTGCCTGGTGGTAAGTGTGACTTCAGCTGTCTGCAGCCTAGTGACCGGCCATGTTGCTATGGCCGGTCTTTCATCCACCGGTTTGAAGGGAATGCAGGCACTAACGGGAGAGTTGTGGCTCCCCCACGTTTCTGCGAAAGCCCCTTCTTGCTGGTCGCCCCTCCAGGGCTACTCTTCAGCCCTTTTAGGACCCCTCCCCAGCGATGCAAACTGGATGTGGAAGACAAGAGCTGTCCTCCAAGCGTCCATAACGGCCGCGTTGGCAAACTGGAAGTCAAGAGAAAACAGTTTAGTTTACATTGCTAAAATATTCTGAAGGAGAATAAAGCTGTTTTCATCTGTGTCAGCTTATCTTTAGGAATAATATGTAGATTTTTCATTTTCATTTTGTTTTTTATAACTACTCTTTGTTAATTTTATTAACAATAGATTTACATTATAAATTCACGTTATCCTTTATAATGTTTATCCTATGTAATATTTCAGTAATAAACATCAGTTTTTCTCAACCTGCATGGACCTCAACTGCATGTAAACTTCATCACTGACCATGATTTGCAGGGATCAAAAACATCAAATTCGTTTCTACAGCTGTAGGATCAAAGCCATTTTGATCATTATATTTGTTGTGACACAAGAAAAAGGGGCAGGACTTTGATGTCATGGTTGTGGATACCATCTTGACCTTCTGATTTATTTATTAAACTTATATGCCACCCATGTCACCTAGCAATCAATAAAAGAAACAAGATAACACATTAAAACATTAAAATAATAAATATTAACACTAAAAATTGACTTAAAAGTCAACAGAAATGGCAAGGAAGGGAGCAAGATGATCATGGGAGGAGGTGGGGATATTATCTTGGTCCTGATGTTGTTACCTAGTTTCTATAATGAAACATCTGCAAGAAAATAACCAAGTGCAGAGATCACCCCTCATTTCAACCTTGAGCTATAAATATTCTCCTTTATCAGTGATCTCAGTCCATTAGTCACCTCCAGAATGACATGTCCCCATGGGGGGGAGGGCAGGCCACTTGGCAAAACCAGATCTTCAGGCCCTTTTGGAAGGCAAAAAAGATGGGAGGGACATGAAGTTTTAGAGAATGGGATCGTCTCTTCTCCTGGACCCTGCCAGGCAAAATTCCTTGACTAATGGGGTATAGAAACACGCCCCTTCTGCCAGTGCAGGTGGGATGGGCAAATCCCATTGGGGTGAAATGTTTCCTCAGATAACCTGGACCCATGCCATGAAGGCTTTAAAGGTAAGAACCAACACCTTGAATTGGACCCAGAAGCAAACTGATAACCAGTGTAATTCGTGCGACAGAAGTATGGCATGGGCCAGCCTAGAACTGCCACATGGCTTCATTCAGCACCTGTTGTAGCTTCTGAATACTCTTCAAGGGCAGTCTCTTGTAGAGCACATTGCATTAATCTAGGTGTGAGATGATTAGGTCTTGAAGGACTGAGATCAGCAACTGTGAAATGCAGGGCACAATCTTTTGATTCCCTTCCTATAGACACTCTTGGTAGTTTGAGTCACCCAGGAAACGGCAGATGTCTTGCAATTATTTTACATAGTTGTGAGCATTGCCATCGGATCTGAAGTACCCAGAATATTTGAATTCGATGTACAGAGTTACAGGCATTTTTCTTTTGCACCATATTAATTTACTGTTCCTAAAAAAAATGGGATACAAATACATTTAACAAGATTACCTATTTTAGTACATCTATCATATATGGGCTACAAACTCCAGATGACTAATAGAGGGCAGAAGAAATGAAGAATATTGTAACTTATTGCTGTGCCTGATATGTATCTGGATTTGCAGTAATACAATTCAGATAGTGCAAATCTAATTTTAGCATGCTAGTTTCTTGGTGGGGTAAGTAGGAAAGTGTGTTGTGTTTCCATAGTCTTAAATCTATTTTGGGGGAGTGGGTATTGTAAGTTTTGGAATCAGTGAGGAAATAATTCATGAATTTCTTTAGGGAAAACTTGAAAATCATAGCAGTAAAGCCCTGAAATAATGGAGAAATGCTGATCTTATTTAAATGCAGAAGATAAGACTTGCATCCGATACCTGTTATGTATTCTATAATTTTCTGAAACAGAATGCAAAACATCATTAACTCCTGAAACTCATTGAAATCTGTGCAGCTTTCCAATCTAACAGATGCTTATTTCTTTCCAATATAGTGCTTTAAATACTATAAATCTTATTATTTAATTCCAAAAACATTGGCTCCATGGTCAGTACAATTACTTTCAAGAACAGCTTTGTCTGCAATTTGAATGATCTAGTAAATGTATCCAAATCATAGAGTCATAGGGCTGGAAGGGACCTTGGAGGTCTTCCAGACCAATCCCCCAAATAATATTACATGATGGTGCCAATAAAGAAGAATTTCTACAGCTCAGGGTTGAAATGAGGGGTCCTTGGTGTTCTCTGAGATTAACTGTTTTCTGGCAGACATTTCATTATCCAAACTAGGTAACATCATCAGTGCTAATTAGACTGATGATGATAGCAATAGCAATAGCAATAGCACTTAGACTTATATACTGCTTCACAGTGATTTAAAGCCCTCTCTAAGCAGTTTACAGTCAGCATATTGACCCCAACAATCTGGTCCTCATTTCACCAACCTCGGAAGGATGGAAGGCTGAGTCTACCTTGAGCAGGTGAGACTCGAACTGCTGAACTGCTGGCAGTCAGCAGAATTAGCCTGCAATACTGCACTCTAGCCACTGCACCACCACGGCTCATGATGATGAAGATGATAATGATGTTATCCATTCAGTTGTGTCTGATTCTTGGTGATTCTATAGGCCAGGTCTCTCCACATCTTCCGATCTTGCACTGCTTCTTTGTAATATTATATATAGCTTATATAATAATAGCATCAAACATCCACATCTGCCTATCCCAGATCCTTGGGAAGGACTTGATAGGCAGACAAAAATGCCAAATCCAGTCTGAACATCTGGCTGACTGTGTGACGAACCACCATCATAATATGGTGGTTTTAATAATGAGATGGACATATACATTAAATGAACAAATGAAGATTATAATCATTCCTTAGCATTCTATGGGTTAGGAGGAAGAAATGGGCTGGCATATTCCAGATGGTGGAATATGGTTCCAAGGAACACGGAGAAAATGTCAGATCCTGCATGACTATCCTTGATAAAAGGTCCTAAGGAGATTGTGATGGGGAAGCAGAAAGAAAATCTAGGTCTGGATATGAAGAATATCTTCATCATCATCATCATTACGGGAGCATCTGCTGCCGGCATCAACTTCCCTTTGTCCAGTGCACTCCCACAGAGAGGGCCTCCTTAGGGTGCTATCGGTCAAAGAGTGTCGACTGGTGGCCCCCAGGGGGAGGGCGTTCTCTGTGGGCGCGCCAGACCTTTGGAACCGTTTACCGGTGGAGCTCCGGATGGCTCCCGACCTTCGCTCCTTCCGACGTGACCTAAAAACATATTTATTTGAACAAGCCGGCCTGGTCTGATGGGTTTAGGGGTATTTTAACATTTTGTATTAATTTATTTAATTGGGCTACTGTATTTAATATTTCTTTTAATTTTTATATATTGTATTTTATTGTATTGCCCTGTACACCGCCCTGAGTCCTTCGGGAGAAGGGCGGTATAAAATTAAATTATTATTATTATTATTATTATTATTATTATTATTATTATTATTATTATTATTATTATTATTATTATTATTATCGGAAGGGACCTTGGAGGTCTTCTAGTCCAGCCCCTTGCTCAAGCAGGAGACCCTATATCATTCCAGACAAGTGGTTGTCCAGTCACTTCTTAAAAGCCTTCATTGATGGGGTAACTGAAGGCAAGCCGTTCCTCTTGGTGCATTGTTGTCACTGTCAGGAAATTTCTCCTTGGTTCTAGGTTGCTTCTCTCCTTGATTAGTTCCCATTGTTTCTTGTTTTGCCTTCTGGTGCTTTGGAAAATAAGTCGACCCCCTCTTCTATGTGGCTTCAGCCAGTGGTGGGATTCAAATGTGTGAACAACCGGTTCTCTGTGTGGATACCATTTCCGGAAGTCCATTCTGGGCCTGGGCAAGAAAACACATACGGTATATCTTATGGTCTGATTCCAGAACCAGGGCAGTTCATGTTACAAGACAGAGAAATCCTACCCTGTGCTGAAGATCAAGGCAGGGACTGATATCTGCTGGCTGGGGGGGTTGCCCCATTCACTGTGAATCGGAGACGAGGAATGAAACAAAGAGAGCTATATTCTAGTGACTCCACCATTGACATATCTGCAATGCTAGGTTGTCCCAAAGACAACTAGCAAAACATCCCCAAGGGATGTTCAGTCTTACATTTCTGCCCCAGGAACACAAGTTTGTCTCAGTTCAAATCAAATCAAATCAGTTTATTACAGCCATTGAGCCTTGAGCCTTGGTGGAGCAGTGGGCTAATGCCTCCTTAAGTAACACCAGCTGCCTGCAATTAGTGCAGGTTCGCATCCCACCAGGCTCAAGGTTGACTCAGCCTTCCATCCTTCTGAGGTAGGTAAAATGAGGACCCAGATTGTTGGGGGCAATAAGCTGACTTTGTAATAATGCCGCTTGGGGGGGCCCTGAAAGCCCTAATAAGCAGGCATATACATAGAATGAAGGCTACTGCTAAGCTTGTAAGCCGCCCTGAGTCTTCGGAGAAGGGCGGGATATAAATGGAATAAAAATAAAAATAAATAAATAAATAAAATAAATATGGCCAGAAACAGTGAAATATCCAATTGTAGGTTACTTACATACATACTGTATGTGAGCATGATTTAATAATGAATAACACATATAATAAAATTAATTTTTAAAAATTATTTAAAAAGATCTAAAAGCAATATTTATCTTATTTATGTTTCCGACAAATCCCAAGTGGTGCTACTCTGGTTTCTCTTCAGACTGTATAAATCTCAGTTCATCATTCTCACATTCCATATAACAGTGTTACAGATATCTCTGCGGCTGTTGAACACTTCTTCCGTCTTTGGGTACATCAGCAGTTGAATGTCCTTCTGAATTTAATCCAGCTGCATCAAAAGCACCAGCCCTATATGTCAGCCCTGTAATGTGAAGCAGACTAAAAACAGACACTGTGTGGGCCTAAGACTACTTTTATTATAACAACATAGTCTTGTGAGTCTGAACGTGCTTTCCCTACTCCCTCTTTTCTGTTCAGATACTTTGGGGCGAGGAGGCACTGTCTCAGTTTGTTCTGTACCAGCCTGCTACCGGCCCTGCAGAAAAGGCAGGGACAACCCCTTTTTCAAGAAGGCAAGAGGCTGGAATTACGCCTGCCAAATTTATTACCACAAAAACAAACGGAACAAGACAAACCAAGAAACAGGAGCTTTAAGAAACATGAACTATCCAAGCGGTTGCCTTCAGCAAACCAGCCCTCCCACACATTCCCCTTATATAGAGTTCAGGGCATGGCTTCTCTGTGCCTCCTTCCGAGGAGCCCCATTGCCTTCCTCTGTTTACTCCTAATTGACTGCCTCCTGCGTCGGGCGTCCTTGAACAGGGCCAGCTGTGGGTCATCTTCATCCACACTGTCAGGCTCACACAGCTGGGTCTCCGTGGTGACCAAGTGGGAGGGGCCTGGCTGAGGGCTCTCATCAGCAAGATCTTCAACCCCCTCAGCAAGGTCTTCAACACCCCCCTCCTCCTCTGAGTCGTCCGACCCAACTGCCGAACCCACAGGCTGACCCTGAATCACAACACAGTTAACCCTCTAGTTAACACCTTAAAGCTACATGCAACCAGGAACCCTATAAATACAAAGAGTAGAACAATCCAGTGGATGTATTCTGGAGAAAGGGGCACTTTTGGAACAACCATGACCTGGATGACTGAGGATCTCCACAGACATTTGGCTATGCACTTTGGAATGAAAGTGATGCGGGAGTATGAATGGATTTCCAGAAAGCACTGTGGACTGCGGGAACCATTTGTGCTTCAGTTTGAGATGCGAACACCACGGATTTGTCCCTGGCAGCCTGCGCCTGTCTTCAACGGTGAAGGGACACAGGGCAGAAAACATCCTGCAGCCAAGAAGGCTCCAGACATATTTGCACCACTCAGGTGACCGTGAGGATACAAGTAGACTTACAAGTGGCCTCAACAACTTTCCAAAAGAATGCAAATGACCGTCTTCAAGGAATATAAATCCTTCCACTCCCCACCAACCAGTCAGAGCTAGAGAAGCTTCTTGGATGAGAAGCAAAACATCTTCAAAGAAAAACAAGAAAGTCCAGTTGCCTCTTGAAAAAGCACCTTTGGGATAGTCTGGAGAAAGAGAAGTTTCCTGATGATGGGCTCCAGCACAAGCCCAAAAGCTTGGAAGAATAAATCTTTGGTCCCAGTGATTGATTCAGATTGGATTCTGTATCAGTTAGGTTCATAAATCTATCTTTTGGTATGGGCTCAAACCACGTTTATCTGAGCATTGTCTTGCTAATGGATCTTCTCTGTCTGTCAAGGCCATTCTCTCTACATGCTCTGGCTCTTCCTCAATAACTCACTGGATATCTTCCTTCCTGGAATACTCTTTCTCCATATCATGTTAACCTGTCCTGCTTGCAAATGATTATTTGATTTCCTTAGCAAAATACTGAAGTGGATTGCTCTTTTCTTCTCCAGTGGTTTATATCTAGTGAGACCCTTCCTCTACGATTATCATGAGGGATCCTTCTAAGATTGAAGATCCCCAACAGAATAGCTTATAGCATCACAAGGATGCACAACCTCCTTTATAAGGCAACAAGTCATGAATACAGTCATTCACTAGATGGCAGCAAAGAGTTAAGAGCTTTCTTCATTTCTTTGTCACCATCTACTGATCGGTTAAATATTGGCAGCCTATTATAGTACCCCAAATAAAATATATTAACCCAACATTTCCAACCTTGAGCTACTGTGCATTCCAAAAGTGGCTGTTTGCATTCTGGCTATCGCTGAGATGGGTCTTGTGTATCCCTTTAAAACTGATTAATCCATTTTTGTGCTCATAATTAGATCTGAAAAAATAACATGCTGTCATTGTATATTTAACATCCTCTGTGCACTGGGCTCTTTAATAAGCAAAATTATTGTGGCATTTTAAGAACATGGAAAAATTGCTCTGCTGGAGCAGAGCAAATGTTTGTTTAGCACAGCAGCATACAGTAATGGCCAACAACGTGTCCCCGAGAATCATGCAGTCACTGATGTTCAGAAAAGGTGCTTGTTATATATCAACTGTTAAATGGGACATTTAACTGGTTTCTTCTCCCACACGTTTGTGAGGAGAAACGCGGCAGCCCGCTGACAGCTGTCAAACAGGCTGCCGCTTTCCTTCTGCGCAGGCACAGCTCACTGACAGCTGTCAAAGTTGCCAGGACTGCGCATGCGCAGTAGCAACTGAACTGTCAGCAGTTGCCAGCTGGTCGGAGGCGCAGCTCGTTGACAGCTCACGGCTGACAACAGCTAGCCGCGCCTGATTGGCTGCCGCCACGCGGCGGGAGAACGCCACTCGACGATTGGTTGTTGCGTACACAATTTCTTGTATAAATAACAGGGAATCCCAGCGGTGTTTTCGCCCGGTGCCATCCCTAATAAACCATTTGAACCCGTGCCTGCTGTCTCCTGGTGTTCCCTCACGCTAATTCAGTGCTTGACAAGAGAGGAGAGTGCTTTAGGAAGTATGCATCATACAAAGTGCTGGCCTACGAAAACTCTCTTCCTGAACCCACCTGAATTAAATGTTTAAAACTGGATTGTTTACTGTCAGTGCTTTTTTTGTAAAAGAAAAAGGTGCCAGAACTCACACATGTCATACAACCTGCCTTGCCTACCCTACAAGGTTCCATCCAAAAAAGGTGCCGGAACTCTGTTCTGGGGGTTCTATGACAAAAAAAGCCGTTTACTGTGCTGCACATGATATTGCTCACTCCAGAAGGAAATAGCCTGATGTTGTTGAAAGAAAAATCTTCATCAGAGTCCAGTCCAAGCCAGGAATAAACAAACATGCAGACTGCTTTAGAAAGAAGGTTGTAGTTCATTGAAGAGGAGAACCAGACAGAAATGTGGCTCTGGGGAAAAAAAACCTGACCACATGTAGTAGGGAGTGGGTTTTTATACCTTCTTGGGCTTTTGTTTCGAGATGTTCTGGTGGCATGAACTTTTACCTGAGTCCGAGTGTGCCTTTCTGGTATTCTGATCGTGGTGGGTTAATCCTATTACATCCCAAAGGTCATATCCTGCTTCCCTTGGGCTGTGGCTGATGACTGTTGGATTTTTTTGGTGTGAGGGATTGTTGATTCTAGGGATCTTTTTCTTTCTAATCCAAGCTTCCTGGCTCCAATCTTTCTGACAAGATTATCACATCTACATTTCTGCAGACCTGGTTTCTGTTTGGGGCAGAGAGACTTGCGGAGTGTGTGCGTGTTTCTGCCTTTAAGATGCTTTGGGGAAATATAATATTCTACCTTTTAATATTCCCAAAAATATTTCTTTCTCTTGGGAGGAGGGCTTACTTCCCACAATGTGTATGTATTTATGCATGTGTGGATTAACTCTACCCTACCCCCAGCCCAACACTAACTCTAGAAACATACTTTTAGCGAATAAACTGTGATATTCCCATTTAGCAATGTAAATAACTATGAACTTCAACCTGAAACATAGCCTAGTATCTTCTTTCCTTATAGAAATCCAATAGCATTTCCAACCCCCCTTACTTAGAGCTGACGTTTGATCACCCCCTATCAAGAAGATTCTGTTGCAGTCAAAAATGATTACATACCTAATGTGAAAATTCTTTCTTGGGTGAGATTTCCAAGATGGATGAAAATTTCAAATTTACTTTCTAAAATGGTTTAATTCTTCTCTGTGTTTAGGCTTCTTGCTTTTTCTTTTAACTGTCTATGGTTTTGTCCTCAAGTCATGTGCAAATTTCACTTGATTTTAAAAGTTGAATCTAGAACTCTATAAGCAAATCTATTCCAGCTTTCTTTAGAGGTCTCTAACCTGATTTGGTTCCTAGATCAGAAGCTCCATTATTATTTGGTATGGAGAACAACTATAAATTAACAAATATAACTTTCAGAGGATATTTAGAAGCAATATTCCCCAGTTTGGTATCACTTGCCATTTTGCCTCATGTTTAGCCTAGGACAGAGGTCACCAACCTTTTGGGCACCAGGGACCGGTTCTGTGGAGAGAGGTTTTTCCACAGACCAGACAGTGTGTGGTTTTGTGTGCTTCCTGCATCTCATGGGCGGGGCTTTGCTTGTTTGTGCGGACCGGTTGCTGGCATGCTGTGGCCCGGTACTGATACACGGACCAGGAGTTGGGCATCCCTGGCCTAGGAGATCAAGGATGACTGTTCCATCCTATTTTTTCCCCAACCATAACCGACCCCCACTCCCAGGTTGGGAGTCATCAAACTTTTTTTTTATTTTTATAAGTTTTGAAGCACATGTAGAATCTTACCTAAGATTTTTAGATCAGGAAAGGGGGGTGGATCTCATGCCTTAAAAAAAGGTCTCTTATCTCGCTACCTTCAGCAATCCAACTGTTATCTTTTACCATCAGGAGATTTACGAGTTTCATGAGCACAAGTAACCCTTGACTTGCCACCCCAGTTGAGGTCAAAATTTCGAATGCCAAGCAAGACACTTGTTAAGTGAATTTTGCTACATTTTACAACCTTTCTTGTCACAGTTGTTAAGTGAATCACTGCAGTTGTAAAGTTAGTAATATGGATGTTAAGTGAATCTGGCTTCCCCCATTGACTTTGCTTGTCAGTAGCTCACAAGAGGTTGTTCACTTTACCACTGTGGAAAGAAAGGTCATAAAATGGGGCAACACTCACTTAACATCTGTCTTGCTTAGCAATGGAAATGTTAGGTTTAACTGTGGTCGTAAGTCAAGGATTACCTGTACATGGACCGTAGAAAAGATTAATCCAGAATTTTCACCTGAGATGTGAACGACTAGGCTCAAACCCATCACTGCTCTAATCAAGCCCATCCACTTGGTTGTTGGTTGTCTTCTTCTGCTCTTTTCTTCCACTTTGTAGAATAGAACAGAACAGAACAGAACAGAACGGAACGGAACAAAACAGAACAGAACAGAACATAAAATGAATAGAATAGAATAGAATAGAATAGAATAGAATAGAATGGAATGGAATGGAATGGAATGGAATGGAATGGAATGGAATGGAATGGAATAGAATAGAATAGAATAGAATAGAATAGAATAGAATAGAATAGAATAGAATAGAATAGAATAGAATAGAATAGAATAGAATAGAATAGAATTACAGAATAGAATAGAATTACAGAATAGAATAGAATTACAGAATAGAATAGAATAGAATAGAATAGAATAGAATAGAATAGAATAGAATGGAATGGAATGGAATGGAATGGAATGGAATGGAATGGAATGGAATGGAATGGAATGGAATAGAATAGAATAGAATAGAATAGAATAGAATAGAATGGAATGGAATGGAATGGAATGGAATGGAATGGAATGGAATGGAATGGAATAGAATAGAATAGAATAGAATAGAATAGAATAGAATAGAATAGAATAGAATAGAATAGAATAGAATAGAAGAATAGAATAGAAGAATAGAATAGAATAGAATAGAATAGAATAGAATAGAATAGAATAGAATAGAATAGAATAGAATAGAATAGAATAGAATTACAGAATAGAATAGAATAGAATAGAATAGAATAATAGAATAGAATAGAATGGAATGGAATGGAATGGAATGGAATGGAATAGAATAGAATAGAATAGAATAGAATAGAATAGAATAGAATAGAATAGAATAGAATAGAATAGAATAGAATAGAATAGAATAGAATAGAAGAATAGAATAGAATAGAATAGAATAGAATAGAATGGAATGGAATGGAATGGAATGGAATGGAATGGAATGGAAAAGAGAAGAGAAGAGAAGAGAAGAGAAGAGAAGAGAAGAGAAGAGAAGAGAAGAGAAGAGAAGAGAAGAGAAGGGAAGGGAAGGGAAGGGAAGGGAAGGGAAGGGAAGGGAAGAGGAAGAGGAAGAGAAGAGAAGAGAAGAGAAGAGAAGAGAAGAGAAGAGAAGAGAAGAGAAGAGAAGAGAAAATAATAGAATAGAATAGAATAGAATAGAATAGAATAGAATAGAATAGAATAGAATAGAATAGAATAGAATAGAATAGAATAGAATGGAATGGAATGGAATGGAATGGAATGGAATGGAATGGAATGGAATGGAAAAGAGAATAGAATAGAATAGAATAGAATAGAATAGAATAGAATAGAATAGAATAGAATGGAATGGAATGGAATGGAATGGAATGGAATGGAATGGAATGGAATGGAATGGGAATGGAATGGAATGGAATGGAATGGAATGGAATGGAGAAGAGAAGAGAAGAGAAGAGAAGAGAAGAGAAGAGAAGAGAAGAGAAGAGAAAATAGAATAGAATAGAATAGAATAGAATAGAATAGAATAGAATAGAATAGAATAGAATAGAATAGAATAGAATAGAATAGAATAGAATAACAGAGTTGGAAGGGACCTTGGAGGTCTTCTAGTCCAACCCCCTCCTCAGGCAGGAAACCCTATAACATTTCTGACAAAAAGCTGTCCAGTCTCTTATTAAAAGCCTCCAGTGATGGAGCACCCACCCACTTCCGAAGGCCGTTTGTTCCACTGATTGATTGTTCTCACTGTCAGGAACTTAGTTCTAGGTTGCTTCTCTCCTTGATTAGTTTCCATCCGTTGCTTCTTGTTCTGCTTCAGGTGCTGTGGAGAATAGCTTGACTCCCTCTTTTTGGGGGCAACCCCTGAGAACATTATGGATTTCTCAAGGGAGTGGGGTCTCCATCTAACATGTGCAAAATATGATAGGTTGATAAATACATGCCAGTTGCCAAGTGTCTGAATTTTGATTGCATGACCATGGGGATGCTGCAATGGTCATAAGTGTGAAAGTCACTCTTTCTTAGTGCAGTTGTGACCTCGAATGGTCACTAAATGAACGGTTGTAAATTAAGGACTACCTGTATACGAAGAGCCAGGTACTAAAGTGTTTTTTCCCCCTTATCTGCTTCTAAAAGGTGAACTAAAGCACAGTCACCTATTGCTCCTCAGGCTCAAATCCAAAAATGTAAAAATAGCACAGCTTACCTCAGAGCTCCGTGAAGATAACTTTCATAAATGTGAAAAAGCCACTATTTACCAAGATACAATATGAATGGATTACGATATCTTTAATCACTGGTTGTAGTGAAGCGAATTTTCCCAGAAAATTACATAGGTAGCCAGAAGCAATCCATTCAGGTCTAAATTGGAACATCTTGAGACTTCCATATATTTTTTTTCTTGGAAAGGATTTCAGAAAGCATGCAGCGAGAATTATCATCCAGATAATGGAATTTATATTCTTAATACATATTTGGAAAGGTTAAAGACTACATTAAGTCACAAATTCCTTTGGAGTATATTCTGCCGTTTTTACCGTTCCCCTGTCTTGACAGCTAATGTGCTACAGCAGGGGTGTCAAACTCAATTTCATTGAGGGCCGCATCAGCATTGTGGTTGCCCTCAGGGGGCCGGGTGGGTGTGGCCTGGGTGGGCGTGGCCTACTGGGTGGGTGTGGCTAGAGTGCGTATGGCCTACTGGGTGGGCATCGTTCGCATCAAGGGTGCCTATGGGGGCCTGGGCAGGAGTGGGACAGATCTGAGGGTCTCTGGCAGAAGGAGGGTCTCTGGGCCAGGGCCAAGGCAGTGGGGGCCATTCCCTCACTGTTTCCAGGATGGCTTCGCGGGCCGCATGAAACCACTTCGCGGGCCGGATCTGGGCCCCGGGCCTTGTGTTTGACATGTCTGTGCTACAGCTTTGAGCCATTTTTTTTTAAAAAAATCGAGGTATAACATGATTATTAAACTTTTAATCCTCTTTGCACCCATGGATGTTCATGCACATTTATTATTATTATTGGAGGGAGGCTGTCATAGTTATTTGGGATTTTATTTACTTGGGTTCTTTTTAATATCACATTTATTATTAATAACTCGAGGTGGTGAACGTCCGTCCTCTTCCTTCCTTCCTTCCTTCCTTCTGATTTTCCCCACAACAATGCTGTGCAGTGAGATGGGTTGAGAGAGCCCAAAGCCAGCTTTCATGGCTAAAGCAGGACTAGAACTCCTGGTAATTGGCCCAAAGTCACCCAGCTGGTTTTAATACTTAAGGTGGGACTAGAACTCACAATCTGTTGGTGACTGACCCAAAGTCATCCATCCAGCTTTCATGGCTATGGTAGGACTAGAACTCAGTCTTCTGGTGATTGATCCAAAGTCACCCAGCTTGTTTTGATGCTTAAAATGGGACTAGAACTCACAGTCTGCTGGTTTCTCATTTAGTGCATTCCAAGGTGAGCTGTCTCATGAAGAACTGTCCACATTTCACCATTCATTTGGAAGATGGGGTGTTGTTGTTTTTTGAATCTCACGTGAATGTAGCAGCTGTCTACTATTCATTAAAGCAGCCTGACTCTCTTTAGGCTTCTGTGTGCCTCTGCAAAGCGCCACTGTTTTAAGCATCTCATTAATTTTCATGAGGAATCCTTCATTCTTGTTTTAAATATTGCCCCTTCACTGCTTGCTATTTGTTTTCACGTCTAGTAAAGAACATTTTCTGGGACTACATAATGGGAAATAAAATTGAGAAGGAAGGACAGGATCAAAAGATTGAAATATCCTTGGAAGATCAGAGTTATTTAAGCCTATTTAAAAAAAAAGCATTTGTTCCTATCAGTGCTAGCTATAAAACCCAACTCAGTGACATTGAATTAATTAACTGTGGAAATGCAGGGCTGGCAAATCATATAAGGAATAACACATTGTAGACGTATGAAAATTAAAATACTATGTTGATGCTTTCCTAGTAAGACAGTTAATTAAAACTACCAGGAACTGAAGACATACTCAGTTAATATTAACTGAACTATTACTTAATCCATTCTAATCCCCCATGAAGTTAAGAAACATATAGGCATTGTCATAAATGTATATTTAAAACTGTCTTTAGAAGATTGGAAAAATTAGGAATAATCATTGGGTGCTAATCTGTCTTCTCCCATTGCTTCATCATCCTCTTTTAAAGGGAAATAATGTTCAATGTTCAGACAGACAGAAGAGGATTTTGAAGGATTCTGATCATGAAAGCCCTGTTCATGGGGAATACATTTTGCAAAATTAATAATCCCACGTTCCAGCTACAGTAGGCTGCAAATAAGGAAGTTTCTATCACTCACTTAAGTCAGTGTTTCCTATCG
Organism: Vipera ursinii; assembly: GCF_947247035.1. Taxonomy (NCBI): domain Eukaryota; kingdom Metazoa; phylum Chordata; class Lepidosauria; order Squamata; family Viperidae; genus Vipera; species Vipera ursinii. The sequence goes on from NC_139518.1 coordinate 10,691,031, forward strand.
TGGTGAATATCTGTAGCTCTGGTATAGGATGAGGGCAGAGATTCATTGTCCAAGCTTGTGGGTTGATTTCTGAATGTCTTGTTACCAGGCTAGGTAACATCTTCAGCAGAATTTAGCGGGTGTCAGTGTTACAAGCAGGCATATACATAGAATGAAGGCTACTGCTAAGCTTGTAAGCCGCCCTGAGTCTTCGGAGAAGGGCGGGATATAAATGTAATAAAAATAAATAAAATATAAGTGTGGTCAGTGGGTCTTGTGATGGGGAGATCATGTAAGTGAGAGTCTTCTGAGGGGTCTTGTGAGGGGTCAGATGTGGGTCATGTCAAGTGAGGGTCTTGTGATGGGTCTTGTGATGGGGAGGTCATGTCAGGTTAAGGTTAAGTGGGAGATGAAGTGTTGGTTGGGAGGAGTTGCATGGGTTGGTTGAGGGGTCAGTGCTGTCGCTGGTTGTCTGTGCGATTAATTTGAATTCTGAAGGGTTTGTAGACTGGTAAGCCAGTGTTTCTCAAACTTGACCACTTTAGGATGTAGGGGCTTCCAACTCTACAAACCAAGAATATCCCCAATATTTGATAATGAAATTTGCCCTTGGTTAACAAGCTGTGCTTCCTCAGGTCACGTAAATTGAAACTATGTAAGGCACTGAATAAGTTGCTAATTTGTTATTACAAAACATTACAAAACATAAACACATCTTTACCTAGATTAGAAGCATTTGGTGGGGACAATTGCATTGGCTGCAAACGCACACAAAAGTAAAACGCTTTGAAGAAATCTAGAATTAAAGATAATTTTGTTTCAATTTGGTGACCATTTGTTAATATATTAACATTTCTCCTAAAAAACACTATCCAATTCAGTACAAATTCTGGGCAAAAATATTCTTTTTAAGACTAGATAAGTGCATAAATGCTACCTTTCCCCTACTCATTTGCCTTTGGTTTAATTCTTTCTTTACCTTTCTTTCTAACTGTCTTTTTACTTTTTGTGCTGATATCTAAATAGTTCAATAAAAAGCGACATAAAAAGAATTATAGTATCTTCAGTGCTACAGCCTAGGATTTTCCCATCTAATTCTAAGTGTATTCAATTTCTTTCAATACCAAGATAGATTTGGTTTTTATTTTGTAAATAAGCTGTACTATAAAATGTTTATTGGGTATTTGGTTGGACAATGGTGTCATGCATATTCAACCAAAGAGCTTTGACAAACGGAATAAAAACAAACACATTAAAATACATGAGCTTTTTGAAGTTGTGAAAGAATGAATGTTCTTGCCTCTCCATCACATACCTAAATGGAAGCAGCTGTTAAAGATAATACTCAGTCAAAAACCAAAAGCACAAAAAGGAATATTCCATGTAATAAGAAGAAATTACTGTGAGGCCTGAAAAATCATACTATCCTTTTTGGTTAGTCTGCTTACATTTGTCTGGAAAAATGGGAACGAGTAAAGTATCAGTACCAAAAGAAGAGAATATTTGTAGCTCAGGGTTGAACTGTGGCGTCCTTGGCGCTCTCTGAGCCTGGTGGTTTTCTTGCAGTGAAATGCCACAGTCCCAAATCCTTAATTTCTACCCACACCCACACCAAACAGCACCAGTTCGATTGGAGCAACACCAAAATCGTCAGCCACACTACCACCTGCAACGCTTGTAAGTTCATGGCAGCCTGGCATTCCACAAACAATTCCATCCACAGACACATTGACCTACAACCAGCCTACAAACCCCTCAGAATTCAAATCAACTGCACAGCCAGCCAGAGACGGCACCGACCCTCAACCAACCCACAGAAGCCCCCCTTACCACCAGCAGTTCACTTCCCAATAACCCTGCCTGAGGTAACTTCCCCATCACAAGACTCACGGATGATTCAAACTAGACCCATCAGAAGACCCTCATTTGACACATCTGCACCTGAAGCCCTTATAAACAGAAGAACACTGACACTGACATTCCCTAAACTCCGCTGAAGATGTTACCTAGTATTCTGACTCTGACTGTTGTTTAATGAAGTATCCCCTTGCAGAGACCCCTGTGCCTGGCCTGTATAAGCAGATACTATCACTGTTAACAGCCTTTGCCAGATAGCAGAACTCATGAAATTACCTTTTAATCATCCAGAAGGACCTTTATTTGCATGCAGAGATTACAGCAGACAAGGTGTGGTAGATGATGAAATGGACGGTATTTCAAGGTCAAAAGACAGTAATGATCCTGCCTGGTGTAGAGTAACCGCATGAAATGATGGAAGTGACAGAACGGAGTTTAAGGAGGAGGAAGTACGTCACAAATGGGAGGGGTTGGCTGAACAAATTAGCATAATGTTGTAGTTCCCCAAATTAACATAATATTGTAGTTCCCCAAACAACCACATGGTGGCAGCACAATATGCACTGCATAGTACTTTATGGCTGATGTAACAGCACACCTAGCCTGGTAACTAAATGTTTAGAAACCAACCCACAAGCTCAGAGAACAAACCTTCACCCTCATTTCTTGCAAACGTTTTGTTACCTACAGTAACTAGGTAACATCTTCAATGCTAGAAGGGATGGAGTTTGCTCTCTGTTTATATACAGTGACTTGCCCTGTCAGTTGCCCTGTCAACTCTCACCTATTCAGCACTGAATTGGCATTAGATAAGAATTAATGGAATTCAAGAGTGGCTGACTACTTGTGGCAATGTAACAACTCCAGGCTGATTCCTCTCTTGACTCCACCCCAAGGGTCTGCCTCTCCTCCTCCTACTTCTCCTCCTCCTCCATTTATAAGGAAATGCAATGTATAACTATTGCTTTGTTACCCTAAAATGTAACATGGTGACTGACAGATCAGAGAAGTGCTCCTAGACCCAATCACAATGAAATTGCAAAAGAAATATGAATCAAGCATTAAGGAATGAGAAACAAAATATAGTCTCTCCATTGTCTTTTGTCAGAGCATAACTCCAACTTTTTAAATAAGACTCTCTTCTTCCGTCACTACATACTTACACAAAGACTGACAAGAGACGATTAGGGCTTATTTGTATCTTATATTGAAAACTGGAAAGGTTTTTCTTTAGTTACAGTTGGTATAATGATAATCCACATAGGTTGGGCTGGTAATTCTGCTAGCTTTTAAGATAATATGGTGTGAAATTACCCTGCATGAAGCCGTCCATACTTCTTGACATATACTTTGTCCTTCACTGAATAAGAGATAGCACAGAACAAGTCTACGGAGAGAAACCCTACTTTTAGGAGTATAACTTTATTAAGAAGCTGTCTTGAGGCTGGTGTTTGCATTAATAAAAATAAAGATAAGAAGAATGCAGTTATAGAAAACCCTGTGACTATGTAGACCAAAAAGGCAACAGTGTGTTTTCCTCCATTATACTGAGACAGCAGATCAAGTAAGCTCTTGAAGTGGACAGATCAAAGTCAGAAGAAAAAGAAGAAATGAATGAGGAGAGGAGAACAAAGGGATGAGAGTCCTGACAATATCAATCTAACCAATGGGAGGCGTGTTATGTAGACAACTGCAAAACAATCCTTTTAGACCTTGCAAAATCCCTCTGCAATTTTCTAAACGTCCATTTCCTCCAGTTTTCTAGTGCTCAGTAGTGCATGCCAAGTCAAATGTCAAGACTTTTTTTCCCATCTGGCTCATAACCTTGAATTAGAGGCATCTTCGGTGTACAATCTTCAAGGATAAAGGCAGCCGCTGAATATCAGTGTTGTCACCAGTTCATCTGCTTTATCCCAAATTCTTGTCTGCCTGTTTTATGATAGATTGCTTGGAGCTAACGTGGCAGGTATCCTGCATACATTGATTAACTGATTAACGAAAAGTTCATTTTTCTTTTGCTTGGTTGGATGGCCTATAGTATACTTTTCATGTACTACTTAGCACTAGAAAACTTTCTGGCTGACTACTACTAATATGAATATACCCGAGATTCGTATTTTTAAAGTAATTAGGGACAATATATCTATAACAATCTATATCTATATCTATATCTATATCATCTATATATCTGTATATCTATATCTGAAGGGACGCGGTGGCTCAGTGGGTTAGGACGCTGACCTTGTCGATCAGAAGGTCGGCAGTTTGGCGGGTCGAATCCCGAGTGCCGCGTAACAGAGTGAGCGCCTGTTACTCATCCCAGCTTCTGCCAACCTAGCAGTTCGAAAGCAAGTAAAAATGCAAGTAGAAAAATAGGGACCACTCCAGTGGGAAGGTAACAGCGTTCCGTGCGCCTTTGGCATCTAGTCATGCCGGCCACATGACCACGGAGACGTCCTCGGACAAGCGCTGGCTCTTCGGCTTTGAAACGGAGATGAGCACCGGCCCCTAGAGTCGGAAACGACTAGCACACATGTGCGGGGGAACCTTTACCTTTACCTTACATATCTATATCTATGTAGATATAGATAGATCTATGTAGATATAGATAGATAGACAGATATAGAGATAGAGATATAAAGATCTATATCTATAGATAGATAGATAGATAGATAGATAGATAGATAGATAGATAGATAGATAGATGATAGATAGATAGATAGATAGATAGATAGATAGATAGATAGATAGATAGATAGATAGATATAAAGTTCTATATCTATATATCTATATCTATATCCATTCATATGTATTTGCATTCTAGGAAATTTTCATCCTTGGTTTCATGCATTTCTGTAGAAATGTAATGATCTCTTACATATAATGCAAGTCTTTTATTAGGCCTGTTTCTTCTGAACAGTTTGTATCCTTCTGTCAGTATGTCATGAGTTTCATCCCATCAAGTTTCAGTAATTGCCACTATATCACAATTATCCTCATGTACTAGTACTTCAAGTTCACCATGTTTGTTCCCCAAAGGTTGTTTTGGGTTCACCCAACTATTCTCTTAGCATGTTGGGTTAATTTGGCCAGAATACCTAGCTATCATATCAATTATTTAGGGACCTTGTATTATATAAACTAATGGATCTAAGTATGTGGTCCCAAGGAGTCATAAATGACTTCACAGCACATATTCAATGAATTATGTAAACACAGCAGTTGTGCTTTTTTAACTGGTTTTATAGGGAGTGTAGCCAACTTTTATGAATGCAATAGATTCTTATAAAGCTACTAATCTAAGCATAAAAAGGACCTTGTATTGTTAAAAATTAGCTTTTTAAAAAAGAGATGATAACTCCAAGTAAGCAATGGAGAAATTAAGCCACCAACTTTTCTTCAAATTCACTTATTCATAAATCCTTACTTAAAAAATGAAACCCAAACAGAATCCTTAACCATTCAGTTTGTCTCAGTTTGCCCAGGTTTTTTAAAGTGAAAATTTCACAAATGCCTTTCAAAAACACCAACTGTGAGAGGGACCTTGGAGTCCTAGTGGACGATCACTTGATTATGAGCCAGCAGTGTGCAGCAGCAGCCAAAAAAGCTAACACAATCCTGGGTTGTATAAACAGAGGCATAGAATCAAGATCACGCTAAGTATTAGTACCGCTTTATAAAACCCTAGTAAGACCACACCTGGAATACTGCAACCAATTTTGGTCACTATACTACAAAAAAAGATGTTGAGACCTTGGAAAAAGTTCAGAGAAGAGCAACTAAAATGATCAAAGGCCTGGAGACTAAAATATATGAAGAACGGCTGCAGGATTTGGGTTTGGCTAGTCTAAAGAAAGGAAGAAATAGGGGTGGTATGATAACTGTATTCCAGTATTTGAGGGGCTGCCACAAGGAAGAGGGCATCAAATTATTCCCCAGAGCACCAGAGGGCAGAACAAGAAACAATAGTTGGAAACTGATCAAGGAGTGAAGCAACCTGGAATTAAGGAGAAACTTCCTAATAGTGAGGACAATTAACCAGTGGAAAGGTTTGCCTCCAGAAATCATGGGCGCTCCTTTACTGGAGATTTTTAAGAAGAGGCTAGACAGTCACTTGTCTGAAATGGTATAGGTTCTCCTGCTTGAGCAGGGGGGCTGGACTAGAAGACCTCCAAGGTCCCTTCCAGCTCTATTCCTGTCAGAATCCATTTATATCACATTTCATAAATGTATAGGTAGAACAATGTGCTTATTCTGGGGATTCTGCCATCTCTCCGAAGGGGGGGGGCAGAGGATAGACTTTAGGCGATCTTCAAACAACAGGGAACATTTGAACTGGGGGAGGGAGGGGGAGAGACAGATCTGGATTGCATCTTCATTTACAACTAAAAAGAAAAGCAATAACCATAAAACCAAGGAGAGTTCCCTTTCCCATGGAAGGACCTGACACCTAAGCAAATGATGAGAGCCTGACCAAATGGATGAGGGGAGGGGCTGAAATGGGAATGCTTTATATAGGATTGAAATGTAACTTTGTTAGATTCCGTCTTGTATTGCCACAATCGATTCCATCCTAGTAAACATTTTCCTTTTGGACTAAACTTGCATGCAAGAGTTCTTATTTCCTAAGATGTGGATTGAGGTGGGTCCTGACAATTCCATTCTATTTTATTCTAAATTCCCAGCCTAGTTTCAACTGAAAGAAATCAGAACAGTATTTTCTAGTTTCTCTATTCACAATTTAAGCGATGAAGAAAAATACATCAAAGCAATAAAGTAGGATTCTAGAACATCTTGAGCTCAAAAAATAACACTGGTATTAAACATTAAAAACTACAATAATTATAAAAGTAAAGGGGATAAGAGGATAAGGCAAAAAAAAATCAGATAGGAGAATATATTTTTTTTAAAAAAAACCTTGGTAAACTAAGTGCTGTAACCTGGATATCACAAAAACCTTTCTATTAGTTTTGAAATAGCTTGCAGAAATTATGAATATGTATGAAAGGAAAGTAGTGTTTCAAAACTCCTTGATCCAAACATAAGAAGACTACTTTCATGGCAAAGGAACATATACTGTCAATATCAAGAGCTACATGTCCTGAAAAATGAACTCAGACTGACTTGCCTTCTCCAGAGAGCAGCAGTACCATTAATAATAAGGAAATAAATTTCCTAATTGTGTGTATACACAGCTCCAACTCAATCAGAGATCTAAGTGTTTCTGAAAGCACAATTGAGTAATCCTTTGAAGTACTTGTTGATGTCAAAACATACGTAATTTGATTCACCTTAAACTGACAGTTGTTTAATGAAGGAGGAGAAATAAATGACAACTACCTACTTTATTTGCTAAGGCGCTTTTTATCATATTTCTCAGTCAACAGACTACTTTGGGCCAAACAACGTTTTCCTTTCCTTTCAAATGAAGCACCCAGAAGGCCTTTTAAAATCAGCCTGACTCGAGTTAAGGAGCTAAGTTTGTCCCTGTGTCCCTATTTGTAGATTTAAAGCTGCCTAAAGTTGTTATTAGTCACGGAAGAGAAACACGCAACAACCCAGGATTCTCCCACCTCCGTTCAGTTGAAAAGTTCATGGACATTTATGCACAGTTTTATAAGGACCATAATGACTGGAAACGGGAAGCCCATATCCCTTGGAAGCTGTACACGGGTGGGCTAAGTAAAAAAAAAAACTGCCTAAATATCCCTATGGTGTCTTCTCAATTGTTTTTTGATATTTTTTCCACTCCCACCAAATTTCCTTCCCTATAATGTTTTCAGGAGTCTTTGCAAAGATAATTCTGAGAATGTTTCACGACTTGCTGATAGGGGAGGCGCTTGTGAGAAAATCAGTTCAGGAGTAAGAAATCCAGATTGGCAGTAGATGGAACTATATGAAGAATCAGAAAGAGTTCTCAGCAGCTTCTTCAACTGGATTGAGGATTCTTCTTTGGGAATGTTTTAATGGCTGCCTGCCAGTTGTAATAGTAGTAAACTTTCTTCTTCTTCTTCTTCTTCTTCTTCTTCTTCTTCTTCTTCTTCTTCTTCTTCTTCTTCTTCTTCTTCTTCTTCTTCTTCTTCTTCTTCTTCTTCCTCTTCCTCTTCCTCTCCTCCTCCTCCTCCTCCTCCTCCAGATCACATTGAATATGGAACAACAGAGAGTAATATTTGCCATTCTCTTCCTTTGAAAGATTATAGTTTGAGTGCTATGATAGGTTTCCTTACAGGGGTGCTTATAGTTAATGGGAAAGATAGCTTTGAGTGATTTTTTATGACTAGTTCTTATGATGTTCAAGTTACAACAGAGTTGCCTGCCAGAGTAATATATTTTTTTTACTGTCAGGCTAAATCACTGAGCAGAGGGTAAAAATAAAATGTTGGTTCCTTCAATATACAGTGTTGCTTTGGCTTGATAGTTACTTCTAGGTTGAGTTTATGGTATCACTTAATATCCTGTAACAGTGTGAATTGTTTTCTGGATAACTTTTAGTTGTCCAGAACAAACTATTTCTGTTTACATAAGTCAGGGAAATCTAACCAATTTAGTTTGTTTTGGTGAATATTTATGATTAGTGGTAAACCTTGATTCATGTTATATGAGGATTACTCGTCATAGTAATATTTAATGTAAGAAATTTCTATTGACAATAGATTAAAGGTTAGGGTTTGTAATGGTATGTGGGTAGGATGCTGAGAAACAGAGAGGAAGAGCTGCAGATTAGGCAATGGCCAGAAAAGAGGCAACTATAGATCCACAAAAGGAGTGTGTCAAATACCTCAGAATCCACCCTAATTTCTCGGGCTGTAAAGCGGGGCCAGGGATGTACTTTCAGAGTTGCAAGATTTTGATCATGTAACCTTATAGCAGGGTCAGGCAACCTCGGCTCTTTTATGACTCATGGACTTCAACTCCCAGAATTCCTGAGCCAGCCAAGCTGGCTCAGGAATTCTGGGAGTTGAAGTCCATGAGTCATAAAAGAGCCGAGGTTGCATACCCCTGCCTTAGAGCTACCACTCCTGAGTACGCTTTTTGTCTATGGACTACTTTGAAGGGCTGACATCAATCCTGCAAGTATATAAATCTGTGAAAAATCTATGCAAATCCTTGTCCTCTATTGTAGGGATGCCTTATCCTTTTTTTGACAAAGCACAAATGGACCCCCATCTCCTTCCTTCTTACTTTTTCTTTTGTTTTACACAACTCATTTCCATTAACGATGCTTAGACTTAAGTCAAGTCATTGTTTCTTACAGTCAAAGATCAGAGACCAGAGCAAGTTAAAAACTCTGAAGGAATACCTAGTTAAAAATTCTAGAATAACATTCCCACACAATGCCTACTCCGAATGGCATGGCAAATTACAAATACCCATTTACCAGAGACCAGTTACTATTTCACAGAACCTTTACCTTTTCTTTGTGTAGCTAAACATACTTCTACAAAAAACGCTGCGCAACAGCTACCCCCGCCCCCCATGATTTATTTCCAAGAATGCCTTTGGAGTTTATGTAGGACAGGTGTCTTCAAACTTGGCCCTTTGGTGACTTGTGGACTTCAACTCCCAGAATTCCTCAGAGTGCCTGGCTGAGGAATTCTGGGAGTTGAAGTCCACAAGTCATAAAAGGGCCAGGTTTGAAGACCCCTGATGTAGGGCATTGAGATATTGTTGAAAATATGGGCCAGTTTAGCATTGCTGTTCGGTGTGCTCTTCAACTTTGTAATAGGCTATTTTTTTTTAATTTTAAAAATGGAGTGCTTTCAGTCGTACAGAGGGAGTGAACAAGGAAAGAATGACAAAACAGGTACAAGATCAAAAGAAGGGAGAATAAGTTAAGAGGAAGATCTAAAAAAAAGGTAGATGGACAAATCTGATAAGCTCTTCCACGAAAAGGCCATGAGACGTTTCAAGAACACAGGCAATGTATGCAGCTATGAATGAATGTAAGAGAAACACACAAAGTTATAAAAAATACAATTAAAAGGGTAATGGCATTCTTACATTTGTGTTATTGTAGGGATTGCTGGCTTTGGAAACAGGCTGGATGAGAAACTTTATGATGACACCTTGGGAGAAGACAGGAATCAGTTTTCCATGATTTCAGTGCCTGAGGGAGATTGGGGAAAAGTCTCTTGATATTGTACAGTAGCAACTGTGTGAAGTTTTCATAGGAAAAAAGCTAAGATCTTTGTGGGACTGTTTGACACATATTTTGACAGGGTTTTCCATACCAGAACTGCTTTGTGCTACAAAGTCAGAACGCCAAATCAAAATAGAGACTGAACATGCACAACCTAATGAAGAGAAGGCAGTAATTATGCCCTGTCAGGCTACAGACAATCAACTAATTATTTTTGATTCTTCTTAGCCAGATTAGCTGGCAGCAGTTTAATGAAGGTTGCCAAGGTAGAGTTTAGGTTATCTATAAAAAAACAACAACAGCTTTCTTCTTAAATTAGTAGAAGCCAATCAACACCTGGAAAACTGCCAGTAATGGTAGCTAAGATTGTAGGACTAGAAGAAGATAAGGATATTAAGATGTCTCACTCAACTTGATGCCAGGATTTGGAATCCAGGCCAGAAGAAAAGAAAAGAAAAGAAAAGAAAAGAAAAGAAAAGAAAAGAAAAGAAAAGAAAAGAAAAGAAAAGAAAAGAAAAGAAAAGAAAAGAAAAGAAAAGAAAAGAAAAAAACCACAGGAAATATTTCTCATTTATAAGAAAAGGCAGTGGAAGAACTATGGAAACACATGAATTCTTTAAAAGGTAACTGTGGGACACCTATTATGTAAACGAGAACAGGATTTCAGTTCATATAGTCATGTGAATCACTTTTCCTAAAACTACTTGCAGGGCATGTCAAGTTCCAGACCAACTTAGTTTGAAGAGATGCACTCAGAAACAGAAGTCTGTGAACTTTGGACACACCCAAGAAGAAGGCATCAAATAAAACTTGACAGTGACACCCCAGAGCCTGGCTTGAAACTGATTATATTTATGCTGTCACCATAGCACCATATATATATTTTCTATTTCTATGTTCAGGGATCTATCATTTCCCCTCAATTCAGACTGGCCAGGGATTTAACTCTTTCTCATCCTTCATTTGCCTAAATAAGGGATTTGAAAGAAAACAGGCTTCCCTTAAAAGAAGATATTTACAGAACAATTTGACAAACCCAGTTTTATCACTTGTCACCATGGGACTGGTCATGCTTTATACTATGCTTCCTCCCACATCTTTAATCAGGGGTCCCTCACTGCTAAATGTTTTTTTAAAGAATATATAGTTTTATGTATTTTAATTACAAGTTTTGAATCCAACGGGCAAAGTTATTTTTCATAGCCACCCAATTAATTCTTGGCACTCTCTTTTGTTCCTGGGATAACCCATTAGTTGTAATTTTATTTTTAAAAAACCACCGTGCTTGGAATTGCCTATATTCTTAGATGCTACTTTACTGATTCTTAGGTTCTTGGTTAGGATTTTAATTATTAGGTATTCACCAGCCTTAGACTGTGAATTTAACTGTACATTGCCCACATGTAATAATAATAATGTAGTAAAGCAATAAAGACTTGGCTCATAACACATCAAATTTAACAGTGGTCTAAAAAAAGAAAGTATGAATAATTGGTGTAGCAATACCAGGAAAGAGTAGAATGGAAAAACTGGAGAAGGTCACATAGCATCAAGATCTGAAAATTGAAGTTGAAAAATTATGGCATAGGGAGTGCAGTAGCTCTCATGGATAGGATGTTGGGCTGATGACTGGCAGACTTATGTTTGAGACCCAGCATGCTATGTGGTGCGGTGAGTCCCATTACTCGCTCCAGCTCCTACTAACCCAGCAGTTCGAAAGAGAGTGTCCATGAATAGATGAATGGGTACCACTTTGGTGGGCTCATTAACGGTGATATGAAAGAAGCCCCTAACTGGGCATCCCCTGGGTAACAGTTGTGTCATCTTTCATCACAGAAGCACTCTTGTGCTTCTGGCATGGAAGTCTACTATGGCATAAAACAGCCACGATGGTCCCACTGTTTATCAGCACACTGGGTGCATACCATAAAATCTTGGACATCACTTAGGCAATCTGCACATTGACATAATTTCCAATTACAAAGACCTTACTGGTTCAATCCGTACATATTTCTATACCAATACACCTATGACATCCCAGGTTCTCAGAAAAACATGATGCAATGAAGGTCAACACCAATTAAAGAACTCACAAGTGTGATTTCACCTCTTCATGTATATAATAATTGTTGTGTAGTGAGTTCTTTGGAGGCAGTAAGCAAGACGAGAGGTTGCAAACAGGAACATTGCTTTATTGAGGCAAACAGGAACAGAACTGAAACAGAGGCTTCTGCACAGCTACTTATACAGTTGGCCACTAGGCAGCAGCCAATAGGTTTAAAGCAGCCCATTCCTGCCCCAAATCAACCAATGATCGTCTTGGAGACAGCAAGTCTGGCTAGTCAGTGACCATTACACAGACACACCAATTGAGCAACCTTAAGCAGCATTCAAACAGACACCTGAAACAGTTCAAGTAAAATCCCAATACATTACAACAACAAAGTGCATTTCTTCTACCAGTTTTCATACAATCTGACAAGTGCAACTTTGCTTCCTTTTTCTGGAATAGAATAGAGCTGGAAGAGACTTTGGAGGTCTTCTAGTCCAGCCCCCAGCTTAAACAGGAAAACTACACCATCTGAGATAGGTGATTGTCTAGTCTCTTCTTAAAAGTCTCCAGTGATGGAGCATCCACGATTTCTGGAGGCAAGCTGTTCCACTGGTTGATTGTCCTCACTGTCAGGAAATTTCTCCTTAATTCCAGGTTACTTCTCTCCTTGATCAGTTTCCAACAATTGTTTCTCGTCCTTCCCTCTGGTGCTCTGGTGAACAACCTGGCCCCTTCTGCCTTGTGGCAGCCCCTCAGATACTGGAACACTGCTACCATGTCTCCCCTATTTCATCTTTTCTTTAGACTAGCCAAACCCAAGTCCCGTAGCCATTCTTTGTATGTTTTAGCCTCCAGGCCTTTGCTCTTCTCTGATTGTTTTCCAAACCCTCAACATCTTTTTTGTGACATGGTGACCAAAATTGGCTGCAGTATTCCAGGTGTGGTCTTACTAGGGCTTTGTAAAGCGGTACTAGTACTTTGCATGATCTTGATTCTATGCCTCTGTTTATACAACCCAGGATTGTATTAGCTTTTTTGGTTGCTGCTGCAAAGAGGATGGCCTTTTGGAGAAATTCTCAAGTATGATAAATGTGGTCTTCTTGTACTAATTCCATTATAGATAGCCAATGGTATATGCATGGCAGTCCAAGCACAGGAAAAGTGACATCATGCGTTTTTTTTAAAATTTGCATAATTTGTGTGATGACCGTATGAAAAATGAGCAGCCAGGGAATTATGGGTGATTGCTCAACTTAGGAGTAATGAGAAAATGTATAGCTCCAGCAGAGTTCTCCACGAGTCTCAATGATAAAGTAAGTTTAAAACCACCAAGGGAAACTCAGTACTGTAATAGAAGCATATTTTGTAGAAGTTTCAAGAATTTAGCCTCTGTGCAGACATCTGTGCAGCATGAAACAGGATTTCAACCCAGAAAGCAAGATCTATGGGTGGATTTTCTCACATCAGCTCTCTGGATAGGTGCTTTTTTTTTGCATGTTTGCTGATTGCACATTATAGCAGGGGATCAGTTTAGTGCCACTTGCAAGAAAAGCTCTAAGATTAATTCAGCACTCACAAGGATATAGCAAGGGTGTTGCACTGCAGAAATATCGTAGCTGTCTAAAGACGCAGATAGCTTTTAGCATTGCAGTCCAATCGTGAATAAGTCCTCAGATTTTAAGCTCTGTGCTTCATATGGTTCTAAATGGATCTTGGACTTTTTCAGAGCTCAGAATTTTGCACGGCAGCTAGTAGAATCCTCCCAATCAGCCCCTTTGTCTAACATTATTGCTGTTAGCCAGCATGGAGCAGGTGGCTTGTAGACTATCTAGGAGAAGTTTAATTCCTCCCTTGCTAGCTTGTCCCCACAGGCATTTATTCCCAGGACAGCACAAACCAAGGAGGCAGGCAACCCACGCGCTGCTTCTCAGGGGCAGCCTTGCCATCTGTGAGGCTTGTTTCCAGGGACAGAAAGGCATCTAGATCCCATCAAGTGCAGGTAGCTGACTGAGTTGACAGGCATTACCAACCTGAGCTTCTACAGCACAGTAAGATGGGATCATTGCTTACGTGACTTCACCATGATTTATTGAATAAGTCAAATTAGTTAGGTTGTAGATAACAAATAGCTTTTAATTCAGCTCCCTCCCTCCCACCCACCACTGTCATAAACACAGGCCAGTTGCCAAGCATCTAGCTTTTGATCACACGAGCAGGGGGATACTAAAACCATCATAAGTATGAAAACCAGTCATAAGTCACTTTTCCCCCAGTGCCATTGTAAATTTGAACAGTCATTAAATGAATGGCTGTAAGTCGAGGACTACCTGTATATTGAATTATTTACACGGCTTAATCATGGCTTATTGAGTTTATAGACTGACAGTGTTTATAGAATCATAAGGACTACTTTCTGAGTTTGCACAACACAACTGTAAACTGTAAAGTGACGACACTGGCTGGAGGGGTACAATGGACTAGGCTCAAATGTGCTCAGACATTTTTTATTTAGTGTTTTGCAGGTATCAAGCAACAGTTTATGGAAATTTTGTGTGCCAGTTATAGCTCAGCGGACTTCAAACAAAACCTCCTGGATCCTGGCAGGTCCTTTAAAAAGGATCACATAGCAGATTATCTATTCAATTCTCCATCTGAGATTACAAAGAATTCTATTATTTGGATGAATATCACGATTGTTAAATAGTGGGCTCTTCGGTGCAGGAATGACAACACGAGGCTGAGTACAGGATAACTCATACTTTATTTCTTGCTAGAACTGCAATATATAGTCTAGCCCCTAGGCGGCAGCCAATAGGTTTGAACCAACACTTGCCACCTGGGGCTAGCCAATTGCAGGACAGGAGACAGTTAGTCTGAGTTGCTGGAGAGCCATTAGCTGCTCCAGCAACCCACGTGGTGTACCACCAAAATCCAGTACATAACAACGATGATGACAATGATGATGGTTTCTTACAACTTTTTCCCCTGGGTAAGGTGATGTATGTAGAAGCTTTACTTAATTCCATATCATTATAGGTTAGGTGGAGAGAAAGTAGCTGGCTCAAGGTTATCCAGCATACTGCTAGGGTTAAGTGGGAATGAGTTCCATCTGTAGCCCCACATGTTGACCCCAACACTGCAGTGGCCCTCGAAACATACTGTTTCCTAATATCCTTCATCTGAATTTCATTTCCCAAACAGAGATGCCTTTAAAGGCTAAGAGTGTTGTTATCTTAAGTTCAGGATGGATGGTGTTCCAAGTAAAAAGCAATGGAAGATTAGCTCGTTCAGTGTAGGAGGTACTGGAACAAAAGTCAAAGAACAGATTGTCTACATTTGCCTTAGAATGAATGGATGGTATTTATATCATATGCCTGACTCAATTATTTTTGGAGCCTCAAGTTAATTTGAGTCCACCTATACCGTTGGTTGATTGCTCTCATGGTTAGGAAATTTCTCCTTCATTCTAGGTTGCTTCTCTCCTTGGTTAGTTTCCAACCATTGTTTCTTATATTGCCTTTTGGTGCTTTGGAAAATAGTTAGACAAAAAAACCCCTCATTCTTATAGGAGCCCCTAAATATTGGAATAGGGCTATCATGTCACCTTTCATGTCTTCATTTTGTTAGACTACACATACCCAATTCCTGTACCGTTCTTCGTATGTTTTAGCCTTCAGCCCCCTAATATTTTTTGTTGCTCTTCTCTTTTATCAAGGGTTTTCCCCTCTCCCAAAAGTACTATTTTCTACCGAAATCTTCCGTTCCATTCCATTCCATTCTATTCTATTCTATTCTATTCTATTCTATTCTATTCTATTCTATTCTATTCTATTCTATTCTATTCTATTCTATTCTATTCTATTCTATTCTATTCTATTCTATTCTATTCTATTCTAATTCTATTCTATTCTATTCTATATTCCATTCCATTCCATTCCATTCCAGTCCAGTCCAGTCCAGTCCATTCCAGTCTAGTCTAGTCTAGTCTAGTCTAGTCTATTCTTTACTACTTATGACCATGGGTGCCGTTTCAGAGTGGCCACAATTGCAGTCACACCTATATACTTAAACATAACGGCCACTGGAACATATAGTGGAAGCTCTTGACTTAAAAACACATGATACAGTGACAAAAATATTTTACATTAGACACAGAATACTCAGGATATTCATGGACAGCATTGGCATCCTAATATTGGTAGTCCTCAACTTATGATCATAATTCAGTCCAAAATATCTGTTCTTAACTGAGATGGTTGATAAGTGAGTTTTGCCCCATTTTATGATCTTTCTTGCCACCGTTGTGTAAATTAGTGACATGGTTGTTAAGTCAATCTGGCTTCCCCATTGATTTAGCTTGTCAGAAGGGCACAAAAAGCGCTGACATGACCTTGGGTCACTGCAACCATCATAAATATGAGCCAATTGCCAAGCATTTGAATTTGGGTGATGTGACCACAGGGATGTTGCAATGATCGTAAGTGTGAAAAACGGTCATAGATCAATTTTTTCAGTGCCGTCGTAACTTTGAATGATTACTAAACAAATGGTCAAGAACTACCTGTAGTTGTTTCCCTACTGCATCACTCTAAGGACTGTTGGAAAACAAAGAATAGAATAGAATAGAATAGAATAGAATAGAATAGAATAGAATAGAATAGAATAGAATAGAATGGAATGGAATGGAATGGAATGGAATGGAATGGAATGGAATGGAATGGAATGGAATGGAATGGAATGGAATGGAGTGGAGTGGAGTGGAATGGAATGGAATGGAATGGAATGGAATGGAATGGAATAGAATTCTTTATTGACAAAATGTGACTGAACACACTAGAAATTTGTCTCCGGTGTGTAAGCTCTCAGTATACATACAAGTAACAGGTGATAAATCATGATTATAATCATACAAAACATTTATCATAAATCATAAGATACAACACTCAGTGAGGGTCATAGGATACTAAATACGCAATCAACACAAATCATACTAGAATACTAAATAAAACAATTAATATAAAAATAGGAAAGTAATTACCTTGAATGATAACTCTTAATTAAACCTACCCTGTCTGGTCTACAGAAAACTGGATGACTCTTAAGTGATAGCAAAAGAGATATGGACACTTTCCTGGCATCTAATGGACATCTAGATTTTGCAGACTAGGTATGAAAGACCAACTCTACATATTCTTATTCTGATCAAATTACTGTTGCAGGTAATAAACATTAAACATCAGAACAAAACTACCGTAATGTTTTTGTTCCTGGAAGGATTATTTTTTTTGCTCGACACTTTAGAGAACCTGGTCCTCTTAAAGCTCATAACTGTTCTTTTACAGCAACAGATTAATTACAACAGGAATTCCCCTTCCTATTCATCATTTTTTAAATAAAGGTCACACAATGCTTAATCACAGCACTGATAAGGACCAGTTGTTTATTAATCAGTTAATCCACTGGAAGTAACAATGTGGAGGCTGCATTTAATTAAGGAATATTTCTGCCATGGACATGCTTTTTCCTTTATTATTATGAATGTACACATGAATTTATGTTTAATCACTAGCTAGATAGGCAATAATGCTGAGAGTTATATTCCAATGTACTAAGCTAAAGAAGATCGAGTTGTTTACTTGCTGTAATGACTGTGGGCATTGCATTGTGTTCCCAATGGCTGGGGTTTGGAACGTGTTTCAGAGCAAAGTAAGTGGTGTACAGGAATCAATTTTAAAAATGGGCAGAGCTAAGACCAATGTGGAAGATCACTCATCCACAAGGTGATTGCATTAGCAGTTATGAGTATTGTTCATTTTGCCTGTGTAATTTCCTGTCAATGGCATTAGTTACCAGTATTATGCTGGGTGTAATTCTAAGTGTTGGTTGTTACCTATAAATAATAACTAATAGATAAAAAAACTTCCTTTTATGAATTTGCAATCCCTTAATTTGGGGGTAGAGTCAAGACAATGGAGCTGAGCATTTACTGACTGGATACCCTTCCTGATGCCACATGGAGTTTGTAGCAGATTTTTTTTTATTTGCACCCTAGGAGAGAAACATTTGCTGCTACCTAGGATTGAGCTCTCAACCTTCCAAGTGGGAGGCGAGTGTCCTCACCACTAGGCCACCATGCCACTCCAAATAATAACGAGCAGATAACTAATTCAGAATGAATATGATCATCAAGAATAAACTATCAAGAGTAAATCTACACTACACCTATCTCAGTGCCTCCTCTGAGAACCAGATTTTCACAGTTTTATAAAAATCCAACAGGTTCAGCGGTCCCAACATAGACATGCTTTATGGCTGGTATCTGGAGTGTGCCAACTCTTCCAGATCTTGCTGGTAGGGCAGAGATGACAGACGAAAGAAAGTGGATGTGGCTTCCCATTGATTTTGGGGTCAAAAGGTTGCAAAAGATGATCACATGACCTTGGGACACAGCAAAGGTCATAAGTATGAACCAGTGGCCAAGCATCTGAATTTTGATCATGTGAACATGGGGCTGCTACCAAGGTCATTAAGTGTGAAAAATGTTCATAAGTCACTTTTTTCAGTGTTGTAACTTTGAATGGTCACTAAATGAATTGTTGTACTGTAAGTCGAGGACTACCCGTGATCTTCTTCTCCATGACTCCACCTAAACCCATTTTAAAGTCATTGAAGTTGAGGGTCATCATCCCAAATTTTGGGAGCCAATTCCATAGCTGCAGAGTTCTGTTTTCTGCATTGAACATTTCTGTATAGTTTCTCTGGTAAGATATCTGCCACTGCCAATTTCTATAGGATGCTCTTCAAATTCCCAGCCTAGTCGATAACCAGGCTGTTCTGAAATCCTGTCTTGTTTAGCTTTCTGAGATCAGCCAAGGTCATCTAGGTGCTACCACTGAGTATTATGTGACAACTTCCTTTTCTTAGATAATAATAATAATAATAATAATAATAATAATAATAATAATAATAATAATAATAATAATAATAATAACAACAACAACAACAACAACAAAGTTGGAAGGGACCTTGGAGGTCATCTAGTCCAACCCCCTGCTCAGGCAGGAAACCCTATACCATTTCAGACAAATGGCTGTCCAGTCTCTTCTTAAAAACTTCCAGTGTTGGAGCATTCACAGCTTCTGGAGGCAGGTTGTTCCACTGGTTAATTGTTCTAACTGTCAGGAAGTTTCTCCTTAGTTCAAGGTTGCTTCTCTCCTTGACTAGTTTCCATCCATTGCTTCTTGTCCTGCTCTCGGGTGCTTTGGAGAACAGCCTGGCTCCCTCTTCTTTGTGACAGCCCCTGAGATATTGGAACACTGCTATCATGTCACCCCTCACCCTTCTCTTCATTAAACTACACATACCCAATTCCAGCAGCCGTTCCTTATATGTTTTAGTCTTCAGTCCCCTAATCATCTTTTTTGCTCTTCTCTGTACTCTTTCTAGAGTCTCAACATCTTTTTACATCGTGGTGACCAAAACTGGATGCAGTATTCCAAGTGTGGCCTTACCAAGGCATTGTAAAGTGGTATTAGTACTTCATGCGATCTTGATTCTATCCCTCTGTTAATGCAGCCTAGCACCGTGTTGGCTTTTTTGGCAGCTGCAGCACACGGCTGGCTCATATTTAAGTGATTGTCCACTAGGACTCCGAGTTCCCTCTCACAGTTGCTACTATTGACCAAGGTACCCCCTATACTATACCTGTACATTTGGGTTTTCTTGCCTAAATGTAGAACCTTCCTTTTTTCACCATTGAATTTCATTTTGTTAGATAGCGCCCAGTGTTCGAGTCTGTCCAGATCCTCCTGTATCTTAAGCCTATCTTCTGTAGCATTGGCTATTCCTGCCAGCTTGCTGTCGTCTGCAAATTTGATGAGTTCCCCATTTATCCCTTCATCCAAATTGTTGTTGAAGATGTTGAAGAGCACTGGTATTTGATGTCTTCAGGAACCATCTTGAAAGGGGAATTTGCCAGTTTCACAGCTACTGTACAGGTAGTCCTTCACTTACAATGGCTCCTTTAGTGACCGTTCAAAGTTACAACAGCAATGAAAGAAACTGACTCAGGACCTTTCTTCGCACTTTACACCATTGCAGCATCCCCATGGTAACGTGTTCAAAATTTGGACGCTTGGCAACCAGTTCATATTTATGACATTTGGAGTGCTTGCGGGCTCACGTGATCCCCTTTTGTGACTCGCTGGCAAGGAAAGTCAAGGGGGAACTGGATTCACTTAGCAACAGTGTCACTAACTTAACAACTGTAGTGATTCACTTAACAGCTGGGGTAAGGAAGGTCGTAAAGTGGAGCATAGCAAATCATTTCCACATTGTGAGAAAACAGATGAAAACTGTATGGTCACAAGGAGCGAAGTTTGATTCAAGACAGTCTTCATTGACCTCTTCAGTCCTGAATTCCTAGCTTATAGTAATAGCTGATCCATAAAAAGGCTGATTCTGCCTAACTCTTCAACCCAAAAACTTAAGCAGTGACTGGATCGATCGATCTATCCACAGATGCAATTAATTTCAGGTTGTAGAGATGGCTCAAAGAATACCTCTCTACTGCAAAACCCTCAGAAATGAAAACGGTAGAAAACAGTGTCAAAAAGCTGGCTTCAGAATCTAACTTTCACTCCCTAACATACTGTATGGATTCTGGTTTAGTAGTTAAGGCACCAGGCTGGAAACCAGGAGACTGTGAGTTCTAGTCTAGCCTTAGGTATGAAAGCCAGCTGGGTGACCTTCAGCAAAGTCATTTTCTCTCAGTCCAATTTACCTCACAGAGTTGTTGTTGCTGCTGGGAAAATAGGAGGTGGAAAGGAGTATTAATGTTCTTTGCCTTGAGTTATTTATAAAAATAATGAAGGTGGAATAAAAATAAAAGCAAATATGTAAATATGGGGCGGGGGAAACACTTGGCAAACATGTCAGCCCCCTTTAGTTATTTGAAACACTAGACGCCAGTCATAATTTTATCAAGCCAAAGGAACTAAGTCATGGATTCACATTCATATCACACTATCTTCTTCCCCGTTCTGCCTAAAGCAGGATCCATTGCAACACTATCTCGTCAGATTCTTTTCTCATCTTTACCTCTACCGATCCCTGCCATGAATAACAGGGTTAAATAGACTTTAAATATGGCAACTAACGTCCATATTCAAGTAGCAACCTAGATCCAGTCCATGTGGTTACCAGGAGCGGAGTTCAACTTGGAAACTTTATTGTTACTGATTTAAGAATTCTGGGACACAGGATGTGACCAGTATTAAGAGACAGTAGATCATCCTGAAGATTTGCAGGACACTGTATTCAAACTTCAGATAGTCTTTGACTTACAGCAGTTCATTTAGTGACCCTTCAAAGTTACGACGGCGCTGAAAAAAGTGACTTATGACCATTTTTTCACACTTATGACTCGGTCACAATGTTCTTGGGTTGTGTGATCCCCTTTTGTGACCTTCTGACAAGCAAAATCAAGAGGGAAGCTGGATTCATGTGACAACAATGTCATTAGCTTAACAACTGTAGTCATTCTCTTAACAACGGTGGCAAGAAAAGTCGTAAAACGGGGCAAAATTCACTTAACAAATATCTCACTTAGCAACAGAAATTTTGGGCTCAACTGTGGTCGTAAATCGAGGACCACCTGTCCAGAGACAGGTCACATATCTCAAGTTAAATTTATCATAATTAAAAATTGCATCGATAAAGGAGTTAATGTCCTGAGAAAGCATTTACCAAAAGTCTTTAATTTTATAAGATCATCCTTACAGAAAGCAGCAATTGGTTCTTGAAGAGCGATCCAGTGACTAATTCTTAATCACTTTGGTTGACTTTTCTGCTTGAATTAATTATTATTAATGGATGGAAGGGTTGATCATCCAAACTAATGCCATAGCCAGCATCAAGATCTATATGGTTAATAAATATTACTTTTTAATTTCTTTTTCCAGGAGCGTTTTTATCCTAGCAGCTAGGTGGAACATCCTCCTCATCAGTTTGATTATCTGAGTGATTCTGCTCAAAATGACAACCGTTTTTAAGAGGGTCTATATCAGACTCTTAAAATCCCAAGTGTCAATGCTGCAAACATTGACATGTTTTTGCACTGACAACATAAGAGGCAGCCTTTTGTTTAAACCAGGGGTAGGCAACCTTGGCTCTTTTATGACTCGTGGACTTCAACTCCCAGAATTCCTGAGCCAGCATGGCTCAGCTTGGAAACCTCTCCCTTTCCCCTTAGCATGGCTGGCTCAGGAATTCTGGGAGTTGAAGTCCACAAGTCATAAAAGAGCCAAGATTCCCCACCCCTGCTCTAGACTCATGGACAGATACAGGGGTGGGGAACCTTGGCTCCTTTATGACTTGTGGGCTTCAACTCCCAGAATTCCTGAGCCACCATGGCTCAGCTTGGAAACCTCTCCCTTTCCCCTCAGCATGGCTGGCTCAGGAATTCTGGGAGTTGAAGTCCACAAGTCATAAAAGAGCCATGGTTTAAACTGATTTGCTCTGAATCACAGAAGGGAGGGAAATGTCAAATGGCTATTTTGAGAAGATAAGAAATAGCCGCGCACAGAAAGGGAAGTGAAACTTCATATGTAAAACTAATTGGACAATGTGATTAGTGACGTGTAAACAGGGTGGGAATTGTGTATGATACAATGGGCTTAGGGGAGGAGATTTCAGATTCTGGCATCCATCCATGAGTGCTGATGCTGCGTTTCATTATTAAGACTTTTTAGATAAAAAATGCCTGAATTTTGTTTGAACTGTCTCATTAATCGGAGCCATGACACCAAGTGTGTCAACTGACAGTGTTACAACAGAGCAGTTAAATGTATTTTTTTAGTCCTTAAAAGGACTATGGGGTTGTGTGTGAAGCCAGGAGATCCTCACGGATGTCTGGCTACCAGTCCGTCTGTTACTCATTTAGCACCACCCAGGAGGCACATGTGGCTTAAGGATTCCCATGGACGCGAGTAACTTTGCCCCGACACATATGGGTGATTTACAATAGAATTAGAACGACCCATGGGGTGTGTGCCGACTCTTTGTATAAATGGGGAAAGACACCTTCAGCGCAATGTGATTGCGGGGCTCCCCGACAGACTATCCAACATATTGTGAGGGAATGCACCAATAGAAATTACCCAGGAGATTTTAAGGACTTCCTCTGCGTAACAACAGCAGCTACTGACTGGATTTCCAAACTCGACATTAAACTCTGAAATGTTATTTCTGTTTTCCTCTTAGGTTTTATTACTGCTTCTTTTTTTAAATTGTTTTAACTGTTTTAACTTGTAAATACTTATTTATTTTTATTTATTTTAATTCCATTTATATCCCGCCCTTCTCCGAAGACTCAGGGCGGCTTACAAGCTATGAAGTGCTTTTAATATTGTGTGTGACCAGCCATACACTAAATAATAAATAAATAAGTTAAACGTAGATACTATGCATACTAGTTTATTGCTGGCTAATTTAACCTTGGTTTAATGGGGAGGCGTTCTGGTGTTTTGGGAAGGGAGCTTCATCTGTTGGGCAAATCTTTTGTTAGTTCAAGGTTTCACGTTTTGTGCAAATACAGAAAGGGGTTCAATTGTGAAAGAATGTTCTGGAAGAATAAGAGGCAACTCAGTCCAGATATCATATCAAGAGCTGTGGTAGTGCAGTGGTTAAAATGCAGTATTGCAGACAAACTCTGCCTGGTGCCAAGAGTTTGATCCTGATTGGCTCAAGGTTGACTCAGCCTTCCATCCTTCCAAGGTTGGTAAAATGGGGACCCAGGTTGTTGGGGGCAATATGGTGATGCTGTAAACTGCTTAAAGAGGGCTATAAAGCAGGTAGTAGAATGCTCAATCTGGCAAGATTTTGTCTATTGGTGTGAAACAGTTTAAAAATAACACTCAGCCTGGAAGAATTGCTATGGTACATTCTTGGTTTTGGACCTGACCTTAATTGAGTAACTGTGTTAAACCTGATGTCTGAATGTAACTGTATGTGATATTCCACTGGGTCAAGTGTGAGATAATATAGCACAAATTTATTTGAGAGGAAAGACAACAGGAAGACAGGAACAAGGACTAAAAGATTTTCCTAGTTCCCTTGACATGCAATAATTTAATTTAATATTGTTGTGTGCTTTCTCATACTTTTCAATACATTTTTCCATTTCTTTTATGATTTCCCTTGGCTTGCTTTTCTCCTGCAATAGATAAGAGTGTGAAAACCTAGCAATTTTAGCCTCTAAACTATCAGCATAGACACACACAAGTGCAAACAACAGGAGACAAGATGTTTAAGTGAGTTTTTGAAAGAAAACCTTGGACAACAGCAACAACATTCTTGGAATTACAAGAGTTTTGTGTCTTGGGATCAAATTTAATGGTGGTGGGGAAAGTTCCCTCCCACACCCCTCCCCTAAAGACATTTCCAGTGCCAACTGCTGCACGACAACATTGCATAACTCATATTAACTCCCCAAATCTGCATTCCATGCAAATAGAGAACAAATATACACTTATTTCAAGTAGAACAATTGGACATAGAAGAAATACTGATATTAAATCAGAAAGAATGAATTGTAGAGATGTAAAGAAACAGAAAGTAAAATGGGTCTCTTTTTTTGCATAATAGCGCATATCTCTAGCTCTTCTCATAATAACATGGATTCCCACTTTTTAACCTTTCCTTTCGTGACACAACTTTTCAGTTTACAGTTTATCAATAAAAGAAGCATCTAGAGGAAAAGGTCTGCTCCTTTCCATAGGCAAATCATAAATTGTTCTGGAAATTTCCATCAGTCCTTCTCCCAAGATTGCTGTTATTTCAGACTGAATAATTTTGCCACATTGCAGAATGAGTTGAGAGTTAAATGAAAGATTTCTGAGATAGCTTTATTGAATGTGCCATTTTAGGCAGCCCATCTTTGGAATACAGTACAATATAAAAGTATATTCCACGTAGTGAATGTGGAATAAGATGAGTAAAACACATAAAACCAGACTTCCGCTGGCGGCGCGGCGCCGAAGACAGCCTCCCCTGGCTGCCCGCGGCTCAGCTGTTTGTTTTTTCGCCCGAAACAGCGTCGATCAGCTGTTCGGGCGAAATTGAAGCCCCCTCCTCGGGAGAAGAGGAGGGGGTGAGGCCCCAGGTAGGGGTAGAGTTCTCCGAGGCCGCCTGAGCTTTGAGCTTGGGCGGCTGAAGGATCGAACTCCCCCGAAGCCTGGGTTGCTCCCAGCTGGCCGTCGTCTCTGCTCCGAACTTCCTGGAGCAGAGCCAGGCGTCTGCGAACCATCCCTGCCTGAAGAAAGGACTATGATTTAAAGGAGCAGGCAGAGCGGTACAAGAGGAAAAGGTGAAGAGATGAAGAGGATTATTTTATTTTACTCTCAAGCTTGATGGACTATGCTTAAAACTTAAAGTGAAAGTGCGTCACAATTGTAAGTAAAAGATGGCGGCTAAACCTCCCCCTAGAACTTTTCGGAGTGCTGGAAATTCTCCGGTGCAACAACAATCATTACTGCAGGCGTTGCATTCTCCTGATGTATTGACATCGAAGGATCTTGAAAAACATACCCAGTTAATTTTGGAGTCAATGGGTGTTAAATTTGCACAGATGGAGGAGAAATTGGAGAAATTGGAGCAGAGAATGGAAGAAAGGATGGAGCAGAAACTTAGAGAGATGAAGGTAGACATTTTGTCCTCAGTGCATAAAGTAGCTAAATGTGTGGAGGTGCTGGATGATCAAGTGGAAGACTTGACTCAAAAGAATGCTATATTAGAAGCAAAAGTATTGGAAATTGAAGATTTAAAAGACAAAATGGATAGCGAACAGAGTTTGGCTCAATTTTACCAGATGCAGTTTGCTGTTAGAATTAGAGGCCTAAAAGAGAATATTAAGGAAGATTTAAAGCAGCTGGTTTCTGAGGCTTTTGAGGGGGTATTGAACCATCCAGCATCTGAAATAAAACAAGGCATGGACAAAGTGTTTCGTGTGAATTCGTGGATTGCTAAGCAGAGAAAGTTGCCTAGAGATGTGGTGGTTTATTTTGTAAAAAGGGAAATTAGAGATGAAGTTATACAAGCTGCCTATGATACTAAAGTTGTGATTGCTGGTCAAGAAGTTTTGGTTCTAAAAGAAATTCCTCCAAAGATTTTAAAGAGAAGGAAGGACTTTATATTTCTTGTGCAAGAGCTCAAGCAAAGAGATATAAGGTTCAGATGGGAGATCCCAGCTGGGTTGAGCTTCATGTATGATGGCAAAAGGTACTGTTTGGGTACTGTGAAGCAAGCGCATGATTTTTACAACAATGTTTTAAAAGCAACCCCATCAACACTTCTGGAAGCTGCAGAGGGATCTGGAGAAGGAGAACATCAAGAGGATGAAGATGGACAGATAGACGAGAAGGGTACAGGAGGAGATCAAGCTGCAACTCTTTTGGATGATCCTAGAGAACAGAGGGTGACGCGTGCTGCCTTAAAACGCTCAAAAAAGATTAAAAAATAAGACCAGTAGAAATCTATGGAACTTCCACAATATACTTATAGTCAAGTGGTAGTTGTGTTTTTAAGAGTTTTGGGATGATATGTATGGTAACAGAATGTTCAATTTGGAATTAATGGACAATTTACTACAGAGGAAGAGGAAGAAAGTTTTGTGGGTTAATGCGGGTTAATTTGTGTAAGAACTATCTATTATAGCCTATTTTGGCTAGAGAGTTTAATAGGGATAGGTGCTTGTGATGTGTAAGTGAGAATATGTCTAGGTAATAGTGAATTGTGGAAGAACATAGATGGGAATGATGCTAGTTTTCTTTTATTTTAGTTCTTTATACATATTTAGTATTGTTAAGGATTGGTTTACTCTATATAAGCTAGAGAGTGATGGATTTTAGAGTTTATAATTGTTAGTATATGATTGTTTATGATTGCTTTTTAGATATATACCTTGTATTTTGCTCTGGGAAGTCGGGGGGGGGAGGGGGGAGGAGGGGAAGTAGAGGGGTGGGAGGCAGGGGAGGGAGGAGGGAGAGGGGGAGGGGGGGAGATAGGGGGGAGGTAGGGAGGGGAGGAGGGAGGGGGAAGGGGGGTTTTTCAAAGGAAAATTGTATTTTAAAACTTTTCAATAAAAAAAAAAAAACACATAAAACCAGATTATTCTGCTAGGAGGAAACTAAATTGACTCAGATAAGAGCATTCTTTCTCCGTTGATTGTTCTTTTCTTATAAGGAGATATTATATTTTTGTGCAAACAAAGGAACATTTAAATATGTAGCCTAATACCTGCAGGCTAAAGTCTACATTTCAAGAAGTTATCTTATTCTTCAAGGAGGTATTTGCACAACACGAGATGTGAGCAACCTTGTTTTGACCAGAAGGCTACACTTTCTCTTCCTATCCTCATCAACATTGTAGATAGCGTGGTCCATGATTTTATGACATCATGAAAGTGTCCAAAATGAAAAAAATATATACTTCTTTTGTTTGGTTCTATATTTGTTTGCTATCAGGTAGGTTTGAAGGAAAAAATAGGTACCTTAAACCCACAGAAGGAAACAGACCCATTTTGCATCTTAAAGGTAAAGGTAAAGGTTCCCCTGCACATGCGTGTTAGTCGTTTCCGACTCTAGGGGGCGGTGCTCATTTCCGTTTCAAAGCCGAAGAGCTAGCGCTTGTCTAAGGACATCTCCGTGGTCATGTGGCCGGCATGACTAGACGCCAAAGGCACACGGAACGCTGTTACCTTCCCACCGTAGTGGTCCCTATTTTTCTACTTGCATTTTTACGTGCTTTCGAACTGCTAGGTTGGCAGAAGCTGGGACGAGTAACAGGCGCTCACTCTGCTACACGGCACTCAGGATTTGACCCGCCAAACTGCCGACCTTCTGATTGACAAGCTCAGCGTCCTAACCCACTGAGCCACTGCATCTTAAAGCAGCACCCAAATAAGAAAAAATGGTCTATTAGAGGTGAGGAATCGAGATTTTTGAGGGATGCTACGAACTGCATTAAGTCTCTAAAAATCTTGAGGTGAGTAACAAAGACTGGTTTGAAATGTTCAGCCACACCCACTAGCCAGGACTCTGATGGTTGAAAATGGAAAATACTGTACTCAGGGTCTATGCACGATCCATGTCTTTTACACAGGCTAGTCCAGGGGTCGGCAACGTGAAAAAGCAAGAGCCACTGGGAACCGGTTCCATCACACATAAAAAAATGTGGGAGCCGCACGTGTGCATCCACACACGCGCATGCGCATAAAACAAAATGTTTTGCGCATGCGCAAAATGTTTTTTGCGCATGCGCGTGCGTGGATACACGCGCGTGGTTTAACTTTTTTATGTGGATGCACCTGCACGCCAGCGGCGACGGGTCTCTGTGGTGATGGGTGCTGGGTGGCGGCACCGCCTTCAGCCCGGGCGTCACCGGAGCCACCCCCGGGACCTCCAAACTGCCGCCCGAACACCCGTTTGTAGACCTGCTGGTGCCGGTTTAGAAAGCTGCCGCGACCCGCGGCAGCTTTCTAAACCGGCAGCAGCAGGTCTCCAAACCGCTGTTCGGGCGGAGCTGCGCGTGCACCTCTCCAAAGGTTTGGAGAGGTGCGCGCGCAGCTCCGCCTGAACACCCGTGTCGAGACCTGCCGGTGTTCGGGCGGAGGTGTGATTTGGAGACCTGCTGGTGCCGGTTTAGAAAGCTGCTGCGACCTGCGGCAGCTTTCTAAACCGGCAGCAGCAGGTCTCCAAACCGCTGTTCGGGTGGAGCTGCGCGCGCACCTCTCCAAAGGTTTGGAGAGGTGCGTGCGCAGCTCTGCCCAAACACCCGTGTTGAGACCTGCCGGTGTTCGGGCGGAGGTGCGGTTTGGAGACCTGCTGGTGCCGGTTTAGAAAGCTGCCAGCAGGTCTCCAAACCTCACCTCCGCCCGAACACCAGCAGGTCTCCAAACGGGTGTTCGGGCGGAGGTGCGAGAGAGGTGCACGCGCAGCTCTCCAAACCTTTGGAGTGGTGCATGTGCACCTCTGCCTGTTCGGAGTGGTGCGCGTGCACCTCCGCCCATTCAGAGTGGTGTGCGCGCACCTCCGCCCGTTCGGAGAGGTGCGCATGCACCGGGCGACTGGGAGCCACAGGAGAAGGCTCAAAGAGCCGCATGCGGCTCCGGAGCCGTGGGTTGCCAACTAGTGGGCTAGTCTATCTCGGTAATGGCAGAAATTGAAGAAGAACTAAAGAGCTTCTTGTTGCAGGTGAAGAAGCTTCTTGTTGCAGGTGAAGAATTTAATTTAATTTTAATTTAATTTATTGAGATTTCTATACCGCCCTTCTCCCTAAGGGACTCAGGGCGGTTCACAGGGCATATATAAATAACAGTACAAAAATTAAAAGAAAATTAAACCAATGCCCAATTAAAATACAAGAATGATAAAATAATAAAAACCTATAAAAAACCCATATACCCCCATCAGGCCAGACCCGCTAATTCAAATAAATGGGTCTTCAACCCGCGGCGGAAGGATCGGAGGTCCGATGCCGTCCGGAGCTCAACCGGCAGTTGGTTCCATAATGCCGGAGCACCCACAGAGAAGGCCCTCCCCCTGGGGGCCACCAGTCCACATTCCTTGACCGGAGGCACCCTGAGGAGGCCCTCTCTGTGGGCACGCACAGGGCGGAGGGGAGTTGACGCCGGCAGCAGGTGGTCCTCGAGGTATCGCGGACCCATGCCATGTAGGGACTTAAAGATCATAACCAAGACCTTGAACCTTACCCGGAAGACAACTGGTAACCAATGCAGCTCACGGAGCAAAGGTGTAACATGGGAGTACCGGGAAACTCCCAAGACAACTCTCGCGGCTGCATTCTGTACCAGTTGGAGCCTCCGAGTAGTCTTCAAGGGAAGCCCCATGTAGAGAGCATTACAGTAGTCTAGGCGAGAGGTCACGAGCGCATGAGTGACCATACACAAGGCCTCCCGGTCCAGATAGGGCCGCAACTGGCGCACCAGGCGAACCTGGGCAAAAGCCCCCCTAGTCACGGCCACTATATGATCATCCAGAGTGAGTCGTGAATCTAGGAGGACTCCCAAGTTGCGAGCCCTATCCACAGGGGGTAAAAGCTCACCCCCCATAGAAAGCGATGGAACATCCCGGGTGTCCCGGGATGCCGGAATGTACAGCCACTCAGTCTTGTCAGGGTTGAGTTGAAGTCTGTTCCTCCCCATCCAGACCCGAACCGCCTCCAGGCAACAGGACATCACAGCGAGGGCATCACTGGGGTGGTTTGGGGTCGAAATAAAAAGTTGGGTATCATCGGCATATTGATGATACCCAACTCCAAAACCACGAATGATCTCACCCAGCGGTTTCATGTTGAACAGGAGAGGCGAGAGGAAGTTGGACCATAAGAAAGGCTGAGCACCAAAGAATTGAGGCCTGTTACCTTCCCACCGTAGTGATCCCTATTTTTCTACTTGCATTTTTACGTGCTTTCGAACTGCTAGGTTGGCAGAAGCTGGGACGAGTAACAGGCGCTCACTCTGCTACACGGCACTCAGGATTTGACCCGCCAAACTGCCGACCTTCTGATTGACAAGCTCAGCGTCCTAACCCACTGAGCCACTGCATCTTAAAGCAGCACCCAAATAAGAAAAAATGGTCTATTAGAGGTGAGGAATCGAGATTTTTGAGGGATGCTACGAACTGCATTAAGTCTCTAAAAATCTTGAGGTGAGTAACAAAGACTGGTTTGAAATGTTCAGCTACACCCACTAGCCAGGACTCATGCGGCTCCGGAGCCGCGGGTTGCCGACCACTGGGCTAGTCTATCTCAGTAATGGCAGAAATTGAAGAAGAACAAAAGAGCTTCTTGTTGCAGGTGAAGAAGGAGAGTGCAAAACTTGGGTTGAAACTTAACATTAAGAAAACCAAGATCATGGCATCCAGCCCTCTCACTTCCTGGCAAATAGATGGGGAAGAAATGGAGATAGTGACAGATTTTATTTTCCTGGGCTCCAAGATCACTGCAGATGGGGACTGTAGCCAAGAAATTAAAAGACGCTTGCTCCTGGGGAGGAAAGCCAAATCTAGACAGCACACTAAAAAGCAGAGACGTCCCCCTGTCAACAAAAGTGCGTATAGTCAAGGCTATGGTCTTCCCAGTTGCAATGTATGGCTGTGGAAGTTGGACCATAAGAAAGGCTGAGCACCAAAGAATTGAGGCCTGTTACCTTCCCACTTTGAACTCTGGTGCTGGAGAAGACTCCTGTGAGTTCCTTGGACTGCAAGGCGATCAAACCGGTCAGTCCTAGAGGAGATCAATCCTGACTGCTCTTTAGAAGGCCAGATCCTGAAGCTAAAACTCAAATACTTTGGCCACCTGATGAGAAGGAAGGACTCACGGGAGAAGAGCCTAATGCTGGGAAAGATTGAGGGCAATAGAAGAAGGGGACGACAGAGAATGAGGTGGCTGGATGGAGTCACTGAAGCAGTAGGCGTGAGCTTAAATGGACTCCAGAAGATGGTAGAGGACAGGAAGGCCTGGAGGAATGTTGTCCATAGGGCCGCGATGGGTCGGACACGACTTCGCAGCTAACAACAACAAAAGTCTATCTCGGAATTTTGGGAACTGTAGCCCAGGGGTCTCCAAACTTGGCAACATCAAGGCTTGTGGACTTCAGCTCCCAGAATTCCTCAGCCACCTATGCTGGCTGGGCAATTCTGGGAGCTGAAGTCTACAGATCTTAAAGTTGCCAGGTTTGGAGACCCCCTGCTGTAGTCCAATACAGGTAGTCCTCAACTTGCAACAGTTCATTTAGTGACTGTTCAAAGTTACAACGGCACTGGGAAAAATGTCTTATGACCCTTTTTCACCCTTGTAGCCTTTGCAGCCTCCCCATGGTCATGTGATCAGAATTCAGATGCTTGGCAACTGGTTCATACTGATGACCGTTGCTGTGTCCCAAGGTCATGTGTTCACTTTCTGCAACCTTTTCACAAGCAAAGTCAATGGGGAAGCCAGATTCACTTAACAGTCGTGTTACCAATTTATCAGCTGCAGTGATTTACTTAATAACTGTGGTATAAGAAAGTTTGTAAAACAGAGCAAAATTCACTTAACTAATGTCCCACTTAGCAACTGAAACGTTGGGCTCAATTGTGGTTGTAAGTCAAGGACAACCTGTACAATCAAAGGTCAGCAGTTTAGGAAAGGTGAGAATGGATCTATTTCAACTATGCACTTAATCTGTCACCTACTGTTCTTCTTACAACCCTGGAGGATTGTAGGAGAGTGTTTTGCATTTAAATGGGAGGAGCTTCCATTGTACATTGTGGCTGTCATCTTGACCATATCCATGGTGGCGCAGTGGTTAGAATGCAGTACTGCAGGCTACGTCTGCTGACTGCCAGCTGCCAGCAGTTTGGCAGTTCGATTCTTACTGGCTCAAGGTTGACTCAGCCTTCCATCCTTCCGAGGTCGGTAAAATGAGAACCCAGATTGTTGGGGGGGGGGCAATAGGCTGAATCTGTAAACTGCTTAGAGAGGGCTGTAAAGCACTGTGAAGCGGTATATAAGTCTAAGTGCTATTGTTATTGCTATCCTGTGGATACCATCTTGGCTGTTGGGAAGAAACATGTTTGTTTGTTTTTCTTCCTAATTTAGAATATTTATTTCAGTGGCAGTTATTTTGTTTGCTCGGTCCATCCAAGGTGGTGACTTAAGTAAGTTCCAAGTGCTAAATTGACAACCTGAAGCACTACTGTCTACTCATGCATTTATTTATTTTGCAAAGAAGCCAATCTGGAAATTGCTCATTTTTCCCCTGTAGGAAACTAACTCAGAGTACTGTGCAAGCATCTAAAATGGCTGACTCACGACTTCTCCCTTTACTCTTTAGACTTTACTAATTTGTAACAAGACTTTTTTAAATGAATATTTAATTGACACAAACATGCTGATGACTACTACACTTAGCATAAAGACAGATGTCGAATACTGCACAGATATCAAGTATTGTGGGGCCATCAATTCCCAGAATTCCCCAAACATCTTGTGGCCCCAGAGCTGCAAATGACCCTCAAATTTCATAATCTATATTTTATGGATAATTTACCCCACCTTTATTATTTTTATAAATAACTCAAGATGGCGAACATATCCCTCGCTTCATCACACTTCCCATCTTTTAAGTTCAATTGATCATGTTGTAATTTCTTTTTTTGATTGAGGAGGAGGAGGAGAATGGTGTTGATTTACCTTCTTGCCTCCCCTTTGAAACTGGAAGGAGGAGGAGGAGGAGGAGAGGTGGAGAGGAGGAAAAGGAGGCGGAGGAGAAGGAGAAGAAGAAGGAGGAGGAGGAGGAGGAGAGGAGGAGAAGGAGGTAAAAGAGAGGAGGAGGAAGAGAAGGAGGAGGAGGAAGAGGAGGAGGAGGAGGAGGAAGAAGAAGAGGAGGAAAGGAGGAGAAGGAGGAAAAGGAGAGGAGGAGGAGAGGAAGAGAGGAGGAGAAGGAGAAGAAGGAGGAGGAGGAAGAGGAGCCTCACTTTATCTTCATGCGAACTAGGGAGGGTCTTGCCTGAGATGCTTTCTTGTTCTTTTCTTGGCTTGGGCTGAAGTCCATCTTATCTGACTGTTGTCTCGATAGCTTTCCTCCTGTCCTTCAAGGACAATCTCCATGCCCTCTCTATTCAATAATCAAGTTAAATGCGTTGAATTAACTGTCTTATCCTAATTACATCAACCTCTCCCACCCGGTCAGGCAGGGAGGCTATGCTGCAGATCTCCTCGGTTAAAGAATTTCAGTTGGTGGAATCCAAGAAGAGACTGTTCTCTTCCATCATTTCCACTCTTTGAAATAACTTACCTCTCTTTTTATTTTATTTTTTTCTGGCCTTCTGGAAGAGTGTCAAACTTGGCACAGGGTTTTAAGTGTGGTGGGCAAAGAGTCAGCAAAATTGAGAATCTCTGGTGTGCAGGAAGAAGGTCGTGACAGACCCTCCCTAGCAGTTGTTTTTTTAATCCCATTTATATCCCGCCCTTTTCCGAAGACTCAGGGCGGCTTACAATTTAAGCACAAACCAATGTGCTTAGCAATAGCCTTCATTCTATGTATATGCCTGCTTATTAGGGCTTTCGGGGGGGCCCCCAAGCGGCATTATTACAAAGTCAGCTTAATTGCCCCCAACAATCTGGGTCCTCATTTTATCTACCTCGGAAGAATGGAAGGCTGAGTCAACCTTGAGCCTGGTGGGATGCGAACCTGCACTAATTGCAGGCAGCTGGTGTTACTTAAGGAGGCATTAGCCCATGCAGATTGTTGATTTAGTTTGGCAAGATTCTGTCTATAGGCAAACAACAATAAAGAAACTACGCAGAAGTAACTTCTCGCTTGTCATTCTTGGATCCTTGGGCCTATAACGCTAAAAGTGATATGCAACCCTGGGGGTGGTTGGTGGTTTGAGGGCATTCCCTTTGTCTTTTTAAACTTTGTAACCCCTTGCTTTTAATTCTGTTCTTATTTTAATTGTATTTATTGTAATCCACCCAGAGTCACTTAGGTGAGATGGGCAGGGTAGTAATTTGATAAACAAACAAACAAACCACCAGACACACAAACACTCCCAACGTATCTGGGCCTTCCAACCTCTAAATAAGGAAATAAGGTTTCTGGACAAAGACCCCCAGCAGTGTCTCCAGCTACCTTGCAAGCCAGGATGACCTATGGGGGGGGGGGGAAGGGGGTCTTTTTAAGGGAAAGCACGGAGGAGGATCCTACACTTCCTTTAGAGAGGAAAGGAAGAAAGGGTGCTTATTCACTACTCAGGGGCTCTCGGGAAGAAACGGAAACTCTGCCCATGCCCAGAGGCAGCCAACTCTGAACTGCCTTAAGGTTTGCAAACCGAGGGGGGGGGGGAAGAGAGAGATAGGGTGGTGGTGGGAGCGACGCGTATTGCCCTCCCGCCACGACGATTTCAATGCCAGCCTTCAGCGCTTCTCGCAAGGACCAGCCCTGGTCTTCTTCTCTCCCTCTTCCCCCGGCGGCGAGGCTCGAGAAAGCCGGCAGGCGTTCCCGAAATTCTCCTTCCCGTAAGGAACGGAGGAGCGGGGGGGTGGTGGTGGGTGGGAGTGGGGGGGGAAGGCGGAGGTGTGTGTGTGGGGGGGGGGGGGAAAGCGCGAGAGGCAGCGCCAGCCAGGCAGATGATGCCCGCTTCGGCGCTCTGCAGTCAAAGCAGCAGCAGCAGCAGCCACAGCACCAGCCGGCTGCAACCGAGCGCGCGCCGGTCTGCCGAACGGTCCCCGGATGGCGCGCGCTCCGCTCTGCTCGGTTCAGCTCCTGGCGGAGGGAGGGGGGAAAGCGGGAGGGAGGGAGGGAGGAGAGGGAGGTCGCCTCCATCTCGGTCCAGCGGCAGCGCGAGGAGGAGGAGGAGGAGGAGGAGGAAGAGGGGGAGGGAGGGGGTGGAGGAGGAGGGAGGAGGAGGAGGAGGAGGAGGGGTCGCGGTGGCGAGGAAACGAAATGAAGGGGCCGAGGAGGAAACCCGAAAGAGTTCGCTTGAAAAAGAGCGAGGCAGAGTTCTAAAGGCAGCGCCGGCAGCGGAGTTGGCTCGCTGCCCATCCTCGCTTTCCCTCCCTCCCACTTCTTTTTTTTTTCCCTTCTCCCCCTTTTGGCCTGGCAAATACTCTTCGTAACCAGCCTAACCTTAATCCACCTTCAGGCTTTTCTCCCGCCTTCCTTCCTTCTTTTCTTCCTTTCTTCCCTTCTTCTTCTTCTTCTTCTTCTTCTTCTTCTTCTTCTTCTTCTTCTTCTTCTTCTTCTTCTTCTTCTTCTTATTATTATTATTATTATTATTATTATTATTATTATTATTATTATTCCTTTCTCTCTCTTTCTCTCTCCCTCTTTCTTTTTTACCCTGGTGCCCGATCCCCTGGGAAGAGGAGGAGGAGGAGGAGGAGGAGGAGGAGGAGGTCACCCCTGAGCATCAGAGGCGGCAAGATTTCCCAGCACAACTCCCCGAAGCCGGGAAGGACTCTTTCTGCCTTGCCTGTATGTGATTGCACCTGGCGGCTGCCAAGAAAGGGACAAGGGGGTCTCCTGGCTTTCTCAGGGAACCTCGGCCAGCCCTTCACCTGTCAGCCTCAGGGGAGTTGGAAACCGGCAGAGCGAGAATGTATCAGGGCCATATGCAGGTAAGTCACCTCCGGAGCTGCCTTTGCTAGGTGCAGCGTGGTCAAGTTTTAGGTTTTTTTGTGTGTGTTTTTGGGGGGGGGCAGCTGGAGGCTTGGCTGGGACCCCTCATTGGATGTGGGGGGGGACATGGGTCTTTGCCTGCCACAACAGGTGGATGGGTCCAAGAGCCTCATTCGCAGCTGGGAACTTCAGGAGGAACTTTGAGGATCCAACCTGGCTCTGGGGTTTGACCTTTCCAACAGTTCGGTCCTCTCCCAGGTTCAGGGAAGCCTGTGGGCATCGAAGATCCTCACCCTGGATGAACGGTCTTGAAGTACTGCGTGTGTCAACTGAAGGGCAGGCGATAAGCGGGTTCTTGTTTTTAAGAGGCTCTGAAAGATCTGCTGGGGATCTCACACACACACCCCACCCCCCAAATCCTTCCTGCGCTGTGAGCTTTTTTTTTTTTTTTGCCCTCTTTGGGAACGTTTCCTTGGTCTCTCTTATGGCCAAGGAGATGTTCTATGGGGCTCCTCAAAAAAAATATGCATCCGGTATCCACCACCTGGAATTGTTATGACTGCCTTCTCACGGTCATTTCCAAGTCCTTTTCCATCTTCCTTTCCGGCCTGGCTTTCCCAAACCCCCAAATCCGGGCAGTTTTTTTTTGTAAGCTTTAGAATTTCAAACTCCTCTCTTCAGCATTTATGGATGTAGCCTCCTGGCTTCTGTTGATGCAAATACAGGTATGGCATTGATGCTTTTTTTTTTTTCTTTCTTGGTACATAGTGGAATTATGACTTTAACCTTGACTCTCTTCATTCTCTCTTCACGTGGTCCTTCTCCTTTAAAGAAAACCGGTGTTATTGTGGGAGGAAACTTCATATTATGGACCGATGACATCTCTGCAGCTCTTTTCTTTCTTTCTTTTTTCACATGCCAGAGAAATCTGATTCCCTATCTCAGATTTCTCCCTCTAGAATATTTCTATCTTCTAATGTAGGAAGAGTGCTGACTGGGGTCTAGCATGTGCAAATAGAAAAAGCATTTGTATAGAGAAATCCCTGGAATGCAATATATATATCCCCATTTTATGATTTCCTGTGTTTTGGGGTGATTGATCAACCCTTACAGATGTCACTGTCAACTGCAGAGGTGCATATATCACATGACAAGTCAAGTTAAATGGACATCCTGACTCAGCAATTCTTGCTTACTGAAACTAAATGCTTTTCAAACTCCTCTTTTTTTTTGCGTCCCTAACTTTGTATCTCAACAATATCTAGTGAAGAGGTCTGTAGCAGGTAAATCAGAAAACCCTTATAACAAAAGAGAAGAAATAAACGTTAACCTCAGGCAACTTAAATGCTCCCTCCTTGCAGCATAAACCCTATTGTCTGAAACCCCATTACAAGCTAAATGAATCCTGAAAGTTAAGTACAGTGTTATGCTCTGACAGCTAAAATCTTGTGTAGGATTGTTTGAAATTAACCCAGGTAATTTCGGTGCCCACCACCAGGCTCCAAAATTTATTTTTCCTTATTGATTTCAGCAGGAATCATTCTATCATCGGCACTGGAGTTACAAATTGGATTCAGTATATTTTCTTTTTCTGATTTATTTATGAGATCAATATCAGGACACTTTGCATTCTGCTATTGTCTAAATGCAACCTAAAGTTAACTGGTGTGTTTTTAAAATTCATATTACCATATCTACCCAAATACAAAGGTTCTATGTTTCTTTTCCAAAATTTGCATTTGGGAGATAGACCCGAAAAATAGATGAAATACAATAGCTGCTGTTTTAAATTTTAAGCAGTTCAGTTCTCTGAGGCATTTATTTAATCTCTAGAGAGCTAAATTACTTAAAAATCTTGGAACCGTTTGCTGGAATCAAAATGCCCACTGCTAATTTTAATAAATATATAAAATGCATTGTGTCAAGCTTGTGAAAAGTGCTGCTTAGTACATGTATTTGGAAATTTGTGGAGAAATTTGAATATTTTCATTCCAAGCAAGTATGTGAATTATCACAACTGATAATTGTGATAGGAATAATACATCAGAACTTTTGTTCAATCATCATTTTTAAAATGGCTTATTTATATAATACTATTAATTGATGTGATGGTGTCCTTGGATTGTATATCATTAATCTAATGATAATAGGTTTAATTAATTATTTGGTTTCACAAACTTTCAATGTATTCTATTATTTTTCATTACAAATCTGCAAAGATCTTATTTGGCCCAGGTTTTTTTTTTCATTCACCAGATACACATTTTCTGTCTTTAACATTTATCCTTTGTCCAGTTCTCTGATTCTGCCCTCAACTTTGGGCCAACTCTATATCTTTTTCTGTTGTTTCTTTCTTTTTCTTACATTTTTTCCCAGTTAAGTTTATCTTGACTAGTTCCCGGTTTGGGTAGGACATTAACAAATTGGAAAAGTTGGAATAACAAAATTTTAAAAAACAACAATTTTTTTAAAAAAATCACCTTCATTCTTTCAATCCCCCCTCCAAACCTGTCTGCCATGTAACAGGTTTTGCAAAAACAGCAACCTGCTGTGTGGTCTAGAAATAGTTTGCCCGGTGCCAATTCTGCCTCTTCTTTCAAATGATAGTGTAAATCTAATTAATCGAATAGCAGAGAGATAGAATTAAAAGTTGCTTTTGGATTATTAGAATATTAGGAAGAAAACTTGCTTTCTAGAGCTCTTTTGCATCGGATTTGAGATTCTTAGGAATGCTGTGACATGCTCAAATAAAACGAATAGATGCTTTAGGTACAAAAAATGGGTTGTTTTTTTTTCTGAGTTCACTGCTCCTCTATGTAACTCTGTTGGTCAGTCAACAAAATTGGTTCAGAAAGTTCTCTTGTTTTTTTTTTCTGTCTCTGATAGTATTTGTTTTCAGATTCCTCTATGAATGAATGCTGCAGGCTATTTTAAAAGCAGAAATCTCGTAAGGGAATTTGCAGATGAGCTAGACACAGTTGTGTTACCAACTGGCTACCAGACTTTTAAAGCCTTTGAGGAGAATCAACCCACCTAAAAATATTCACTGTGCAGTCCCATGAACCTACATGTGAGAATATGCTTTTATTGAACACAGTGGGACACTGCCGAATAAGCATGCTTAACACTGAACTATTTTCATTTCCCTTTAATTCCTTCCATCGTACCCGATCTTGAGTTCTACCATATTCAGTTTTGGGAGCAGACTTTAAGAAACCTGCAAACAAATGGGAGATTGAAATAGCTGGAGATGTTTAACCTTGGAAAGAGAAGAGATATGATCATTTCTTCAACTATTTGAAAGAGAAGCAGACCAAAGAAGTCCGAGATTATTTATTATTTATCAAGAACGCAGGACACAGAATAATGCTATTGGCAGACGTATCCTGGCTGAATGTTAGGGAAAACTCGTCAGTAGAAAATCAATGGAACCAATGATCTGGGGGATAACAGCCATGTCTTTCTTTCAGTCTTGAAGCACAAACCCATTTGCTTCAAATAATCATAATTTTTCACAAGCTGCCCCTATCTCCCTACCTACCGGAACAATTTATATAACTTCCCAACTTGTAAAGTGCAACTCTGGGCAGCTAAGATAGTATTAAACCCCATATATAAGCAATAGACAGCAGAAAGACACGACAGTTTTGGAATTAGCCAAGATCTTCGCCCCTGGGATGAAGCTATTTTTTATCATGGCTTTCTTCATAGTGCCACCTATCAGCTCTTGGTGTGGATAAAAGGGTATATTGCATCTAATTAAAACAGTACTGACTTTTGCGTAGACTTAATGTGTTTGGGAATAGGCAACAGTATTAGAGTGAAAGAGTTGTCCAAACTGGGCCATTTTCTATGAAAAAGATGCCCAAGTAGTTATGTTTCTGAGGGGGTTCCCTTAATGCTCTCTGAGCTTGGTTGTTTTCTTGCAGATGTTTCATCATCCAAACTAGGTAACATCATCACAGTTCTAGGTTGCTTCTCTCCTTGGTTAGTTTCCCACCATTGTTTCTTGTCTTGTCTTTTGGTGCTTTGGAAAATAGTTTGGCCCCCTTCGTCTTTGTACAAGCCCCTCAAATATTGGAACAGTGGTATCATGTCTCTCCTAGTCCTCTTCCCCAGATTAGACATACCCAATCCTTGTAACCATTCTTCGTATGTTTTTACCTCCGGTCCTCTGATCATTTTTGTTGCTCTTGTCTGCTCTCTTTCTCCACGAACTTTTTCCAGTACACCCTTTGCCTAACTAATCTTACACCTGTGCATTTTCTCCCTAGTAAAAGTTTATGTATGTACACACATAGATACGCTGGAGATCGACAAAAGTGGTAGCTCTCAAATAGATATCAGCAAGTGAGCTCTTAAAGCTTTGAAGCTAAGATCTCGAGTAATAAGAGACATTCTGGTTTCAGATTGTTAATTTTTAAAACTCTCTGCATCACCCTGTGTGATTGCATCTGGCATCTTTTCGCTTTGTCAGAAGTCCACCCTGCATGACAAAATGCCTCTGGCATCATCTTGACTTTTTGACTCTCTTGAGCCTCTTGCCCCCAATATTTCTCACCTGACCTTGGCAAAAAAAACGGTCGTCCATTTCAGCCATCACAGAAAAGCCTCAGAGGACCACAAAAGGAGAAAGCAGGTCCCTAGGTTGCCTATACAGAGTTTTTTATGCATGTATATATTGTGCTGAAGCCCTAAAAGGGAGGAAGAGTAGGAGAAAAATGCTGCTAATTAAAACACACACACACATCTAATAATCCACAGAGCAAAAAGAAAAAAAAACACTTTCTGTAGAGGCCTTTCAAATTGATAAATGTATCTGAACAAGAAAATCATAAATATGCTCATGTCTGTTAAAAGCCAAATAGGGTTACAATTGTGAAAAAAAATCAGCTTGCTTTATTAATGATTGGTCTGTGAGCTAATCATTGTTGCAGTTGTCACACACTTTTTCTTACTGGGTGCTAAATAGATTATCAACGCAATGCTACTGGAACTGATGGCATTTCCTCCAAGCATTACCTTGATCTTAATGTGATTTAAAAAATTATAGGTAAAAAATGTCCCCTTCCTTCCTTTCCTTTGCAGTCTTCCAAATACTTTTTATAAGGGATGCGGTGGCTCAGTGGGTTAGGACGCTGAGTTTGTCGATCAAAAGGTTGGCAGTTTGGCGGGTCGAATCCCGAGTGCCGCGTAACAGAGTGAGCGCCTGTTACTCATCCCAGCTTCTGCGAACCTAGCAGTTTGAAAGCACGTAAAAATGCAAGTAGAAAAATAGGGACCACTAGGTGGGAAGGTAACAGCGTTCTGTGTGCCTTTGGCGTCCAGTCATGCCGGCCACATGACCACGGAGATGTCCTCGGACAAGCGCTGGCTCTTCGGCTTTGAAACGGAGATGAGCACTGGCCCCTAGAGTTGGAAACGACTAGCACGCATGTGCGGGGGAACCTTTACCTAAATACTTTTTAAAGAATAAGATGAGCTTCTGAATGGCTGGGTTCAGACAATCTAGGTCAGGGGTGTCAAACTCAATTTCATTGAGGGCCGCATCAGCATTGCGGTTGCCCTCAAGGGACCGGGTGGGTGTGGCCTGGGTGGGCATGGCCTACCGGGTGGGTGTGGCTAGAGTGCGTATGGCCTACTGGGTGGGCATGGCCAACTCTACATCGTTGGCATCAAGGGTGCCTATGGGGGCCCGGGCAGGAATGGGACAGATCTGAGGGTCTCTGGCCGAAGGAGGGTCTCTGGGCCAGGGCCAAGGCAGTGGGGGCCATTCCCTCACTGTTTCCAGGATGGCTTCGTGGGCCACATGAAACCACTTCGCGGGCCGGATCTGGCCCCCGGGCCTTGTGTTTGACATGTCTGATCTAGGTAAAC
This sequence comes from Vipera ursinii, assembly GCF_947247035.1. Lineage (NCBI taxonomy): Eukaryota > Metazoa > Chordata > Lepidosauria > Squamata > Viperidae > Vipera > Vipera ursinii. The sequence continues at coordinate 10,733,118 of NC_139518.1, forward strand.
CGGGCCAATTCGGGATCCAGTGGCTGCACTTACACATGTTCATCTTGATTAATGTTAATGTTTATTTATTTAAGCATGTTGTGTTAATCCAGCCAAACTTGGAGAATAGCACAGAGACAACTGCTAGAAAAGGAGGAAGAGTGGAAAAAAAATCCCATTCGATCCATACAGTTTTAAAGACTCACTGCTGAAATTTTGTTCCTCTATTGAAGCTTTATTGAGGTATATGCAGATAGTCCTTGACTTACAGCCCCAACTGAGCCCAGCATTTCTGTTGCTAAGCGAGACATTTGTTAAGTGAGCTTTGCCCTATTTTATGACCCTTCTTGCCACAGTTGTTAAGTGAATCAGTGCAGTTGTTAAGTTTGTAACGTGGTTGTTTAAGTGAACCTGATTTCCTCATTGACTTGGCTTGTCAGAGGGTCACGAAAGAGACATTTTTTTGTGGAGGGAACACTGCAAACCTCATAAATATGAATGAATTGCAGCTAAATTTTGATCACGTGACCCACGGGGATGCTGCAATGGTTGTAAGTGTGAAAAACGGTCCTAGGTCATTTTTTTTCAGTGCCGTTGTAATTTCAAACTGTCACTAAGGACTGTTGTAAGTCTAGGACTACCCGTACAGAAGCAAGGAGAACAAAAAATAAATGACTGTAAGCACTCACCTCAGCTAACCACCCAAGGAAGCAGAACTCTTGAAACAGGCATTGTCTCAAAAGGAAACTTTTGTTAGGGGTTAGTGGCAGTAGGGAAGTCAAGGCGGGATCTGGGGGAAATCCTGTTCAAACGGTATAGTTAAACCAGCAACCTTCCTCCTCCAATCCAGAGTCATAATGTCCACTTGAAAGCCAGCCAATCCACAGGTGGCACGATGTGTGGGTAACTGGCACAGTTGGCACGCATCTCAAGGTCTTCTCCAATTTCGTTTCTCTGCAGCCATCTCCCATTCCTTTCTCCAGTGGATAGAGGCAGGAGAGGAAAGGTAGAGAACAAAAAGTTATCCCAGGCGAAATCAGATATTCGCCCTCCCCCCCCCCCCAAAATGTCAGGGCCCCAAAACAAGAGCACCAAATTATATATGCAAGGAAAACAAGAAGGGTTTGGGGCCCTGACAATTACATTTATATCAATGAGTTTTAAACCATCACATTTTGGAGCTCTGTATTCTCCAGCACGATCCTCCATTGTGTTGGGCATTAGAGTCTTTTGTGTACTCAGTACTTCAGTGTGCCTTTTATTAAATCCTTATATCTAAATTATTAATATTTAAAAGATTATATTTGCTTCAATAAGACTTTTTTCCAACATAGCAGCATTTGAACATAATGTGCACCCCTATAGAGATGTACTGTATGCACTCGAGTATTACACTCTTTTTAGTTATAAAACTCTGAAACTTTGTGATTATTATTTATTTATTTATTTATTTATTTATTTATTTATTTATTTTAATTCCATTTATATCCCGCCCTTCTCCGAAGACTCAGGGCGGCTTACAAGTTTAACAGTAGCCTTCATTCTATGTATATGCCTGCTTATTAGGGCTTTCACACACACCCCAAGCGGCATTATTACAAAGTCAGCTTAATTGCCCCCAACAATCTGGGTCCTCATTTTACCTACCTCGGAAGGATGGAAGGCTGAGTCAACCTTGAGCCTGGTGGGACTCGAACCTGCACTAATTGCAGGCAGCTGGTGTTACTTAAGGAGGCATTAGCCCACTGCTCCACCAAGGCTCTATTCAGATTAGAGTCTATTCAGTTCGTAGAGCAGTTATATAGATATTGTTAATGTCAAATGAACTTTGTTCTATCTACTATTTTCATTTTGTCTCTTTATTCTTCCTTTCTGGCCCCGATCAACAATCCTAAGTAAGATATATATTGCAGCTATCTACTCTTCATTCAGATATGCTCTTGATCTGCATTCAGACTTCATATTTTGGAATTTCCAAAAGGTGTTATAGAATATTACAAATAAGATTAATCTTTGTAATTCCTTTTTACTTCAGCAAGGATCGCAGGTCCAACTGGCCAAAGAAAGCTCAGGGTCATATTGGTTGGAAACATGTGGAAGAGGCCTTCATCCTGCAGTGGATAGACAGTGGATAGAATGATGAATGTTAAATTCGTTCTCTATTGCATGTGTGGTTTACCAAATAATCTGATTGACGCAGAGGATTTTCAACCAAACCACAGGTCAAATATGTTTGCAGTCCCAAGAATAATAATTTCTGACTTTGGTTTCCATGTCAAATTAAGATTGAAGCAAGAAATTAAGATGTGTATAGGAGCAGCAGGGGACTGAAAAAGAGAAAACTCATGGCCTGTGGTTTTCCCTTAATCTCTGGTTCAGAAACGTAACGTTTGAATGCTGCTCTTGATGATAATGCAAGCCGTAATTAAAGACCTTTGGAATATAAGCCTGCTCTTACAAGTCATGAAATTCATCCCTTGGGCTTAGCTTTTGCCGATTGTGACATATCTTCAGGGCTTCATTTTAAACTCTAAATATAACTGATTTGTTATAACTGGCTAAGTAACTGGATCTGTCCAGAAAGCTCTGGATGCTACTTAATGTCTGTGAGCTGGGAGAGAAGCTGAAATTGACTTGGCCTTTGGAGAAATTGTTGCTCCATTCTTTTCAACTGAATGAATGTTTCCCTCTGCTAGCCAATAATACCGTACACTAGGAGATAAAAGAAAAATCTTCCAGTTCATTTTTCTAGGACACAGCGTAGCTATTTAAATACCTGTTTTGATAGCCAAGTAGATGGAATTGTGCAGCTTGCCAGCTTGTGTGGGTCTGCTTAAATTATTTTTTCTTCTACATCTGTTTGTTATTTCTTCTGTGTTTTCAATTTCTTCCCCTTTTATAGTCTTAGTAAGACCACACTTGGAATCCTGCAACCACTTTTGGTCACCATATTATAAAAAAGATGTAGGGACTCTGAAAAGAGTGCAGAAAAGAGCAACAAAGGTGGCTAGGGAGCTGGAGGCTAAAACATGAAGAACGGTTGCAGGAATTGGATCTGTCTAGTGAAAAGAAGGATTAAGGGTGACATGATAGCAGTCGTCCAATATCAGAGGGGCTGCCATAAACAAGAGGACGTCAACCTATATTCCAAAGCACCTGAATGTATGGAAACTACTCTAGGAGAGAAGCAACCTGGAATTAAGGTGAAACTTCCTAACAATGAGAACAATTAACCACAACATCTGGAGGCAAACCGTTCCACTGATTAATTGTTCTAACTGTCAGGAAGTTTCTCTTTAGTTCTAGGACTCTCCTTGGTTAGTTTCCATCCATTGTTTTTTATTTGGTTTCATTTCTTTATTGTATTTATTAATAAAAAGCAACTCTGGGCAGCGTATGACAATCCAATAAAACAACTAGTATATAAAGCACACAAAATGTAAAAATCCACATTAAAAGTTGCATATTTCATACACTCACAACATAAGATAAAATTATTTTTTTAACTTACTCTACATGGTTGAAAATGATTAATATGGCATGACACCCAAACCTGTGATGGCACTTAGGCTGCTTTACATTTAATAAATCAATAATAAGCAGGTTCTGCCTGAGTTCCTAGGGATTCTATTTCTTTTGGAAAACTCAAGACTTTTGTTATGTGAACTTGGAAATAGAGGATTAAGAGCAAGTTTTTCTTTTACATCAGATTTCCCAAGAGAAGAAGTCTTCCAAAGGCATCTTCCAGAGGAACTTTCAAAGCCATCCTCTTTATCTTCCTACACTTGAAGCTGAGTGGGATGGAGAGTGAGTTTGTCAAAAGATATGTTGGAAATGCCTTCTCGATATTTTACTCTGGTTCCATGCCTTTTGCATTTAATTTCCCTACCAAAATATATTTGTGCCCATCAACTTTGCCCTTTTTAAGCTGCAAATTTTCTGCTTTTGCTTCTTTAAACATCCCTTGTTGAGCCTTATACGCTGCTTCATTTCTTTATAATAACTTTATAAGCTTTCCAAGTGGATAGAAACTCCTGGTGGCCTTTTTCTTTAGAGGAGAAGTAGTAGAAGCTTTCCAGGATCTCTCTAAAAGTATCTTTCCAGTATCTTTTTATAAAAATATTTTTTTTGAACATTCCAGGTACATCATCTACATTATGTCATGGTTCCGATAAATGAGTCAGTTCAAACAAAATGCATGTGAAATCAAAACTTCCTGATTCATACTGCAGTTTCTTAGTGGGCCAAATTTAGATTACTATATAGGTAGAAGAACAGCAGTGCAGATCCTTCTGGGAGAGATGTGTGGGCTTCAGCTCCCAGAATTCATCAGCCAGCCATTAATTTCCCATGCTGCCTGCGGAATTCTGGGACTGGAACTTCACATGCTAGATTTGCCAAGTTTGAGAAAGTGTAATAATCATAAATCTTTGGAAAATGTCCACGTCCGTACTGTAACTTTCTCAGATCAGCTAACAATGACAAGAATTTGAATCCCAGCCTATCTGATAATGCTATGGTAGCAGATGTTGACAGAATCACACAGTCATTAATAAGAGCCTGTCTGAAACGGCGCTGCTTAGGGAATTGTAAGATAAGAGAGAGCATAGCCCCCAACTGCATAATGGGTGGAGAAAGAAGCTTGGAAGGGACCCTACCTAGCTTCTCAGACTGCAAAAAGCGACAGAGGAAGATTTGCACTTTCAGACTTGCAAGATTCTGTTAATGTAGACTTACAATAAAGTAGAATTAGCTCACCTGGTCATGTTTCCTGTCTGGTCTAGCTGGGAACGCTGACACTGGGTATTGCCCGTAAGAACACTCTTGCTTCAAAAAGATAAGTATACAAAATTGCACAAGCTCATTTCTAAATGCAATCTCGCCTTGAGAGGATACAGGGTAAAAAATATATAGATGCAAGCAAGTCTGGGAAAAATTACTCTTTTTTTGGTTTTTGATGTACTGTTCGCAAACTGTAATTGCTGTAATAGCTGGGATACAGAAATGTCATATGGTGGAATTTTTTTTAAATTTTGGACTGTTTTGGGAGGCGATGCTGGATGTTGCCGGTGGTTTGGTGGGGGTTGTTTGCTTTTTGGGGGGGAGAAATGGTTTGTTTTGCTATGCATCTTTTTCATTACCCAGAAGTTTCATAGATCCCAATTTTAATAACTTGCAATTGAAGAGGTTTTTTTTTTTGTTTCCTTATAGCTTTTTCTGTTGGGGTTTAACGGAAACACTAGAAGCAGTGGTGGGATTCAAATAGGTGAAGAACCGGTTCTCTGTGTGGATGCCGCTTCCAGAAGTCCATTCTGGGCCTGGGCAGCAGAAAATTAGCTACCGGTTCTGCCGAAGTGGTGCAAACTGGCTGAATCCCACCACTGACTAGAAGGCAAGGACAATGCAAACTGGTCAAGAAACGATTATGCAATGAAAGACTGGGCGTTTTTGGCCAACTCATCTTTACAAAGAATAGCAAGCCAGTAGATTTTCATTGATTTTCTCTTCTCCTTCGAAAGAATGTAAAAAGAGCATCCAACAAATGGAATGAGGCTGGCTAGGGGGGAAATGCAGGTTATTTGGGAGCTTGTTGTTACTCAAACCCTGAAGCTTGATTTATCTTTGTTTGTTTGTTTGTAACTCAAGGCAACAAACGTATTCAACACACCTTTCTTTTCCTATTTTCCCCACAACAGCGATCCTGTGAGGTGGGTTGGGCTGAGAGAGAGAGAGAGAGAGTGACTGGACCGAAGTCACCCAGCTGGATTTCATACCTAAGGCAGGACTAGAACTCACAACCTCCTGCTTTCTAGCCCTGGTGCCTTAAGCATTAGACCGAATTGGCTCAGGTGCTCCAACATCCCAACAAATCACCTTGCTTTGCAAATGTGCCACATCTGTAAATGCTTCCTCTTCCGCCTTGGAAAAGCAAGCAGAGGGTAACCAATAGCATGGAATCAAAAGGGAACTCTAGCTGTTAAGGGCAACTATTCATAAGAAGAGAAGTAGTGAACACATCTGATCTAAGCAGTTACTGATTCTCCCTTGCTCAGTCAAGTAAATGAGCAAAGAGGCTTGGCAACTAATTCATTCTGAGATGTCCCACCGTAGCTGGAGGGTGAACATCCAAAACAGTTATTACAGGAGCCGAGATCTGTCTTAGATGGATGAGTGCCTTTAAAATTTATCTATCTACTTTGGCTTAGTTTCCAGTAGAGTATTAAATCTGTATCTATGGTGAAAATATAATTTACCGCAGGGGCCGATCTTTAGTTCTGTGGGGGGAAAAAATTTCAGGGAATTTTTCTTCTTTTAATTCATAGAAAATTAGGTTTCAATAAGCTGCCAGGCTAGAAACTGCTCCAAATTTTGCTTTTATTTGTAGAGGGAATAGCTTTTCACAGGGATAGGTATTATAATTGCATTTTCTACCTGCTGTCTGAAAAAAAAAATGGCCAGGTCAAATTTGCCCATATATTAGAGAACTGGAGAGCCTTAATTTTCCACTAAAGTCTACTAAATAAATAAATATATAAATGCAATTTAAGGGAACTCCTTTTAAATGTATTTGTAATATTGATTTATAAATTTGTACAATACTTTGATGAGAAACTGGTGGAGTTGCCTCTTGAGGGCCAAAGTCAACTGTGGTTTTTCCAGAGGTAATAAAAATAGTATATTTGATTTTTCTTCTTTTTAAAAAATGAAATGGACTTTGATTGAACTGCAATTGTAAGGTAAATAATTACCAAATATTTACCATAGGGGTTTCTTTTATTGCTTGAAAGCTTTGATGATAGAGATCATCACTGCTTTTAGTAGAATTAACCTCTTGTGTTCCTTTTTTGCCTGTTGCTGGTGCTAAAATCTCACGTTCAAAAGATTTTACCCAACAGTATTGGATAAATTCACACAGAAAATCTCTGCAAATGTTTTATCAATGAAAGCTCAACAAATTGTACAAATAAATTGAGCAGGTAGAGTGCCTTCAAAGATAACTTTGTTTTGCTTGAAGAACTCATTGGCAGACAAAAAAAAAACTTTCGGTGGGGGAAAAAAAGGAACAAGGACCATATTAACTTTTTCTCAGTCAGCTAAAGTTATAGCTTGGTGAGCAAAAGTTATTTTTATGCATTCTGATTTTAGCAAAAAACCATATACTTTGCCCCAAGCAATCTGTTAGAAAAGGATTGATGTTTTAGGTTTTCTGAAATGACCAATTTTGAAAAAAATGATGAGCCATCAGCCAATTACTCCATATAGATGTATGATCTATTTCTAAAATAGCTAACAAATCAAAGGGCCTCATGTTGATATCATGGAGCAGATTGCTTGGCATAAATGTAAATTAAGAGTGCACCTTCTATAGCAACAAATTTTTCATTACTGTTGTAATGCCATTGTTAAGCAAACGATCCGAAGGCTTTAAAGACCTTTATTCAGCAAGTCCTGTGACAGTGACAGAAAACCCAAGGAGTTTTGTTCCAATAAAGTTAACATTTTGTTCCAATAAAGTAAAATAAATAGGACACTAAGAACTTGGAATATTAGGTCAGCCAAGAACAAGCCCACATTTTACTTTCGTAGACCAGCTAGTGTGGAATCAAAGGGTAGGACCCAAAAGCCAATAATCAAGGCTCATTTATTTATTCAGTATGGACTGGAGGAACTTCCTCCAGAAAATAATGGGAGAGACTCCTACAGACAAGATAGATGCACTCATATTTATATATTTCAGGAAAGAAGGAGAAATTGATACAGTCATACATATGCAAAGGTAATAGATGATGTAAACCTAGGTGTTCATAATTAGCAAATCTCAAGTTATTTCTCTGTCTGCTGTTACTATCCTCAAGAAAAAGTTATTCTCTTAATGAAAAGAAGCACATCAGTTGTCCCAAAGGTGCTTTTTCAAAAGGCAGCTGGACTATTTTTGTTTTTCCTTGAAGACATTTCACTTCTCATCCAAGAAGCTTCATCAGTTCTGAAGAACCTTTGGGATAATCATGACCTGGATGACTGAGAATCTTCATAGACAAACACATCAGTTACATTCTCACAGCAGTTTGATAAAGCATATGGAGCACTAAGCACATCAAGATTGTCCCAGTTAGTACATATTCCTTCTATGTTTCTGTCTTGCTAACATTCTCCCCCCCCCTGCAAAAATGTGCATTCCTCACAACAGGATTACAGGAATGGACTTTCACAGATCATGGAAGAACTGGCTTGCTTAGATAAATCTCTTTGAAGGAAACACTATATTGGAACTCGAGCAATTTTTTTTTGATTGTCTTAATGTCTCTTAAATTGTTTTAATTGTTTTAAAATTTTGGACTTGTAAGACACTTACGAGTCCCTTGGTTGAGGTGGGTGGCAATAGATCAAATAAATGAAATACCACTTTACAATGCCTTGGTAAGGCCACACTTGGAATACTGAATCCAGTTTTGGTCACCACGATGTAAAAAAGATGTTGAGACTCCAGAAAGAGTACAGAGAAGAGCAACAAAGATGATTAGGGGACTGGAGGCTAAAACATATAAGGAACGGTTGCTGGAATTGGGTATGTCTAGTTTAATGAAGAGAAGGATGAGGGGTGATATGATAGCAGCGTTCCAATATCTCAGGGGTTGCCACAAAGAAGAGGGAGTCAAGCTATTCTCCAAAGCGCCCAAAGGCAGGACAAGAAGCAATGGATGGAAACTAATCAAGGAGAGAAGCAACCTAGAACTAAGGAGAAATTTCCTGACAGTTAGAACAATTAACCAGTGGAACAACCTGCCTCCAGAAGCTGTAAATGCTCCAACAGTGGAATTTTTTAAGAAGAGACTGGACAGCCATTTGTCTGAAATGGTATAGGGCAGGGGTAGGCAACCTTGGCTCTTTTATGACTTGTGGACTTCAACTCCCAGAGTTATGCTGGCTCAGGAATTCTGGGAGTTGAAGTCCACGAGTCATAAAAGAGCCAAGGTTGCCTACCCCTGGTATAAAATTTCCTCCCTGAGCAGTGGGTTGGACTAGATGACCTCCAGGGTCACTTCCAACTATTATTATTATTGTTGTTGTTGTTGTTATATAAATAAAAATGCAGTTGATAAAATAAATTGCTTGGTAAATTATTCAAATTGGTTCAAAGTTTCCCTGTCAGCATTGTAAGTCATAGGACACAGATCCATTCACAGAACCAGTATTTTTAAGATGGTTATTTTTGTCTTTCTCACCGGCAATTGTTAAGTCTGGATGTTATGTGGCAGGTGCCTGTTGGTTTGAACTGGATGTCCCAGAGAACTTTGGCTTCTTCATTTTCTATGACTTTCTCTATTTTTGGGTCCCACCATTTTTTGCTTGCAGGCAAATGGTATTTCTTGCAGATCGTCCAATGCACCATTGTTATCACTTTGTCATGCCATTGCTTGTAGTCAGTCTGGGTGATCTTCTGGCAACAGCTAACCAGATGCTCCACTGTTTCTTTAGCTTCTTTGCAGAGATGGCATTTGCTGTCTGTTGCTGTCTTCACCGTCTTCTTATCATTAAATTTATTTTCCATCCATCTCATGGTTCGAGATGAGTCTGAGTGAATGGTATTTAATCTGTTAAATCTGACTGTTTCCTTGGAAGAAAGTAGACCAAATGTCTTTCACTGTAGAAGCTGGAGATGTCCTACCCAATTATCTAGATCAGTGGTGGGATTCAGCCTATTCACCCCAGTTCGGCAGAACCCGTAGCTAATTTTTTGTTGCCCAGGCCCAGAACGGACTTCTGGAAGCGGCATCCAAACAGAGAACCGGTTGTTCACATATATGAATCCCACCACTGATCTTGAGCCATAGATCGTATGGAGCGATGTAGTTTTTCTCCAACTTTTTAAAAATATTTTGTTCTGATAAGAAAAAAAGCTAAACGTTTTCGTTGGGAAATTAAAGGGTTTTTGAAGGAAAAATTATTTGAGCTCCACTCAGTGTTATAAGTGATATAGAACTATATCACTATGACAGAACAAAAATTTTGTCTGAAACATTTTAATCATATATATATATATATATATATATATATATATATATATATATATATATATACACACACACACACACACGTATGTACATATACATATACATATTGACAACCGTTTTCTTGTTAATGTCTAAATAAATGCAACGGCCCAACAGAGAGAAATTAAGAAAAAAGTGCTATTCATTAGCCAATATTTAGAAAGAGAGGATTTTTAATCAAAATATACTGCTCAAAAAAATAAAGGGAACAGAAAATAAGACATCCTACTATTAAATACATTGTGTTGTTTAAGTGTTCCCTTTATTTTTTTGAGCAGTATATATTTGGCCTAATAAACAATAATTTTGAGAGATTTATTCTCCTGTCCAAGAATCCTCAAGAATCCTCATAGGAGGATATTAATCTACCAAAATCATATCTCTGGAAGGAGATCTAATGGAAGCTTTCAGATCTGAATGCTTCTTCGAAATCTATTTTATGGCTTTGTGCATGTCAGCCTCAGAGTAGATTTTTTTCAGGGAAGATTTTAGGCAAAGTCAGTGGTAAAGGCGTGATAATGGTAAATAAAGTGCATTATTTTCTTGACAAGGTGAGAAAGCTGAAAAAAGACCGGCTTGCAATTGCGACAAAGAAAAAAAATACTACATTTGGCTGTTGTTATTATAACAGGATTTCTTTTAAAAAGAAAAAAAGAACAAAAATTCTCTTTTCTGCTGGAAACGAAAGGCCTAATTAAAATGCAGAATAGTTTGTTTTTTCAGATCTACCCCACCATACTTTTGCAGGACTCTATATAAATAAAATAAAATGTTTTTGTTTGTTTGTTTGCTGTTATGTATCCAATTGACTTTGTACAGCCTAAGAGTTGGACAACTTGATTTTGATTGTTGCTGAGAAACATTCCTTTCTGTGTTGGGGATTTCGCTGTTTTTTCTTCTTCTTGAAATGTTCATTGAAGCTTTTCTTCATGTCTTGCATTGCAGACATCCAGGAATGATGCCAGCGAGAGCTTCCAATGCTTGAGATCGTTGCCAAATGATTATTTTTTTTGGTCCTGCTTCTGGCATAAGTCTTCTGAGCTATTAAATATTGATTTTATCCAGGGTGTAGTCTAGGTCAGTGTTTCTCAACCTGGGGAATTCTGGGAGTTGAAGTCCACATGTCTTAAAGTTGCCCCGGTTGAGAAACCTTGTCGGTTCTAGGTTCTCATTCTTTTGTTCAATATTAACGCCTGGAAGCATCTGTGTTATTGTTAATATGAATGTTTAATGAAGCAAAGTATAGCTGTGGACAGCAGTGACAGTCAGAAATAGTCCACTTGCTAGGATTCTGTATCAGTCAAGTCATTCTGAATTTCTGTATTAACGTATCAGGATTGCCTTGATAGAGAAGATCAAGGTCTGCTTGCACATTGTCCTCATCCCAAGAATGGATACGCTCACAAGTAGAGTGTCTGTGGAAATTCTCAGTCATCCAGGCCATAGCTGTCTCAAAGGAGCTTCTTTCTTCAAAAGGCAACTGGATTGTTTCTTCCTTGAAGAAAACGTTTTGCTTCTCATCCAAGAAGCTTCAGAAAGCCCAGTTGCCTCCTGAAAAAGCAACTTTGGGACAACCATGACCTGAGATGACTGAGAATCTCCATAGGCTTGTAACCCTTCCATCTCTCCCACCCTATCAAAACCTATCTTTCCATCCCTCCACCATCCAGTCTCAACTCTCAGTATCTATCCTTCCAACGCCCGCCCCCCTCACCATTAGAACTGATGAAGCTTCTTGGATGAGAAGGAAAACTTCTTCCTCCTCCACAAGGAAAAAAACAGTCCAGTTGCCTTTTGAAGAAAGCAACTGTTCTGTTCCAGCCTACTAGCAGCCCTGCAGAAAAGGCAGGGACAACCCCTTTACAAAAGGCAAAAGACTGGAAGTAAGCCCGCCAAATTTATTTACAGAAAACAGATCCAAAACAGAGCAAACTGAGCAAAACAAAATACGAACCACTAAACAGAAGCTGCTCAAACGGTTGCCTTCAGCAACCAGCCCTCCCACACATTCCCCTTTTAAACAGTTTCAAGGCGTGGCTTCTCTTTGCCTCCTTCCGAGGTGCCCCATTGCCTTCCTCTGTTTACTCCTGATTGACTGCCTCCTGCGTCGGGCGTCCTTGAACAGGGCCAGCTGTGGGTCATCTTCATCCACGCTGTCAGGCTCACACAGCTGGGTCTGAGTAGTAACCAGATGGGAGGGGCCTGGCTAAGAGCTCTGCGATGCCCCAGAACTGTCCTCTGCAGGCTCTCCAAACCCCTCCTCCTCCTCTGAATCGTCCGACCCAACTGCTGAACCCACAGGCTGACCCTGAATCACAACAGCAACAGCTTTTAGCCCACAGGTAGAGCAGACAGAAAGCCAATGCCATTGTTTTTGGCACCTAATATTGATTTGCTTATTTGTTTACCTGCTGCCTCAGTCCAAGAAGACTCTTCTGTTCGAACTGTTACTTGACCCCAACTTCTGGTGTTTAGAGCCAAAACGATTCTGCTCAGGGAGATATTTTATAACTACCAGAAGGCGTGTAAGTGTCATATTGTCAATGCTAGATGGCAAGTCTGGGAATTACAAGCAGAACACATCCAGAGAAAGCCGCTACTTAAACTTACAAGTTGTCCTTGGCTTACAACCATTATGGAAAATCTCCATGATGGTCATAAGTCGTATCAACTGTAAAACAGGTCACCCATGACTGACTCATTTTTATGTCCTTTTTTTGGTCGGTCATTAAGTAAATGCCATGGTTGTGAAGCAAATGCCTCAATCGTTAAGTGAATGATGCAGTCATTAAACAAACCGTTTGTTTCTTGTTGAAAACCAGAAGCAAATGCTGGGTTTCAGGAAAAACAACAACCCAAAACATGGTCATGTTACCTCAGGTCTCTGCAGTTAACAGGCCAGGAACACACCCTGGTTGCCAAATGCCCAAATGAAGGTATGTGAGCATGTGGGGGTGAAATTGAGTGCCCCAAATGTGGTCATGTGACCACAGAGGAGTGTGTGTGATTGCTGGGATTTTGGAACTAGGTTGTAAATACTTTGCAGGGGAGGGGTGTTTCTGTCATAATTTTGAACAGTCACTAAGTGATCAGTTGTAGGTCAAGCACTACCTGTAATTCTTTCTCAGTGACTTCACTGCTAGTGACTATTTTTCACATTGGATGTGAGAAATCTCACAACTAAATATTGCCAGCCAGATTAGTTGATTAACCTTAAGAGAAAAGTTGGATTACCTCTGGATTAAGTTGAAATGTGTTCCCATTGGATTACTGGGATGTATCCTACATGGAACTGCCCTTGAAAGTCATCCAGAACCTGCAATTGTTCCAAAATGCAGTAGCATCCACAGTTTTGGGTGAGTCAAAGTTTACCCGAGTTATACCAATGCTGTTTGAACTGCACTGGCTCCTAGTTCCTTTCTGGGTACAGTTCAAGGTTCAGGTTTAAAGCTCACCTTTAAAGACCAGGTTATTTGTTGGACTGTTTCTCTCTGAGGGTATCTGCCCATCCTACTAAATTAGATTGAGTGGATATGCTCCAGTTCCACTTCCTTAAATGAGATCAAGAGGCCCGCCATCTTGGCGGCTTCTCAGACCTTTAAAACAGCCCCTCATCTGAATGTCTACGGAGATTCTCAGTCATCCAGGTCATGCCAAAGATGCATTGTCAAAAAAGCATCTTTGAAAAAGCTTCTTTGGGATAGCTATGACCTGGATGACTGAGAATCTCCATAGACATCCAGGTCATGATTGTCCCAAAGGTGCTTTTTCAGAAGGCAACTGGACTTTCTTGTCTTTCTTTGAAGACATTTCGCTTCTCTAGGTGGTGGGGAATGAATTTTATATTCCTTGCAGACAGTTGGTCATTTGCATTCTTTTAGAGAGTCGTTGAGACCATTTGGAGGATTACCTCTGTCCTCAGGATTACCTGAGTAGTGCAAATGTGTGTGAAGCCTTCCTGTGTCCCTATACTGTTGAAGACAAGCACAGGCTGTTGGAGATGAGTCTGTGTTGTCTGCATGTCAAACTGAAGCATAAATGGTTCCTGTAGACTGCAATGTTTTCTGGAAATCCGTTCATACTCCAGTAGTGAAGGGACACAGAGCAGAAAACATTCTGCAGCGAAGAAGGATTCACACACATTTGCACCAGTCAGGTGACCCTGAGGATAGAGGTAAACCTCCAAATGGCCTCACAACTCTTTAAAAGAATGCCAATGGCCATCTGTTTGAAAGAAATATAAATCCTTCCATTCTCCACCATCCAGTCAGAGCTGAAGAAGCTTCTTGGATGAGAAGTGAAATGTCTTCAAAGAAAAACAAAAAAAGTCCAGTTGCCTCCTGAAAAAAGCATCTTTGGGACCTCTTACCTGAAATTCATCTGAAATTCCAAAAGGTTTCCTATTCTTTCAGCCTCCTGGAAGTCTCTTGACCTTTCCCCCCATGGATGAGGTATGTGTGAAGATGAGCTGGGGGTCCATTTCGTCTGGTGCATGGGGGGAGGAGAACAGAAGAGAATATTTTTTAATCTCTATGATATTGATTTTTGTGAGCCACCCAGGCTTATAGATGAGACAGGCAGCCATATCAGTTCTATAATTAAATAAATAATGCCTTTTCAACTACTACATCTTGCCCAAAACATAATCGTGCTTTTAAGAAGGCAGATTTCCCTTTTCGAGTCTTTTATAGGAAGAGAATTTACATTACTGTAGTCTACGGTAGCAACAACAAAAAATAAATAAATCAGAAAGTCTGATAGCAGCTTTTCCAGCTAACAGATTTTATGAACAGGCTTTTGTTCATGCCTTTTAATAACATTTGTTACTTGGAAAAGGTGCGATCAGACTTCTATTGATTTTTTCCCCATCTTAAGATTTCTTTTGATTTCTCTAACACCATATCATATTTCTTGTCACATTTTCTTTACAGCTTTGTCTCATATATACATATATATATATATATATATATATATATATATATATATATATATATATATATATATATATATATACACACACACACACACACGTATATATATATGTAGAATGCTCAGAACGGAGTTCCGGCACCTTTTTTGGATGGAACCTTGTAGGGTATATATATATATATATATCCTTAGTGTGCATCATTCTTTAACTTTACTCTTGCCGCGGGAAACGTTCTTAATTTCCTTCTTCTGTTTTGACAGTTTTGAATAAATGCCATTGAAATCACTGGCTTTCCTGCCAATGTTCAATAATAGGGTATTTAGTCGGATTGCAAAAGTCCTTAACTTGCCAAATTTGTCAACAACTCAGAAGCCTGTCACGTTCTTGAAAAATTAAAGCAAGCATCATTGGAGATACCCACCAAAATGCTGACAAGTGTTCTGAAATTACAGTAGTTCAATTTGAAATTAAACACTGCATCAGAAATACTAAAAACGTTTAGCTAGAATATTGTCTGCTTGTTTTGAGGTTCAGTTTAGAACAGTCGTAAGCAATTTTTTCTTGAAAAATTGAGGAATCCATCACTTGCTTGTAACAACAGTCTTTCAACATATGTGGAATATTGAAATTATTAGCTGCATCCCAGTGTTTATCCCAATGTTTTTCCAAGACAGCTGTGCTCATATCCACCAAACTATCCATCACTATCCATCAAAACCCAATCCAGTTGCAGGAATTGGATATGTCTAGTTTAATGAAAAGAAGGACTAGGGGTGGCATGATAGCAGTATTCCAATATTTGAGGGGCTGCCACAAAGAAGAGGGGGTCACCCTATTTCCCAAAGCACCGGAATGGATGGAAACTAATCAAGGAGAGAAGCAACCTAGAACTAAGGAGAAATTTCCTGACAGTTAGAACAATTCATCAGTGGAATGGCTTGCCTGCAGACGTTGTGGGTGCTCCAACACTGGAGGCTTTTAAGAAGAGATTGGACAACCATTTATCTGAAATGGTATAATGTTTCCTGCCTGAGCAGGGGTTGACCTCCAAGGTCTCTTCCAACTCTGTTATTCTGTTAAAAATCTAAAAGCGTCTCCCTGAGAATGTATTATCCAGAAATGAACAGAGATGGAAAATTGGACTTGTCACAAAATGGGATTGAGACTCAATGCAAAATTGTCCTCTTACTGAAGATTGCAAAGATGCATTGCTACTTTCCATTGAATGGCATATTGCCCAGTGTGGAATGTCCACTGAAGCCAAAACTGTCAGCTAAAGTGAACAAGACAACAAAGATTATTTTCTGCACAAGGAAAACTGGGGCTTTTTAGTTTGCAATTAGTTTAGTGGTAGAATAAAAAAACTGCACTCCAAAAAGAAAGTTTTGAGTGATGTTTTCAGGTGTATTCATGTAGTCCTCTACTTGCAACAGAAGAGAGAAAAACGACTTACGACCTTCGCAGAATTCCCATGGACATGGGATCAAAATTGGGTGGTTGGCAACCAGCATGTATTCACAACGGTTGCAGCATCTTGGATCATGTGATCACCCTTTGTGACCTTCACAGCTGCCTTCTGGCAAGTAGAATAAATGGGGGAAGTCAGATTCACTTTATGTCCACCAGATTTGCTTAACAACTCCAGTAATTTGCTTGACAACCATGGCAAAAGAACCACAAAATTCGGCATGGCTGATATGTCTTGCTTAACGATTCTGATCCCAGTTGTGATCATAAGTCAAGGACTACCTGCATAAGGAGTGCATTTGAAATAACTGGAGTCTTTTCATTGCTAAGGGTATTTGTGCATGCCGTATACTGAATATGCTAGATTCAAAGGATTCTCAAACAAAGTAAGATTGTATCCCAGTCCCAAGTGGGGCAGTGCAACCGCATCTCTTTGCCATTGGTTTAATGAAGAGAAGAATGAGGGGTGACATGATAGCAGCGTTCCAATATCTCTGGGGCTGCCACAAAGAGGAGGGAGTCAAGCTATTCTCCAAAGCACCCGAAGGCAGGACCAGAAGCAACGGATGGAAACTAATCAAGGAGAGAAGCAACCTAGAACTAAGGAGAAATTTCCTGACAGTTAGAACAATTAACCAGTGGAACAACCTGCCTCCAGAAGCTATGAATGCTCCAACACTGGAAGTTCTTAAGAAGAGACTGAACAGCCATTTGTCTGAAATGGTATAGGGTTTCCTGCCTGAACATGGAGTTGGACTAGATGACCTCCAAGGTCCCTTTCAACTTTATCATCATCATCATCATCATCATTATCATCATCATCATCATCATTATTATTATTATTATTATTAATATTATTATTATTATTATTATTATTATTATTATTATTATTATTATTATTATTATTATTATTATTATTATTATTATTATATCTACCGGACTTAGATACTTAAAAAAATTTTGTTGTGAAGCGAGACATTTGTTGCGTGTGTTTTTGCCCCATTTTACAACTTTTCTTGCCACAGTTGAACAGTGAATCACTGCAGTTGATAAGTTAGTAAGTAACCTTGATGTTAAATGAATCTGACTGTTCATTGACTGTCATTAGTCATTTTTTTTCAGTGCTGTTGAACCTTTGAACGGTCATTAAATGAACTGTGGTAAGTTGAGGACTGCCAGTACTTGGTCAATGAGTCATTTTAGTGGCCCTCCAGTATGAATCAAAAGTGATGCTTGTGGGAACTTAGCACAATAGACACAATACAAAGGTTTCTTCCTGCTTTGCTCCAGCCATAAGCACAACCCACCATAAAATAACTCGAAGATTTCAGTGCTGTAATTGTGGCTGCCTGAAAATATAAAATGTAAAAAGAAAAGGCTCTTTGCTTTCATCATGACTTTTTGGGGGAAGCTAAGTCGCTGCAAAAATCCAATGCCTTTAAGGCATCCCTGTCCAAAAGCTGTGTAAGTCCCTGCCCAGCAGTTTGCATCCATCATTCTAGACAAGCTGCCTTAAATGACTTGGCTGTCTTGCAAAATCATCAGTTCTGAAAAAGCTGCATTCTTATTTGTCAATATCAGTAGAGAAGAAAAAAAAGAGATGCTTTTACTAACTTAAAATGTGTCCTGGAAGCAGTGGTCAGATTCCAATACCTGAACAATCGGTTCTCTGTTTGGATGCAAGCCTGGGCCTCCGAGGCCTAGAACAGGCTTCCGGAAGTGGCATCCATGCACTTCCGGCGGGCCGTTCTAGGTGTGAGAGGCCTCCTCCAGGCCTCTAAGGCCTAGGCTGGACTTCCGGAAGCAGTGTGCATTCAGCCAGTTCGCCGAACTCAGCCAAATTTAGCTACTGGTTCTTCTGAACCGGTGTGAACCAGCTGAATCTCACCACTGCCTAGAAGCCATCAATAGAGAAATCCAAAATTCACTTGAATGGAAAATTAGCACTATGTATGCCTCTCGATTTGGCATTGCTGCCAATTTCCTGACATTCCAAACACAAGATATGGATCAGGGATTTTCTCAGGATTGCAATAATTCCCCCTCTCTGCAATTGCATTAATCTATCTTTTTTAAAAAAAATGTGCAAATAGCCTACTATGGTATATTTGTGTTTTGGACCTAAGAATTCCTGATATCTTTAGTTCTTTTTTTAAAAAAAATCAAAGTAGTCCCATTTTCTTTCTCCAAGGTATTATGAGGATTGACTTAGGATTATTTCAGATTGAAGATGGGGATAGGAAACCTCCAGGCTTCTTTAAGGCAGAATCTCTTTGAATCTTTTTCCACAGAATATTTGCATAAGGGACCATGTACTTGATAAGCCTGTAACAAGATCTCCCATCTGTGTTTAGAGATAATCCACTTTCTTCTCTGCCTTGGCACAATGTCTTAAAGGCCACATGCAATGGGACAGCACTCCAGAATTTCATAAAGAAATGTAAGAGTCATCTTATAGGGGAGTTGGGCAGCATAAAAATTAATTACTACAGTTTCCATCAACTCCTTCCAGGGAGCAATGCTGAGGATTACAATTCAGCAACATCTGAAGGTTTCCCATCCATTCAGATTGAATATTTTATTCTGAAATTACATTGAGGAATAAATTCATATACCTCTGATTAAATTGTTTGCTTGATTTGGGGCTTAAGCATTAGCCACCAATCACGGTAAGGTTCTTAGCCTGGTGTGCCCCTGGCTGAAATAACATCTGAGCCCGAAAGATAGATTAATATGTTTTAATTTATGTACAGGTAAGAACATAGGTGTCCCACAGGTGCAAGGTGGAAAGACCCTTAGGAAAGAAAGGAATCATTTTATATAGTTGAAACATTCTGGGTTTGGAATGTGTTCTCTCATTGGCTAGCACAATTTGAATCATCAAGCATCTACTGAGCATGCTCAGTAACTCTTTGTGTACACATAACAATTCATACTACCCGGTAATAATCTTAACATGATATTATTAATAACTAATTGAATATTCAAGGGATGTGTTTTTATAATGAGCTTTGAGTTACTAGAGTTCACTTTCTGAGCAATTCTCACCTCTGTTGCCTTGAATCTGTTATTATCAGAATCCATATTCTTGCTTGTGTCTCCTTCAAAGAAATGGAAACAATAATCAAAGGCATTCCTTCTTACTGAAAATATTACCCAAACAGACCTCTTTCTCCTCTTCCCATCATTAGATGTCATATAAACCAGCCATTTTGGCTTAGCATCACCCCAGCCAGGTATGGCTTATTTAGCAAACCATGGCTACTTTGTGTAAATCTAGCCTGTGTAGATATAGATATATCTAGTGCAGAGTTTATGTGCTGGATTTGAACTAGAACTAGAAGAAGTAGAACTTGAAGCAGATTTATTAAATATAAAGCAGCCTAAATCCCATCACAGGTTGGGTGTCATGCAATATTAATCATTTTCAATGATGTACAGTAAGATAAACGACAATAATTTTATCTTATATTGTGTGTATACGGAATATGCAACTTTTAAAGTGATTTTTTACTTTTTTCATTTTGTATATACTAGTTGTTTTATTGCATTGTCATACACTTCCCAGAAGCAATGAATGGAAACCAATCAAGGAGAGAACCAACCTAGAATTAAGGAGAAATTTCCTGACAGTTAGAACAATTAATCAGTGGAACAACCTGCCTCCAGAAGCTGTGGGTGCTCCAACACTGGAAGTTTTTAAGAAGAGACTGGCCAGCCATTTGTCTGAAATGATATAGGGTTTCCTGCCTGAGCAGGAGGTTGGACTAGATGACCTCCAAGGTCCTTTCCAAGGTTATTCCCATTAACCTCCAGCAACTTGGCGGGAATCTACATGGATTATATTATTATTGGACCTCATTGGTTATTACAAATTCTAAGCTTAATATGTCCATTGAGAAATTTGCTTTGTGATTCCTTGCAGCAGTTAGAGGTGCTCAGAGTGTAGACAGAGAGTGAGAGAAAGGTCATTAGGAAGAGGTTAGTGACTGAAGAGGCAAATGGTTGTGGAAGAACATTTGACAGCATTGATTTTGCAAAAGAGCTGAAGGTCACCTTTCCGTGGTTGGAAGTCATCCCTCCCCTCATTTTCTCTCTCATTCTCTCTCTCTCTCTCTCTCTCTCTCTCTCTCTCTCTCTCTCTCTCTCTCTCTCTCTCTCTCTCGTTCTCTCTCTTTCTTATTCTCTCATTTTCTCTCTCTCTTATTCTCTCTCATTCACTCTCTCTCATTCTCTCTCTCTCTGGGTCTTTCTCATTCTTTCTCATTCTCATTCTCTTCATTCTCTTATTCTTTCATTCTCTCCAATTCCCTTTCATTCTCTCATTCTCTCTCCATTCTCTCTTTCAGTCTCTCTCTCATTCTCTCATTCTCTCTCTTTCATTCTCTCTCTCATTCCATCTCTCGCATTAATGTGCAGAAGATTCAATGCCTTCACAAGAGAAATATAACAGACCCCCGTCGCCCTGTCCAGTTTTGAACCATTCTCAATATTGTTGTAATTTTGTTCTCTTTTTAAAGGGGTAACTTGAAACTGACTTTCTGTGAGATTGTGTGACTCATGTTGCAACTTTTGACCATTTTACGGGTAGTGCTTATAACGTATGACCATAGCGACATTCTGTTGAAGTTCCGAAGGATGTACCTGGAGGTATTTATGACCCGGATTCTAAGTTCTGATGGTCAGCCCCTTCCCCCATACGGTCAGTGATTGCCCTTCAGCTGCTCAGCAGCCATCTGCAGCATCCTTCAATCACATGGCCATGTTTTACTTCTAGTTTTTGCTAAAATTGCACCCATACCAAACCATTGGTTTATCTAATGATTGCGGCATTCACTTAATGAGTGCAGTGGTTCACTTAATGAATACCACAAAAATGTCACAAAAATTGGACCAGTCACTTGACAAGCCTGTTTTATTACTGTCATAAACTCGAGGTCGTAACTTGTTTGCCTTGCCCCAGACTGGCCACTTGGAGCTCAAGTTAAGATTCTGCCCAGGGAAGCTGTAGGCCAGAGGTAGACAACCTTGGCTCTTTTATGACTCGTGGACTTCAACTCCCAGAACTCCTGAGCCAGCATGGCTCAGTATGGAAACCTCTCCATTTCTCCTCAGCATGGCTCAGGAATTCTGGGAGTTGAAGTCCACAAGTCATAAAAGAGCCGAGGTTGCCTACCTCTGCTGTAAGCTGTGGTTAAGAGGATCCTTGCTTTGTATGCACTAATTGGGGTCTTACATTGGTGGCCCAATCAGTTCAGTATTTTTGTTGTTGTTCAGACACTAAGCGCCTGACTCTTCACAATCCCATGGACCATAGCTGGCCAGCCCTCTCTGTTCCTCCACTGTCTCCCAGGTAAATGGTAATGAATTGGAAATAGGGAAACTTAGCTAATTTTTTTAAAAAATTCTGGCCTGTTATGAAAAGGGAGGAGAGCCTTTCTTTCTAATAATAAGCAGGAGCTTTTGTTCAGCCTGTTCATGGCATATATATGAATCAGGTTCCTGGTAATTTGATTCCTAGCTGAAGGAGGAAACTTGTGAACCAGCTGAGTCAGGGAGCCAAACTATCGGTTTTATTGCCAAACTCAGCATGGGAGAAAGGCAGAACATGGAATTCGGTTTGCCCTGTTCTCCTGCTGCCCAAACAGATGTCAGTAATATACATACGGCCTGCTTCCCCCACTGATTAGTTCCAAACACATTGGATGACATTCCAGCTAGACATATTGGTAATTACGGGGTCCTGATTGATTGTTGAACATGATTGTTTCCTTGCAGACATTTCTTTACCAAACTAGGTAACATCATCAATGCTAGGCTTATCACCACTAGCACTGATGACGTTACCCCGTTTGGTAATGAAACGTCTGCAAGGAAACAATCAACTTCAGAGGTTTAGGGAGAGTCCAGTCACTCAGGTCATGGTTGTTCCAAAAGGCAACTGATCTTGCTGGGTCTTTCCTTGAAAACATTTTGCTTCTCTTCCAAGAAGCAGCTTCTTCTTCTTCTTCTTCTTCTTCTTCTTCTTCTTCTTCTTCTTCTTCTTCTTCTTCTTCTTCTTCTTCTTCTTCTTCTTCTTCTTCTTCTTCTTCTTCTCCTTCTTCTTCTTCTTCTTCTTCTTCTTCTTCTTCTTCTTCTTCTTCTTCTTCTTCTTCTTCTTCTTCTTCTTCGCCTCCGCCTCCTTCAAAACTGAAGGAGCTTCTTGGATGAGAAGCAAAACATTTTCATGGACAAAACCAAGAAAGTCCAAGTGCCTTTTGTAATAAAAGCACCTTTGGGACACCCAAGCTCAGAGACCACACTCAAATTTAACCCTGGGCTAGAAACATTCTCTTCTATCAATATTGGCAATTGATCCCCAGTATATACGATAGATTCCAGGTTGGTGAAGTCTGGTGTATAAAAGTGACCATTTTTACAAAAGAGTGCAGAAAATGTATCAAGCAACGCCCTTAAGTAATGCAATAGTGAATCAGATTTTGAGATTCCCTTTCAAATCGACCGGGGGGGGGGGATAAATCTCTTTTCTTAACTCAGGTATAGAAGTGCTTCTGGATTTTCTTCACCTTATGGCTGGCTTTTCCAACAGCTCTACTATAAACTATGGGCTCTGTTTGGAAAAAAAGGACCAGCAGCAGGAAAAAGGGCTGCTGGCAAAAGGCATAATCATATCATAGAAGGGAGAGCTTCATCATCTAAGTGATGTTTGTGCTGAAGACTGTTCTGCTCGCCAGAGAATTGAATCCCTGCTAAGCAGTTGCTTGGAGTATAATTGATGTTTCCCAATCAGGTCAAGTCCCAGAAGTGTAGACTTCAACACCAAGACTTCTCAGCAATAACCATGAAAATTGCTCTGATCTTCTTCTAAAGACCCCTCCCCATTCCTTCCTTTGATCTGGCTCTCTCTCCTTGAGTCCCTTGAGAGCAGGGGTAGGCAACCTTTGCTCTTTTATGACTCGTGGACTTCAACTCCCAGAATTCCTGGGAGCCGAGGTTGCCTACCCCTGCTTTAGAGCATCTTACAACCAAGAGGATCTGGTTGAAGAAGGATAATGACGAATTACCTGCAGTTGCAAGATAAATGGATGACAGGTTTCCCAACCTAAAAGCAATTTTGCTTAGAGTATTGGGGATGCCTCGGTTTATTACAGAAAGGGCACAGCCTCGGATGCTGGAGGAGATAATGTCTACATAGAGTTCAAATTAAGATATTTTGCAATAAGGTTAGGATTCGGTTACCCTGAGTCCAGGAATATGGAATTGGCTCAAAGCCACTAGGAACCCAAAGGTAGTAAGAAAAAAAAATAAAAATAAAACAATGCAGCGAGGTCAGAAAAGCACAGAGAGTACAGCTGCTGGCTAGAGTTTGCTTAATTTTTCATGGGAATTTATTCTGATGCTGTATAAAGATTGAATTAGTAGCACTAACAGGAATCAGGTCCTAGTGAAAGCTTCCTGCTTTCAGTGCAATTCTCCACCCATTCTCCACCGCATTTGTACATTTGGCCATTTGTAGCATCCTTACTCAGTCTTTTAGAGATATACATAGAACAGCCGAGCAGAGAGCCTGCAAAGTAATCGACTGCCCTAGAGTCTTGCAGGAGCAAGCAGAATGAGAGCCTTACGCTTCTCTCTTTTAATTGGGTTTTTATCGGTTTTTCTGGACGATCGCTTTAGGACCACGTTGCCAAATTCCACCTATGATCGGAGGAACTAGCATGCTTCCCAAATATTACAAGGTAAGGATGGGCCTCTGCTGGCAAGTAGCTAGAGGCAGGATTTTGGAAGGTAATAAACAGAAACGAGAGAGCAGTCTTAAGGATTCTTCAGGGGCACTTAAGGGCTTATCACAAAGATGCCAGATGCGAAAAGGCACTGAAGGGAGAGTCTCTCCAGTTTTTGAAGTTCCTGCTTCATGTGGATTGGCAAAGTCATAGCTTATTTTCTGCAGAGGAGGGGTTCACGCTGATCCACGGGGCAGAATCTTCCCTCTGGATTAGAGGGGTTTAAAGACCAAGGCAGAAAGTTTCTGCCTGTTTCCTTGAAGAAGATTGATCAGTCAGGATTGCCAGTAACAAAGTTCTGCCTGGCTTGGATTTCTTTTTACTTTTCTTTTTTTAATTCTCTAAGCTAGCCTGTTTCTGAGGCCTAGTTCCTATTTTACAGCAGGACAAGTTTAGGATCATTAGTGCTTAGCTGAATCATGCTGAGTTCCAGGAACAAGAAGTGGGGGTTCTACTTATTGGTTGTGGCATTGAAATACAGTTTTAGGGTTAAAAGATGATACATGACCTTGTTGGTGCAGAAAAGATGCTGAGTCACAGTTAGCTAGAATTCTGGAAAGAGGCAAGCCATGTTGTAGAAATGAATGGCAGTTAGTCTCTTCCACAGAATAAATTGCTTTCTTTACCCACGAAAGAAACCAGAAGGAAATACTGTAGCTGGATGCATGTATTCTACATTATATGGGTGTTGGTGAATCCCACTCCAGTTGCTAGCTAGATCCTTTGCTTTCTAATGCAACTATGGTCATTTAACTCTATAGACCTCGCCCTAACCACGCCAAAAAGGAAATTATTTTTTTTATCTGGGACTGAGCTTTCCCTCCAGACACCATTTTAAAACCGTAAAGTCTATTGGAAATTTCACTCTGGGTAACATAGATCCTTACCTAGCAACTTCACTTGCTTATAAATGTCATTTCCCTGTGTTGTTGTTGTTTTTATTAAACTATTGCACTTCCTGCAGCAAGGCATTCTGTTTGATAAATTTTAGCAACACCTGTGAAGGAAAAAAAGTAAAACTATGGGGACCAGCAGAGGATGGATTGCAAGAAATTAGATTCTAATCATATTTAAAAGTTGTACTAGAAGAAGGAAAGAATATTGCTGTTTTGGAAGCTTAAAAGTTATGGAAATGTTTACTGCCATTAACTTTCTGTGTGCAAGGGTGCAAACTCGCCTCCATTTGCTTTATGGATTTAATTCAAAATTGAAATCATTTTCTCAATTAAAGAAGGCAACTCAGTAAACAAGATGTCGTGATTCATTTTATTGCTATGATAAGATTTCATTTGCTCTGGACCTGCAGTAGCAAACATGAGTTGAGGGGCCTGGATTAAACCATTTATACAGGCAGTCCTCAACTTACAACCACAATCAGAAGTAGAATTTCTATTGCTAAGCAAGGCAGTTGTTAAGTGAGCTGCATCTGATTTAACCATTTTTAGACATGATCGTTAAGTTCAATCACTGCAGTTGTTAAGTGAATCACGAAGTTGTTAAGCGAATCTGGCTCCCCTCATGGACTTTGCTTGTTGGAAGCTGGCTGAGAAATTTGCAAATAATGATCACATGACCTCGGGAAGCTGCGTCCGTCATAAATACACGCTGGTGGCCAAGTGCCCGGATTTTGATCACTTGACTGTGGGAGGCTGCAACAGTTATAAGTGCTGGGACTGGTTGTGAGTGTGTGCTGTGGTAACTTTGAACGGTCGCTAAACAAGTGGTTGTACGTTGAGGACTACTTTACACTTCCTCTTTTTCTGTGGAGTTTTGTCACACCCTCCTTAGAGAAATGTGAGGGTTCCCTTTACATTCCCACCGACTTTCCCCTTATTAAACTTGAAGCGTGTAGTGGAATGTAGTCTGGATTCCCAGGAGGGAGGGGCTGCTTTCCAGAAAGCAAAGAAGTACCATAGTTTGGAAAGTTGAGTTAGCAGGAAGAGATCAGAATGGCTCCTCCCTGGCAATTCCCAGAGTATATCTGTAGCTAGGCAAATAGTTGCTTTAGCCTGGCAAGATTCTGTCTATAGGTAAAGTCCAGTAAACCACTCAGGTGTCGTTCTTCATTCTTGAGGCCTGACAGGCAACTGTTACTAGGAATTTTCAGCGCAAATTGTAGTTTAGCGTGGACTGAAATTCATTTTTCACCTAATAGTTTTTATTTTGCTCTAGTTTTTAACGATGGCAGAGATTTAAACTTTTTGTCTTTTAGAATGTTGTCCTTTTTTGTATCTTTCCTTTGAGCTTATTTTACCATAAATATACATTAAAAAAATTTCAGCCTGAAGCAAGGAAAGCACAGAATCTGAGAAGAAAGTGGGGGTGGGTTCTGAAGTGAAGGAAGTGAAGGAAGACCGTAGTTTTCTGATCAACCTCACCTGTCTTAAATAACCTGCTGTAAGGAGGGATGCGGTGGCTCAGTGGGTTAGGACGCTCAGCTTGTCGATCAGAAGATCGGCAGTTTGGCGGGTCGAATCCCGAGTGCCGCGTAGCAGAGTGAGCGCCTGTTACTCATCCCAGCTTCTGCCAACCTAGCAGTTTGAAAGCATGTAAAAAATGCAAGTAGAAAAATAGGGACCACTACGGTGGGAAGGTAACAGCGTTCCGTGTGCCTTTGGCGTCTAGTCATGCCGGCCACATGACCACGGAGACGTCCTCGGACAAGCGCTGGCTCTTCGGCTTTGAAACGGAGATGAGCACCGGCCCCTAGAGTTGCAAACGACTAGCATGCATGTGCAGGGGAACCTTTACCTTTACCTTTTTAAGGAGGGAAGAGGAGGACAACAGGAAAAGCAGCAGATAAAGACAGGATGTGGCTGGGTCCAAAATATCTGTTTGTTTCATTTTTTATTTGGGGGGGGGAATAACTCCCTCCTTATCAAGTGGTAGAGGAGAATGTTTGCCCGCTAGGAAGAAGTTAGGGCTGACCTACTGTGGCTGGGAACTTCTTCAGTTGCCACTTTGTGTAGATAAGGCAAAATAATGCCTTCACTTTGGTGCAATCCTTAACTGGGAGAATGGGTGTGTCTGAAACACACTGAATGTAGGAAATGTGTCATTTGAAATCTCGGTATTACTACATGAAAGCAGGTGCAATTGAAAGCTTGGGATTAGACCAAAGGGTCCCTCTTGGGCTTTTCAGAACAAAAATAACTCTTCCCTGGAAATACTTGTGGGGCAGAATTATTTGTCTGGATACGGAAGAAGGGAGCCAGCTGTCCTAGAACTGGAAAACAAAACAATTGCATTCACCTGGGGATGCTGCTAGAAGACGTGTTTATTTCATGAAGCCTCTTAGTCTCATTTTCCATTTTGCTGTAACGAATCCCAAAAAGAGTGACACACACAGCAATTATAAAACAATAACCTCATGATGCAGCCCACGAGCTAACCTAGCTTCTATTGAGCTTTGGTGAATGCTTGAAACTAATTTCCTTGGGTTTCAATGAGAATATAATGGAGTTTTGGCTGGATTGTGCCTTATGAAAAAAACAAAAAAAAACAAGTTGTAAAAGGTAAAGGTAAAGGTTCCCCCGCACATGCGTGCTAGTCGTTTCCAACTCTAGGGGGCCTGTGCTCATCTCCGTTTCAAAGCCGAAGAGCCAGCGCTTGTCCGAGGACGTCTCCGTGGTCATGTGGCCGGCATGACTAGATGCCAAAGGCGCACGGAACGCTGTTCCCTTCCCACCGTAGTGGTCCCTATTTTTCTACTTGCATTTTTATGTGCTTTCGAACTGCTAGGTTGGCAGAAGCTGGGATGAGTAACAGGCGCTCACTCTGTTATGTGGCACTCGGGATTGGACCCGCCAAACTGCCGACCTTCTGATCGACAAGCTCAGCGTCCTAACCCACTGAGCCCAAGGCAATGCAGTGGGAAGTCAAATAAAAATCATAAACATCAAAGCCAGTTAACAAAAGCCATTTAAAACTATGGCTAAGGAGCTATTGCAATTAAAATTGGAAAATTATTGGCTAATGAGAAGAAAAAGCATCAATAGGTCGCTTACACATCCCTGGACAGCTAGTAATGTAGCCTCACAAGATTTTAACTTTTACATACATTAACTACATTATATTATTTTATATGCAGCCCAAGACCATTCTCCTTCACTCAGTGCAGTTCCGGCAAGCCAAAAGGTTGGATACCCTTACCTTGGACTCAGTGGTGGGATTCAAATAGGTGAACAACCGGTTCTCTGCGTGGATGCCACTTTCGGAAGTCTGTTGTGGGCCTGGGCAACAAAAAATTAGCTACTGGTTCTGCCGAGCTGGTGCGAACCAGCTGAATCCCGCCACTGCTTGGACTGTGAGAAGGATCTTTTGTGATTTTTTTTTATTTTTTTATTTTTTGCCATTGTTCTGTGCGGGATCAGTGAGAAGGGAGGTATGGCTTAAGGTGGGGAATGATTTGCTAAGGAGGGAGGGAAAGAGGGAGGAAGGTTTAATGCAGGGGAAAGGATATTAATTTGCTTGTTTG
Organism: Vipera ursinii; assembly: GCF_947247035.1. Taxonomy (NCBI): domain Eukaryota; kingdom Metazoa; phylum Chordata; class Lepidosauria; order Squamata; family Viperidae; genus Vipera; species Vipera ursinii. The sequence continues at coordinate 10,761,807 of NC_139518.1, forward strand.
TTTATTAAATTTCTTTGCTGCTATCTCGCCATAGGCCTACTGTAGACAGCTTACGACAACAAAAACGGAGAAATGGAAAGAAGTGTAAACAATAGTAAAGTCACGGAACAAGAGAATAAGCAATGAAAAAGAAAACCGTGGTGCCGCGATACGAGAATAAAAGATGGGCAGGTGGGGAAGCAAGGAGCCAGAGGGGGTATGCTATCAGTCTAGCAACCAACTTCAGCATGGGGCTCACCCTTTGGGTCCCCTGAACAACTGGCAGAGCCTGGTCTTCAGGCTGGTATGAAAGGATAGGAGGTAGTAGGATGTTCCAAAGGGCAGACGCTATGGCAAAGACTCTTCTTCTGGATCCCGATAGTCAAGTGTTCTTTGAGGATGGGATCCAGAGTCGGCCCTGGCAGGATGAGATGGTTCATCAGGTTCTCTGGATCCAGGCGATATTAATGTTACACAGGTAGTCCTTGACTTGTGACCAGTTGCTTAGTCACTGTTCAGAGTTACAGTGGACTTTCCTGGGGTTTCTTATGACTCTGTCCCATAGTTCCAAGAGCCTGAAGTCACATGACCACGTCTGGCACCTGGCAACTGGCTTGCATTTACAGTGTCCTGCAGTCACGCGACCACGTTTTATGATGACTTTGCTGGAAATCAGCATTTACTTCTGTTTTCTGGCAAAACGAGCCCACAGTGAAACACCGGTTTACTTAACAACTGTGGTGTTCGTTAAAAATTGCCACAAAAAGGTCGTAGAAATGAGTCAGTCACATAGGTGACCTGTTTATGACCGTCATGACTTACAACCATGATGGGCAGGCAGACTCCATTATGGTCATCCGTCAAGGACTACCTCTTTCCATAGTATCAGGCAACTTTTTGATAGATTAACAAAATCTATCTTAAGCTTTTAATAACTTTTGGATTGCAAGACAGTCATAGTGGCACAAAGAAAGTAGATAGAGACATTCTAAATTTGTAGATAATGAGAAAACAATGTGAAATTATTTCTTTAAGTGTTAAAGGTCTGGGAGATTCTACTAAGGATAAAAATGATTGTTAATTATGCTAAATCATTTAAACCTGACATGATTATGTTACGAGGAACATATACAACAAATAGGCTGATTGATAGGTATTTCGATGAATATCTTTTTGCATGAAGATATAATAAATCAAGGGGAGTGATTATTCTTTTTCCAAGCTGGCATAAATTTTAAGGTTCAAAAGATCCTGCAAAAGATAGGGAAGGTAGATATATATTTATAGAAGGGGATTTGATACTAATTAACTCTAGCAACTATTTATAATCCTAATCAGGGTCAAATCAGTTACCCACGAAACATTATAAATGGAACAAAATGTAATCCAGATAATTTTATAAATAGGAGGGGGACTTCACTCTTGATGCACTAAATCCTCAGACAGGAATGCACAACAGATTTCAAAACTTAATGCATAGTCTTAAATTCATACTGTAAATACATGGACAACAAAAATACAGATATTTTATTCAGGTAGATTCTGGGATAGATAATATATTGTATGGCAGCGGTCCTCAACCTTTTTGGCTCCATGGACGTGCCAGTGGTGGCAGGAGGGAATGGGATGGTTTTGCACATGCAACCTTATCTCACGCATACACAAATAAAGCTTCACATGCTTGCCCAGCACTTGCATGGCCCAGTTCCCAATGGTCTTGTTGTTGTTAGTTGCGAAGCCGTGTCCGACCCATCGTGACCCCATGGACAATGTTCCTCCAGGCCTTCCTGTCCTCTAGCATCTTCTGGAGTCCATTTAAGCTCACGCCTACTGCTTCAGTGACTCCATCCAGCCACCTCATTCTCTGTCGTCCCCTTCTACTTACTGGTATTGGTCCGAGGCTGTATGGATATCTAAATCTTTTTTCAGATTTTCTGCAACAAGTCAAAATTGCACCAATACTCAAACCAGATCATGATCCAGTGATTATTATCCTCAAATAAGAAGACCTTCCATTTACTTATAATTGGCATTTCAATCCTATAACACCCTACCATACTGTAACAAAGCGAAGACTAATTCAAATTTGAGAAACTTTTCAAGAGAATCATGCGTATAAAACATTGGTAAGAATAGGTTGGGATGCTATGAAGGCAATATTAAGATGAGAGATGAGCATGATTTTTAAAGGTATCAGCACAAAAGGCAAGTAAACTTTATTAATAATTTATTAGCAAATTTTAATAGAACTGTATTAGAGAGAATGTACAGATTACTAAATAAAAGGAGAGAGTTGGATGATCTGGAGACAGGTAAAACCTCCTCTCAGTTTATTGTTGCCAAGCAAAAATACTATAAATATAATAATAATAATTCTAGAGTACTGGCAAATAAATTAAGAAAAGCTAAGGAGGGAAAAAATGTTCTAGTGCAATTAAAAAAGTGATGGTCAAATTGGGACCAAAATTAAAAGAATAAGTCAACGATTCAAACATTTTTCCCAACAAATACAACCCTCAAATAATCCATGGCTAATAAAAGTTAATCAACATTTAAATAGATTAACATTCCCAATATTGGCTGCAGAAGATATACAAGTCACAGAATCTCTGTTTTCTGTTTCAAAAATCACTGAAGACCATTCAAAATGGAAAATCTCCTGGCCCTAATGGATTGTCAGGGGAATATTATAAAGAATTTAAAGAGATCTTAATTCCTGAATTTCTACTTTTATTTAATCCTTTGTATAGGAGCAGTGTGGTGGCTTAGGATGAAGATGCTCACCTCCCACTTGGAAGGTTGAGAGTTCAATCCCAGATGCAGGGGCAGATGTTTCTCAAGGCACAAAGAGAAAATATCTGCTGCAAATTGTGTAGGCGTCAGGAAGGGCATCCAGCCAGTAAACACTCAGCTCCACTCAGTCCCCCTGACAACACCCTAGATCAACAGACTACAGGGTTGCAAAAAGAAAACAAATCAATACTTTGCACCAGGGAAAAACTGTATCAGAATCCAAGAAGCACTGTAAGATAGTATTGATCATTAAATGGGTAAAAGCTCCCAGGATTTAGCATCTTGTAGGGCCATCAAACTTCTCAATATAGATTACAAACACTAATCAAACTTGTTATGTAATCCAAGTGATTATAGATAAAAAATTTCATTTGGATTCCAAACCATAATATATTTATCCCTATCAGAACATTGTTAAGTAGAGTACAAATTAGGTATACTTAAAGCCTTTGCCTCTCGAAATACAAGTTTTCAAATAAATATGAATTAAATTTAAATTTGATGCTGGCTTCTGTAAGACGATTGAACACATCTATGGACCAGCTAAAGCTTAGATAAGACTTAACAGTTATGATTCAGATCCCATTATGAATTCAACTAGGTCTCCCAAGAAAGCAGAACTCTTTGGGACAGGCATTGTCTCAAAAGGAACTTCTATTGAGAGTTAGTGATAGCAGCAGAGCAAAGCAAGGTCTGAAGATTTCATGCACGAATGATTACATCAAAAGGCTCATTCAAGTCTCCACCCCCCCAGTGTCCAACAGTCCGTTTGAAATCCAGCCAATCCATAGGTACTAGGTTGTTTTGGGAACCTAGTGATTTAGTGCCCATCTCAAAGTCTCTCTCCTCTTGGTTTTGTTTCCCAAGGGTCCCAGGCTCCGTTGTCTGGAGATACAGTAAGGCAGATGTTTTTCAGGGCCGCATTCCTTTCTCATGGAGGACATTTCAAAGAGCCAAGCAAATACATTCCCCAAGCAAACAACCCTCACCCTCCCACCAGAATGGCAGAAAAAGAATACACAGGCAAAGCAGTAATACCAAGGGAAAAGCCTTGGAGGGGTCTGCCACAGGTATTAAGCAAGAGTTATCTTTTTCATCTTTACTGTTCAACTTAACTATAGAAGGGCTGGCAACAGCTTTTAGATCTAATAATCAGATTAACAGGATAAAAATGGGAAGCACAATGTACCGTATCTTTTAAATCTATTTGTAGATGATAGGATGTCGCCTCGCTCAAATGCTTCTCCTTCAGCTAGCTATACTAAGGAGCCACAGGACTTTGCAGAGGTGTCTGGATAATCAGTTAATTTTAATAAATAACATCTAATGCTACTGGTAAAAGGAAACCAGGCCTCCCAATCAAAGCGGGACACCGTCAAAGCTGACACCAGTTAGAGCAGAGAAAAACTCAGAGAAGTAGTACAAGATCAGAAGATGTGGAGACACCTGGCCCATCGAATCGGACACGATTGAATGGATAACATCATCACCAACACCATTTCATGTTTCTTCATACATTCCCCAAAAATTCAGAAGGTAATTTCTACACTTTTAGGGTGTCCAACAGCAAATAAATCTTTAAAATATTTGGGCATTATCATAACTAAATACATTAACATTTTTTTTACAGTCTGTACCAATTTGGAAGAAGTTAAATCAAGAAAGGAAAAACTGGGCTTTAGAACTTTTCACTGTTGCAGGAGTTAAAATGAACATTCTTGCATGGCTTAACTTTTTATTTCAATGCCTGCCAGTGGCAATTCCAGATCAGGCTTTAAATCTTTGGTAAAGCAAAAGAGAAAGCTTTTGTTTCCATGCTTTTTTTTCCCCACCCGAAATATTCTTCTAGAATAAAAGAGATTGAAAATGTCTGTTCCCAAAACAATGCTTCAAATATGGAACAGATACTATAGTTTTGATAAAAGATGCTTCCCCTTTAACTCCTCTAATAACATCTGTCAGTCAGGATGATTATTATGGTTTGGCTAAAATGAAATCTTTGAAGGAATATATAGTCTTTATAGTCTAATATAACAAGAAGAAACCTTTCAATAAAGATCAGATTGAGCCACATATAACTGATAAGTTACTATGGTTCTTCTGGTATCAACTTAAATCTCTTTTGGGCAAAAGAAATATTAGAGATTTTATTTATTTATTTATTTATTTTATTGGATTTATATACCGCCCTTTCCCAAAGGACTCAGGGCGGTTTACAGGGTATTTAAAACAAAGATCAATACAAAAGTTAAAAACAATTAAAAAACATTAAATCAATCCCTGAAAAATAAAAAATAAAAACCCCAATTAAAATTAAAATTCTCAGCCTGGGCCGGAGAGCTCGAAGAGCCAGGTCTTCAGGTCCCGGCGAAATGAACGAAGGTCGGGGGCAGTCCTAAGCTCCATGGGCAGCTGGTTCCAGAGGGCAGGCGCACCCACTGAGAAGGCCCTCCCCCTGGGTGTTATCCAATCTTTTACTGGTGGCACCCTGAGAAGACCCTCCCTGTGGGAGCGCACTGGATGAAGGGAACTTGATGCTGGCAGCAGGTGTTCCCTCAGATATCCCGGATCCAAGCCATTTAGGGCTTTATAGGTCATCACCAGCACCTTGAATCTCACACAGAGGGCAACCGGGAGCCAATTTTGCACTCTCGTACAAGAGACAAATTGAAAAAAGAGACAAATTGAAAAAAGTTACGAAAACTTGATGGATTCACTTCAGCTTAAATACGTACAAGAAATACAGTGAAAGATGATACATTGCTGGTATTTGACTCCTGTTAGTCTGATTTGTGCGTGTACAGGCAGTCCTCAACTTACAAGCACTATTGAGCCCAAAATTTAATGTTGCTCAGTGAGAAATTTGCCAAGTGAGTTTTGCCCCATTTTACGACATTTCTTGCCACCGTTAAGTGAATCCCTGCAGTTGTTAAATTAGTTACACGGTTGTTAAGTAAACCTGGTTTCCCAATTGACTTTGCTTGTCAGAAGGTTGCAGAAGGGGATTAAGTGATCCCAGGATGCTGCAACCATCATACATGTGAATCCGCTGTCAAGCATCCAAATGTAAATCGCTTGACCATGAGGATGCTGCATCTTTCCTGAGTGCGGAAAATGGTCATAAGTCACTTTTTATGTAACTTTGAATGGCCACTAAGTGAACTGTTGCAAGTCAAGGACTACCCCCTTCCTTCCTTCCTTCCTTCCTTCCTTCCTTCCTTCCTTCCTTCCTTCCTTCCTTCCTTCCTTCCTTCCTTCCTTTGGAAAGGTGGTTAAAAATGGGTCATTTTTTCATTTGTGATGGTCATGTAATAAAAATTACAATTTAGGCATAAAACACAGTGAAGTCTGTTTACTGGCCTCTTCATTAAAGCAGTCCACTCACAGCTGACTCAACCAAAACAGTGGGCAGGAATTTTCGTTGTATCCATGCTTTCTAAATCAAAATCAGCAAAGTCCTTCAAGCAGAAATAAATTAGTATCTTTGAGCAAATGTAAGAGGAAACAAAACGTGTACATTCGTCCATACCTTGGGAAGTCATCGACTTCTTCAAGCTGGCTGTTGAAAATGGGCCATGCAAAAGGATGAATGGTTGTTCTGGTTCCTTTTGGATTAGAGCAAAATCCAACCTTTGCTTCTTCAATGGGATTAAATATATTTCAGATGAAAATTTATTTATTTATTTATTTGTTTGTTTGTTTTTATAGACCGCCCTTCTCCCGAGGGACTCGGGGCAGTGTACAGAGGAAGGAAGGTATACAGATTGAACAATAAAAAACAATAAAAACAATAGTAAAAACAAACTGGGACCCCAATTAAAGCTATCATGCCAGGCCGGACTGCTGGAACAGGAAGGTTTTTAGGTCGCGTCGGAAGGTACGGAGGTCGGGGGCCATCCGGATTTCGGTTGGTAAGCTGTTCCAGAGGGCTGGCGCACCCACTGAGAATGCCCTCCCCCTGGGGGCCACCAGCCGACATTCCTTGAGCGGTGGCACCCTGAGGAGGCCCTCTCTGTGGGAGCGCACAGGACGGTGGGGTGCTGACATTGGCAGAAGGTGCTCCCGTAGGTAGTCCGGACCCATGCCATGTAGGGCTTTGTATGTCATTGTTAGCACCTTGAACTTCACACGGAAGGCAACCGGAAGCCAGTGCAGCGCACGGAGGAGAGGTGTGATATGGGAGTATCGGGAGGCTCCCAAGAGTGTCTGTGCCGCTGCACTTTGCACCAGTTGAAGCTTCCGAGTGGATCTCAAGGGCAGCCCCATGTAGAGAGCGTTACAATAGTCTAGGCGAGAGGTCACAAGGGCATGAGTGACTGTACATAAGGAATCCAGGTCCAGATAAGGCCGTAGTTGGCGAACTAGTCGAACCCGGGAGAAGGCCCCCTTGGTCACAGCTCCTATGTGGTCTTCCAGGGAGAGCTGCGAGTCTAGGAGGACACCCAGGTTGCAGGCCCTATCAACAGGGGGTAGTAACTTGTCCCCAATGTTAAGCAATGGGACGTTCTGAATATCCTGGCTTGCCGGTACGTACAGCCATTCAGTCTTGTCCGGGTTCAGTTGAAGCCTGTTCCTCCCCATCCATTCCCGGACCGCTTTCAGGCAGCGAGACATCACGTCTAGGGCATCACTGATATTGTTTGGAGTTGAGATAAAAAGCTGGGTGTCATCAGCATACTGATGGTACCCTACTCCAAAACTGCGAATGATCTCACCCAGCGGTTTCATGTAGATGTTGAACAGGAGAGGCGAGAGGACTGACCCCTGAGGGACTCCGCAAGCGAGAGGCCTCGGGGTCGACCTCTGTCCCCCTGTCAGCACCGACTGCGAGCGACCCTGGAGAAAGGAGGAGAACCAACGCAGAACCGTGCCTCCCACTCCCAGTCCCCTGAGGCGTCGCAGCAAGATACCATGGTCGATGGTATCGAAAGCCGCCGAGAGGTCTAATAAGACTAGGACAGAGGAATGGCCCCTGTCCCGGGCTCTCCAGAGATCATTCATCAGAGCGACCAATGCCGTCTCCGTGCTGTAGCCCGGCCTGAAACCCGATTGGTACGGGTCTAGATAAACCGCTTCATCCAGGATCTGAGGAAGTTGGTGCGCCACCACGCTCTCAACAACCTTCGCAAGGAAGCGAAGATTGGAGACAGGACGAAAGTTATTCAAAGAGGGTGGGTCCAAGGTGGGCTTCTTGAGGAGAGGTCTCACCACCGCCTCCTTCAAGGCGGTGGGGAAGTGACCCTCACTCAGAGAAGCAGAGATGACCGCTAGGAACCAGCCTCGTGTCCCCTCTCGAGCTGCATAGGCCAGCCAGGAAGGGCACGGGTCCAGTAAGCATGTGGAGGAGCTCAACCTTCTCATAATCCTGTCCACTTCCTTAGGAGTTAAAGGATCAAATTCTTCCCAGATGACGTCGACAAGACTGTCCATGTCTTGTTCTTCCATCTCAGCCCAGTTGGAGTCCAGGCCAGTTCGAATCCGAGCAATTTTATCCAGCAGATATTGACCGAATTCCTCGGCTCGACCCTGCAAGGGTTCCTCCCTCACCTCTTGGTTTAATAGGGAGCGAGTCACCCTGAACAAGGCAGCCGGGCGATTGTCTGCGGACGCGATGAGGGTGGAAAAGTAGTTGGATTTTGCCACCCTTATCTCAGCGAGATAAGACCTGGTGAGGATTCTTAGTCGCAATCGGTCGGATTCGGATCGACTGGATCTCCAACGGCTCTCTAGGCCCCGTCTCCGACGCTTCATCTCCCGGAGCCCCTCGGTGAACCATGGGGCTCGCTGGGATCTGCGCCGGGTCAGAGGCCGCAAGGGTACAACTCGGTCCAGAGCCTCCGTGGCTGCCTTTTCCCAGGCTTCCACTAAGGCATCCGCCGAGCTGTGAGCAGGGAGTGCATGCGTGTCCCTAAGCGCTGCCTGGAACTTATCAGGGTCCATTAGGCGCCTAGGGCGGTACCATCTGATTGACATGTGGCCAAATGGCATGATGTTTATGGAAAGATTTGGGATTGGGGGGCTGAACTTACCTGCTTTTTTAAAAAACAAAACAAAAAAACACACAAAATCTTAAACAGGGAGGGAGCCAGGGGAAGGAAGGTAGGAAGGAAGGAAGGAAGGAAGGAAGGAAGGAAGGAAGGAAGGAAGGAAGGAAGGAAGGAAGGAAGATAGATCTGAATTCATAGGGTAAAATTTGTATGGATATTTGTGCTTCGGCAAATTCACCCAATTGCAAAGAAAGAATAACTTTTATGCTTTAGTGGATGTAGTGGAAGAGCTGGGGAGACCATTTGAATAAGATGCCACCAGGGTACATGACAGCTTTGCTTCGTTCCTCGGAGTTGTGTGCTCATGTTCCTTCACCACTTTAAAACTTCTCCCGCTTATTTGCATTGCATATACTGCATATTTTACTCTTCCACAGTGGTACCCCCCCAATATCTCCTAGCAGTTGAGTTGCTGGGCTTGTCAACCAGAAGGTTGGCCGTTTGAGACCTGAGTGACATGGGGTGGGATGAGCTCCTATTCTTGCCCCAGTCCCTGCCAACCTAGCAGCTCAAAAGCATGCAAAACGCAAGTACACGAATAGGTACCACTTCAGTAGGAAGATAACAGCATTCTGTGTGGCTCAGCTTATAGTCCTGATAGCCATATGACCACAGAAGTGTCCTTGGACAATACTGGCTCTCTTGGCTAGAAAATGGAGATGAACACCACCCCCTAGATCAGGGGTAGGCAACCTTGGCTGTTTTATGACTCGTTGGACTTCGACTCCCAGAATTCCTGAGCCAGCTATGCTGGCTCAGGAATTCTGGGAGTTGAAGTCCACGAGTCATAAAACAGCCAAGGTTGCCTACTCCTGCCCTAGAGTCAGACATGACTTGGACAGAAGAAACCTTTGTTGTTCTTGTTGTTAGTTGCGAAGTCGTGTCCGACCCATCGCGACCCTATGGACAATGTTCCTCCAGGCCTTCCTGTCCTCTACCATCTTCTGGAGTCCATCTAAGCTCACGCCTACTGCTTCAATGATTCCATCCAGCCACCTCATTCTCTGTCGTCCCCTTCTTCTATTGCCCTCAATCTTTCCCAGCATTAGGCTCTTCTCCAATGAGTCCTTCCTTCTCATTAGGTGGCCAAAGTATTTGAGTTTTAGCTTCAGGATCTGGCCTTCTAAAGAGCAGTCAGGGTTGATCTCCTCTAGGACTGACCGGTTTGATCGCCTTGCAGTCCAAGGAACTCACAGGAGTCTTCTCCAGCACCATAGTTCAAAGGCTTCAATTCTTTGGCGCTCAGCCTTTCTTATGGTCCAGCTTTCACTGCCATACATTGCAACTGGGAAGACCATAGCCTGGACTATACGCACTTTTGTTGACAGGGTGATGTCTCTGCTTTTTAGTGTTGCTGTCTTGATTTGCCATGGCTTTCCTCCCCAGGAGCAAGCGTCTTTTAATTTCTTGGCTACAGTCCCCATCTGCAGTGATCTTGGAGCCCAGGAAAATAAAACCTTTACAATTTCCAAAATTGCCATAGTGCTTAGAAAGTTTGGAAGTTGTAACCCTAATACAACTGCAGGGTGCCAGGTTGATAAAGCTGTGATACAAATGGATTCTTAGATTCTGAACTACTGAATGCTGAAACACTTCCAGGCAATGAATCTTTCTGGCGGGCAACAAATCTTTTTCAAGATGACCTGTTGATTAGCCCCCCGTCGGGGAGAGAGATTCCAGCCAACGGTACAAAAAGGCAGACCTGCATTTTGCCTGTCAGCTTATATTTGATCATCCTTACCAGAAGCATTTCTAAAGCAAGGAGATGCAAAGAAGAAATGGGAAATAATGAAAATGCAGTCAGGCAAAGCAGAGCTAGAGTAGTCACCGTAGGACTACAATCTGATATTAATTACAGTAGAAAAAGAAAGTAAATGCAAATGCATTCAGGTTTCTCTAAGCCTCAAGGGCCTCAAAAGAATAGACGTTAAATTCTTGACCTTTCTTAAGCGTCTTTTAATTGAAGGGGGATTTTTTTTTCTTTTTCTATTACCAAGGACAACTTCATACCATACGTAAAATTATAGGAAATATAAGATGTACTCTAAGGCTGCCTTAGTGCCTTAGATATGATTCCCCAAAAGTATTTTAGAACAAAGATACAACTATAATAGAAGAGAATATGTGTAACTCAGAGTTGAACCGTGTTTGTGTTCTTTGAGCTTGGTTCTTTGCTTGCCGACTAAGTAACTTTACCAGTGCTAGTAAGTGAGGGTTTAGGCTTGTGTTTTCATACAGTAATCTGATTTCTTTCTTGGGTTAGGGTATTCTTCTCTGTTTGATTGAAAAAAAGACTTTGCTTCCTGACCACTTTGGGATGTATCTTGTAGATGTTTGGTTGTTAATCACAAAAATAACATGCAATGCAACCTATCAAGTGCAGTTTTATAGAAATCTTCTGTTCTTGCAATGTACATCCTCCAGTATTTCTTGGTTATTCTGTACACATGAAAGAAACATATAAGTACTGTACATACTTTTATTCAGCAAAGAGTGCTTCTAGGGACAAGTTATTTTATATTATCACGTTATTCTGCACACCATTTTATGATATTGAAAAATGACTTTAAAATCTCCACCCTCTAGCTAATCAAACTGAACTATAATTACATTGCAATTTTATTGACTTATTAACTTCCATATAATTAACCATAGTTTTCCCAGCTGCCACTTCATTAATTAAATCCACAGAAAGAATTCAAACTACCCTTTAAAAGCAGAAAGTTCATTAATTTCTCTAAACTAGAAAGTAGCAGAGAAGCTCTCTTTTTTTATGAATAAACTATTATTGCTGCAGCTCTGAATGAAATCTGCCCTGTGATACAGCTTTCTCTGTTCAACAAATTAAGCTTGCGTATGCAGCATTGTAATTAAAATGTAATTGTAATTAAAACTGCTCTTTAGAAGGCCAGATGCTGAAGTTGAAACTCAAATACTTTGGCCACCTAATGAAAAGGAAGGACTCACTAGAGAAGAGCCTAATGCTGGGAAAGGTTGAGGGCAAGAGAAGAAGGGGGCGACAGAGAATGAGGTAGCTGGATGGAGTCACTGAAGCAGTAGGCGTGAGCCTAAATGGACTCCAGAAGATGCTAGAGGACAGGAAGGCCTGGAGGAACGTTGTCCGTAGGGTCGCAATGGATCGGACACGACTTTGCAACTAACAACAACAATTAAAATGATTGGTAATAAGAATGAAGACTGACATTGAATAGTCTGACATTGAATTTACAGACCTGCTTCCACCTATGAATCCATTTAAATGTTGGATCTTATTCTTTCTAATGACTTGGCAAAGTCTCTAGCTTGCCAGTTCCATCATTGATAATATGACGAACCAGTTCAGGGTGAATTGAGTTGTAAATTGAATTAATTTGGAGACTACCGAATTACATCCATTGGGGCATTAATTCCAAATTGTTCCAAAATCACTTTATAAGATCACAAGAATGTTATTTAGATGGATGAAAAACAACCCTGGCGAATTTTGAGACTCTCCTGTTGTTCTGGACTTCAGTTTCCATCAGCCTCAATCCACACAACCAGCAATGGCAGATGTAGTTCAAAGGATTGGTCACACACGTTCCCTTACACAACAGTGGGTATAATCTCACTTTTACATGGGCCCTTACAGATTGTACAGGTAGTCCTTGATTTATTACCACAATTGGGACCAGAATTTCCATAGCTAAGCAAGGTAGTTGTCAAATACGTCACGACCAATTTCACAATCATTTTTGTCACGGTTGTGATGCGAATTGCTGTGGTTGTTAAGTGAATCATGGGGTGGTTAAACGCACCTGACTTCCCCATTGACTTTGCTTGTCAGAGGCCACCTGGGAAGGTTGCAAATGGCAATCAGGTGACCCTGGGACCCTGCCAGTTGCCAAGCACCCAAATTTTGATCATGTGACTGGGGATGAGAGTTGTAAGTGCAATGATGGGTCAAAAGACACTCTTTTCAGTGCTATTGTGACTTTGAGAGGTCCTTAAATGAACGGCTGTAAGTCGAGGACTACCTGTAAAAGCAATCTTTTCAGGCATAACTGTCAGACTGCTGCCAAATTTATATTGAGGAAGAAAGACATCAGACATTTGAGAATTGCTGGTATTCAGTGTCTCTATTCAGTGTCTGTATCTAAACCTTAGGAATTTGGAAGAAGTGGAAATTGCTTCTGTTCATAGCTTTCCTCCTCTTCTCAGGCTATGAAAGGTTTAAATATGGGGGTAAATAAGGCCAATAAGAAGGATAGGGAAATAAAGGCAGTCACAGAATCCTAATAGCACATGCCTATTCAAAGGGGAATAGGATAGGATAGGATAGAAAATAGGATAGGGTAGGGTAGGGTAGGGTAGAGTAGAATAGAATAGAATAGAATAGAATAGAATAGAATAGAATAGAATAGAATAGAATAGAATAGAACAGAACAGAACAGAACAGAACAGAACAGAACAGAACAGAACAGAATAGAATTACAAATAATAATAGGACAGGACAGAGTAGAATAGAATGGGATAGGATAGGATAGAAAATAGAATAGAATAGAATAGAATAGATGCAATGGAGAATAGAATAGAATAGAATAGAATAGAATAGAATAGAATAGAATAGAATAGAATAGAATAGAATAGAATAGAATAGAATAGAATAGAATAGAATAGAATAGAATAGAATAGAATAGAATAGAATAGAATAGAATATGGAATGGAATAGGAATAGAATAGAATAGAATAGAATAGAATAGAATAGAATAGAATAGAATAGAATAGAATAGAATAGAATAGAATAGAATTACAGAATAGAATAGAATAGAATAGAATAGAATTACAGAATAGAATTACAGAATAGAATAGAATAGAATAGAATAGAATAGAATAGAATAGAACAGAACAGAACAGAACAGAACAACAGAATAGAATAGAATAGAATTACAAATAATAATAGGACAGGACAGAGTAGAATAGAATGGGATAGGATAGGATAGAAAATAGAATAGAATAGAATAGAATAGAATAGAATAGAATAGAATAGAATAGAATAGAATAGAATAGAATAGAATAGAATAGAATATATGGAATGGAATGGAATGGAAAGGAATGGAAAACTAGAACTAGAACTAGAACTAGAACTAGAACTGAAAGATTGCAAATGAACCTTCTTCGTGACTGGCAGCTTTTGATACAAAACTACAAAACAGATACAGGATATCAAAGAGAGCAGAGTTTTATTTTTTCCCTGTTGGTGTTTTCACTCAAACAAAACCATTTTTTTCCTTAATCCATAAGGCTTAGATTGGAGGCAGCGCTGCAACTTTGTGCCTCTGACATTCTACAAACTCTTTGCAATCTTGAAACATTTTGCTGACTCACGACCGAGAAAGCATCTGCCGCAAAGGCCAGCAGGCTTGTCTGGATTCTGATTTTGGAGTTATCAGTTCTCTTTGGGGAAAATAAATTAGGTTTCTTGCTTAATTGTTGAGATGAGCTTTTTGTTTGTTGTCTGTTTGCAGACAGGATTGCATAATTAGACTGGTTCATTCCTCTAGGTGGGGAACTCATTTCTTTTCCTCAACAGACTGCCTGCCAACCATTTTATCTTGCAGAACACCTGGCGCTAGGAAAACACCAGGGCCCATTATTACAATAAAGTCTGGGAAGAAAGCATTCTTTTCCTCCACATATGTATTTCTCTCTCCCTCCCTCCCTCCCTCCCTCCCTCCCTCCCTCCCTCCCTCCCTCCCTCCCTCCCTCTCTCTCTCTCTCTCTCCCTCCCTCCCTCCCTCCCTCCCTCCCTCCCTCCCTCTCTCTCTCTCCCTCCCTCCCCCTCTCTCCCTCCCTCCCTCTCTGTCTCTCTCTCCCTCCCTCCCTCTCTCTCTCTCTCTCTCTCTCCATTTTTTCCAAATTCCTAAGGTGTATGTATGAATGTGTGTGTGTGTGTGTGTATATATACATACATATGTGTGTGTGTGTGTACACGCACACATATACTGCTCAAAAAATAAAGGGAACACTTAAACAACACAACGTACTGTATTTAATAGTAGGATGTCTTATCTTGTGTTCCCTTTATTTATTTGAGCAGTATACACACACACACACAAAACAAAAATACAAAACTTTCAAACTCTAAGCATTAAAAAGTAACAAAAAATTAAACAAGTTTCAAACTTGCAAGATTCTGTTATGATATCCTTACAATAAAAGTACTGTTATTCATGATTTTCCTGTCTGAATTATCTTGACGGACTGACATAAAGCCAGAGAGCTACTGCAACATTTTTTATTAAGGCCAACTGGAGCTTGTAATCAATCTATCTATCTATCTATCTATCTATCTATCTATCTATCTATCTATCTATCTATCTATCTATCTATCTATCTTACTGCTGGCTGCAGGCTTTGCCTCATTAGTGTCAAAATCTGGACTAGCTCATTTCTCTAAACAGGTGTATCTTGAAACCTGCCAAAACAGAGAAGCTGCAGGTGCCTTTGGCATCCAGTTTCATCAAACATGCAAGACTAATCAAAGAGTGGCTTCCCATTCCTGTAGACTGAAAACAAACCAGGACAAAACAGAAATGAATAACTGCCTGGGCTACCACTTATATATTGCAGCCTATTTAACCCTCCCACTGTGATTGGTGTTCTCAATCCTACATTAAGTCACCAAGGGCCTACCTAACCTAAGTGACCAGCCTGTAGGAGAAGAGGTGGAGCCTGAGGGCAGCGTCAAGAGAGGAATCATTCTAGAGTCATTACGTTCCCACAAGCAATCCAATTCAACCCCACCCCCTTGAATTCCATTGACTCTTATCTCGCACCACTTTAGTTTTGGCCATTAGTTGACTGGATTCTTCTGCAGGGGTCTTCAAACTTGGCCCTTTTATGACTGGTGGACTTCAACTCCCAGAATTCCTCAGCCAGTGTGCCTGGCTGAGGAATTCTGGGAGTTGAAGTCCACCAGTCATAAAAGGGTCAAGTTTGAAGGCCCCTGTTCTTGTGCATAGGCTTGTTAATGTGTGGTCCTGATTCTTCGCACCTGACACAGCCTTACTGCTGATACAAAATGGCAACAACTGGAAGAATTCTTAAGGAAAAATCACATTGGTTTTGCAGAGACCTGTTGTTCTCTGTACGATCTTGATTTGTGTCATTTCAGAAGTACAGTTGAGATTCACCCAGTTCTAAGTTAATCGTAACAAATAAAGAAAAAATGCTTCAGTTTTTTAACTCCAGAATTTACCAGCTTGTTTTAAATGCCAAGGGCTCTTCAAAAGCTATTCCTTATTACAAAAACATTCCTGTTAACAGTTTTATTTTTATTTATTTTTTTATCTCCTGTTAATGAATCATTAATTGTAGAGGCTGTATTGCTTTTTGAATATATACCGATGCCTAACTGTGAATTAGAAGTTATTCTATGATCCCCCGTGGCTGCTTTTGCTACTTAACAATAGAGAAGTATAAAAGGTATACCAAATTAAGGAAGGAGTGCAGAATGGAAAAAAATAATACAAGACAGTGCTAACAGGGCATACATACAGAGTGTAGAAAATGTACAATCCTTAAATCTTGGAAAACAAGTATTCATACCAGGTGAAGAAATCAACCTGCTGATTTTAAAAATAATTCCAGCCATGACACCTCTGAAAATAAATTTGACATATGGATATAGGGTACGATGGGAGGTTTATTTCAAAGCTACTGATTTCAAATGCCTTGCACAGAGATATAAAAGTTCCCAGTCACGAATTCTACTGGATTTTGCTCCATCTAGATTTCAAACAAAACCTATCGGCATTTATTTTTCTATGATCAAAAATGAGTGGGAGGAAAAAAAGAGGAATACGTTACAGGCAAACAGCAGTCTTGAAGTTTAAAAAGAGACATCACATGGAGGAAATTTGCATTTTAAAAACCTGCATTGGAGGAATGTATCTGCCAGCGAAAGAAAGCAGATTTGAATTTTTTTTTTTAAAAAAAAGAAAGTCTTTGAACAATTTATATAGCTGCCCAACCACCCATTTCACAATGCAGTGACTCTAAAAAAATTGTAGGATCAAAACCAAAATTCCAGAATACCAGCTGGAAACAGTCCTAGACTGGAACCAAACAGCTGAGAGGGCTCCCTTAATCTCCTGGTCCAAAAGTCTGGGAGGAAATAGCCAGGTTTTAATGCCTCCCCAAACAGCAATGGAGTCAGGAATCCATCAGTCAAGTCCCACTTTATAATGCCTTGCTAGGACCATTCTTGGAACACTGCACCCAGTTTTGGTTGCCATAATGTAAAAAAGATGTTAAGACTTCAGAAAAGAGCAAGAAAAATGACTAGGAGACTGATGGCTAAAACATACAAGGAACGGTTGCTGGAATTGGGCATATTCTGGAACGACGATGTTGTGCTTTAATTAATCTCTTGTAAGACTTCTATGGTCTGTGTAAGCAGATATAATTAACTTTAACAGGTCTCTCCAGATAGTTTAAACTCGTAGAAACACCTTTTATATAGGTAAAGGTAAAGGTTCCCCCGCACATGCGTGCTAGTCGTTTCCGACTCTAGGGGCCGGTGCTCATCTCCGTTTCATAGCCGAAGAGCCAGCGCTTGTCCGAGGACATCTCCGTGGTCATGTGGCCGGCATGACTAGACGCCAAAGGCGCACGGAACTCTGTTACCTTCCCACCGTAGTGGTCCCTATTTTTCTACTTGCATTTTTACGTGCTTTCGAACTGCTAGGTGGGCAGAAGCTGGGACGAGTAACAGGCACTCACTCTGTTACGCAGCACTCGGGATTCGACCCGCCAAACTGCCGACCTTCCGATCGACAAGCTCAGCGTCCTAACCCACTGAGCCACCGCGTCCCCTACCTTTTATATAGAAATACCTTTATTGCAATTCAGATGACGTTGTACAGCATTTCCAAGATATTCCCGAGGTGTCTCCAAGGTTAGAAGATGATAATGCTCCCAGGGTCTGCATATTGGGACCCCATGTTTTCTGCTAATGAAGCATGGCTCACTAGGGAAGAGGGAGGAGGAAGTCCATCCCAGAAAGGGGAGGGGAAAGGAAATACATCATAGGGTAGGAGGGTCTGACTGCCCACATTGTGATTTCTCCACCCAGCCACGTGGTGGCAGCACAGGGCATGTCTAGTTTAATGAAGAGAAGGACTAAGGGTGACATGATAGCAGTGTTCCAATATCTCAGGGGTTGCCCCAAAGAAGAGGGGGTCAACCTATCCTCCAAAGCACCTGAAGGCAGGACAAGAAGCAATGGACAGAAACTAATTAAGGAGAGAAGCAACTTGGAACTGAGGAGAAATTTCCTGACAGAACAATTAATCAGTGGAGCAACCTGCCTCCAGAGGTAATGGGTGCTCCAACACTAGATGTTTTTAAGAAGAGATTGTCTGAAGTGGTATAGGGTTTCTGACCTGAGCAGGGGGTTGGACTAGAAGACTTCCAAGGCCCCTTCCAACTCTGTTATTATTCTATTTTTCTAGATCTCCAGGAGGATGTTGTTCCATAGAAAAGACACTTCAAAATATGTTGCTTTTCAGAGTGAGATGAGTGGCAGACTAGATGATAGATAGATAGATAGATAGATAGATAGATAGATAGATAGATAGATAGATAGATAGATAGATAGATGATAGATAGATAGATAGGAAGGAAGGAAGGAAGGAAAGAAGGAAGGAAGGAAGGAAGGAAGGAAGGAAGGAAGGAAGGAAGGAAGGAAGATGGATGGATGGATGGATGGATGGATGGATAGGAAGGAAGGAAGGGATAGATAGATAGATAGATGATAGATAGATAGATAGATAGATAGATGATAGATAGATGATAGATAGATAGACAGACAGATAGATGATAGATAGATAGTCATTGGCTTTATAAACGGAGTTAAAATGCTCTTGTACCTTATGAAATATTGTGCGAATTCCATAATTAATTTAGTTTTTTAAAGAATGTGCCCCCCAAAATTAGCAAATTGAAACATTGCCTTAGTTTGATGTATTGTAATAACTAGTTAAACTAGTTAACAGAGAGTTCTTACCAGCCAGGACCCACCTTTCGGCTAGTGATCTCCGCCCTAATGCTATTCCTGCTCCTTCAGAGATGTCTAGCTTGCCATATTCTCATGGGAAGCGAACATTTTGTATAGGCAATAGTAAGCTGAATTTTTAGTGATCTTTACATTGCCATTTTATAGCATTTTATATTTTCACCATGTTTAAGAGAAATATTATGATAACACCCCCCCCAAAAAAACCCCACTCAGCCCATATTTATCCACTTCATTCAGGCTGTAGAATTAAAGTTTATACAGTTTAACTGTGTATAGAATTTTGAAGATTCCAGACTGTAAAATCTAATTGTTTGTAGGATAAAAGCTTCAGGGTTTGTTTTTGATCAACCCAATCATACTGTGGATAGAAGCACACAGAATGAGACCCCCTTGAATCTAAGGCTGTATGATTGATTGAGTGAGTGAGCGAGTGATTAAGTGATTGTGAATCATTGTCAGTGTTAACTCTTCACGGTTTAAGAGTTAGATTTTCTCCATGACAATTTGTTCCTACCTTGGTCTTTCAGGTCTTTAAAAGAGCAAGATTAACCATAAACCATCAAGGTTCATCTTAGCCACTCTGGAGTTACCTAGAAAAGATTTGATTTTTTTTGTTTATTTTTTTTATTTTTGTGTTTCTGTTTTGTTTTTGATTGAACAGGTATTCCTGAAAATCATGTTTATACACATTGCTTGCTTAATTTTCCTGCTGTAGTTGATTTGAAACTTCTTGATTGAACGGTGGTATCTAATAGCGTTGTTATCATGAAATTTATTACAATTGTCCACACCCAAAAAACTGTAATGTTGCAAGGTTTCCATCAGAACGAATTTTCTGTTGCAGGAGTACAATGTAGAGAGAGATCTTACCTGATAAACCGTGGTTAAGCACTAGCTCAGTTCATCCCCCCAAACTGTTGTAAAATTACAGAGGATTCATTTGTACGCAGCACACTCCAAGTCAACTCATGTGTCACTCAGTATCTAGCAGCTTCTGATGCTCCTATGTGCCGGTCTTAAATTAGTAGCTCATTAACTAGCCTTGTTTGACAGCAACATCCAAACTCGCAAGTTGCTCCCAATCTTCTCATCTAAAAATCCTTTAATTGGAGATTGCATACATGGAAGATCCTGTTGCCTGCTCTGCATTGTATTATGGCTGAGTGGGAGCACTTAACATCGCACTTGGATATCACACTTAATTAGATCAGCTAAAGACCCAGCAGATGTATTTGTACCATACCCTAAGTTTGGCTAATGACTCGGCATGTCGGGTGAAGGCAGCCCACATTTATTGTTTAGCATATTGTGCAAAGTGAGTAAACGGGTCACTTTAGTTAAATGTGCTATTGAAACTCAGGGAGGGAGGGAGGGAGGGAGGGAGGGAGGGAGGGAGGAAGGAAGGAAGGAAGGAAGGAAGGAAGGAAGGAAGGAAGGAAGGAAGGAAGGAAGGAAAAGCCATAGTAATACATAAGATCTGGGTATCTCCAATAAACTATCAGTTTTAGTCCCATGCAAAGCAAATGACTTCCTTACTATGAAACCAAAGGGAAAATACATACACAATTGTTTATCACAAATAGTTTCCTCTTAAATGTGAACAATTTTCTGCAAAGGCAGTAACATTTCAACCAAGTATAAAATTGTGTTTGTGTGTGTGTGTGTGTGTGTGTGTGTGTGTGAGAGAGAGAGAGAGAGAGAGAGAGAGAGAGAGAGAGATTCTTATCTTGTGCTTTGCTCTTATAACCAAAAATGATTTGCCAAACTCTTGGCACCTTACTGATTGTATGTCTGCCTACTTTATTTTTCCTTTAGAGTGATTACCTCGGGCAAGGTCACAGAATCTAGCCAATCTTTTAAAAAATCTAATACTAATGAAATCTGGCTAATAAATGGATAAGAGACCACCAAGAGATCACAGTGCTGTAGTCTAGATTAGAAAATTGAAAATATAACCTGGAAGAAGGTATTGGCAAGCCATTTCTGCACTGCTGCCAAGAAAACTACAGATTCTTGCCCATAAAATCTGGAGTCCAGTTCAATTTGACCTTTAAAGTAATTAAATGTGTCCTAAGCACATGACTTTGTACTTCTAATTATACTTACAGATGAATATTTATATAGCTTTCCATTTTTATTTCAACTTTCTTTCAAACAAAACAGAAAGCTGAGATGGTTATTATGAGGGGAAAGCTACAGCATGCTTGTACTTTTGTATTTCATTAAATTCTCCTTCTAAAAAAACCCTTTCTCCCTTTTTTACCGAGTTGAATGTGCTTCAAATAGACATGGCAGTAAAGGAAAGGAGAGGAGAGGAGAGGAGAGGAGAGGAGAGGAGAGGAGAGGAGAGAGACAGAAAGAAAGAAAGAAAGAAAGAAAGAAAGAAAGAAAGAAAGAAAGAAAGAAAGAAAGAAAGAAAGAAAAAGAAAGAAAGAAAGAAAGAAGGGAGGGAGGGGGGAGGGGGAGAGAGAGAAAGAAAGAAAGAGAAAGAAAGAAAGAAAGAAAGAAAGAAAGAAAGAAAGAAAGAAAGAAAAAGAAAGAAAGAAAGGAGGGAGGGGGGAGAAAAAGAAAGAAAGAGAGAGAGAAAGAAAGAAAAAGAGAAAGAAAGAAAGAAAGAAAGAAAGAAAGAAAGAAAGAAAGAAAGAAAGGAAAGAAAGAAAGAAAGAAAGGAGGGAGGGGGGAGGGGGGGAGGGAGGGAGGGAGAGAGAGAGAAAGAAAGAGAGAGAGAAAGAAAGAGAAAAAGAAAGGAAAGAAAGAAAAGAAAGAAAGAAAGAAAGAAAGAGGGAGGGAGGGAGGAGGGAGCTCATCTCAAAAAAGCCTTTTTTAGGAGGAAAACAGGGGAAGCAAAGACATTTAACTGGGGGTGGATTTCATAAAATGCTTAATTTGGATTCTGCTTCTTCCGTTCAAGAACTGAACTGAAAACCGAAGAAGCTCCTCGGATGAGAATCAAATGTTTTTCAGGGGGGAAAACCCAAGGAAACCCAGTTGCCTTTGGGAGAAGCACCTTTGAGACCACCGTGAGTCGGATGACTGAGAAACTCCATAGACGCTTGCCCAGGATGGCAACGTGAATGTATCTAGGATTTGAATTTGACTGTGCTGCCCCAAGGCGCTTGTCCCACTTAACTCAGACGTTTGCAATAGTGACCCGGAACCATTTTGATATCCTGCCAACCCAGGAAAAGACCCAGATTCCTCCAGAAGGCCTCGAAAGGGAAGGGATGCTTGCCCCAAACACCCTTTCAGTTCATACCTCTTTTCTGCTGGGGAAGATAGGCTGCTTCTTCAACAAAACCCTGGGCTTTGGCCTCCAGCCACTCCGACGCAGGGCCCTTGAAAATAAAAAAAATATTGCTACCTGTAGCTTGCTCTCTTCAAGGGTTTTCGTTAAAATATTAAAAATTGCAATACGATGGACAAGGGGCCATGTTATCTACTCCTACCAGAGATAATAATAGCTCGGGCTAAAGAGGGACCTGTGTAGCCCTTTTCAGAGAGCTTCAACACTCAGTGATTGCTTCTGACAGCTTGTTTCTCTACTCCAGTAAATCTGCCATCGTTGACTTTACTGTATTTATTTATTTATTACAATTATGGAGTGCTTCCTTCCTTTAACTTCAGTGTCTGGAAAGGTATTTGCTTGATGGACCCAGCTAGGTATAAAGTTTGTGAGCTGGCCACCTTATTCATGGATTGTTTCAGTGTCTAGCTAGCTGCAACCCTAAAGCCAATGCTGGGTTAACCGTTCATAGGTGATGATTGTATATTGAGGATGCAGTGAAGCACAAAGCATTCTTTGAGTAGCCGTCCTTAAAAAAAAACGTCGTGGCCTGAAATGTCGCATCAGGTCTATTATCCCTGCTGTCAAGCTCAGCATATTTTGTGGCAATGGAATAGACATTTCTAAAAACATACAGGTTTTAAGTGCCAGTAATGATATATTCCGAAGGGACACGGTGTCTCAGTGGGTTAGGACGCTGAGCTTGTCAATCAGAAGGTCGGCAGTTTGGCGGGTCGAATCCCAAGTGCCGCATAGCAGAGTGAGCGCCTGTTACTCGTCCCAACTTCTGCCAACCTAGCAGCTCGAAAGCATGTAAAAAGGCAAGTAGAAAAATAGGGACCACTACGGTGGGAAGGTAACAGCGTTCCATTTGCCTTTGGCGTCTAGTCATGCCGGCCACATGACCACGGAGACGTCCTTGGACAAGCGCTGGCTCTTCAGCTTTGAAACGGAGATGAGCACCGGCCCCTAGAGTTGGAAACGACTAGCACACATGTGCGGGGGAACCTTTACCTTTACCTTTTAATGATATATTCGAAGAAGAACCAATAGATCCAAATGGAGAAATGAAATTCTGGTCTTCAGCCTAGAAGGAAAAAATTGACATTTTTTTTTTTTGGCCCAGTAGATTTGATTAGATTTTGTTTAGGCCAGACTGGGCTTCAAAAGGAGAAAGTCCAGAAGAGAATGTCAAGCACAGAAAATCAGGAGTCAAGACAGTTCAAATGAATATATAGATTTATTGCAAGCTTGAAGCTCTCTACAAGAATCTGAACTACAAACAGTCAAGGCAAATTGGCGGTAGACAAGAGCCAATGGAATTCAAGGTGGGCTGGACTTAGATCTCTTGTGAGCACCAAGGGTCGCAAGACTGATGATGCATTTGACTCCTCCCTCAGGCTCAGCCTGGTCATCTCCAACACTGACAGTCATGGTGACGCAAAGCTCTTTCATTGATACTGAGAGAAAGTCAAGTAGTTGCATATTTGCTAAAGAACCACAGTTATATGCTTTCTTAAGTGTGAAATATTGACTTGTATGTTGAATTTCAGATGTATTTTGTCCTATATTGAAGCATTTTGTGTGTACGTGAAGGAGTTCCTGAGAGCAAGAATAGTTTTGTGACTATAATAGAAGGAAGATTTATTTTCATGCAATTTATTATAGGCATAGATTGGGAAAGCTTAGCACCTAGCTAATTAGATATGATTAGGAAGAATCAAAATGCAAGCACTCTATGCTTGGAAAAGATGGTGTAAGGCAAAGATCTCCTAGACCAGTATTTTTCAAATTTGGCAACTTTTAGATATGTGGGGAACTTCAACTCCCAGAATTCCCCAGCCAGCATGCATCTACAATGGCTGACTCATGATTTCTCCCTTCCCTGCTAAATTTAGACTAGTTTGTAACAAACTTTTAAAATGAATATTTAATTGACACAAACATGCTGATGACTACACTTAGCAGAAAGACAGGTGTCAACTATTATGCAGAATGCAAAACATGATTTGAGGCACAGAGTTAGGACTGTAAAGTTTGTGATAATACTTGGTGAAGTCTCAAATATCAGAGTCATCTGCAAAATAAGATGTTCAATCAATTAGAGCAATGTTTCTCAACATTAGCAGGTTTAAGATGTGTCAAGGACTTCAATTCCCAGAATTCCCCAGCTGGCATGCATCTAAAATTCTTTGAGGTTAATTTAATCTATGGGAGAATGATGCCCCAAAAGTCAGGGGCACCACAGAAAAAGCTCACTTTCTGGGTCCCAAATAATGGCACTTCTACACTGATGGGACCCATAATATGCCTCTTATGCCAGATATTCTGGAGCAGCTAGAAATGATTAGGGAGTTCTGCAAATAACCATGCCATCTTTAGACAAGACCATCAAGATCTTGACTTTGGATCCAGAAGTCTACTGGTATTAGTGAATTTCGTGGACTAATGTGTGAAAGGAGAGGTGCTCATAAACTTCCTGTGATGCCACATTCTGAACCAGATGCAGCTTTTGGATGCTCTCCAAGGGCGGATCCATGTGGAGTATATTACAGTAGTTCCTGTGGGAGGTGACTAAGGTATGAGTGGCTATGATCAGAACCTTTCAATCCAACACAATCTTTCCCAGAGGCTTTGCACAAGGTATTTGCAAAGGAAAAGTTGATAGCACTTTTTCCCATCCTATTTAAATTAACTTTGAGTTCAACCATAATGAAGGGATAACATCCCTCCTTCTCCACCTAAGGTCAGCAGGTTAAACTATATATATAACATACATGCACCAATCTGCCTACCTTTTGCCACCATGCCCTCCTCTAGAATCTGTTGCCTGAGAACATCAGCACAATTTGTCTAAAGAGTGGACAAGCATTTTCTTGGTCAATGCTTGCTTCGCACTCATTTTTCACAAAATTACCACATCTCCATCCTGAAGTGTCCATAATATGGGACAACAGTTCTTTTATTGCATACATTTTTATGTGCTATTCATATCTGCAATCTGAGATGTTGATTGCAGTCAAGACTAAGAAGTCAGTAGAGAAACAGATTAGGTCCTTAATTACAACCAGTGATTGCGAAGGTCTCATTCATGTTCTTCTTTATGTTATCTTCTTTCTTTGATTCATTTAAAAATGCCATTATTGATTGGCGGGGTGTGTGTGTGTTATTTTTAATTAGATTCTTTCTTAACTTGTATATGTTAAGTTCCTGGAATTTTTCTAGAGCTCATGGCAATTTCTTCACTTGACAGACACTTTTCCTTATTATGTAAGTTAACAAGAAGCATGTCAGAGATGTTGATGAATTTTGACATTTCTTTGGAACTTGTGACTTAAGTTATAAGGAAACTGATGAGATGAGAACAAGGGAATCAAACTGTCTAACCTCATTATTTATTCCCCATGCAAACAATCTGAATCAATTAGAATATAGTGCATTTGCTCTGAGAGAACTTCAATTTAGTAAAGGAAGAAAGTTCTAGGGGCAAAAATCTTTAAATGCCGAAATAAAAGGAATTCCCATGCTTCAATAAATTTGGAGATAAGGCTGGATTAATAATAGTACATGCCCCAGATACAGTGCTCTGAAGACTTTTCTAAAGAAATCTTGAGATATCTTCAGAACAAAGTAAGGAATCATACAACTTGAAAAACATGTGGAGGCCATCGTGTTTAACTTCTGCTCCTCAGAAGAATCCAAATTAAAGCCTCCCCCAGAAGCTCAAAGTTACTTAAAAGTGTTCGTTTTATCTGCACAATAATTGCCCTGTAAAGGAGGTTGGGCTGAGGTAGAATCTATGGCTCAAAATCATCCAGGAATTTCTATGGCTGAAGTAGGACCTGGACTTCTGTCATCCTAGCCCAGGGATAGGCAACCTCGGCTCTTTTATGACTCATGGACTTCAACTCCCAGAATTCCTGAGTCAGCATAGCTGACTCAGGAATTCTGGGAGTTGAAGTCCATGAGTCATAAAAGAGCCAAGGTTGCCTACCCCTGTCCTAGCCTAACACCTTAACCATGGCATATTATTAAACATCCTTACTCCCCGCTCCCTCTACTTTGAATCTGTTCTACTTTATCTGAATCCATTCTAAAATGTTTTAATTGGCATGAGGTTTGTGACAGGGCGAAGCAGTGCAGAATACTAATCGCCAGCATGATGTAGGAGTGATGTGTTTGGCTAGGACGAGGAGAACCAGCAAAAATTTGTGAAGGAAAGTTCCATCCAATTTGATGTGAACATTGCCACAACACTAGAAGATAATGAAATGGTGTTCATTGATCTGAAAATCAAACCCTGCAGGAGGGGGAGGGGGAGAAGGAGGAAGAGGAGGAGCGGGGGGGGGGCAGGCAGCCATTAACAGAGTCCACCAGGGTCTCACATCGTCCACAAAAATATAAACGTGAAGATATCTTTTAAAAGAATATATAAATTTGATAACATTGAGTACAACAGGGATGATAGCCACCTTTTGAAAAGCATCCATCAGAGAAAGCGACATGCTGCATTTTATTTTCTAAGGGCAATTTCTACGCTAAAGTCATCAGATCAACGAAGTTACAGTACTATTTCTGTACTGAGATCACATGGTTGTTGCAGATAAAAGGATCAGTGAAAATTGCATTTGGCTATAAAAAAACATTCCTAGTAGTTCAACTAAAATGCGTTTAAAGTAGAATAATAGAATTGAAAAACTTCATGAAAGGGAACCTACAATATCTCCATGTTTATGGGTCCACTGTTAAACTACTATGACTGTTACGGACTTTCTGTCATTTAATTGGTTTAGTGGTTAAGGCACCAGGTTACAAACCAGGAGACTAGGAGTTCTAGTCCTGCCTTAGACAGGAAAGGTGGCTGAGTAATTATGGGCTAATCACCAGGAGCTCCTGGGCTCCCAGATCACCGCAGATGGGGACTGTAGCCAAGAAATTAAAAGACGCTTGCTCCTCGGGAGGAAAGCCATGGCAAATCTAGACAGCACACTAAAAAGCAGAGACATCACCCTGCCAACAAAAGTGTGTATAGTCAAGGCTATGGTCTTCCCAGTTGCAATGTATGGTGAAAGCTGGACCATAAGAAAGGCTGAGCGCCAAAGAATTGAGGCCTTTGAACTATGGTGCTGGAGAAGACTCCTGCGAGTTCCTTGGACTGCAAGGCGATCAAACCAGTCAGTCCTAGAGGAGATCAACCCTGACTGCTCTTTAGAAGGCCAGATCCTGAAGTTGAAACTCAAATACTTTGGCCACCTAATGAGAAGGAAGGACTCACTGGAGAAGAGCCTAATGCTGGGAAAGATTGAGGGCAATAGAAGAAGGGGATGACAGAGAATGAGGTGGCTGGATGGAGTCACTGAAGCAGTAGGCATGAGCTTAAATGGACTCCAGAAGATGGTAGAGGACAGGAAGGCCTGGAGGAACATTGTCCATAGGGTCGCAATGGGTCGGACACGACTTCACAGCTAACAACAACAACAACAACAACAACAATCACCAGGAGACAGTGAATTCTAGTCCCTTCTTAGCCTGCCTTCTGTAGTTGTGGGTGCTCCATCACTGGAGGTTTTAAAAAATAGACTGGACAACCATTTGACCAGGATAGTTAAGGTCTCCTGCCTTGAGGAGGGGGTTGGGCTAAAAGCCCTCTGAGGTCCTCTCCAGCCTTAGGATTCTATGTTCTGTTTCCAACAGGGACTTTGTGATTTTCTGTATACAAAATACGGATTGCAGCACTGCATTCCACCCTCTTTCCAGTTCCTTGCATTCATTTTATTCTGGAACTCAAGGCCTTTGAAATAAACAGCATGGGTTTCCTTCCTCTGGATCATCCCAGAAGCATTGAAACAGCTGAAGCAGTTTACTAACAGTAGCTTCATTGCTGTTACTCAGCACGTTGTGGTCTGTAAAAAAAACGCTTGCAGAAGCTCTCTTGCTGAAGCAATTTGTCTTTGTGGAATATTTGGCACCTGGGATCAAGGAGGTCAGCTTAATGAGAGCAAATGAGACACAAGGAAGGTGCGTTGTACTGGCGCCTTTATTTTTTATCAATATCATCAGGGATCCTGCCACATTTATGGCTATTTACTTTAAATCACTCCTAATTAAAATGGCTGGCTTTCTGCGTTATTTATTTTCTCAAGATTTCCTATTTACTGGAATGGTATTAATCACTGGATAACAAGAGCCAGATTAGGGCTTGTTTATCGTTGTGTATCTTGTTCCTGCTTTCATGTGCTCCCTCCAAATTTTGGCTGCATCGCAGATTATTACAGCACCTATTGTACAGTATGTAAGATAATTTTACAAAGCAATGGAAATCAATGCTAGGTCTCTGAATAGAGTACATTCCAACAGCAGGAGGAAAATGCCAGACTAATTTAAACAGAAGAAATGTTAGAGGTCAAAAAACCCCAAGGTCTAGAATGCCAACCCCTGACCAAATGCAATTTCAAAGAATTAATCAGAAGTTAAAAGACGTTGGAAGCCTCAACTTTTGGTAATTCCAAGGGACTTTCTTCTGTCCAAGATCAAGCAAAACAATAGACTGTATTTGTATGAGTTACATTATTTCATTAAATTAGATTCTTTAAAACTGTAGCAGATTCTACTCACTCCACACTCACATTGAATCCTGCATTAATTTTATAGGTTTGCACTGTACATTGAATCATAAATCATACATATTTGTATTATATAACAACCCGTTTGGTGTAATGCTTAATGTGCTAGTCTAAAAAGCAGGAGACGATGAGTTCTAGTCCCACCTTAGGCACATAAGCTGACTGGGTGACTTTATGCCAATCACCAGAACACTGTGAATTCTAATCTCATTTTAGGCACGAAAGACAATTGGGTAATTGTGGGCCAATTACTAGCAGACTGTGAATTCTAACCCTTCCTTACGCATGAAAGCTGACTAGGTGATTTTGGCCACTCACTCACTCACTCACTTCATAAGGTTGTAGGGAAAAGAGGAGGAAGGGATATTATGTATGTTCACCACCTTGAGATACTTATAAAATAATAAAAGCAGGGTTAAAAAAAATCTAAACAGTAAAAATAAAATAATCAATCAGATTGCAATTTCCCAACACACCAAATCAGAAGAACCTAGCCAAGCCAAACACTAACCATGTTTAACATTCTGTATAGCTGTATCCATCCAATCAATGAGGAAGCCAGATTCGCTTAACAGCTGTGGCAGGAAAGGTTGTAAAATGAGGCAAAACCCACTTAACAACTGTTTCACTTAGCGACAGAAATTTGGGGCTCAGTTGTGGTCGTAAGTTGAAGACTCTCTGTACATTCCCTTAGGAATTTTTCCTAGTGTCATGCCCTGTCTTTAAATTGATCTTGATGATGTCCGAGTTGCAGTTTAAGTTTCGTCTGGAGTGGGTATGGAACGGAATCGTTGGTACTGCCTACTGCAAACTGAGATTACGTTTCCAGCTGCCTCCAGATGAGATGTCGAAAAAAATATTTATCTTGCTTTGTTTTCTTCCCTCACATTTTGGGGGTAGTCATCCCAGCCCTTGGACAGCCTCAGCTGTTTCATGACGAATCATATTTTTCATCAGAGAAAAATGTTATTTTCCACATGTTGAGCACTGTGGCAAAACAAAAAGAAAGAAAACTTGGAACGTCCCTCTCACCTATCTTTAGCTCTTTGCAGCAGTGGTCAAATAGATTCACTGGGTACAAAGAGATAATGCAATCTCCAGTGGTTCTGGAAATTCATTATGCAACCACCAATGTCACATTGTGTGTCTGTACGTTCAGCATATGCTTTGGTATACCTCATGACTATGTGAATTCTATATTTGTATGACCTTGGTCTGTGAATTGGAATATCTTTGCTTGGGCAAAAACTGGAACATTGGTCTGGCAGCTTAGGTTGACTTATTATGGTCCATTTGCCTGGCACAAACCAGATAGAAAGTCCCTGTTGTGTTCTTCCATTCCATTGAATCTGAACCACTATTTCTGCTGTGGGCTTATGCAGGGCTTTTTTTCTTATAGAACGCTGAAAACGGAGTTCCGGCACCTTTTTTCGATGGAACCTTGTAGGGTAGGCAAGGCGGGCTGTATGACATGTGTAAGTTCCGGCACCTTTTTCTTTTACAAAAAAAGCACTGGGCTTATGCCTTCCAAGATCTAAAGAAGCTGAATCTTCTACAAAAGGTGAACGGCTGTCTCGCATTGAAGATAGAGATGACTTAAGGGAAAACAAGAATTCAGGGCACCACCCTTCTCGCAAAAGGGACATATATTTAAAGGCATTGCTTCTCAACCTTGACAACTTTAAGCTTCAACTCCCAAAATTGGCTGAGGAATTCTGGAGGCTGAAGTCCATCTTAAAGCTCCTTAGGTAGAGAAACATTTATGTAGAGAAAGATCTCTAAAAGCAAACATTAAAAGTGAGCCAGGTTCTTATGGAAGGAGGGATTGATTGATTGATTGATTGATTGATTGATTGATTGACTGACTGATTGGTTATGTAGTCATACAGCTGTATAACTCACTTAAAAGTGACTCCATGTAGTATACATCAGAAAAGATCAGACAATGCACAAACAAATCAACCCAAAAGACACTCAGTCTCCCCAAAGTGGGCTTATCTACAGCTGAGGAAAAACCAGGTTTTTCCTTGGGTGGAAAGCAGTTGTTTTCTGCACTTTGGTTTAGTGACTGGCAATATAGTTCCACCTAGAAAATAAAACCAAAGGTTTTATCTGAATGCATGGACTGGCCACATTCTCCAGTTTGCTCTCTCCAGATGTAAAAAGATTCTACACTTATCATCTTCAGCCACCAAAACCATGCTATTTGTGGAGGCTAGGAACAGTAGTCTCACATGTCGAATGACACCAATTTAAGGACAGCTTAGTTTTCCCATTGGAAAGAAGATGGATAGCGGGTGGTTATGAGTGCTGTCAGGGCTGCCATTTAGGGACGCTGTGTACTGCCTGCTTCTGCCTGCCATAGAAATTGGGGAAGGAGCTATGGGGAGGGACAGGAGGGAGGATTCCTCATAGGTTACCATGAGGAAACAAACCAAGCCTCACACCGTCCTGTGAGAATTGCTGGCTGTTCCAAGGTCAAAAAAGGAATGCAGCCAGCTGCGAAGAAGACAGGGTCCATTTCCCAAAACAATTTGTTAATAGCTAATTACACACTTCTTGATAACCAGGGGTGGGGGTGGGGGAAGGGTGACAAGGAAAAGTTAACCATATACTTTGGCCACGAAAACCTCAGATCCAGCTTTGCTTCTTTTGTAACCACTTGGCTTTAGTAAAGCATACCTTTGGCTAACCATGGGCCTGAGAGTCTTGCTTTTTGAGCTGAAGGTTTGTTCTCCGAGCTTTTGGGTTGGTTTCCGAACATGTCATCACCAGGCTAGGCAACATCTTCATCAGGAGATCCCTGGGGAGGTCTGGCATAACTTCGCTAAGCAACCAGTCATACGTTGAGGACTACCTATTTCTGAGGTCGGTTCTTTTGGTTAATGTATGATTCAACTTAATATATAAAGCTAGGAAATGAGCTACTTAACAAGTAAGTTAAGGATGTTGAGTCAGCCCCGCCTATAAGTTTAAGGTGAATGCTCCAACACTGGAGGTTTTTAAGAAGAGACTGGACAGCCATTTGCCTGAAATGGTATAAGGTTTCCTGCCTGAGCAGGGGGTTGGACTAGATGACCTCCAAGGTACCTTTCAACTTTATTATTGTTGTTGTTGTTGTTGTTGTTGTTGTTGTTGTTGTTATTATTATTATTATTATTATTTAATTTGCCTAGAACCTTTAGCTTGGCTGTCCCTACCTTTATACAGAACAAGATGGTTACCCGAGGCAGCAAATGCTGAGAAACATCAACAGAGGCTTTATAAAGTCTCCATTGCTGCTGTTTATAAAGGCTTTATAAAGCCTTAGTAAGACCACGTCTAGACTACTGCATCCAGTTTTGGTCACCACGTTATAAAAAAGATGTAGAGACACTGGAAAGAGTGCAGAAAACGGCAACAAAGATGATTAGGGAGCTGGAGATGAAAACGTATGAAGAATGATTGCAGGAATTGGGTATGTCTACTAAAAAGAAGGACTAAGGGTGACATGATAGCAGTGTTCCAATATTTGAGAGGCTCCCCCAAAGAAGAGGAGGTCAACCTATATTCCAAAGTACCTGAAGGCAGGGCAAGAAACAATGGAGAGAAACTAATCAAGGAGAGAAGCAACCTAGAACTAAGAAGAAATTTCCTGGCAGTGAGAACAAATAACCAGTGGAACGGCTTGCCTTCAGAAGTTGGGGTGCCCCATCCCTGGAGGCTCTTAAGAAGAGTCTGGACAGCAACTTATCCATAATGGTATAAGGTCTCCTGCTTGATCAGCGGTTTGGATTAGAATACCTCCAAGGTCCCTTCCAAATCTGTTATTCTGCTATTCAGAGTTTTAGAGGAACAACTGTGTGGCATGTGGCCTCTTTATATTCTTTAAATTGAGCTGCTGCCTTCAAGTGTAGTTTACAATGCAATGCCATGCCCAGAATTGAAACACACACACACAAACAAACACACACAACTGTCTCTCCAGTTAGAATTTGTGTGTGGCACGAATGAGGGAGCCATCTTTTTTTTTTTGCCTCAAGCCAGAAGCATCTTGGGCCCGTTGTCTCATTTAATGATGAAAGTACTAATTTGATGAATCACTTGTCGGCATCAGAGTAAGGAGTTCAGCAGGCAAATGAGAAAATGTTTACTATCATGCTTTCTAATAACTATTCCTTGCTTGATTGCTTACCCATTAGAGGAACATGGGGATAAAAAATAAATCAATGCATTACTCTTTTTGAGAGGATGCAAATTGCCTTAGCCCTTACCTGATCCTTGCTTAATCATGATTGCCCTTCTTTTGAACAAAATCCCTTCCTGTGACAATGACATACAGTATTTACAGATTTTTCTGTTTGGCTAGAGCATCCATTCTGTCCAATAATGGCTTATTACAGCTGTTCTGTTACTGGTCATTACCTGCAGTGATTTTCTGCATTAATTTCCAACTGTTTAGGATATGCCGCTCAATAACCTGAGGCATAGATGAGTGATATTTTTCTATCAATGGAGTCAGAACTATATTCACACTTGAGGGACATTCCAAGTAAATCTTCTAAAATTAGAAAGTTAGAAATTAGTTAGGATTGCATTAAAGTCCGCTTGCTTCTTCACTTGCCTGGTTGTCACCAAGCATGACATTTTCGGAACAGCAGCTGGAAAAAGACTATCATGAAAGCTTTTGACAGCTCAAAGTGACAGGAACCCATCACTCCATGACAGGTGTACACAGCAGCATCTGCAGGGTGCCACAACTATGTCTCTTTGGGTCATGTGTGCAAAGTTGGGAAGCAGATGAAAAAGGGTTAGGCTAGCGTTGTCATGTTGCAATGTTGTTTAGGTCAGCTTGACACATCCTCACCCGAGGTGTCAGTAGGAACTGTCAGCAATCTGGTGACCAAGCATTATAGCGAGATGTTGGGAACCACATTAGGTAAAGGTAAAGGTTCCCCCGCACATGCGTGCTAGTCATTTCCGACTCTAGGGGCCGGTGCTCATCTCCGTTTCAAAGCCGAAGAGCCAGCGCTTGTCTGAGGATGTTTTCGTGGTCATGTGGCCGGCATGACTAGACGCCAAAGGCGCATGGAACGCTATTACCTTCCCACCATAGTGGTCCCTATTATTCTACTTGCATTTTTACGTGCTTTCAAACTGCTAGGTTGGCAGAAGCTGGGACGAGTAACAGGCGCTCACTCTGTTACGCGGCACTCGGGATTCGACCCGCCAAACTGCTGACCTTCTGATCAACAGGCTCAGCGTCCTAACCCACTGAGCCACCGCGTCCCTTTGGGAACCACATTATACACATACAAAGGCCTAAGCTGTTGAAAAGGAATATTGGAGGACTTTGTTGATTTATTTTTTTTACTTATAAAATAGCTTTCTTGTACTAATATTTTCACTGTTGTTTTGTAAATGGCACTTGTCTACTCAGATTTTGTTTTTGAGAATATCTATATCTATATCTATATCTACATCTACATCTACATCTACATCTACGTCTATATCTATATCTATATATCTATATCTATCTATATCTATCTATCTATCTATCTATCTATCTATCTATCTATATTATAGATATAGATATAGATATAAATATAAATGAAATCTTTACCCTCTGGCATCAAAATTTTGTCCTCAAGTATTTTCAGATGTTAAGAGTGGTCCTCAGCTACCATAGATATGCCAACCATTGCTCTACAGATACAAACCCTTAGTAACATTAATCATCGTGCTTGTCAAAGACACCCAGACTGTATTCTGATGTATCTATAAAAAAGTTTGAACTTAGATCATTAGAACTGAATTTAGAGAATACTTTTTTGAACATTAATCAAAGTGACAGATGGCTTGCAGAACAGCAGGTTAGACAGAAGGAGCA
Source organism: Vipera ursinii (assembly GCF_947247035.1). Lineage (NCBI taxonomy): Eukaryota > Metazoa > Chordata > Lepidosauria > Squamata > Viperidae > Vipera > Vipera ursinii. The sequence goes on from NC_139518.1 coordinate 10,796,464, forward strand.
GCTAGTTGTAATTAAGGACTCCATTGAGGATAATACTACTTCAACATAGAACAAAGGGCTCTATGTGTCTGAAAATAGGTTAGGCACAGCTGTTACTATGAGATGATTTGATTATAAAGTAGATTGTTTTAAAGATAATTTGGTACTGAACCAGCTTCGTTTACAGAGGAGAAATATAGTTTTCCAGATTTCACAAAATCTTTTAGCAGTGTTACCTGCATTCAGCGAAACAGAATTGTGTGTCTTCTGAGACAATATTCTTATTTTTAATTTTGAAGTGGAAGGTTTCAAAAATTCTGCAGAAACAAGACACCTAAGAAGACCGGGTGTGGGGGGAAAATCTAGTGAAAAAATGAGAATACATTGTTTTGTAAAGCTCTCTTGACACTGAAAGTCTAGGTGGAATGGAATGATCTACAGTATAAGAGGAATTGGCTTTTAGATAGGAATCCTGAATAAGAGCAGAGCTCACGTTGAAAGAAGAATTTCAGCACCGTGGACAGCTCATATCTATTTTTTTAAGGACATTTATGGCTTACTCTAGCCTTCAGGTGCATTGAACTCCCATTATCTTTAGCCAGTATCTGTTATAGATGATCTTAAGAAGGTTCATAATACAAGTTCTGTTCAACATCATAAATATTTTAGAAAAAGAATGCTAGTGGCTGTCCCACTCAATATGCAATGAGAACAATCTCCCTAACTTTCGTTGAGGGAAAGTCTAGGGTCACTCGCTACCTTCTGAAATATATTTTGTCAGCATATACTGCAAGATAACAGGGATATAACAGATTTTTATTGAACTGAATTCCAAGACTATACTGAAAGTCCAGTTATATGCAAAATAGGAGTAGTGTTCTTCCTATGTAAACATGTAATGTCCAGGACAATCTGTACAGCAAGATGATTCTGTTAGTCTTTCACTGCAGCATTTGATAGAGTCCCATTTTCTCAGCAGTGCTCCTCATCTGTTTGCCATCATTGGCTAATGGCCCTATGAGACTTAGGTAGGCAAAATTATGGAATTAAAGCTGCTGTTTTAGTCTCCTTAGGACACTATCATTAGAATAAAAATTTACAAATACCGAATGAATTGTATTCATGTGTTCATATCAGGGAGGACAAGCATGATTCCAGGGAAAAGTTTAGTAGTGCTTGATTCCCTCTAAAAAATGTTCTACTTTGAACAATGAGATATCTTCCTACAATGTAAAATAGAAATTCGAAGCAACTGATAGCTTAAAATATAAAAATGTGACTGCTGTGCAGTTAATGTTTTGCCTTGAGTAAAGAATGAAGGATGTTCTATCAAGGAATATGTTTCCATGTCTATTTATACTGTAGAATCCTTATATAAAGCACCAATAGAAGGGAATATTTGTAGCTCAGGATTTAACTTTGGGGTCCTTCGTGCTCTGTAGCTTGGTGGTTTTATTATAGATGTCTCATTACCAAACTGGGTAATGTCATCAGTGCTAGAAGGGAATGGGGTTTGCTTTTATTTTTATATACTAGTGGCTTGCCCTCTCGATGTTGGTGAGAGTAGCTGTGGTGGTTCCTTTATTAGGCTGCTGTTTACTATTAATTTGCTTTTCTGCATTGGCAGTTCCTTAATTGGGGTGTTGCTTACTTCTCTATGGTTGATCTAGTGCTAATCTTGGTGTCTCTCTGCTCTTATACAAAGCATTCTGTAGGCACAGAAAGCAGTAGTGCTTCCCAACTGCATGAAAACATGCATGTGAAATAAAAATGATTAGAAAAAATATATATACAGTTTTGTAAAAAAAGAAAGCGAATAAAATTTCAGAGGACACATGCCACAAAATGTCAAAGAAGAAATGGGATTGTGAATTTGCATTCATTCAGTGAACTTGCCAGAAATGTGGTGGAAGCATTTTGGCAGAAATAAGCTTTTTCTCATGTAAAGGGATTTGGCTGAGGTCACATAGCATGCTAAATCAGGTCAGTCAAAGATCTTGTGTTTTAGGAACATGCTGGACTTGGATAATGTTTATTTACTTAAAACATTTATATAGCCACTCTTCTTGGAACCAACACCCAGTGGCTCCAAATCCAAAATTAAAATAACATTAAAAAGTCATATTAAAATGCATAAAAACAAAAACTTGGCACCGAGTCATGTTTCCGATGTGCAGTCACCTCATCTTATCCCACTGTTTGGGGAGAAAAGCCAGATCTTCAGTGCTTGATGGAGGGCTAGGAGGGTGGAGACCTGCTGAACTTCAGGAGGAAGGGTGTTCCATGGGGTGGGGTCTGCCACGGAAGCTGCTCACTTCACCCCAAGACTTAATTTTGGGATAGTAGATTTAAAACTTTGCAGAGTAGCTGGTAACTTCTCATTATTTCAGCCTGTGTCCCTGTGACCACATGAAATTATGGGGTGGGAAATAAAATTGCCTTGACTGATGATCCTAAGGACTAAGGATATTAAGAGGCAAAATTTTGCCTCACTGGTCCTCTGTTCCCAAAGTTCTGGGAAAACTGGAACCAGCAAGTGAAAGTTGGCAGAGAAAGTATAGGAGGGTATATCAGGGATATTATATACTAAACTCAAAGTAACAAGGACTCCATTTGGTCACCACAATGCAAAAAAGATGTTGAGATTCTAGAAAGAGCACAGAGAAGAGCAACAAAGATGATCAGGGCACTGGAGGCTAAAACATATAAGGAACAATTGCCAGAATTGGGCATGTCTAGTTTAATGAAGAGAAGGACTAGGGGTGACATGATAGCAGTGTTCTAATATCTCAGGGGCTGCCACAAAGAAGAGGGAGTCAAGCTATTCTCCAAAGCACCTGAAGGCAGGACAAGAAAAAGTGGATGGAAACTAATCAAGGAGAGAAGCAACCTGTAACTAAGGAGAAATTTTCTGACAGAACAGTTAATCAGTGGAACAATTTGTCTCCATAAGTTGTGAATGCTCCAACACTTAAAGAGATTGGACAGCCATTTGTCTGAAATGGTATAGGGTTTGCTGCCTGAGCAGGGGGTTGGACTAGAAGATCTCCAAGGTCCCTTCCAACTCTTCTCTTCTCTTCTCTTCTCTTCTCTTCTACTCTACTCTACTCTACTCTACTCTACTCTACTCTACTCTACTCTACTCTACTCTACTCTATTCTATTCTATTCTATTCTATTCTATTCTATTCTATTCTATTCTATTCTATTCTCTGTTCTGTTCCATTCTATTCAACACTGCTTGGGTTAGCTTTGCAGCCAGACACCCACCCACATATACCCCTTCCTGTATTTACTGTATATAGTTGTTTTCCTATTCTGATTACCGGACAAGAATTGCTATCATCACTGTGAAGATTTCAGGCTCCTATAAGTTGGTGTAACTTTGTCAAACCCTTAGTGTGTTGTCTATTAAAATAAAAAGGCATTTATACTTTCACTACCCCACTGTATGGCTTGGTACCACCATTACATACACATATTGTAGTCCACTATAATTGAGCAGTTGTAAGACATGCCAGTTGTTAAACAGATCATTCTGTGAGCAACCTAATTTTACAACATTTTTTGTGGTGGTTCTTCAGCAAAGCAAACGCCCTGGCCGTAAAGCAAATGCCTCAATCGTAAAATGAATGCTGCAGTCATTTAGCAACCCACTGTCACCTTTTTTGCCTACAGCATAGTCCTCGACTTGCAACTGTTTGTTAATGACCATTCAAAGTTACAACGGGACTGGAAAAAGTGACTTATGACCATTTTTTCACACTTACAGCTATTGCATCCCCGTGGTCACATGATCAAAACTTCAGACACTTGGCAACTGGCATGTACTTATGATGGTTGCAGTGTCCTGGGGTCATGTGATCAGCTTTTGTGACCTTTTGACAAACAAAGTCATTGGGGAAGCCAGATTCACTTAACAACTGGGTTACTAATGACTGCAGTGATTCACTTAACAAAAGTGTCGAGATAGGTTGTAAAAATGGGGGCAAAGCTCATTCCACTGCCCTGCTTAGCCACAGATATTTTGGGCTCAATTCAGGACTATCTCTACTTGGTTTGTTTTCCTACAGTTTTTAGTGTGCTGCGTAGAGCCAGCAAGCAAATGAGTTTATGGCTCTGTGGAAATGCGGAAAATGGATTAACTCAGTAAATCAGATTAAGCTTGCTGTACAGCCGTATGTCCCGATGTCCAGTAGCCAGAGGAATTTGGGAGACGGTTCTATTACCCCCAAAAAATATTGAATTAGCAAGTTCAAAGTGTCCCCGGATGTATCAAGGGAGATGAAACACTCAGCCTCCCCCATGGAAAATGTGGCTTCGACCTTGAACGCTTGAATGTTCTTTAAAAAAAAAAGCACCTGCAGAATTGATAATGAGCTTCAGGACAGAGAAGCTGCACTGAGCTGGGTGCCCAGAGACCCAATTAGTTTCCAAAGCAATTGAAGAACAGGAACAACCTAAGATAATCTTGCCAAAAAGACAAATGTAAACAACTCTAAAAGCAATGGCTCAAAAAAAAATCCTCTGTTTCTCCCCCCCCCCCTATGACAAACTTTAAGCCTTTTGAACTTGACAAGCTTAATGACAAATAACACAGGTGTCTTTGCCATTGTGGTGTCCTGCAAGCTTGTTGAAAGTTTCATAATTTCTAGGGTGCCCAGGTGTAGAGAGGATAAACTACAAAAGATGGTTCCCCCCATCTAACTGAAGTTTATAGTGCAGCTCAGAAGACAGGTAGCTGGAATATGTATCGTTCTCTTCAATTATTCAGAAAGAAAGGTATGGATTAGATTAGGGGTGTCCAACCTTGGCAACTTTATGAGTTGTGGACTTCAGCTTCCAGAATTCACAGGTCTTAGAGTTTCCAAGGTTGGACACTTCTGGATTAGATGATCACCTTGTCATTCAGTTAACAAGGGATATTTGTTTATTGGTTCTTTGGCAAGTGTTACAATAACTGTTATTCACACAACTGTCTACATAATCCAGGCTGACCCAAGATTAAAAATCAAAGGACTTTAAGTTGTAGTTTTACCTTTGAGGTGTAGATTGTATTGCTTTTTTCCTAATCCTTACAGGTAATCCTTGACTGATAAACATTCATTTAGTGACCATTTGAAGTTACAAAGCAATAAAAAAGTATGCACAACTCGTCTTTGCCCATAACCGCCATCATAGCATCCTCACAATCATGTAAACAGAATTTGGGTGCTTGGAAACAAACATTTCTTTATGAGAGTTACAGTGTCCGTAGGCCATGTGATCTCCATTTGTGACCTTCTCAGCCAGCTTCCAACAAGCAAAGTCAATGAGAAACCAGATTCATTTAACAACCATGTGATCCATTTAACAAATGCCATGATTTGCTTCACCATAGCAAAATGCTGAGCTTGTCGATCAGAAGATCAGCAGTTTGGCGGGTCGAATCCCGAGTGCCGCATAACAGAGTGAGCGCCTGTTACTCATCCCAGCTTCTGCCAACCTAGCAGTTTGAAAGCACGTAAAAATGCAAGTAGAAAAATAGGGACCACTACGGTGGGAAGGGAACAGCGTTCCGTGCGCCTTTGGCATCTAGCCATGCTGGCCACATGACCACGGAGACGTCCTCGGACAAGCGCTGGCTCTTCGGCTTTGAAACGGAGATGAGCACCGGCCCTAGAGTCAGAAACGACTAGCACGTGTGTGCGGGGGAAACTTTACCTTTACCTTAGCAAAGAAAGGTCATAAAATCATAAAATGAGGTTGGTCTAGTGATTAAGGCACCAGGCTGGAAAGCAAAAAAATAGTCTCACTTTCTAGGTTTCATCAGATAGCAATAGCATTTAGATTTATATACCACTTCATGGTGCTTTACAGCCCTTTCTAAGAGAGTCAGCATATTGCCCCAACAACCTGGGTCCTCATTTTACCAACCTTGGAAGGATGGAAGGCTGAATCAATCTTTTGCTGGTCAGAATCAAACTCCTGGCAGTGGGCAGGGTTATCCTGCAATACTGCATTCTAACCACTGCATCACCACAGCTCTCCCAAAAGATGGGACACTTTCCAGACTAGACTTGCATCATGTCTTTCCTGCGAGATCTGAAGGAAGAGGTGGTCCCTCAGATAATCTGTCTCTGTGCCACATAGAGATTGAAAGGTCAAAAGCACCTTGAAGCGAATTAATCATCAACGCAGCTCACAAAGCAGGGATGTGCCATATGCTCACTTAGGGGCACACATAACTGCCCGTGCCACCTCATTTTGCACCAGTTGAAGCTCCTGGATTCTCTTCAAGGGCAGCCCCACGTAAAGTGCAATACTGTAGTCCATAAGGGAAGTAATATGGTCATGCATAACTGTGAGCACTGCTTCCTAATCTAGGAACAGGTGCATTACTTTGCGACGGAAAATTCCTGTCCCAATTGCCATCATAAGTCGAGGACTACCTGTAATAGGAACAGTGCACTGCTTTCCTAGGTATCTGTCTGTGTGTGCATTTTCAGAAAGCTAAAGCCACTAATTAAAAAAAAATAATTAAAATGAGCAAAAATGGTTTGTGCTGTTTAGGGGGGAAAAAAACCTGAATTCTGTCAGTTGGTAATGTAGTACAAAGAAATGATTAAAAATTCGTGTTAAGAGCGTAAGAGGGTTGTATAGTTGTTTTATTACTTTTTTATACATATTAAAAAATGGTGTAGGTGGATTGAACTGTTAAACCAATATATTCTTCGGGCAGCACTTTCCACCTGTTAAAATGATGATAACTTTGACTAATGAGTTTAGAATATGCAGAAGGCTGAAAAATCTCTGCACACGAGAATATAATGTACGGTTGGAGGAAAATATGTGCCGCCAGTTGGAACATAAAATCCACTTTTGTTTCAGAAAGGACCAAGGGCAGCAAAGTGGACCATGAAGTTTATTTCAACTCCCTCTCCACTTACTAGAGGTCATAAAGATACCATTGGCTTGAAACAGTTTGGTTCCTCTCTCTGCTGCTTGGTTCTTGTAAAACGTAGGGAATTCTTCTTGCTGGATCTAACCTTGTAATTCTGCAACTGCTGGACAATCAGACAGATTTCTGAAAACTCATAATTAAGACATGAACGTGATGGTCATTGGTAATTTTTTTTTCTCTAGCAGCTGGCATTTATGTCTCTGTACCTTGGGATTTCCAATTTAGCTACAGGTGTGTCCTTGACTTACAACCAGAAATTTCTGCTGCTAAGCAAGACAGTTGTTAAGTGAATTTTGCTCCATTTTATGACCTTTCTTGCCACAGTTGTTCAGTGAATCACTGAAGTTGTTAAGTTAGTTACCCAGTGGCCCAAAGATGATTACATGAGCCACAGCAACCATTATAAATACATGCCAGTTTACTCTAGAAAGAGTGCAGAGAAGAGCAACAAAGATGATTGGGGGACTGGAGGCTAAAACATATATGGAACGGTTGCTGGAATTGGGTATGTGTAGTTTAATGAAGAGAAGGGTGAGGGGTGACATGATAGCAGTGTTCCAATATCTCAGGGGCTGCCACAAAGAAGAGGGAGTCAAGCTATTCTCCAAAGCACCTGAAAGCAGGACAAGAAGCAACGGATGGAAAGTAGTCAAGGAGAGAAGCAACCTAGAACTAAGGAGAAACTTCCTGACAGTTAGAACAATTAACCAGTGGAACAACCTGCCTCCAGAGGTGGTGAATGCTCCAACACTGGAAGATTTTAAGAAGAGACTGGACAGCCATTTGTCTGAAATTTATTTATTTATTTTATTTTAATTCCATTTATATCCCGCCCTTCTCCGAAGACTCAGGGCGGCTTACGAGCTTAGCAGTAGCCTTCATTCTATGTATATGCCTGCTTATTAGGGCTTTCACACACATTACAGCGGCATTATTACAAAGTCAGCTTAATTGCCCCCAACAATCTGGGTCCTTGTTTTACCTACCTCGGAAGGATGGAAGGCTGAGTCAACCTTGAGCCTGGTGGGACTCGAACCTGCACTAATTGCAGGCAGCTAGTGTTACTTAAGGAGGCATTAGCCCACTGCTCCACCAAGGCTCTTAAATGGTATAGGGTTTCCTGCCTGAGGAGGGAGTTGGACTAGATGACCTCCAAGGTCCCTTCCAACATCATCATCATCATTAGTTATGGCAGAGAGTTCAACGTTTCTTAGGAGAAGGGGACGATTCCAGCAGCCTTAAAAAGAGCAGTGGTATGTAAAACTTCAAGCAGGAGGTTGTAGTGTTTTCCTTTGTCATGCAGTGTCCTACTCAGGATAAAACAAACTCAACAATTAAAATGGAGGGAGAGGAGCTTTAGCCAAAATGAGAAGATGAATGCCCAAATATGAGTCACAGTTTTGATCCCTCTGGCCTCATACTGCAAAATTACATTAGGAAGACAGTGGGACTTGAGAATTGTTCCTTAAGCATTTTGAGAATGAAGCATTTATTTATTTATTTATTTATTTATTTTATTTTTATTACATTTATATCCCGCCCTTCTCCGAAGACTCAGGGCGGCTTACAAGCTTAGCAGTAGCCTTCATTCTATGTATATGCCTGCTTATTATTAGGGCTTTTGCCCCCCCCCCAAAGCGGCATTATTACAAAGTCAGCTTAATTGCCCCCAACAATCTGGGTCCTCATTTTACCTACCTCGGAAGGATGGAAGGCTGAGTCAACCTTGAGCCTGGTGGGACTCGAACCTGCACTAATTGCAGGCAGCTGGTGTTACTTAAGGAGGCATTAGCCCACTGCTCCACCAAGGCTATGGTCCCAGTTAAGCTTAGAATAGAAGTTGAAAATACTTTTAGTGCAGCAAAAGAATGATTAAGGGCACCTCTAAATCATAGAAACACTGCACGACCATAGCTGATACCTGTGCATTTCGCAAAACACATTCCACATGCAGAGTAACAGAATAGCAGAGTTGGAAGGGACCTTGGGGGGTCTTCTAGTCCAACCCCCTTCTCAGGCAGGAAACTTTATACCATTTCAGACAAATGGCTGTCCAATCTCTTCTTAAAAACTTCCAGGGTTGGAGCACCCACAACTTCTGGAGATAAGTCGTTCCACTGATTAATTGTTCTAACTGTCAGGAAGTTTCTCCTTAGTTCTAGGTTGCTTCTCTCCTTGACCAGTTTCCATCCATTGCTTCTTCAGGTGCTTTGGAGAAGAGCTTGACTCCCTCTTCTTTGTGACACCCCATAGTTATTAGGACACTATCAATAACTTGAAGATTTGGTTCAGTTAGGAGATTATGACTTGTAGGGTGCTTAACAAAAAAAACGAGTTTAGTTTTTAGATAAGTCATTTCTAGCACTTAACTGGAATACAGTACATGACTTAAAGGGCTAAAACTCATATATGTGTGTGTGTGTGTGTGTGTGTGTTTGTGTATGTGTATGTATGTATGTGTATGTATATGTATATGTATATATTTATGTATATGTATATGTATATGTATATATTTAAAGGTAAAGGTAAAGGTTCCCCCACATATGCGTGCTAGTCGTTTCCAACTCTAGGGGCCGGTGCTCATCTCCGTTTCAAAGCCAAAGAGCCAGCGCTTGTCCGAGGACGTCTCTGTGGTCATGTGGCCGGCATAACTAGACACCAAAGGCGCACGGAACGCTGTTACCTTCCCACCGTAGTGGTCCCTATTTTTCTACTTGCATTTTTACGTCCTTTCGAACTGCTAGGTTGGCAGAAGCTGGGATGAGTAACAGGTGTTCACTCTGTTACGCGGCACTTGGGATTCGACCCGCCAAACTGCCGACCTTCCGATCGACAAGCTCAGCATCCTGACCCACTGAGCCACCGCATCCCCTATGTGTGTGTGTGTGTGTGTGTGTGTGTGTGTGTGTGTGTAACCAAGTATTTATTGTAGAGTTCTAGACATAACTGATATCTGGAAATAAGACCAAACATGAATTTTCTAAAACCAATAAAAGTTGCATATATTTTAGTATAAAAGCTGGCTTAGAAGTATATTTTTAGGAAACGTTGCACAACAAGAGTGTGCCCAAAACTGATATCCATCCAAAATGTTTCACCAGTCAACCACCTTAAAATGGCATTATGTAAATGTCCAGAATGCACATCTTAAGGAGAGAAATGGATCTGTAATTAGTATACAAATCCAGTTCCTTTTTCCAGAGAGGAACCATCTATGAAGCCAGCCAGTCTTCTTTGCAATCAGTCCCTTACTGTCTATAATTGTGATGGACGACAATAGGCTGGGTTCCTAAAAGGGGGGAGGTGCATTCAGAGGTGTAAGAGATAACTCAGCCCAGATATTTTGTGTGAGAGAAAGAGGATGAAGACAGTTAATATAGTTCGCAGACTATATTGTAGATGCAGATAGTAGAATGGTTAATCTGGCAAGATTCTGTCCCAAGGTGTGGAAACAATAAAGAACTCACTTGGAAGAATCACCACATGTCATTTTTGGTTTGGGGGCCTGACAAGAACAGAGTTTCTCAGTCTTAGAATCTTTAACTCCCAAAATTAAAATGTGTCTTAAATTTGCCAACACTGATCTATAACGTAATGAGGGAGACCAAAATTGGTCTACCAATCCAAATTGGTTCTACTAGCTTCAACATTAATGAGACCTTTGCTGGAGCTTTACCAGGCATAGGTCATTTAATTAGATCGGTGTTTATCAACCTTGGCAGCTTGAAGATGGATGAACTTCAGCTTCCAGAATTCCCTAGCCAGCCATGCTAAGGAATTCTCAGAATTGAAGTCCATGCATCTTCAAGCTGCCAAGGCAGAGAAACAATTAGATCTACTATTTCTGAGCCTATTACAAGGGGCTACTATGGCAGGGTCTAAGACAGGGGTCTTCAAACATGGCCCTTTTATGACTTGTGAATGTCAACTCCCAGAATTCCTCAGCCAGCAGGAATTCCGAGAGTTGAAGTCCACAAGTCATAAAAGGGCCAGGTTTGAAGACCCCTGTCTTAGACAACCTGCTGAGGCCAACTCACCATGGCCAACTCACCATAGGACAATTCAATGCTATGTTAATCGTTTCATTTAGATCCTTCTCTGTGGGCGCTCCGGAGCTGTGGAATCAGCTACCAGTAGAGCTCTGGATGGCGCCCGATCTTCGCTCCTTTCGTCGCGATCTCAAGACGTTTTTGTTTGTACAAGCTGGCCTAGCCTGATGGGGATTGGTGGGGTTGTTTTATCTTTGGTCTTTTAATTTTATCTCGGGGTTTTTTTAGAATTGTACTTCTATTGTTTTTAACTAGGGCAATTGTTTAATCTCCTTTTAATGTTTGTATTTGCTATTTTATTCTGCCCTGTGAACCGCCCTGAGTCCTCAGGGAGAAGGGCGGTATATAAATGTTATTAAATTAAATTAAAATTAAATTATTGGTGACTACGTTGTAATCCAAATTATTGTAAATCTTGTGTTTTTGGATTGACTTTCTTTATTTTAATATTATTGGCCATAGTTCCATTGAAATTAATTTAACTTTTGTATTTGTTGAATTGTCCCACTACGAGCTGGCCACAATGCATTGTCTATAGTGAATTGGCCCACTCTGACTATTGCAATAGAGTCACCTTATGCTCAGGTTAGGGTTAGCCCATTCTACCTCACAGGGTTGTGTTTGAAAAATAGGAGTGAAAAGAAATATTGGGCATGTTCATTGCTTTGAATTACTCATAGTAATCAAGTTGGGCTAAAAATGTAATAAGTAAATAAATGCAGCAACCCATTCATTTTTTATTTCCATTTTTGGATCTTCCAAGAGTTGCAGAAGAAAATCACAATAATGGGCTGGACCAACAAATTCAGAACTTTTTTGTTTGGGGTGGGTGGTTTGGGGAAGAATGCACTTCAAAAGATGAAAAAGATTAATACATCTACTTAGTCCTTTAAAAACACATCTCCAAATGTCAGTCACATTTGAACATGAGTTTCTTGGCACAATCTGGGCACAGACTCTGCAAGCTGCAGAATGGGTTCTGATGGCCTCAAGCAACCTGAGAGTGTAGATTGCTAGCATTTATAAAGATGATATTAAATTTACATTTAAAATGATAAAGAGAAAGATGGGGTTTTGCAAATAGATAAGTAAGCACCAGAAAAAGCATATAGTGTTAATGTTTGCTGATATTTCTTTTACTGGTATAATCAATGGGAAGAAGGGATATAACCTAACAGTGTGCTTTTTATGCATGCAGTTCTACCTCTAAGTGCATTTTTGTCATCATTTGCTTTCATCCAAAAGATTCAGAAACTGAAAGATGGAGAGGGAGGATAAGGATCTTTAACCATCAGGTCCCAGCCCCCAGAGTTCCTTGGGGGAAACCATAACATATGGCCATAACTCTGCAATTAAGTCATAAAGTGCAGCTGTATTCTTTGAATCTTGTACAGCCTAAAGCAGACATGTCAAACACAAGGCCCGGGGGCCAGATCCGGCCCGTGAAGTGGTTTCATGTGGCCCATGAAGCCATCCTGGAAACAGTGAGGGAACGGCTCCCACTGCCTTGGCCCTGGCCCAGAGACCCTCCTTCTGCCAGAGACCCTCAGATCTGTCCCACTCCTGCCCAGGCACCCATAGGCACCCTTGATGCGAACCATGTAGAGCTGGCCATGCCCACCCAGTAGGCCATACGCACTCTAGCCACGCCCACCCAGTAGGCCATACGCACTTTAGCCATGCCCACCCAGTAGGCCACGCCCACCCAGGCCACACCCACCCAGCCTCCTGAGGGCAACCGCAATGCTGATGCGGCCCTCAATGAAATTGAGTTTGACACCCCTGGCCTAAAGTATTCTTTTCCTATTTTTTGTGCCTTCTGTATTTCCCAAAGATTGCTTTGCCCTTTTTCTTTCTTTTTTTTCTTTTTCTGTCAGAGTGTGTGCATAGATTTATCTCCACCAAATGCAAGGTTATAAGCATAAAGCCTATAAACATAGGGGTATAATATTGAGTGAAACTGTATAAGACAGGGGTTTCCAACCCTGGCAACTTTAAGACTTGTGGACTTCAACTCCCAGAATTTCCCAGCAAGCTTGGCTCTACAAGGCCCAAGATTGTTTGCAAAGAGATCAGGTGCAGGCCTCACAATGACAATGCACAGATGTCAGGCATGTCTTTCCATCCATTGCAGCATGCAGGGGAGAAAAAGAATTGAACCCAGCAACTACTGTATGCTTTGATTTGGGAATAGCTGTTGATTGCTATTACTACAGCTTTTCTAATATATTTAATAAAACTAGATGATCAGAAAGCTGCGTCCTTGAATCTCTGCCTGATTGCCTTTGAGTAATGTACAATGCAGAGTCTGACGCACTCCTTTACAATCCTTCCTCTTTGGCCTCCCATGAATGGGGAAGCAGTTTTGGAAAACCAGCCTAAATCCTTGGGGTAATAAATAAATGAATAAAATAAAATACAAGAAAACTGAACACACGCAAGAACTGACTTTATCATCCTTCTTTTCTCAATCCTATTGCTTATCTCCTTTTTATCTCAACAAAACTTCCTGGCAGTACTCAAAACCAACACGTAAGAAGAAAAGAAGAAGAAAGAAAGTCATTAAAAAGAAATCTAACAAAAAGAAATTCAGTGGTGAAAAAAGTAAGGTTCTACATTTAGGCAGGAAAAATCAAATGCACAGTATAGTATAGGGGGTACCTTGCTCAATAGTAGTAACTGTGACAGGGATTTCGGAGTCCTAGTGGACAATCACTTCAATATGAGCCAGCAGTGTGCTGCAGCTGCCAAAAAAGCCAACACAGTGCTAGGCTGCATTAACAGAGGGATAGAATCAAGATCAAGTGAAGTACTAATACCACTTTACAATGCCTTGGTAAGGCCACACCTGGAATACTGCATCCAGTTTTGGTCACCACGATGTAAAAAAGTTGTCAAGACTCTAGAAAGAGTACAGAGAAGAGCAACAAAGATGATTGGGGGACTGGAGGCTAAAACATATAGGGAATGGTTGCTGGAATTGGGTATGTATAGTTTAACGAAGAGAAGAGTGAGGGGTGACATGATAGTAGTGTTCCAATATCTCAGGGGCTCCCACAAAGAAGAGGGAGTCAAGCTATTCCCCAAAGCACCTGAAAGCAGGACAAGGAGCAATGGATGGAAACTAGTCAAGGAGAGAAGCAACCTAGAACTAAAGAGAAACTTCCTGACAGTTAGAACAATTAACCAGTGGAACAACCTGCCTCCAGAAGTTGTGAATGCTCCAACACTGGAAGTTTTTAAGAAGAGACTGGACAGCCACTTGTCTGAAATGGTATAGTATTTCCTGCCTGAGCAGGGGTTTGGACTGGATGACCTGCAAGGGTCCCTTCCAACTACTACTACTTCTTCTTCTTCTTCTTCTTCTTCTTCTTCTTCTTCTTCTTCTTCTTCTTCTTCTTCTTCTTCTTATTATTATTATTATTATTATTATTATTATTATTATTATTATTATTATATAGAAATGGGTGTAATCGGTATGATTTGAACAGACAGGAGATATACAAGTGTCCTCGACGTACAACAATCTCTTTAGTGACCGTTCAAAGTTACAACAGCCCTGCAAAAAAGGGACTTAGGGCCACTTTTAACATTTATGACCGTTGCAGCTTCCCCACAGTCACATGATCAAAATTCTGACGCTTGGCCACTGGCTCATATTTATGACGGTCACAGTGTCCCGGGGTCACATGATCCCCTTTAGCGAACCATCTGACAAGCAAAGTCAATGGGGAAGCCAGATTCACTTAACAGCTGTGTTACTAACTTAACAACTGCAGTGATTCATTGAGAGACAGGTATCTTGGTTTATATACCAAACGAATGACCCATTGGGATTCCCACATCAAAATAACTTACCTTATGTCCGGCCAGAACTTGAAAATAACATTTAACGTAGCACAGTACTTAAACAAAATGATCCGGTTGAGATCTGCATATGTGGGACTGATTGGGGTAGATTGCAAGGGCGACTCCGAAATATAATGTTATCCTATTTTATCTATGTCTTAAATTATTGTACATTATTACAATTTCATTTTAGATTGTATTTTATTATTATTTCATCTTAAATTGTATTTTATTTTAATTCCATTTTAAACTGTATTTTATCAAATTCCATTTTAAATTGTATTTTATCAAATTCCATTTTAAATTGCCTTTATCAAATTTTAGTAACAATTTGTTGCTGGAACTTTGCACTTTGATATGGCCCAAGGGCTAATCAATAAAGACGTATTATTATTAACTGCAGTGATTCATTTAACTCCTGGGTCAAGAAAGGTCATAAAATGGGGCAAAGCTCATTTAACGGCTGTCCCGTGTAGCAACAGAAATTTTGGGGTCAGTTGTGGTTGTAAAGCTGAGGAGACTTTCAGGCCGAACCTCGTTTGCCCCAGTGCCGAATGTTTAAAAACCCCACCACTCCCCTTTGCTTGTTTGCTTGTCCGAAGCTGGGCGGGAGTCAGTCAGAATAACTGTTACTCTCAGGGTTTCAATTGGCTTCATAAATGTGCAATCCCTTTGCTTGCCCTCTGCCAAGAAAATGCAATTAGCTCTTGGCTGGGAATCTCAGCTACGGCTAAAGCGCTGGAAAGCAAAAGCAAGGCCAATGATCCATTGAAAATCAGCAGGGGTCTCCCTCAGCAGAGGTAGAATTGCTCTTCCATTCTTGGTGGAACAAGAACTTCAGACACTCCCATTGTTCTCTGGGCTGTCAGGCTGGCAAAAAAGCATCCTTGAAAAAGAAATGTGTGAGCGCCTGGGGAAATTAGAACGAGCCTTGAAATAGTTTCTAATGGATTTATTCCTGTCATGCAGGATATTAACTCAAGCAAGCCCCTGACTCAGGAAATGAATAATCGAACATCTCTTACTTTTCATAGGTGGACTTACTTTTAAAGTAGCTTTGCCAGGAAGGATTTGATATAGCACCAGCATTTAGAACTGTATTCCAAAGAACCCTGAATGCCCTTTGAAGGCTATCAAGGTTCCTTGGCGAGGTCAATACCGTCAGGACAGCATCACCATTTCTAACGATCTTCTCTTGCAGAAATGTGACCATGAATTTATGGCCTCCTGAAACGATTGAACTACAGTTCCCAGCATTCCTCCCTCGTCATTAATTAAGCTGTCTGGGCTAAGGCATTAATGAGAAACAGTTGGTTTGAGGAGGAATGAGTATCAAAGAGTTAGCGGTTGAAGAAAAAATAGAGGAGGAGGAAGAGAGAGAGAGAGAGGAGGGGGGGTCTCTGTTTTGGGTGGAGAAGTAGAAGATGAAAATAGGAAAGGTGTTAAATAGCGGGTTCTTTGGCGCAGGAATGAAGACGCGGAACATTTGCATAGGCGTGCGGCCTGCCTTAGGCCCACTATGAACTCCAATGCTGACTCCCCGGGAAGCTGCACTCTTTGGTCGAACTTGAACCACCAAGCCATTTCAGACATCTTGGGCTAGAAGTGTCCAGTTAGCTTCTTTTTGAGATCTGCGTAGGAGACCGCTTCGATTGGCGTCAGCACGAAAAGGTTCTCAGCTAAATCAAAGGTAGCTGGGCTGCACACACAGAGTAGCGTTGCAGCCTTCAGTCCTTCTTCCGCGAACTGATTGGCTCTGAGGTAGTTTTCTACTTGCGATAGATATGATGGTCATTCCTCCGGGTGTTTCACGTTGAATTCTCGCAGTTTGCCAACCTTCGGCATTCTTTCTTGCTGGTTCCTGTGTTCTTCCAGATCCTGCTTCAGGCTCAGGGAATGAGTCCACTGAGCACGAGGTCGCTAGCGTAGCTTGCTAGCCAACCTTGAGGGGAAGGGAAATGCCTCTTCCCTCCAGCGTGTGCTGCCTTTCCCTCATAGACTTCAGCTATTTATTCGATGAAGCAGAATCCCATCCTCGTCGCCACTGTTAAATAGCGAGTTCTTTGGCGCAGGAATGAAGACACAGAACAGAGTACAGAGTAACTCATTGTTTATTTCGTGCTGGAACTGTACTGGGGAAATGTCTGCAACTAGCTACAATATATAGTCTAGCCCCTAGGTGGTAGCCAATAGGTTTAACTCAACCATTGCTGCCTGGAAATAGCCAATTGCAGCACAGAAGACTTGTAGTCTGGGTTGCTGGAGAGCCGTTAGCTGCTCCAGCAACCCATGTGGTGTTTCACAAGAGCCCAGTACATAACAAAAGGAGATCCTGGAAGAATAGATTTGGAAGACCAACTATTATCTAGAATAGTGTAGGAGGACAGGCAGGGCTTAGGGATGGAGTTAAGAGAGGAATCAGCCTAGAATCATTATGTTCCCACAATCGGTCTAAGTCCAACCCCTCTTGAATTCCATTAACTCTTACCTAGAGCCAGTTTAGTGCTGACCTTTGGTTGACTAGATTTGTTCTGTACCAGCCTACTACCGGCCCTGCAGAAAAGGCAGGGACAACCCCTTTACAAAACGGCAAGAGGCTGGAACTAAGCCTGCCAAATTTATTAACATAAAACAGAGCAAACAGAGCAAACACGAACCATGAAACAGGAGCTATTCAAACGGTTGCCTTCAGCAAACCAGCCCTCCCACACATTCCCCTTTTAAACAGTTCAGGGCGTGGCTTCTCTCTGCCTCCTTCCGAGGTGCCCCATTGCCTTCCTCTGTTTACTCCTGATTGACTGCCTCCTGTGTCAGGCATCCTTGAACAGGGCCAGCTGTGGGTCATCTTCATCCACGCTGTCAGGCTCACACAGCTGGGTCTGCGTCATAACCAGATGGGAGGGGCCTGGCTGAGGGCTTTGCGGAGCCTCAAGGCTATCCTCAGCAAGCTCTCCAACACCCCCCTCCTCCTCCTCTGAATCATCCGACCCAACTGCCGAACCCACAGGCTGACCCTGAATCACAAAAAGATTCTTGTGCACAGGCATGAGAAATAAATCAGCTTAAGTGGAACTTAATGGTCCTGATTCTTTGCATCTGGCAAATAACTTTAAGTTTTTAATGAAGAATCACCGCAAGCTTTGGTCTCTTTGACCAACTCTTTTTTCTAGGTTTATTCCCCAATCAAAGCCTGATGAAAGTTAATCTGCAATGAGCATTAAGCAAGTATTTTTGTGCCAAGATGGTAAAAATTTTGTAGATGACCAAGCTGAGCCTGAGGTCAAATATGCCATCAGTCTTGAGTCCTTTCGTGCCCACAAGAAATAAAAATCCAGCCCACCTTGAAATCCGTTGACTCTTATCTACCTCCAATTTACTTTGACCATTAGCAGCTCAGATTCTTGTAGAGAATAAATTAGCGTGCAATAAACTTGTAATCATTTGAACCGCCTTGCTTCCTGATTTCTTGCTATATGACAAATATAGCATCTTGCAAGCTAGCTACTCTTCTTTTTCCTGGGGTTAATTTATGGTGGGTTGTTGTTGTTTTTTTACCATGGTCCACTCACTTCAATTATCATTTATCCTTCATCTAAATACATCTCAATTTAAAAAAAAAATAACCTAATTTTGGAAGCAATGTGTAATGCAGATAAAATAATTCTGGTGAAACATTTGGGTTTTCCGGGTGTAAAATTTACTATGCATGGGCTAGATTTTTATAAGTCTATTTGATGCCATCTGTGACTAGAACAATCGCTAAATAATGTATTGCAAGGACAAGTATGCTTTTATTTCCTTTACAGCATGTCCTCTGTTGATGTGCTCTTAATGAAAAATAAATAACTGCAGATTATCTAAGGATTACCTACATCTGGTTCTCCCCAGCCTTTATCCACCTTCCTAAGAAAGGGTGAGCATTTTAAACAACTCCATTAGCTGAGGTTACTTAAATAAGTACAATTTTTATCTAAACAAAAAGGCCGGAGGTAAAAGTCAGGTTTCATTTCTAGCTTGCATAATAATCCTCATCTACCTCTGACTACTCTGTACTTATCCTTCAGTAATTAAACACTGGAAAATTGGGGGTACAGTGCACATTTTAATTACCAAGTAAATTTGCTTTGAGTCACTAAAAAGTAATTTTTTCTCACACTACTAATTGGCAAAAGAATTAGCATTTTGCAAAAAAAAAGAATCTATCTATCCATCCATCCATCTTATTGTTTTCTTTCAGTGTGATTAATAATAATAATAATAATAATAATAATAATAATAATAATAATAATAATAATAATAAGAAGAAGAAGAAGAAGAAGAAGAAGAAGAAGAAGAAGAAGAAGAAGAAGAAGAAGAAGAAGAAGAAGAAGATGTTGTTGGAAGGGATCTTGGAGGTCATCTAGTCCAATCCCCTGCTCAGGCAGGAAACCCTATACCATTTCAGACAAATGGCTGGCCAGTCTCTTCTTAAAAACTTCCAGTGTTGGAGCATTCACAGCTTCTGGAGGCAGATTGTTCCACTGGTTAATTGTTCTAACTCAGGAAGTTTCTCCTTAGTTCTAGGTTGCTTCTCTCCTTGACTAGTTTCCATCGGTTGCTTCTTGTCCTGCTTTCAGGTGCTTTGGAGAATAGCTTGACTCCCTCTTCTTTGGGGCAGCCCCTGAGATATTGGAAGATAATTTCTTTTTAAAGCACCTCTTTAAAAGGTGCTTTAAAGCATCTTTTCAGCCAGAAGAAAATGTTAATGCAAATTTAATGCAAAAAATAGGGAATAATAATAACACTTAGATTTACATACTGCCCCATAGTGCTTTACAGCACTCCAGTGGTGGGATTCAAATAGGTGAACAACCGGTTCTCTGTGTGGATGCCACTTCCAGAAATCCGTTCTGGGCCTCGGCAACAAAAAATTAGTTACCAGTTCTGCAGAACCAGTGCGAACTGGCTGAATCCCACCATTGCAGCACTCTCTGAGCAGTTTACAAATGTCAGCATATTTTCCCCAACAATCTGACTTGTTTATTTGTTGTTGTTACCAATTGTTGTTACCAATCTCAGAAGGATGGAAGACTGAGTCATCCTTGAGACGATCAGGATCAAACTCCAGGCTGTGAGCAGAGTTTGCCTGCAATTCTGCCTTCTAACAGAATGGGACAACTCGCTGCAGCCAAATCACCACGGCCAACAATTTAACAATTCAATTATTTAAAATAAAAAATTATTTTAGTTTTTGTCATTCCCATTCCATTCTGTCCCTCCTTTTGCATCCTTCCTTTAATGATTCTATTCCACCATTTCTTTGATGTTAATGTAACTCTCGTCCCACAGCGAGTTATCCCCTGGTAAGTTGGCCATGACATGTTGTCCCGTGGCAGGTTGGCTGCGGTGAACTGTCATAGGTCTGCATTCTAGACACTGTGCCGCCAGGGCTTTTGGTGGCACAGTGGCTAGAATGCAGATCTACAACAACTTGCTGCAGGTAAGAATAGCTATTCTTACCATTATGTAGCTTTGAGTTTTGAAACTTAACATTAAGAAAACCAAGAGCATGGCATCCAGCCCTCTCAATTCCTGGCAAATAGATGGGGAAGAAATGGAGGTAGTGACAGATTTTATTTTCCTGGGCTCCAAGATCACTGCAGATGGGGACTGCAGCCAAGAAATTAAAAGACACTTGCTCCTGGGGAGGAAATCCATGGCAAATCTAGACAGCACACTAAAAAGCAGAGACATCACCCTATCAACAAATGTGTGTATAGTCAAGGCTATGGTCTTCCCAGTTGCAATGTATGGCTGTGAAAGTTGGACCATAAGAAAGGCTGAGCGCTAAAGAATTGAGGCCTTTGAACTATGGTGCTGGGGAAGACTCCTACGAGTCCCTTGGACTGCAAGGCGATCAAACCGGTCAGTCCTAGAGGAGATCAACCCTGACTGTTCTTTAGAAGGCCAGATCCTGAAGCTGAAACTCAAATACTTTGGCCACCTAATGAGAAGAAAGGACT
Source organism: Vipera ursinii (assembly GCF_947247035.1). Taxonomy (NCBI): domain Eukaryota; kingdom Metazoa; phylum Chordata; class Lepidosauria; order Squamata; family Viperidae; genus Vipera; species Vipera ursinii. The sequence goes on from NC_139518.1 coordinate 10,817,285, forward strand.
CACGGGAGAAGAGCCTAATGCTGGGAAAGGTTGAGGGCAAGAGAAGAAAGGGACGACAGAGAATGAGGTGGCTGGATGGAGTCACTGAAGCAGTTGGCGTGAGCCTAAATGGACTCCAGAAGATGGTAGAGGACAGGAAGGCCTGGAGGAACGTTGTCCATGGGGTCGCGATGGGTTGGACACGACTTTGCAACTAACAACAACAACAGCTTTGAGTTGGCCAACGATAGTGGGTGACTCTCTTCTCATTGAAATAGCCACGGCTTCCAGATTTCTTCTGCGGCCTCTTTAGCTTCCGGCCACACCGTTTCAGTCTCAGAGTGAGGCATCCTACAGGAATTCCTCCCAGGAGGCATTTTCGGATGAGGAATTAAAAGTAGTCCTGAACATATGACAATTGAGGCCAAAATTTCTGTTGCTAAGCAAAGCAGTTGTTAACTAAGTTTTGCCCCATTTTGGGACCTTTTTTGGCCATAGTTGCTAAGCAAATTACTGCTGTTCTTAAGCAAATTATGTGTTCTTAAGCGAATCTGGCTTCCCCCACTGACTTTGCTCGCTGGAAGCCTCTTGGGAAGGCTACAAATGGTGAATCACATGACCCCAGGATAGTGCAACAGTCATAAACACATGCCAGTTGCCAAGAACCCGAATTTTGATCATGTGACCATCAGGATGCTGCAACGGTCATAGGTGTGAAAAATGGTCATAAGTCACTTTTTTCCATTGCCACTATAACTTCAAACGGCCACTAAACGAATGGCTGTAATTCGAAGACTACCTGTATGGGCAGCCAGGGAGATTCAGAGCCGTGGAGGAAAAAATGCCACAGGGCACGCAACTCCAAGCCAAAAATAAGAAATCACCTTCCAATCAAATAAGTCCAAAGAGTTACATCAGGAAGAAACATAAATTCTAAAGCTCTTGAAAACACAACCTTAAAATCATAAGGGAAAAATGTGGAGCAAAAGTTGGCCGCCGGCTTCTTTAATTCAGCCCTTCCTTCGACTTGTTGGGTAGCAAATGTTCTTTCTTAAGCAAGAAGCCAGCTATGGTTTCCTATTGCAAGACGTTCTGCTACATCTACCTGCCCTCCCTTGACGGAAATTGGTTTTGATGGAGGAGAACAGCTTCCTGCACAAGCTGGAAGGAAGACTTCCGGGAAGAACATGCAAAAAACTGCAGGCCGAGGATACAGTCATGAAGAACCTCACCAACGCGATGCAAGTTTTTGAAGCCAAGTCCAAGCCGCTTGTCATTTGGTTCAACCTCCCAACACCGTCCAGGTGGTCCTCAACTTACGACCACAACTGTGGCGGAAATGTATGTTGCTAAGCGAGAAATTTGTTAAATGAGTTTTGCCCTATTTTACAACATCCTTGCCACGTTCGTTAAGTGAATCACTGCAGTTGTTAGTAACTTAACCCAGTTCTTAAGTGAATCTGGCTTCCCCAATGACTTTGCTTGTCAGAAGGTCAGAAAAAAAAACAAGATCGCGTGACCCCGGGACATTACGACCGTCATAAATATGAGCCGGTTGCCAAGCGTCCGAATTCTGATCACATGACCATGGGGAAGCTGCAACGGTCGTTAAGTGTGAAAAACGGTCATAAGTCCCATTTTTCAGGGTCACTAAGCAAATTGTTGTAAGTCGAGGACTATTTGTATATCTCCTATCTGTTGAAATCATACCAATTACACCCATTCCTGTTTCTTTTTTAATGACTCTCTTCTTCCTTTCTTCTTACATGTTGGTTTTGACTCCCTCAGCCAGGATCTACCACCAGGAAGTTTAAGCCCCTGAGTTTTGATCACATGACCATGGGGATGCTGCAACAGTGTCAAGAATGGTCATAAGTAGCTTTTTTCAATGCCGTTGTCACTTTGAATGGTCACAAAACAACTTCGCATGGTCCCTGTTGTAAGCTGAGCACTAGCTGTTCGTCATGGTGCTTTCAGCCATGAAGCTTTATTCCTAACTGCTGATTTATTATCTTGCCACAGATGCACCTAATTAGAGTTAAAATTCAACAAAAGGATTTTCCGTGCCCTATAATCCAATTTGGAAATGCACGCAGCATTACATAGCTTTACATAGGTTTCCAAGAAAAGAAAAGCTCTAAAGGAGCTTTGTGGCCAGTTTAATTCTTGATATAAGCTTGGTCAAAAAATAAAACCCAGAAGGTCGTCTCAGATCTTTGGTATTTATGCTGAAGACCTATATCTGCCTCAGAGTTATTAATCAGTTTGTTAGGTTTACACCTGGTGTTTCCTGCAAGACAAAAGGCTGCCCCATAACAATTCCACCCTTATTTTATCCCCCACTCATCACCAGCCTGTGTGGTAGGTAGGTTGGAATGAGACTGAGTGTGTAGTCCAAAATTGCCCAAGGACATTTCCATGGCTGAAGAAGTTTTAAAAAAACTGACTCTTCCCATTCCTGCTTCAACCCTTTAACCACTCCACCACATTGTCTCATGTGGATTTTTAGCTTATGTGTGTCATTCATTCAGAGGTTCGGTTTAGAGGCTGGGAAAGCATGAGCATCATTTTAAAAAATAGGACTTATAGAATGACAGAGTTAGAAGGGGCCTTGGAGGTCTTCTAGTCCAACCCCCCACTCAAGCAAAAAGACCCTATACTATTTCAGACAAATAATTGTCCAATGCCTTCTTTAAAAACCTCCAGTGTTTTCAGCACCCACAACGTCTGGAGACAAGCCGTTCCACTGATTAATTGTTCTAATTGTCAGAAAATTTCATAACATGCAAAAGAATAAAATAACCTAAGATGCAGCATCTGGCTTAAATAGACCTAGGAAATCTTGAATGACATCGTCTGTATGAAACCTTGGTAAAACTCAGTATGGGATGACTTGATGGGAAGGAAACTGTCAAGATATGCACACTTGTTATCTAAAACTCTCCCTCAACATTGCATGCAAAACTGGCCAGTGTTTAAATTTAGATTGGAAGTGCTGTGATTAGCTTTTAGAGGAAGGGGGCTGGTGGAAAACAGGGGATAAACAAGCCACAGTGACATGTTTGCTTGATGTCATTGTGTGAGTGATGCAAATTCCACAATTTGCATGACAGATGGGATGTCAAATTTCACAATTATGTCATGACACACAGGATGTTGGTTGGTCTCAACTTTTTCAAGTTTGAAAAACACTGGATTCAACAAATTCCACTTTTTAGAAGTATGCAGGGTTTTAGGATAAGATTGCATAATGACAGTTAGTTAGTTAGTTAGTTAGTTAGTTAGTTAGTTAGTTAGTTAGTTAGTTAGTACAGGTAGTCCTCAAAATGTTAAAAGAATGTGCAACCATAGATTACAAAATAGACACTATTAGGAAGAAAATCACCCTGTTTAGTACAATCATTAAACTGTAGCTCTGTGGGTTTTTTTTTCCTATCTCATTTTTGTATTGCTAGATATACCATCCCTTTAGATTTGACTGAATACACATTTTCCTTGAACACAAATTGGGTGCAAAGCCCCAGCTGATTGGGCTGCTTTACTATCTGTTGTTTTTCAATACCCTGCTTTTGTAATCCTCATTTAATTACAGCGATACAGTCATGAGCAGTTTCAATATCCTGGGTTTTGATCTGGTGAAAATGCAGAGATGAGGCGTTGAAGGAGGTGTGGTGTAAGCCTGGAAATTGGGTGTTTGTCTCTTCCTGAATTGCTCACAGCCAAACAACTTGCCATCTAATGCTGCTTTTACATGCATAGACTCAACTCACCCTATCTCAGTTTCCAGCGATGATTCTAGGGTCTACAGAGGTTTACAAGGGTTAATAGAAAACAAAAATGGTGACTGCGGTTAAAGTCATCCTCTAGATTCAAAAGGCAAAATGAGACTTGGTGAGCATACAGGTAGTCCTCGACTTATGACCAAAATTGAGCCCAATATTTCCGTGGCTAAACCGAGTTAGTTGTTAAGTGAGTTTTGCCTCATTTTAAGACCTTTCTTGGCACAGTTGTTAAATGAATCACTGTAGTTGTTAAGTTAATAACACAATCGCTAAGTGAATCTGGCTTCCCCATTGATTTAGCTGGTCAGAAGGTCGCAAAAAGTGACATGACCCCGGGACTTTGAGACTCATAAATATGAGTCAGTTGCCACGTGTCTGAATTTTGATCATGTGACCACAGGGATACCACAATGGTCTTTAGTGTGAAAAAGGGTCATAGGCAGTGGTGGGATTCAAATATGTGAATAACCGGTTCTCTGTATGGATGCCGCTTCCAGAAGTCCATTCTGGGCCTGGGCAACAAAAAATTAGCCACCAGTTCTGCTGAACCGGTGTGAACCAACTGGATCCCACCACTGGTCATAGGCCACTTTTTTCAGGGCTGTTATAATTTAGAATGGGCACTAAATGATGGGCACTAGATAAGTCAAGGACTATATTAAACTGTATTAATTGTATTAAAGCAGCTGAGTCTTTTCTTGGCTTGGGTGGTTGGCAGCTTCCTCCTGGAAAGAGATGGGTCCATTGGAAGGTGTTTTTGATAGAAGCTGCATGCATGTCCTCACAAGCTCTGAATCGCCTTTTGCCCTTCTAATCTAGGTCATTGCATAACTTTCCTCCAAAGTGCTTACACTACAGTGTGTTTTGTACTCTGAGATCATTTGGGGGAACAGGAGCTACGAAACCAGCTCAAGTGATAATGTAGTCATTGGGAGCAGAAGATTGAAGAGCAACAGAAGGCAAGATGCTGCGAGAGTTCACACAACACGCTTATCCAAGTTACTTAAAAAGCTACATGAAGAATTTAGCTGGTCATGTTGTGGGAAGTCAGCCCCCCAGAGATGGAAATATTAAAAGGGCAGAAAAATATATTTCCTCAAAGGATCTTAAAGAGGCAGAAAAGCATGCCCAGTTTTTCTTAATATTCCCAAGTCTCCCTCCCCCAAGCAGAAATCAGGTCTGTAGAAATGCAGATGTGGTAATCCATTCAGGAAGGTTGGAGGCCCTCAGCTAGAAGATTAAGAAGACAAAGACACCTAAAATCTACATACCCACCCAAAGTCTAAGACAGGACATAATAGGATTAACCCACAGATGCCAAAGGGCACACCCAGACTCAGGTCAGAGTACATAACACAGGAAATACAAAGTCTAAAACTGGAACAGGAAACAACTCCAAACAAAAGGCTCCAGAGGGTATAAAAACCCACTCCCTACATATGCTCATCCCTTTTTTCTTCCAGAGCCATCTTTCGGTCTGGCTCTCTTCTTCAATAAACTACAACCTTCTTTCTAAAGCAGTCGCCATGTTGTTTATTCCCAGCTTGGACTAAACCATGATGACTTTTCTTTCAACAATGTATACAAATCTATTTCCCCACCCCATTAGATTAAAAAGTGTTATTGTGTGAGAACCTGAACGGAGCTCTGATTTTTAGGGAATTCACGCCCTCTGGATCTTCCAAATATGTTCTAAAATTCCCCATTTAAAAAGGACCACTTTAGCAATTTTCCTTGTATATAAATGTAACCAGTTTGTTACAATCAAGAGGATTCTCTGAGGCAGCGGTATCAAACTGCCAGCCCGCGGGCCGGATGCATCGTGGCGAAACCTCACCCACCCCATTGCCGCCAATGGAACAAAAGTTGCAATATGTCGTGACACATCACATGATGTGAGTTTGCCAGTATCAGCCCTCCAAATTAATGTTATTGGGAATGTTGGAAGAAAATGATCTCTTACAGCTGAAAGTGTCAAATTATGGAAGGTCTCCTTACCAAGTATATAGAACATAGGGCTGAAAGAGACCACAGAGGTCTTCTCCTCCAACTTCATGCTTAAGGCAGGAGACATTATATCATCCTGGTCAATTGGTGGTCCAGTCTATTTTTGGATAGCACTAGTGATGGAGCACCTACAACTCCGGGAGGCAAGCTATTCCATTGATGAACTGTTTTCACTGCCAGAAAATTTCTCCTTACTTCTAGAATGGACTTCTCTCTCTCTCTCTCTCTCTCTCTCTGTCTCTCCACCCACTACTTCTTTTCCTGCCCTCTGGGGCTTTGAAGAAGTCATTCCCCTCTTCTCTGTGATATTCCCCTCAAGTATTGGAAGATAGTTATCATGTCCCCACTAAGCCTTTTCCTTGAAAGACTAGACAAGCCTAGCTCCCTCAACCATTCGTCATACAATTTTGTCTCTGGATTATTTATTTATTTGTTTGTTTGTTTGTTTATACACTAAAAGCATAAGTTAATATAAGCCAAACATAACCATCCAATTAAAGATTGGGGGTGGGGGCAGGATGGGGGGAGATGGGATTTGTTATTACTCGATCAGCTACCTCCGTTATGATGCTCCCCCATTGGAGCCCCAAGCTAACTGGCAGAGCCAGGTCTTTAGGCTCTTCTGGAAAGTCAGGGATAACCTCACACTGGGGAACAAGGAGTTGCAGAGGGCAGGTGCTTGTCATCTTCGTTGCTCTTCTCTGCACACTTTCCAGGGTCTCAGCATCTTTTTGTATTGTGGTGACCAGAATTGTTCACAGTACTTCAAGTGTGGCCTCACTGGCGTGGTATAAAGCAGGGATCTCCAACCGTGGCGACTTTTAAGACTTGTGGACTTCAATTCCCAGAATTCCTCAGCCAGCTTTTCTGGCTGAGAAATTCTGGGAGTTGAAGTCCATAAGTCTTAAAATTGCCAAGGTTGGGGAGCCCTGGTATAAAGTGATATTGTCACTTCTCATGATTTTGACGTTATCCCTCTTTTGATGCAACCCAAGATGGCATTGGGTATTTTGGCAGTTGTAGCACACATATTTAAGTGATGATCTACTAGGAACTCTAGATCAGTCTCAGAGTTACTCGCTCATAGTTACTACTGTTGAGCCAATAGTACTCCTATGCATTTGTATATAACTTTACACAATATTTGTATATAATGTTTTTTATAAAGTAGATTCAGTAGATGTAGCTGCCTAGATATAAAATTTCACACTAGGTTATTGAATTAGTTCATTTTCTGAGTCCACCTAATTCACAGAACCACATACACTAACCAAATAAAATATATTTGTGTGACAACAGGCTAAACCAAGGCTAACCCTGATCAAATTAGCCTGTGGTGCAACCACAGCTGTGCAGCTGCTGGGTCTTTAAACTCACCTGATTAAGTCTATTGTGCAAAAATAGCTAGTGAGTCATTCAGTATGATGAATGTATGCTAGAAGGCAGATTAATTTTGTATACCTACTTTTGGGGAAAAGGAATTGGAAATTATCAGCTTTTCAGCGAAGTGGGGTTAAAAAAAACATTAGTGTATTAATCTATAAAGTATAATGTAATTCTAGCATTAGAACATTTTTTTGCTTCTACTTATGCAATATAAGCCAAATTATTAAATGATGAAATGTATTGTTCTGGGTTAATGGCTTCAGTATTTGTATGATAAGATTCCATTTTAATTTTTTTTAAAGATATAACCAGTTTGGTCTAATGGTTAGGGCAGGGGCCCACAACCCCCAGTCTGTAGACCGGCACTGGGCCACAGCATGCCAGCAACTGGGCCACACTAACAATCAAAGCCCCATTCGTGAGATGGAGGCAGCACACAAAACCATGCACCCTCTGGTCACAGAAAACCCTCTCTCCACGGAACTGGAGATGTTTACTGTAAAGTAGCGTGGGCGCACACAGAGACGGACACTCAGCTGGGTGATAACTTCTTTATTGAGGTCAGGAACAAAAGCTGGGGAAAGGGGGTTATCTGGCGTACCTTTATACCTGCCCAGGTGAAAACCAACCAATGGATTCAAACCTGGGCTTCCCGCAACTGCAGGTGGCCAATAGATTTAAACCCTGGATTCCCGCCAAAGCTGGCCATAGCCCGGGGCTGTCAAACTCGTTCAAACCAGGCTTTCCCGCCAAATGCGGTTATAGCCTGGAGCTGTCCAGCCCCCTGCTGTGCTGACAGCCTGTGTATGCTTTAGCCGCATACACTACACCCCTTCCCCCATAGTGAGGGTTTATCCCCCCTACCATTCCTACCCTTATAACTATATACACTATTTACATCCTATTATATTATTGACACTTCCACCTTCCTTCCCCCTTAGGACCGCACATAATCAGAGAGGGTCAGTCTGGATGACCTCAAGGGGACCCACTGGCCGCTCCGCTCGCAAATTGCTTTAAAAGTTCTGGCGGAGATGATTGATACGGCCGACCCCGAGTCCAGTTCCATCATGCAGGGGACCCCTTGCAGCTTCACCCTTAATTTTATTTTCAGGGTGAGTGTCTGCGGACCCCCCGTTGTGCAAATAGCCGCCCGTCCCTTCGTGTGGCTGACCGTCAGTCTCTGCAACTGCTCCCCAGTACAAAGAAATACGCAGAAGAGAGAAACATACAAAAATGCCTCAATGTAGAATAACAAGCTAAACAAGGAACAAGAAAAAATGAACTAAGTATATCACACATATGTCAAGTAATGAACATTACAGAGAGCCCTTGACTTAGGACCCGCGGCTCCGGAGCCACATGCGGCTCTTTCAGCCGTCTCCTGCGGCTCCCAGTCCTCTGCTATGTGTAGTCCAAAAGAAAAAAGTGGGACTAAAAAAGTTCAACCAATCAATTCAAATATGCAAGGTAGGTGCATATATCACCTTGGCTCCACTCTTCAGTCAAACCCTGTTCTGTGCATGTGCGCATGTACGCGCATGCGCACACATTTTTTTGCGGCTCCCAGTTTTTCCTTTTGTGAGGGAACTGGTTCTGAGTGGCTCTTTCACTGTTTCAGGTTGCTGACCCCTGCCCTATACTATACCTGTACATTTGGTTTTTCTTGCCTAAATGTAGAACCTTACTTTGTTCACCATTGAATTTCATATTGTTAGATAGTGCCCAGTGTTCAAGTCTGTCCAGATCCTCCTGTATCTTAAGCCTGTCTTCTGGTGTGTTGGCTATTCCTGCCAGCTTGGTGTCGTCTGCAAATTTGATGAGTACCCCATTTATCCCTTCGTCCAAATCGTTGATGAAGATGTTGAAGAGCACTGGGCCCAGAACAGAGCCTTGGGGCACCCCACTACATACTTCCCTCCATGTAGATGCAGTTCCATTAAGGACCACCTGCTGAGTACGTCCGGTCAGCCAGCTATGAATCTATCTGGTGGTGATTCTGTCTAACCCACATTTTTCTACCTTATCAAGTAGAAGGTTGTGATTTACTTTATCAAATGCCTTACTGAAGTCCAAGTAAATTATATCCACAGCATTCCTCTGATTCACTAATTTTGTCACTTGGTCAAAGAATGCAATAAGATTTGTCTGGCATGATCTGTTTTTGACAAACCCATGTTGGCTTTTAGTAATGACTTTGTTTGCCTCTAGGTGCTCGCTGATTCGTTGTTTGAATATCTTTTCCAGAATCTTCCCAGGTATTGAGGTCAGGCTGATAGGTCTGTAATTTCCTGGATCCATTTTTTCCCTTTTTTGAAGATGGGAACTACGTCAGCTCTTTTCCAGTCCTATGATAGTTCCCCAGTGCTCCAGGATGTTTGAAAGATATACTTCAGTGGTTCTGAGATCACATCTGCCAGTTCCTTGAGAACCTTGGGGTATAATTCATCTGGTTCTGGTGATTTGAACTCGTCTAGGCTCGTCTTACCTCACACCAAAAATCCCTCACACCAAAAAATAATAATAATAAATCTAACAGTCATCAGCCAGAGCCCCAGGGAAGCAGGATATGACCTTTGGGACATAATAGGATTAACCCACCACCATCAGAATACCAGAAAGGCACACTCAGACTCAGGTCAAAGTTCATGCTATAGGAACAACTCCAAACAAAAGCCCAAGAAGGTATAAAAACCCACCACTCCCTGCTACATGTAGTCAGTTTTTCCAGAGCCATCTTTCTGTCTGGCTCTCCTCTTCAATAAACTCCAACCTTCTTTCTAAAGCAGTCTCCATTTTGTTTATTCCCAGCTTGGACTGGACCCTGAGGAAGATTTTTCTTTCAACACCCACCTACTTTACATGGTATCACTGACCTTGCTCTTCCCTGAAAATGTTAAATGTAAATTCCCTCTTTAATTCTGCTGGTCACAAGAAAGTCCTTCAGGCTTTGCTGTGTGACACCCATACTAATCATGTATATGTCCTGGATTATGGCCCAAAAATTTAAGCTATGCACCAAATGCAACAACCCAACAACCCAAGGAAAGGAGAAACGTTTGAAGCTATTTCTCTGTTCCCTAGGCATCAGTGTCTTCAGCAATTTTTCAATATACCAAGAAACGGCTTTCAATGCCAAGAAATCCATTAAAGTGAGTGGAAAGTGGATCTGAATATTCTAACAAAAAAGGGAAAAAATAATAATAAGTGGGGGTTTTTTCCTTAAAAAGGGTATGAAATTTCTCATTGAAAAAAACCAAATAGCTCTAGAGATAAAAGACATCCTGAAATCAAAGAAAGAGAATCTGATCCAGATCCTACTGTTTTAATGAAATATATTGATTTCTTGACTACTGGGGTCTCATATCTAAAATCAATCGGTCTTCTATTACTTATTTCTTCCTGGAAATGATAGTGACATCAGCTGGAGTAGCACATTCTGGCGTTTCCTTTATTTTAACAGTAAAAAATAATGCGATGCATTATTGAACAGGCTTAAAGGAGTGCAAACCAGATTTCTTTTTAAATGTTAATAGGATCCATATAATGTATTTGTGTTGGTTATATTAAAAGAGTGGGAAAATGGAAATAATGCTAAGTATAGTTCTTACTTTAGAATTCTACAGTCTTCATGGGCACCTTTTTTTTCTTTCTGTATTGTTATTGCCTTTTCATTTATACATTTAAGTAATCCCCAAGGATTGGCTAGACCGTGCAATATAAAAGAAAGATTTCAAAGGCTGATGCTTTTAAATGTAAAACTGTTTTTTTATAAAAATTCAGTTAAGAGAATTCCTAAAGGAATGTTTAATGGGTACATATTCATCTTCCATCCCCTCATTTCCTCTCCATAAAACATTCATATTTACTGTTACGCATGTGTATTTAAACCTTAGGAATTTGGAAGAAGTGGAAATCGCTTCTGTTCATAGCTTTCCCCCTCTTCTCAGGCTATGAAAGGTTTAAATATGTGTGTAAATAAGGCCAATAAGAAGGATAGGTAAATAAAGGCATTCACAGAATCCTTAATAGCACATGCCTATTCAAGGAGAATTTGGAATAGAATAGAATAGAATGGGGACTGTAGATGGGGACTGCAGCCAAGAAATTAAAAGACGCTTGCTCTTCGGGAGGAAAGCCATGGCAAATCTAGACAGCACACTAAAAAGCGGAGACATCACCCTGTCAACAAAAGTGTGTATAGTCCAGGCTATGGTCTTCCCAGTTGCAATGTATGGCAGTGAAAGCTGGACCATAAGAAAGGCTGAGCACCAAAGAATTGAAGCCTTTGAACTATGGTGCTGGAGAAGACTCCTGCGAGTCCCTTGGACTGCAAGGCGATCAAACCAGTCAGTCCTAGAGGAGATCAACCCTGACTGCTCTTTAGAAGGCCAGATCCTGAAGCAAAAACTCAAATACTTTGGCCACCTAATGAGAAGGAAAAACTCACTGGAGAAGAGCCTAATGCTGGGAAAGATTGAGGGCAATAGAAGAATGGGACGAAAGAGAATGAGGTGGCTGGATGGAGTCACTGAAGCAGTAGGCGTGAGCCTAAATGGACTCCAGAAGATGGTAGAGGACAGGAAGGCCTGGAGGAACGTGGTCCATAGGGCCGCGATGGGTCGGACACGACTTCGCAGCTAACAACAACAACAAGAATAGAATAGAATAGAATAGAATAGAATAGAATAGAATAGAATAGAATAGAATAGAATAGAATAGAATAGAATAGAATAGAATAGAATAGAATAGAATAGAACAGAACAGAACAGAACAGAATACTTTATTGACTGAATGTGATAGACATACAATGAATTTCTTTCTGGTGCATAAGCTCTCAGTGTATATGCAAAACAACCAAATCATAATAATCATAATATCAAAGTAATAATTATCATAATAATGATACCAGTCAGAGAAGGTAGTGGAACAGATGAGAAGGATAAAAGTAATACAGCCGTACTATATGAGTAAATATATTTAGACATAAGACAGTACTGTGATAATTAGATATTCCACAGAGTGGGGGCACAAGGAGCAAAACTGTTTCTGTGTCTAGTTGTTTTGGCATGCCGTGCTCTGTGTCCTGAAGAGAGGACTTGAAATAGTTTATGTCCAGGATGTGAGGGGTCTGTAGATATTTTCTCAGTCCTCTTTGTGGCACATGCAGTGTACAGATCCTCAGTAGAAGGCAGGCTGATTGCAACAGTTTTTTCTGCAATCGTAACTATTCATTAAAGTATGTGTCTGCCCTGCTTGGTTGCTGTGCCAAACCAGACATTTATAGCAATATAAATGACAGACTCAATAATTCTTATATTTTTATAATAATTCCTATATTTTGGAAAATCAACAGAACATTCAGAATGTTTATATTCTGAAATATAAGTTCTAAAATTAAGCTAAGTATGCCTGAGAGATGTTCTACATCAGGGGTGCCAAACTGCCAGCCCGCAGGCCGGATGCATCATAGCGAAACCGTGCCCACCTCATTGGCAGCAATGGCAAAAAAGTTGTGATACGTCGCGACACGTCACGTGACACTGTGAGTTTGACACCTCTGTTCTACATGCATTTCATTCAAAAGTGAAAGGACCTGTTTAATACAGGCAATTCTGAAAGCTTTAAAAGCTTTCCAGGCATTTGAAATCTATGATAGCATTTCATAGATGTTGTTTTTTCTTCTTGCCACCCACCCTATGACTTTTACTCTATAACTATTTTGATTAGTTTTGTACTTGAACCTCTTGGATCTTTGTCATTAGTTCTTTATTAAATCCCAGACTACATTTAGTACCGCTTTCCTTTTAAAATATCATTTGTTATATATGCAATAAGGACTAAAGTGTCACCCTTTGAACATTCGCTAAAACCTTTTGAGCCTCTGAATCAAAGTTTTGAAGGTGGAAATTTTAAGGATCTGGAATGATTTGGCCTGGGTTGGTCAGATAGTGCCAGGCCTTGAGAAAATAACTGTGCTTTTCAAGAATTGAATTGTAGATTACATTACCATATCAGCAAATATTACCATGGAGAAATTATCTCTGCTCCGCAAAGGTTAAAATTTCAAGAATTTGGACAGTTGAGATAAAGATTATGATGGAATGTAAAAACAACTCATTGTGATCCAGAGCAAAGATAAATATTGAAGTGTATAAACTGATAAAAATGAATTGCAATGCCCTATTTATTAGGACTGATGTGGAAGCAAACATCTACACAGTTTCCTAAGAATAAACTTAGTAAATTTAGTGGTGCTTTTTTCTGTTTGCATTGGCTGACTTCTAAAACACATAGAGTTTTAATAAATAATAATTGCAGACAGATTCTTCATAGATGGGTTAAATTGCTGGTGTAGAGTAGGAATTCCACCATGGAAAACAGATACCCTGTGGTGGTGCAGTGGTTAGAATGTAGTATTGCAGGCTTGATCCTGACTGGCTCAAGGGTGACTCAGCCTTCCATCCTTCAGAGGTTGTTAAATGAGGACCCAGATTGTTGGGGGCAAATGTGCTGACATTTGTAAACTACTCAGAGAGAGCTGTAAACAGTGGTGGGATTCAGCTGGTTCGCACCACTTCAGCAGAACTGGTAGCTAATTTTTTGTTGCCCTGGCCCAGAATGGATTTCTGGAAGTGGCATCTACACAGAGAACCAGTTATTCACCTATTTGAATCCCACCACTGGCTGTAAAATGCTATAGAATGGTATACTGTGTAAGTTTAAGTGCTATTGCTATTTCTATTGCTATCCTCTGCTCCTTTTTGACAATGTTCACTAACATCTTTATCCTGTCTACAGAGTTCACCATGTAATTCCACCCTGTGGAATCAGACAGGCAGGTTCACAGGCCACAACATTCTAATTATTTGTTTGTTTGTCAAACTAATATGGCTGCCCATCCCTCACCAGGTGACTCTAGGTGGTGTACGACAAAATCTACTATGAACATTTACTGTAAAACCAATTAGAACAGTAAACATTGATTACAAACAAGACAAAGACACCTAAAATCTACATACCCACCCAAAGTCTAAGACAGGACATAATAGGATTAACCCACAGATGCCAAAGGGCACACCCAGACTCAGGTCAGAGTACATAACACAGGAAATACAAAGTCTAAAACTGGAACAGGAAACAACTCCAAACAAAAGGCTCCAGAGGGTATAAAAACCCACTCCCTACATATGCTCATCCCTTTTTTCTTCCAGAGCCATCTTTCGGTCTGGCTCTCTTCTTCAATAAACTACAACCTTCTTTCTAAAGCAGTCGCCATGTTGTTTATTCCCAGCTTGGACTAAACCATGATGACTTTTCTTTCAACAATGTATACAAATCTATTTCCCCACCCCATTAGATTAAAAAGTGTTATTGTGTGAGAACCTGAACGGAGCTCTGATTTTTAGGGAATTCACGCCCTCTGGATCTTCCAAATATGTTCTAAAATTCCCCATTTAAAAAGGACCACTTTAGCAATTTTCCTTGTATATAAATGTAACCAGTTTGTTACAATCAAGAGGATTCTCTGAGGCAGCGGTATCAAACTGCCAGCCCGCGGGCCGGATGCATCGTGGCGAAACCTCACCCACCCCATTGCCGCCAATGGAACAAAAGTTGCAATATGTCGTGACACATCACATGATGTGAGTTTGCCAGTATCAGCCCTCCAAATTAATGTTATTGGGAATGTTGGAAGAAAATGATCTCTTACAGCTGAAAGTGTCAAATTATGGAAGGTCTCCTTACCAAGTATATAGAACATAGGGCTGAAAGAGACCACAGAGGTCTTCTCCTCCAACTTCATGCTTAAGGCAGGAGACATTATATCATCCTGGTCAATTGGTGGTCCAGTCTATTTTTGGATAGCACTAGTGATGGAGCACCTACAACTCCGGGAGGCAAGCTATTCCATTGATGAACTGTTTTCACTGCCAGAAAATTTCTCCTTACTTCTAGAATGGACTTCTCTCTCTCTCTCTCTCTCTCTCTCTGTCTCTCCACCCACTACTTCTTTTCCTGCCCTCTGGGGCTTTGAAGAAGTCATTCCCCTCTTCTCTGTGATATTCCCCTCAAGTATTGGAAGATAGTTATCATGTCCCCACTAAGCCTTTTCCTTGAAAGACTAGACAAGCCTAGCTCCCTCAACCATTCGTCATACAATTTTGTCTCTGGATTATTTATTTATTTGTTTGTTTGTTTGTTTATACACTAAAAGCATAAGTTAATATAAGCCAAACATAACCATCCAATTAAAGATTGGGGGTGGGGGCAGGATGGGGGGAGATGGGATTTGTTATTACTCGATCAGCTACCTCCGTTATGATGCTCCCCCATTGGAGCCCCAAGCTAACTGGCAGAGCCAGGTCTTTAGGCTCTTCTGGAAAGTCAGGGATAACCTCACACTGGGGAACAAGGAGTTGCAGAGGGCAGGTGCTTGTCATCTTCGTTGCTCTTCTCTGCACACTTTCCAGGGTCTCAGCATCTTTTTGTATTGTGGTGACCAGAATTGTTCACAGTACTTCAAGTGTGGCCTCACTGGCGTGGTATAAAGCAGGGATCTCCAACCGTGGCGACTTTTAAGACTTGTGGACTTCAATTCCCAGAATTCCTCAGCCAGCTTTTCTGGCTGAGAAATTCTGGGAGTTGAAGTCCATAAGTCTTAAAATTGCCAAGGTTGGGGAGCCCTGGTATAAAGTGATATTGTCACTTCTCATGATTTTGACGTTATCCCTCTTTTGATGCAACCCAAGATGGCATTGGGTATTTTGGCAGTTGTAGCACACATATTTAAGTGATGATCTACTAGGAACTCTAGATCAGTCTCAGAGTTACTCGCTCATAGTTACTACTGTTGAGCCAATAGTACTCCTATGCATTTGTATATAACTTTACACAATATTTGTATATAATGTTTTTTATAAAGTAGATTCAGTAGATGTAGCTGCCTAGATATAAAATTTCACACTAGGTTATTGAATTAGTTCATTTTCTGAGTCCACCTAATTCACAGAACCACATACACTAACCAAATAAAATATATTTGTGTGACAACAGGCTAAACCAAGGCTAACCCTGATCAAATTAGCCTGTGGTGCAACCACAGCTGTGCAGCTGCTGGGTCTTTAAACTCACCTGATTAAGTCTATTGTGCAAAAATAGCTAGTGAGTCATTCAGTATGATGAATGTATGCTAGAAGGCAGATTAATTTTGTATACCTACTTTTGGGGAAAAGGAATTGGAAATTATCAGCTTTTCAGCGAAGTGGGGTTAAAAAAAACATTAGTGTATTAATCTATAAAGTATAATGTAATTCTAGCATTAGAACATTTTTTTGCTTCTACTTATGCAATATAAGCCAAATTATTAAATGATGAAATGTATTGTTCTGGGTTAATGGCTTCAGTATTTGTATGATAAGATTCCATTTTAATTTTTTTTAAAGATATAACCAGTTTGGTCTAATGGTTAGGGCAGGGGCCCACAACCCCCAGTCTGTAGACCGGCACTGGGCCACAGCATGCCAGCAACTGGGCCACACTAACAATCAAAGCCCCATTCGTGAGATGGAGGCAGCACACAAAACCATGCACCCTCTGGTCACAGAAAACCCTCTCTCCACGGAACTGGAGATGTTTACTGTAAAGTAGCGTGGGCGCACACAGAGACGGACACTCAGCTGGGTGATAACTTCTTTATTGAGGTCAGGAACAAAAGCTGGGGAAAGGGGGTTATCTGGCGTACCTTTATACCTGCCCAGGTGAAAACCAACCAATGGATTCAAACCTGGGCTTCCCGCAACTGCAGGTGGCCAATAGATTTAAACCCTGGATTCCCGCCAAAGCTGGCCATAGCCCGGGGCTGTCAAACTCGTTCAAACCAGGCTTTCCCGCCAAATGCGGTTATAGCCTGGAGCTGTCCAGCCCCCTGCTGTGCTGACAGCCTGTGTATGCTTTAGCCGCATACACTACACCCCTTCCCCCATAGTGAGGGTTTATCCCCCCTACCATTCCTACCCTTATAACTATATACACTATTTACATCCTATTATATTATTGACACTTCCACCTTCCTTCCCCCTTAGGACCGCACATAATCAGAGAGGGTCAGTCTGGATGACCTCAAGGGGACCCACTGGCCGCTCCGCTCGCAAATTGCTTTAAAAGTTCTGGCGGAGATGATTGATACGGCCGACCCCGAGTCCAGTTCCATCATGCAGGGGACCCCTTGCAGCTTCACCCTTAATTTTATTTTCAGGGTGAGTGTCTGCGGACCCCCCGTTGTGCAAATAGCCGCCCGTCCCTTCGTGTGGCTGACCGTCAGTCTCTGCAACTGCTCCCCAGTACAAAGAAATACGCAGAAGAGAGAAACATACAAAAATGCCTCAATGTAGAATAACAAGCTAAACAAGGAACAAGAAAAAATGAACTAAGTATATCACACATATGTCAAGTAATGAACATTACAGAGAGCCCTTGACTTAGGACCCGCGGCTCCGGAGCCACATGCGGCTCTTTCAGCCGTCTCCTGCGGCTCCCAGTCCTCTGCTATGTGTAGTCCAAAAGAAAAAAGTGGGACTAAAAAAGTTCAACCAATCAATTCAAATATGCAAGGTAGGTGCATATATCACCTTGGCTCCACTCTTCAGTCAAACCCTGTTCTGTGCATGTGCGCATGTACGCGCATGCGCACACATTTTTTTGCGGCTCCCAGTTTTTCCTTTTGTGAGGGAACTGGTTCTGAGTGGCTCTTTCACTGTTTCAGGTTGCTGACCCCTGCCCTATACTATACCTGTACATTTGGTTTTTCTTGCCTAAATGTAGAACCTTACTTTGTTCACCATTGAATTTCATATTGTTAGATAGTGCCCAGTGTTCAAGTCTGTCCAGATCCTCCTGTATCTTAAGCCTGTCTTCTGGTGTGTTGGCTATTCCTGCCAGCTTGGTGTCGTCTGCAAATTTGATGAGTACCCCATTTATCCCTTCGTCCAAATCGTTGATGAAGATGTTGAAGAGCACTGGGCCCAGAACAGAGCCTTGGGGCACCCCACTACATACTTCCCTCCATGTAGATGCAGTTCCATTAAGGACCACCTGCTGAGTACGTCCGGTCAGCCAGCTATGAATCTATCTGGTGGTGATTCTGTCTAACCCACATTTTTCTACCTTATCAAGTAGAAGGTTGTGATTTACTTTATCAAATGCCTTACTGAAGTCCAAGTAAATTATATCCACAGCATTCCTCTGATTCACTAATTTTGTCACTTGGTCAAAGAATGCAATAAGATTTGTCTGGCATGATCTGTTTTTGACAAACCCATGTTGGCTTTTAGTAATGACTTTGTTTGCCTCTAGGTGCTCGCTGATTCGTTGTTTGAATATCTTTTCCAGAATCTTCCCAGGTATTGAGGTCAGGCTGATAGGTCTGTAATTTCCTGGATCCATTTTTTCCCTTTTTTGAAGATGGGAACTACGTCAGCTCTTTTCCAGTCCTATGATAGTTCCCCAGTGCTCCAGGATGTTTGAAAGATATACTTCAGTGGTTCTGAGATCACATCTGCCAGTTCCTTGAGAACCTTGGGGTATAATTCATCTGGTTCTGGTGATTTGAACTCGTCTAGGCTCGTCTTACCTCACACCAAAAATCCCTCACACCAAAAAATAATAATAATAAATCTAACAGTCATCAGCCAGAGCCCCAGGGAAGCAGGATATGACCTTTGGGACATAATAGGATTAACCCACCACCATCAGAATACCAGAAAGGCACACTCAGACTCAGGTCAAAGTTCATGCTATAGGAACAACTCCAAACAAAAGCCCAAGAAGGTATAAAAACCCACCACTCCCTGCTACATGTAGTCAGTTTTTCCAGAGCCATCTTTCTGTCTGGCTCTCCTCTTCAATAAACTCCAACCTTCTTTCTAAAGCAGTCTCCATTTTGTTTATTCCCAGCTTGGACTGGACCCTGAGGAAGATTTTTCTTTCAA
Organism: Vipera ursinii; assembly: GCF_947247035.1. NCBI lineage: Eukaryota > Metazoa > Chordata > Lepidosauria > Squamata > Viperidae > Vipera > Vipera ursinii. The sequence continues at coordinate 10,836,429 of NC_139518.1, forward strand.
CACCCACCTACTTTACATGGTATCACTGACCTTGCTCTTCCCTGAAAATGTTAAATGTAAATTCCCTCTTTAATTCTGCTGGTCACAAGAAAGTCCTTCAGGCTTTGCTGTGTGACACCCATACTAATCATGTATATGTCCTGGATTATGGCCCAAAAATTTAAGCTATGCACCAAATGCAACAACCCAACAACCCAAGGAAAGGAGAAACGTTTGAAGCTATTTCTCTGTTCCCTAGGCATCAGTGTCTTCAGCAATTTTTCAATATACCAAGAAACGGCTTTCAATGCCAAGAAATCCATTAAAGTGAGTGGAAAGTGGATCTGAATATTCTAACAAAAAAGGGAAAAAATAATAATAAGTGGGGGTTTTTTCCTTAAAAAGGGTATGAAATTTCTCATTGAAAAAAACCAAATAGCTCTAGAGATAAAAGACATCCTGAAATCAAAGAAAGAGAATCTGATCCAGATCCTACTGTTTTAATGAAATATATTGATTTCTTGACTACTGGGGTCTCATATCTAAAATCAATCGGTCTTCTATTACTTATTTCTTCCTGGAAATGATAGTGACATCAGCTGGAGTAGCACATTCTGGCGTTTCCTTTATTTTAACAGTAAAAAATAATGCGATGCATTATTGAACAGGCTTAAAGGAGTGCAAACCAGATTTCTTTTTAAATGTTAATAGGATCCATATAATGTATTTGTGTTGGTTATATTAAAAGAGTGGGAAAATGGAAATAATGCTAAGTATAGTTCTTACTTTAGAATTCTACAGTCTTCATGGGCACCTTTTTTTTCTTTCTGTATTGTTATTGCCTTTTCATTTATACATTTAAGTAATCCCCAAGGATTGGCTAGACCGTGCAATATAAAAGAAAGATTTCAAAGGCTGATGCTTTTAAATGTAAAACTGTTTTTTTATAAAAATTCAGTTAAGAGAATTCCTAAAGGAATGTTTAATGGGTACATATTCATCTTCCATCCCCTCATTTCCTCTCCATAAAACATTCATATTTACTGTTACGCATGTGTATTTAAACCTTAGGAATTTGGAAGAAGTGGAAATCGCTTCTGTTCATAGCTTTCCCCCTCTTCTCAGGCTATGAAAGGTTTAAATATGTGTGTAAATAAGGCCAATAAGAAGGATAGGTAAATAAAGGCATTCACAGAATCCTTAATAGCACATGCCTATTCAAGGAGAATTTGGAATAGAATAGAATAGAATGGGGACTGTAGATGGGGACTGCAGCCAAGAAATTAAAAGACGCTTGCTCTTCGGGAGGAAAGCCATGGCAAATCTAGACAGCACACTAAAAAGCGGAGACATCACCCTGTCAACAAAAGTGTGTATAGTCCAGGCTATGGTCTTCCCAGTTGCAATGTATGGCAGTGAAAGCTGGACCATAAGAAAGGCTGAGCACCAAAGAATTGAAGCCTTTGAACTATGGTGCTGGAGAAGACTCCTGCGAGTCCCTTGGACTGCAAGGCGATCAAACCAGTCAGTCCTAGAGGAGATCAACCCTGACTGCTCTTTAGAAGGCCAGATCCTGAAGCAAAAACTCAAATACTTTGGCCACCTAATGAGAAGGAAAAACTCACTGGAGAAGAGCCTAATGCTGGGAAAGATTGAGGGCAATAGAAGAATGGGACGAAAGAGAATGAGGTGGCTGGATGGAGTCACTGAAGCAGTAGGCGTGAGCCTAAATGGACTCCAGAAGATGGTAGAGGACAGGAAGGCCTGGAGGAACGTGGTCCATAGGGCCGCGATGGGTCGGACACGACTTCGCAGCTAACAACAACAACAAGAATAGAATAGAATAGAATAGAATAGAATAGAATAGAATAGAATAGAATAGAATAGAATAGAATAGAATAGAATAGAATAGAATAGAATAGAATAGAACAGAACAGAACAGAACAGAATACTTTATTGACTGAATGTGATAGACATACAATGAATTTCTTTCTGGTGCATAAGCTCTCAGTGTATATGCAAAACAACCAAATCATAATAATCATAATATCAAAGTAATAATTATCATAATAATGATACCAGTCAGAGAAGGTAGTGGAACAGATGAGAAGGATAAAAGTAATACAGCCGTACTATATGAGTAAATATATTTAGACATAAGACAGTACTGTGATAATTAGATATTCCACAGAGTGGGGGCACAAGGAGCAAAACTGTTTCTGTGTCTAGTTGTTTTGGCATGCCGTGCTCTGTGTCCTGAAGAGAGGACTTGAAATAGTTTATGTCCAGGATGTGAGGGGTCTGTAGATATTTTCTCAGTCCTCTTTGTGGCACATGCAGTGTACAGATCCTCAGTAGAAGGCAGGCTGATTGCAACAGTTTTTTCTGCAATCGTAACTATTCATTAAAGTATGTGTCTGCCCTGCTTGGTTGCTGTGCCAAACCAGACATTTATAGCAATATAAATGACAGACTCAATAATTCTTATATTTTTATAATAATTCCTATATTTTGGAAAATCAACAGAACATTCAGAATGTTTATATTCTGAAATATAAGTTCTAAAATTAAGCTAAGTATGCCTGAGAGATGTTCTACATCAGGGGTGCCAAACTGCCAGCCCGCAGGCCGGATGCATCATAGCGAAACCGTGCCCACCTCATTGGCAGCAATGGCAAAAAAGTTGTGATACGTCGCGACACGTCACGTGACACTGTGAGTTTGACACCTCTGTTCTACATGCATTTCATTCAAAAGTGAAAGGACCTGTTTAATACAGGCAATTCTGAAAGCTTTAAAAGCTTTCCAGGCATTTGAAATCTATGATAGCATTTCATAGATGTTGTTTTTTCTTCTTGCCACCCACCCTATGACTTTTACTCTATAACTATTTTGATTAGTTTTGTACTTGAACCTCTTGGATCTTTGTCATTAGTTCTTTATTAAATCCCAGACTACATTTAGTACCGCTTTCCTTTTAAAATATCATTTGTTATATATGCAATAAGGACTAAAGTGTCACCCTTTGAACATTCGCTAAAACCTTTTGAGCCTCTGAATCAAAGTTTTGAAGGTGGAAATTTTAAGGATCTGGAATGATTTGGCCTGGGTTGGTCAGATAGTGCCAGGCCTTGAGAAAATAACTGTGCTTTTCAAGAATTGAATTGTAGATTACATTACCATATCAGCAAATATTACCATGGAGAAATTATCTCTGCTCCGCAAAGGTTAAAATTTCAAGAATTTGGACAGTTGAGATAAAGATTATGATGGAATGTAAAAACAACTCATTGTGATCCAGAGCAAAGATAAATATTGAAGTGTATAAACTGATAAAAATGAATTGCAATGCCCTATTTATTAGGACTGATGTGGAAGCAAACATCTACACAGTTTCCTAAGAATAAACTTAGTAAATTTAGTGGTGCTTTTTTCTGTTTGCATTGGCTGACTTCTAAAACACATAGAGTTTTAATAAATAATAATTGCAGACAGATTCTTCATAGATGGGTTAAATTGCTGGTGTAGAGTAGGAATTCCACCATGGAAAACAGATACCCTGTGGTGGTGCAGTGGTTAGAATGTAGTATTGCAGGCTTGATCCTGACTGGCTCAAGGGTGACTCAGCCTTCCATCCTTCAGAGGTTGTTAAATGAGGACCCAGATTGTTGGGGGCAAATGTGCTGACATTTGTAAACTACTCAGAGAGAGCTGTAAACAGTGGTGGGATTCAGCTGGTTCGCACCACTTCAGCAGAACTGGTAGCTAATTTTTTGTTGCCCTGGCCCAGAATGGATTTCTGGAAGTGGCATCTACACAGAGAACCAGTTATTCACCTATTTGAATCCCACCACTGGCTGTAAAATGCTATAGAATGGTATACTGTGTAAGTTTAAGTGCTATTGCTATTTCTATTGCTATCCTCTGCTCCTTTTTGACAATGTTCACTAACATCTTTATCCTGTCTACAGAGTTCACCATGTAATTCCACCCTGTGGAATCAGACAGGCAGGTTCACAGGCCACAACATTCTAATTATTTGTTTGTTTGTCAAACTAATATGGCTGCCCATCCCTCACCAGGTGACTCTAGGTGGTGTACGACAAAATCTACTATGAACATTTACTGTAAAACCAATTAGAACAGTAAACATTGATTACAAACAAGACAAAGACACCTAAAATCTACATACCCACCCAAAGTCTAAGACAGGACATAATAGGATTAACCCACAGATGCCAAAGGGCACACCCAGACTCAGGTCAGAGTACATAACACAGGAAATACAAAGTCTAAAACTGGAACAGGAAACAACTCCAAACAAAAGGCTCCAGAGGGTATAAAAACCCACTCCCTACATATGCTCATCCCTTTTTTCTTCCAGAGCCATCTTTCGGTCTGGCTCTCTTCTTCAATAAACTACAACCTTCTTTCTAAAGCAGTCGCCATGTTGTTTATTCCCAGCTTGGACTAAACCATGATGACTTTTCTTTCAACAATGTATACAAATCTATTTCCCCACCCCATTAGATTAAAAAGTGTTATTGTGTGAGAACCTGAACGGAGCTCTGATTTTTAGGGAATTCACGCCCTCTGGATCTTCCAAATATGTTCTAAAATTCCCCATTTAAAAAGGACCACTTTAGCAATTTTCCTTGTATATAAATGTAACCAGTTTGTTACAATCAAGAGGATTCTCTGAGGCAGCGGTATCAAACTGCCAGCCCGCGGGCCGGATGCATCGTGGCGAAACCTCACCCACCCCATTGCCGCCAATGGAACAAAAGTTGCAATATGTCGTGACACATCACATGATGTGAGTTTGCCAGTATCAGCCCTCCAAATTAATGTTATTGGGAATGTTGGAAGAAAATGATCTCTTACAGCTGAAAGTGTCAAATTATGGAAGGTCTCCTTACCAAGTATATAGAACATAGGGCTGAAAGAGACCACAGAGGTCTTCTCCTCCAACTTCATGCTTAAGGCAGGAGACATTATATCATCCTGGTCAATTGGTGGTCCAGTCTATTTTTGGATAGCACTAGTGATGGAGCACCTACAACTCCGGGAGGCAAGCTATTCCATTGATGAACTGTTTTCACTGCCAGAAAATTTCTCCTTACTTCTAGAATGGACTTCTCTCTCTCTCTCTCTCTCTCTCTCTGTCTCTCCACCCACTACTTCTTTTCCTGCCCTCTGGGGCTTTGAAGAAGTCATTCCCCTCTTCTCTGTGATATTCCCCTCAAGTATTGGAAGATAGTTATCATGTCCCCACTAAGCCTTTTCCTTGAAAGACTAGACAAGCCTAGCTCCCTCAACCATTCGTCATACAATTTTGTCTCTGGATTATTTATTTATTTGTTTGTTTGTTTGTTTATACACTAAAAGCATAAGTTAATATAAGCCAAACATAACCATCCAATTAAAGATTGGGGGTGGGGGCAGGATGGGGGGAGATGGGATTTGTTATTACTCGATCAGCTACCTCCGTTATGATGCTCCCCCATTGGAGCCCCAAGCTAACTGGCAGAGCCAGGTCTTTAGGCTCTTCTGGAAAGTCAGGGATAACCTCACACTGGGGAACAAGGAGTTGCAGAGGGCAGGTGCTTGTCATCTTCGTTGCTCTTCTCTGCACACTTTCCAGGGTCTCAGCATCTTTTTGTATTGTGGTGACCAGAATTGTTCACAGTACTTCAAGTGTGGCCTCACTGGCGTGGTATAAAGCAGGGATCTCCAACCGTGGCGACTTTTAAGACTTGTGGACTTCAATTCCCAGAATTCCTCAGCCAGCTTTTCTGGCTGAGAAATTCTGGGAGTTGAAGTCCATAAGTCTTAAAATTGCCAAGGTTGGGGAGCCCTGGTATAAAGTGATATTGTCACTTCTCATGATTTTGACGTTATCCCTCTTTTGATGCAACCCAAGATGGCATTGGGTATTTTGGCAGTTGTAGCACACATATTTAAGTGATGATCTACTAGGAACTCTAGATCAGTCTCAGAGTTACTCGCTCATAGTTACTACTGTTGAGCCAATAGTACTCCTATGCATTTGTATATAACTTTACACAATATTTGTATATAATGTTTTTTATAAAGTAGATTCAGTAGATGTAGCTGCCTAGATATAAAATTTCACACTAGGTTATTGAATTAGTTCATTTTCTGAGTCCACCTAATTCACAGAACCACATACACTAACCAAATAAAATATATTTGTGTGACAACAGGCTAAACCAAGGCTAACCCTGATCAAATTAGCCTGTGGTGCAACCACAGCTGTGCAGCTGCTGGGTCTTTAAACTCACCTGATTAAGTCTATTGTGCAAAAATAGCTAGTGAGTCATTCAGTATGATGAATGTATGCTAGAAGGCAGATTAATTTTGTATACCTACTTTTGGGGAAAAGGAATTGGAAATTATCAGCTTTTCAGCGAAGTGGGGTTAAAAAAAACATTAGTGTATTAATCTATAAAGTATAATGTAATTCTAGCATTAGAACATTTTTTTGCTTCTACTTATGCAATATAAGCCAAATTATTAAATGATGAAATGTATTGTTCTGGGTTAATGGCTTCAGTATTTGTATGATAAGATTCCATTTTAATTTTTTTTAAAGATATAACCAGTTTGGTCTAATGGTTAGGGCAGGGGCCCACAACCCCCAGTCTGTAGACCGGCACTGGGCCACAGCATGCCAGCAACTGGGCCACACTAACAATCAAAGCCCCATTCGTGAGATGGAGGCAGCACACAAAACCATGCACCCTCTGGTCACAGAAAACCCTCTCTCCACGGAACTGGAGACGTTTACTGTAAAGTAGCGTGGGCGCACACAGAGACGGACACTCAGCTGGGTGATAACTTCTTTATTGAGGTCAGGAACAAAAGCTGGGGAAAGGGGGTTATCTGGCGTACCTTTATACCTGCCCAGGTGAAAACCAACCAATGGATTCAAACCTGGGCTTCCCGCAACTGCAGGTGGCCAATAGATTTAAACCCTGGATTCCCACCAAAGCTGGCCATAGCCCGGGGCTGTCAAACTCGTTCAAACCAGGCTTTCCCGCCAAATGCGGTTATAGCCTGGAGCTGTCCAGCCCCCTGCTGTGCTGACAGCCTGTGTATGCTTTAGCCGCATACACTACACCCCTTCCCCCATAGTGAGGGTTTATCCCCCCTACCATTCCTACCCTTATAACTATATGCACTATTTACATCCTATTATATTATTGACACTTCCACCTTCCTTCCCCCTTAGGACCGCACATAATCAGAGAGGGTCAGTCTGGATGACCTCAAGGGGACCCGCTGGCCGCTCCGCTCGCAAATTGCTTTAAAGGTTCTGGCGGAGATGATTGATACGGCCGACCCCGAGTCCAGTTCCATCATGCAGGGGACCCCTTGCAGCTTCACCCTTAATTTTATTTTCAGGGTGAGTGTCTGCGGACCCCCCGTTGTGCAAACAGCCGCCCGTCCCTTCGTGTGGCTGACCGTCAGTCTCTGCAACTGCTCCCCAGTACAAAGAAATACACAGAAGAGAGAAACATACAAAAATGCCTCAATGTAGAATAACAAGCTAAACAAGGAACAAGAAAAAATGAACTAAGTATATCACACATATGTCAAGTAATGAACATTACAGAGAGCCCTTGACTTAGGACCACAACTGAGCTCTGCCTATATGTCTGACCATGCCCCACGTGGGAAGAATCCAGAGAAAGAAATATTTTGGGAAATATTAAAAAGGCAGAATATATTTCCCCAAAGGATTTTAAAGGCAGAAACCAACCCCCCGCCCCCGGCAAGTCTCTCTGTCACAAACAGAAACCAGGTCTGCAGAAATGCAGATGTGATAATCTTGTCAGAAAGATTGGAGCAAGGAAGCTTGGATTAGAAAGAAAAAGATCCCTAGAATCAACAATCATAATCATAATAGTAACGTTGGAAGGGACCTTGGAGGTCATCTAGTCCAACCCCCTCCTCAGGCAGGAAACCCTATATCATTTCAGACAAATGGCCGTCCAGTCTCTTCTTAAAAACTTCCAGTGTTGGAGCATTCACCGCTTCTGGAGGCAGGTTGTTTCACTGGTTAATTGTTCTAACTGTCAGGAAGTTTCTCCTTAGTTCAAGGTTGCTTCTCTCCTTGATTAGTTTCCATCCGTTGCTTCTTGTCCTGCCTTTGGGTGCTTTGGAGAATAGCTTGACTCCCTCTTCTTTGTGGCAGCCCCTGAGATATTGGAACACTGCTATCATGTCACCCCTCACCCTTCTCTTCATTAAACTAGACATACCCAATTCCAGCAGCCGTTCCTTATATGTTTTAGTCTCCAGTCCCCTAATCATCTTTGTTGCTCTTCTCTGTACCCTTTCTAGAGTCTCAACATCTTTTTTACATCGTGGTGACCAAAACTGGATGCAGTATTCCAAGTGTGGCCTTACCAAGGCATTGTAAAGTGGTATTAATACTTCACGTGATCTTGATTCTATTCCTCTGTTAATGCAGCCTAGCACTGTGTTGGCTTTTTTGGCAGCTGCAGCACACTGCTGGCTCAAATTTAAGTGATTGTCCACTAGGACTCCGAGATCCCTCTCACAGTTACTACTATGAGCAAGGTACCCCCTATACTATACCTGTACATTTGGTTTTTCTTGCTTAAATGTAGAACCTTACTTTTTTCACCATTGAATTTCATTTTGTTAGATAGTGCCCAGTGTTCAAGTCTGTCCAGATCCTCCTGTATCTTACGCCTGTATTCTGGTGTGTTGGCTATTCCTCCCAGCTTGGTGTCGTCTGCAAATTTGATGAGTACCCCATTTATCCCTTCGTCCAAATCATTGATGAAGATGTTGAAGAGCACTGGGGCCAGAACAGAGCCTTGGGGCACCCCACTACATACTTCCCTCCATGTAGATGCAGTTCCATTAAGGACCACCTGCTGAGTACGGCCGGTCAGCCAGCTATGAATCTATCTGGTGGTGATTCTGTCTAACCCACATTTTTCTACCTTATCAAGTAGAAGGTTGTGATTTACTTTATCAAATGCCTTACTGAAGTCCAAGTAAATTATATCCACAGCATTCCTCTGATTCACTAATTTTGTCACTTGGTCAAAGAATGCAATAAGATTTGTCTGGCATGATCTGTTTTTGACAAACCCATGTTGGCTTTTAGTAATGACTTTGTTTGCCTCTAGGTGCTCGCTGATTCGTTGTTTGAATATCTTTTCCAGAATCTTCCCAGGTATTGAGGTCAGGCTGATAGGTCTGTAGTTTCTTGGATCTATTTTTTCCCCTTTTTTGAAGATGGGAACTACATCAGCTCTTTTCCAGTCCTATGATAGTTCCCCAGTGCTCCAGGATGTTTGAAAGATATACTTCAGTGGTTCTGAGATCACATCTGCCAGTTCCTTGAGAACCTTGGGGTATAATTCATCTGGTTCTGGTGATTTGAACTCGTCTAGGCTCGTCTTACCTCACACCAAAAATCCCTCACACCAAAAAATAATAATAATAAATCTAACAGTCATCAGCCAGAGCCCCAGGGAAGCAGGATATGACCTTTGGGACATAATAGGATTAACCCACCACCATCAGAATACCAGAAAGGCACACTCAGACTCAGGTCAAAGTTCATGCTATAGGAACAACTCCAAACAAAAGCCCAAGAAGGTATAAAAACCCACTCTCTACACATGTGGTCAGCTTTCCCAGAGCCATCTTTCTGTCTGGCTCTCCTCTTCAATAAACTCCAACCTTCTTTCTAAAGCAGTCTCCATTTTGTTTATTCCCAGCTTGGACTGGACCCTGAGGAAGATTTTTCTTTCAACACCCCCCTACTTTACATGGTATCACTGACCTTGCTCTTCCCTGAAAATGTTAAATGTAAATTCCCTCTTTAATTCTGCTGGTCACAAGAAAGTCCTTCAGGCTTTGCTGTGTGACACCCATACTAATCATGTATATATCCTGGATTATGGCCCAAAAATTTAAGCTATGCACCAAATGCAACAACCCAACAACCCAAGGAAAGGAGAAACATTTGAAGCTATTTCTCTGTTCCCTAGGCATCAGTGTCTTCAGCAATTTTTCAATATACCAAGAAACGGCTTTCAATGCCAAGAAATCCATTAAAGTGAGTGGAAAGTGGATCTGAATATTCTAACAAAAAAGGAAAGAAATAATAATAAGTGGGGTGTTTTTTTTTCCTTAAAAAGGGTATGAAATTTCTCATTGAAAAAAACCAAATAGCTCTAGAGATAAAAGACATCCTGAGATCAAAGAAAGAGAATCTGATCCAGATCCTACTGTTTTAATGAAATATATTGATTTCTTGACTACTGGGGTCTCATATCTAAAATCAATCGGTCTTCTATTACTGATTTCTTCCTGGAAATGATAGTGATATCAGCTGGAGTACCACATTCTGGCGTTTCCTTTATTTTAACAGTAAAAAATAATGCAATGCATTATTGAACAGGCTTAAAGGAGTGCAAACCAGATTTCTTTTTAAATGTTAATAGGATCCATATAATGTATTTGTGTTGGTTATATTAAAAGAGTGGGAAAATGGAAATAATGCTGAGTATAGTTCTTACTTTAGAATTCTACAGTCTTCATGAGCACCTTTTTTTCTTTCTGTATTGTTATTGCCTTTTCATTTATACATTTAAGTAATCCCCAAGGATTGGCTAGACCGTGCAATATAAAAGAAAGATTTCAAAGGCTGATGCTTTTAAATGTAAAACTGTTTTTTTTTTTAAAAAAAAATTAAGTTAAGAGAATTCCTAAAGGAATGTTTAAATGGGTACATATTCATCTTCCATCCCCTCATTTCCTCTCCATAAAACATTCATATTTACTGTTACGCATGTGTATTTAAACCTTAGGAATTTGGAAGAAGTGGAAATCACTTCTGTTCATAGCTTTCCCCCTCTTCTCAGGCTATGAAAGGTTTAAATATGTGTGTAAATAAGGCCAATAAGAAGGATGGGTAAATAAAGGCATTCACAGAATCCTTAATAGCACATGCCTATTCAAGGAGAATTTGGAATAGAATAGAATAGAATGGGGACTGTAGATGGGGACTGCAGCCAAGAAATTAAAAGACGCTTGCTCTTCGGGAGGAAAGCCATGGCAAATCTAGACAGCACACTAAAAAGCGGAGACATCACCCTGTCAACAAAAGTGTGTATAGTCCAGGCTATGGTCTTCCCAGTTGCAATGTATGGCAGTGAAAGCTGGACCATAAGAAAGGCTGAGCACCAAAGAATTGAGGCCTTTGAACTATGGTGCTGGAGAAGACTCCTGCGAGTCCCTTGGACTGCAAGGCGATCAAACCGGTCAGTCCTAGAGGAGATCAACCCTGACTGCTCTTTAGAAGGCCAGATCCTGAAGCTAAAACTCAAATACTTTGGCCACCTAATGAGAAGGAAAAACTCACTGGAGAAGAGCCTAATGCTGGGAAAGATTGAGGGCAATAGAAGAATGGGACGAAAGAGAATGAGGTGGCTGGATGGAGTCACTGAAGCAGTAGGCGTGAGCCTAAATGGACTCCAGAAGATGGTAGAGGACAGGAAGGCCTGGAGGAACATTGTCCATAGGGCCGCGATGGGTCGGACACGACTTCGCAGCTAACAACAACAACAAGAATAGAATAGAATAGAATAGAATAGAATAGAATAGAATAGAATAGAATAGAATAGAATAGAATAGAATAGAATAGAATAGAACAGAACAGAACAGAATACTTTATTGACTGAATGTGATAGACATACAATGAATTTCTTTCTGGTGCATAAGCTTCCAGTGTACATGCAAAACAACCAAATCATAATAATCATAATATCAAAGTAATAATTATCATAATAAGGATACCAGTCAGAGAAGGTAGTGGAACAGATGAGAAGGATAAAAGTAATACAGCCATACTACATGAGTAAATATATTTAGACATAAGACAGTAGTGTGATAAGTAGATATTCCACAGAGTGGGGGCACAGGGAGCAAAACTGTTTCTGTGTCTAGTTGTTTTGGCATGCCATGCTCTGTGTCCTGAAGAGAGGACTTGAAATAGTTCGTGTCCAGGATGTGAGGGGTCTGTAGATATTTTCTCAGTCCTCTTTCTGGCACATGCAGTGTACAGATCCTCAGCAGAAGGCAGGCTGATTGCAACAGTTTTTTCTGCAATCCTAACTATTCATTAAAGTATGTGTCCGCCCTGCTTGGTTTCTGTGCCAAACCAGACATTTATAGAAATATAAATGACAGACTCAACAATGCTTATATTTTTATAATAATTCCTATATTTTGGAAAATCAACAGAACATTCAGAATGTTTATATTCTGAAATATAAGTTCTAAAATTAAGCTAAGTGTGCCTGAGAGATGTTCTACATCGGGTGTGCCAAACTGCCAGCCCGCGGGCTGGATGCATCATAGCGAAACCGTGCCCACCTCATTGGCAGCAATGGCAAAAAAGTTGTGATACGTCGCGACACGTCACGTGACACTGTGAGTTTGACACCTCTGTTCTACATGCATTTCATTCAAAAGTGAAAGGACCTGTTTAATATTCCACAAAGTCTCCTGTTAAATATGACAGGCAATTCTGAAAGCTTTAAAAGCTTTCCAGGCATTTGAAATCTATGATAGCATTTCATAGATGTTGTTTTTTCTTCTTACCACTCACCCTATGACTTTTACTCTATAACTATTTTGATTAGTTTTGTACTTGAACCTCTTGGATCTTTGTCATTAGTTCTTTATTAAATCTCAGACTACATTTAGTACCGCTTTCCTTTTAAAATATCATTTGTTATGTGCAATAAGGACTAAAGTGTCACCCTTTGAACATTCGCTAAAGCCTTTTGAGCCTCTGAATCAAAGTTTTGAAGGTGGAAATTTTAAGGATCTGGAATGATTTGGCCTGGGTTGGTCAGATAGTGCCAGGCCTTGAGAAAATAACTGTGCTTTTCAAGAATTGAATTGTAGATTACATTACCATATCAGCAAATATTACCATGGAGAAATTATCTCTGCTCCACAAAGGTTAAAATTTCAAGAATTTGGACAGTTGAGATAAAGATTATGATGGAATGTAAAAACAACTCATTGTGATCCAGAGCAAAGATAAATATTGAAGTGTATAAAATGATAAAAATGAATTGCAATGCCCTATTTATTAGGACTGATGTGGAAGCAAACGTCTACACAATTTCCTAAGAATAAACTTAGTAAATTTAGTGGCGCTTTTTTCTGTTTGCGTTGGCTGACTTCTAAAACACATAGAGTTTTAATAAATAATAATGGCAGACAGATTCTTCATAGATGGGTTAAATTGCTGGTGTAGAGTAGGAATTCCACCATGGAAGAGAAAATAGATACCCTGTGGTGGTGCAGTGGTTAGAATGTAGTATTGCAGGCTTGATCCTGACTGGCTCAAGGTTGACTCAGCCTTCCATCCTTCAGAGGTCGATAAATGAGGACCCAGATTGTTGGGGGCAAATGTGCTGACATTTGTAAACTACTCAGAGAGGGCTGTAAACAGTGGTGGGATTCAGCCGGTTCGCACCACTTCAGCAGAACTGGTAGCTAATTTTTTGTTGCCCTGGCCCAGAATGGATTTCTGGAAGTGGCATCTACACAGAGAACCAGTTATTCACCTATTTGAATCCCACCACTGGCTGTAAAATGCTATAGAATGGTATACTGTGTAAGTTTAAGTGCTATTGCTATTTCTATTGCTATCCTCTGCTCCTTTTTGACAATGTTTACTAACATCTTTATCCTGTCTACAGAGTTCACCATGTAATTCCACCCTGTGGAATCAGACAGGCAGGTTCACAGGCCACAACATTCTAATTATTTGTTTGTTTGTCAAACTAATATGGCTGCCCATCCCTCACCAGGTGACTCTAGGTGGTGTACGACAAAATCTACTATGAACATTTACTGTAAAACCAATTAGAACAGTAAACATTGATTACAAACAAGACCGCAAGGCGGAGAATAGTATATATATAATACAGCCAACACAGAGATTCCCTATTACCAGGGGATCTCCAGGCTTGCATAAAAAAAAATAAAGTTCTAATGGCTTTCCAGAAGGCCATGAGGGATGGGGCTAACTTTACCTCAGGAGAGTTGATGTTCTAGAGCAGGGGTGTCAAACTTGCAACGTCACGTGACATGTTGCAACGTATCGTGACTTTTTTTCCATTGCCAGCAATGGGGTGGGAGGGGTTTCGGCATGGTGTAGTAAGATGGAGGGTTTGTTGTCACTGTGTGTTGGGGGGTGGGAGCACAAAGGGAGGCTCAGCTAATCTCAATGTACACATAGTTGTACTTTGACAATAAAGGTTCATTTCATCCAGCCTGTAGGCCGGCAGTTTGACACCCCTGTTCTAGAGAGTGGGGGCTGCAGAAGAAAAAAAAACTCACCAGATGCAACTCTTTCACAGAGGGGACCCACAGCATGCCTCTCTTGCCAGACCTGATGGAACAAAAAGAGCTAGTCCCTCAGAAAACCCAGCCCTACGCCATGTACTGTAGCTGTTTAAAGATCAAAATCTGCACCCTCAATTGGACCTAGAAGCAAACTAGTAGCTAAAGCAGCACACAAAGCAGAGATGTAACATGTTTTCGGAGCACACATAACTGCCCATGGTGCTATATTTAGCACCAGTTGAAGCTTCTGGACACTCTTCAAGAGCAGCCCCATGTAGAGCACATTACAGTAATCCATAAGGAAGGTGACTAGGGCATGTCTAACTGTGTACCTGCTTCCTCAAGGTGAAGTTGTGAGTCCAGAAGGATCCCCAGACTGCAAACCAAGTCTGTCTGCAAGGCCAGAGACTTACGGGAATTTGCTTTTATTGTAAGATTCTTCTGCCCACCAGCCAAGTCATTAGATTGGGTCTTAATAAATAAAATGGATAAATTTTTCTGAGTGCTCTCAACAATAGACCCGTGGGCGTTAGGCCACTCAAAGAGAATAAGTGAAGCTCACTTAACAGTGAGCTTCCAGATCACGTGTTAAGTTTCAAACTGTATTTTCTAGGTCCCAGTCCAGCATCTTAATGATTACCCTCCCTTGCGTCTCAGTGACTATTAAATTTAAATGCAACTTTTTTAAAAAAATCAGGTGCTTCAATGTGAGATAGTTAAATTATTTTGCTTTCTGACATCTTCGAATGATTAAGTACTTTTGTTGAGTGACAAGCCCTATCTAATTGTCTTAGAGCTTTCAAATTAATTTTCTTTAGCTGTAGCTTAATTAAATCCTCATTAAATAGTTCTTTTAAGAACTGCATCTTCATTAAAACAGCTGCATAGAAAGACCAGTTAACCAGAAAGGTGACATGTTACTACTAATAACAGATCAAGTGGGGATGAGGTGGTCAGTAATGACTTCAGTAGTTGGCTAGTGGCCAAATTCCAATATATGACTGCACATTTACTGGTTCCTTGCTTGCTGGAAGGAGGAATGGTTTAAATAAATCAAGATAGGAAAGGAGGGGGATTTTTTTTTTTTTAAAAAAATCAAGTGTGCCTTCCGGAGAGCACTTAATTTTTGTGCTGTCATAGCTCAGCAATTATACATGCAAAATCTTCCTTTAAAAAGTTAAAATACACCCATACACCATGAAAATGTTAGGAGAAATAAAACTGAATAAATCATGCAACGTGGGACTGTGTTGAGGGTTACATCCAATCTCAGTAAAACATTTGTTTTTGGTTTGGGTTGCATGATCTTTCTACTGGTATCCTTAAGAAAGTAGTGATTTAGAAGTGCTAAATCTTTCACATTTTAATGGTTTGGTCTAATTTATCACAAAAAAACTCAGGATCACTTCATGTGTGATTTTTTTTTGCATGAGCGGCTATTAAGGACTGGGAGGTAATTTGAAATCTTGTTGTCAGGCACCTTCTTCCAAGGATTTCTCAGTAGAAGATACAGGTAAAGGTTTTGCCAAGCCTGACTCTGCTTGCCTCTGTGATTTAGCCAACAGAGCCAGTGTTGTCCGAAGATGCTTCTGTGTTCATGTGACTATCATGACTATATGCCGAGCCACACAGAATGCTGTCATGTTCCCATGTCCCAAAGGTGCTTTTTCAAAGTGGTACCTATTTATCTACTTGCATTTGCATGCTTTCGAACTGCTAGGTTGACAGGAGCTAGAGCAAGTAACAGGAGCTTACCCCGTCACACAGCACTCGGGTCTCAAACCTGGGTTGTCAGCTTTCCAGCTGACAAGCTCAGGGTCTTTAACTGCTGAGCCATCTTGCCCCCTTAGGAGATAAATATAACGGTTGTTAGTGGGCAGGTTTCCACCAGAACTTCCTGACTCACTCTACTCTGCCTAGGTGTGTATATCTAGTAGTTGGAGAGATATTTCTTCAAGGACTTCTGCCTCCAGCCTTAAATGGGATCTACTTTGGATCTTCTGTCCAATGACAGCATTACAGAAGCTAACAAATTTTCTTCCAGTCTAGAAATATATATATATGTGCAATCAGCTATATATATAATGTGCAATATATATATCAGCTATATATATAATGTGCAATCAGCCCAGGTTCGAATCTCAGAAGGGTATGGCTGACTGATGAAAACTAATAAGTTTGAAATGCAAATCAGTCTCCCTTAATTGTTTGTTAGCAATGTAAAATTTACACAAATATGAGCTGTCACCGGTGTGACTACTGCCTGTCGATGGCCTTCAGGTTAGGCTGACACAGGAAATAAAGATTTGTCCCATGTTTGGGGCCTAGCAAGGTAATCTAAATAGTTAACAAGCATTTGACACATATCTCCCCTTGCTTCTCAGCTAACAAAGCGAGAGTTTTGTTAACAAGCATTTATATATATATATATATATATATATATATATATATATATATATATATATATATATATGTGTTTTCGTAGATTCTCGCGGGTGTCTGTATGTGTAGATCTAGAGTCTTGGGTTTCTTCCCGCGTTCCTTTCATCTCGCCCCTACACCGCGGGGAAAAACCCGAAAAACCAAAGATCCATATATTGACAGACGAGGCCCAACCACCAAGAATGATACCAGACCCAAACTCATGATAACATCACATGACATCACCACCACACAACCATTCAAAAAGCAAATCCGAACCCACAACGATAAAGACACACAACCACAAAACAGAAACCTAACTACAGCTGCAACATCAGCCACTTTAAACCCCTCCAAACCACACAATAAGCAAACTGACACCCACTATAAAAACATGGCACCACCACAAACACGAAGCCGAACAAAAGCAGCACAACTCACCAGCTCAGTTCTGGAGCTGGCAGCTGAGACCAGCCCATCCACTCAGAACACCACCCCCACCCAATCAGAACACACCCACCATTCAAAACACACTCCCACCCAATCAGAACACACTTGGTCCCCTACCCAATCAGAGCACACCTCCACAGAACACACCCCCTCTGGCAGTTTAAAAAAGAGGAACAAACAGCCACATGCTTCTCCCAGAAGAAGGAAGCTAAAGCCTGATGATGACGGATGGGACTCCGTCGAAACGTTGCGCCCACACCTTTAGTTCTACGCGGGGAAAAACCCGAAAAACCAAGGATCCACATACAGGCACCCGCGAAAACCTCAGAAAACAAATATCTTACCTCTACGGGGAGGAAATCTACCAGCTAACCAAGACCTACGAAAAACTCGAAGTACGAAGAGCTTCCATTCTGTGTGACCTCACATTCCTACGCAACTGCCGAGATCAAAATTTAATCCCCACATCCTTCCAATTGAAATTCCACTCCAACTCTGCAGCCATCAAACGCATCCTGATAAGAACAGAACTGGCCCTAATCAGAAACGAACTCCACACAAAAAGATTCCTCCTGGACCGAATCAACAGAGACCTCCTCACACTTCACCTCAAACTCAGCAACAAGATCCACCCCACACTTTGGGACAAATTCAAACAAATCGCTGTCTGGAGAGCTGAAACAGAGACTGCCTACAAAACAGACACACACACCAATAAACTCCGAAGACTAAAGGAACGCCAGAAACAAACCCCTCCTCTCCCACAGCAACACATGAAACAAACTGTGCACAACATCTCAGATAGGATTCTCACCAAAGCCGAAACCAACGTCCTGTCTAAAGGATTTAATTTTGCAGTCGCTCCCAAACACATTCCCACGGAAACCATTATATGCGGAGTCGAATCCAGCCTGACCAAAATTAACCCTGATGATGCCAACAAAATCAGACTCGAAGTTAGCAACATCCTCTGCACCAGCAAACCACCCAAAAGCAACTTACCCAAAGAGGAACAGACAGCACTACTTAACCTAAAAAATGACACCAGCATAATCATTCTGCCAGCAGACAAAGGCAACGCCACGGTGGTAATGAACTCATCTGACTACCATACCAAATTATCCAACCTACTCCGAGACTCCACATACAAACTCCTCAAGACAGATCCCACCACCTACCTGGAAAAAACCACAAAATCAAAAATAAAAGCCACCCCCATCAGTGAAGAGATCCAGAAAACAATCATTCCCAGAGAAAAATCATCCAGATGTCCTAAGCTCTATGGTCTGCCCAAGATACACAAAGAAGGAACCCCACTCAGACCCATAGTCAGCTCCATAGGCTCACCTCTACAAAATCTAGCCAAATTTCTTGCCAAACAACTACAACCTTATGCAAATTCCATCACCTCGCACGTACAAAACTCATTCCAATTCATAGAGATCATAAGTAAACTAAACTTACAGCCCTGTGACCTACTTGTGAGCTTCGATGTTGTATCCCTCTTCACCCAAGTGCCAATCAAAGAAGCCTTGACAGCTATCCAAAATAAATACAACCCCCCAAAACACATCCTAGATCTGACCAACCACTGCCTATCTAACACATACTTCATCTACAATGGACAAAGATACAAACAAATGGAAGGAGCACCCATGGGATCACCCCTCTCACCTGTCACCGCAAACCTCTACATGGAACACTTTGAAACCCTCGCTCTAGAAAAATCCAACCACAAACCCAAACTCTGGCTCAGATACGTAGATGACACCTTCGTAATCTGGCCACACGGCAAAGAAAAACTGGATGACTTCCTCATACACCTCAATAGCCTACACCCCAAAATACAATTCACCATGGAAACAGAAGCTAACAATCAACTTCCCTTCCTTGATGTCTTAGTCTACAAGAAATCCAACGGCTCCCTAGGACACACTATCTACCATAAAAAAACACACACAAACCGCTATCTGAACGCACTCTCACACCACCACCCAGCACAGATCAACTCCGTAGCCAAGACACTCATCTCCAGAACAAAACATCTAGCTGACGAACAACACCTAAAAACCGAACTACACACTCTCACTAATGTACTAACAGCCAATGGATTCCAAAGAAACACGATTACCAACTTAATCCGAAGAGAGACACCCACAAAAACCCAAGACAGAGAACAAGAAAATGGCAAAGCCCTCCTCCCATACTTAAAAGGGACCACAGACAGAATCAGCAAGGTCCTCCAAAAACACAACATGAAAACAGCATTCTACACAGACAGAAAAATATCCACCATCCTAAGAAACCCCAAGGACATAATTGGGTTAGAAAACCAAGGAGTATACGAAATCCCATGCACCACCTGCCCCACCACATACATCGGACAGACCAACAGAAGAATAAGTGCACGCATTGAAGAGCACAAAAACTCATTCAGAAAGGGAGAACAAACTTCATCCCTGGTCCAACACTTTGAAGCCACGGGACATGAAATTGATTTTAAAAAAACCAAAACTATCGCCAAAATTGAACATTTTAACAACAGAATAATCAGAGAAGCCATTGAGATAGAAAAACGCCCCCACAGCATGAATACACGAGATGATACCTCTCGTCTACCAGCCATTTGGAAACCCGCCTTGATTGACAGACGAGGCCCAACCACCAAGAATGATACCAGACCCAAACTCATGATAACATCACATGACATCACCACCACACAACCATTCAAAAAGCAAATCCGAACCCACAACGATAAAGACACACAACCACAAAACAGAAACCTAACTACAGCTGCAACATCAGCCACTTTAAACCCCTCCAAACCACACAATAAGCAAACTGACACCCACTATAAAAACATGGCACCACCACAAACACGAAACCGAACAAAAGCAGCACAACTCACCAGCTCAGTTCTGGAGCTGGCAGCTGAGACCAGCCCATCCACTCAGAACACCACCCCCACCCAATCAGAACACACCCACCATTCAAAACACACTCCCACCCAATCAGAACACACTTGGTCCCCTACCCAATCAGAGCACACCTCCACAGAACACACCCCCTCTGGCAGTTTAAAAAAGAGGAACAAACAGCCACATGCTTCTCCCAGAAGAAGGAAGCTAAAGCCTGATGATGACGGATGGGACTCCGTCGAAACGTTGCGCCCACACCTTTAATTCTACGCGGGGAGAAACCCGAAAAACCAAGGATCCATATATATATATATATATATATATATGTTGTTGTTAGTTGCGAAGTCGTGTCCGACCCATCGCGACCCTATGGACAACGTTCCTCCAGGCCTTCCTGTCCTCCACCATCCTCCGGAGTCCATTCAAGCTCACACCCACTGCTTCAGTGACTCCATCCAGCCACCTCATTCTCTGTCGTCCCCTTCTTCTATTGCCCTCAATCTTTCCCAGCATTAGGCTCTTCTCCAGTGAGTCCTTCCTTCTCATTAGATGGCCAAAGTATTTGAGTTTTAGCTTCAGGATCTGGCCTTCTAAAGAGCAGTCAGGGTTGATCTCCTCTAGGACTGACCGGTTTGATCGCCTTGCAGTCCAAGGGACTCGCAGGAGTCTTCTCCAGCACCAGAGTTCAAAGGCTTCAATTCTTTGGCGTTCAGCCTTTCTTATGGTCCAGCTTTCACTGCCATACATTGCAACTGGGAAGACCATAGCCTTGACTATACGCACTTTTGTTGACAGGGTGATGTCCCTGCTTTTTAGTGTGCTGTCTAGATTTGCCATGGCTTTCCTCCCAAGGAGCAAGCGCCTTTTAATTTCTTGGCTACAGTCCCCATCTGCAGTGATCTTGGAGCCCAGGAAAATAAAATCTGTCACTACCTCCATTTCTTCCCCATCTATTTGCCAGGAATTGAGAGGGCCAGATGCCATGATCTTGGTTTTCTTAATGTTTAGTTTCAGCCCAAGTTTTGCACTCTCCTTGTTCACTCGCAACAAGAGGCTCTTTAGTTCCTCTTCACTTTCTGCCATTAGAGTGGTGTCATCTGCATATCTTAGGTTGTTGATGTTTCTTCCGGCAATCTTAATTCCAACTTTTGATTCATCTAGCCCTGCCTTTCTCATGATGTGCTCTGCATATAAATTAAATAGGCAAGGCGACAGTATACAGCCTTGCCGGACTCCTTTCCCAATTTTGAACCAATCAGTGGTTCCATGTCCAGTTCTCACTGTTGCTTCTTGGCCCACATATAGGTTTCTCAAGAGACAAATAAGATGGTCTGGTATGCCCATCTCTTTAAGGACTTGCCACAGTTTGTTATGATCCACACAATCAAAGGCTTTAGCATAGTCTATGAAGCAGAAGTAGATGTTTTTCTGGAACTCTCTAGCTTTCTCCATGATCCAGCGTATGTTAGCAATTTGGTCTCTAGTTCCTCTGCCTCTTCGAAATCCTGCCTGTACTTCTGGTAGTTCTCGATCCACATACTGCTGGAGTCTAGCTTGTAGAATTTTAAGCATAACTTTACTAGCATGAGAAATGAGTGCAATGGTGCGATAGTTTGAACATTCTTTGGCACTGCCTTTCTTTGGAATTGGAATGTAAACTGATCTTTTCCAATCCTGTGGCCACTGTTGAGTTTTCCAAATTTGCTGGCAAATTGAGTGTAGCACTTTTACTGCATCGTCTTTTAAGATTTTGAATAGCTCAGCTGGAATACTGTCACCTCCACTAGCTTTGTTGTTGCTCAGCTTTTCTAAGGCCCACTTCACTTCACATTCTAGGATGTCTGGCTCGAGGTCAGTGACCACCTCATTGTGATTGTCAGGGATGTTAAGCTCATTCCTGTATAGTTCTTCTGTGTAATTTTGCCACCTCTCCTTAATCTCTTCTGCCTCTGTTAGGTCCCTGCCATTTTGGTCCTTTATCATGCCCATTTTTGCATGAAACGTTCCTTTCATCTCTCCAATTTTCTTGAAAAGATCTCTGGTCCTCCCTATTCTATTGTTTTCTTCTATTTCTTTGCATTGTTCATTTAAGAAGGCATTCTTATCTCTTCTAGCTATTCTTTGGAATTCTGCATTTAATTGGGCATATCTTTCTTTTTCTCCCTTGCCTTTCGCTTCCCTCCTTTCCTCAGCTATTTGCAAAGCTTCCTCAGACAGCCATTTTGCTTTCGTGCATTTCTTTTTCTTTGGGATGGTTTTGGTTGCTACCTGTTGTACAATGTTGCGAACCTCTGTCCATAGTTCTTCAGGCACTCTGTCTATCAGATCTAATTCCTTAAATCTATTTGTCACCTCTACTGTATATTCAACAGGGATATGATTTAATTCATACCTGACTGGCCTAGCACTTTTCCCTACTTTCTTTAATTTAAGCCTAAACTTTGCAACAAGAAGCTCATGGTCTGAGCCACAGTCAGCTCCTGGTCTTGTTTTTACTGACTGTATAGAGCTTTTCCATCTTTGGCTGCAGAGCATATAGTCAATCTGATTTCTGTGTTGACCGTCTGGTGATGTCCATGTGTAAAGCCGTCTCTTGGGTTGTTGGAAAAGAGTGTTTGCTATGACCATCGTATTCTCTTGACAAAATTCTATCAGCCTGTGCCCTGCTTCATTTTGTACTCCAAGGCCAAACTTGCCTGTTATTCCAGTTATCTTTTGGCTTCCTACTTTAGCATTCCAATCTCCCATGACGATAAGGACATCGTTTTTGGGTGTTAGTTCTATAAGGTGCTGTAGGGCTTCATAGAACCGGTCAATTTCATCCTCTTCAGCACCGGTGGTTGGGGCATAGACTTGGACTACTGTGATATTGAATGGTTTGCCTTGGATTCGAACTGAAATCATTCTGTCATTTTGAGGATTGTATCCCAGTATTGCTTTTCCTATTTTTTTATTGACTATGAAGGCTACTCCATTTCTTCTGAGGGATTCTTGCCCGCAGTAGTATACCTGATGGTCATCTGAATTAAATTCACCCATTCCTGTCCATTTTAGTTCGCTGATACCTAAGATGTCGATGTTTAGTCTTGTCATCTCTTGTTTGACCACGTCCAGCTTTCCTTGATTCATGGACCTTACATTCCAGGTTCCTATGGAGAAAAAATCTTTACAGCATCGGACTTTCCTTTGACCACCAGACATATCCACAGCTGAGCGTCCTTTCGGCTTTGGCCCAGTCGCTTCATTCTTTCTGGCGCTACTAGTACTAGCCCTCTGCTCTTCCCCAGTAGCATATTGGACGCCTTCCGACCTGAGGGGCTCATCTTCCAGCGTCATATCGTTTTGCTTTTTGGTACTGTCCATAGGGTTTTCATGGCAAAGATACTGGAGTGGGTTGCCATTTCCTTCTCCAGTGGATCACGTTTTGTCAGAACTCTCTGCTATGACCTTTCCGTCTTGGGTGGCCCTGCACGGCATAGCTCATAGCTTCATTGAATTACGCAAGCCCCTTCGCCACGACAAGGCAGTAATCCATGAAGGGGATATATATATATATATATATATATATATATATATATATATATATATATATATATATATATATATATATATATATATATATATATATATATATATATATATATATATATGTTTTCTGAGGTTTTCGCGGGTGTTCGTATGTGGATCTTTGGTTATTCGGGTTTTCCCCCGCGTAGAACTAAAGGTGTAGGGGCGACGTTTCGACGGAATCCCATCCGTCATCATCAGGCTGGAGGCTTCTGCTTCCTTCTTCTGGGAGAACCATGTGGCTGTTTGTTCCTCTTTTTTAAACTTTAAAAAAGAGGAACAAACAGCCACATGCTTCTCCCAGAAGAAGGAAGCAGAAGCCTCCAGCCTGATGATGACGGATGGGATTCCGTCGAAACGTCGCCCCTACACCTTTAGTTCTACGCGGGGGGAAACCCGAATAACCAAAGATCCACATATATATATATATATATATATATATATATATATATATATATATATATATATATATATATATATATATATATATCCTTGGTTTTTCGGGTTTTTCCCCGCGTAGAACTAAAGGTGTAGGCGCAACGTTTCGACGGAATCCCATCCGTCATCATCAGGCTGGTGGCTTTAGCTTCCTTCTTCTGGGAGAAGCATGTGGCTGTTTGTTCCTCTTTTTTAAACTGCCAGAGGGGGTGTGTTCTGTGGAGGTGTGCTCTGATTGGGTAGGGGACCAAGTGTGTTCTGATTGGGTGGGAGTGTGTTTTGAATGGTGGGTGTGTTCTGATTGGGTGGGGGGTGTTCTGAGTGGATGGGCTGGTCTCAGCTGCCAGCCCATCCACTCAGAACACCCCCCCCACCCAATCAGAACACACCCACCATTCAAAACACACTCCCACCCAATCAGAACACACTTGGTCCCCTACCCAATCAGAGCACACCTCCACAGAACACACCCCCTCTGGCAGTTTAAAAAAGAGGAACAAACAGCCACATGCTTCTCCCAGAAGAAGGAAGCTAAAGCCACCAGCCTGATGATGACGGATGGGATTCCGTCGAAACGTTGCACCTACACCTTTAGTTCTACGCGGGGAAAAACCCGAAAAACCAAGGATCCACATACAGGCACCCGCGAAAACCTCAGAAAACATATATATGTATATATATATATATATATATATATATATATATATATATATATATATATATATATATATATATATATATATATATATATGTACAGCCATATTATAGGAGAATGTAGAGCACGGGTGTCAAACTCGCCATGTCAAGTGACGTATTGTGACATATTGTGACTTTTTTTGCATTGCTGGAGCTGGGGTGGGCGCAGCCTCCGTATGATGCAACTGGTCTACGGGGCAGCAATTTGACAACCCCAATGTAGAGGATAACTGAAAGCTAGCTTCTTTTGGGACTGATCAGCTCCCTGTAATTTTTTCTTTGTTCATTAGTTATTTTTATGCCACTCACCTTCCCTATGAGAGGCTTACAAGTTATAAAATAAGTAAAAATAATTAAAATATTAAAATAAATTATTTTAATAAATGATTACAAAGCTCTATTAAAAGCAGAACCAAGAGATGGACAGAATGGGGAGGAGGTCTTCTCGTCCCATCAACTACCTCTACCATTGAGCACCCCCCTCAGGATCCCAGGCTGCTAGGAAAGCCAAGTTTTGGTGGTAGAGTGTTTCACAGCAGAAAAGGATCTTCTCCTTTTCCACTGGAATCCCTTAGCATACCAAATCCAAAGCAGGCATCTTCCTCTGGCGCAAGTGGAGCGGGCTAGTCCCATTGGGGAGAGGCAGTTCCTCGGACATAATCGTTGGCTGATCAATAAAGTTCTGAATATGTTCCATCAAGTCAATGTTGACTTTTAGCGACCACATAGAAAGATTTTCTCAGAAACAATCTGACTGCAACATGATTCTTCAGGAATTTTACCAGTGCATCCATCACCACTATAATTGAATCCTTCCAGTTTGATGCTGTCCATCATCTTTCCTTCCACCTTTCTCTGCATTAGAGCCTGCAGGAATAATATGTTGAAAGTAGGATAATTTGAGCCTGCTCAGTTGTGCCTTGAGTGAGAACTCTGGGTTGATTAGTTTGAATTATCTGGAGATTCTCAGTCATCCAGGTCGTGGTTGTCCCAAAGGTGCTTTTTCAAGAGGCAACTGGACTTTCTTGTTTTTCTTTGAAGATATTTCACTTCTCATCCAAGAAGCTTCTTCAGCTCTGACGGGATGGTGGAGAATGGAAGGATTTATGTTTCTTGCAAACAGCTGGTCATTTGCATTCTTTCTGAGAACCGTTGAGGCCACTTGGAGATTTGTCTGTGACCTCAGGGTCGACTGAGTAGTGCAAATGGGTGTTGAGCCTTCTTGGAACTGTTGAAAGGACTGTGTTGTGGAGCTTCTTGGATGAGAAGCGAAATGTCTTCAAAGAAAAACAAGGAAGTCCAGTTGCCTCCTGAAAAAGCAACTTTGGGACTATCTGTTAGTTTGTTTTCTTGCCTATCAATGGTACTCTCTGGATGTCTTTCACCAACACCAAAGTTCAAAATCATCAATAATCTTTTTATCTTGGTTCTTCCAAGTCCATATTTCCATAACTATTCACTATTTTGTTATTCCATTCAATCATGTCTAATTCTCAGAAAATGCGTGGACAACTCCCTGCAGTTTTCTTGGCAAGGTTTTTTTCCCCCCAGAAATGGTTTGACATTAACTTCTTCCTAGGTGTGAGAGAATTTGACTGGCTCAAGGTCACCCAGTTAAAAAGTATTATTTGGTAATAGCTTCAATATTTCTCATACGAATGGTATGCAAATGTTATATGCCAGTTTTTGTGCACTAGTGTAAAAAATACATGAAATGACAGTATTGTAGAATGTAGAAATTTAAATGCTGGAACTCATTGCCATGGCATCCTGTAAGGTTTTTTTTAAGTACAGTATGAACAAATTTTAAGTTGAGAATTATTTCCTTTTTTTCCTGTTAAAAAATAACGTTATAGATTTGGGTTTCTAAGTCACTGTTTAGTTACTTTTGATAATTTCACTTCAGAACTTGTTCCACTCTGGGTAAATTCCTCCACATGTAGAGAGACAAACATGAGGTAGAATATCACACATTTAAGCCTAACGTTTCCTTGAGGTTGTTCCTTCAATATGCCGTGTGAAAGCGCATCATTAAAAATACATGCAATATCCAAACTACGTAATTTAGCCAATTAGCGGTTTTGCCTCCTGGTTTAATAATAGGTCTTCATTTTGTGTTAAAATTAGATTAGAGATCAAATTGATTCAGGGCCATGTGCAACAAGGCAAAACTTCATCAGAATGATGAAATGTGTTGTGATATCACAGCATAAGCTCTGTCCCTTATTTCTTGTGTGTGGCAAGTCTCAAATATAAGACGGGTACAGTTTGCATTACCATAGTCCAATGCATAGTTGGTCATGTGTTCCATGTGAGCTGATTATATTTTTGAAATGTTCCTATTCTAATAATTTTATGGCAATAAATAATGAGTTATTTACTCATATTTAGATCCACTGAAACCATGACTCATAGGATATTGGGGAACTGAAGACCCAGATTCAGTTGTCAGGAATCTGGAGAGCCACATTCAGATTTTTTTTTAACCCTATTAACTCATTGGGTGACTGTAAGCCCAAATAATTTCATAAGCTGGCGGTTGTGGGGATAAACTTTGACTTCATTATCTGGAGAAAAGCCAAGAGAGCAGATGCAATAAAATTACCTAATACTCACAATTCCTGGAAACTTCAAAAATTGCAACCTTATAGCACTGAAAGGCACCCAGCTGGCAAAATCTGAGGTCATATTATCAAAGTTTATTTTCGTCTTATAAATAAACCACTCTACAAAGGCTATGTTATATAGGAGAATAATTAGTACTGGCAAACATTGAAGTTGGAAGTTTGGTACTGCAGGGAACAGAAAAAATCCAACCATTTGTCAAGCATTTCATTGTAGCATCATGAGGACAATGTCATATTCCTAGTATTTTGTATTGGGATTGGTATACTAAAGTACTGAATTTTAAAGCATCATTTACCTTAGTGCCCCATTGTGGCACTGTCCCATAGTTTTGATTTTAAAAAGAAAAGGCCACTAGGTTCCAGCAACATGCTAGATTGAGCTAAAATCATTATTATTTTATGGGTAATCTACAATTAGATTCGCAGTCAAACACAGACTGGTGAAATCTTAATACAGGTGATTCAAGGCTTAATCAAGGATCTAAGAATTATTAAGGTAGTGTCTGAGGATATATAGGCAGTTCCAAGCAGCGTGTGTCCCTTTCCAAAGCAAAAGTTCATGTTTTTGATGGGGCTTCTTTGGTTAAGCAGAACTCTTTTGCATAATAAAGAGACATTCCTTAGTTTTTGGAAGAGTAAGTTCCTTAGTTTTGTATGTCCAGTAGTAAAGTAAAGGTAAAGGTTCCCCCGCACATGCGTGATAGTCGTTTCTGACTCTAGGGGCCGGTGCTCATCTCTGTTTCAAAGCCGAAGAGCCAGCGCTTGTCCGAGGACGTCTCCATGGTTATGTGGCCGGCATGACTAGACACCAAAGGCGCACGGAACGCTGTTACCTTCCCACCGTAGTGATCTCTATTTTTCTACTTGCATTTTTACGTGCTTTCGAACTGCTAGGTTGGCAGAAGCTGGGATGAGTAACAGGCACTCACTCTGTTACGCGGCACTCGGGATTCGACCCGAGTAGTAGTTACAACAGATTTTGATCATGCACTGGACATATGTTGGAACCTTTTCCAGGAATTGGGATTGATTGAGGATCAATTAAATCCAAGTAATACAGCAGCTTTATTTCATTGGAGAAGGAAGACATTGTGTAATGAAAGAGCTTCAAAGGGGTGCTTTACTTAAATCATTACTGGAGGAAAGCTTTGCACTTCCCTAGCATTAATTTGGCAGGAAAAGAGTCAGATGTCAGTTTATTTCCACCACAAAGTATCTTTTGAGTGTATTTAAAAGTGGGGAAATTCCAAATGCCTGTCATCATGTTGTTCCAGAGCCCGGCAGATAATAATTTTAGCACAGTAAATTAAGTTAATTATTTTAAGCCGAAGTGAGTTAAGATTGCAGAAAACATATATTATGACTTTCATCCTGAGCCATACTTATAATAATATTTACATCTTGGTTGTAAAAAAATTGGCCTCTTGTTCCCTGGCCTTTCGCTGGAAACCACTATTAAAATAGGCAATGTTTAGATATTTTAGAGCACACACACACATTTTTACAAACCGGCTCCAGAATCACAGGACAGAAGAAAAGCACTGAAAAAGAAGGACAAGTTTTTAAGCTGATTTGCTCAATATAGGTAATCCTCGACTTGCGCCCATAATTGAGCCCAAAACGTCTGCTGCTAAATGAGACCTTTGTTAAGTGAGTTTTGCCCCATTTTACAGCCTTTCGTGACACATTTGTTAAGTGAATCACTGCAGTTGTTAACGGTTGTTAAATAAATCTGGCTTTCCCAGGACACCACAATCGTCATAAATATGAATCGGTTGCCAAGCTTCTGAATTTTGATCACATGACTGCAGGGAATGCTGCAATGGCCATAATGGTGTTACCCCCTGTTGATAGGGCCCGCAAGTTGGGTGTCCTCCTGGATTCACGGCTCAGTTTGTATAGGAGCCATGGCCAGTGGGGCTTTTGCCCAGGTTCACCTGGTGCGCCAGTTACGGCCCTATCTGGACTGAGATGCGCTATGCACAGTCATCCATGCGCTCGTGACCTCCCGGCTAGACTACTGCAATGCTCTCTACATGGGGCTGCCCCTGAGGACCACTCGGAGGCTTCAGCTGGTGCAGAATGCAGCCGCGCGAGTTGTGATGGGAGTCTCCCGATACTCCCATGTAACACCTCTTCTCCGCGAGCTGCATTGGCTTCCGGTTGCCCTCCGGGTGAGATTCAAGGTGCTGGTGATGACCTATAAAGCCCTAAATGGCCTGGGCCCGGATTATCTAAGGGAACACCTGCTGCCAGCGTCAATTTCCCATCGTCCTGTGCGCTCCCACAGGGAGGGCCTCCTCAGGGTACCTCCGGTCAAGGATTGCCGACGGGCGATCCACAGGGGGAGGGCGTTCTCTGTGGGCGCGCCTGCCCTATGGAATCAACTTCCAACGGAACTCCGGACTGCCCCCGACCTTCGTTCCTTTCGCCGGGACCTAAAAACCTGGCTCTTTGAGCTATCTGGTCTGGACTGAGGGGTTTAATGTTTTTAAATTGTGATTTAATTTTTGCGGCTAGACTTAATTTAATTTTATTTTAATTTTATATTGGATTGTTTTTAAATTTTGCCTTGTAAACCGCCCTGAGTCCTTTGGTAATAGGGCGGTATATAAACCGAATAAATAAATAAATAAATAAGTCTGAAAAACGGTCATAAGTCACTTTTTTGCCGTTGTTATCTTCAAACGGTCACTAAACAAACTGTTGTAAGTCGAGGACTACCCGTATTTCAGCTTCATATTGTCTTGCACACACTGTCTAGGTCAAGCCCAGTATGGAGAAAGAGGCAGACTCCGAATCTCTCTGAGTAACACTTTTATTTTGGATCCAAACAGAGGTCGGTCCTCCCGTAAGGCTGGGAAAGGACCACATCCAATGGTTCAATCAGCATTGACATTTTATTAGTTACGTAAGTAAGGAAATGCAAGTTGATTACAGAGGAAACACATATTATCTGCAAAACAAAGAGGTTACCAAAATATTCTCATCTTGTTAATGGACATCAGCAGTGTCAGCAAAGTTTATTTAAAGATGCTCATATGTTTTCCAGCTGTTTTCCAGAAGAGGCCAGAGCAGTTTCCTCTAAGGCAGGGGTGTCAAACTCAATTTCATTGAGGGCCGCATCAGCATTGCGGTTGCCCTCAGGGGGGCCGGTGGGTATGGCCAGGGTGGGCGTGGCTAGAGTGTGTATGGCCTACTGAGTGGGCGTGGCCAGCTCTACATCGTTCACATCAAGGGTGCCTATGGGGGCCTGGGCAGGAGTGGGACAGATCTGAGGGTCTCTGGCAGAAGGAGGGTCTCTGGGCCGGGGCCAAGGCAGCGGGGGCCATTCCCTCACTGTTTCCAGGATGGCTTCGTGGGCCACATGAAACCACTTCGCGGGCCAGATCCGGCCCCCGGGCCTTGTGTTTGACATGTCTGCTCTAAGGCTATCTGACACTTCCTCAGGCAGCCACCCCAAAATTCCCACATTTTAACACAGAAACGTTTAGAGAAATAACTTAGGTCACC
Organism: Vipera ursinii; assembly: GCF_947247035.1. Taxonomy (NCBI): domain Eukaryota; kingdom Metazoa; phylum Chordata; class Lepidosauria; order Squamata; family Viperidae; genus Vipera; species Vipera ursinii. The sequence goes on from NC_139518.1 coordinate 10,867,480, forward strand.
TGACCTACAATATTTCAGCAATCCCATTTTTCAGATTTTGTGTACAAGGGAAAGCATATTTCTATTGTATCATGTTTTTTTTCTTGTTTTTTGTTATGTATTTCATGTAAAACTTAAAAGATCCTGCTGAAAAATATGTCTGGTTGATTTTCTTATGACGGACTCCCAGCTTACCTCTGTTGAAGAATCAATTAAAAATATTGTAGAAATCAAATGATAGAAAACCCCTTTTCACCAAAACTTTTTTTTTTGAGGGCGGGGAGATGCAATGAATGTTCCATGACTGTTTGGTTAAAATACTTTTTCTCCCAGTCCTAATAAAAACCATAGGCACCTAATAAAGGTAAAGGTAAAGGTTCCCCCGCACATGCATGCTAGTCGTTTCCAACTCTAGGGGCTGGTGCTCATCTCCGTTTCAAAGCCAAAGAGCCAGCGCTTGTCTGAGGATGTCTCCGTGGTCATGTGGCCAGCATGACTAGACACCAAAGGCGCACGGAATGCTGTTACCTTCCCACCGTAGTGGTCCCTATTTTTCTACTTGCATTTTTACGTGCTTTCGAACTGCTAGGTTGGCAGAAGCTGGGACGAGTAACAGGTGCTCACTCTGTTACGCGGCACTCGGGATTCGACCCGCCAAACTGTTGACCTTCTGATCAACAAGCTCAGTGTCCTAACCCACTGAGCCACCGCGTCCCTCTCAAAAAAATAAAGGGGACACTTAAACAACACAATGTACTGTATTTAATAGTAGGATGTCTTATCTTGTGTTCCCTTTATTTTTTGAGCAGTATATATAAGAGTCATAAGATTATTTGGAGCAAATTCCCTTAATTCATTATGTGTTGTGTAGAAAACTACTTTATTTTCTAGAACTTGCACCTGATGCCATTAATTGGAGGCATGAATCACTCCAAAATTTCTATTGCTGTTCTCAGATCTCAGAAAACACTGCTGTTCTGTGCAGAGACCAGGGGAAAGTTTGATTCTAATTCCATGCTGGGGCACCCTGTTTTTCCAGGCCTTTCCCATCCAATTCATCTTTTGTAAGGATTTTTCAGTCTTTTACAGCAGAAATAACAGGAATTGTGGATTATCCTTATGGGGAAAAATTGAATGTTGCGGTGTTATGATTACAGCCATCCAGTGGGTTAATGATGATGGTTATTATTGATTGACAGATTAACGAGCACTAATACGAGTATCGTGACTGTTTTCAGGCAGTAGGTGAGACCGTGAAGAAAAAGTGGCTGTGGCTTCAAAAATGCAAGCTGATCTTTGCCTTGGTGGGTTTCTTCCTCCTGTGCCAGACATTTAAAAAGCATCGCATGTTTTCAAATGCATCTTTTCCGACTGACGAAACTTGCTTTATTCCAACCTTCAGCACGAAAGGAGTTCGCTCTTTTGCCAAAACCGCATGTTATTTATCGCTAGCGCAACAACAGCCCCATATATCGCATCAAAGGATACAGCCACAGAGTCAAATCATACATAAAACCGTGCACATTTGGCCAGAAAATTTTTGTTACGCTTAGCAAGCAGAACGTGCTTTTCATCAGATAAAATACCATATCCTGATTCTAATTCACCTACTGTGCATTTTGCAGTTTGGGTATAACAACAAGGTGCAAAGGAAGAAGCATGCTTAGATTGGATGTATTTTATATGAGCATGCATTGGACGGGACTGCAGATTCTTGTATCTTGTATTTTATTTCAGAATGTTAGGTTGGATGCCAGTGTTCTTCTGAAACCCTGGTTCCTTGACTTCACTTTATAAACAAGAAATAAAACGTGTTATTTTATAATATCAGGCAGGTTCAGCTTGACTTGGATGGAATGAAACAATGTTGCCTTAAAACCCAACATATAGATGTCACTAATAAAGATACAGGTGCCATATTTATATGGCTTTCCGTATTTTTATTTCCAGTGATTCCTACTTAGAAAAACAAGCAGATGAAATAATGGGAATAATCAGAACCTAAAAGGTATATAAAACTATACTGTGTGCTAGAATACTTCCATTCCTTGTACAGTACACTATAAGTCACATTAAATGAATTTGTGTGTTGCCTTTACGGAAGAGCGTTATTTTTACCTGTTCTCTCCATCCAAATTTATTTTGTTTGTTTTGTCATCTTAGTTCTAGACTGCTATGGCCTGTTCCCATCCCACATTTGTCCAGCCAAGTTTCTTCCACAATGAGGCCAGTTACCAGCAAGATTCCCAAACTCATAATCCCATGAAGACTTTTGTGGATATTTACCTTCCTTTTCAGCAACTGAGATGTTGAAAAGAGGGGGGGGGAACCTACTGGAGTCCATGTCTGATCCATCATTTAACTTTGCACCCTCAGAGCTGATCCAGAGTAGACAGCTGTTTCTTTCTGCATACCCTTTGCTAACGTTCTTGCTGAACAGGAAAGCGTCAATGTCAAAATTCCTGAAAATTACTAATAATTTCAGTACAGCAGACCTCATTTGAAGAGGCCTAAAAATTTACTCAAGGAAAAATGCTTCTGTAAAGTTCTAGCAAATGCAAGCCTTGTACCATCAGTCTTACTGGCCAGCATTCGTGCTATGGTTAAGTATCTACTTTTACACTGCTGAAATAGTTCTAGAACTGGACTTTCAAGGATTACACGTGTACATATATATTTGTATACACACACACACACACACATACACATATGGTAATTTTAATACATAGTTGATGTCCTTGATGCTGTCTGAGCTTGGCTGTTTTCTTGCAGATGCTTCAATATCCAAACTAGGTAACATTATCAGTACTGATGATGTTACCTAGTTTGGGTAATGAAACGTCTGCAAGAAAACAGCCAAGCTCAGACAGCATCAAGGACCCCTTATTTCAACCCTGACCTACAAATATTCTCCTTTATTGATAGCTGACATCAAAGAACACATTATAGCCCTATCAGGAGGATTGTAGGATAGTTATAATTCAGGTGACTGAGCTAGATGTTGCTGTCTCCATGCAAAGGATAACTCAAGAATAGTAGTCAATGCTTAGCATAGCTAAGCTATTAATCCTTTGCTCCTGTGGACTTCTGGTAGTCTTCAACTTACAACCATTCATTTAGTCATGGTTCAAAGTTATCCCAGCACTGAAAAAAGTTGCATGCAACTTGTCCTCGCACTTACAACCATCACTGCATCTTCACGGTCACATGATCAAAATTTAGGGGGTTGAGAACTGGCATGTATTCATGGCAGCAGTGGTTACAAGTTGAAAACCCCTTGTAGGCAGATTTGACCTGACATTAGGATGATCACAATTGCATTTATCGTAAATCAGGAGAACATCTGATCAACATTGTCAGATCACTGGAGAGGACTTCATCACATATGCTCAGGACAACTATATATTCAAAGAAACCTAAGAGACATACGCGGCTTTACAATTACATCAGATGGAATTTAAAAGCTGTAATAGCATTTGATTGATACATGACTTTTCTGTTGTAGCAAGAAAGACAGAACTGAAATTTTGCAACATTGAATTAAAATGGTTCACAGCAGGGGCATTAGCTAAAACATGCAAGATAATTGTTTAAAAATGAAGGTTTTTTTATTATAAATCATGCTGTGAATCTGAATGTGGCAGGTTGCCATTACCATTAGATAAATGAAAGCCAGTGAAGGTTTTAAGAAAGATTTTACTGTCATCAGTACGGTTTTTTCCAGAGCAGTTCCTTGGTTCCAGCTATCTTTACTTTTTAAAAAATGAATTTTAGAGATGCTTTGTCTCCTAAGGCAACGCATATTGGATCTATGTTTTGTTACTGTGTTTTAAGAGGGGAATCATTGCATTCTCTAGAGGAGGGGACCCCAACACCTGGGCCGTGACCCACTACCAGCCCAGGGCTTATTTGCAACCGGTCTGTGTGAGAGGCAACCCCCAAGCTTCAAAAGTTGGGGACCACTGCTTTAGAGAGAATTACATTAATTTCTCTTTCTCTTTCTCTATTTATTTATATATTTTTTTTGCAAATATTGGTATGCCGTTCTTGATGTCCTAGTAATCATCATACTTTTTTTTTTTAACAATTCAATTTCAGAAGAAAATACTGCCATATGCCAATGGGTAGCTTCTGCCCCAGTAGGACATTAAGATACTTTTTAGCTAATTGTGCCATGCAGTTGATGGTTAAAATTATCTCAAGATAATTGCCCAACTGAAGCTTCCATTACCTGGTGGGTGATGGGAAATGAGCTGCATTATATACCTAACTCAGGCAATGGGAGAAGAGAGTCACCTGATAAATTTATATGACTATGTTAATGATGCATTGCTGCAGATTCTCTGAAGTCTTCCCAGGACTAACAACAATGAAAATGCATGATGATAGTTGCAAATAAGAATGGGGGGAAAATGTTCATACTGATTTAAAATTTTGTTCAATGAATACCGTGCATGGTGTCCAATCCTACAACTTTAACTTTGATCTGGCAACTTGTTAACCTAGCAAAACCTCCTTATTAAACACAATGTTTTGAAGTGTTCATATACAAGTAGTCCTCAGCTAACAACAATTCATTTAATGACCGTTCAAAGTTACAACGGCACTGAAAAAAGTGACTTATGACCATTTTTCACGCTCCTGACTGTTGCAGCATGCCCTTGATCAAAATTCAGACACTTGGCAACTGACTCATATTTATGACGGTTGCAGTGTTCCAGGGCCATATGGCCACCTTTTGCTTGATTCACTTAACAACCACCTTACTAACTTAACAACTGTGGCAAAAAAAGTGATAAAATGGGCCAAAACTCACTTAACAAATGTCTCACTTGGCAACAGAAATTTTGGGCTCATTTGTGGTCAGTTTGAGGACTACCTGTATATTATTTTGTGTGACTCACTGCAACCCGGAGAGATAGGCCTTCTTGTGTCCACAACAATCTTAGATAGATCTAAAATTATCTTTTTATGGAGAAGTCCGAAGTGTAAAGCTCCCTAGGAGTTCAAATGAGATTCCAATAGGAGGCTGATTTATAATTTAACCCACAGCAGTAAGTGGTCCAAATATTAATTCCGGATATTGGAGTTATTAAATTGCAGCCCACTGGGAAACAAAATATTGGAGGATTTTGCCATTTGGGGGTGGGGGGGTGGGAGAGCTTCCTATGGTCTTTCGTGTGCTGTAGGATGTGCTTTTAAAATGACTTGGCCAAGAAAAATCCTAAATTTAATATAATTTTAACTTGACCTTAATTCCATTATCCCAATGATTTAAACATATCCTCTTACTGACCCAGTACAATGACAATTTAGCAGCAAATTCTAGAGATCACATTAAGGACTTCTCCCACCAAAGGTAGCTCCAAGATTTCAGGCTAGACACCATGAAAAATTGCTTGAAATAATACATTGGATCATCTATGGAAACCTGAAATGGAAATAAAACAAAGTGATAAAGAATGTTGGACTGGACATCATACATCATATTTATATATATATTACGCCTTATTGTTAACAGCTTTGCCAGTACCTGTGTGATTGCTTAACTGCTTTAAAAATTACAGTTTTGTTTCCAGCACCAACAATTTGCTTCCACTGTTTTATGTGTTAGTTTAACTTCTTGCTTTTTGCTTGTTTCTTTGGCGGGAGGAGACGAGGAAGGGAATTGAAACTGATGATAATAATGTCATATTAAAGCTATTTCTACATCTGTAACAGGAATGTCATAAGTTTCCTCCTGACACAAGCCATTGTTGATTTCACTGTTATAGGGGAAAGGCTCTAGGGCGGCAGATAAGGCTGTTGCCATGGTGATGAAGGAGTTACCGAGGGAGGAGTCTCCGGAGGAAAAACCCCTCCTTACTATGAAATCACAGGTGGGCAGAATGGTCCGGATTTGAAGGAGGAAGCTGGTGTATGTCAATGCAAAAGGCGATCAACCGCTAGTAGAGCTACCATATTTTGATTGCAAACACTCAGCCACTAGGTGGCAGTAGAGAAGTGCCACTTTAGTATCCATTTGCTGCCATCTAGTGGTCACTAGATCTCTTCAGCTGAGATATGGTAGCCCAATCATTTTCTAAAAGTCTTCCATTCTTCTTGACCTCCGTGTTGTTAGATTTCTCTCTCTTTCTCTCTTCTCTCGCTCTCTGTCTTCTCTCTCATTCTCTGCTTTTTCTTACTCTTGCTATACCTTTTTCTTTCTTTTTTTCTCTCCCCCCCTTTCCTCTCTCTTGTTCTAACTTTATCAACACACATGGAAAGCGCTATTTAAATCAACATATTCTTCCTCCAAATTGCACTGAAGGCATATTGGCAAAAATAAAAAGAAGAAAAATGTTAAATTTTGAAAATACACCTTGCTAATGTGTTTAACAGAATATTTTCACCTGTATCCTTTAAAAAAAATTAAACTATATCCAGCATTTATTTATAACAGTATTTATATATCTTCTTTGGCATTGTTCTCAGGGTCCAGCTTACAGTATTATAATACAGTATATGCAATATATTGTTACAGAATTTTTCAAACTAGTATGAAAGGCATGAAATATAATATACTGTAAAGCAGAGAAAAAATCACTTCTTTCACCATTTCACATATTAATGTTGGATTTTTTCAAGGCAGGTGTTCTAAGTAAAATGGCATACGTAACAAGATTGTGCATGCTAGTCATTAGCAAAGCATCTAAACTGTTCAAAATTGCCAGCTGTGATCCATGCTGTCCATAGTTACATAAATGCACTGAAATAAATGAACATTAATGCCAAAAAGACAAAACATACTTGGTTTGTTGAGCTTTGTGCCGTACTTCACAATATTTAATGCTTTTGATATAGTCATGTTTACTGATTTCCACCATCCCTAGCCCTAGCCCACCTCCTCCACACGTGTCCGCCATGTTGAATGTGGAGGCCATTTTTCTCTAGAATGTTCTATTTGCTGTAGCTCATGTGAGATCTTATCCAAGTTGTACCCAATTGTCTTCAGTTTTGCAATTTGCAATTCTCAACTTTAGGAAAGCTAGGTCAGGGTCTCCAACCTTGGCAACTTTAAGACTTGTGAACTTCAAGCTTTGCTGGCTAAGGAATTCTGGGGGTTGAAGTCCACAAGTCTTAAAGTTGCCAAGGTTGAGGACTCCTGAGCTAGGTTATACATTAACAGATTCAATGAAACATGGGACAACTGAAAAAGAGTTTCTTCAAAAGCCAAAAATCCAACAAGCAATCTAATGATATAGTTATATTTATGTTACGTTACATTATGTTATAATGTTTTATTACAAGATACAAAAAATACAGGTTAAAAACAAAAGTTAGAAAACTAAGAGAAGGAGAGAAAAATGAAACGAGAAAAAAAGTGGTTTCTGACTTTTTCAGTGCGGTGAAATACTTCAACCTTTTGCTTTACATTTCACAATATTTCAAGCCATTTCTATAACAACCAAATCGTTTAATCATGAACATCTAAAATCATTTCCATTTTTTGAATCCATACCATGATTAGCATTAAGTATGATTTATTAAAACAAGTTGACTTCTCACTGTTCATTATGAAATAGATTTGTTTTAGGAAACTGTAGTTAAGAGTAAACATATGGGTTTAATTCTAAGCCTCCCAATATGATCAGCCAGAATATTAAATACGTAGTAATTCAGTAAAATATGGATAGCTAACAAGACTTGGGTGGACTAAATGGAGATAATTTGATTCAGATCCCTATGATAAAATGAATAACGTTTAGCATTTGGAGAAAATTGATAAATCTAGAGTTATAATCGCAAGGATTTTTCAGTAGTTTATTACACACTCGCATTAATTGCATCTTTCTTTTGAAGGCATGAAAAATGAACGGGAGGGAAAAATAGGTTCTCATAGAATGCAATAATACTAGACAGGGAGGGCTGTAAAGAACAGTCTGGCCAGGGATCTCCTGTTAAATTAGCCCTAATAATCAACTATTTTAATTAAGGGTCTGAATTGCACTATGCGTGAAGCCTCAAGTGCCTTTACCAGAACTTAAATATTAACTCTGAAATCCTGTGATTTTTTTTTAGACTTTCTGCATTTAAATGTGGGCTGTGCCTCTAAATTTTGGTTCCTCCCCTTGTTATTGAATCAGTACTCATTATTATTACTATTATCTTGTTTGTATGGAATAAATGGAAATTTATACTGAAAACAAAACCCAACTCAAAGGCTTTATTTTTTCTAACTTCATTTTATTTACTAAACATTTTTTTAAAAAATACAAACCAAGATGGATAAGAGACGTATCAAAAGAATAAAAAAGTAAAATATAATTTTAAAAAGTACAGGTAAGTAAATATAGGATCTGAACTGTGAAGGAGATTAATGTTTCTTTAGGTACCTCAAACACATCAGATGTCAGGCAGGGAAGATCTGGTCCACTCATGAAGATCCAATTAAACTGATTTATTGCTAATCATGCCTATGCACAGGAATATTCTTAACTAATGGTTAGCACCTGCTAGGAGTTAAGGGTCATCATAATTCAAGGGAAGTTGGATTTAGTTTGCTTGTGTCTGCATAGAGATTCTAAGCTGATCCCTCTTTTGACTCTGCCCCCAGGCACTCCCACTTCTTCCTGGATACAAATGTGTCACAGGTTTGTAAAAGAAAAGTTAAGACTCATTGAAACTAACAACTTTGAACGAAGAGTACCTGATTAACACAGTATATACATAGTAGCTAGAATTATAGGCAATGTAATTCTAATTATAGATGATCTAATTATAACTATAGAATCACATCTTCAAATTGCTCGTAAAGTTAAAATATAAACTAAATGTATATAATAAGCCATATTTGGGATGTGGTACCAATCCATACACTAAATCATAATCTAAGAATAGTTTCCAGTTAGAAATTACTTCTATTTCAGATTTACTTTTAAGTATAACATTTTGGACATTAAAACATAGCCCCATAACTTGATTGTCCATCTTTCCAAGGAACAAATCAAACATGCTTTCCAATAAGAAGCATGTGATAATCCTTAGCACAGCTAACATAACTAGTTCAGCATGCTTTGAAGGAGTGCATAGCTTATTAAAATTGAATAAAAATAACTTTGATTGCAAAGGAAATTCAGCTTCAACAGCTATTTCATTCTCATGTGAATCATGCTTCTTTTTAACTTCATGGGAGCTACTGAAGTGGCCCACAAGTGAGGATTTTTTTTTCAACAGAAATAAACTGCATTCTACACTTTTCGCCAGATTGAAGCATTTGTTTAAAATGATGCAGTTATAAACAGTAGGGGCCCTGCTGTTATCAACAATTTGCAAATATATGTATTAAAATACCAGCCCACCTTTTTTGTTTACGTATTATTTCTACGTATTCCAATACCCTGAATATTGAATCACTTGAATGATTCAAACTAACTCAAAAGGTGGCTCAAACCTTGCAATTATTTCATTTAATTGACTTATTTGTGCAAAACCCCAAAGTAGCTTAATTCAAGTTATTAGTAATTGCCAATATGCTTCTGTGCCTTAAAATAAATCATTCTCAGTTGCCTTTTACAGATTCACAATATTGAATTACCCACACATGTATGTCAAGATAAAAAATAAGTTCTGAGTGACCATTGTGCCAATAGGTATTAGAAGGAAAGTGTATTGGTTGCCCCATATGGAAAAAGGTTGCGATTCTGTCTGTATTTTATCTGAACATGTGTTAACACCTTGCCAATTTCCAATAGCAGCTCCTTAACAAACATGCAAAGCGAAATAAATATCTGAGTCATCTTTGTATATGAAGTTATGCACAGGTAATAATCCTTGTAGGGAAATCTATCTGTTTGATGCCGCTGTTTACTGAACTATGATACAGTGATGGAATAGGAAGCTTTGCATCCTTTTTTGGTTTTACATGCAAACCAGTTGATGAATCAGGCAGATTGAGCGAGAGAGTGGAACTCCTGATTCATATTGTAATGTGTTTCATGCCCATTTGTTTTTATTTCCAGTACTGTAATCCTAAGAGTTTTCCAGAGTGAACTGTTGTTGGTTTGTGCATGTTGAACTGATCTCACCTTTGCCATTGCTGAGTGGACAAGTATTTCTGATAACTGCCTCTGGATCTGCTTTGCTGTATTTGATCATGTGGCCTTTATCACTTGCGAACTTCTATAAATACTTTGCTGCCTTTTGATGCAGACCCCCATGCACTTTTCATAGTGAGCATTTGTCTGACATCATGTAAGATGGCAAGAAAATCAGAAAGCTTTAGATCCAATTTTATGTGTTTCTTCTGGAGCAGAGAAGTCATTTAACAATTCTCTCTGTGCTAGACTCCCACGTTGAGTTCTTAAGGCATACAGGCATAGATCAAAGGGATTTCCTTGATCATGTGACTGTTTCCTGCACAACTGTATCTCCTCTGCAGCTGCTATGAGTGGGATCAATTATGATTATGAGCTGTGGTGGTGCAGTGGTTAGAGTATTGCAGGCTACTTCTGCTGACTGCCAGCTGCCTGTAGCTCAGCAGTTCAATTCCCACCGGCTCAAGGGTGACTCAGCCTTCCATCCTTCCGAGGTCGGTAAAATGAGGACCCAGATTGTTGGGGGCAATAGGCTGACTCTGTAAACTGCTTAGAGAGGGCTGTTAAGCACTGTGAAGCGGTATAGCTATTGCTATTGCTATCAAAAATGATTGGACGTGACCTACATGTATATGTGATATTCCTTCACTGCTGGAGTCTATCCATGGGGAACCTCTTTTCAGTGGCTTCCATGGCGTGGTTGTAGTCTATAAACTCATAAACTTTAATGTAGAAAATGAAAACATTTAGTTCAATTCTGCACCCAAAATTAGATTGTCTAGCTTAACTTATCAACTTAGCCTTCCCAGTGTCCTGGCAGCACGGTTATTACTTTAATAGCTTGAAATTAGCCAGCAGCATTAATGTACAAGAATGGGAACAACATTAACAAGAGCTTAGTAAATAAGAGAACAATCACCCCCAAACTTGATTATCTTTCAAATACGTTGCATTCTCAGCCTTTTCAGGTCTCTAAATAGGCCAGCCAACTTCAACTCTAAACAGTCTTCCAGAATAATGTACAGGTAATTCTTGTCTTACGATCACAGTTGATCCCAAAATTTCCGTTGCTAAGCAGGAGACTTATTAAATGAAGTTTGCCCTATTTGACAACCTTTCTTCTCACAGTTCTTACTGCAGCTGTTAAGTTAGTAACACAGTTGTTAAGTGAATCTGGCCTCCCCACTGACTTTGCTTGTCAGAAATATGAAACCAGTTGCCAAGCAACTGAATTTGGGTCATAAGACCATGGAGATGCTGCAACAGTTCGTAAGTGTGAGAAATGGTCATAAGTCCCTTTTTTCAATGCCATTATAACTTCAGTCACTAAACAAAGGGTTATAAGTCAAGGATGACCTGTATAGGTTTTTTTTTTCAACTTCCAAGTGTATCTTGTAACCTTACGATTTTGTAATGCTTCTCTTTGCAAATATTAGCTTGGCCTAACCACATGTTTGCTTTTTTTTCCCCCAACTCCCAGAATTCCTTAACCAGCGTGCGGAATTCAGGGAGTTGAAATCCACAAGTCATAAAAGGGCCAAGTTTGAAGAACCCTGGTCTAGGAGATCTAATGGACATAAAGTTCAGTGGGACTTACTTTGAGCTACATAAAATTGCTGTTATAGAGAGCCACAATTGTGATGGCTATCACAGAATGAAGGACTGAAAAATGCCCTCTGAAGAAAAATCTCATAGCATCTGGCCAGTTTCATTTAGGAGACAAAGATCACGATTTGATCATTTATTATTTATTTAATTATTTAATTTGTACAGCTGCCCATCTCACCAAAAGCAACTCTTACAAGAAAACTGTAAGCAAAGCATTTCATGCAAAGCAAAATAAGTGATTAAAGACTGGCTCAGGATATTATCTATATGCAACCTTCAAATACATATACATATGTATATGTATATATATTTGTGTGTGTGCATATATATATATATATGTATGTCTACATATGTTTTTGTGTGTGCGTGTGTGTGTATTTTAATAGGCCTCCCTATCCATCTATCTATTCCATTTGCATCTCTAAAATTAGAACTGGAGTTAAATAGATTAATTAGTTTCATGTTTAGCCCAAAGGGGTTTTATACAAGTTGATAACCTAGTTAAAACTTGTGGACTTCAACTCCCAGAATTCCTCAGCCAGCTGGCTGAGGAATTCTGGGAGTTGAAGTCCACAAGTCTTAAAGTTGCCAAGGTTGGGGACTCCTGACCTAGACCACAAACACAGTAGTGAAACTCTAGCTGACAACCAATATTGGAAGATAATCTCATGAAGATGTATAAATTACTGGATCATAAAAGATGTCACTGTCAATGCTGCAAACATTGACATTTTTTTGCACTGACAGCTTTTTGCTTTAACTGTTTGGCTTTGAATCACTAAAGCACGGGAGGAATTCAACCCGGATGTTTTAAGAAGATAAGAAATAGCGCACTTCGAGGGAAGTAAAACTTCGTGTGTCAATCTAATTGGTGAATGTGATGGATGAGGTGTAATTAAGGGAGGGAGATTCTGTAGGATATGATGTGTCAAGGGGAGGAGAATTCAGATTCTGGCATCCATCCATGAGTGCCGATGCTCCATTCTCATTAATATAGACTTTTTAGAATAAACAATCATGCAGTATTCTTTGATGTGTCTCTTTAATCGGAACCATGACAGTCCCGCCAGTATCTCAAAGAATGTTTTTGAGTAGGGTCAGTTTACCTCATACTTTTGGATATAACAGCAGTTATTAAGTATCCAGTACAGCTATGTGGATGAATTAGTGTCATGCATTTTATTGAACCATGATTTGTTAAAAAGCCATAGTAATCTTGTTTACACATCATATGAGCCATAAACCATGGTTTCCAAACCATAGTGGGTAAGTTCACATATTCCACTAAGGCAAAATCGAACATATTATAGCTTGGTATGATAGATAGTCCTCAAGTTACAAGCACAACTGAGCCCAAAACTTCTGTTCCTAAACAAGACAGTTGCTAAGTGAGTTTTGCCCCATTTTGCAACCTTTCTTGCCACAGATGTTAAATGAATCACATTGACTTCCCTTGTCAGAAAGTCACAAAAGGTGATCACATCACTCCAGGATGCTGCAATCGTCATAAATGCATGCCAGTTGCCAAATGTCTGATCACGTGAACATAGGGATGGTACAACAGTCATAATTGTGAAAAACAATCATAATTAACTTTTTTCAGAGCTGTTGTAACAGTCACTAAATGAATGTTTGTAAGAGGAAGACTATCTCAACATAGCCATAGTGAAAGCTAGTTTTAGACGCTACTCAATAGTCCCTAACATTTTGAAATCTTGGTTTTCATCCTTGGGGATTTCAATTTTCATAGAAGCCAAGAACAGCTTCTGGGAATTAAAGTCCACACATTTTAAAGTTCCCAAGGTTGAGACTGATTCTTCTATGGTTTTTGGACATGAAAACAACCCTTGATTTGTATGCACCTTACAAAATCTTTTTTTTTTAATCCAAGGCCAGTAAAACTGTTAAGCCGTGACGGTTATTACATTTATGAAGGACCATTGGTAAGTTAATTATTAAAACTTTTATTTATTTTAGGACGACACATATAATAACAGCCAAGTGTACCTCTGAGAGTAATGTTTTAAACATCGCCTTGAATAAACATTGGCTCCCTGACAGACTGCCATTTCTTTATAGAAATGAAAAAATAGTTTGTTCGTTGAGTGACTGATTTGTTTATAAGCTACCATGTGAAAATAATGAGAGATTAAAAACTTGATAGCCTATTCTTGAAAGCTTGTGTTTCGCTAAACAGAAATGCAAATTCCAGATCACGGGGGGGGGGAGACGGAGAAGAGAGGAGAGGAGAGGAGGTTGTTTCATAAAGTAGGGACAGCCATGCAAAAGTCACACTTTCCAACATGCAGGTACTATAGATGGCAACACTGCTTTGGTGGAGCAGTGGGCTAATGCCTCCTTAAGTAACACCAGCTGCCTGCAATTAGTGCAGGTTCGAGTCCCACCAGGCTCAAGGTTGACTCAGCCTTCCATCCTTCCGAGGTAGGTAAAATGAGGACCCAGATTGTTGGGGGCAATAAGCTGACTTTGTAATAATGCCGCTGGGGGGGGCGAAATCCCTAATAAGCAGGCATATACATAGAATGAAGGCTATTGCTAAGCACATTGATTTGTGCTTTAGATTGTAAGCCGCCCTGAGTCTTCGGAGAAGGGCGGGATATAAATGGGATTAAAAAAAAACATTTAAAGGAAAGAAATCCAGATTGTGCCTACCTTATCGGATCCGGTAGGATAGCCACATACACTCAAGGAGAAACCATCCCACAGATAACATGATCCACAGATAACATGATCCACAGATAACATGATCCAGGTGCAATTCAAGGTGCTGATTACTATCTTTAAAACCTATTATCCTTAAAAACCTAGGTTTTAAAGATAATGATCAGCACCTTGAATTGTACCTGAAAGGAAACTGGGAGCTGGTGCAGCTCACACAAGAAAGGTATAGAGGTAGTCCTTGACTTACAACAGTTCGTTTAGTGACCGTTCAAAGCTACAACGGTGCTGAAAAAAGTGACTTATGACCGTTTTTCACACTTATGACCATTGCAACATCCCCATGGCCATGTGATCAAAATTCAGACACTTGGCAACTGTCTCATATTTATGATGGTTGCAGTGTCCCAAGGCCACGTGATCCCCTTTAGTGATCTTCTGGCAAGCAAAGTGAATGGGGAAGTCAGATTCAGTTAACAACCGTATTACTAACTTAACGACTGCAATCATTCCCTTAACAACTGTGGCAAGAAAAATCATAAAAGGCGGCAAAACTCAATAAATGTCCCACTTAGCAACAGAAATCTTGGGCTCAATGGTGGTCATAAATTGAGGACCACCAGTAATGTGGGCTGACCTAGAGGTGCCCAGTATTGTTCACAATTGCTTTACAGATCAATAGTAGCTTCTGAGTAGTCTTCAAGGGCAGCCCCATGTAAAGTGCCTGGCAATAATCCAAACAGATATATGAGCAACCATATCTTCAACTCTATCCCAAGGATGTCTCAAGCACAACTTTCTCCAAACACCTTCCAAATGTTCTCAGGCTACAGTTTCCTGTCCTACCTAAATAGTGTGGGAAGAATCCAGAGAAAGAAATATTTTGGGAAATATTAAAAAGCCAGAATATGTTTCCCCAAAGGATTTTAAAGGCAGAAACCAACCCCCACCCCCACAAGTCTCTCTGCCCCAAGCAGAAACCAGGTCTGCAGAAATGCAGATGTGATAATCTTGTCAGAAAGATTGGAGCCAGGAAGCTTGGATTAGAAAGACAAAGATCCCTAGAATCAATAATCCCTCACACCAAAAATCCAACAGTCATCAGCCACAGAGAAGCAGGATATGACTTTTGGGACATAACAGGATAAAACCCACCACTCCCTACTATATGTGGTCAGCTTTCCCAGAGCCATATTTCTGTCTGGCTCTCCTCTTCAATAAACTATAACCTTCTTTCTAAAGCAGTCTCCATTTTGATTATTCCCAGCTTGGACTGGACTCTGAGGAAGATTTTTCTTTCAACAATATCATGGCCATTGCATTCACATGCATTGTAGGCCAAGAAATCTAGGGGTTTATGAAGACTGTCCTTAAAGCTTTTCAGTCTTTGAAAAGACGCATCCAGACATGTTGGGATTATGACAGACATGTCAAACACAAGGCCCGGAGGCCGGATCCGGCCCACAAAGTGGTTTCATGTGGCCCGTGAAGCCATCCTGGAAACAGTGAGGGAACAGCCCCCACTGCCTTGGCCCTGGCCCAGAGACCCTCAGATCTGTCCCACTCCTGCCCAGGCCACCATAGGCACCCTTGATGCGAATGATGTAGAGTTGGCCACGCCCACCCAGTAGGGTATAAGCACTCTAGCCACACCCATCCAGTAGGCCACGCCTACCCTGGCCATACCCACCCAGCCCCTTGAGGACAACTGCAATGCTGATGCGGCCCTCAGTGAAATTGAGATTGACACCCCTGGATTATGATGTCCAAAATTCACTGTTGTTGTTGTACCACCACTTTTGAAGGCAGAGGTTTGGGGAAAACTGGGCTAGACTCACTGGGCCCAGTGCCTTAGGAGCTCTAGATTCAATCCTATTGAAATGAATGGGACATTATAAAACGTGATGGAAGACTGATGACTTAGCAAATCTTCCTTCCATTGTGTGATGGCAAAAACAACAACAGATTGTTGATTTGTGGAAGCAGATTGCATGTATTATTTCTGCAAAGGTGATGCAAACTGATCAAGTTTCTTTTTAGAAGAATGAGGGAGAGAAAACAAAGCAAAATAAAACCAAGCAGTTAAAAAGCAACTCTAGAGCTATTATGGGTAGTAAAGTTTACTTTCAGATCTGATGCAAATTTAATTTTAGAAAAAAAAGTGAATAACATGATAGCGGTATTGGATTAGAGGCAGGTTTGGCGAAATGAATACCCTTATTCTACAAAGTTAAATAATGATATCATCACAGCAGCAGCCAATAAGCCAGACTGAATACAGTACCCATATTCTGGCTATTGAGTCTTGCTTATTGGCTGCTATTAAAGTATTATTTAACTCTGAGGACTGTATCTCTGAATAAAGTATTATCTCTGCGTATCTTCCTCGTCAACCTATTCAAGCATTTTCTAAATACCAGCCCTTGTACAATTTGGATTCTTCACACCCTTAACTAATTAAACTAAATCCATTTTTCTGGATTTGCACTACTCACTGAATCCTAAATTAGTTATCAGGTAAGGGTCACCTCACACATTAAGCCACTCCAAAATCAAATGCAGGTTAACACCTTATATATTTGAATCTGCTGGGTTTTTTTATTCTTCTGGCTAAATACTTCATGTAAGACAGCCTTTAAAAACCTCTTATTGACAGTGTTCCTTCCAAGGTTGTTTTTAAGCTGCTTTTATAAATTTTCTTGAGCTAGCACACTCTCACAAATAGAGGCAGGACTGTTATAAATCTCTTCACACAGCTAGTGTGATTCTAGACTAACTCCCATTAATTGCAGGAAAAAAGTAAGTCACTGAGGATCTTCCTGCCTCCAGCTTTTCTGTCCTCTCCAAATTCTCAATATCCTAATTAGAAATTCTGAGTGGATACACACATGGCACTTTAAACTGTTTTTATAGTTTTAGAATGGTAAGCCACTCAAAGCCATTTGGCTGAGATGGGTAGTTTTAGAGAATGAATGAATGAATGAATGAATGAATGAATGAATGAATGAATGAATGAATGAATGAATTTATGCCATTGTATATCTAACCATGGCATAGTGAATTAATCATAATTGGCTGGGATTGCAGAACACATAAACCCTAGTTTACCATTAGCAGCTGGTGACACCACACTGAACCAGGGGTCTTCAAACTTGGCCCTTTTAATGACTTATGGATTTCAACTCCCAGAATTCCTCAGCCAGGCACGCTGGCTGAGGAATTCTGGGAGTTGAAATTCATAAGTCATTAAAAGGGCCAAGTTTGAAGACCCCTACACTAAACCAAATGGAACAGACTTGTTCCCTATCTCAAAGAACCCTGTTTCAAGTAGTAGCACCTCATGATAGCAGGAACTGTTTGGTGATGGGATGGGTGTCACTAGGAAGTGATGGATTGTTTTCAGTACAGAAATTGGATGTCCATATGTTTATTTACCTCAGTGAACAGCCAGGAAGTGATGAACTGTCTTCTACTAGGTTGGTGTTTCCCAACTTGGCAACTTGGAGATGTGTGGACTTCAACTCCCAGAATTCCCCAGACAACAATGCTGGCTGTTGAATTCTGGGAGCTGAAGTCCACACATTTTCAGGTTGCCACGGCTGAGAAACAATGTAGTAGAGAAGCAAGCTGGATGCTCATCTATTTAGAGGAAGAGCCAGTTTAGTAGTTGAGAAATTCTTCAGGAATTCCACTAATGTTTAGGACAAGATCACCTGTGGGCCTGCAATGGACAGGGCCACATAAACATATTTCACCCTTCCCTTTCTACTCTTCACATGTGCACTTATGTGTTCTCATTTAGAGAAAATTATACTTCATCTATACACATGCAGCCTGTCCTATTGTCTGTCATGACAATCCATTTGACTTGCTCTATGCACAATGTTTGCATATGAGATGTAGGTTTGCCTAATGCAATAGAATCAGAAAATTACAAGGCTGGAAGGGATCTCAGAGATGTTCTAGTCCAACCCCCTTCTCAACGCAGAAGTATACCATCCCCGTCTATTTTTGAACACCTCCAGTGATGGAGCACCCCAACACCAGGTGGCAAGATATTCCACTGATTAATTGCTCTCACTGTCAGGAAGTTTCTCCTTACTTCTATGTTGGATCTCTCTTTAACAAGCTTCCACCCATTACTTCTTATCCTGCCCTCAGGTGCGTTGGAAAATAAGTCAGACGCCTCTTCTCTGTGACAGCCCCTCAAGTATTGGAAGAAGGCACCTTACACAACAGGAAACAAATGAATTACAAAAGCTTTTTTGACTCTGATTTTGTGGTATAGAAGAATTTTGAATTCATATCCAAGCCCTTTATTCCTCCAAATATATATTGTTCCATAAATCTCCTTTTTCCTCACTCAATATGGAACTCTAAATTATTCCTTGTTTCTCAGATTTTTTTTCTCTCTCTTCATTGCAGCATCCTGAAGAAGCTTCCATTTAAAGTTAGGCTTGAAAACCTGCCATTCCATCTGCAGAATTAATTAATTCCTTAATAACAGCTTCAGTGCTAATATGTTTGAAGGGCGCCAGCTTGGGCAGGTTTTTTTGTAAATCTCACAGGGCAACCCATATGCTTAAGATAATCTTCCCAGATAATGCATTAGCTGGTTGAATTCTTTCGTTACACAGAAAAAGCTAACTTGATTACAAAGCCTCAGCAGCATGCCAGAGTTGGCTTTCAGTCTGTAAATGGACGAATAGAACACTGGAAAGGAGGATATTGGATCAGTGAAAATGTTTCAGCTTAAGAGCAGTGCTTTTTTTGTAAAAGAAAAAGGTGTCAGAAGTCACACATGTCATACAACCCACCTTGCCTACCCTACAAGGTTCCATCCAAAAAAGGTGCCGGAACTCCGTTCTGAGCGTTCTATGAGGGGAAAAAAGCCCTGCTTAAGAGTGAATATGAAATCTTATCACCAGACTAGTAGCTGGTAGTTTCAGGCCAATAAATATTGACACATTCACTTAAGTTTACAAACAGAGTAAATGATGTAGCAATTGTTTACTTATGTATATCAAATCCCAACACGCATGAATATCTATCAATCCCAGCAGAGTAAAGACTTCTCTCATTCTGTTTCCCCATACACAACAAAAACAAAACCTTAGACTTATTTGGTCTCTTTCTTCTTTTCAATAAAACCACAGCTTAATTTTTTTTTTTTTTGCAAAATTCATTAGAAGATATGTAGTGCATAACGGAGCACTCATAGTCCCCCCCAAAAAAGCCCCCAAACCTTCCCCTTATTGCAGACAACAGAACCCACAGATGCTTGAACATTTCTGTTCTAAAGGATTTCATTTGAGAGACAATTTCCCATTTTTGCAGCTGAATGGGTGAGAGCACCTATGCATTGCCTGTCATGGGGTGAGCACAGCTTCAGTATGATGATGAAACTGACCCATGGGCCAGCAGTTTGACGCCCCTGGCCTATGTGATCTGGATGAAGCTAAGCAGGACTGGCTATGGCTAATATTTGAATGGGTGACCACCTGAAGATTCTAAACCTTTAGCCCAATCAGGAAGTTGAGAGGAAAAAACAATCCGGAAGAAGGTAATACAGTAATGCAGGGGTGTTAAACTCGCAACGTGATGTGACATGTCATGGCGTATCACAACTTTTTTTCCGTTGCCAGCAATGGGGTGGGCGCAGTTTTGGCATGACGCATCCAGCCCATGGGCCGGCAGTTTGACACCCCTGCGGTAATAGGGACAGGTCGTCCTCCACACGTGACCACAGGTTATGTTGCTAAGCAAGGTGGTTGTTAATGGAATCACACCCAATGAGTAAGCTAAGGGCTACCTATACTTCCAACTTTGCAAGCAACATTAACTCCAGAAGTGGAAAATGTTCTTTTAACAGTTTTTTTTTACTTTAAATTCAACCTCAAAGGATTGCAAAGAATGTGGCTGGTTGCACGAGCCGAAGCAATGGCATTGCTTGTTTTTTTTGTGAGATGAGATTTAAGGGCTAAAATAGCACCCTTTTTCTCTCTAAAACCAAGCACCACTCTTCCTTAACCTTGTTTCATTCAGCAATATTAAGATGCCTGGAAAGAAAGCCAATCCCCCATGCATTAAACTGAATACAGTCTTCCTTCTAGAAACCAAGAGTAATTCTGATAAAACTGATCATCTGGATTCATATTAACATGGGTAGATTGCTATATTGGTTTGTGGGTTCCTTTCTCAAGGCGATGGAGTATCTCTAAATCGTTAGAATGGTGTTAGCATTGTACTAAAGGTAGCAATTGAGCCTGGGGAAAACCAAATTGCAATTCTCCTTCAGCCAGGCAAGCTTACCGAATAACTTCACAGGACTCATGCCAACCTAGTTGGGACTGGTTGTTGTGAGGCAAAATTGGATAGGACAGAAACCATCTCAGACTCTTAGTAGGAAATATATAAATAGGCTATTATGGAACAGTTGAATAGTTTGGATCTTGAATAAAAAGAAAAGAAGAAGGATGAAATCAGAAAAGTTCTATAAGCTGTGAAAGGATTTATAGCAATGGGCTCATACAAATAGAGAGATGCAATCAGTGGCCAGTCTTTGTGTGTGAGGTCAATGTTCAGGAAAGTGCAGGAGCAAACTTTAGTTCATCTTGCCATTTCCTGTTTCAGATTCAGAACCTTTAATGGCCACATATGCATATAAATAATTAGCATAGGTAAAAGGTTCCCCTGCACATGTGTTCTAGTCGTTTCCAACTCTAGGGGCTGATGAAACTCTCTGTTTCAAAGCCAAAGGGCCAGCGCTTGTCCGAGGACGTCTCCGTGGTCATGTGGCTGGCATGACTAGACGCCAAAGGCGCACGGAACGCTGTTACCTTCCCACCGTAGTGGTCCCTATTTTTCTACTTGCATTTTTACGTGCTTTCGAACTGCTAGGTTGGCAGAAGCTGGGACGAGTAACAGGGCTCACTCTGTTACGCGGCACTCGGGATTCGACCCGCCAAACTGCCGACCTTCTGATCGACAACCTCAGTGTCCTAACCCACTGAGCCACCGCGTCCCTTTTAAATTAGCATGCTAGACACCAAATGTTCTCTTCATGTAGCTCTAAACAGACATGTCAAACACAAGGCCCGGGGGCCGGATCAGGCCCACAAAGTGGTTTCATGTGGCCCATGAAGCCATCCTGGAAACAGTGAGGGAACGGCCTCCACTGCCTTGGCCTTGGCCCAGAGACCCTCCTTCTGCCAGAGACCCTCAGATCTGTCCCACTCCTGCCCAGGCCCCCATAGGCACCCTTGATGTGAACAATGTAGAGCTGGCCAGGCCCACCCAATAGGCCATAAGCACTCTAGCCACGCCCACGCTGGCCATACCCACTCAGCCCCGTGAGGGCAACCGCAATGCTGATGCGGCCCTCAATGTAATTGAGTTTGACACCCCTGCTCTAAAACATCTTGTTGAAAGACATAATAATAATAATAATAATAATAATAATAATAATAATAATAATAATAATGATGATGATGATGATGATGATGATGATGATGATGATGTTAGAAGGAACTTTGGAGGTCATCTAATCCAATCCCCTGCTCAGGCAGAAAACCCTATACCATTTCAGGCAAATGGCTGTCCAGTCTCTTCTTTAAAACACCCAGTGTTGGAGCATTCACCGCTTCTGGAGGCAGATTGTTCCACTGATTAATTGTTCTGTCAGGAAATTTCTTCATAAATTAGATCTTCATTGATTAGAGCAGGGGTATCAAACTTGCAACATCACATGGCGTGTCGTGACTTTTTTGCCCTTGCCGGCAATGGGGTGGGTGCAGTTTTGCTATGATGCATCCAGCCCACGGGCCGGTAGTTTGACACCCCTGGATTAGAGGGAAAAGGCTCTTGAGAGATCTTCATAGATTCCTAGATTAGATCTTCATAGTTTAGAAGTGGAAATGGTTAAGAAACAGGGAAACAATTTTCGTTTTTGAGTTGTCAGATATGATTGGTCTGAAACGACCAACATCATGGTGTTGGGCACGGTTATCTGTGGATGAAAGGAGTTAGAGTCCAACCAGAAGTGGTCACTGCTGAAGATGACAATCACTGTGAGCCAACGCAGGTGGGATGGGAGTTTCATACACACACACACACACACACACTGCCCTTATAAGAACTCTCAGCTCATGCAGATGACATCCATAGCATCCTGTTTTCCAAATGTTTTTGAAACGTGCCTTGGATGGTTTGTCCAGCCTAGCTGAACAAGTGATGGAAAGGAAAAACAGCTGGATGACAGCTTTGGTCTCTTGGCCTCCTCTTGCTTCCTGCAGTTGAGGTGGGCTCCCTGTTCTACAGAAAAGGCAGATTGTCATATTGCTGGCTACTTGCCAAACAGGGAACAATGCGGAAATGCAAAAAGCCAGGTGAATCCACATGCCCATATGGGTGGCCTGATTTGCACAGCATGCTAAAGTAAGCTAAATAGATTTCTGGCATAGATTGAAGAAAGCAGCTCCTCTGATTAAACCACGATAAGCTACCTTAATCCATTATTTATTTGAGTATAGCATGTTATACAAGCACAGCAACTGTATTTTGCTAACAAGAGGGTGGGGGTTTAACATTTTGTATGAACCCAGCTGAAGGGGGATTCATTAGATTCCCAAATCATAAAAAGCATGACCTTTGGAATCCGATTAGGATATAATTATGCCATCGAAAAGATGACAGTCCTCTCCCAGGACAAGTCTGAAATCTCTCTGGAGTTAGGTACAGAGGAGTGCTCTTCTTTTCTTTATTTTGTTTGATTTGATTTTGCTCCCTCTCATTCAGTTGCTATGTTCACCTCATTTAATTTAAAGGAAGATATGTGCCAATTTAAGCCACAACTGATGCTTTCAGAAATGGAATAATATATCATTTTTTTAAGCCGTTCGATGCTGTCGTGACATTTGTGTGCATAACTAAGCGATGCCTACATGCACACACATCCACACATCTCCTCTTGCTTTTTGTCACTAGCTTGTGAATGAGCAACAAGAAAGCCGGCCACTCCTGAGTCCTTCTATAGATGACTTTCTTTGCGAAACAAAATCGGAAGCCATTGCATGTCCGGTGACGTCAAATACCGCAGGTAACAGATCTTGCATTCACTCTTACTCTCAGTTGCAGTTTGTTTCCAAATTCTGCTTGATGCTTGTTTCTCTGTCTACTGCTTTTTGAAGCTCCCCATCACAAAGAACAAAGATTTTCTCTCATTTGAGGAGAAAGAAACCAGTGGTTCTTAATGGCACATGTGCTTGTGATATCTGACACAGTTCAAATATGCCCAGAAAATTTGAAAACCCATGAGAATCAGTGGGGTTTCCAAAAGAAAGGGCTGGTACACACACACACACACACACACACACACGTATATTCCTAGATATTTATATCATTGGTTTCTCCTGAAACAAAGTGTTATTGGCTAATCATAGAGACGGGGTTCTAGATGGAATGCATTTTTCATCTGGCATATGAAGATAGTTTTGATGCTAAATAAAGTTCACTGTTGCTTTTAAAAAAATCAGTATAAATATAAGGGGGAAAATGCAAGTAGCACAAAATCTGGGTTTTGACAACCAAGGTGTGAAGACAAGTTGCTTGGCTCCTGTTGATGTTTAACAAGTCAGGTCAGCCTAGATAAAAATATCATGATGCCAAGAGAGTTAGCTCTGGAAGAGAAAAGGACAATAATATCTTACTAGAAGACATGTTTGCATATATAATAATAACAGAGTTGGAAGTGACCTTGGAGGTCTTCTAGTCCAACCCCTGCTCAAGCAGGAGACCCTATACCATTCCAGGCAAGTGGTTACTATTTCCACACAATTTTATGGCCACATTTCAGGATTTCCAAATATCTGACTTTAAACAAGTTAGGAGTGCATTTCTGCAAAAAGAGAGAGATGGGGTTTCACAAGAAAACTGGAAGTGATGGAAGAAATAAAAGACTCATAAAGGAAATTTTAAGAGGTTAATACTCCATTAAGGCAAAAGCTTTTCACCTAAGATTTGAAGGCAAAAACATAAGATCTCACATTCACCTGAAGGCAACACATGATAAAATCTTCTCTATAACCTTCAGAACTTACTGCTAGTTGGTTTAGCCAGCCTTCCCCAACCCCAGTTTCACTTTGTCCTATACCAACTTGGAAATGTGAAAGTTGCAATCCAACTTAACTGGGGTGAACCAAAGTGGAGAACACTGTGGACCTATAGATTCTATGCAAGGTGTATTTTTTCTCATAGCCTGATACTCTCCAGGTGTTGTTCTTAGAATTCCCAACCATCATGCAATCCCAACATATTTTGGCTGCAGAAAGAAAGTGTAATGACAAACAACATCCAGTCTTCCTAAAACATTTTTGCTAGTTATTTTACTTAGCTTAGTCTAATAGCCACATAACTGCCTCACATATTCCAAATGCGATTGTCCATCAAATCACATATGCATTCTGAGTGGCAAGAACCCTCTATGGAGTGTGGGGGTGTGGGTGTGGGTGTGTGTGTAGGACCTGGTAAGATTGAACCACAAACTATTTGCATGCAAGGGATGTGTTATGTATGCATCCCTCTCATCCAGATGAGGTGATTTGAATACAGGGTTGCAAATAAATTAATCTGTCCTCCCAGCTGTCATTGGGGAAATACAACTTTGCATAATAGATTCACAAACAGTATCAAATTTAGATGAATTTTTAAGACTTTTTAGTCTTGTTGCTATTCCACCCAATGCAGGATCTGGTTTTTGACAAAAAAAGAAAAAAGAAAAAAAAGGAAATGCTGTAAAACAGGATTAACTTCTTCTGTCTTCTCATTCATTTCTGGTTTCTCCAACAATATTTGTAGACACATATTGAATATGGCTTTTATATCCTCTCTTCTACATAATCAAATGAGTATAGTAGGACAATAATTTCAAAAGGGCATCCAAAGAGGGAATCAGAAAGAACTGAAGATCACAATGAAAGGAGAAAAACACTTAAATTTAACTTACTAATACCGAATGAAGCAAAATATTTTAACACTGGATATGTTGAAGGATAAGTTTGAACAATGGATGCAGAAGTTAATGTGAAGCCTACCTCTATAATAGATTGCATTTACAATGTTCTGGAAAAAAAAGGAACAGGTTTTACCTGACCACACTGAGGTTGATCTGAAAATGGAATTTATAAATGATAGGCTGTACAAGAACGATGCAGAAAAAGATGCTACACTAGACATATGAAAGAAATCAACGGAGGGCTTAATAATTAAAAGGGATATACAAATAATGAACCAAGAGAGTAACCTGGATAATCTTCCTATACTGGATTTACAAAGAGGCTTGTTAAAGCTTTAAAAGAATTGTGTGAAAAAGGACAAAGAAAAATCTGGGAAAAGTAATCAAGTTCTATTTGAAGGGATTAAAGATCAAGATTGTTAAAAGTAGAAGGCATGGATATGAAGTTGATTTATTTGCTCAAGGTCAAAATAGACATGCTGTTATTTTGGGTAACTCTTAATGGACTTTTGCTGATCAGACTGAAATGAGGTTTTAAGGATTTGTTCAGAGATAAAAGATGAGCGGTGTGGGGGCCTAGTGGTGAAGATGTTCTCTTCCCACTTGGAAGATTGAGAGTTCCATCCTAGTAGCGGCAGATGTTTCTCTCTTAGGGTGCAAAGAAAAAAATCTACTATGAGCTCCACGTGGCATCAGGAAGGGCATCCAGCCAGTAAATGCTCAGTTCCATCCAGTTGCTCCAACTCTACCCCAAATTAAGGAATTGCAGGGTCATAAAAAGGGAGATTTTATAGATAAAAGATAGGATATGAGGAAAAAGATAATATTTCTTGTATTTTAAGAGAAGGTGATTAATTACTAAAACTGTTTCTACTTACGATGAAGGGGAAAAAATTGTTTATTATATTTACTTTCTTGTTCTTTACACTTATTTTTTCCTTGTTTATATATATATATATGTAAAACAGAATCCTAAATGTGGGAATGCTGAAGTTTCCCCCCACCCCACCCCCACCTACCCCCACCCATGAAAGCCGGCCAACATGGACGATAAGATTTGAAGGCCTCCACTGAAATAGCAGGCTTTTAAAGTGCTTAGATTTCATTTGTGGATCATTCTCAAGCCTAAGGAGATGGTTTTGAAAGATTAAAAAAGTATAAGGAGAAAATGAAGTAAAATAAACATTACATAACTTCACAGCAGCATAGATTTTATTAACCCATCCTTAGGACTAGATAGTTATCTGCCTGGGCATTCCTAATTAATGCAGACTCTTAAAATATGTGAAAAATGAAGATGCTCGTCAAATATTATCTTCACAATTAGTTCAGTTTTTCCTTTGGAATCTTATCAATGTGCTTTTATTGAACCCTTGAGTTTCCTTAGCAAGGGACTGCTTTGTGTAGCAATTTTGTCACGTTTCTACATTAATTTAAATCCCTGTTGAAATAGTATGAAATCACCAGCTGACTAAATGTGAGGAAAATTACTTGATAATTAAAAACCCATGGCTGGGATCACCTCCTTGGCACTTTTGGATCGTCCTCAGGGCTTCTATCACCTTGAGGTATCAGAGTTAGGATTAAAGCAAGAAATTTCATTTGGCTCGCCCCCTCAAGGGATCTCAGCAAGTGACAGTATCTGGCTGAGATGTGGGCTTAGAAGCTAAGGCAATCACCTGATTGGTGTTTTCATAGGAAAATTTCCAGTGTGTTTTGTAGCCACACTGGAAAATCACAGGAGAAGATAATGGCAAATCATTTAAATACATTTCAGGACAACCATACTATCAGATTTACTGAAGAGGTTATTTGAATTACCTGGCGCAAAGTTAAACTAAAGGTTTAACTAAAAGTTAAACTAAAGGTTTCCTGCCTGATCAGGGGGTTGGACTATTCTATTCTATTCTATTCTATTCTATTCTATTCTATTCTATTCTATTCTATTCTATTCTATTCTATTCTATTCTATTCTATTCTATTCTATTCTATTCTATTCTGTAAGAAGAATGGCTGAATTTGATTAGTGGAGTAAGATTTAGTGGAGCCCTTGAGCTGATCCTCTTATATTAATCATCAGTGCGAAACTACTATGAGCTGAAAAGTATAAAAAGTAAATATGGCAATTTTTGTGATTTATAATAAATATAAATCATGTGTGTAAGCAAGGATTTCAATTAGAGAGTCACCATTCTTTCCTATAGACCTTTTTTAGTCTAAACTTGAGATATAGGAATCTACCTTCCCATGCCAAAACATATTTGCGTGCACACACACACACACACACAGAGAGAGAGAGAGAGAGAGAGAGAAACACACACACACACACACACACACACAATTATCCCATGTTGCATTCAGTTTGGATTCCACCTTGACACAAGGGAAATTCAGCTTATTTTTTTCAAACATTGGAGTTACAAAGCACTGCTACGGTATTAAAATGTGTCTTTTTTCAATAATGGTTCTGTGATAGTTCTGTCAACAGGTCTGGATCTCCTGGACCTCAGTGAACCTGTTTCCCAAACCCAAAGCAAAGTGAAGAAACGGGAGAATTCCTCAAGAGGGGAGAGCTTGAAAGGGTCGACCCATAGAAAGAAGACTGAAAAACTAGATCTTATCTATGGGGACACTGAACAGAAAATCCAACCACTCAAGGATCCAGAGAAATCATTGGATTTAGGTATGTAGCTGTTCTGGAGGCATCTGCAGCAGGGGTCATGATCAGGAAGATGATAGTAGAGCATTGGATTACTATACATATCCACCATCTTAGGGGGCATGATGGCCCAGTGGTTAAAGATGCTGAGCTTGTTAGCTGGAAAGCTGTCAGCCCAGGTTGGAGGCCCAAGTACTGCGTCAGGGGTGTCAAACTCAATTTCATTGAGGGCCGCATCAGCATCGCGGTTGCCCTCAGGGGGCCGGGTGGGCGTGGCCAGGGTGGGCATGGCCTACTGGGTGGGCGTGGCTAGAGTGCGTATGACCTACTGGGTGGGCATGGCCAGCTCTACATCGTTCGCATCAAGGGTGCCTATGGGGGCCTGGGCAGGAGTGGGACAGATCTGAGGGTCTCTGGCAGAAGGAGGGTCTCTGGGCCAGGGCCAAGGCAGTGGGGGCCGTTCCCTCACTGTTTCCAGGATGGCTTCGTGGGCCACATGAAACCACTTTGCGGGCCGGATCTGGCCCCCGGGCCTTGTGTTTGACATGTCTGTACTGCGTGATGGGGTGAGCTCCCATTATTTGTCCCAGCTCCTGAAACCTAGCAGTTCGAAAGCATGCAAATGCAAGTAAATAAATAGGTACCAGTTCGGTGGAAAGGTAACAGCATTCTGTGTGCCTTGGCATATAGTCACACTGACCATAGAAGTGTCTTCAGACAATGCTAGCTGCCTGAGCTAGGAAACAGAGATGAGCACCACTCCCTAGAGTCAGACATGACTGGACAGGGGAAATCCTGTTTACCTCTTTATCCACCATCTTGTCAATTTGGACCTGCCCGCCAGCGGACACCACTTGACATTCCTATTCTTGAAGGGAAGCTATAATCTATGAAATCTATTTAACTTGCTTTGCTCTTCCCACACCATATATATAGGTAGGAGGGATCAGTTCTAAAAGGTCCCGTTGGACTAGAACTAGACTAGAACTAAGGACATTCAAGACACAGGTTGGGATACTAACTGTAATATTTAGCCTGTTCACCTCTTGGGCTTGAGAAGCCCAGCACAGGAAATAATATCTTGCACCATTTCACAGGTACAAATAACAGCGGTTATTTTAAACAGCAATCCCATGCCAAAGAACTGTACCACAGTACTTGGACCACTAATGTGAAAACTGAGGAAGATGATGTTTAAAATCTTTTAAAGAGGACCGACAGATGATCCCATCTCCTGCATATTAGTTTTGTCAATACTTTTTGACAACCTGATACCCTTCAAATGGGCTAGATCAGAGGTCTCCAACCTTTTGGGCATCAGGGACCGGTTACGTGGAGAGAGGTTTTTCTGTGGACAGGAGGGGGGCGTGGTTTCATGTGCTGCCTGCATCCAGTGAATGGGGCTTTGCTTGTTTCTGTGGCCCGGTACTGGTCCACTTACCGGGGGTTGGGGACCCCTGGGCTAGATTAGAAGTCCTATGTTTCTGTCTAGGACAGGATGATAGGAGTTGTAGTTCAGCATGTGTGGAACGGATCCAGCTGGAAGTAGCAGCATTACAAAAAACAGGGACTTCACAGAAGTGGCCTCTAATGATCTTCAGCTCTTCCAAGGCTGTTCTGTAGCTGGTTTTATGGATCAGGGGGTCAAGTTATTCTTTTTCAGAGCGCATCTTCAACTTGTTACTCTGGGTTCATCTGCTGGTCTTTGAAATTACTTCACTGTGTTCACACAAGCTTAACTAACCTGTTAAATTAAGCCATTCTTTAAACCTGCACGTTATAATTTTGAACTGTAAACCTGTCTGGGTTTGCACTTCACCCAAACCCAAGTAGACTGTACCTAGGTTTAGCTCCAACCAAGTTTAATAGTTGATGCAAATGCAACCACCAAGTTGTTATCCCATAACTGGTTAAGAGTGTTACGTGGATGCATCCATTGTATTCTCTACTGCAGCAGCAGCAGCATATATAAAACTCATGGCGGAGAGGGCTTGGGACAATTTCCTTCTTTCTTTGGTTTCAAGAGAAAGAAATCTATTTCTGAGATGCCCTTTTCCTGCTGTAACTTAGCTAACCTTTCTGAAATAGAAAAGCTAGTCAGGGTCATCCTTGGTTCATGCTTGGATGAAGGAACACCATTCTGGTCCATAGGAATAGGTTGGACCAAAAGGTCAAATAAACCTCTTGAAAGAAAGCAGTACAGGTAATCCACAACTTGCAAGCAAAATTGACTGCAAAATTTCTGTTGTTAAGCAAGACAGTTGTTAAAGGAGCCTTGGTGGAGCAGTGGGCTAATGCCTCCTTAAGTAACACCAGCTGCCTGCAATTAGTGCAGGTTCGCATCCCACCAGGCTCAAGGTTGACTCAGCCTTCCATCCTTCTGAGGTAGGTAAAATGAGGACCCAGATTGTGGGGGGCAATTAAGCTGACTTTGTAATAATGCCGCTTGGGGGGGGTGTGAAAGCCCTAATAAGCAGGCATATACATAGAATGAAGGCTACTGCTAAGCTTGTAAGCCGCCCTGAGTCTTCGGAGAAGGGCGGGATATAAATAGAATTAAAAATAAAAATAAAAAAGTGGATTTTGTCCCATTTTATGACCTTTCTTGCTACAGCTGTTAAGTGAAACAGTGCAGTTAAGTTAGTAACACAATTGTTAAGTGAATCTGGCTTCCCCATTGATTTTGCTTGTCAGAGGGTCCCCAGGACCCTGCTGTCAACTGTCCAGTTGGCATTTCCAGAAAAAAAAACTCCTGGGACATGATTTTACCAAGAGTATAATACTTTACTGAAAATTTACATTGGCACAGAAGAAATGAAACCAGATCTGGTTTTCACACGCAAAAGCTTACTTAATTAAACAATAGCTTCCCTCGCCCCCATCCACCAGGTGTTCATATTGTCCAATAGTAATATGTCTTCTTGTTATGGGAAAAGTCCACCAGTGTTAGTGACCTTGGCATTTTTGCAGGCTCTCAAAGACACCTCAGTTGCCTAGCTAATGTAGGTGAAAGGGCGTATCAGTCTTGACACCTGCAACCATCATAAATATGAGTCAGTTGCCAAGGGTCTGGATTTGGCTACAGGGATGTACCATCGGCCCTAAGTGTGAAAAACGGTCATACATCCCTTTTTTCAGTGTCATTGTAACTTTGAACAGTTACACTAAATGAATGGTTGTAAATTGAGGACTACCAATAGCTAAACATTCCTGTGTTGTTGCTAAGATGGCTACAAGGCATCTAGTTGAGCTGAAGAGAGATTTGGTATTTGCTTTTCTTCCAAGAATTCATTTTCTTTTGCTTTATCCAGTCAATATCCAGGCGCAACTAGAAAAATGGGATGAAATCAAGCATCGTGGAGAAAGAGCTGGCAAAGCTTCTTCAGGTCCTGAGAGAAAATCATCATCTTGTAAAGCTCTACCAAAAGAATTTGTGTGGTAATTTGTACTTTTAACTTTCTCTGAGGACCAATCCTCTTGCTGGGTGAGATGAACTACCCTACCTCACTCTACTCGTGTCATCCTGACAATTAGAACAATTAATCAGTGGAACTTCAGAAGTCGTGAGTGCTCCATCGCTGATTGGGAAACCACTTGTCTGAAATGGTATAGGGGGTTGGGTTAGAAGACCTCCAAGGTCCCTTTCAAACTACAGATTCTGGGCAACCTGTAGTTAATTCCTTAGCCATACACCATTCATAGCCTGCCATCCCACGCCTGCAATTTAGTTGACTATCATGCCTGTAAGGAGATGACTCAGACCAATGGGAAAGCAGAGAACAGTGCAGCCACAAATCATGTGTGCATTGTATAATAATATACTACAGGAAGAGAACCAAGAGAAATGCTTGTTAGTGTTTAAAGCTGAGCATGACTTCAACATAAAATGGTCAGCAAACAAATGACGGTGTCAGTTAGAATTCATGGACTCATTCTTACAGTCCCTTGTATCTCAATCACCTTGAGGATAGTCTGTTGCATTGCGCTCAACACGGGGCTGCCCTTGAAAACTATTCAAAAGCTACAGTTGGTTCAGAATGCCACAGTATGAACAGTGATGTGAGGGCCATGCAATGACCCCGTAACACCTTTGCTGAGTGAACTGCACTAATCACCAATTACTTCTGGGTGCAATTCAAGCTACTAGCTATTACCTTTAAAACTCTACCTGACATAAGGCCTAATTCTCTGAAGGACCATCTGTATCATATGATTTGTGTTCACACTGTACAATGTTGTCACTGGCCCACTTCAGTCCCATCAATTAGACAAACAGGGCCAAGGAGGTAGGAGCTACCCCCAACAACATCTCCCCCATCTCACCCCACCCACTTTTAAAAGAGCCTTACAAATGTGGTCCTTCCCACATTTGTAAGGCTCTTTTAAAGGTTGGAGACTGGACGAAAGTTGTTCAAGACAGCTGGGTCCAAGGCAGGCTTCTTGAGGAGAGGTCTCACCACCGCCTCCTTCAAGACGGTGGGGAAATTACCCTCACTCAAAGAAGCAGATATCACCGCCTGGAACCAGCCTCGTGTCCTCTCCCTGGCTGCATAAACCAGCCAGGAAGGGCACGGATCCAATAAACATGTGGTGGAGCTCAACCTCCCCATAATCCTGTTCACTTCATCAGGGGTCACAGAATCAAACTCCTCCCAGATAACATTGACAAGACCGCCCGTGTCCTGATCGTCAGACTCTGCCCAGCTGGAGTCCAAACCGGTCCGAATCCGAGCGATTTTATCCGACAGATGTTGACCAAACTCCTCGGCACGACCCTGCAAGGGATCCTCCCTCACCTCCTGGTTAAGGAGGGAGCGAGTCACCCTAAACAGGGCGGCCGGGCGATTATCTGCGGACGCGATGAGGGCAGAGAAGTAATTGCACCTCGCTGCCCTCATCGCTGCGAGATAAGACCTAATATAGGTTCTTAACCGCAACCGGTCGGATTCGGATCGGCTGGACCTCCAGCAGCTCTCTAGGCCCCGTTTCCGACGCTTCATCTCCCGGAGCTCCGCGGAGAACCATGGAGCTCGATGGGATCTGCACCGGGTCAGGGGCCGCAGGGGTACAACTCGGTCCAGTGCCTCAGTGGCTGCCCTTTCCCAGGCTTCCACTAAGGCATCTGCCGAGCTGTGAGCGACGGAGGCAGGTGGGGATCCCAGCGCTGCCTGGAACCCGAGAGGGTCCATTAAGCGTCTGGGGCGGTACCATCTAGTTGGTTCCGCATCCCCACGGTGGGGGGTGGCAAGACGGAAGACCAGCCGCAGGAGGTGATGATCGGTCCATGACAGGGGCATAATAAATGGAGAGCCCCCACCAAGATCATCCAACCACCGTCCAGATAAAAAAACCAAGTCAAGGGTGTGGCCTCCCTCATGAGTTGGTTCAGAAATTACCTGCGTCAGGTCCATGGCCGTCATGGAAGCCATGAACTCCCGAGCTAACTCAGATGACCCTCCCAGGGATGGTAGATTGAAGTCACCCAAAACTAAAAGTTTGGGGAACTCAATCACCAAACCAGAGAGGACATCGAGTAGCTCAGGCAGGGCTGCCGCTGTGTGACTAGGCGAAACGTACGCCAGCAGCAAGCCCAACTGTGCCCCCGAACCAAACCTCAAAAAGAGAGACTCACACCCGACTATCTGAGGAACGGTGGTCTCCCGCGGACATAAGGTCTCCCTAATAACAACCGCCACTCCCCCGCCCCTACCTTGAGCCCAAGGCCGGTGTAACACTCGGAAACCTGGTGGGCAAAGGTTAACCAAAGGGACCCCACCCTCTGGACCCAACCAGGTCTCGGTGATACAAGCCAGGTCCGCATGCTCACCCTCCACCAAATCCCGCACAAGGGGAGCCTTATTAACCACGGACCTGGCATTCAGGTACACCAGCCGGAGCTCAGGAGGCTGCACATCCTCGCTCCCGGCACCTCAGGGAAGAACCAGAGGGTCGGAGCGCCTCACCGCTCGCAAACAGCGGAGACGGCCCTCCCGGTAACGATACGGCCCTCTGTCCATACGCCTGCTGCCATACCCCAGTGTCGTGGGAATCGGTAATCCCACGACCCGCTCCAGAGCCCCAGATGTAACCACAACCCGCTCCCCCCGAACGCCGTCAGACCCAGGCCTGGCCTGCAACACGGTTGTATGGCCACCCCCCACAACCAGACAACCACTACCCCCCACCCCCCTCCCCAACCCCCTAAAAAATTTGACTAAAAAGTTAACCAGGGGCCTCTTATTAAATTTATATCGAGAGCCCCTGGTCTTACTCAGATAGATAGATAGATAGATAGATAGATAGATAGATAGATAGATAGATAGATAGATAGATAGATAGATAGATAGATAGATAGACAGACAGACAGACATTCTTAAAAGTTTAAAACAACACATTTTGTAAGTATTATGAACTTACCAAATGAGCAGTTCACTTACCAAGATACAAATCAGAACACTGTTGCTTTTCCACATTCCCACCTCTTAGATTTTGCAGTCCAGCTCCCGGACACTGTCCTCTCCTCTACCCTCACTCAAATCTTCCCGAACTCAGGGCCTTGCTTGTATTTCTGCTCTCCACTTTTCCCCCCTTCAAAGCAGTTTACTGCGAAAGGACTTAGAACCATGATTTGGGAGTGACATAATACACTTAGCACTATCGTGGCCAGCTATGTTGGTGTTGCAGTCTGAGGAAGTACAATTTTGTTCTTTTGTAGGTTGGCAGAAAACAGATCCCAGCCTGAGCTGGCCACTGGTAAAACCACACTGGAATCTATTTCAGCCACAGATTTAGAATTAGCCCCTGCACCAAAGGTAAGAGCTGGCTTTTATTTAGACTAGTCGTGTTTTGAAGCAGTCCAAAACTGTGGTGTATTCCAGATAATAGTCATATTTTGCAAATCAATTATATTAATCCTGGTATCTGCATCATTACTAACACTATTAGTTATTTTAATAGCACTTGACATTTAATGTAGTATTTTTTATGATACACTTAGAAAAACAGCCCAGGATCTACAGGTAGTCCTTGATTTATGACCACAATTGAGCCCAAAGTTTCTGTTGCTAAGTGAGACATGTGTTCAGTGGGTTTTGCCCCATTTTACGATCTTTCTTGCCACATAGTCACTAAACGAATTAGATAACCTTTATTGTCAATTTTTCCCTGTGGGCACAACGGCACACATTAAGAATGAAATTTGGTTGCTTGCTCTCAAGTGTACACATACATAACACACATTTAAAACATACTATATACAACATATGTATGTATGTATGTATGTAACACCCTTACATATAAGTAACATATAAATATTAATCACTGTCCATCTTGAATACATAATGGAAGGAGGAAGCTTTAGAATTTAGAATTGGGTATGTGTAGTTTAATGAAGAGAAGGGTGAGGGGTGACATGATAGCAGTGTTCCAATATCTCAGGGGCTGCCCCAAAGAAGAGGGAGTCAAGCTATTCTCCAAAGCACCTGAAGGCAGGACAAGAAGCAACAGATGGAAACTAATCATGGAGAGAAGCAACCTAGAACTAAGGAGAAACTTCCTGACAGTTAGAACAATTAACCAGTGGAACAACCTGCCTCCAGAAGTTGTGAATGCTCCAACACTGGAAGTTTTTAAGAAGAGACTGGCCAGCCATTTGTCTGAAATGGTATAGGGTTTCCTGCCTGAGCAGGGGGTTGGACTAGATGACCTCCAAGGTCCCTTCCAACTTTACTATTATGATTATGATTATGAGTTCACAAGATTAATACTGTATGGAACAAACAAATGTCTGTTAAGTCAAGGACTACCTGTACTATAGATTTAAACTCCTTGGATCTGCACTTCCACAGCTACAAATCTACCTTGGTCATCCATCAACAAAAGAGGTGGTTTCAATTGTGGTTTAATGTATACAATTCCTTTGTAGAATTTGCCGATATGCCTTCTTGTCTACTGTGTTAAGATTACAACCCATCTTAGGTGGGTTTCAGGAGCAAGGATGTTATTCTAGCCATGTCATTCATTTGCTGACGTATCTCCCAAGCACAGCTACTTGAAAGTGCACAGAAATCATTGGGGTAGCATTTGTTAAATGTTAAATCTTACCCTGAAGGAGGATTGATCCATTCTTCAGAACAGCAGTGAACAGGAAATATTTTGATGCTAATTCAGTCAGTCAATCAATCAAACACTGGGGTCAGTTGTTCCCATCTGGAAAAGTTCATATAAATTAATGCATAGTCAAGTATGTTGCATAAAAATCGGAGACACTTGAAGAAAGTGTGCCTAAAAAAAATGTTAGGTTTGAATATGTCAGATTTAACCTCTGGACTCTTTCTGGATTGATTTTGATTTCACCAGTTGACTGATTGGCACCTTTTAAGGATGTGCATACTTAACATGACAAGAATTAAATCAACATTTAAAAAAAACAGTGATAGTTGCAGAGCAATTATGAATTTGGGACATACTGTATTCAGAATAGTATCTCAGTAATGCAGCAGTGAAATGAACAGGAATCACCCTACCATAAATACTGCTACAAGGACTTGAGTTTTCTTAAGACCAATTCAAATGAGATACTAGGGATATATTTTAGCTATTATGATATACCAGCACTCCTGTCCTTCCACACGTGCACAAAGTTCCCAGTATTAAGGGAATATGTTGAAAGTGCATGAATGTCTATGGAGAGTCTCAGTCATCCAGGTCATGGTTGTCCCAAAGGTGTCCCAAAAGCAACTGAAGATTGAAGATGTCACATTTTGCTTCTCATCCAAGAAGCTTCTTCAGAACTGATGAGAAGCAAAACTTCTTCAAGGAAAAACAAAGAAAGTCCAGTTGCATTTTGGGACAATGTGCATGAACACACTAATAGAGGCCATTTCTAATCACTGTATGTTTTGCAGTAGTTCAGAAACCATCTACATTCCAGATAGTCTTGTCTTGCGATAAATGTTTATGAATATTAAATAGTTTAATGAGCCATTAAGGTAACATCTTACATACCTGCTTATGCTCCTGTGCACCCATTACACCATATCACATCTGCTGTCATCCTAATCAACTGAGAATTGTGAAGGAGCATGCTCTAACCCAGAGGTCCCCAACCCCTGGGATAATTAATCGGTACTGGGCTGCAGCATACTAGAAACTGGGGTCTGCAAACAGGCAAAGCCACATCCGTGGGATGCAGGCAACATGCAAAACCACACCCCTTCCGGTCCACAGGAAAACCTCTCTCCACGGAAACGGTCCCTGGTGCCCAAAAAGTTGGGGACCACTGCTCTAACCCACTGTTTCTCAACCTTGACAACTTTAAGATGTGTGGACTTCAACTCCCAGAATTCCCCAGCCAGCAAGGCTGGCTGGCAGGCTGGCTGGCTGGGGAATCCTGGGAGTCGAAGTCCCCACTTCTTAAAGTTACCAAGGTTGAGAAACACTGCTGTAACTTGTTCGTCATTCAGTAGTGCTCAGACTAAGATCAGCAGATCCTTTTCCTTCTCCCAAAAGGGGGGGGGGAAACAGCTAGCTCAGTGTTTTATGCATCTGGCAACTCTTTACAACTGAGTAACTGCAATAATTATAATGATCCAAAGTAAAATCATGTAAGCACATGTAGTTGCCCCCTTTTGTTGGAAAGACATCTGGTTAATGAGTTTGACCTCGGACAAGCGCGAGATCGTGAGCTTAGCAAAGCCAACGTTTTTTAGGTCATTCCATGGCTTATCCCTGCATTGAAAGTTGAAATTTCTTTTCACCGTGTTCATGAGTTTAGAAAGGGGTTTTATTTTAATGAAAAAAAGGGATTATAAACTTGCATTGCACTTGTTCCCGTGGGATGAATCCAAAGAAAGAGGCTGAACAAAGGAAAAAGCCAGGAATAGCAGGTATCCACAAATCACTACTGCCTGGTCAAAGTGGAAAATGAAAACAACAGGGGGGCTTAGAAGCTGAGCTTGATGAGAAAATGTTTGATACAGCTTCACTGCTGTTGATAAAGAACTGGGCTGTGATCAAGCAATGGCTTCACTTCAAGCAAAGTGAAGACTGGTGGAGATTAACAATGAGACAAAGCTTGGCCTTTGGCCACCAATATTGTTGGTAGGCAGCCACGATTCCAGTTTCCATCTAGCAAAATACTTTCAACTCTATTCAAAAATAATACACACTTTTCCCAAGCACCGGTTAGAAGAATTTGGAACCACTCATTCACAGGCATAGAAAGAAGAATTCCCCTCAGTAGGTTTAAAATGGAAACCATTTCTTAGTCATTTGGTCTGTGACCATATTAATGTCTTTCCTTCCTTCCTTCCTTCCTTCCTTCCTTCCTTCCTTCCTTCCTCCCTCCCTCCCTCCCTCCCTCCCTCCCTCCCTCCCTTCTCAATACAAGGTGTATATTAGTTATAATACCTCCAAAGTCAGAGAACAAAAAGAAGGCAGGAAAAGCAGAGCTAAAATCAGCATCTGAAACCTTTGTATTCTAGAAAGGGCAAAGCACTGACTTGTCTGTGATATTGGCTAGAAAGATGTATAAATTCAATAATAAATAAATAAAAATAATTATTGGATACACTGGGGATCAAAGGAAGTGTACTAAGGAACCTGATTTCTAAGCCAAGTTTCTACGATCAAATACCTTCCAAAAAGAGGCTTGTTTATGGTTATCTTCCTTGACTGTTTTTCCTAAAAACCTATACTCGGCTCTAGGAATAACGACCTTTCTTTTTCAATTTAATTAGCTCCTTTGAGCATGACACAAACAATGGACAATGTTGTGAAGTTTTCTAAATCAGGAATTCACCGTCGAAAGTCTGAGAGCTGCATCTAACTCCAAAACCTGCAGTGAATTGTAATAATTGAGACTAGACTAAGAAGATGTCCTGAACAATAACAGCTTCACAGTACTAGTCCAAATATACATTTGTGCAAATTCAAGAGGTAGCAGCATATCTTTAAAATATCTTTAAAGTAAGGTCCTACATTTAGGCAAGAAAAACCAAATGCACAGATACAGTATAGGAGGTACCTTGCTCAATAGTAGCAACTGTGAGAGGGATCTTGGAATCCTAGTGGACAATCACTTACCGTATGTTTCTGTGTATAAGATGCTATTTTTTTCCTGCAAACACCCTGTTTAAAAATCAGGTGCATCTTATACAAGTGCAGCGTTTTATACACGAAAAAATAATGGTAACCTCTGCAGCCCAAGGCATGCCTGTGTGGGTTCTTTACATGCCACTGCCATACCGCCTGGTGCAGGAGGATATCACTGGCCCGAGATGCTGCCTGGTGCTGGAGGATCGCGCTACCCCAAGGATGCCACTGGTCCCACTGAAGCCGCCTTCTATGACCTGTTTTTCACCAGTGCAACTCAGGCTGAAGCTGCAAGAGGCCCCGGGAAGCCGCCTCAGTACAGTGATTGATGGCTGAGGGGGTGGGCAGGACTAAGCCCGCAGAGCACCATCTGATTGGAGGACGTTGCCTCCCTTGTGTGATGGTATCGAAAAGTACCAGTAAAGCGAACATCTTGCTCTGCTAAATTTAAACTGAGCCTATTCAGTTATGCAAAAGAGCATGGAAACAGAGCTGCAGAGAAACAGTTTGGACCACCTCCCACTGAGTGTATGATCAGACAGTGGAGAAAACAGGAATAACAACTCCTTAAGATGCCAAAACAGAAGGAAGCCTTGAGAGGAAAACCAACAAAATGGCTAGACTTGGAACAGAGGCTTAAGACTTGGATTATGGAGCAGCGCCAAAGTGGCTTATGTGTGTCAACCAAGCTTATTCAATGTCAGGCAAGAATGTTTGCAAGCGAAATGAAGATTGTTGGATTTACAGGAAAGGGAAAATGGTGCTTTAATTTCATGAAGAGAGAAGGGTTGGCCATGAGAGCACGATCAAAGTTAGCACAGAAAATGCCACCAGTTTCTGAGGAAAAAATCTAACATTTTCACTCCTACGTCATACAACTTTGGAAAAAGAATATCATTATGAAGAAAGTCAGATTGGAAACATGGATGAGGTGCCTCTCAATTTGGATATGTCTTCCAACAGAACTGTGGATATGAAAGGAATCAAGACAGTGGCAATCAAAACAAGTGGCCATGAAAAGACACACTATACTGCTGTCCTTTCATGCTGTGCAGATGGTACTAAACTGCCTCCTATGCTTATCTTTAAGAGGAAAACTTATCCTAAAGAAACCATACCACCTGGCATCATTGTTCAAGCACATGAGAAGGGATGGATGAATGAAGACATTATGGCCATTTGGTTTGCAAAGGTTTGGTCCAGAAGACCTGGGGGACTCTTAAAGAAGCCAGCTCT
The DNA here is from genome assembly GCF_947247035.1 of Vipera ursinii. Lineage (NCBI taxonomy): Eukaryota > Metazoa > Chordata > Lepidosauria > Squamata > Viperidae > Vipera > Vipera ursinii. Next base: position 10,907,822 of record NC_139518.1, read on the forward strand.
ACATATCTATGATCATTTCCTTGATCAAGAGCCACCACCAAGAGCTTTGGTGGAGCAGTGGGCTAATGCCTCCTTAAGTAACACCAGCTGCCTGCAATTAGTGCAGGTTCGCATCCCACCAGGCTCAAGGTTGACTCAGCCTTCCATCCTTCCCAGGTAGGTAAAATGAGGACCCAGATTGTTGGGGGCAATTAAGCTGACTTTGTAATAATGCCGCTTGGGGTGTGTGTGAAAGCCCTAATTAAGCAGGCATATACATAGAATGAAGGCTACTGCTAAGTTTGTAAGCCGCCCCGAGTCTTTGGAGAAGGACGGGATATAAATGGAATTAAAATAAATAAATAAATAAAAATTTCCGAGCACATTTAACAGAAAAGATAAAAAGGATTGCATCAGATTTGTGAACACAGCTAGCAGTTATTCTTGGTGGACTTACAGGTCAGCTACAGCCACTGGATGTTTCAATTAACAAGCCATTTAAAGCCCTGATGAGAGAAGAACAGAGTAGATGGATTGAAAAAGCAGGTGATAACTTGACACCGAAAGGAAGAGTGAAAAAAACCAACCATTACTAAGGTTTGCAATTGGGTTCTAAACTCATGGTATGGTGTCAAGAAAGAGGGTATTGTGAAGTCCTTCAAGAAATGTGGAATCAGCAATGCAACGGACAGAACTAAGGATGATCTCATCTGTAGAGGCAATGACTCAGTAGAAAGTGATGCAACAGAAGTTGAAGAAAGTGATAGGTTTGAAAGTGAGGAAGAACAAAGCAGTGTTGCAATAGAGGCTGAGTAAAGAGCATACCACCCCTGCTGAGCATTGTACCAGTGCTGTGGATGGCCCTGTGCATGGCCACTAATGATGTGGCCTGTTGTGTTAGTGAATGCTGTGCGCGGCCACTTGTTTTACTGCTGCTAAAGATGTGGTCTGTTTTCATTGTTTTGATCACCAATAAAATAGAAAATATGCGCAAAACTAAAGATGTGGTTTGTTTAATATTTAAAATGTTGATTTCTGAATTTTTCTTTAGAAAATTGGGGGGAGGGGTGTCTTATACAAGGGTGCGCCTTATAGATGGAAAAATACGGTAAATATGAGCCAGCAGTGTGCTGCAGCTGCCAAAAAAGCCAACACAGTGCTAGGCTGCATTAATAGAGGGATAGAATCAAGATCACGTGAAGTGTTAATAGCACTTTGCAATGCCTTGGGTAAGGCCACACTTGGAATACTGCATGCAGTTTTGGTCACCACGATGTAAAAAAGATGTTGAGACTCTGAGTACAGAGAAGAGCAACAAAGATGACTGGGGGACTGGAGGCTAAAACATATAAGGAACGGTTGCTTGAATTGAGTATGTCTAGTTTAATGAAAGATCAACCCTGACTGCTCTTTAGAAGGCCAGATCCTGAAGTTGAAACTCAAATACTTTGGCCACCTAATGAGAAGGAAGGACTCACTGGAGAAGAGCCTAATGCTGGGAAAGATTGAGGGCAATAGAAGAAGGGGACGACAGAGAATGAAGTGGCTGGATGGTGTCACTGAAGCAGTAGGCGTGAGCTTAAATGGACTCCAGAAGATGGTAGAGGACAGGAAGGCCTGGAGGAACGTTGTCCATGGGGTCGTGATGGGTCGGACATGACTTCGCAAATAACAGCAGCAGCAACAACAACAAGTTTAATGAAGAGAAGGATGAGGGGTGATATGATAGCAGTGTTCCAGTATCTCAGGGGCTGCCACAAAGAAGAGAGAGTCAAGCTATTCTCCAAAGCACCTGAAGGCAGGACAAGAAGCAATGGATGGAAACTAATCAAAGAGAGAAGCAACCTAGAGCTAAGGAGAATCTTCCTGACCATTAGAACAACTAATCAGTGGAACAACCTGCCTCCAGAAGTGGTGAAAACTCCAACACTGAAGGTTGTTAAGAAGAAACTGGACAGCCATTTGTCTGAAATGGTATAGGGTTTCCTGCCTGAGCCGGGGGTTGGACTAGATGGCCTCCAAGGTCCCTTCCAACTTTGTTGTTGTTGTTGTTAAGTTTGGCTTACCTTGAAAGCTGAGTAGGGTCACCTTGGATAGTATTTCAGTAGGAAACCATTTGGGAACTATTAGACTAATCCATAAGAAAAAAACAAAAAACACAAGAAAGGAATAACAAACTGTTGTTAGGAGTCCATTGAAGTTTGGCAGCTATAATAAATTTGAATAAAGAAATGCTTTTGTACATCCTAGTGCTGCTAAGAAAAATCTATGGACGCAACCACCAGGAGATAAGCTCAGTTTGAAAATATCTTTATTCCTGATGCAAACCTAAACTTAGCCCTAAGCATTGACTGATTCTGAGTTTTCCAATGATTATCATGCCTTGCCTTATTTTCTGAGTGTGATTTCCTTCCAGGGCCGGTCAACCAAAGAGCAATGCTGGGGAGGACCACACCTCACCCGAAATCACTCCTTGGAAGAAGAATTTGAACGCGCTAAAGCTGCTGTTGAGGTATTCCTTGGCATTTCAAGAATTAGTTCAATTAGAACAAGAAATCATCTACTGCAATAAGCCATTTGCATTCAGCTCAATTGTGGACATTGATTAAATACACAATGTGATAATGATAAACTACAGTAGTGATTATGTCTCCATTATAAGACAAATACCTTTGTTGGAATTGGAATATCTGGTTGAACAAAAAAGTAGCCGATCACATTTCAGGCCTGACTGTGAACCAAACTATATGTAGAGACACGAGACTGGAAAAGTACTATTAACCTGGGTATCTAAAACAGATTCATAAATTCTTGTAATATATCTATTTTTAAAAACATATTTCTCTCCTAATTGGAAAATAATGCAATTCATTTCCTTCGATATATATTTCATTTCATTTTCATTCATTTATTAAATTTGTATACCGCCCTTCTCCCGAAGGACTCAGGGCGATGAACAGGGCATATATAAATAGAAAATACAAAAATTAAAAGAGAATTAAATAATTGCCCAGATAAAACAGTAACAATATAAAAACCCATTAAAAACCCTAACATCCCCCATCAGGCCAGGCCAGCTTGTTCAAATAAATGGGTCTTCAGACCGCGCCGGAACGAGCGAAGGTCCAGTTCATACTGTTATGCAAAATTAGACAATTTTATGCACAATTTATTAGTTTAACTCAGGGGTCCCCAACCCTCAGTCAACAGACCGGTACTGGTCCACAGCCTGTTGGGAACTGGGCCATGCAAGTGGCATGCGAATGTGCAAAGTTTCATTTGGACATGCGCAGGATCTAGGTTGCACATGCAAAATCACTCCCCCCACTTCCCATGGCCACCGCTTCTGCCACCACTGGTCAATGGAGCCAGAAAAGTTGGGGGCCACTGGTTTGAATGATTGAATGAATGTGTGATGAATTAGATGATTTATACTAATCTAATATTATGTGTCTTTTTTTCTTTGTTTCATATTTTACTATTTTTAATTTTCTTTTTCTTTCTTCTAGTCACTAGTGCTACAACTTCATAACTGTTGGATATTATCATTTTTCATTTGTTTTTATATATTGTTTTCTCTTTTTTTCTCTTTGGCAATTGAAATACTGTAATATCGTAGGAGAAGGAGTGGCAGAACGAGGGGGCAGAGATAAAAGAGGAATCAGCCTAGAATCCCTACATCGCCACAAGTGAAATAAACCCAACCTCCCTTGAATTCCGTTGGCCCTTCTCTAAATCCAAGCAGGTGCTAATTGTTAGTTGAGAAGATTCCTGTGCATAAGTATGATTAGGAAGAAATCAGTTTAATTGGACCCTCATATGTGGACCTGATCTTTTGCACCTGATAAATATTCTTTTTTTTAAAAAAAAAATAAGAAACGGGGGGAATCATAAAAGTGCAAGGCAATGTAAGCAAAACTTTGGTTAACATTGAAACACAGCAATTAAATGCCCCTTAGAAGGGTTGATAGTTGCAGAAATATGAGCCATATAAGAATGTAAGTAAATACATAAAGTAAATGATTGATTTTTTTTTAAAAAAAATTTTTTTACTAAGGCTTATGTGCTGGTTCAACCAGAGGATGACTCTAAGCAGCTTACACTCTTCATTACAGTATTACGGTTCAAATGCAATTAAATCAAATCCCAAACCACAAAGAGCACATCAATAAAATCATAATACGATCCCCGCATGCTACTGCTTCAAAAGCATCTCGATCTTCCCCACTGTCCAAAAGAGCCAGATGTTGGCTGCTAGCAAGACAGCCAGAGATATTTTTTTTTCCTTTAGCAAGATAGCCTGCGGAAGAAAAAAATCTACTAAACTTTGTCTCTGCCCTGCTAGTATTCTATGTGCATCGAATATTTCATACATCAACAAGTTGTGAAGGATGCTAAAATATATGGCTGTGGTCCAAATCTGACTCGTGTAAAGCAACCAAATCACCCTGAGGATATCATATAACTTTATTAACGTAAATACAGGATGGCCTGGGTACCAAACAAAGCCCAGCGTCCCTGTCCCAAAGCAAAACCAGAGTTTAAACTGCATTGCAAAGACAAGACACCCCAAAAGGCAGACACAATGGAAATTACAGCATGGTGTGATTATTAATAATCCATTAGCTAAACAAATCTATGTGACCTTATTATTATTTTATTCCTTCCTACTAGATCAGCATGCTAGCCATGCTCCTTCTTCCTTTCACCTCTCTTCGTATTATAGAAATGTATCCAAAACCTGACAATCTGAGCCTGTTCGTTTGTGGCTCAAATAAGAATTCTGTATTGATTTGTTTTGTGATCAATTTGTTTGTTTCCTTGGCTGTAAATAGTATTCTCGGGAGGTTGGTTTTTTTCCAATAGCGAAGTTCAAAAGCATCAATACACGTTCTAGCTGGCGTCTTCAAAATCCAATTTTCACTTCCGTAGAGTGTCAAGGGGAAAAAACCTTTGCCGGCCCATTCTGATCTTACTCTTTCTATTCGATATGAAACAAGGCAAGAAATTTCTGGAGTCCTTTGTAAACTGAGAGGAAGGGACTGAACTTAATCTCAGGGTGTGTTTGTTGATAAAATTAGAAAATAATGACTTGGGTGGCAGTTTGCCAAGAAGAAAACCGGGAGGACAATGTCCCATCTCTGTTACCCTCATATCAGCTAGAAGGGATTGCCTTTTAAGAAAACATCTCCATTAAATGCGTGGCATTTAAAATAAAATAGTTCAAACCTGTGCGGGTTTGCAAACAGTAAACTGAATTAAAGCAATGTAAATATGTGAGGCTGGAGCGGTGTTAAATATCTCCCCAAACACCTGGTTTTCCTCTTCTCTCATAATTGCAATATGTGCCCCTTGTGCTTCCATTTGAAGTCTAGCAGATACTGAATTGAGCTGGGTGCCATGCCCTTAATAAATAAGTAGAGTTTGGATTTCCAGAACTTGTGATGGTCTCACAATTAACCAGGTCAACACATAACCCTCCACACCGCTCTCCTACAACATCATCCGCATAGATCATTGGGAGAAGGGGTGAGAAACTCAGCATTTTCCTTCCTTCCTTCCTTCCTTCCTTCCTTCCTTCCTTCCTTCCTTCCTTCCTTCCTTCCTTCCTTTCTTCTGTCCATAAAGATCAATATCACAATTTAAGGAAATACAGGTGGTCTCAACTTACAACCAGACACTTAGCAACTGTTTGAAGTTATGACAGGAGTAGGAGATCAGAATCAGAATCAGAACAGAGCTGGAAGGGACCTTGGAGGTCTTCTAGTCCAGCCCCCTGCTCAAGCAGGAGATCCTATACCATTTCAGACAAGTGACTGTCCAGTCTCTTCTTAAAAACCACCAGTGACAAAGCACCGCATCTGAAGGCATGATCAGGTTGAGCCTGAGGGAGGGGTCAAATGCATTACAAGTCCATCTCACCTTGAGTGCCTCTCGTATCTTCCGCTCATTCCCCTTGACTGTTAGTTGGTCAGATTCTTGTAGACAGCTTAAGCTTGCAATAAATATTTATACTCCTTTGAAACTGCCAAAATCTCCTGATTTCCCAGGTGCTTGACAAGATCCCCCCAAACAAAAACTTATGCCCTGGATTTGAAGTTCTGATGCCCCACCCATACCACCCTTCTCCCAAAGGACTCAGGGCAGTGTACAGGGCATTAAGTATTAAAAGACAAAGTACAAAAGTTAAAAAACTATTAAATATTATGCCCAATATATACAATAATTAAAAACCATGTTAAAACCCCAACCCCCAAACCCATCAAACCAGGCCGGATTGCTCAAATAAGTAAGTATAACCATAACTCTGGCTGAGGAATTCCGGGAGTTGAAGTCCTCATCTGAAATTTGCCAAGATTGAGAAACGGTGATTTAGCAGACTGCAATGCATTTAATGAATCTTAGAGAAAGGGATCTTCACGAGGATAATATCCCGATAAATTATCATCTGAGAGCAGACATGGAGGCCTCCGGGCCAAAATGAATCTCTTGTTTGCCTTTTGCAAGTCCAGATCTTAGAGCATCCTTGAGTCTGTTGGGCCAAATTACCTTATCCTTCTCTCCCATTTTTGAGTTTCAGGATTTGAAGCATCCCATGATCATAAGACGGTGTTTGAGACGTTTTTGACAGAAACCGGTGTTTACTTCCATTTTCTGGCAAAAAAATCTATAGCAAACTATGGATTCACTTAGCAACTGCAGTGTTAATGATTGCTGCATTCACTTTACAACCACAGGGTTCGCTTTATGACCACAGCATTTACTTAATAACTGCTGCAAAAAAGGTCGTAAAATTGGGCTCAGTCACGTGATTACTCACTTAATGACTGTCACAACTTATGGATGTAATTGTGGGCTCAGTTATGGTTGTAAGTCAAGGACTACTTGTAATATTTGAATACTTTCAAGCCTTTATTTTATTTCCCTTTTCCTTTCTATAAATACAACTTTTAAGGAAGAAAGGTTGATGCAAACACAATCCCACAGGCAGAGGGGAATTAAAAACAGCTGTCATCTTGACTTTTTTGACCCCATTTGAGGCCACCCTGGCATATAAATGTAGATTGAAAACCTTATCCACAGTTCATACATTACTAAGGACAATTAGAAACTGCCTGTTTTTCAGGACTGTGGTATGGACTATTTAAACTGCTTTTTCTGCCTAGATAATGGTCTTAGGGGCATTATAAATAAAATAATAAGGTGCTATTGAGATAAATCACATAAAAGGTTCTGGCAGCACTATAGAAATGCTAAATGCTTGCAATATTCCATAAAAACCTCCCCCCCCCCACTTCTGAGAACAGAATGCATAATATTGTGCATTTTAGGATTTTCTTAGCTATGTGAGATAAGCGTTTTTTCCCCTGTGCCAGGCTTAGATTTCAGATATCTATAAAGTGCTAGTGATTATGCTATTCAATTACAAAGCATAGAATCACAAATAAAGAGGCTGTTTTTAATAGCATCCTTCCCTACAATACTTTACTTAAAGAGATAAGTAAAACAATTTTATACCATAGTATTCAGGGTAGGGGTGGAAAGGACCATTAGTTAGAAATGTGATTTAGAGAAAGCTTATTTGAATTTTGGAGTGGTTTTAAAAATGGGAGGGGAGGGGAAAGGAAAGGAAAGGAAAGGAAAGGAAAGGAAAGGAAAGGAAAGGAAAGGAAAGGAAAGGAAAGGAAAGGAAAGGAAAGGAAAGGAAAGGAAAGGAAAGGAAAGGAAAGGAAAGGAAAGGAAAGGAAAGGAAAGGAAAGGAAAGGAAAAGCTGTGAGTATAAATGACAGCATTTGTTAGAGTATTTCCATAATAACTGAAGAAAAAAGGAACATTGTTGGTGAGGAAAAATAGAAAGATACCCTTAATAATGGCAAATGGCAAGGAATAAATGTATGTGTTCGTTCATTTATATACCCAGTTACAGTTATTTATTTATATTTATATTATTTATATTTATTTATCGCATTTACACACTGTCCCTCTCCTTCCCAGAATGACTCTGGGCAGGGTACAAATAAGACAGTAAAAACATAAAAGCTATATATAAATATTACAACAGGAGGCAATTAAAACAGATTAGAATAATTTACATCTGATCCTCCTCGAAAAATGTTCCATTCTACAATCACTCCAGCCACCCTTAACCCGCTACTTCAGAATTCTTCAGTCCACCAACGGTTCGCCCATTTCCCTTTTGAGGAATGGAAGAGATGAAATTAACTCTAAACATACATCCGAATTTTAAAAAGGAAAGCCCTCTGCCGTTCCCTCTCACCCATGGGTGTGACATGGCCCCACACAATTTGCCATCCAATATCTTGCCAAATTATTACATGCAGCCCACAATCATCGCTCCTGAATTAACAACTATATGTATACATACTGTATATGGTGTACATGTTTGGGTGTACTGAGTCACTTATACCAGTTATAAATCACTTTTTAGTGCTGTTGTAATGGTCATTAAATTATTGTAAGTGAGGACTACTTGTATCTCAAACTTGCAAACTGGGATGAGTGTGTACAGTGACCATCTAAGTTAATCTTCCCCAGCCTGGCACCTTTACAGGTGTATTGGGATTAGAACTTCAACATTCCCAACTTCCATTCAGGCTGACTGAATCCCTGGAATTTCCTGGGCTGTGTCCATACAACAGGTTTGTTGTTATTAACTGCGAAATCGTGTCTGACCCATCGCGACCCTATGGACGACGTTCCTCCAGGCCTTCCTGTCCTCTACCATCTTCTGGAGTCCATTTAGGCTCATGCCTACCGCTTCAGTGACTCCATCCAGCCACCTCATTCTCCGTCATCCCCTTTTTCTCTTGCCCTCAACCTTTCCCAGCATTAGGCTCTTCTCCAGTGAGTCCTTCCTTCTCATTAGGTGGCCAAAGTATTTGAATTTCAACTTTAGGATCTGGCCTTCTAAAGAGCAGTCAGGGTTGATCTCCTCTAGGACTGACTGGTTTGATCGCCTTGCAGTCCAAGAGACTCGCAGGAGTCTTCTCCATCACAAGTTTACCTGAGCCAAATAAAGATCTCAAAGTGTGTAGTTTGCATTTGTGTGTAGATTCTTTAATTTAAGTTGTGCTTATTTGTGGCTTTGTTACTATGAACATGTGGGTCAGTTATATTGTGCCAAGCTGGAAATAACTCAGTTATGAATACAACCTAAAATTTACATCTTCTCCACTGGAAAATTTCATCTTAAGGATTCTAGACCTTTAGTAGATGCCAAAATATTGTCACGTGTATCACACTGGCATCACACAAATGATGCCACTTACACCTTTGCTCATCCCCTCCAAAGAATGACTGCATTTAAAGATGCTTGAAGTTCTGGATTTTCAATTTTGAAAGTAAAAAATAACTTGGAGATGCCCTTAATCTAAAAGAATTGTTTCTTCCATTCTATTTCTTCCATGTTTTATCATTGTTTGGTTCTCTTCTCCTTAGTCAGACACAGAGTTTTGGGACAAGATGCAGGCAGAGTGGGAAGAAATGGCTCGGAGAAAGTGGATTTCAGAAAGCCAAGAAACAAGAGGACAAGTGGCTGTCTCCATTAATGAGAAGGTAACCTGGGATTGTAAAAGAACAGAGAAGAACATCTTTATGGTAGTCCCAGATCGGTAAAAGGCAAATTTACACATCGTCACACAGGTTCTGGTTATCTGAAGGACCATCTAGCCCCAGTAGTTTCAATGATCTGATGCAGTTGGCTCGCTTTGAATTAAAAACGGTCACCTCTTGAGACCCAGAAAATGGGCCTTCTCTTCAAGGCACTTACTCTGTGCCCCTATGAGATTACCTCCTATCATGGATCAATTTCAATGAACCTCTTTCTAAGGAACATGGTAGCTTGTGTAGCTAGGATGCTGGAATGGAAGTTAGCTAGCCCATGTTCAAGACCCACCAAGTGCTGCCATGGAGCGGGGTTGAGCTCCTGTCCTTTGTTCCAGCTCCTGCTGGGTACATGAAACTGAGCCCCCAGCTCAGTTATGTCATCGGCTAATCCTTTCAACCCGGAAGCACCTCAGTGCAAAAAATTGTAAGTTGAGGAAGCAGAAAAAGAAAGGAGGAGATGCATTGTGTGCAATTCCAGTTACAGTTACCTTGTTTGTACTGTAGCTTATTCGATACATAAAACATTTTCAGAAGGAAAAAAAAATCATCTTGTTGGTCATACAGATTCTCCAGTCCCATTGCTGAAAATAAGCCACTGCATATACAGTAATAATGTGTAGGCTGTTCAGACACTTTACCAAAACACCTTCATGAATAAATTAAAGGCAATAAATGATTTAATTTTAATGTAGTCAGATTTTATTCCCAGGCTCCCTGAGACTTTCTTGTGAATAGATCTCCATAAGAGTGTGTGGATAGTTTTCTATGTAAGATTTCGTATCAAACTGACAATACTTTAATTTTCTTTTTTTTTAGGGTTATTACTTTCACACTGAAAATCCCTTCAAAGATTGGCCTGGTGCTTTTGAAGAGGGACTAAAAAAATTGAGAGAAGGAGACTTGCCTCTCAGCATCCTATACTTGGAGGCAGCTATTCTCCAAGACCCACATGATGCTGAGGTAGCTACCCTGATGAATATATGAAACTAGTCAAAATTCCCTTCAGAGCCTTTGTCAGTTGTGAAGAAACAGCTTTGGATTTCTTGGTGCTCTCTGGACTTGGTTGTTTGCTTGCAAACCTTTAATTGCCCAACAAGGTAACATCGTCAGTGTGAGTGAGTGTAGGGTTTGTTCTCTGTTTATACACATTAGCTTGCCCCTCAGTTTTGGTGGAAGTATGGTTTTCCTCCTTATTAATGCCTTGATTAGAGTATTATTTGATTCCTTGCTCATTGTTTGAAACAGCTTTTCTTGTCATCCTCTATCCTACCTATAGACATGTTGTCAACTTCATCAATGGGAACAACCTTGAAAGAGAGATATTTATATCAGAATATTCAACCGTTCCTCCCTTTTCGGCTTTCTTCACTTTGTAGAAAAAGCCCAAATATATTTCATAGCCTCGGTGCTTTCTCACTTATATATAATTTGAATGCAATAACACTATTTTATATTCCCTTGAGCACCAAATCCTTGAGTCCAGTTGGGACTGATGTCTTCCTGATTTGGTTCTGTAGCCAACAGTCAGGATTTAGAATGGGGAGGATGATTTATTTATTTTTATTTTTTATTTTAATTCCATTTATATCCCGCCCTTCTTCGAAGACTCAGGGTGGCTTACAAGCTTAGCAGTAGCCTTCATTCTATGTATATGCCTGCTTATTAGGGCTTTCACCCACCCACCCCAAGCAGCATTATTACAAAGTCAGCTTAATTGCCCCCAACAATCTGGGTCCTCATTTTACCTACCTCGGAAGGCTGAGTCAACCTTGAGCCTGGTGGGACTCGAACCTGCACTAATTGCAGGCAGCTGGTGTTACTTAAGGAGGCATTAGCCCACTGCTCCACCAAGGCTCTTGAATTTTGATGTGGTGGAATGTAGTCTGGATTCCCAGGAAGGAGGGGCTGCATGTGAGAGGAAGAAGAGACAGAGAAGTTTAGATGGTTTGTGTGGGAGAAAGAGAGTGAAGGAGGCTCCTCCCTCAGAGTTCCCAGTTTATATGTTTCATGGTGCACGTAGTCTGCTTTAGTTGAGCAAGATTTCTGTCTGTGGGTCAGGAACAATAAATGAAACTGCTTAGAAACCCAATGTGTCTTTCTTGATTTTTGAGTCTGACATCAATCTTGCCAAACTAAAGCCGACATTTTTAAAAAGGCTTGCTTTTTAAAATAAAGACCCACATGGCATTCATAACAAGAGAATATCCCAGAGTTTATTATGCTGGTTTATTAGGCATGGAATAATCTTTGAATTCCCCATTTTGCAGGCCTGGCAGTTTCTTGGAATAACCCAAGCAGAAAATGAAAATGAACAGGGAGCCATAGTTGCCCTTCAAAGGTTAGTGATCCAAGTGGTTGTCTTACTGCTTTTAGAGGGAAAGAGAGTGTTTCCATAAATCATGGACATATCTTTAGGAGACTGGAGGCTAAAACATATGAAGACCAGTTGCTAGAATTGGGGATGTCTAGTTTAATGAAGAGAAGGACTAGGGGTGACAGGATAGCAGTGTTCCAATATCTCAGGGGTTGCCACAAAGAAGAGGGGAGTCAAACTATTCTCCAAAGCACCTGAAATCAGAACAAGAAGCAACAGATGGAAGTTTATAAAAGAGAGAAGCAACCTAGAATTAAGGAGGGATTTCCTGGCAGAACAATTAACCAGTGGAATGACTTGCCTTCAGAAGTTGTGGGTGCTCCAATACTGGAGGTTTTCAAGAAGAGATTGGATAACTATTTGTCTAAAATGGTAGAGGGTCTTTTGCTTGAGCAGGGGGTTGGACTAGATTACCTCCAAGGTCCCTTCCAACTTTGCTATTCTGTTATTCTTAGTTGGGATTGCTGGAGATGGATTCAGATTTGACGTTGTTAAGAACAATTTCCACCTTGGTTGAAGAAATATCTATGGCAATACAGGGAATATTTTCCATAAATTATCAATACTTTTGCTTTGCCTTTCAGCATTGACAATATCATATTGATGATGATCTATCCAGCCCAGAACTGGATATGCAGGTTGCCCTCGACTTATATCTGTTCATTTAGTGACCATTTAAAGTTGCAATAGCACTGAAAAAAAATGACTTATGACCGTTTTTCTCTCAGCTGTTGCAACATCCCAATAGTCACTTGATCAAAATTTGGATGCTTGGCAACCGACTCATATTTATGACGGTTGCAGTATCCTGGGGTCATGTAATTGCCTTTTGTGAACTTCTAACAAAGTGGATGGGGAAGCCAGATTCACTTTACAACCATGTTACTAACTTAACAACGGCTGTGATTCACTTAGCAATTGTGGCAAGAAAGGTCGCAAAATGGGCCAAAACTCACTTAACAATTAGCTGACTTAGCAACAGAAATTTTGAGGCTCAATTGTAGTCGTAAGTCGAGGACTACCTGTAATAGTAAAGTTCCCTGTCTTTGACACTGAGAGACTTCAGTCGCCATGCCCTGCAAAGGGCAACTGAGTTAATTCAGGATCTTAGGGCCTCCTTAGCAACATAAACTTATCCCAGATTATTTTTTGTCCACCCTGCTTACATGCCTCCTTCAGCCTAGTCTTACGCATGGTTCCGTACAATCTACTGGGTTGGGAGTAGGTGGCTTGTAAGTATCTGCCCCAGGTGGTCCCTCAGGAAAGCAAAACTCTTGACTCCATTGAATTGAATCAAAAGAATGTTTACTAAGAGAAAGTGGTTGCAGTAAAGTCAGGTGGAATCTGAAGGTCCTGCGCAAAGCACAAAGCGATTCTTTTGTTTCCCCAAACACTGGCAGCCAGTGTTATGCTGCAAGGTCGTTTTGAGAATGCTGAGGTGCTGGGTAGATAACATGGCACTCTCAGAGCATGATGGCCTTGAAACCAGGCTGGAACTGGCTGGGAAGAAGTCTACTCCATCTCCAAAGACAATCCCCCTCCCTAATTCCCAAGCAGTTACAGCAAAAGCGAAAGCATGCAAAAAATGCCAAGAAGCAAAATGCCAAGAAGCCTTCCTCCCCCCCGCCCCCACCTCAACAGAATGGCAGGACACAACGGTGTGTCCTGTTGCACAACGCAGTGGTTCCATTGCTGGGCAGGTAATTTCAACTGGTAGATGGGCATCAGTGGGCACTAGTCAAACTACTAGTCAGACTAGTCCAGTGTGAGATGCCAAACTGCTTGGTGCTCCTTCTGCTCCACTCGCATCTTAGCAATTACAAGAAACTGCTAGGAGAGTTTATCGACTTGTTGAGGATCAGATGTCAGGATGCTGACGAAACTCTTTCATCTTCTAGAGATGTGGTGGGGGCCCTTTTGTGTTTTCGGGGGGGGATCATCATTGAATCGCAGCAGGATGGTGATGCTTGCTATAAATTCCAGCTCTGACTTAAAAGGATTGCATTATCCCCCTGAGAAATCCTCAGTGCTGGAACAGGTGGAAGGAAAAAGATGAAGAGCATAGGTGGCAGCAAGGTGGATGCTTTTGATCAGTGGTGAGTGTATCCTATGGAAGACCTGAAACACCAGATTTAAAATCATCTATGTGACTACTAAGAATTAACACTGTCACAATGGTACACAATAAACCAACTGCCTGAAAAAGCAGCCCCCCCCCTAAACTTTGATGTTTTGATTCATAGCTATTACTTATCAATAGATAACAGTCAACGGCCTTGGGAACGTCCACCCAGTTTCATCCGGTACATCAGTTGTGGCTTCGTCAAGAGGCCCTGGTGACAGTAACTCCATGCCTTTAGCCCACTGAGAACTGTCTGCTTAACCAACTTTCCTCTTCCTCTGCTCAGGTGCTTAGAGCTTCAGCCAAACAACTTGAAAGCCCTCATGGCCTTAGCCGTGAGCTTCACAAACACTGGTCACCAGCAGGAGGCCTGTGAAGTCTTAAGAAGCTGGATCAAACAGAATCCCAAGTACAGAATCCTCTTACGAAGCAAGAAAGGTTCTCCAGCGTTGGCCAGGAGGATGTCGAAGACACCTGACGAAAGGTAACAGTAATCCCAGATTGGCTGATTTACAAGCAAAATTTGGGACACTGAAACATCGCCCAACTCAACCTGCATTTAAACCAACGTTTTCCGTGAAGAAGGGAGGGAGACACGGGAGCAAATGAATTCTACCATCTATTCTGAGGCCTGGGCCATAGTATTTGTTGCTCTTACATTACTCTACATTTATCTCTAGTGTTATGTACTGAGCTTGTGGTACCATACCACGTGAGCCAACGGCTCCCTTGAAACCTAGACAGACTGTCTCTGGCCTTGCAATTGGTCAACCTTGGCGGTATATATATAGTGTAGTGTGGCTGGGCACGGCCCGGGTTAAGCGTGTGTCTTCATTCTGGCTCACCAGAGCCCACGACATAACATATACGCTACATTATTTCTAGTTCACTACTGGAAGAAGTGAAGGAGTTGTTTCTTGAAGGAGCTCATCATAACGGTGAATTGATTGACCCAGACTTGCAGACAGGACTTGGAGTGCTCTTTCATCTGAATGGGGAATTTAACAGAGCAATAGATGCATTCAATGCTGCCCTCACTGTGCGCCCAGAGGTAGGTTTGGCACTTTAGCATTAAAATTTATACTTCTCTCTATTGTCCAAGGTCCTTTAAACTATTAATTAGTGTTCGTTTTAGCCATGAATGTGTCTAAAGTGAATCGTTAATTGCAAGCCCCCTTTTTAAATAGTTTAACTAGTCTCCCGATTCTGGCTTGCCTAACAAAAAAAATAGGAATTAATCTCAGAAAATTATCTTGAGTTACATGCCATACTAGTGAAAGGAGAAGACACTTACGGCTATCCATATCATACTTAGATTACAGCATATCTTGCTCAGGAATTCTGGGAGTTGAAGTCCATGAGTCATAAAAGAGCCAAGGTTGCCTACGCCTGCCTTAGAATAACAAAGTTGGAAGGAAACTTGGAGGTCTTCTAGTCCAACCCCCTGCTCAGGCAGGAGACGCTTACAAAATCATAGAATAACAGGGTTGGAAGGGACCTTGGAGGTCTTCTAGTCCAACCCACTGCTCAGGCAGGAAACCCTAGACCAGGGGTGTCAAACTCAATTTCATTGAGGGCCACATCAGCATTGCGGTTGCCCTAAGGGGGCTGGGTGGGCGTGGCCTACTGGGTGGGTGTGGCTAGAGTGCATATGGCCTACTGGGTGGGCATGGCCAGCTCTACATCGTTCGCATCAAGGGTACCTATGGGGGGACTGGGCAGGAGTGGGACAGATCTGAGGGTCTCTGGCAGGAGAAGGGTCTCTGGGCCAGGGCCAAGGCAGTGGGGGGCGTTCCCTCACTGTTTCCAGGATGGCTTCACGGGCCACATGAAACCACTTCGCGGGCCAGATCCGGCCCCCGGGCCTTGTGTTTGACATGTCTGCCCTAGACCATTTCAGACAAATGGTTGTCCCTTCTCTTCTTAAAAACCTCCAGTGTAGGAGCATTGGCAACTTCTCCCCAGATACTCACTCAGATACCTTCATTTGAATAGAATGAGCAAAAAAGAAAAAAAGAAAATGTCTGCACCAATGTTATATCCGAATTGTTGTTGTCTTGTCAGGATTATTCATTGTGGAACCGTCTAGGTGCAACCTTAGCAAATGGTGATCGAAGTGAAGAAGCGGTAGAAGCCTACACTCGAGCATTAGAAATTCAGCCTGGCTTCATCAGATCCAGATACAATTTAGGAATCAGCTGCATCAACCTAGGTGCATATAGGTAAGTACGTCCATATGAATTTGGGTTGCTAGACATTGTGGAAATTGTGGATTCTTTTTCTACATGTTTTGTTGTGGTTGTTTTCTAATCTGCAGAGAGGCAGTGAGCAACTTCCTCACAGCTCTCAATCTGCAACGAAAGAGTCGGAATCAGCAACAGATGTCTCATCCGGTAATTTCAGGTAATATTTGGGCTGCTCTCCGGATTGCATTGTCTATGATGGACCAGCCGGAACTCTTTCAGGCTGCTAACGTGGGTGACCTGGATGTGCTACTGAAAGCGTTCAATATCGAGTCTTAACTACAATTACTCGCAGTCCTTCTCGCTCACCTCTTCCAAATGAATCGTACCATCCTGTACAATAAGAGAAAAACCTCATTACATTTGCAACTGGAACACCAACACACCAACAACAGAAATGATTTGGACTTCTTTCCAGTGTGAAGGTTCTGCAGATCCCATCAGATCTTCAGGAAAAAAAAATGTTCATAAGCACAACATTTTGTAAATGCCACCTGATGAGGCTTGGATGTTCATGACGGAATGAAGAGAAGAACAGCTATCCTGATAAGTTAACAGCACTTCCAGAAACAACCTTGCTTGCATGTTCTAAACAACATCCGTAGGTACAAAGAAAGGAAGCTTGCCTTACCACGCTGCAGAGACTCAAGAGCACATAAACCAGGAATAAAGGGCAAGTTTTCTTAAAAGCTTCTTCTGATCCACTGGATCTGCTGCCCTGGACCCAGAGCATCAGTGGGGAAAATTGGTAACTCAAGGTTCATTTTCCACAGACGTCATCTTCAGTATATGTGCATGTTAGATAGCTGTGTTTTCTCCATAAATGTATTAAACTGGCAGATAGCTAGGGATTTAAATTATATTAGCCGAATTCTTATTCTGAAAGCTGACCCTGTGAACCCTGTCAAACAAGAGTTCTCACGAGATTCCAGAACAATTTGTGCATGTCAGATAATATCTAACAGGGCTGCCTCATGCAATTGTAAATTGCTATTTGCACTAGATGTTGGGGTACCGATGAGTAGGGCTGGACCTAACTGGGCACCTTAGACAGGTATCTGGGTGCACTCTGCCCCTTTTCTCTTTCTAGATCCAAACACCGCACATCGTGACATTTGACAGCTGGCTTATTTCAGGATATTAGCTTTCAGCCATCTGTTTCAGGTGTTTCTGAAATGCACTGAATATTGGGCTGGATGTCACTTGTAATTTAAGAATGCCAGAATGCACAGATAGTCCTCGACTTACAGTCACACTTGAGCCCAAAATTTCTGTTGTTAAGCGAGATGTTTGTTAAGTGACTTTTTGCCCCACCTTACAAAGTTTCTTGCCACAGTTGTTAAGTGACTCCCTGCAGCTGATAAGTTAGTAACCCACTGGTTAAGTGAATCTGTCTTCCCCATTGACTTTGCTTGGCAGAAGGTTGCAAAAGGGGATCCCATGACCCTGAGACTCAGCAATGGTCATAAGTATGAACCAGCTGCCATGCATCTGAATTTTGATCACATGATCATGGGGACACTGCAAAGGTGGTAACCGTGAAATATGGTCATAAGTCCGTTTTTTTAGTGCATTGTAACTCTGAACAGTCACTAAATGAACTGTTGTAAGTCGAGGACTACCTGTAATCGGAATCAGTCCAAGATGATCCCCCCCATCCCCCCAAATGGGCAGGGAGAGTTTTATGCAGTTGTTAGGCAACTGCAATGTGCTTCCTTCAACAAACAGACCCAGCGCTGTTAGCCACAGGTATGGTGAAAAGCAACAGTTTTTAGCAGCTGGCTGCATTATGTCTTCAGCAGTTATCTGGCCATTGAATCTGCTGGACCTTGTTTTGAGCAGAGCTCACAACTTAGATAGAATTTATAAAACTTGCACTTTAATCTAGCTTTCGTGTTTTTCTTTTAAAAGAAGCCAATATGCCATGCTTTCAACTCCTCAAAAGATGGTGGACGTAGTTGCCTTGGCCTAAACCAGGGGTAGGCAGCCTCAGCTCTTTTATGACTCATGGACTTCAACTTCTGGGAGTTGAAGTCCATGAGTCATAAAAGAGCCGAGGTTGCCTACCCCTGGCCTAAACCAAGGTTTCCTAAGCTTTAAGGCTGGCTTGGGAATTCTGGGAGTTGAAGTCCACGCTCCTTAAAAGGTACCAAGGTTGGGAAAGCACAGGAAGAAGAATACCTTTTAAAAAGTAAACAGAAGTTGCACAATTACAGTGGAGCATTGAGATAACACTGATGGGATATATTGGCCATGAGAAAAGATACGACTGTTCCTTCACCCATCTCAAGAAAATGCACCTATGGGTGCATCTCTTGCTTTGGCAAACAAAGCAACTCCCACTTCACCCCGCTTTTCTATTGCTATAATAAAAAGTTGCAGATGGAATGCAAACTTGCTCACCATCCTTGATGGAAATGTGGCCGAACCCTTTGGTCAATGTTAAAGGGAGTTTAAAAAATACCCCCACGTCCTCTAGGAAAGAAGCAAATCGAGCTTCCCTGAAACACAAATGCAGGAGCTCCAGGTACCTCAAGACAATAAAGTGCCTCATAGAGAGAGAGAGAGAAAAATCCCCTTAATTCATAGTGTCACATGTTGATGGACCTTTGGTGGCATTTTTCTGCTTATTCTGGATGGAGAAAGAGGGATTGGGCTCTTCCAAATAGTGCTTTTCCATTTCCGTCTTCACTTCACAGGCTTTGTGGTGTTCCAAATGCTGGGGGGGGGGAAACATGCTGTTGGTTTTCAACAATACTCAGAGGCAGATAGGTGGTGGAATGCAGTCTAGACTTGCAGGAGGGAAGGGCTCTTTCCCAAAGAACAAAGAGACAGCAGGGCTTGGAATCGTTGGCGTGTCGATAACAGATAGTTGATTGAGTTTGGAAGCTTAAATCTCACGCACCAAGAATACATGTGGAGTTACTTCTGAGGAGTTTCTTTACTGTTGTTTACCAACAGACAGAAATCTTGCCAGACTATCTGCCTAACTATTAGATATCTCAGGGGTTGTCACAAAGAAGAGGGAGTCAACCTATTTCCCAAAGTACCTAAAGGCAGAATGAGAGAAACAGTGGATGGAAACTAATCAAGGAGAGAACCAACTGAGAAAATAGGGAGAAGCTTCCTTAAAAGGTAAAGGTAAAGGTTCCCCCGCACATGCGTGCTAGTTGTTTCCGACTCTAGGGGCCGGTGCTTATCTCCATTTCAAAGCCGAAGAGCCAGCGCTTGTCCGAGGACGTCTCCGTGGTCATGTGGCCGGCATGACTAGACGCCAAAGGCGCACAGAACCTTCCCACCGGAGTGGTCCCTATTTTTCTACTTGCATTTTTACGTGCTTTTGAACTGCTAGGTGGACAGAAGCTGGGACGAGTAACAGGGCTCACTCTGTTACGCGGCACTCAGGATTCGACCTGCCAAACTGCTGACCTTCTGATCGACAACCTCAGCGTCCTAACCCACTGAGCCACCGCGTCCCTTTTAAATTAGCATGCTAGACACCAAATGTTCTCTTCATGTAGCTCTAAAACATCTTGTTGAAAGACATCATCATCATCTTCATCATCATCATCATCATAATGTTGGAAGGAACCTTGAAGGTCATCTAATCCAACCCCCTGCTCAGGCAGAAAACCCTATACCATTTCAGACAAATGGCTGTCCAATTTCTTCTTAAAAATGCCCAGTGTTGGAGCATTCACAGCTTCTGGAGGCAGATTGTTCCACTGATTAATTGTTCTGTAACAGGCGCTCACTCTGTTACGTGGCACTCGGGATTCGACCCGCCAAACTGCAAACCTTCTGATCGACAAGCTCAGCATCCTAACCCACTGAGCCACCGTGTCCCTATGTAAAGCTTCCTTACAGAACAGTTAATCAGCGGAACGGCTTGCCTTTAGAAGTTGTGGGTGCTCCATCGCTGGAGGTTTTTTTTTTTTTAAAGAGATTGGACAACTATTTGTCTGAAATGGTATGGAGTCTCCTGTTTGAACAGGAGTTTGGTCTAGAAGACCACCAAGGTCTCTTCCAATTCTGTTATTCTATTACACACTCTGTGGACTGCTAGGGAGGGTCCACCTTCACCCTTTTCCTGCCTACCCGATATTCCAAGCTCCACTGACTTTGCCTTCTGGCAAAAAGCTCCGTGCTCCTGCAATTCTGGATTTCCATCCACCACAGGTTATCAGATTACATATAACATACATACAGTACATACATACATACATACATACATACATACATACAGCATATTACCTGTATCTTCAGGTGAAAACAAATACCTGGGATCTCTTTTGTTAACACAACTACCCACTCTTACTACATGCAAGGCTTCCCACCAGCCCGAAATCACAGGGACAGAGCAAATGTATTTTCAGCACATGCCCGCAAAGGAAGGCTATTCAGTTCTAATAACCAGGGACCCTAGCGGACGCAATAACGTTGAGATGCAAATGCTGCAATCCGTCTTGCCGTTTCCCTCACCGCCACCGCCCCCCCTCCCTCCATTGAGGTTATAAAGCTACCAGTGCATATCTATTGGAAAGTGCCATTTATTGTTATGGTGAGTGAGCAAAAGACCTCTCCTGCCTCTCCCAGTTGAGATGCAACAGTTCATTAGCAGGACTGAAAACACTCCATTATACTGTTTCATAGGAGACTGGAATGTCAATGTAATGAATGGCACCCTAAGGGAGGGAGGAGGCAGGCACAGGAAAGGACCTTTGATGAGATGGCTGCCCACGTGACTCTTTCCTGTGAGCCCTCTCCCATTGTAAATGTTCCATCAGGACTAGCTATGGATTGCATTGAGATTTGGGGGAGCTTATCGGTGGCTGAAGGGTGATGGCATGATGTGCAACACTCATCAAATGGTCATCCTGATGTCAAGGTTACTCTGTTCTCTTCTCTTTCCACCAAAATCTAGCAAGGTGCTTTCTCTGCCTGCTAATGAATGGTGCAACAGCATCGAGTAAGATAGTTCAGGATTAAAGGATGGAGAAGGTTTTCAACCCAGCATCTTCAAGATGGGTACCCACCACCGCCTGTCCCTCTTGCCATTGCTTGGGCAGTCCCCTTTTTATTTTAATTTCATTTTTTTTAAAGTGTTCCAGCTTTCCCCTTGCGGATACAATCAACCTTCAACGTATCGGATGTTGGATGTTGGATCTAACAGACAACAATCTCGCCTCCGTTTTATGCATGCGTAATTTCTATTTAACAAAAACCCACTGGCCATTTTATACCTGCATCAAATGTTATTAGATAAGTGTAAAATCACATATGCTCTCTAAGAGTTATTTTGGTCTTATGGGTTCCTTTTGCCCCCCATTCTCGTTAAATAAAATCTTGTTTTTACAGTCCCCTGACATTTCTATATTTATCTAAATACATAGCTACATCCACTTAAGTTAGCAAATATATCTCGTTACCATTCTTTTTCCTTATTATATATTTGTGTATGTGCTTGTATGCTATATGTGTGCATGTGCGTGTGAGAGAGAATGTGTGTCTGCTCTTACAGAAGTAAAAGTTTGTGCGAAAGAGATATTTTTTAAAAAAAACTTAGATTCTCAGGTACCAGTACACTGCATGTAGCCATATTTAACAAAAGTGTACAATTGCAATGCTCACGAGATTTTTTTAAACCTGGCAAATGCTATGCATGGCTTAACCAGTCCCCGAGCAAACAACATTAGTACACCAGGCAACCATTTTTTTAGGGCATATGTGTCTTTTGGGATCTTTCAAAATGTCATGGAACTGCTAGGATCTCTGTCAGAAATATTTTGTGGCTAAAATTGTTGATTTGGCAAGGGTTGACATCAAACCATGGACAAAGGAATTAAAAATGGAATACAGGTAGTCCTCGATTTACGATATAATTGGGCCCAAAATTTCTGTTGCTAAGTGAGACAGTGAGTTTTGCCCCATTTTTACCACTTTTTTTTTACCACAGTTGTTAAGTGAATCACTGCAGGGGTTAACTTACTGGCACGGTTGTTAAGTGAATCTGGCTTCCCCATTGACTTTGCTTGTCAGAAGGTCGCAAAAGGGGATCATATGACCCTGGGAGACTGCAGCCATCATAAATATGAGTCAGTGTCTGAATTCTTTTCATGTGACCATGGTAGGATCGTAAATGTGAAAATGCTTTTTTAGTGCTGTTGTAAATTTGAACAGTCACTAAATGAACTTTTATAAGTTGAGGACTTCCTGTACGTCCATCTTTACTGGCATGGAAGAAATATCGTTAAAGCATGAGATTTTTAGCAGCCATGGGAGGACGAGAAGCATTAGAATGATAATGTAGCAATCTCCACGTTCCCCAGTGCAGGAGAAGATAAAATACCAAGAGCTTATGCAGATGGAATAGCCTAAATATATTCATGTCACAGAATGGATGTAATAAAGCAGACACTGATTTGAACTCTTGTTTTTGTATAATGGAAATTGGCTCTGTCAGATAGCTGAAATTCATCTTGTTTTCAAGTAGATTAGAGATTCTCAACCTTTTCTTCACCACGGACCCCTCCTTTAAATACCTTTGGTGGCCACAGACCCTGAAGGCTTAACTCAAGATTTAGATCATAACATTTTTTTCAAGCCTTCGCAGACAACATTGAGGTCTGCGGAACACAGGTTGAGAACGACTGGGGTAGATCATTTCCTGAAAGCCAAAGTTCTCCTCTCTGCAAAGGTGCAAATGTGTTGGTTCACAAAGAGGACTAGAGAGAACAGAATGTGCGGTTTAGCAGCTTCCCCAATCTAGTATCCCCATAAATCCCAGCATCTGTAGCTGGCAGATTCACCGACTGTATTCCTTGGGGATGCTGGGAGTTAATTCTAAAAACTCTGAAAGGCAACGAAGGTTGGAAAAAGATAGCTCTACAGACGGGACAATCTCTTCTGTGTGCGAAGGCTGTTCCCTGAAGTGCAAAATGTCATCGAAAGAAGGAGCACATGAGTGTAATATTTGTGGGTGCGTGCCTGTAATGTATACAGAAGAGAGAGACGAAGTCACCACAGTGCCGTATAGTTCTGCATTTCAGGACATTTTTCGCCATCCCTCCCAATCTTCATCTCAGCTATGGTTAAAAAGAAAGAAAGAAAGAAAGCCAGGTCTATAAACAGACTCTCATCCCCTTAGCATCAGACCATGACCAGAGACTGGGAAGTCTCTCAAGGAACCAATCTTAGAAACAACTTTTAGATCTTCTCAAGCAAAATCTGCCTTCCAGATCAAGGCAGTGCATACACCTAGCTGCAGGTGATAAGACTCACAAGGCACTAGAGCAGGGGTAGGCAACCTTGGCTCTTTTATGACTCGTGGACTTCAACTCCCAGAATTCCTGAGCCAGCATGGAAACCTCTCCATTTCTCCTCAGCATGGCTGGCTCAGGAATTCTGGGCGTTGAAGTCCACGAGCCATAAAAGAGCCAAGGTTGCCTAGCCCTGCACTAGAGCAACATATTTCAACCTTGGCAACTTGAAGAGGTGTGGACTTTATCTCCCAGAATTCCACAGCCAGTTTTGCTGGCTGGGGAATTCAAGGAGTTGAAGTCCACATCTTTTCAAGTTGTCAAGGTTGAGAAACACCACACTAGAGTGAAACCATTGTGTATTGGTGAATCAGCCTCAGGTCTTGCAGTTTTGCAGAGAAGTCAGATTAACGCCTTTGTGAGACCTCAGTATTTCTGTTTTCTATTCCTCTGTCTGCATCATTTCTAGGACCTATAGACAATATGAAGACTGCATTTTAAGTCTGCAGCTTTTAATCTATCTGTATGCTACCTGCTGTACATTTAAAGGAAATATTTATAAATATACATATATATTTGATAACTCAAGGATAAGGTCTAGATGAAATTCAAGCATATAATTTACAGGAGAATCTTGTGCTGCTTTTGCTATGTGATATTTGGAATTTAAGGTCATTTACCTGGCAGGACATTTTCTTTTGAACTACAGTTGATAAGAAAAAAAGTCTGAAGAATCTGCCCTCATTTATGTCATGATATATAAGTTAATTTGTGTAAGCATCAAGCCTGCAATTATTGGACTGCAACATGATTTGGTATACAAGGATAACTGTTTGCACCAATGAATGCTGTTCTTTTATCCAAATTTTCTGCATTTTACATGTTACGCTTATGTCATTGACTGCTGGCACATGGAAAATACATTCAAAGGATTGACATTACTGTATAGGTAGTCCTCAGTGTCTGGCCACAAATGAGCCTGCACTTTCGTTTGTAATTTGTGATGATCACAAACTTTACAAACTTTTTTGCAGTGGTCTTCAGCCAACACAACAGTCACAAAGCCAACATGGCAGTCATAAAGCAAATTAGCATCATTAAGCAAAAATCTTCTCTTTGGGTGTGTTTTACCAAAAACCAGAAGTAAATGCCATTTTCTGGGGTGGAAAAACATAGTAAATCATGGTCACATGACCATGTGACACTGCAAATGGCCATAAATGCAAGCCAGTTATCAAGTGCCAAAATGCAGTCATGTGACTCGGGGGGGGGAAGAGATGGATGTCAGAACTTCAATCTGGGTTGCATGTCCCATTTTTCAGGATCTGTTATAACTACAAAATGGTTATAACTTGAGGACTACCTGTATTCAGTGCCACTTTTGTTATGCTGATGTCTTCTACGTCAGTGGTCTCCATTTTGGGCACCAGAGACCAGGGTATGTGGTTTTGCATACTGCCTGCATCCCGCAGATGGGGCTTCACTTGTTTGTGGGGCCTGGTTGCTGGTAAGCCGCTGACCGGTGCCGGTCCATGAGCCAGAGGTTGGGGGTCCCTGTTCTAGATATGTTGGTGGTCAACTGGAGGTCACCAGTTGGAGAAGCCATAATACATAAAACTTCATACTTTGGGGGGAGGTGTGTGCAAGGGAATTCAGCATCACTTCTGACAAGCTCGCTAAATATTAGCGCATATGGATCATGCATTCAAAAGCAAACTACATTGTTTAGTAATTTAGTGTGTTTAAAAGCATGTTTAAATTGGTCAGGTTTATTTTGAAGGAATCAGCCTTTGAATCTGCAACTTTCTATGCAGAGACGTTGCTCACTCTACTTTTGCTCCCTTTGGCAGGACAGGGAGAATATAAACAATCGTGAACAAGTGGGAAAACATATGCACACATTTTGCAAAATTAGAAGCTTATTCCAGACTCCACAACAAAAGATGCACGTATGAGCAGAATAACCCTAGCTCTTAGGATTTGTTCCATTCATTTTTTATTTGATAGAATAAACCTGGATTGGGTTTAATTTCTAAGCAAACAAGGAGTTTAAAGTTCATCTCCAATCAATAGGAAAACTTTTGCTTCCATATATTTAGTGCATTATTAGCAGCAAATACAATTTTTTATAGTTTACTGCATCTTTAAAGTGATTTTCATTTTGCTATACTCATTAATGCAACTTATGGTTTTATGTTGGAACTATACAGAACTAAACTGTGTTTAATTTATATGGCTGACAAAACTTGCAGAGCACCACAGTAAATGTATTTTTGTACAGTAATGGAAGCATGCCTTCCTGTTTTATTTTCATGTATTTCTATAAAATTGTGCAATTTTTAAATCAGTTTTAAAAAAATAAACTTTTCTCTGTGGCTTCAAGTTCATTGCTTAGCTGGACATTTGTATTATTTATTTCTGCTACTCGTGATGGCTTTCTTATTATTTGTCGTTCATTTATTTTTTACCAAATTATACCAAGATGAAAGCTTTCTTTGTACTGCGCCTTCCCACCAGTGAGGCACAGATTTGATGGATGTAACCATGGTAGTTCTGTTGAAAATGGTGGTCACACACACAAAAAAGACACACTCTACCAAGAACTGCAAGTTTGTTTGCTTTTTAATTTAAAAAAAAAGGCAAATTGTTGTTTCTTCGAATCAGACAAAGCTTCCCTGAAAGAAGAATAATGCTTCAGGCAAATAATTCTGAACAGTGCAAAAACTCACCAAAATTACAAACATCTCCATGGATACAGTAATCAACTGCAGGTAACAAGGAAAGATCTTGAACTGTGATCTAACTCAGTTTTGAAATCTGTGCAACCAAGAGATGAAATTCAGAGGCACATCCAGTTTACCATAATTTTGCATAGCAATATATCTCAAAGGTGAGGAAAACTAGTAAACCAGCCCTAAGAAGGAAATGAAATGGAATATGCCTCAGATTCCTTTAGAGGTATGCAAGTGTTAACTAGGGGCAGGTTTTCCAGGCTTGCAACTCAAACATTTCTATTGCGGATGCTTTCAAATGCTCCAGATCTGTAGTTACAAGTGGTGTTTCCCAACTGAGATTGGTGTAACTGCAGCAAACACATGTTTTGACAGAATCATATTCGTTACTACTGTTACATATTGGTTACTACTAATAAGTGGCGCTAGTAATGGCAACTATCAACTCAATCATTCAGGTCATGGTTGTCCCGAAGGTGCTTTTCAAATGGCAACTGGATTTTCTTGGGTTTTTCTCCTTGAAAACATTTAGCTTCTCACCCAGGAAGCTTCTTTAATTCTGACTGAATATAAATCCTTCTATTCCCCACCATTTAGTCAGAACTGAAGAAGCAAAATGTTTTCAAAGAAAAAACAAGAAACTCCGCTTGCCTTTTGAAAAAAGCACCTTTGGGACAACTTAAAAGACTTATATCACAGCCAATGTTAGAACGTTGTAGCTTGAAATATTATCTTAGGCATACCATATTGGGCAGCAGAAACCCAGCCAATCAGTTGAAACGTCTCACTATTTGCTTCTAATTTTTCTAGCTAGCACTAAATAAATTTCAGTTTGGACTAATGGATAAAGTAAGTTGAATTTTTTTGTCCTACGATGGAATGAAAAATGACCCATTGTCATTTGTGTGTGGTAGATTACATCAACAAATTTTCATATGTGTACTGAATATTCCCGTGAAATACATTATCACAACCATCATAAATCATCATCACACTTCTGGAAAGAAAGACTAATTCCATTTAACTCCATGCAGTTACAATTGATAAGGAAGAAACGGGAGAGTTTGCGATGACCAATAACTATTTAACTTTGATTGTCATCCTGAAACATTATTCAATAAGATAAGGATCTGTTTTCCTCCAAACATAAAAAATTACTGAAGCAAACTAAAGTCTTCTAAAAAAAAAACTTTAAAACCTCAATTTAACAGAATCCCATTTAGCAAATTTTGAAGAGGACAGACCAAATTTGCTCGGAATAAAGGACAAAGTTCATTTTTTCCAGAGTTGTCTGTCCTACTAATATAATTCATTTTTTATTTACATCATTTGCATAATTATATAATTAACATCTTTTGTGTCGATTTAGGTCTTCTGTGTATTGCAAATGATGAAAAATGACATAATTGACACTAATGATGAAAATTATGTAATTACATTAATTATCAACATTCAATTTTAATAGAAGTTTGCATTTAGCTAGCACCCATTCCCCCAAATGGGTCATTAAATCAATGTTGCACTCTTATAACTTTTAGCCAAACATGTAGATTAAAACAGACTCTTTGAAATCATTATCCCAGAGAACAGGCACCAGAGTCTAACAGGATCATAATTCCATTATTCCATGGGATTTGCCCATAGCTCCTTCAGGATTTTTTTCTACACGCAATCAAATTAATCTTCCCTGCATTTCTTCTGCTGATTTCATATACAGCATAATAACAATAGCACTTAGACTTATATGCCGCTTCATAGTGCTTTACAGCCCTCTCTAATCAGTTTACAAAGTCAGCATATTGCCCCCAACAATCTCATTTTACCGACCTCAGAAGGATGGAAGGCTGAGTCAATCGTGAGCCATTCAGAATCGAACTCCTGGCAGTGAGCAGTGAGTTAGCCTGCAGTACTGCATTCTAACCACTGTGCCCCCGTGGCTCTTATATAATATTTCAGGGTTGTGTCCTGTTTTTAAAAGCCTGGCTGGTTTTGGATAAAACCAATTAACATCTGATGTTCTAAGAAAAAAGAAAAGTTTCGGTCGGCAGGAAAGCTGATTCAACTGAATGTTGGATGTTCAAAACATCTGCTTTAGCTTTGAAACGGGCAGTTCCAACTTAACCAGAAGCAATCCGCTTCTTTGAAACAGCTCTTTTGTACTGCAGTTGGAAAAACTAGCTTCCACCTTATAATGCTTTGAGGGGTACTTGGTGCTCTCCGAGCTTGGTTGTTTTCTTGCAGATGTGCATTACTCAAGCTAGGTAACATCTGTGCAAGTAGGGATTTGCTCTTAATTTATATTCTAGTGGCTTGCCCTGACAGTATGCTGGGAAGTAGTTTTTAAGATTTTTTGGTTGGGCTGTTTACTGTTCGCTTGCCTGGCAGTTCCTTGATTGCGGTATTGTTTACTTCTTGATTGTCGATCTGATATTCATCTTGGTTAGACATCAGGCCAACAATCAAGAAGTAAACAATACCCCCCACTCCCTAGTAGCACTGATGGTGTTACCTCCTTTGGGCAATGAGACATCTACAAGAAAACAACCAAGCTCAGAGAGAATGCCAAGGACCCCTCATTTCAACCCTGAGCTTACAAACACAGTGTTTTGTCCCTCTACTTCTCAGGTATCTGGGAAACAGTGATCCTGTGGTTAAAGAAGAATACATCTGGCTATTTGGATGTTGCTGCCTTATTATCAGTAACCCTCATTATTGGCCAAGTTCGTAGGGATAGCTGGGAGCTATGCCAGTGTAAAATCTGGAAAGCTTTGGGTGCAACAGATAGCAATAGCATTTGGATTTATATACCGCTTCACAGTTCTTTACAGCCCTCTCTAAGAGTCAGTCTATTGACCCCAACAATCTGGGTCCTCATTTTACCGACCTCGGAAGGATGGAAGGCTGAGTCAACCCCGAGCCAGTCAAGAGAAGTAGCCTGCAGTACTGCATTCTAGCCACTGCGCCACCACAGCGCTAGATGTTAGAAGTCCACGCTTATTCTTTCTTCTCAAAAGAATCAATTGAACTCTGATAGCATGTAGTCCGAAGCGCAACCATCCTGAAAGGAAACTGCTACTAACTAACTATCCCAAGGCCAATGCATCTAAATATTCTGCATTCGTGCTTAGCTTGTGAACCAACACTTCAGGAACAAAACAGTTTCCCTAACAAACCTCATCATTCCCCACCTGCTAGAGGAAAATCATATTCTCAAATGTTTGAATGGTCATAAATCCCTAACCTGTAATTCCAATGGTCACATAAACAGCGCTGAAGCTCCTCCAATGCAAGTATCCCGTTGGGTCTAGACAGAGAGTTCTTTCAAAGGAAAGTCTTGCCTTCACACTTATTGACCAGATGCAGTGTTAACATTATTTGTTGGCCCACAAAGGGATATGTATACACAAGGGAATTAAAGGAGGCTTGATTCAGTCCTTTCTTATACCACTGGATAAAAAGATGATTCACACCATTGATGTTTTCTTCTGGAATATTAATATTAGGGAAGACTATACTTGGATGTATTTGTGCTGGACTTGGGCAGTCACTAAATTTCAAAGGACAGGGAGTGGGAGGAGAAGGAGGAAGAAAAACAATTCCATTCCACTGCAAAGAGTTCATTCAGAACATATATTCAAATTTATGATCATGTATGAATAAAAACCATTAAAAAAAATTTTAAAAGGAAAGAGAATAAGTAGAGACAGAAAAGAAAAAAATGACATATCAGCTTCTGATCTTTAAAAGGTAAAGGTAAAGGTTCCCCTGCACATGCGTGCTAGTCGTTTCCGACTCTAGGGGCCGGTGCTCATCTCCGTTTCAAAGCCGAAGAGCCAGCGCTTGTCCAAGGACGTCTCCGTGGTCATGTGGCCGGCATGACTGGATGCCAAAGGCGCACGGAACGCTGTTACCTTCCCATCGTAGTGGTCCCTATTTTTCTACTTGCATTTTTACGTGCTTTCGAACTGCTAGGTGGGCAGAAGCTGGGACGAGTAACAGGCGCTCACTCTGTTACGCGGTGCTCGGGATTCGACCCGCCAAACTGCTGACCTTCTGATCGACAAGCTCAGCGTCCTAACCCACTGAGCCACCGCGTCCCTGATCTTTACAGTAGCTATAAATGCATTTATATTTTATCCTAAGATTTCATCGTTTCCATATTCTACCTTTTCTAATTCGCAAACTCATAAATCACAAGTTAATTTGTAATTTCTTGCACCGTCTTTGCACCTGCTCCAAAGATTCAGAGTGCCCCCATATTTGTCATGACCTCACATAAATAAGTCCACCGGAATAGGTCTGCAAATCTCCAGACAACCAGTAGACAGCAGGAAAATATAGAAATCTATACCAGACTGATATTATTTAATGGTTATGTGGATTTATATAATCCATGGCTGGTAGACATAATCAGGAGTTAAGAAAGGAGGAAGTTGGTTAATATCGTCAAGCCCTCTTTGCTATTTCAGTCCTGCCTCAGAACAGGCTATTTCTTAGTGATTAGCAACCCTTTATGGAGGGTTGTTGTTTTTTTACTTAAAACGGGGGAAAAAATAACTTGTGACTTATGGGTTTGAGGATCAGAAAAGGTAGAATATGGAAACAAGGATGACACGTTAGAGTGGATAAAATAAAAATGCATTTATAGCTGCTGTAAAGATCAGAAGCTGATATTTCATGCCCTTTTTTCTTTTGTCTCTTATTTCTTATTTACTTAGTACTTCTCTTATTTCCTTTTTAAAACATTTGTTTTTTATTCTGTAAAACAGTTCTCCAATTAAAAAAAAAAGAGAGAGAACATTACCTTGGGACATTCTGGCCAACGTCACCAAGACAGCCACCCAAGTTATGTAAACCGTCATATCAAAACACAGAAAAGGGCCCACTTTCTTTATTGCAATGGGAAATAAAGGTAGCCTTGAGAGCATCTCAAGACCCTTGTATAGTCTGGCAGCTAAATCAGCTTAATGGACTCCAGCTGAGTGAAGGCGGGTAACAATATATTGCGATGGTCTTGCAGCTGGAGCAGATATATTGAGCACCAACTACATAAGGACACAGTACAGGCAGTCCTTGACTTACGATTCATTCAGTAACCGTTTGAAGTACAATGTTTAGAAAAATTAGTAAATCTGTCATTGTTAAATGAATCTGACTTCCCCGTTGACTTTGCTTGTCAGAAGGTCGCAAAAGGGCGTCTCACACGACCCCAGCCCACTGCAAACGTCACAAATTTGAGTCAGTTGCCAAGCATCCAAGTGTAAATCATGTGACCATGGGGATGCATGCTACGATGGTCTTAAGTGTGAAAATGGGTCACAAGTCCCTGTTTTCAGGGCCCCTGTAACTTCAAATGGTCACTAAACAAACTGCTGCAAGTCCAGGACTGGACCTATAATTTGCAAACCTCCATTTCTGGTGATTGTTGCATTCTGAATCTTAACTTCCTGACAGATCTGGGTATACAGATTCTTTGCTGGCGAGATCCTCTCCCTGACATTTGTTTCCTTATTTTGGCTCACTGGAAAACCAGCTCTGACTTGGAATGATTAAGCTTTGACTTCTAGACCAGGGCTTTTCAACCAATGGTACGGGTACCACCTGTGGTACATTGGCACCTGGCAGGTGGTACATGACCATCCTAGAAAAGTGGTAGTAGCTGGATTGTTGCAGCATCTCCAGGGTCTTGTGATTTACATTCAGATGCTTGACAACTGATTCATATTTATGACGGTCACAGTGTCCCAGGGTCATGTGAAGTGACCGGGGGGGGGATAAAAACCAAACACCTCCCACCCCACCCCCGCTGCCAATCCTCAACAGAAATGCTCACAACAGTGGGAACCTCAGACAGGAGGAAGAGCGCCACCGGGCGGGCAGGCAGGTGTCTTGCTTGGCTGTGGCTTGGGGGGCACTTTTTTCAGTGCCATTGTAACTTCAAACAGTCACTGAGTGAACTGTTGTAAGTCGAGGACTACCTGTATTTCATCACTTTTTTCCTTTTTTTTTTTTTTTTGGTCATCAAGTTTTTGACACCTTGCTAGGCGACTGGTGGTACTTGGATGTTGTGGTACAATGGGTTGAAAGGTTGAAAGGCCCTGTTCTAGACCATTTTGACTATTGAGTATTGTTCCAGATACCACTAAGACAGTCTGATTGACTTCTGGATGCACCTACTATTCATCAGCAGCCCCTTCTAGAATTACATTTTGAACTGCCCAGCTAAATTGCTGTCTTTCCTAATTCTTAAGGATGAGCTATCTGGGTAAATTTGGAAAGAACGAAAGAATAAGACTGTTTGGAGGAAGCATCAAAATCAGATTTTATTTTTTTTTGCTGATCACCTCTCTAGCTAGGCATAAGGATACAGAAGGTCAGCTGGCAAATTTGTGTTGAAGAACCCCGAATCTACCACCACAGCAAGCATGATCAGTTGCCTGCAGAGAAATGGCCTGAGATGGCCAGATTGAATTGGAAGAAGACCAAGGTCAGAAGATACTCCTTACAGCAGGGTTTCTCAAATCTGGGCAATTTTAAAATGTGTGGGCTTCAATTCCTAGAATTTCCTGGTCAGCATGCTGTCCTGGGAATTCTGGGAGTTGAAGTCCACGAGTCATAAAAGAGCCGAGGTCGCCTACCCCTGCCCTACAGTAATGAGAAGGAAGGACTCACTGGAGAAGAGCCTAATGCTGGGAAAGGTTGAGGGCAAGAGAAGAAAGGAACGACAGAGTATGAGGTGGCTGGATGGAGTCACTGAAGCAGTAGGCGTGAGCTTAAAGGGACTCCAGAAGATGGTAGAGGACAGGAAGGCTTGGAGGAATGTTGTCCATGGGGACACGATGGGTTGGACGTGACTTTGCAACTAACAACAACAGTATTATTTATAACAGTAAAATAGTATTATTATTGTCTTGTAGGCTTCTAGACCCAAGCCCTTAAATTGCAGAATATAGAATTCTGAATTCAAACATAATGAACTATAACTCCTGCCTTTCCATATGTGTAGGGGATGCACGCATAAATGTGTCTCAGTGTAAATCTGTTCATACATGCATCCATTATAATAGCTTCCAAATCTCCCATTGTTTTAATCCAAGTTACTTGCTCTGGCAATTGAGTTTCTTTTTTCAATTATTAGAAATGATTTTACATGCCATTGCAAATTCCTCAATGATCAAATGTTTCAGCAGAGGAAAAGAAATGATAAAGCTTCTCAGGCCCATGATTTAGGAACACAATCCAAATCCAGATTAAAACCTCTGGAAATACTATTAAAATGTTCAGGAAGAGAGATTTAAAATAAAAAATAGAGGTGGAAGACTGACTTCATTGCAAACTACTGGTGAGTCAGCATGATTTGTATTTAAAATGAAAAAGAAGAAAAATCAATCTGTCAGCACTTTTACTGAGCAATAATTTCCACTTATGACTGAAATTATTAAAAGACCTTTGCCAGATATCAAGACAGTATACTTGAATGCTTCCTAGGCCCGGATAAATAACCCAGACTTGGATAAAAGTGGTTTTTCTTTGAGTAACAATCTATTACCGGATCACAACAGGAACATTTAAATTGATTTAAAAAGTTTGACCTACATTGGGTAAAAAGGACTGTCTGATAAGTGGTTTGGGTAATGAAAAGAAAAAGTTTGGGAAGCACAGGAGTGCTTTGTCACAAATCTGTTTCTCCTCATGTGTCATTGCTGAGGATGGCTTCATTAAACTTCTCTATAAATAACCAGAGCTACCAGCGTGCCTGGCTGAGGAATTCTGGGAGTTGAAGTCCACAAGTCATAAAAGGGCCAAGTTTGACGACCCCTGTCCTAGTCCCTCCTCACGTAGAGACTGCTTTGCTTAACAACCAAGCTGTTGGTCCCAGTGAGGTCGCTCAGTGAGGACTACCTATATCCCCATCACAAGATAATATTGACAGCCATTTCCCATGCATTTCTATGATGCATGTTTCAAACTTTATTTGCAATTCATAGCAGAGGAGGAAAAATAGCCAAACTGACGTTTGTCAATCCACAGGCCCGCATAAACACTTGCGCAGGCTGGTGGAAGGGACACCGTTATACAGCCAGATAAACGCATATGTGCGTACACTGATTCACTGCAGGGAATGAAATGGGCACTTTCTTAGATGGGGAACTTTAGGACCATCAGTCATCCGGTGCAGAAATAAAATAATAAAATAAAATAAATCATCACATGTGAGCAAATCCCAAATGAAAAAAAACACCATTCAGACTGTATTGGGACACAATATAAGTCACCTTGGCTCCAATAATTAGGTTTAATTTCAAGCTCTGAAGTCTGCAAAATATTCTGGGGTCTTACATCTTTTTTTTTCTTTCGTCTTTTTAATTGGAAATTCAGGGCTCCAGATAAGCAACTTTTCATGCTAGCAAACAGAATCCATCCAGAATAGTGATGAATTCCTAGTTCAAAGCAACCGCTTCGCTACCCCCAGTCCTCAAGGGTTAAAAGTAAGATGGGAACTTCTTCTCAGCGTGGGAACAGTTTTGTGTTCTCTGGATGTTTGCTGCAACCTCTGCTAGTGGTCAGAACAGTCTTAAGGTCTCCACAAAATGTAGACAAACTTTAAAATCCTACAATGCACCATCATTTAACAGAAAGCTCTCCTCTACAAGGTTTAAGAAGGCATCAATTGAATTATCCTGATTCAAGCTATAAATAGGACCAAATATTTTCCTTCTTGCTTTTCTCTTATTTTTTTGGCTTTGCTTATTTGAAACACATTTTTGGCAGAATAAAAAGGCTTATGGCTTCTTAAGGCCAGAGAACATAGTGAGGTCTAACTTGGTATCCTGTGATAGAAGTAAATATAACCTAACTCTATGGGTGGCTGCTCCGAGGCACAAACTTTAAGGTCGTTGTAGATAACCCACCTGAAAAGGAGAAAGAAGGAAATGCAGTGAACATCATGAAATTAAATTAAATGGATACGGAACACCTACAGCTGGATATGGAACACCTACAGCTGGCCCCACTACCATCATCACCAACATCTTACTTGATTAAGAGCATATGTTGATTTTTCTTATCTGGAGAATTAGGATAATAATAATAATAATAAGTTGGAAGGGACCTTGGAAGTCATCTAGTCCAACACCCTGCTCAGGCAGGAAACCCTATACCATTTCAGACAAATGGCTGGCCAGTCTCTTCTTAAAAACTTGCAGTGTTGGAGCATTCACCACTTCTGGAGGCAGGTTGTTCCACTGGTTAATTGTTCTAACTGTCAGGAAGTTTCTCCTTAGTTCTAGGTTGCTTCTCTCCTTGACTAGTTTCCATCTGTTGCTTCTTGTCCTGCTTTCAGGTGCTTTGGAGAATAGCTTGACCCCCCTCTTCTTTGTGGCAGCCCCTGAGATATTGGAACACTGCTATCATGTCACCCCTCACCCTTCTCTTCGTTAAACTACACATACCCAATTCCAGCAACCGTTCCCTATATGTTTTAGAACAAGCAGCAGTCTGACTGCTTCCGACATTTAAAAAAATCTGTGTTCGGGTCTTAATCTACTTAATCAAAACCACTGCTAACATGGGAGCCAGCATTCATTCATTCAAGAAATGGAATTTTCTGATATGGTTTCCATAGATGTCTATAGAGATTCTCAGTCATCCAGGTCATGGTTGTCCCAAAAATGCTTTTCCAAAAGGCATTTTTGGAAATGGACTGTTCTTTCCTTGAGGAAGAAGAATACGTTCCACTTCTCATCTAAGAAGCTTCATCAGCTCTGACTAAATGGTGGAGGATGAAAGGATTGATATTGCTTACAGTCATCTGCTTATTAGCATGCCTTGTGAGAGTCACTGAGGCCACTTAAGGTGGAATTTATAAATCCTTCCATCCTCCAAACATCTTCAAGAAAAAAACAAGTCCAGCTGCATTTTGAAAAAGCACTTTGGGTTTCCAAAGAAGTGCCAATCTCAAAACGTCTGTCCAACTTTGGGGCATTGCGTAACATTAGTAACACAATCAGTAATGTCACACTACATTACCTTCCTTCTTTTTTAAGATGACAAACATAATGGCCGCTCATGGTGGATGTTCCCATGTGACTGATGAAGCCAAAGAGTTCATATCCTGCCCAAGAAAATACCAAGAGTATAATGAGCAAAGTCATGATGAAGACGGTCCAGAAATCTTGCCCACATTCCTATAACAATTCCTTAATCAACTAACTCTTTGATATTCTTATTGATGCCCTTTCTTAAAAAATAATTTCAGGAGTAAAATTCCAAACCCACGTGCCTCTATAGATCACTAAGTATTGCACTGTAGCTCCTCAGCATATATAAATCCTGCAAATATATTGTCTGTGTGGTTGTCGTGAATCAAATCTACTTTAATGCTATTTCCTATAAAAGATGACATAGCACAGAAGCCCTCAGCAATATTCAAACTTCCCTGGACTGCACGCAATATATCTCAGAATATTTTTTTTTATATTTCAGACATTTATCTCCCTTAAAAGTTCCATAGTTAGGCGGATCAAGCATTTTTTGGTATTCTCAGGCTATTTTGATTGTGCTGCTGCACTCACTGTTGCTCAACAAATTTTAACTTCTGCCTAAAAGCTCCATCCTGTGGTTTATTTTTCCTGCAAGAGTTATGATGGTTAAAAAAATAATGATTAAAAAATAAAGGTTAAAAAAGCAGGGAATGCTACAAACAAATTGAAGCATGAGGAGAAGGTCGTAAAAACCCCTGCCAAAACTCATACATGCATCCTTCAGTAGGGGCCTTTTATGATAGCTATTTTTATATTCTTTCAGACCAGTGGTCCATGTCAGCTTATTTTAACAATTTTTGCTGGCTGAGAAGTATTGAGGAAAAGCTGAGATCATTCAGTGATGCCAAAGACTGAACTAGCATCATCTAAAGGATTGTTTAACACAGCAACAATGAAATTTGACATCAAGAAAATATTTAACAGAAAGCAGAAATCCACCCTGTTCTTTAGTTATTATTATGCATGTAATATGCATACGATAGGTTCACGGGTATGTAACATTGCAATCACTGGCGTATTAAAACAAGTGAGAAGTCCAAAAGCATATTGTCCTAACCTAATCTAAAAAAGGGGACGCGGTGGCTCAGTGGGTTAGGATGCTGAGCCTGTCGATCAGAAGGTCGGCAGTTTGGCGGGTCGAATCCCGAGTGCTGCGTAGCAGAGTGAGCGCCTGTTACTCATCCCAGCTTCTGCCAACCTAGCAGTTCGAAAGCACGTAAAAATGCAAGTAGAAAAATAGGGACCACTACAGTGGGACGGTAACAGCGTTCCGTGTGCCTTTGGCATCTAGTCACGCTGGCCACATGACCACGGAGACATCCTCGGACAAGCACTGGCTCTTCGGCTTTGAAACGGAGATGAGCACCGGCCCCTAGAGTTGGAAACAACTAGCACGCATGTGCGGGGGAACCTTTACCTTTACCTTTAATCTAAAAAAGAAAAAAAATGCCTTTATCTGAGTAAAAAAAATTCTGTGCAGGGATCCTGAAACTGCTGTTTTCTTTCCTGCATATTTCTTCAGCTTTTATGCAGTCCCAATAGATTATACACAGAGATAACTATTGGTCAAAACTAACCTGTGTTACTTACTTACTTACCTACTTACTTACTTACTTAATTTATTTATTTATTTAATGTCTATGCTGCCCATCTGACTGATGCAGTGACTCTGGGCAGCTTACCCACCGCTGCTTGTTTTATAGCTATTCCAACTGTTGCATCTGATATGGATAGAGAAACAATTCATAAGTATAACCCACTTATGGATTTGGGAAGGGGAAAATGAATAAGTCAGGCAGATTAACATATGTAACGTAGCCAGGAGAAACTTACTTCCTGGTCCATCTTTAATCCGGGGTCCTTCCGGATCAGATTCTGCAAGGATGTTAGCATTCACATGGTTTTCTATAGTCATGACCTCAGAAGCTACTTCAGTTTCTTCCTCTGGTTCAGGGTGACTAAAGATCCACTCCAATGCATGCTCCAGGTTGTTATTCTTCCAGACAAAATAGCGTGGAATAATGAAATAGACAAAGAGCTATCAATATCTTGTCATCGCTGTGATAGCATTTTCACTTAATGAGCTGCTGTTGATTTCCAAGAATAGACAAATATACATACAGGTAATCCTTGAGCCATCGTGACCAGTGACTTAATGAATGTTCAAGGTTATGACAGACACCCACCCACCCACCCCAAAAAAGGTACTTATTACCTGGATTTGAAGTTCGAATGGCTGCCCCACCCCTGTGGTCATAGGATTGCATTTTGGGGGCTCAGTAAATGGCCCATATTTACAGCTATGTGCAGCGTTCTGTGGCCACGATTATGATTTACAGTATTTGTTGACAGAAACCAGTGTTTACTTTTGGTGTTCAGAAAAGAAAAAAACAACAACCCAAAGTAAAGGCCCATTTCAGGCAGTGGGTTCACTTAATGACCATGGCATCTGTTTAACGATCACTGCAAAAAAATCAGGTCAGTCATATGATGACCCACTGGCATGATTTTGACCATAATTTTATGCTTGGTTATGCTCATTAATTCAGGATTACTTGTATACCATTTTATGGAGGGATTGCAACTTGTATAATTGAGGTAAGCGTGGTAGCAGAAAAGACCCTGGTTAGGAAAAACTCTACTATTCTTCTCAGGGGGCTGGACTAGAAGACCTCCAAGGTCCCTTCCAGCTCTATTCTATTCTATTCTATTCTATTCTATTCTATTCTATTCTATTCTATTCTATTCTATTCTATTCTATTCTATTCTATTCTATTCTATTCTAATTCTTCCTATATTCTATTCTATTCTATTCTATTCTATTCTATTCTATTCTATTCTATTCTATTCCTTATATAGTAAGTAGCATCTACTGTCATTGCCAGACTGAGGGGTTTTAATTATTTAATTAATGGGGTTTTAGTTAAGTTCAGGGATTAATTTAATCTTAGTTTTAATCGTTTTTAATTGTATGTGATGTATTTTAATTTTTAATTTTCCCTGTAAACCGCCCTGAGTCCTACGGGAATAGGGCGGTATATAAATTTAAATAAATAAATAAATAAATTGCCTTCCCATGTCTGATACATCCCAGAAGAGTAGCTGTGCATGCAAGTATATACTTCGATGATTTGCGTTAAAGCAACAAAAAATTTGTAACATTTTTTAAAGCTAGCATAAGTTGCTTTACCCTTTAGGCTCTCTGCTCCACTAACATCTTGTCAATATAAACTATGAGGATTTCAGTGATTTTTTTTATAATTTCAAGCAGTGTAAAACAACTAGAACATAAGCGAAACAGAACAAATGAGCACAACTAGACTACAGATGCTGTTGAACTACAACCCCCAGCATGCCCTAGGGCTGTTTAAATCTGGAGGGCTTTATCTAGAGGTGCAATAATACTTGTCTGTCTTACTTAATAACCTGCATTCTCAGTGTGACTCTTAGATAGTCTTGCTATAGCAGTTCCCTAATTCTCAAGGAGAGTCCAGCAAAATATACTGCTTAAACAATACATGTACTCCTCGACCACAATCAAGCTCAAAATTTATGTTGCCAAGCAAGACATTTGTTAAGTGAAGTTTGCCCCTTTTTACAACCTTTCTGCCACAGCTGTTAAGTGAACCACTGCAATGGCTAAGTCAGTAACATCGTTGTTAAGTGTATTTGGCTTCCCCATTGACTTTGCTTGTCAGACAGTCACAAAAATTAACCATGTGACCCCAGGACACTGAAACCATCATAAAGATGAACCAGTTGCCAAGCATCCAAATTTTGATCAGGTGACCATGGGGATGCTGCAGCAGTCATTAGTGTGAAAAACAATCATAAGTCACTTGATTCCATGTTGTTGTAACTTCGAACACTCACTTGGCAAGTGGTTGTAAACTGAGGACTACCTATACTTTCGTCTGCTCTCTTCCAAGAGGGCCATCATCAATTTAATGATGATTAAATAAATCTAACTCATACTCTTCCTTTAACGAATTTGCCGCTTCTTGATTAAAGGTTTTTTTTAATTAGTTTATAATATAAAAGAGCCTTGGTGGAGCAGTGGGCTAATGCCTCCTTAAGTAACACCAGCTGCCTGCAATTAGTGCAGGTTCGAGTCCCACCAGGCTCAAGGTTGACTCAGCCTTCCATCCTTCCGAGGTAGGTAAAATGAGGACCCAGATTGTTGGGGGCAATAAGCTGACTTTGTAATAATGCCGCTTGGGGTGTGTGTGAAAGCCCTAATAAGCAGGCATATACGTAGAATGAAGGCTATTGCTAAGCACATTGATTTGTGCTTCTTAGATTGTAAGCCGCCCTGAGTCTTCGGAGAAGGGCGGGATATAAATGGGATTAAAAAAAAATATAAAACCAAAAAAGAAAATAGTAGGAAAAATAGGCGTGAGAAAAGTGTAGGGAAAAGGGGGAAAAGGGAAAAAAAAGGCATTGACTTCCAAATTCTAAGTAGAAACAAAAGTGTGTGTGTGTGTGTGTGTGTGTATGTCTGTATGTATATGTATATGTATGTATGTATATATATATATATATATATATATATATATATATATATATATATATATATATATATATATATATATATATATATATATATATATATATATATATATATTTGTTTTCTGAGGTTGTTTTCTGAGGTTTTCGCGGGTGTTTGTATGTAGATCTTTGGTCATTCGGGTTTTTTCCCACGTAGAATTGGAGGTATCAGGGCAACGTTTCGAAGAAATCTCATCCGTCATCCTCAGGCTGGTGACTTCAGCTTCGTTCTTCTGGGAGAACGAAGCTGAAGTCACCAGCCTGAAGATGACGGATGAGATTTCGTCAAAATGTTTTTGGGCTACCAATAAATCCCAAATAATTTTCAGGAAAACTCACTGTTGCCCGTAGTGCCTGAAGAGCTACATTCCGCTGAAATCCCATAGAGGAAATTATGGCTACCATCTCTTCTGGAGGCTGATTATCCAACCCAGGAAGACCTCCTGATCCTCCCGTTCGGGGAAAGGCCGTTCCCCCATAGCCAGGGATGGGTAAAGGCTCTGCAAAATCTGGAATAAAATGGAAGGCATTCTTTAATTCATCTCTGTGGGGGTTTTCAGTCATCCAGGTCATGGTTGTCCCAAAGATGCTTTTTCGAGAGACAACTGGACTTTCTTTGTTTTTCCTTGAAGACATTTCGCTTCTCATCCAAGAAGCTTCTTCGGTTCTGAACTGAAGAAACTGAAGAAGCTTCTTGGAAATTGAAGAAACTGAAGATGCAGAACATCTTCAAGGAAAAACAAAGAAAGTTCAGTTGCCTCTTGAAAAAGCACCTTTGGGATATTCATTCATTCGTTCGTTCGTTTGTTTGTACGTACGTATATATCCATGGCCTTTCCCATTCATAGTTGCTACTCTTTTCAGGAAGGTTCGTGTCAAGATCTTTGGCCTAATCTACTGGATGGTTTTTCTAAAGGACCTTTGTTTGTAACAGTGCAAAACAGGAGACTATTTCCGGCTTGGTGGACCACGGGGGGCGGGGGGGGGGGGCACAGAGGGAATGGTTTTGTGAAAGCAATGGGCACATGCACAGCTCCATTTACACAAGCAGTGGGTGCGCATGCACGCTGCTCACACAAACCTCCTGCACAAGCACATTCGCCCACCACACGCACAAATGGAGCCGTGCGCACTTACTCATGGCTCTGAAAGGGCCACAGCCTGGTACCAGGCCGTGACCCAGGGGTTGGGGACTCCTGTTGTAAAGGAATCGAGTTTTGTTTCTAACTTAGTAGAAATGCACTTCTTCCCGAGAAGCACAAATATATTTGTTTACAATTGCACAAAATAAAGTAAAAAATCCAAATAGCAGACCTGGTTGTCCCAAAAATACTTCATAGAATTAGACTCGAGTAGAGTAGAGTAGAGTAGAGTAGAGTAGAGTAGAGTAGAGTAGGAATAGAGTAGAGTAGGAATAGAGTAGAATATAGAATAGAATCAATACAGTCTTTGAAGATTTTCGCGTAGCATGCAAGAATGGAGGACTTATTTTGGAAAGAAGTGTTACATGTATATAAAATTATTGTTCTTAACAATAAAATAACCTGTAGTAAAATATATAGCAATTGCTCAACCTGTACTTTCATGATGTATCCTCAGGATATTTTTACCAATAGAAGATATGTGCAGTTTTGGCACTAGAATACAACAGAATAACAGAGTTGGAAGGGACCTTGGAGGTCTTCTAGTCGAACCCCCTGCAATAAGACTTTCTTGGGGTTTTTTTCTTTGAAAATGTTTTACTTCTCATCCAAGAAACTTCTTCAGTTCTGATACTTTTAAAGAAAAACCAAGAAAGTCCAGTTGCCTTTTGGAGAAAGCACCTTTGGGACAACCATGACCTGGATGATTGAGAATCTCCATAGACACCAGACCTGGTTCTTCCATGTGTGCAATGATCCAGTTGAACGCCACCTCGGCACCCATGTTGCCAGTGTAGTACACGGCCTTTCGGCATGCTTCCAATGGAAACCCCATCTCTGCTAGCTGCATCACGGAGGATTCATCAAAATCTGGGGCTGAGAGAGAGGACATGCCAGGTGAAAAATGGAACTCATCCTTTCCCAGTCAATCATCCTGGCTGCTTTTATCACCCAAGACACAAAGACTGCAATTGGCATCAAACTGTGACTCTGCAAAACATTGTAATCGATTTCTTAGTGCAAATGTTGTAGCCTTCGCTTGCCGCTGTTTAAAAAAAAATCATAACCACTGGAGACAGCATCCAATGGAGGTGCAAATTAGAACACAGAAATTGCTCAGAGTGTTCTCCATTCCTTCCCATCTCTTGTACAAAGAACAGCAGGCTGGGTTCAGATCTTCAGTTTTTGCAGCGATCAGTATA
The DNA here is from genome assembly GCF_947247035.1 of Vipera ursinii. NCBI lineage: Eukaryota > Metazoa > Chordata > Lepidosauria > Squamata > Viperidae > Vipera > Vipera ursinii. Next base: position 10,951,093 of record NC_139518.1, read on the forward strand.
GGAACCGAACACCAAAAGGAAGAGCTCTGCAAATTTTTGCAACAGTCTTTGTGCTGTTTGAAGAATAGCAACGTCAGCACTGAGTGCCGATCTAAATCACGCCTCAAAGCAAAAGTGACAAAAGTTATTAGGCTCTACAAACATCAGCTGAAGCCTTGGCTGTTCTCCATGCAAAACAGTTCCCAAAGCTAAGCTACCCCAGGTTTTTTTTTTTATTCTGCATTTTAAAGGTCACACATATTGATGGAGCTCCTGAACTGAAACCATCAGCCAGTGCAAGCATAAATGATAAAATGAAGCAACGCTCTCAGGCTTCAGCTGGTTTAAGTAACGGTTGGATCACAAATACAATTAATCATCTAGGGGAGTCTGCAGTTATGCACAAAGACAAAATTATGCTGCAGTATCAGAGAATTTCGATCTCTGTTCTGTTCACACTTTTAAAGTTTCTAGTTCTCATTAATGTAAAGCTAGATGTGGATGCCTGAACCAAAATTGATATTATTCCTCCCCTCTGTCCCCATTTCTCTCTTTAATGCTGCGGTGACTATTGATTCAGAAGATCTTGCTTTCTACTGATCTGCAAGCATCTCTGATAATATTCTTTTGGTAAAGAGTGAAGCAAAAAAAAAGTTTAAATAATGCAAATTTTCTGGTAGACTTTCTGAACAGCAAAGAAAAATGACAACTGTGGATCTTCAACTTTTGCCAAATTCCTCTGTTGTGAAATCAGGAAATGTCCCAGACTTGCTTTTAATACAGGTAGTCCTTGACCTATGATGTTATCTGAGCCCAGAATTTTGACCAGAAGCTAACAAAAAATGGTGAAAATTGTTGTCACGTGACTGTGTGTGTACGCCTGCGCACGCACGTGTGTATACATACATATGCATGGCCGTTGTAAGTTCAAAACTGGGTCCTGAATAGCTTTTGAAAAGTCTGCCACAACTTCACTAGGCAAAGATGAGCTTGTGATTTATACTTTTGATGATTAGATAGGTTTATAGAAAGAATATTATGATGTAACCTTAGAAATATTAAATATATATTTGTACTTATAACTGTTATGAAGAATATCAGAAGTCTCTTAGAAGAGAAGAGAATGACACAGTTAGAAGAGACCTTGGAGGTCATCTAGTCCAATGCCCTCTTCAGGCAGGAAAACCGATACTATTCCAGAGAAATGATTGTCCAGTCTCTTCTTTTCTTCCATTTTTTTTTCTTTTCTTGCATGTTTTATTTATATCCCGCCTTTATCATTTTTATAAATAATCCAAGGTGGAGAACATACCCAATACTTCTTCCTTCTCCTATTTTCCTCACAACAACAACCCTGTGAGGTGAGTTGGACTCGGTGAGAATGGCTGGTCCAAAGTTACCTAGCCAGCTTTCATGTCTAAAGCAGAGTTCACAATCCCTTAGTTTCTAGCTGGTGTCTTAACCACTAGACCAAATTTTATTTCTTCCTTTGCCTTTCTTTTACTTACTTTACATTAGTTGGTGTTAGGAGGAACAAAATCATGAAAGAGCCTGTTGCCATCATATCTAAGTTTCGAAGGAGCAGTTGATTAGCAATTGGAAACAGAACACTGATCCCTTGGATTAATCAGCAAATCTCTTGGGTTGAAAAATTAATAAAAACAATAGTCAAATCGACTATGAGAACATGGAATAATCCAAGATAGGGAACAGCTTTCTCCAGTGCATTAAGATTCCTTCCGATATCTCAACGCAGACCCAGGACAGGTGGAAAGTTATGGAGGAGAAGAGCACAGTTAAACCAAGAGCGCTCGTGCAGCCTGTATAAGCTTCTGCAAGTCGCAGCAAGTAAGCTCAGCCTTCTCAAACAAAAATAAAACCAACATAAAAGTAATGGGATACATACGCTCCATGAAATGGTTCATCATGCCATCTGAAAGTCAAGAAAGTAAGTTAAGGGAGACCAAAGGATTTTGGAGGGGCAGGAAAATGGAAACTGGCCACTTCTGCATTTGATATAAATACTAGATCATCACCTATAACTTTAAAAAAAACAGGTTTTTTGTGGTCCTACCCCAGTCTGGTACCCCCAGGCCTGCCATCAGCAAAGTCATTAGCTTTTCCATTTTGGAAGTGGTAAGAATTCTAACCTAAACCAGCCAGAGAGGGGGGAAAAAATACACTAGGAAGCCCAAATGAACCTCTTTGACCTTTAGGCAGAATTTAATTTTGTTTTGAGTCCACACCTTTTCTGTCCACACCTCTTCTGCAGAAACTTTTCTTCTGAGGAGCTACAAGTAATGCATTACACCCCCTTAATGTATCTGTTTGAATTCCAACCCTGAGCCATTGTGTTTGCGGACAATCCATGAATGGCACACACCTTCCTTGCTTCAGAGTGGTGGAGCTGCTATCTTTTTTTTTTTTTTTTAATTGAAAAGTTTTATAAAATACAATTTTCCTTTAAAAAAAAACCCCCCCTTCCCCCTCCCTCCTCCCCTCCCTACCTCCCCCCTATCTCCCCCCCTCCCCCTCCCCCTCCTCCCTCCCCTACCTCCCCCCCTCCACTTCCCCTCCTCCCCCCTCCCCCCCCCCCCGACTTCCCAGAGCAAAATACAAGGTATATATCTAAAAGGCAATCATAAACAATCATATACTAACAATTATAAACTCTAAAATCCATCACTCTCTAGCTTGTATATAGTAAACCAATCCTTAATAATACTAAATATATATAAAAAACTAAAATAAAAAAACTAGCATCATTCCCATCTATGTTCTTCCACAATTCACTATTACCTTAACATATTCTCATTTGCACATTAATAAATAGTTACACAAATTAACCCACATTAACCCACAAAACTTTCTTCCTCTTCCTCTGTAGTAAGTTGTCCATTAATTCCAATTTTAAAAAAAAAAAATCTATTACCATACATAGCATCCCAAAACTTTTTTTTTTTTTAAAAAACACAACTACCACTTAACTATAAATATTTTGTGGAAGTTCCATAGATTTCTACTGGTCTTATTTTTTTTTCTTTTTTGAGCGTTTTAAGGCAGCACGCGTCACCCTCTGTTCTCTAAGATCATCCAAAAGAGTTGCAGCTTGAACTCCTCCTGTACCCTTCTCATCTATCTGTGCATCTTCATCCTCTTGATGTTCTCCTTCTCCAGATCCCTCTGCAGCTTCCAGAAGTGTTGATGGGGTTACTTCCAAGACATTATTATAAAAATCATGCGCTTGCTTCACATTACTCAAACAGTATCTTTTGCCATCATACATGAAGCTCAACCCAACTGGGATCTCCCATCTGAACCTTATATCTCTTTGCTTGAGCTCTTGCACAAGAAATATAAAATCCTTCCTTCTCTTTAAAATCTTTGGAGGAATTTCTTTTAAAACCAAAACTTGTTGACCAGCAATCACAACTTTGGTATCGTAGGCAGCTTGTATAACTTCATCTCTAATTTCCCTTTTTACAAAATAAACCACCACATCTCTAGGCAACTTTCTCTGTTTAGCAATCCACGAATTCACACGGAACACTTTGTCCATACCTTGTTTTAATTCAGATGCTGGATGGTTCAATACTCCCTCAAAAGCCTCAGAAACCAGCTGCTTTAAATCTTCCTTAATATTCTCTTTTAGGCCTCTAATTCTCACAGCAAACTGCATCTGGTAAAATTGGGCCAAGCTCTGTTCACTGTCAATTTTGTCTTTTAAATCTTCAATTTCCAATACTTTTGCTTCTAATAAAGCATTCTTTTGAATCAAGTCTTGCACTTGATCATCCAGCACCTCCACACATTTAGCAACTTTTTGCACTGAGGACAAAATGTCTACCTTCATTTCTCTAAGTTTCTGTTCCATCCTTTCTTCCATTCTCTGCTCCAATTTCTCCAATTTCTCCTCCATCTGTAGAAATTTAACACCCATTGACTCCAAAATTAACTGGGTATGTTTTTCAAGATCCTTCGATGTCAATACATCAGGAGAATGCAACGCCTGCAGCAATGATTGTTGTTGCACCGGAGAATTTCCAGCACTCCGAAAAGTTCTAGGGGGAGGTTTCGCCGCCATCTTTTACTTACAATTGTGACGCACTTTCACTTTAAGTTTTAAGCAAAGTCCATCAAGCTTGAGAGTAAAATAAAATCTTCTTCATCTCTTCATCTTTCCCTCTTGTACTGCTCTGCCTGCTCTTTCCCTTTCATAGTCTCTCCTTCAAGCAGGGATGGTCGCAGACGCCTGGCTCTGCTCCATAAAGTCCGGAGCAGAGACGCTGGTCAGCTGGGAGCAGCCCAGGCTACGGGGGAGTTCAATCCTTCGGCCGCCCAAGCTCCAAGCTCAGGCGGCCCCGGCGAACTCAACCCCCACCTGGGGGCTCACCCCCTCCTCTTCTCCCAAGGAGGGGGCTTCAGATTCGCCCGAACAGCTGATCGGCGCTGTTTCGGGCGAAAAAACACCAGCTGAGCCGCGGGCAGCCCGGGAAGGCTCCCTCCGTCGCCGCGGAGCCACCGGAAGTCGTGGAGCTGCTATCTTATGTCAAACCCTCCTACTAGAGGTTCCGTGATGCTACCCGCCTCCCTCCAGACAAGAGGCTACCGCAGGGGTCTTCAAACTTGGCAACTTTAAGACTTGTGGACTTCAACTCCCAGAATTCCTCAGCGGAATTCTGGGAGTTGAAGTCCACAAGTCTTAAAGTTGCCAAGTTTGAAGACCCCCTGGGCTACAGTATATCAGGAATTACTGAGTCTGTCATTTGTCCCTCAGTTAACTGTCTGGTTGGGCGCAGCAATCAAACAGGACAAGTACGGATTTCAAGGGATAGTTAGGACAGCAGAAAGAACAACTGCAATCACTCTGTTTTCTATTGATGAACTGGAAAGAGGGCTGAGAAAATAAATGCAGTCCCCTCACATCCTGGACATTTCAATTCTTCCCCTTAGGACGCTGCTATAGGGCACTGCATGCCGAAACAACTAGACACAAAGACAGTTTTTTTCCCCCCGTGCCATCACTCTGCTGAACACTTCATTCCCACAGCACTGTCTTAAGCCTAACGATATTTACCCTTATAAGAGGCTGCATTGCTATTATGCTTCTCATCTTCTTCTTCTCCTCATCTTTCCCACTATCTTCTCCTATTGGTACCTTATGATTATTGATTGTAACTATGATTTGTGATCTATGACCTGTCACTTGGTTGTTTGTATGTATACTGAGAGCTTATGCACTGGAGACAAATTCCTTGCGTGTCCAATCACACTTGGCCAATAAAGAATTCTAGATTCTTTGTGGTTTTACACATTAACTGACCACCAGGATGCAGGATAATTATCTTGTTGTTCTTTGAATAGATTTCTTCAACTTTGGTTCATGACTTCCCTTTCTTTTGACCTCCAGCCTGCTCCAGTTCAATCACAGCTTCAACCTAAAATGGACACAGCGCATGCCAAATCCACCAAAGTAAGCATGACCAATAGATCTCCATTTACACCAGAGAACCAGGTCTTGATTCCATCACTGCCTGCTTCTCTTGCAAACAAGACTCCCAATGATCATGTTGTAGCTTGGCATCCATGAAGATGGTCCATGCGAACAGGAAAGGATGCGAAATGACAAGGGAACAAAAAGAATATCAACTAACAGTTGTGGTGGAGAATGGTGTGGAGGTAGGAATCCTCATGGTAGTAGGCAGTACCTTTGGGGTCATCAGGAATGATCACAGGTGGAGAGATGTCTGGAAGTTCCTCCTCTCCTGGCTGAAGGCCTGTTGCTCGGAGGTGACTGATGTCCAGTAGATCTGGCATGTCTATAGAAACATCTGTAAGCAAAAAGGACAAATGGGAAATGAATTAAATTATTTGGAAATCATCCTAACTGTGAAACTATAGACAGTCTATAACAAAGAAGGAAGAACAGGAACAACGAAACTGTCAGACCTGCCTCAGCCTGAACCTCTAAGTACTATAAGAAAGATCCTTAACTCCATTTATTAAGAAAGGTATAGTTTACTAAAAATCAAGTGAATTACACTAAAGCATAGCCAGTGTCATGGTTCCAATAGACCAGACCAGAAGAAATAAGAACTCTGAGGCAATTGCTTTCCTCGAAGAACAATTTTAATTACATAATGTCAGCCCGAACAAAGGTAAAACCAAGGCTGAAAGTTACCCCACCCCACCCCCACCCCAAAAAGAGTTGACCTCCCCACCCAGTAATGTGTCATAAATCACAATACCCAATTAACACCTTCGGAGGGCTTCCTAATGGTAGCTCCAGCCCGCCAAACATTTAGACTGCTCGACCTTGGTTCCCACAAGAAAGTTCTTGTTTTGACTAACTAAAAGAATGCATCTCCCTCCTCCCATTGCTGTTGTGGCAGACAAAAAGGAAAGAAACATGGCCGTGTTCAGAGCATTTCAAGGTTTGACAGCCAGAACTGAAAACTGTGCATCCCCAAGTCTAACTTCTCCCTCCCTTAGTTGCCTCCCATCCCTGGGCACCCATGTCCAATCAAGTTCAAACAATATGTTTTTAGAATGGTCACTTCAGGCATAGGTTTGGTATGCAGCTGCTTTCCGTTCCTTGAAGCAGATCTTGGAGAGATTGTTTCCCTGGAAGTATCCATCCTCCCATCCAGCCCTCCACTCCACCCCCCAGAGTTCAGGGCAGTCGATACTAATAATAATAACAATATAAAGTTGGAAGGGACCTTGGAGGTCAACTAGTCCAACCCCCTGCTCAGGCAGGAAACCCTATACCATTTCAGGCAAATGGCTGTCCAGTCTCTTCTTAAAAACCTCCAGTGTTGGAGCATTCACCACCTCTGGAGGCAGGTTGTTCCACTGGTTAATTGTTCTAACTGTCAGGAAGTTTCTCCTTAGTTCTAGGTTGCTTCTCTCCTTGACTAGTTTCCATCTGTTGCTTCTTGTCCTGCTTTCAGGTGCTTTGGAGAATAGCTTGACTCCCTCTTCTTTGTGGTAGCCCCTGAGATATTGGAACACTGCTATCATGTCACCCCTCACCCTTCTCTTCATTAAACTACACATACCCAATTCCAGCAACCGTTCCCTATATATTTTAGCCTCCAGCCCCCTAATCATCTTGGTTGCTCTTCTCTGTACCCTTTCTAGAGTCTCGACATCTTTTTTACATCGTGGTGACCAAAACTGGATGCAGTATTCCAGGTGTGGCCTTACCAAAGCATTGTAAAGTGGTATTAGTACTTCACTTGATCTTGATTCTATCCCTCTGTTAATGCAGCCTAGCACTGTGTTGGCTTTTTTGGCAGCTGCAGCACACTGCTGGCTCATATTGAAGTGATTGTCTACTAAGACTCCGAGATCCCTCTCACAGTTACTACTATTGAGCAAGGTACCACCTATACTATACCTATGCATTTGATTTTTCCTGCCTAAATGTAGAACCTTACTTTTTTCACCACTGAATTTCATTTTGTTAGATAGTGCCCAGTGTTCGAGTCTGTCCAGATCCTTCTGTATCTTAAGCCTATCTTCTGGAGTATTGGCTATTCCTGCCAGCTTGGTTTTGAAAGGCAAGCGTGAGGTGGCAGCTACAGAAACGCTACAAACCTATCCAGAAAGAATTCTTACAATCTATTAACTTGGGCCAAAGTCATGGCGAAATAAAGGTGCATAATGCAAGGAAGAAAGGTATTCTGCTTAGCTTTGGGAAAAGCATATTCCAGTGCATGGGGCCACTACAAAAAAAAAGGCCCACCACCACTTAACTCAAGCTTCTGTAATGCCATAAACAAATTAGTTTAGGGCCCTCTTACTTATTTATTTCTATTTATATGACCTCCCACATCAACCTCATAACTTTGGCTGGGAAACAGCATTTGAAATCATGAAATAGCAATCGTATCTCTATAAATAGAATATTGGCAGCTAGGTAAATAACGGTCACCATAGCCATCCCGTGGGCTCTGTCATATCCTTTCCATTCACCATCACAATCAAAGTTGAGCTAACGCAGACAAGGATAAGTAAATACGACAAAACAAAAAAAAGTAAAGGGTAAGCTAATAGATACAAGGGTAAGTACAGGGACTCTTGTTTGAAAAAGTGGGTGGAATGGAGGACCCACGAGGCCCCTTCGAACTCTGTTATTCTGTTAATTCTTTCTATGATCGTGTGTATCCATCCCATCAAACCCAAATAAAATTCAGAGTGGTGTAGGATCTCCTGCCATGGACAGAGTGTTGGACTAGAAGACCTCCAAGTTCCCTTCCCTTCCAATCCTATTATTCTATATTCTAAGTTTCACAAAGTTCCTCATATCGCATCCCACCAGGCTCAAGGTTGACTCAGCCTTCCATCCTTCCGAGGTAGGTAAAATGAGGACCCAGATTGTTGGGGGCAATTAAGCTGACTTTGTAATAATGCCGCTTGGGGTGTGTGTGAAAGCCCTAATAAGCAGGCATATACATAGAATGAAGGCTACTGCTAAGCTTGTAAGCCGCCCTGAGTCTTCGGAGAAGGCCGGGATATAAATGGAATTAAAATAAAAAATAAAAATAAAAATATGAATCAGAATATGTTGAAATGTGGCAGTCAGAATCTATTTCTGTAGAAAATAGTCATTTGATTCTTTGGGGTGGGAAAATTAACAATTCAATTATTTTTAAAGTGCCTTGGACTTGTAATATTCCCAGGTCATCACCAAACTGAGTTGTTGTTTTTTTAAAAAAAAAACATTTTCCAGTATTAACACAACAGAGAAAAGAGGAAATTCCTTGGCTGTCCCAAAGGAGCTTTTTCCAAAAGACAACTGGACTTTCTTGCTTTTTCTTTGAAAATGTTCTCATCCACGAAGCATCCATGAACCAGTTACCTTTTGGAAAAAGCACCTTTGCGACAACCGTCACCTGGATGATTGAGAAACTCAACGATTGAGTTTCTTGGCTATTCTCTGCAGGATAAAAGAAACTTTGCCCTTAAGCAGCCTTGGAGTAGATAAACCTTACAAACGAACACAAGGCAATTCAATACGGAAGACAGCAGTCAAAATACATACCAAGCTTCTTAGGGATCCAGTCAAGACCAAAAGTAAATTTCTTTATCTGAACCACCAGGTATTCAGGAAAGGAAGCAAAGAGAGACGTTCTGGAAGTGTAAAGCAATTCCAGGTGAAATTAGAAGATCCAAAACTCAAGATCAGAACCTTCATCATTTTAACAGAAGAGCTGAACTGCTCTTAATGGATCATACACAAGAGCCCGCCCCATTCCTACTCTTTTCTACGGCAGCCAGCCAGATACGTCTGGAAAACAATGAAATACGGGGTAGTTCTCATTTAGCAACTGCCTCATTTAGCAACCACTTGCAATTACAACAGTGATTTAAAAAAAAGAAGTAACTTTATGGCCAGTCCTCCCATTGCAATCGTGGCAGGTCTGTAAAGCAAAGGAAAGCTGAAGTCAGATTATAAACACAGCTGGGATTTCACTTAGCATTTATTAATTGAATTGCCACTCCAAACTGTCACCGCTAGAGCAAGATCCCTCTCCCAATGCTTCTCCACCATCTGGTAAGAGTAACCCTTATCTTATTTTTTTTAACCAGATGGCTAAGCCAAAGTAACAGTGTCAGGGTGCTATCAGATTTAATAAATATATAATGTATAAGGGTCCTGGCAGACTTTTGTAAGTAAATGCATTTATTTATGGATTTCCTATCTCAGAAGACACAAAGAGTAGGGGGGGGAAGGATAATGGAAGTTTACCGTATTTTCCGGCATATAAGACGACTTTTTAACCCATGAAAATCTTCTCAAAAGTTGGGGGTCGTCTTATACGCCCAGTCGTCTTATACGCCGGAAAATACTATTCACCTCTCTGATCTTTTCTCTTTTCTGCTGGACAGCGGGATCGCTGGGTGAATGGAGGTAGGCGATGGCGACCCGTGGTTAAGCGGCCGATGGCGAACGGGTGATGGAGGGCAAACTCTCGTCAGCTCCTGGGGTGGCTACTGCAGTCGCAGCCGTTGCTCTCTGTAGGACTGGCCATGCTGGCGCTTCCAATGCTGGCTGTCAGGTCCCCGAAAAGAGGAGGGGCAGGCGGTCCCCAGAGGCGCGCTGCTCGACAGTAGGAAGGGAGCACCTTTGCTCCTGCCGAGGCACTGCCTAACCCGCGCCGACCGGAAGAATCGCTTGCCCGGTCACGGAGTACGGAACAGCGGTACTTGGCGCCCCTCTTGTTCACAGACCATGCAGCGGCCCTCACCAGCCGGCCTCGGCATGGCCGCCCCAAGCCCTAGTGCGTCTTCCGGGCCCGCCTGGCCAACCGCCTCCTGGGCAGGGCTTGGCTCCAGACGCGGTGGCTGCTCCGTCTGCAAATGCTATCTCAAAGCCGGATAGCGCTTGGCTGTGCAGGCTGCCGAAAGGCGGGGACTCAGAGTTCCCGCGGTGGTTGAGGCTTCTGGCGTGCTGTTTGCAGAGTCTGGCCTGGAAGAGCGCGTCGTGTGAACGCAGTGTATTCCAAAGGGTGGGTGGAAGGAAAAGCCCCTTTGGGCTTCAAAAGGGTGGCTTTGTACCATTTGCATCAGACGGGGCTGAATCGGGCTTGTGTCGTACACTTGGCAACTGGCATGTAAGTATTTTCCGGCGTATAAGACGAAAAATCTTGAAAATATTCTCAAAAGTCAGGGGTCGTCTTATACGCCCAGTCGTCTTATACGCCAGAAAATACGGTATTCCCCAAGGGCAATGTTTTTTACTTGTAAATAATCTAATGGGAAGTATATCTTGGATAACTGAGGAGGCTGAAGCAACTTCTTATGAGATGGTTATCCTTGAAGCTTTTAAAAACTTAGGGGGAAAAAGGGATGTAATAAACATATAAAGAATATTGCAGAGAAGGAAGGAACTTCCTCCAAGCTCTAGAATCATGAAGGAGAATCGGGATCCATAAAAGGCAATAATTTTTCACAAATTTAAGATTTCATGGCTTTAAAAAAAAGGATAAGCCAAGTTCATGGAAGCTCTCCATAACTATCCATGTCATCTCCAAAGATCAGAATCAGCACATTTCTGAATACCAGTTTAGTTATGTTTTTAAGCACCCAGGAAGTAAGCAGCATACAAATAGAAATTGCATGTACCTATAAATAAATAAATATCCATGTAATTGCAACTAGTTGGCCAATGTGAAACTCAGTATGTCTTTGATATGGATCCAGAAAAAATTCTTCATATGTGTATCTCATCTGTCCCATCCCATAGTAGATCTTGAATGACTGAATTAACAACCAACTATACAAAGTGAAAATACAGGTAATCTTCAATTTAGGACCAGTCAAAATTATGACAGACCTCCCCCAAGGCTGCTTATGAACCAGATTTAAAGTTCCAATGGTCGCCCTACCTGGCAGTCACATGATCGTATATTAGGTGCTGGCAACCAACCCACTTTTACAGCTGTTTGCAGTGTCCCGTGGTTACCAACTGCAATTTAAGTTTGGGGGGTTTTTTTCTTCCTGGAAATTAGTGCTTTACTTCTGGTTTCCAGCAAAAGCACCCATTGCAAAAAAAATTGGTTTAACTTAATGACCACCACAAGGTTGTAAAGTTGGACACAGTCATTCGATGACCTGTTTAATGACCAGCACAACTTATATCTGTAATTCCAGGCTCAGTTATGATCATATATCAAGGACTACTGTAATATATTTAAAAAGACAAGAATACCAGAGTTGTGTATGCGAATGAGTTAGCTAATCCACAATGTATTAAATAAACAAATAAAAGCATGGATGACCATAACACTAATCACAGGGCTGAATGCCCACTCGAATAACATTGCTTTGATCTGCGTAAAAAATGTCAGCAAAAGCACAGGCAATCTACAGCTTGGGGTGGTGAGGGGAGCATACTCAATCAAGCCAATTCCGTAAAGCAATCTCACATGTAGCCCCATTTCTTTACCTCAAATACTGTTTGTTTCACTTCCTAGACAATTCTCAAGGCTGCACCTGAAAATCCTTATCAGCATAATGGGACTGACAAATGCAACTTGTCTATTCCATCATGTCTGACAGGAATGGCAGAGTCAAAAGAGGGATCAGCCTAGAATTCCTACCTAGCCACAAGCGATCTAAGTCCAACCTCCCCGGCAATCCCGCTGACCGTTCTCTAACTCTGATATTGATTGTTTGCTAGTTGACAATGTTCCTGTGCCTAGGGATGATTAGCAATAAATCGGTTTCATTGGAACCTCACGTGCGGACCTGATCTCTTGTGCCTGACCCATACTTACTTAACACCAGCAGACTTGGCTTGAAGGGCACTGCTCCAGAAGTCTTCTACATTTTCTGGTTCAGAAAAGGCCTGGAGACAAGCACTGAAAGGGATCCGTGCCCGGACCACCTCTGGTGGGGGCCTCCTTGCTCTTTCTGCTTCTCTTCTCTTCAATTCATAAGCAATCAATTCATCTAAGCAGAAGAACAAGGGACACTGAATAAACGCCATACATCTATTGGGAGTCATGCGTGGACTCGGTTGATGGCAAATGAACATGAGAAATGACTCCCCCGACAACATTTTGCATCTAAGAGCGGATGGCGTGGAATTTGGCCAAATTTCCTGACTTCACTGCTGGGTCTAGAGCAGATTGTTCATAACGCAAGGCACTCGGGCGACTGAGCTTGGACTTCCAAGGTAGGCATCCCTGAATGATATCTGAATGAGAGACAATTCGTACACGTGAGGCTCTTCCACTTTTACCTTTGTTTGTTGCCGCTTCCATTGCTACAGGCAATTGCATGATATACTCCACCCTCTCCGTGTACCGTACTTTTCTGGTCTGGCAGCACTGCGTCCGTTCTTCAACCAAGAAACGGAAGACATCGCTGGGGTTTTCTGAGCCAATCCGGTTTCTCTGAAAAGAAAACGGTGACACGTAAGCCACCATTTTGATTGGGAGTTGCCCAGAGTTGGTTATGAAATGGATGGCTACATCTACGCTTTAAATCAATCAATCAATCAATAATGGCAACAAAATAGTTGTTGACTACCCCAAGTCCTTCAGGAAAACTATTGTTGATTATCCCAGGTCATCCACGTAGGTTTTTTTTACAAGTAGAGTTTCAAGAAAAGTAATATATTGGCTTGGGGAGAGATTGCAAAACACAAACAATTCCCACGCCACCATCGCAAGCCTTAGTAAATCAGAATTAAGGCAAGTAATGAACGTCCCACAATTTCTACAACCCAGAACTCTCAAAATTCTAGCTGAGGATATTGAATTTGTTGTTTGAGACATCTCAAGGGATGTCAAGCTGTGGAAAGCTGTAATACCTTGTCAAATTGCACTTTAATGGTTCTGGAAATAGATACATTTACCTCTGGAGATACTAGATTAAGGATTTGTGCATAGAAAAAAAACAACACACAAAGGACCAGGGAAGTAAAACTTAGCTTTATATTCTCCACTGAGGGAAAAAAGCTTCAAGGATATCAGTCAGCATTTAACAGTACAGAAGTTCCCTCTGTCTCAAATGTATGCCGCTCAATTTTTCAAAAAATTATTTTGTATGAAAACCAATAAAAGTTTAATAACTTGAAAGCTTATTGATTTCAGCAAGGAACTCCAAGTGAAATCAATAAAGGTTGGAAATGTTTAATATCAGCTGGAGTATATCCTATGTTTGTGGATCATTTATCAATAAAAGGTATCCGAGGAGTCACCTCTTTATGGTTGTCTGAATTTTGTAATAAACCTGATCATATACCAGTATGAAATAAGGGCATTGGAGAATTTGGGTTGCAAACCACCCCAAGAGATTGAATATCAGAACATATCACAATCTGAAATATAGCGTAGGATTTCTTTATATCCCAAAATTGCCTACCGAACATGGTGCCCTCCCTTTTTAATTTGCCCTGTGTTTGGGGCCTAGCAAGGTATTCTAAAATACTTAACAAACACTTAACATACATACACACACACACACACACACTGAAAGATTCTGGGAGCTGAAATCCAACGAAATTGCATTATCATTAGTATCACCTGTGATTTTTTTTTAAAAATAATTTAATAATTACTCTTATCAAGTGAAGAATTGGCAAAGCTCAATTCAAAAAAGCAGGTGAAAAGAAATGAGACCACAGAGAAGACATACAAGACAGTCTATTTCAGGGGTGTCAAACTTGCACTGTCACATGACATGTCGCGACGTATCGTGACTTTTTTTGCCATTGCCGGCAATGGGGTGGGTGTGGTTTCGCTATGATACATCCGGCCCATGGGCCAGCACTTTGACACCTCTGATCTATTTAGTACCAATAGAAACGGATATTTGTAGCTAGGTGGTCCTTGTTGTTTTCTTGCAGACGTTTCAAGACCCAACTAGGTAACATAATCAGTATTAAGAGAAAGTGTGGTTTGCTCTGTTTATATACAAATAAATGTTGGTAGTAGTTCTTGGTGGTTCCTTGATTAGGCTCTTATTTAATGTTGGATTCTTTATCTGAGTTGGTAGTTCCTTGATTAGGATATTGTTTACTACCAAACTCAGACCTCACAGTCTGCCTGATTCTATTTCTGAAGGTCGAAAAATGAATTCCTTCGCTGAACTAAATCTTCCTTTCAAGAAATCTAGAATTCAAAGAGATCTTTACCGTTTTCTCCCTCAAGCGTTTACTGATTTCCTCTATGTGCTGCAAAATTTCCCAATGTCCATTCCTAACATGAGGAAACTCCTGTTAACAACTTGATGTTCAGACTGAAGCTTAGCTCAGCTCATGATAGAAGAAATAATGGTTGTGTTGAGGAGGGAAAGCACGTTCTTCACAGGAAGAACATTAAGGAAAATAAATTGCTCCTGTTACAAAATACCCTAATATCTACTATTTGAAAAAAAATAGTCAACAGAACTATACACAAAACCCAATACAGAGAGAGAGAGAGAGAGAGAGAGAGAGAGAGAGAGAGAGAGAGAGGGAATTAGTCTTCCTAATATCTACCAGTACTAAGATATCTACCAGTACCAAGTCCTTGAAATTTCTTTTAGTTGGATCCTACATGGGCTTCTACAAGAATTGAAATTCATAGATCGCCTTAACCAGAAACCTGATAGTTGGTACCACATTTATCTATAAATAAAACTTCTAAATGTTTGTGCAAGATTGGCTGGTATTATCTTTTTGCTAGCTTGTTCATGTGAAAAAAGACATTAACCTTTGCTCACCTCTATCAGGTTGATAAGGTGCAAAAAAAATTCTAGAGCATCCTGTTGCCGAACGGAGGAAAATTCGGGGTGCCCTTTGCTTACAAAAGCTTTGAACATGCGTGGAGAAATACCATTGTGCTGAGGCTGAAACAAAGCGAGAAGGAAAAGAAAAGCGGCTAAATACATTTTCAAAATATATTTCTGAATACGGCAGAAATGGTATAACTATTTTGAACCTTTATTTTTAGTATAACTCTGACCAAAAATATATACCGTATATACTTGAGTATAAGCCGAATTTTTCAGCCCACTTTTTGGGCTGAAAAAATCCACTTCGGCTTATACCCCAGTGAACAAAAAAAAGAGAACTTACCGAGGACTTGCGCGCGGCCGAGCTACTTTGCCTGACGCTGCTGGGGTCGCCCGGGCGCCTCTGCTCGCCCTCAGCAGCACCTGGCCCGGAATCACATGCGAAACAAGCCTGGCAGAGGAGCCGGAGCGGCGAGCAGAGGCGCCCGGCCCAGATCCTGCAAGGCCCGGCCGAGACGCGCCCCCAGCAGCGGAGCTGCTCCGGCTCCTCTGCCGGGCTTGTTTTGCATGTGAGCTACTTTGCCTGACGCTGAGAAGACCCGCTTGGGCACTCGGGTTGGCGTCAGTCTCCGCAGGCCCTTCTCGTTTCCAGGAACGTCAAGCGCGCTTGGCTCCCCACCCCCACGGCAGGGCAGGGCAGGGCAGAGACTTGCTCGCCCTTCTGACGGCCCTGAAGAGAAACGAAGGGCTTGCAAACTCCCCGCGAGAAGCTGGGCGTAGCGCGCGGCTGGGCGAGTGTGTGCCTGCGCGCGTATTTACGAAAGAAACGCTCCGAGAGTTCTTCTTTCTCCGCCCCCTTGGGGGGAACTCTAGCGACTGCTGTAGCCGCGCTTCTCTTCTCGGCTCCGAAAATAGGGATTTCTACTCTCTCTCTCTCTCTCCCCTCCCCACCCTGCATTCTCCTGCCTCTTCGATTGCGACAATAAAAGGGCGAAGGGTGCGCTGGTTTCTTCTTCCTTCCTCCCCCCCTCCCCTCCCCTCCCCGATTGTCAGGTGTGGCTTTGACTTTAGTTTTTGCCTACGGGGCTAGGGAGTTGCCAGTGGTGGGATCGTTTTCGGAGTTGCGTGCTTGGCCCAGAGGTGCAAACAAAATGTTTGGAAAAAGGGGGGTGAGGTGGGGTGGGGTGGAGGAAGCAGTTTGCGAAGCAGCCGAAATGGGGGTATATAGAGGATGGGAGGTTCCCACCGAGAGAGCCAGCAGAGTTGTTGTCGAAGCGCATCACACGCCTTTCCAACCACCAGAGAAGGGAGGAATAAGAAAGAAACACACACACACACACACACACACACACACACACACACACACACCAGGAAATCGAGGAAGCTTGCGTAAGATCTGAAGGAGACACGATCGTGGGAAAGGCACCGAGCGTGCCGTGGAAAAAAAAGAAAGGGTGGACTTGGGCTCAGCTGGTTTCGCAACGGGAAATGGCAAAAGATGTCGGGGTCGACAGCGTTTTTTCTTCAGCGTTTGCTTGTTCCAGGTAGAAAAAACGCTGTCGACCCCGGCATCTTTTGCGGGGATTTCCCATTTCCCGTTGCGAAACCAGCCGAGCCCAAGTCCACCTTTTCTTTTTTTTCCACGGCACGCTCGGTGCCTTTCCCACGATCGTGTCTCCTTCAGATCTTACGCAAGCTTCCTCGATTTCCTGGTGTGTGTGTGTGTGTGTGTGTGTGTGTGTTTCTTTCTTATTCCTCCCTTCTCTGGTGGTTGGAAAGGCGTGTGACGTGCTTCGACAACAACTCTGCTGGCTCTCTCGGTGGGAACCTCCCATTCTCTATATACCCCCATTTCGGCTGCTTCGCAAACTGCTTCCTCCACCCCACCTCACCCCCCTTTTTCCAAACATTTTGTTTGCACCTCTGGGCCAAGCACGCAACTCCGAAAACGATCCCACCACTGGCAACTCCCTAGCACCGTAGGCAAAAACTAAAGTCGAAGCCACACCTGATAATCGGGGAGGGGAGGGGAGGGGAGGAGGAAGGAGGAAGAAACCAGCGCACCCTTCGCCCTTTTATTGTCGCAATCGAAGAGGCAGGAGAATGCGGGGTGGGGAGGGGAGAGAGAGAGAGAGAGAGAGAGTAGAAATCCCTATTTTCGGAGCCGAGAAGAGAAGCGCGGCTACAGCAGTCGCTAGAGTTCCCCCCAAGGGGGCGGAGAAAGAAGAACTCTCGGAGCGTTTCTTTCGTAAATACGCGCGCAGGCACACACTCGCCCAGCCGCGCACTTCGCCCAGCTTCTCGCGGGGAGTTTGCAAGCCCTTCGTTTCTCTTCAGGGCCGTCAGAAGGGCGAGCAAGTCTCTGCCCTGCCCTGCCCTGCTGTGGGGGTGGGGAGCCAAGCGCGCTTGACGTTCCTGGAAACGAGAAGGGCCTGCGGAGACTGACACCAACCCGAGTGCCCAAGCGGGTCTTC
The DNA here is from genome assembly GCF_947247035.1 of Vipera ursinii. NCBI lineage: Eukaryota > Metazoa > Chordata > Lepidosauria > Squamata > Viperidae > Vipera > Vipera ursinii. The sequence goes on from NC_139518.1 coordinate 10,968,780, forward strand.
TCAGTGTCAGGTAAAGTAGCTCACATGCAAAACAAGCCCGGCAGAGGAGCCGGAGCAGCTCCGCTGCTGGGGGCGCGTCTCGGTCGGGCCTTGCAGGATCTGGGCCGGGCGCCTCTGCTCGCCGCTCCGGCTCCTCTGCCAGGCTTGTTTCACGTGCGAGCTACTTTGCTGGCCGCTGCTGAGGGAAGATCTCTGGAGAGGAGCATAAGGTGAGCTGCTGCATTTCCCAGCCTCGGCTTATACTCGAGTCACTAACTTTTTCCAATTTTGGGGGGGTAAAATTAGGGGTCTCGGCTTATATTCGAGTCGGCTTATACTCAAGTATATACGGTATATATATTACTTTCATTTTATCCAAAAGGCAACTCGTTGTGCCCATATTTCAACGTGCTCTTTCCTTTCTTCATCAAGGCCATCTGCAATGGTCGTAAGTGAGAAACATGGTCATAAGTCACTTTTTCCCATGCCATTGTAACTTCAGTCACTAAATGAACTGTTGTAAGTCGAGGACTACCTGTATAGATATGAAAATCAATTATTAAAGACCAAGGTACAGGTGGTCCTTGACTTACAAGAAGAATTTGGACCAGAATTTCCCTTGCTAAGCGAGACTGTTGTTAAATCGGTCATGCCCGATTTTATGACCTTTTTTGCCATGGTTGTTAAGTGAAACACTGGTTGTTGAGTGAATCACATGGTCATTAAGCGAATCTGATATCTGACTCTGAATCTGGCTTCCCCCATTTGACTTTGTTTGTCAGAAGCCAGCTGGGAAAGTTGCAAACAGTGATTGCGTGATCCCACCCGCCCCCAAAACACCGCAACCATTGTTAATACATGCCATTTGCCCAGCCACCCATGAGACTGTGGGACGCTGTGACCGTAGTAAGTGGGAGAACTGGTCTTAAATAACTTTTTTTGGTGCTGTTGTAATTTTGAACAGTTGCTAAATAAATGATTGTAAATTCCGTTTGGCAGGGGAAATGGAGTAAATGAGTGTAGTAACCCCTAACCTCGCAGAGCAAGTAGGTGAATTGTACACTTTGGCAACAAATCTGTTAAAGGCAGAAAATGGAGAAAATTTACGTTGTGTCATTGCATCATTTTGTTTCTTGGAGACTCTTGGCTTTTGCCAGAATTGGGATAAATTTGTTTGTTTGTCCCTTCTTCTCTCATACATAACTTTTTTATGCACCCATACACACAACTACAGTGCTTAGCATGCCTCAGTCAAAGATGTATTGTTTGAAAGGTGCTATAGTATAATTATATCACAGCTGTTACCTAACAACTTCCCATCGCCCAGTGCGCTCACACAGAGAGGGCCTCCTCAGGGTACCGTCGGCTAGACAATGTCGGCTGGCGACCCCCAGGGGAAGAGCCTTCTCTGTGGGAGCGCCAGCCCTGTGGAACCAGCTCCCCCCTGAGCTTCGGATGGCCCAAGATCTCCGGTCCTTTCGCCACGGCCTCAAAACACTCCTTTTCCACCTGGCTGACCTGGACTGACAGGGGATTTTAATTATGTTTTTAATTTTTAACTCTTAATTTTTAATTTATTTTAATTTTTATTTTTATTTATTCTACAGGGGCCTTTAATTTTAATTTTTATTTCACTTCTGTATTTATTGTACGTTATTGTTGTTAGCCGCCCTGAGTCCTTCGGGAGATAGGGCGGCATATAAGTCCCAACAATAAATAAATAAATAAATATATAAATAAAATAAATAAATAAATAAATGAATGAATGAATGAATGAATGAATGAAAATTGTAATTCTCCTCTTTCAGCCCATTAATTTGATTTCTTCTTGTCTTACACTTACTCTTTAAGGAAAGCAAAGGAGATTAAAAATGAGAAACATCTATCTATCTATCTATCTATCTATCTATCTATCTATCTATCTATCATCTATCCATCCATCCATCCATCCATCCATCTATCTATCTATCTATCTATCTATCTATCTATCTATCTATCTATCTATCTATCTATTTATCTATCTATCTTAGATTCTCAGTCATCCAGGTCATAGTTATCCCAAAGGTGCTTTTTCACAAGGCAACTGGGCTTTCTTGTTTTTCTTTGAAGATGTTTCACTTCTCATCCAAGAAGCTTCTTCAGCTCTGACCATCTTCAGCTCCCCACCATCCAGTCAGAGCTGAAGAAGCTTCTTGGATAAGAAGCGAAATGTCTTCAAAGAAAAATAAGAAAGTCCAGTTGGCTCCTGAAAAAGCATCTTTGAGATACCTAATCTATCCTTCCTTCCTTCCTTTTCTTTCTTTTTCTTTTCTTTTCTTTTTCTTTCTTTTTCTTTTCTTAACTATTCTTTCTCCAAATTTTCTACCCTAACTCCTTAAGGGGGACAAATATGCCATTATGGTCAAGTTACCAACCTTCCAAAACCTGAACACGTTATGACAGGTTTCAGCATCCAAATGACTATCTACACATATTTATATACAGAAATAGAAAATTCTGGCCATGCCTTCCTCGTCAACAGTTGCAAAACAGGATGGCTAAAAATAAGCTGAGGTGGATTATTCAACCTTTCACACAGTTAATTTAGGCAGGAGGCACTCTGTGACGTCCGATGGTGGCATGCTGTTAGCATAACTCTTTATAAAGTACATTAACAGACGTATGTGTAAGCTATATGCCATCCATATAAATAAGAAGGCTATATTTATAGAGATCTAGTCAATGGGAAGAAGCAAACATGCTGATCCGTTATGATCTCTGCCTATGTAGGATATGAATCCAATTGGGGGGGGGAGAAACAGAAACATCCCAAAATAGCAGCTGCCAAAGCCTCTTGATACGGGTGTCCAGCCTTGGCAACTTTAAAACTTGTGGATTTCAATTCCCAGAATTCACCAGCTAGCATAGCTGACGGGAATTCTGGGAGTTGAAGTCTACAAGTCTTAAAGTTGCCAAAGTTGGACACTCCTACCCTATGACACTCCTGCCCACTCTGGTGGTCTGAAAATCACCAAAGTAAAACACATTTGCAGGGGGTGCCAAAATTTTAAGTCTCCCTGTGCAGGTAGAAGAACATTACAGGGCCTCCTCCAGGCTGAAAGCTCAAATATACAGGTTCTTCCCACAACTGATTGTCACACATCGTGGTTGTGGGAATAAACTCCAATGCTCTCCTAAGTCTTTTAGAACCATCTCATCTATTCAATAAATTGGAAATGTGCTAAAATGTATCGTTGACTGATGGATCCTTTAAAACAGGGATGTCAAACTCGCAACGTCACGTGATGTGTCGTGACGAATAGCGACTTTTTTGCCATTGCCGGCAATGGGGTGGGCGCGGTTTCGCTATGATGTATCCAGCCCGCAGGCCAGCAGTTTGACACCACTGCTTTAAAAGGACAACTGATCACATTTTAGAAAGTGGCTCATTAGCAAAACTTCCCTTTATCCAACCACCGAAGGGCCCCTAGCCAACTTTAGCTGACTGTGAAAAGGTAAGTAGGAGGTAATCCGGATTAAAGTTGTATCACTGAAATCAACTCCACCTTTGCCAAAGAGCTTTGGCAGTTGCTGCTTTTATCACAAGTGGATTCATATCCTCTTCCTTGTGGCAGCCCCTGAGATATTGGAACTCTGCTCTCATGTTACCTTAATCCTTCTCTTCATTAAACTAAACATATCCAATTCCAGCAACCATCCATTATATGTTTTAGCCTCCAGTCCCCTGATCATCTTTGTTGCTCTTCTCTGCACTCTTTCTAGAGTCTCAACATCTTTTTTTACACTGTGGTGACCAAAACTGGATGCAGTATTCCAAGCGAGGTCAGGACATCGTTTCCGATACCTAAAGAATGTTATCAAATCTGCCCCTTAGTCTTCTCTTCTCAAAGCCAGAAAATCACCACCCCACCAATCTCTTATCAAATGCCTTACTCTGTAGTTCCCCCACCATTCTTGCTATCTTTCTCTGCACCAGTTTCTCTCAGTCCTTCATAGAATGTAGTATCAAGAATTGGACAGAGTATTTATGGTCAGTCTCTGGATCCCCCTCTTTTTCCATTTGAAAGACAGGGACTACATCAGTTCTCAAAGATAACCCAAAGACAGAATGTCAACATTCACCCTATCCATTAGTAAATGATTACGACTTGAATGGAAACGCCAGCGAATCCCAAGACTGAAGACTAAATAGTGAAATTTTAGAAACTATGATATTACCAAGAAAGGTCCATGAATGTGTCCATGAAGTAAGTCACTAGGGCCTGGGTAGGCAACCTCGGCTCTTTTATGACTCATGGACTTCAACTCCCAGAATTCCTGAGTCAGGAATTCTGGAAGTTGAAGTCCATGAGTCATAAAAGAGCCAACTGCCTACCCCTGCACTAGGGGTTGGCTTGGGAGAATTTTAAAGTTTCATGTGGATTTATTTATTTATTTTGCCTGAGAAATTGAGTAAAGCTGCTATTACTCATTATTAGAAGAAATTGTCACTGTCAGCATTTTATCACAAATTATATGCATTTAGCCCTTCGTCTGTCTTCAGAAAATCTGCACAGATACGTCTCTCTAGGAGGCCTTTAAATATCTGATTTCATTAGCTATGCTTTCACTGACCTCTAAAAAGAGGTCTTTTTAGGACTTCCAATTTTGGGTTTTCAAACTAGCACAGCACAGAAATCAAAGAACGCACAATCAAATAAAACACAATCAAAAGGAGCTTTCAGAAAGAGCTACTTTTTAAACTCTAGACCTGACATTCAATCACTCACAAAAATTTGCCTTCTAGACGAAGTTCGGCTGATTAACCTACTGATTCAAATTGCAACTCTCCTATAAATATATCTCTGTTTACCCATGTAGTTCTTCCCAGAAGAAGAAAAAAATCCTAATTAGTTATTGCATCCCCTGTTTCTGTTACACAGTGACCTTTCTTTTTTAAATATGCCATCTGTCTCTATCCATGAAAAAAGTCTCACAAAAAGGAAAAAATAAGAAAAGCAAAAAATAAAGCACCAAGTGGAATAAATAGGAAATTTACAGGTATCCTGATTACCCTGTGGTAAGATGAGTGGCTGGATGGATGGATGGATGGATGGATAGATAGATAGATAGATAGATAGATAGATAGATAGATAGATAGATAGATAGATAGATAGATAGATCGATAGACAAATCCATCCATCCATCCATCCTAGAATCGGGGTTGGTTTTTTTTAAATAGATTAAAGCAACTGAACGTACTGAAGCGTTTTAAAAAAAACCAAAAATCATTTAAACCCATGAATACTGACAGTAACATTCAGCAGTACAGTATATATCATAAAACGAGATTTACATGAGAATTACAAGCTCTTAAAGACTTTGCTGCAAAAAAATAATAATTCAGAAGCGGTACCAGCCTGTTAGAAAGTTATAAATAGTTCTGGAGTTGAATTAAAAGTCTGTGTTAGGTTTTCTTTGGAAATATAGTATAATGGGATTTTATATATATATATACATACATATATATATATATATATATATATATATATATATATAGATATAGATATAGATATAGATATAGATATATATATAGATATAGATATATATATATATGTGTGTGTGTTAGGTTTTCTTTGGAAATATAGTATAATGGGATTTTATATATATTTGCCAGCAGACAAAGGCAACGCCACGGTGGTAATGAACTCATCTGACTACCATACCAAATTATCCAACCTACTCCGAGACTCCACATACAAACTCCTCAAGACAGATCCCACCACCTACCTGGAAAAAACCACAAAATCAAAAATAAAAGCCACCCCCATCAGTGAAGAGATCCAGAAAACAATCATTCCCAGAGAAAAATCATCCAGATGTCCTAAGCTCTATGGTCTGCCCAAGATACACAAAGAAGGAACTCCACTCAGACCCATAGTCAGCTCCATAGGCTCACCTCTACAAAATCTAGCCAAATTTCTTGCCAAACAACTACAGCCTTACGCAAATTCCATCACCTCACACGTACAAGATTCATTCCAATTCATAGAGATCATAAGTAAACTAAACTTACAGCCCTGGGACCTACTTGTGAGCTTCGATGTCGTATCCCTCTTCACCCAAGTGCCAATCAAAGAAGCCTTGACAGCTATCCTAAATAAATACAACCCCCCAAAACACATCCTAGATCTGACCAACCACTGCCTATCTAACACATACTTCATCTACAATGGACAAAGATACAAACAAATGGAAGGAGCACCCATGGGATCACCCCTCTCACCTGTCATCGCAAACCTCTACATGGAACACTTTGAAACCCTTGCTCTAGAAAAATCCAACCACAAACCCAAACTCTGGCTCAGATACGTAGATGACACCTTCGTAATCTGGCCACACGGCAAAGAAAAACTGGATGACTTCCTCATACACCTCAATAGCCTACACCCCAAAATACAATTCACCATGGAAACAGAAGCTAACAATCAACTTCCCTTCCTTGATGTCTTAGTCTACAAGAAATCCAACGGCTCCCTAGGACACACTATCTACCATAAAAAAACACACACAAACCGCTATCTGAACGCACTCTCACACCACCACCCAGCACAGATCAACTCCGTAGCCAAGACACTCATCTCCAGAACAAAACACCTAGCTGACGAACAACACCTAAAAACCGAACTACACACTCTCACTAATGTACTAACAGCCAATGGATTCCAAAGAAATACGATTACCAACTTAATCCGAAGAGAGACACCCACAAAAACCCAAGACAGAGAACAAGAAAATGGCAAAGCCCTCCTCCCATACTTAAAAGGGACCACAGACAGAATCAGCAAGGTCCTCCAAAAACACAACATCAAAACAGCATTCTACACAGACAGAAAAATATCCACCATCCTAAGAAACCCCAAGGACATAATTGGGTTAGAAAACCAAGGAGTATACGAAATCCCATGCACCACCTGCCCCACCACATACATCGGACAGACCAACAGAAGAATAAGTGCACGCATTGAAGAGCACAAAAACTCACTCAGAAAGGGAGAACAAACTTCATCCCTGGTCCAACACTTTGAAGCCACGGGACATGAAATTGATTTTAAAAAAACCAAAACTATTGCCAAAATTGAACATTTTAACAACAGAATAATCAGAGAAGCCATTGAGATAGAAAAACGCCCCCACAGCATGAATAAACGAGATGATACCTCTCGTCTACCAGCCATTTGGAAACCCGCCTTGATTGACAGACGAAGCCCAACCACCAAGAATGATACCAGACCCAAACTCATGATAACATCACATGACATCACCACCACACAACCATTCAAAAAGCAAATCCGAACCCACAACGATAAAGACACACAACCACAAAACAGAAACCTAACTACAGCTGCAACATCAGCCACTTTAAACCCCTCCAAACCACACAATAAGCAAACTGACACCCACTATAAAAACATGGCACCACCACAAACACGAAGCCGAACAAAAGCAGCACAACTCACCAGCTCAGGTCTGGAGCTGGCAGCTGAGACCAGCCCATCCACTCAGAACACACCCCCACCCAATCAGAACACCCCCACCATTCAAAACACACTCCCACCCAATCAGAACACACTTGGTCCCCTACCCAATCAGAGCACACCTCCACAGAACACACCCCCTCTGGCAGTTTAAAAAAGAGGAACAAACAGCCACATGCTTCTCCCAGAAGAAGGAAACAGAAGCCTGATGATGATGGATGGGATTCCATCGAAACGTTGCGCCTACACCTTTAATTCTACGCGGGGAAAAACCCGAAAAACCAAGGATCCACATACAGGCACCCGCGAAAACCTCAGAAAACATATATATATATATATATATATATATATATATATATATATATATATATATATATATATATATATATATATATATATATATATATATATATATATATATGTATATCACTTTGTTGAGATGAGTGGCCATAAAAAAAAATCTGAATAAATAATTAAATAAACCACTTTAGAGAGAGAGGTAAGAGGTGAAGTATGAAGGTCTGCCATGAGTTTCCACATTTAGGGGTAATAAAATCTCGCCTGGAACTCAGAGGCTAACTAGATGTAAATATTATGTCAATGGTCTCCCAGTAAACAAAGGTTATAAAGTAGGGCAGGCATAAATAGCTTCCTATTTCATTCTTAACCCAGGCCAGCCCTTTTACGTACAGTACTAGCTCAGTGCTGGTTCCTGTAGAAGAAAGAGTGGCAGAAGCTGAGGGTGGAGTCAAAAGAAGGAACAGCCTAGAATCTCTACATAGTCACAAGTGAACTAAGTCTACCCCTCTTTCCGCTGGCCCTTGTCTAGCAACAATTTAGTGCTGACCATTATTTGAGAAGATTCCCGTGCATAGGCACGATTAGCAATAAATCAGTTTAATTGGATAAATCAGTTTAATCTGTTCACATGCGGACCTGAACTTCCGCAGTGGATGTTTTCAGAATACAAAGGCATCTTTTTGCCAAAAAAAAAAGAAAAGTTTGTACTCGGGATACCAAATGACATAACTTTGAAACATATACCATTTTGTCCTCTGTCTGGATGTTTATTCTGCATGAGACTATTCTCTGTATAGCAGTAATTTTCAGACTGAATTCCCTTGGAACCCACTGATATAAATCTGGGCCATTATCTGGGACAAGTGTGAACTGGCCAATCCTGGCTAGTCCTCACAGCTGTGAGTTTGGCCACCTGCGTTCTGGCCTCCAGGAGGTGGCATATGGTTGGGTTCTTGCCATAGTTAATGACTCTTTGAAGCATCCTGGGGGGTCATGTGATCACCCATTTGTGACCATTTCCCAGCCAGCTTCTGACGAGCAAAGTCAAAGGAGAAAGCCGCATCCACTTAACAACTGAACGATCCACTTAACAACTGCAGTGATTTGCTTAACGATCATGGCAAAAAGGTCATAACACTGGGTGTGGCTCACTTAACGGCCTTGCTTAGCAATGGAAATTCTGGTTCTCATTGCGGTCATTAAGTCAAGGACTACTGGTAAAGGACTCCTCTCTTTTCTGATCCCATGATCTTCTGGTTAGTCAAGGCCTGCTAGGAAGTGGCCTAGGGTTGTGTCCACGCAGTTGTTAATGACTCTTTGTGGCAGGGGAGTGGTGTCATCTGTCTTGAAACCACTCTTGGTCCCAACAGAATTTGGACAGTTATTGTGACATTGCATAACAACACAGCATTTAATTTTCAAACCTTTGAAATTCCAAAAATAGAAATCTCTCTTGAGCTTTGCAAAAAATCTCTCTAATGCAGGATCCTGCCCATTGTGATCATAAGTAGTAGCAGTTATAAAATGAGTTGCTCATGTTGCCAAACCAATTTTGCGACTTCATTTTATTTATTTATTTATTTTTGGGACTTATATGCCGCCCTATCTCCTGAAGGACTCAGGGCGGCTAACAACAATAAAAGACAATAGTACAAATGTTAAAAATAAATAAATTAAAGCCCCAATGATAAAATACTAAAAATATTATTATTATTTAATAATAATAATAATAATAATAAGAAGAAGAAGAAGAAGAAGAAGAAGAAGAAGAAGAAGAAGAAGAAGAAGAAGAAGAAGAAGAAGAAGAAAAAGAAGAAGAAGAAGAAGAAGAAGAAGAAGAGGAAGAGGAAGAGGAAGAAGAAGAAGAAGAAGAAGAAGAAGAAGAAGAAGAAGAAGAAGAAGAAGAAGAAGAAGAAGAAGAAGAAGAAGAAGAAGAAGAAGAAGAAGAAGAAGAAGTAGTAGTAGTAGTAGTAGTAGTTGGAAAAGACCTTGGAGGTCATCTAGTCCAACCCCCTGCTCAGGCAGGAAACCCTATACCATTTCGGACAAATGGCTGTCCAGTTTAATGAAGAGAAGGACAAGGGGGGACATGATAGCAGTTTTCCAATATCTCAGGGGCTGCCCCAAAGAAAAGGGAGTCAAGCTATTCTCCAGAGCGCCCGAAGGCAGGACAAGAAGTAACGGATGGAAACTCATCAAGGAGAGAAGCAACCTGGAACTAAGGAGAAACTTCCTTATAGTCAGAACAATTAACCAGTGGAACAACCTGCCTCCAGAAGCTGTGAATACTCCAACACTGGAAGTTTTTTAATGTGGTGGTCATTAAGTGAAGATAGTGCTTGTAAAATTAAGGCAGTTGATAGTTTGCTACGCGCAGGGTTTTGCCAAAAATCGGATGTCCCAGTTTTCAGCAAAACTGTTGTAAAAGATGGGTCACGTGACCACAGGACATTGAAAACGGCCGTAAATGTGGCCATGTTGCCCAGCACTCAATGTTTGGTCATGTGACCATGAGTACCTTCGGGGTCCCATCATAATTTCCAACGTTCATTAAGCAACCAGTCCAACATTCATTAAGCAAAGAATACCTGTACTGAAATTATAAATAAATATTCAGCTATTGCTGAGGCTGTGATTTTCAAAGAGACAGTTGTTTTGCTAAAAAAAAAAAAGAAGAGGGTTATTCACGTCTATCTTCTACTTAATTCTCAAGCTGAACATGGTGGGTCAAATACCTTGTGTTGTTCCTTCATCACCTGTTCAATAAGCTCAGATTTCACTGGAGGTTTCGAATACTGGCCTGAAAGAAGCCCATGTCCCAATTTAGCCCTGTAGCGAGGGAGAAGGGGAAGGGGAAGAATACCATAAGTTGCCCAATAAGTTTTAAAAAGGGAGAAAGAACAGGAAGCAGAAAGTAAGTTTAAATCAGCCAACTGTCAACAGGAATCTAATCTGGACTCATCAGATAGTCCCAATAAGACTATCCTCAAGTCCCAAAGGTGCTTTTCCAAAGGCAACTGGTCTCTCTCTCTCTCTCTCTCTCTCTCTCTCTCTCTCTCTCTCTCTCTCTCTCTCTCTCTCTCTCTCTCTCTCTCTCTCTCTCTCTCTCTCTCTCTCCTCTCTCTCTCTCTCTCTCTCTCTTTTGAAAACATTTTGCTTCTCATCCAAGAAGCTTCTTCAGTTCAGACTGAAAAGTGGGGAATAGAAGGATTTATATTCTTCACAATCATCTGGTCATTAGCTCTCTGAAGGCTGATTGTTAGCTCTCGGAGAGTCATTGAGGCCACTTGGGGATTGATCTGTACCTTCAGAGTCACCTGAATCAGAGTGCAAATGGGTGTGGGACCTTCTTGGGACTGTCGGAAGAACTCTGTTATAGACAGGAGATAGGTGGTGTTGTATCCCTCCCCCTCTGTTGAGAAATGGCTGTTCAGTTTTAACTCAGAATGGCCTCTTTGAGCTCCACTTTCAAACCAGTGGTCCTCTCTGTCTAAAATGTGGACTTTGCTGTCCTCAAAAGAGTGACCTTTGTTTTTCAAATATAGATGGACTCCTGAATCTTGTCCTGGTGGGTTTGCTCTCCTAGCTTAAGACAGGATGTCTCGTGCCAGGACAAGATTCAGCAGTCCAACAACCGTGACCTGGATGACTGAGAATAGCCATTGACTACCCACAAAGTAAGCTTTCTTTCACATCCTATAAACCAGGGGTTCCCAACCCAACCTCTGATCTGCAATCTGCCACCGGGCCACAGCCTGTTGGCAACTAGGCCACATAAGCAGCAGGCGGGTGTGCAAGCACTCAAAACTACATTTGTGCAAATGGTGCGCAAGCAAATCCATCCCCTCTCCCCCTCGCCACCGGTCCACAGAGCGGGAAAGGTTGGGGACCGCTGCTCTAAAGTAACCAGCCACTTACATTTGAGTATTGAAATCTTGTGTTGGGTCCAAAGAAGAGTAGTCAAATATCCTTGGAAGGCTTCCCACGTACCTAACACAAAGAACAGCAGAAGACAAAGGAGAAAAGGAGAAAATATTGAAAGATTACGAAGCGCTCTGACAAATCAGCCATTCAATGCACAGATAAACATTAACAACATCTGCAGACGATGCAAAAGAGACTATTACCCAGCCCAAAAAGGAACAAAAAGACCCAAGCAATCAGCAGCCAGATCAGCATAGATTAACTCTAAGGTTAACATCAGATGAATAATCAAGTAAACAATACCCCAATCAAGAAACTGCCAAAGAAGCCAATAGAAAACAGTCCAATCGAAGAATCTCTAAGACCACGCCCACCAACACTGACAGGCAAGCCATTAGACTACAAACTGACAGCAAACAGCACTCCTTAGTACAGCGATGGCGAATCTTTTAGAGACAGAGTGCCCAAACTGCAACCCAAAACCCACTTATGTATTGTCGGGTGCCGGGTGGGTGTGGCCCATTGGGTGGGCGTGGCTGTGGTGGTAACGGCAGACTGGGTGGGACTAAAACATTCGATCAATCAATTCCAACTTTGCGAGATCTTTTTTTTCCCCCGCAAAAGTTGAAATTGATTGATTGATTGAACTTTTTTTTTCACACGCGGCAGAGGCCTAAAGCGAAAAGGTTTTATAAAACCCAGCTGAAGGCCTAGGACTAGGGCCACGGCGCGTGTGCCCACAGAGAAGGCTCTGCGTGCCACCTGTGGCACGCGTGCCGTAGGTTCGCCACCACGGCCTTAGTAGCACTGATGATGTTACCAAGTTTGGGTAATGAAACGTCTGCAAGAAAACAAGCAACCTCAGAGAGCATTGAGGACCTCTCACATTACTGATCTGTTAAAACTGAGTTTTTACAAAATTAGAAGTGACTTACGCCCTCTGAAATTCAGGAATACTGAAAATGGCTTGCAATATACTGTTGATGTAGCAGCTGTTCCCCAAGTTTTTCATGCCAGTATATCCGGGTCCATACATTGGTTTTAGTTTCATGCCCGACTCTTGAATAACTTCCCATTCAGAAACTCGGGGTTTTATGTCATTATCTCTCAGGCCATTCTCTGTCTGAAAACAAAGAAGAGGAGGAGGAGGAGGAGGAGGAGGAGGAGGAGGAGGAGGAGGAGGAGGAGGAGGAGGAGGAGGAGGAGGAGGAGGAGAAGAAGAAGAAGAAGAAGAAGAAGAAGAAGAAGAAGAAGAAGAAGAAGAAGAAGAAGAAGAAGAAGAAGAAGAAGAAGAAGAAGAAGAAGAAGAAGAAGATGATGATAATGATTATTCAGTCAGCACCATATATTTGGGTACTCTTCCTCCCACTCCCCACCCGTATAGAGATTTGCTGGCAGACAGAAAACCTTTTTACCAACTTACAAAGCCAGGATATTTAAAAGAAAAATCATACATCCCATTCATCCCAAAAGGAAATGCCACTCAGCATAAAAATACCTTATTTTACAATTGCTGAGACATGCTGTATACATGACTATGTCTCCCCCTGCTGAATTATCCAAGTAATTGTAATCAATACACGGGTCCCATAGTTAAGTCGCATTTTCGGTCGATCTTGCAATATATTATTTATGTCTTTTAGTTTTTTGTATAGATTTTATTATTTTAAGTTTGTAAGAGTTATCCTGAGGTAAAATAGGCAGCCAATAAACTTTTCAAATAAATAAATGAATAAATTTAGGATAGCAACTTCATAAAAAGCAAGTCACTTACCACATGCATTTGGAGCATGTCAATTCCAAAATGAGATAAGTGCTTGGCGATATGAGGATCCACAACAGCCTCCTCTTCCTCAAAGGAATAAACATCTGCAAAAGTAAGAACAAAGGGACAATTCACCAAATGTAATCTATCAATAGCATTTAACAGTTCCATGCTCTACATATCATGGAGGCATGATAACAAAAATTTTCTAACAGAAATTCTCCATTTACTATGGAAGGAGAAGCAATTTAAGATTCCAAGTCAACTTTCAGCAAATCATAAACCCTATGCAACAGTGGCTAAGCTACAGGATAAGGACCTGGCCAATTCAGGGCCAAGCATTTCTTCACCAAAGCTCAAGGGTAACTTTGGACCAGTAACTATTTTCAGCTCAACTTCTCCAAAGAGACTTGCCATTAGGGAAGAATTCGGGAGCACGTACACAGGTGCTCCTTGACTTATGACCACAACTGAGCCCAAACTTTCCATTGCCAAACAACACAGTTGTTACGTTTTGCCCCATTTTGCCACCTTTCTTGCCACAGTTATTAAGTGAATCACTACAGCAGTTAAGTTAGTAAACAGTTATTAAGTGAATCTGGCTTCCCCATTGACTTTGTCAGCAGGTTGCAAAAGGAGATCACATACGCCATGACGCTGCAACTGTCATAAATATGAATCAGTTGCCAAGTCTCTGAATTTTGATCATGTGACCATGATCAAACAGTCGCTAAATGAATGGTTGTAAGTCCAGGAATACCTGTATGCTAACTTGAGTTCCAAGAGAAAAGGTGAGGGAATATAAATCTAATTAAATAAATAAATCAACATGCATTTCATTCATTTATTCATTCATTCAGGCCAGAGACAGTGTGTCAAGAATGAAACTTTGGCAGCTAAGTACCTCTGTTTCAACTTGCCTTTAGAATAATGGGAGAGGTGTTGCTTTAGAATGGGTTAGACGGAGAAAAACGAAACCTCTACAATTCTGCTGAAGACCATGAGAGCCTGAAACCTTTCCAAGGACACCACAGCAGGTGTGGAGAGGGAGCAGACGGTTCCCATACTAAAGTGAAATTGTTTACATGGACTACGTGAGAGATTGGGGGTTTGGCTGGGAAAAGTATTGTTTAATTCTATGAACTGGTGTCTGGGAACCTCGGAGTTAGTTTTGCTTCAATATTACCATGCAGTGTATTCAACAAACAATAAGATTTTCAGAAACGGAATGAACCTGGATTTTTATTTGGATTCTCGCGCTGGATGTTGACACAGCGAGTTATTGTAATTCAACCCACTTGGAAGTACAGGACTGGCAAAGAATGATTCTAGCCACTGTCTCTAACTTAAGTCAAGCTAACTAAAGGACTTCTTTACAGGAGACAGATGTCATAGTGGCCCTTGTTTACATCTGTTTAACCCTTTTATATTGCAAGTCACCATAAATTAAACTGGCACCACTGAGCTTTACGTCCATATCTGTTTTTCAATCAGAGCAAATTATAAAATCTGGCTGATGTGGATTTTTTTCTCTTGGGCTCTTAATATTTGCAAATGATCAAATGGAAAATACTATTGTTATAGGGATAGAGACTCAACTGGGAATATTGACAAGAAGATCAAATATAGTAATAACAAATACGACAAGATCTGCTTATCATGAAGATACACTCGGTGATGAATAGTTCATGATTTTTCATTAGGATATTGTTCCAACAAGAACCATAATGTTGTAAACAGCAGATCTCAGCAAATCAAAAGAAGAATGGCCTAGATGCTTAGATCTACTGTGAATTTTTTAATTTGTTTTTCTTCATTGCTAAAATCCCCTTAAACTAAGTAGCACAACACCAAACATGTTATTAGTGATAGCATTTCAAATTTGAACCCTTTCATATATTTGAAAGGGACGTGGTGGCTCAGTGGGTTAGGACGCTGAGCTTGTTGATCAGAAGGTCGGCAGTTTGGCGGGTTGAATTCCGAGTGCCGCGTAACAGAGTGAGCGCCTGTTACTCGTCCCAGTTTCTGCCAACCTAGCAGTTTGAAAGCACGTAAAAATGCAAGTAGAAAAATAGGGACCACTACAGTGGGAAGGTAACAGCGTTCTGTGCACCTTTGGTGTCTAGTCATGCCGGCCACATGACCACGGAGACGTCCTCGGACAAGCGCTGGCTCTTTGCCTTTGAAACGGAGATGAGCACCGGCCCCTAGAGTTGGAAACGAGTAGCACGCATGTGCGGGGGAACCTTTACCTTTACCTTTATATATATCTTTATCCATTTGAGCTGTGGTGCTGGAGAAATCTCCTGTGTATTCTTTGGACAGGAAGGGTGACTAAGGAGCACATAACACCAGGCGTGTCACTAGAAGGCAAAATCACGAAACTGTGCCTCATTTACTTTGGCCATGTCATGTAGGGGAATTCAATGAAGAAAGCAATTATGTTGGGAAGAGTTAGCAACAGAAGGAAACCAGGCTGTCAAAAAACATGGTGGCTGGACACTATCAAAGCTGAGACCAGCCAGAGCATAGAAAAACTCAAAGAAATAGTGCAAGATTGGAAGATGACTTGGCCCATAAAACTACCAAGAGTCAGATATCTGTCAGAAATGGTGTAGGGACTCCTGCTTGGGCAGAGGGGTGGACTAGATGACCCACAAGGTCCCTTCCAACTATTCTATTTCTATTCCTATTCCTATTCCTATTCCTATTCCTATTCCTATTCCTTTTCCTATTCCTATTCCTATTCCTATTCCTATTCTATTATATTCTACATGGGACACAACTGAATGGATAACATCATCATTATCATGTATTGTACTTTTCAGAAAATACATTGCTTAATGTTGGAGGGGGGGAGAGAAAACCTCTATTTATTCTTCTGCCAAGCATTTATGAAACCCAGCATTCTCCCTCCTTGTGTCCACCTAGAATGATGCCATTGGCATTTATAGATACGACACATGGCCTTTTGCTGGCATTCCAATTTAAGAAAGCCTCTGTTTCTCAGCGCGAGTGATTGTTCCCTTCTATAAACATAAGTTCAGACAGGCCTCGTGCTTTTTCAGTGAAGTCACGATGCAGCATGACACCCAGTCAACTTTTTCTGCGTCAGTGTGGCTCTAAATGGACCTTGCATGGATATTTTTAAGAGCAATCCATGTCCGGCTAGAGAGAAGCAACAAAGAATTACCCCTAGCAGAATGCCACAGAACCAAACACCCTAACAAAGCAATACTGCAAATTGTTTGTCTCTACTGAAGTTCCACTGAGGTCAGATTGTTGTCTTGGACTTCATCTAACCCAGTGTTTTTTCAACCTTGACAACTTTAAATGTCTGGATTTCAACTATTAGAATTCCCCAGGCAGCAGCCTGGCTAGGGATTCTGCGAGTTGTAGTCCACACATCTTAACAGTTGCTAAAGTTGAGAGAGACCAGTTTTGAACACAAGTCTTCTCTCAGCTTGAAACTTAACATTAAGAAAACCAAGATCATGGCATCCAGCCCTCTCAATTCCTGGCAAATAGATGGGGAAGAAATGGAGGTAGTGACAGATTTTATTTTCCTGGGCTCCAAGATCACCGCAGATGGGGACTGCAGCCAAGAAATTAAAAGACGCTTGCTCCTCGGGGGGGAAAGCCATGGCAAATCTAGACAGCACACTAAAAAGCAGAGACATCACCCTGCCAACGAAAGTGCATACAGTCAAGGCCATGGTCTTCCCAGTAGCAATGTATGGCTGTGAAAGTTGGACTGAGAGTATTAACTGGGGTTTTAATTGTATTTTAATTGTAAGTGGGGTTTTTAGTTCAAGGTTAGTGTAATCATTTTAATTGTTTTAAATTTTTGTAACTTCTTGTATTGTTTTTTAAAAAAAACCTTGTGAACCGCCCTGAGTCCTACGGGAGAAGGGCGGTATATAAGTCTAATAAAATAAAATAATAAATAAATAAATAAATAAATAAATAAGAAAGGCTGAGTGCCAAAGAATTGAGGCCTTTGAACTATGGTGCTGGAGAAGACTCCTGCGAGTCCCTTGGACTGCAAGGCGATCAAACCAGTCAGTCCTAGAGGAGATCAACCCTGACTGCTCTTTAGAAGGCCAGATCCTGAAGTTGAAACTCAAATCCTTTGGCCACCTAATGAGAAGGAAGGACTCACTGGAGAAGAGCCTAATGCTGGGAAAGGTTGAGGGCAAGAGAAGAAGGGGATGACAGAGAATGAGGTGGCTGGATGGAGTCACTGAAGCAGTAGCCATGAGCTTAAATGGGCTCCAGAAGATGGTAGACGACAGGAAGGCCTGGAGGAAAGTTGTCCATGGGGTCGCGATGGGTCGGACATGACTTCACAACTAACAACAACAACTTCCTTCACTTACAAAACTTCACTGAAAGACCTTGGACTTGATACCATCTTGGCTTAACCTGGTAGCAAGATGGCTCAGCGGTTAAAGATGCTGAGCTTGTCAGCTGGAAAGCTGACAGTCCGGGTTTTAAGACTCGAGTACCACATGACAGGGTGAGCTCCTGTTCTTGCTCCAGCTGCTGCCAACCTTGCAGTTCGAAAATACAACAGATAAACAGGTACTACTTCAGTGGGAAAGTAACAGCATTCCATGCGCCTCAGCATATAGTCATGCTGGCCACATGACCATGGAAATGTCTTTGGACAATGCTGGCTCCCTCGGTTAAGAATCGGAGATGAGTATCACCGCCTAGATCAGGGGTCTGCAACCTTGACCGCTTTAAGACTTGTGGACTTCAGCTCCCAGAATTTCTCAGCCAGCTATACTGGCTGAGGAATTCTGGGAGCTGAAGTCCACAAGTCTTAAAGCGGTCAAGGTTGCAGGCCCCTGCCCTAGATATTCAGACTTGACTGGAGAGAGGAAATTTTTACCTTTATCTTTTGGCTTAACCTACCTTACAGGGCTTCTCTGGAAAGGGAAAAAGGAAACACCGTTTGAACTCTTTTAAGGAAGAGCCTGAGAAAGTTTAATGAATAGAATTCACCCATGTTTGCCTTTTCAGAAAACATTTCAATTCATAAATATACCCTAGCTCAGTTTTAAGCTTCTGTTTTTAAAATACTCTTCAAGTAGGCAGTAAAGGAAGCCAAAGAAAATGTCAGGCTACCGACGAATCTACAGAGTCACACATCATCCCTTAAAACAGACATGTCAAACACAAGGCCCGGGGGCCAGATCCAGCCCGCGAAGTGATTTCATGTGGCCCGCGAAGCCATCCTGGAAACAGTGAGGGAACGGCCCCCACTGCCTTGGCCCTCACCCAGAGACCCTCCTTCTGCCAGAGACCCTCAGATCTGTCCCACTCCTGCCCAGGCCCCCATAGGCACCCTTGATGTGAACGATGTAGAGCTGGCCACGCCCACCCAGTAGGCCATACGCAGTCTAGCCACGCCCACCCAGTAGGCCACGCCCACCCAGGCAACACCCACCCGCCCCCCTGAGGGCAACCGCAATGCTGATACAGCCCTCAATGAGATTGAGTTTGACACCCCTGCCTTAAAATATACTACATGAAATATATGTGAATATTAAAATGTACCCCATATTGTCACATCAGTTTTGAAAAAATGGGGTTGGATTTATTTATTTTTTGGTATCTAATTAAGCGCAAAGCTGTTGGAAGCATAAATTAAAACTGGCAAAATGCTAGTTGCATCTCCAGCCATTTTGTTTGCTTATCCAATTTCTATGACCGTGGATCTTCCCAAGAAATTCTGGGTGATGAACAAGACAGAAACAAAGAACTTCATTAAACCAAAGCAGGGGGGGAAAAACAATAAAGCCCTATAAAGACTCAATAAAACCAGAAATCATATACACTCTTGTTGAAGCCTTCCCCTATTGACATCCTAAGTCAAATGCCTGGGGGAAGAGTCAGGTCTTCCTGGTCTTCTGAAAGGACAACAGAGCAAAGGCCACTCACATTTCAGATGGAACCCTAGCGTACAGACAGTCCTCGACTTAAAAACACAATTGAGCCCAAAATTTCTGTCATTAAGTGAGACATTCATTAAGCGAGTTTTGCCTCATTTTACGACTTTCCCTGCCACAACTGTTAAGTGAATCACTGCAGTTGATAAGTTAGTAACACGGTTATTAAGCGAATCTGGCTTCTCCCTTGACTTTGCTGGTCAGAAGGTCGCAAAAGGGGATCACGTGACCCCGGGACACTGCAACCGTCGTAAATATGAACCAGTTGTCAGGCATCTGAATGTAAATCACATGTCCATGGGGATGCTGCAATGGCCCTAAGTGTGAAAAATGGTCATAAGTCACTTTTTTCAGCGCCGTTATGACTTCGAACGGTCACTAAACAAACTGTTGTAAGTCAAGGACTACCTGTATGTTTTCTGCCTGGGTTAGGATATGAATCCAGCTCTGACTGAAGAAGTTTCTTGGATGAGAAACGAAACGTCTTCAGGGTAAAACAAAGTCCAGTTGCCTTTTGAAAAAGCACCTTCAGGACACTGGTAACTCTACTTCTACAGTGCTACTGTGTTTCCTCGAAAATAAGACCCGGTTTTATTTATTTTATTTTATTTTGCCTCCAAAAGAGGCACCAGGTCTTATTTTCGGAAGGGGAGGGATCTTTTCCATTCACCTCTGGCACCAACAGCCCCGCCCAGCCAGCCCACTGCAGCGTCCCCCAGCCTGCATTTCACAATCAGAGGCCTTTCCAGAAGGCCTCTGACTGCGAAATGTAGGCGGGGAGACACCGCAGAAGAAGTCAGCCGGCAAGAAGAGGCAGGCTACAACGGTAAGCGGGTGCAGGGTGCGTGGGGCAGCTCGCCCTAGCTCACAGGTCTGCAACCCGCGGCTCCGGAGCCACATGCGGCTCTTTCAGCCATCTCCTGCGGCTCCCAGTCCTCTGCCATGTGCAGTCCAAAAAAAAAAAAAGTGGGACTAAAAAAGTTCAACCAATCAATTCAAATATGCAGGGTAGGTGCATATCTCGCCTTGGCTCCACTCTTCAGTCAAACCCTGTTCTGCACATGTACGCGTATACGCACACATTTTTTGCGGCTCCCAGTTTTTCCTTTTGTGAGGGAACCGGTTCCGAGTGGCTCTTTCACTGTTTCAGGTTGCTGAACCCCTGCCCTAGCTTGATTTTTAGGTGTGCGCCTTGCTCCAAAACTAGGGCTTATTTTTGGGGTAGGGCTTATATTAGGTCCACCCTTCAAAAAAAAATCAAGCTAGGGCTTATTTTCAGGGTAGGTCTTACTTTTTGGGGGAAACACGGCAGTGAAAAACAACGTAGAGAGATCAAAAGGCTGGTGATGATCATCAAGACAAGCTTTCACTAACCTGCCCCATCAGGAGTAATCGTTCCAAGCTTCACTGCCAAGGGATAACCCATCTCCTTGTAATGTTCGAGCGCATGTCCGTTTCCTCCACTGCCATCGAAGAACCATTTGCCACAAAGTATTGATCCATCAGTCAGGTTTAGCCAAAGATTCTCTCGTAAGTCACACTTGGAGCACTTCCAGCCACTGCAAAACAAATTGCCAGAGTCAAACAGGCAGCACGAAGCTTACTTTTGTTTTAGAGCTGCCTGGAATTGGATGAGCAAAAGATCACCTCATTTATTTATTATTTTAGGAAATCCATCCCACCAATCTTTCAAAACTGGAGTTCTCTATTGTAAGTTATTTAAGCGGGGCTTAAGGCATTTTTTTGTCTTAAGCCAAAATTAATGTAAAAAAGATGTCGATACTCTAGAAAGAGTGCAGAGAAGAGCAACAGAGATGATCAGAGGACTGGAGGCTAAAACATATAAAGAACAGTTGCTGGAATTGGGTATGTGTAGTTTAATAAAGAGAAGGGTGAGGGGTGACATGATAGCAGTGATCCAATATCTCAGGGGCTGCCACAAAGAAGAGGGAGCCAAGCTATTCTCCAAAGTACCTGAAGGCAGGACAAGAAGCAACAGATGGAAACTAATCAAGGAGAGAAGCAACCTAGAACTTAGAAGAAATTCCCTGACAGAACAATTAATCAGTGGAACAACCTGCCTCCAGAAGTTGTGAATGCTCCAACAATGGAAGTTTTGAAGAAGAGATTGTGTCACTTTTTTCAGTGCTGTTGTAACTTTGAACGGTCACTAAACAAACTGTTGTAAGTCGAGAGCTATCTGTAATGAGTTGATTTAGGATTATTTCTTTATACTAAACACAGATTTATTTATCTGTTTAAACAAACAGGAATATATTTTGTCCCTCAGCCGTCATGAATCAAGAGTCCCAATATACAGAAACAAAATCATAACGAGAATTATCATCCCTCTCCCAATCCCATCATCAACTCAGAAAATTCTGAACTGACAGCTGTGTATTCTCTATCTATGCCAGGAGCCTTTTAGAATATCACCAGAACAGCTTTGTTTTCATTACTGCTAGATAATCCGTGCCCCCTCCCTCCCTCTCCTTCCTTCCTTCCTTCCTTCCTTAATAATTCATTTCTTTGTGTATAAAACACAACAATCTCACCTTGGTGGAATCCTGACCCCATTGTCCATTTGCACCAGAGTGTTGGCATGTTTGGAGATTTGCAGCTCTTCTTCCCATGAGTCTGGGTCTTGCTTTCTGTAGGGAGATTTCGAACTGAGGACCGCATCACAAGCTATTGTCACCTGGAGTGGAGGGAAGATTCAGCTGAAGATCAAAGGCAGGCAGAATGATTATTTGGTTTGTCCTGGTCCTTTTGTTGTTGTTTGTTGTTGCCTTGTAACCAAGAACACTAACAACAGTAAAAATTTTCAGGTAGTCCTCTGGAGGACCTACTGTTACCCTCACATAATCCCAGTAATCCTTTCAATTGTTGTATAAATTACTCTAACTGCCTCCAAAAACTGCAAATTAATAGTGGAATTATGGTTGAGACACACTGATTTGCTTAAAGTTATCTAGCAAATTCAAAAGAGAGGTACGAATTGTCATCGGTGAATCTGTCATTCACATTACACGCATGGCTGGCTGAGGAATTCTGGGAGTTGAAGTCCACATATCTTCCAGCTGCCAAGGTTGAGAAACACTGTTTTAGACAGAAGGTGAAAAAGGTGGAACAGAATTTGCAAGGATCTGCAAGCATCTGCCTAAATAGGAAAATCAATGAAATCTCTTCCTATACTGAAATGACAAAAACCTGATATACAACCAAACAGAAACTATGGGTGGGTTCATACAAAATTTAGTTGAGATCATGAAAACAAATTCCTGTGCTCTCAGAGATACTCTCCAGACATCTTAAACTGTAAGCATTTGCACACATTGCCTTGTTGACGTTTGAGGCTAAGTAGGAATTCTTAGAGATAGCAACATAAACACATACATGGCTTGGTACCCACATATCTGTAGGAGCCCCGTTTTCTGTGTGGGTTAGACCAGGGCTTTTCAACCAGTGGTACGGGTACCACCTGTGGTACATTGGCGCCTGGCAGGTGGTACGCGACCATCCTAGAAAAGTGGTAGCGGGGGAGGGGAATGAGCTGACCCGGTGGCAGCACCACACAAGCCTGAGCGAGAGATGGCTGGAGCTGCACGGCTGTCAGGGCTCAGCGGAAGCGCCAGGATCAGCGCCAGTCTCCAGCTGGAGCTCAGCACTGATCCTGGCACTTCTGAGCCCAGACGAAGTGCCGATCAGCTGGAATGTTGCAGCATCTCCAGGGTCTTGTGATTTACATTCAGATGCTTGGCAACTGATTCATATTTATGACGGTCACAGTGTCCCAGGGTCATGTGAAGCAGCCACCGAGCAGATGGGGGGAATAAAAACCAAACACCCCCCACCCCACCCCCGCTGCCAATCCTCAACAGAAATGCTCACAACAATGAAAACCTCAGACAGGAGGAAAAGCGCCGCCGGGCAGGCAGGCAGGTGTCTTGCTTGGTTGTGGCTTGGGGGGCACTTTTTTCAGCGCCATTGTAACTTCAAACAGCCGCTAAGCAAACTGTTGTAAGTCGAGGACTACCTGTACTTCATCACTTTTTTTCTTTTGGGGGGGGTCAATCAAGTTTTTGACACCTTGCTAGGCGACTGTTGGTACTCGAATGTTGCCATATCCTTAAAGTGGTACAATGGGTGAAAAGGTTGAAAAGCCCTGGCTTAGACTACTATCCAGTATGCCCTTCCCAGAAGAACCTTGGGTGAAGTAACAGAAATGGAGGCCAGGAGGTGCTATTTCTCAATTTCTGCTCTAATGTTGTGGAATACAGTTGTGACTTATTATCACAACTGTTGCTAAGTGGGACAATTGTTAACCGGGTTTTGCCCCCTTTTACGACCTTTCTTCCCACACTTGTTAAGTGAATCACTGTAGTTGTCAAGTTAATAACAACTGTCATAAATATGAGTCAGTTGCCAAGTGTCCAAATTTTGATAATGTGACCATGGGGGATGCTGCAACAGTCATAAGTATGGGGGGGGGGGGGGAAGTCATAAGCCATTTTTTTTCAGTGCCGTTGTAACTTTGAATGGTCACTAAACAAATTGCTTGAAGTTGAGGACTACCTCCCCTTAAGAATTAAGACTTGCTCCATCCTTTCTGATCTTCTGGAAGCTACCGAAGAAAACGTTCCACAGAGCATTTTGTGGAATATTTTGCCCTCACTAACTTTATTTTGCTTTAAATTACTTTTATTGAGTCATTGGCCAGTGTTATTTCATTTGATTTGCTTATGAAGTCTTTTATTTGTTTCTCATCACTGTTTTTATGATTTATTCTTGTATTGTTGTCACTTTGATTAGAATAGAATTGAGCTGGAAGGGAACTTGGAGGTCTTCTGGTCCAGCCCCCTGCTCCAGCAGGAGAATCTATACCATCTCAGACAATTGACTGTCTAGCCTCTTCTTAAAAATCTCCAGTGATGGAGCACCCATGATTTCTGGAGGCAAGCTGTTCCACTGGTCAATTGTCCTCACTGTCAGAAGTTTCTCCTTAATTCTAGGTTGCTTCTCTCTTTGTTCAGTTTCCAACCATTGTTTCTTGTCCTTCCCTCTGGTGCTTTGGAGAATAACGTGACCCCCCTCTTCTTTGTGGCAGCCCCTCAAATACTGGAACACTGCTATCATGTCATCTCTGTTTCTTCTTTTTAGACTAGCCAAACCCAAGTCCTACAGCCATTCTTCATATGTTTTGTTTTAATTTTAATAATATTTATTATGGACTGATAATAATCAGTTGCTGATAATCAGTTTTTAATCCACTTTGGTTTGTCTTAATAAAATGGAATGCAGATAGAAGAAATAGATGTATTTAAAAAAAATCCCAAAATTTAATTTAATTTAATCTTGTAATTGACCATCTTTGCATGACATAATACACTTTTGGCAAGTATAATAATTTGTGTCGGCAGTAAGAAGTCTATACAGGTTTTCCTGTATGTTGAAAGAGGAATTGACTTCCTTAAATTTCTCTTGTTGGCTATCCCATTCTCTCATTCACTCACCAGTGCTGGCAGTTCTTCTATATTGGGTAAAGGAATTTCATAGTGGTCTGGAAATATGACAAGTTTAGCTTCATCCTCATACTCATAATCATCATTATTTAAATCACCGTTAGATTCAAGATCTGTCGAGAGAGAGAAAAAGATAGAACATTACTGGAGAGAGAAAAAAACAATATATTAACTAAATTAAGGCTGCTCAAAGAGATGTGTCCTGAAACAAATTGCTAATGGCATGTTGTGATGAATTTTTTTCACCAACATCTGAAACACTCATTTATGGGCATAGAAGTGAAGTGAGGAAACACTGCAACAACGACCATATATGTGTTCATCTGCAGCAAACACCGTATGCTCAGATCCTTCTAACCATCTCATCCTAGCTTTACCTGTGTTTAGCTCTGGCTTAATGACAACCTGTTGCTTCTCACTGTTCCTCAACAATAAGGCCCATTTCACATGCAAAGCATATACTTTTCTGAGTTTATTGTTATTGCCTGTTAATTTGGCTCTTTTTCCAGAAGAAAATTAAGTTCCACAGCACTTCTTCTAGAACAGCTTCCTCTTAGCGGAAACTTCTACCTCCAGAATCTATGGAGATGCTCGATCATCCAGGACGTGGTTGTTTCAAAGGCACCTGGGTTTTGTTGTTGAAATTTTCCCCAAAACAAACAAACAAGAAAGTCCAGTTGCCTTTTGGAAAAAAAGCATCTTTGAGTTCTATCTGCAGTCTCAGGAAATCTCATCTCTATCCAGAAGATGAGGAGATATATATATAATGTTAGGAGTTATAATGCCTTGGCTTCTTTTCATGTGGAACAGAGGATCAGTTTTGTTGTTCAGCTAGCACACAAAGCTAATATGAGGAAAAAGGAAGGACAAGGATGGACAAATGTTTTGATGCCCATTATCATTAGGTGGCTAAAAGAACTACTGGCCAAGGAAGGAAGGGAAAGTGAGGTCAGCTGCTGGATATTTAAAAGCAGTGTGAAAATAACCATCACGGGAAGTGGAAGGGTGAGTATTTAAAATGACATTTGTGTTGAAGAAACCTCTAAAAGGCGCAGAGTACATTTTGTTCCCATTAGAGCTCTGAAACCTGAAAGACCTACCTAGCCTATTGCCAACAGCTTCTCTTTATGAAAGCTTCAAATCAAAATTGTGCTCATTATTTGTTTTTACACACAAATGATTAAATTCCAACAAAGATGATCTCCAGCAAGTTGGAAAAATGCCAAGCAAATTATCATGGTCTTTTAAACACTGAGGTAAAATACTGAGGGGGGGAAAAAGAGTCCCCTCAGAAAAATATCCGCTTATTATACAGAGTACACTATTTATTACAGTCATATGCTTGGTTTATCGCCAAGAATGTCCAGATAATGAAAATGTCACTCTCCGTTTTATCAATGTTATAGCCTTGTATGTTAGGTGAGACTGAGAAAAAGCCGCTGACTCAAGGTAACCCTAAAGCTTCATGGCTGGAAAATTTCACTTCAGTTGAGATCTCCACTTTTGGCTCTCGAGACCAGATCACAATGAGAATTAGGGAAGGGTGCTGGTTATGACATTGGACTACAGGTAGTCCTCGGGTTATGACCATAATGGAGCCTTCCATCAAGGTCATAACTTGGGACGGCCAATTTGACAATCTGATTTTACACTATAACCTTTTTATTTAGGTTAAGCAAAACACCGAGGTCATTAAGTGTGACTCAATTGTCAGGGTTTTGCCCAAAACTGAAGTAAATGCTGATTTTCTGCATAAAATGTAGTCGTGTGACCGCAGGAAGCTGCAAAAGGCCGAAAAAGCAGCCTGGTTGCCAAGTGGCCAAAGTACAGTCACGTGACTGAGGGGAGTGGGACTATCAGAACTTCAGATCTGAGTCATAAGTAGCCCTGGGGAGGTCTGTTTAACTTTGAATGGTTGCTAAGCAACTGGTCATAGGTACAGGACTACCTGTACTAAGAGTGGAAAGATGCAGGTCCAAGTCCGCCACTACAGGTAGTCCTCAACGTACAACAGTTCATTTAGTAACTGTTCAAAATTACAACAGCACTGAAAAAAGTGATGACCGTTTTTCACACTTATGGCTTTTCACACTTATCCCCACAGTCACGTGATCAAAATTGGGACACTTGTCAGTTGACTCATATTTATGACATTAATTATGATGTGATCCCCTTTCGCGACCTTCTGAGAAGCAAAGTCAATGGGGAAGCCAGATTCACTTTACAACCGTATTACTAACTTAACAACTGCAGTGGTTCACATAACTGCTATGACAAGGTCATGAAATAGGGCAAAATTCACTTAACAACTGTCTCCCTTAGCAACAGAAATTTTGGACTTAGTTGTGATCGTAAGTCGAGGACCACCTGTAGTAATAGAGGCTGACTTTGGGCTATTCTCTTTCTCTCAATCCCATCTATCTCACGAATTTGACGCTGTAAGGAAAAATTAAAAACAGGCGGTGCTCTGCACGCTGCTTTGACCTCCTGAAGGAAATGGGATAATAAAAAAACCAAAATAGCTATTCCAGTCATTTTCCTTTGTCACCCATTGATCCCTATGCGTGCACCCTCCTGCTTGATTTATACGGAAACATGAAGACAAATTTCATAAAAATTCGATTGCAGCAAAAACTACCCTGCAGCTATATTTATAAATACAAAGAAGCCTGCAATTGGAGCAGCAATTAATAAAATCTCAAGGTTTATATGGAGGGCTTTCTAAGCCAACATTCTCCCATATAGGATCCTTCATATTGCTAAAGACCATAATTCCCATAATCCCTAGCTAGGCTATAGCTATACTGGCAGAGAATACAGAAATTGTGGTTACAACATATCTCAAAAGAACCAATTTTGTGAAGGCTACTTTGCATAATCCCTGTTCATAGGAGGAATTTCATGGAAAATAGAATACATGCATATAAGTTTTATTTAAAATGACACTCATTAGCTCTTTAGGGACATGTCATCACCATCACTTTTTTTTCCTGAGAATCCAAAACAAAATACTGTTGGTAACAACCACTCGTTCAGCAATGGCACTAAACGAGTGATACAACTGGTCCTCAGAATTTCAACCACCTGAGATCATATTGCAATGTCAATTATGATGTTGCAGCATCCCATAGTCATGTCACCATCTGCAATTTTCTTTGCTGGCTTCTGACAAGCAAAGTCAATGGAGAAGTCAATGGCCATCCAAATACTATTTAACCCTCCGATTCTATAGTATTTTTCCTTGTACCTTGTGATAAGGTAATCCTTGGTTAGCGACGACAATTAGGACTACAACTGCTAACAGTAAGCAGCACGATCACATGAAGTCATATTTTATGACCGTGTCACTTAGTGACAGCAACTCTGGTCCTAATTGCCATCACTAACCAAGGATTACAATGTACCAAGAGAAGTATTGTAGAATCAGAGGGTTAAATATTATTTGGATGGCCATTCTACAGGATATCTTGGGCGAAAGGAGGACAGAAGAAGCAACTATTATTTATCTCCAATCAGATCACTATCTTCATTTTAACAACATTCAAACTGCATTTGGCCTACTAGCCATGGTTACATAGCAGAAACTTATCGTCAGTGGCATTAATGTTGCATTCCTTGTTCAACATTCCACTGTGGAGAATTGAGAATAATTTTCTTCTTCTCTCATATTTGGGGTGTTATTGTTTCTGTCAGATCTTGGATCATACATAACTAATGTACAGCAAATCAAATCTCTGGGAACTTCAAAGCAGACAAATGCTAAGCCAGAATCTCAAACTATTACATGCAACCTTACAGGTCATTCTGGGCAAATTGAATGAGGCACTTTTGTACCTAGGACTCATTTGCTTGCCATTCCTTGGTCAGGGGGTGCTTGCCACTTTCCTCCCAGCTAGGTTCACTGCGGTTGGCTGACAGATGCCACACAGCTGTTGCTTCCCACTTAATCAGGGGAAGGACTTGCCTCCAGAGGCTGTGGGTGCTCCAACACTGGAGGTTTTTAAGAAGAGACTGGACAGCCACTTGTCTGAAATGGTGTCTGAATGAAATGGTGTCTGAAATGCTTAAGCAGAGGGTTGGACTAGAACAGTGGTGGCAAACCTATGGCACGCATGCCAGAGGCAGCACTCAGAGCCCTCTCTGTGGGCACGGGCACCACGCCCCGGAGATGGCCACAGTCCCTCTTCAACCAACCGCCTGCTAACTCGCCGAGGTCCCACGTGGCCGGATGCATCCTGACATAGCTGGTTTCCTCCCCCCACATCCCATCCCTCCTGGCCTCTAATGCACTCCATTTCCCGGGCACGACCCACTGCATCGTCTTCTCAGCTATTGGCCATCCATCCATCTCAGAGGCGGCTTCTTTGAACTGCTGGAGGTGGACTGCGGAGCCCCAGAGTGCGCCGGTCGATGGGCCGGCAGGCTGTGGCTGAGGACGGACACCGTTGGCACCCATGCGCTCACTGGCCTCTGTGTGTGGGAACCAATGGTTTCCGGCAGCAGCCGCCCCAGCCCGTCTTGCCCCATGGCAATGGCACCCCCACCCTGCCTCTCCTCAACCCGTAGGATGAGCCTCCTCCCTACCGTCCCACCTACCAGAGACCCCCCCTAGATCTTCCCCAACCCTGCCCAACCCCCCACAGGCGTCCCTCCCCACGAGCAACATTGAGGTGATGAAGATGCAACATATTTTCATATATGGTGGACTTGTAAAAGGGTTAAGGCTTTTTGGATAAAAGTCTGGTGGAACATGCAGAAGATTTTTAAACAGAGGATAAGGTTTTGTCCGCAACTTTTTTTGTTGGGAATAATTACAGATGCTACAGTTGTGGACACTAAGTTGATGTTGAATTTAATTACGGCAGCAAGACTTTTGATAGGTCAGTACTGGAAGAAAGAGGAACTGCCGACCATAGAAGAGTGGACTTTAAAGGTTTCCAACCTGGCAGAGATGGCGAAGATTTCGGCCTATTTGAAAGATCATTTGCAAGAACGCTATATTATGGAATGGAGAAAATGGATTGAGTTTATCCAGAACAAGTATAGGGTTAAGAAGTTTCATGTAGCATTTGAATAAGTCTTCTTTCTTTTTTTCTTTTTCTATTTTAGTTTTTCTATATATATTTAATATTACTAAGGTTTGTTTTATCCTATATAAGCTAGAGAGTGATGGATTTTAGAGTTTATGGTTGTTAGTATATGGTTGTTTATGATTGTTTTTTTTATATATATACCTTGTATTTAGCTCTGGGAAGTTGGGGGGGAGGGGGGAGGGGGGAGAGGTAGGGGGGGAGGGAGAAGGGAGGGGGAGGGGGATTTTTAAAGAAAAAAATTGTATGTTAAAACTTTTCAATTAAAAAAAAAACATTGAGGTGATCACACCCACCCAAGCTGCCATGACCACCACAGCCACGCCCACCCAGTGGGCCACGCCCACCTGGCACCCGGCAATAAATAAATGGGTTTAGGGTTGCAGTTTGGGCACTCGGTCTCTAAAAGGTTCACCATCACTGGACTAGAAGACTCCAAGGTCCCTTGCAACTCTGTTATCCTGCTTCAGTGCTCCTTTCCCACTATTGTCTTACAGAGCTGAAGGAGACCCTGAGTTGTGGTGCCCTTCTCCAGCAGAGATAGATGGAGGAAAAATCAATGGGGGCAAATACCTGGAAATCAACAGCTGCAGTACCACTTATATGCCACCTGCTGCTTATCAGTTCCACCCAGTGGCCTCCTCAGCTGAAGAGCAGCAGGATGGTGGGACAGGTGGCATTTCTCAGTCAACCCAGGACAACTTGGCAAAAGGGGAAGGTGCCTCCTATGAGAAAGAAGGTGGACTACCCAAGTGACAGGGACAAAATGTAGAAAGAGTGATGACTTTGTCAGAAGCATGTGAGTACTGTTACATAAGGACCGAGGGCTGAAACATCCTTTAAGTTCTGGAAAACGTTAAGTTCAAAAGCAAACCAGTCAGACACCTGAATGATTCACTAGGGTGTAAGAAGGAGAGGAGATAAGAGCACAATCAGACTTGAAGTATTAATCCGAAACACGATAGCATTACTTTTTTCATATTGTAACATAAGTCTATGCAATCACATGTTTTCCCAATATTATTAGGAAGAGTTTTTGAAGGGTATCTTGTCACTTAATTGGCATTTCTTCTGGATCTTCAGACCTTTTCCATACAGACAGACAAGGATGCCCCAAGTCGACATCCAGAAGTTGTTATATTACAACCTTAGCTAATGGAGCTCGGTGAAAGGAGTTGTAATCTAGCAACATCTGATGAGTTATTCATTATCCAATTAGAAAGGACTAATTATTTAATTCAATAACACTGGGTTCTCTTGACTAGAAATCCCCCCTTCTCCATCTTAACAGAATAACAGAGTTGGAAGAGATCTTGAAGGTCTTCTAGTCCAAACCCCTGTTCAAGCAAGAGACACTATACCATTTCAGACAAATGGCTGTCCAATCTCTTAAAACCATCAGTGTTGGAGTATTCACAACTTCTGGAGGCAAGCTGTTCCACTGATTAATTGTTTTGTCAGAAAATGACTCCTTGGTTCTAGGTTGGTTCCCTCCTTGATGAGTTTCCATCCATTGCTTCTTGTGGTGCTTTGGACAATAGGTTGACCCCCTCTACTTTGTGGTAGCCCCTCAAATATTGGAACACTGCTATCACTGCTATCACCCCTAGTCTTTCTTTTAATTAAACTAGACATACCCAATTCCTACAACTGTTCTTCACATGTTTTAGTCTTCTCCTCATTTGTATATAGAAATAACTAAATAGTTCTCCAGAAGCCTTCACACGTATGACCCAGAAGTTATTTTGAATAAAGTCTTCTTTTCCAAAATTGGCAAGCTCCTCAAAATGCCTGCAGATCATCCTAACAGCCTTGTTCCCTTTCTCCTTTTGCAGATGTTCCACTGCCATCAGCTAATTCCATTAAAAGGAATTTAGAAGTGCCAAAAAGAAAAGTATATTTGTAGCTCAGAATTAAACTGTCAAGTCCTTGGTGCTCTCTGAGCTTGGCTTTTAGCTTTCAAACGTTTCATTACCCAACTAAGCACCATCATCAGACACAGGTCAGGTAACGAATCATCTGTAAGCCAATGTCTATGGATATTGTCAATCATCCAGATTCTGGTTGTCCCAAAGTTGTTTTTCCAAAAGGCAACTGGACTTTCTTGGTTTTTTCCTTGAACACATTTCGCTTCTCATCCAAGAAGCTTCTTCAGAACTGAAGAAGCTTCTTGGATGAGAAGCAAAACATTTTCAAGGGGGGGAAAAATCAAGAAAATCCAATTGCCTTTTGGAAAAGCAGCTTTGGGACATCAGTAAGCCAAGCTCAGAGAGCATCAAGGACTCCACAGATTCAGAAGTGCTAATACCAAGAGCAGAGCCCATTTTCCCTTCTAAGGGGCTGAAAGCTCTCCAAAGCTGAATCAGAATTCACAATTAAAACTGGCGTTGTCATCAAGAGAGGTGCCACCAAACAGCACAACAGGCCACAGCCGGCAAAGCAAAACAAGGCATGTTGTCAGGCCGTAAAGAGTGAGGTGACGGCAGGGGCCATGCACAGGAGAGGGGATGAAGAAGCTGTTATTTTGGGGCAAGCTCTCAGCGTAGGAGATTTCCTTCGTCTACCATCTGGTCAAGTTGAACAAGCGTCACTCCTGGCATTGGACGATGACAAACGTTCCATCGCCAGCTGACTGAAGACAGCAGCTGCACTTCGGCTTCAGGCAGACGGCCGAAGCCGTCAAATTAGCAGGCCGGAGGGGGGAGAGGAAAAGAAAGGCTGTGCAAATGCTCAGATCAGGTTTAAATGTTGCTAACTGAATGTGCTAATTATAGCAAAATTATTAGATCCCAAATTGGGCTGCCGAACAAGAGGCAGCCCTGTTGCATTCAAGGAAGGAAGGGAGAGAAAAAAAATGGAGGTACATTCTTACATAGAAAAACAACAAACACCAAGAACCCCCAAGTTGTAAATCCTTCCATTTTCACCACTTCCATCCGATTTACAGACGGTCCTTGACTTATAACCATTTGTTTAGGGACCATTCAAAGTTACCATGGCACGGGGAGAAAAAAAATGACTTATGACCATTTTTTCAGACTTACAACTATTGCAACACGCCCCATGGTCACATGATCAAAAATTCAGACATTTGGCAACTGACTCCTATTTGTGACGGTTGCAGTGTCCCGGGGTCATGCGATCACCTTTTGGGAACTTCTGACAAGCAAAGTCAATGGGGAAGCCAGATTCACTCAAGAACTGTGTTATTAACTTAACAACTGCAGTGATTCACTTACCATCTGTGGCAGGAAAAGTCGTAAAATGGGGCAAAAGTCACTTAAGTGCCTTGCTTAGCAATGGAAATTTTGGGCTCAATTATGGTCATAAATCAAGGACTACCTGAGTGTAAAAAACAAACAAACAAACCAGGAAATAGCCACGGACTATGAACAAGTACCTTGTGGAAACTGAGTAAGATTGCTGACAATCAACAATCTCCCAGGTTTAAGTTTGTTTTATTAATTCGTAAACAGCCTGCTGTTCATTCCTTCAAGATTTCATACCTGATTCACTTCTATTTTTGCTCTCTTTAATCCCACGAGAGGGATTAAAGAAAAGTGATGGGTCAAAAGATCACTTTGTGAATTGAGTAGGGACTAGAATCTGGGTCTTCAGATTCTAAATTTCACTCCAATACTTTAATCCAGGTTTTCCTAATCTGTCATATTGGAATAGAACGGCAATGAGTTTAATGTTGTTGCAGTCTAGAACTGCTCTCATTGCTTTGCCACAGTTGCTCTTAAAATTAATCTCAGCTAAAACTCGTAAACCAACATTGTTCGGCTCTAAAAATTCTAACAAAATTCATCCAAAATTCATATCAACCAATAATTTTACTGGGACCAATGAAAATTCCACAAAGAAATGTGTAATCTTTTGAGTGCTCCTAAATTATTCTGCAAAAGTAGAGAAACTCATAGTGATTATTTTCAGCCAAGTATCCAAGTCCAACACAGGAAAATAAAACAATTTTGGTACCTTAATGCTTGTTCAAGTTTGGCAATGTTGAGATTTGTGGATTTCATCTCCAACCAGCATGCTACTTCATAGCAGCTAGCAACTTATTGTCTGGTAAATCATTACACAATTATAGTACTACCTGAAAACAACATCTTCCAGTCATAAAGTGCAATTAGAGAACTGTAATAAATATCAATCAACTTTCCACTTTGGGGATACAATAATCCCTTGATTAAGAGAAAAAAGTGTCTGTTAAATGAGAGGGTCTGTTAAGTCCAGATGGGATTTTATGTATGCACATTATATACATTAATTGTTTGTGTACATGCAATAAGCATAGAAGCATATAAAATGCAGAAAAGTAACCTGCCAAACAGAGATCTGTTACGTCACAATTGTGCTGTATCTCTTAATATATCAGACGCCTACATTTAACTGTTCTTTGAAAGTATTATCCTATTCTTTGGATTTGTTTCAGTTACCAAAAAAGTCATCTCCATTTAATTTTTGAGATGTACTGCACATATCTAAAACAGAAAGTTATTTACTCTGGGGACTTCCGGTGGCTCCGCGGCGCCGGAGACAGCCTTCCTGGGCTGCCCGCGGCTCAGCTGTGTGATTTTTCGCCCGAAACAGCGTCGATCAGCTGTTCGGGCGAATTTGAAGCCCCCTCCTCGGGAGAAGAGGAGGGGGTGAGCCCCCAGGTAGGGGTCGAGTTCTCCGGGGCCGCCTGAGCTTGGAGCTTGGGCGGCTGAAGGATTGAACTCCCCCGTAGCCTGGGCTGCTCCCAGCTGGCTAGCGTCTCTGCTCCGGACTTTATGGAGCAGAACCAGGCGTCTGCGACCATCCCTGCTTGAAGGAGAGACTATGAAAGGAAAAGAGCAGGCAGAGCAGTACAAGAGGGAAAGATGAAGAGATGAAGAGGATTATTTTATTTTACTCTCAAGCTTGATGGACTTTGCTTAAAACTTAAAGTGAAAGTGCGTCACAATTGTAAGTAAAAGATGGCGGCTAAACCTCCCCCTAGAACTTTTCGGAGTGCTGGAAATTCTCTGGTGCAACAACAATCATTACTGCAGGCGTTGCATTCTCCTGATGTATTGACATCGAAGGATCTTGAAAAACATACCCAGTTAATTTTGGAGTCAATGGGTGTTAAATTTGCACAGATGGAGGAGAAATTGGAGAAATTGGAGCAGAGAATGGAAGAAAGGATGGAGCAGAAACTTAGAGAGATGAAGGTAGACATTTTGTCCTCAGTGCATAAAGTAGCTAAATGTGTGGAGGTGCTGGATGATCAAGTGGAAGACTTGACTCAAAAGAATGCTATATTAGAAGCAAAAGTATTGGAAATTGAAGATTTAAAAGACAAAATGGATAGCGAACAGAGTTTGGCTCAATTTTACCAGATGCAGTTTGCTGTTAGAATTAGAGGCCTAAAAGAGAATATTAAGGAAGATTTAAAGCAGCTGGTTTCTGAGGCTTTTGAGGGGGTATTGAACCATCCAGCATCTGAAATAAAACAAGGCATGGACAAAGTGTTTCGTGTGAATTCGTGGATTGCTAAGCAGAGAAAGTTGCCTAGAGATGTGGTGGTTTATTTTGTAAAAAGGGAAATTAGAGATGAAGTTATACAAGCTGCCTATGATACTAAAGTTGTGATTGCTGGTCAAGAAGTTTTGGTTCTAAAAGAAATTCCTCCAAAGATTTTAAAGAGAAGGAAAGACTTTATATTTCTTGTACAAGAGCTCAAGCAAAGAGATATAAGGTTCAGATGGGAGATCCCAGCTGGGTTGAGCTTCATGTATGATGGCAAAAGGTACTGTTTGGGTACTGTGAAGCAAGCGCATGATTTTTACAACAATGTTTTAAAAGCAACTCCATCAACACTTCTGGAAGCTGCAGAGGGATCTGGAGAAGGAGAACATCAAGAGGATGAAGATGGACAGATAGACGAGAAGGGTACAGGAGGAGATCAAGCTGCAACTCTTTTGGATGATCCTAGAGAACAGAGGGTGACGCGTGCTGCCTTAAAACGCTCAAAAAAGATTAAAAAATAAGACCAGTAGAAATCTATGGAACTTCCACAATATACTTATAGTCAAGTGGTAGTTGTGTTTTTAAGAGTTTTGGGATGATATGTATGGTAACAGAATGTTCAATTTGGAATTAATGGACAATTTACTACAGAGGAAGAGGAAGAAAGTTTTGTGGGTTAATGCGGGTTAATCTGTGTAAGAACTATCTATTATAGCCTATTTGTGATGTGTAAGTGAGAATATGTCTAGGTAATAGTGAATTGTGGAAGAACATAGATGGGAATGATGCTAGTTTTCTTTTATTTTAGTTCTTTATACATATTTAGTATTGTTAAGGATTGGTTTACTCTATATAAGCTAGAGAGTGATGGATTTTAGAGTTTATAATTGTTAGTATATGATTGTTTATGATTGCTTTTTAGATATATACCTTGTATTTTGCTCTGGGAAGTCGGGGGGGGGGAGGGGGGGAGGAGGGGAAGTAGAGGGGGGGGAGGCAGGGGAGGGAGGAGGGAGAGGGGGAGGGGGGGAGATAGGGGGGAGGTAGGGAGGGGAGGAGGGAGGGGGAAGGGGGGTTTTTCAAAGGAAAATTGTATTTTAAAACTTTTCAATAAAAAAAAAAAGAAAAAAAAGAAAGTTATTTACTCTGAAATTAAAAAAAGGTTATGTCAATTGACTTGCAGGATGGCAAATCACTGGGGAAAAGTATGAGTTTACCACGAAATATGCTAAAACACCTTATGTTCAGAAAGGCCTTTTTTAAAAAATTACATTCTCTGCTTGCTTATGCATTTCCATATTTTCTTAGCAGTTGAGGGTAAATTCAGCCCCAAAACGCTAATGCGGGCTGATAACCAAATAGCCAAAATGTAATCAAATGACTAAGGAGAACAGAGTGGCCATTTCTATCTTCAAACCTAGGCTGTAAGTAGCCCTTGCTAGGACTGGTGTAACTTTCAATAGTTTATTTATTTATTTATTTATTTTAATTCCATTTATATCCCGCCCTTCTCTGAAGACTCAGGGCAGCTTACAAGCTTAGCAGTTGCTACGTGAACAGTTGTAAGTCGAGGATTACCTGTATAGCATCCACCCACATATTTTTTTTTATGAATGCTTACATGGAAGCAACTAGAACAGACTTTTTGGAGAGGTGTGGGTGCATCTATCTACAGCAGAGTTCCCCAACCTTTCCAGGTTGGCGGCCCAGATGGGGAGGGGGGGGAAAAGAGGAGAGGGTTTGGGGGGAGGGGCAAGCATGTGTGCATGAGCACCCGTTGCTTGCGTGAGTGGGACCGAGAGCACCTGCGACACGCGAGTGAGGCCCCAAGCGCTTGAGTGAGGCCCCGAGCACTTGGGTGAGTGAGGCTCCAAGTGCCTGTGACACTGTGACAAGTGAGGCCCCAAGTGCTGACATGAAGCCCTGAGCATTCGCATGCCCTGAGTGCTTGTGACCCTCATGGGAGTGGGGCCCTGAGCGCACGCGATATTCGTGGGAGTAGGGCATGCGCGCACCAGCCAGCCACTCACACGGCCTGGTTGCGAATAGGCCACAGACCGGTAATGGGCCACGGCCCACAGGTTGGGGACCCCTGATCTACAGCGTTAAGTCACACCACAGAATGAATCCAAATTTTATAGAAGGGACCATGAATAACAGATGCAGCCTAAGATCATTAGCTGCCTACTTGGGGGAAAAGTCCCATGTTGCAATTTGAACTTTATGATTCATCTTACTCAAATTTCTTATATTGCTATATATGGCACAGCTCATTCCAGTCATGGCCCCGAAATAAACGCTTTGGAGAATAAAAATGAAATAAGACAAAGACAAACATGTTACTAGTCACACTGAAGTATGTATATAATCCTTTTCTAAACAAACCTTACTTCCCTTTGAAAGCAATCCTGTACCGAATAGGTAGGAATCTTAACCACCAAAATTCAGAGTTAAGTCTGATCATCAGACTATACCTCTGATTTGTCCATCAAATCTAATCTGTCAATCTACAAAGAGAACAGACACAATCGAAGCCTACAGAAGTAAAATATTAAAAATAATAGACTTTGATGTGAATTCAGGTTTTTGGATGAAACATAGTGCCGGCCAGGCCTGCATCAGGGCTCCCGGGGACTCTAACACCCTGATGTACTTAACAACCTGTGCAGTCGCTTAATAACCGCAGCTGGGAGAGCCAGGATCTGGTCATTGACTGAGGCAGTCATGTGGGCACCTCACTTAATAACAGTTATAAATTATGACCCAAAATCCAGGCTCAATTGTGGTCATAAATTGAGGTCTTACCTGTATATCTCTGTGCTTAGTTAAGCTACAGGAAAAAAAAAGTGGAGGGAGAACCTAAGGCTGCCACATATTTTCTCCTGAATAGAAGGAGTTTCTCTGAAATATTGACAGTTTTGTCTAGTGGTTAAGGCACCAAGCTAGAAACCAGGAGACTGTGAGTTCTAGTTCCGTCTTAGGCATGAAAACCGACTGGGTGACTTTGGGCCAATCACCAGGAGACAACGAGTTGTAGTCCCACCTTAGGCATGAAAGCCAGCTGGGTGACTTGGGCCAGTCTCACTCTCTTAACATAGTCTCAGACTTAGGGAACAAACCAGACAGTCAATTCCACAATGTCGGGCAACCAATGAGTCAACACTCAGTTGACCCCCCCAAAACAGACCCTACATTTGTGGGACAACATTAGGGGGCGGGAAGAAAAGTGGATGGTGCAGCATTTCAACACAAGGTACATCCTAAGAGTTGTGAGAAGGTACCGCAGGACTGAGTAAAGCAACCACAGATTGCTCACGGCAGCTAGCCCACTATATCTCTATGCGTGGGTTCAAAGATGCCTCACTGCAGATCGTGAATGTGATATTTCTGTCGAGGTTCTCATTCATCCAGGTCACGGTTGTCCCAAAGGTGCTTTTATTTTAAAGGCAATTGGACTTTTTGGCTTTTTTAAAAAGACATTTTGCTTCTCATCTAAGACAGAGGTCCCCAACCTTTGGGACACCCGGGACCGGTTCCGCGGACATGAGGGAGTGTGGTTTTGTGTGCTGCCCTCTTTGCTTGTTTGTGCAGACCGGGTGTTGGCAAGCCACGGCCTGGTTCTGGTCCACGTACTGGGGGTTGGGGGACCCCTGATCTAAGAAGCTTCTGCAGTTCAATCCAAAGAAGCTTCTTGGATGAGAAGCAAAATGTCTTAAAGAAAAAAACAGAAAGTCCAACTGCCTTTGAAATAAAAACACCTTTGGGACATGAATGTGATAGGACACCAATTCACCCAAATTAAGCCAAAATAGATGCTGGCAGGCCACATGAGCTGCATTTTCTGCACCTAGAACTTAAACAAAATTCTCCAAAATGGCCACCATACTGTCATTCTTAATATGACAAAAGAGCTTCCTTATTATTAATTAGAGCTGCCCACTCCGTAGACTCTTAAACATATTACACACACTCACTCTATTAAACCCATGGAGGATAGCACATTAATTGCACTACATTAATCATACTCAACTACATTAATTATACTCATATCAACTCTAGCTCGAGAGAGCCTGCATCTCGGCAATATTTCTCTCTCGGTCTGAAGAACGTTGCATAGGCCTATTCTACGGGAATATTTCTCAATTAGGTGCAATAATTCTGTCTTTTAATTTCCACCAAAGATCATGCCCTTATAAAGAAGATATTTGTTAAGGCCTACAGCTCTGAGACAAAGGCCATATTTGAATTCAGCACAGTTCCTGATACCTCCACTTCAAAACAATACAGGAAGTCCTTGACTTATAACCATTCGTTTAGTGATTGTTTGAAGTTACAACAGCACTGAAAAAGTAATTTATGACCATCTTTCACACTTACGACTGTTGCAGCATCACCACAGTCATGTGATCAAAATCGAGTCTCTTGGCAACTGGCCCATATTTACGATGGTTTCAGTGTCCCAGGATCATGTGCTCCCCTTTTGCGACTTGTTGACAAGCAAAGTCAATGGCGAAGTCGGATTCATTTTCCAATTGTGTTACTAGCTTAACTACTGCGGTGATTCACTTAACAACTGTGGCAAGAAAAGTCGTAAACTGAGGGAAAACTCACTTAATAACTATTTTGCTTAGCAACAGAAATTTTAGAATCAGTTGTGGTGATAAGTGGAGCAGTATCTGTATGAGGCAGTCATAGAAAACATCACATTTCAACCTTGGTGAGTTCCTGCCAGTTAAATATCCACTCCTGGGTTAAATGAGACTACGATTTTATTTTCATAATTACTAAAATGTAGGTCTGAATAGAGATCTGTGGTTAACCTATTGTCCCTCAAACAGATGCACCTTTGACCTGAATAAATAAATCACATAATCCTCATCCTCTTCTCTGCAGTTTTCTAAAATACATTTATAATGGTGAATGCTAAATGAACTGCATTTCTGCTCTGGAAGAGTAGAAAAAAGGTCAAACCAGGACAGAACTATGCAAATAAAGGTTGCCATTTCTGGCCACTGTTAAGAGCCAAGGGGAAAGCACATAATTCACAAATGTTTTGCTAAGATTACAAAATTGTAAAGCTGGGCTAAGTGAAAGCTGGGGTGGAAAAGTTCGTGTCTGGCACTCATTAAATGCAATGAACTGAAATCTGATCCCCTATTTAGACAGTGGGAGGTATCACCTTTTGTCCCTTTGCCGCCCTTTCAAAAGTGTAAATGCAAGTATGATGAGGTGTTGCAAACAATATTAACTATTGCCAAATGTAAAGGTAAAGGTTCTCCTGCACATGCGTGCTAGTTGTTTCTGACTCTAGGGGCCGGTGCTCATCTCCATTTCAAAGCCAAAGAGCCAGCGCTTGTCCGAGGATGTCTCCATGGTCATGTGGCCGGCATGACTAGACGCCAAAGGCGCACGGAACGCTGTTACCTTCCCACCGTAGTGGTCCCTATTTTTCTACTTGCATTTTTACGTGCTTTCGAACTGCTAGGTTGGCAGAAGCTGGGACAAGTAACAGGCACTCACTCTGTTACGCGGCACTCGGGATTCGACCCACCAAACTGACGGCCTTCTGATCGACAAGCTCAGCGTCCTAACCCACTGAGCCACCACGTCCCTTTAACTATTGCTAGTTTGTGTTTAATGAATTATCACAGGCTATTGAATATCCTAGATGTGGAGAGTTTGCTTGCTCTCTTGCAGATGTCTCATTACCCAGCTAGGTAACATCATCAGTGCTAGGAAAGTGTGGGGTTTGCTCTCTGTTTGTATAAAGTAGCTTTCCCTGCCAGTGTTGACAAGGGTATTGTTTTCTCCTTGTTAATTCCAAGCAATTGGTAACTCCACACACCACTGATGTGAGTAGGCTTCAGGACAGGCAGACCGAGCAATGAGCAGACCGTCCGTGGTGATAATTCGATAACCCGAGGAAAAACTTCCTGAATTCTATACAAGCTTTTTATTCCAGTACAGGAAAAACCAAACTAAAATGTAACATTGCTTTTTTCATTGGCCTTTTCTCTACTTAATTTGTGGGCATTATAATGCTTCCTGAAAAGCCTGGAAGTTTTGGGTCTTTTTCCACACAGTCTGAGAGAATTAAATATAATAATAATAATAATAATAATAATAATAATAATAATAATAATAATAATAATAATAATAAGAAGAAGAAGAAGAAGAAGAAGAAGAAGAAGAAGAAGAAGAAGAAGAAGAAGAAGAAGAAGAAGAAGAAGAAGAAGTAGTAGTAGTTGGAAGGGACCTTGGAGGTCATCTAGTCCAACCCCCTGCTCAGGCAGGAAACCTTATACCATTTCAGACAAATGAGTGTCCAGTCTCTTCTTAAAAATGTCCAGTGTTGGAGCATTCACCACTTCTGGAGGCAGGTTGTTCCACTGGTTAATTGTTCTAACTGTCAGGAAGTTTCTCCTTAGTTCTAGGTTGCTTCTCTCCTTGACTAGTTTCCATCCATTGCTTCTTGTCCTGCTTTCAGGTGCTTTGGGGAATAGCTTGACTCCCTCTTCTTTGGGGCAGCCCCTGAGATATTGGAACACTGCCATCATGTCACCCCTCACCCTTCTCTTCGTTAAACTACACATACCCAATTCCAGCAACCATTCCCATATTGCTCAAACCTGAATAAAACTAAGCCAGAGCCTAGTAGTTAAACCCCCATAGAAATAGACTATGTTACTGTACATTCCTTCAAATGCTTATTACACCCAAGTTTCTAATACACTTTATAAACCTAGTTTTGAACTAGCTTCAACCTAGCTTTTCTGGATCAGTTTTTAAAAATAGATGCTTTTTTTGGTTTAGGAAAAAGTGATTGTTGTCCAATACAGGAAAAAAATGCCTTGGATAAGTGCTCAAATTCTAAAGTAAATGGAGAGGGCCGAGTCCTGTTATCTTTTAAGAAAAGCCTCAATTAATGGTTTCACAGAGTTTTCAGGGTACAAGTGGGCTAAAGGCAGGAGGAATCAACGGAGATTGTGGTTTAAATTAATATCCCAATCATCACCCTTTTTCAAAGGTTTTGCTATTTTTAGTGAAGCTGTTAGTTGCATTACAGATCTGTAGAGCCCCCCAATCCTAACATCTTTCTTTAACTTTAGTCTACAGGTAGACCTTGACTTACCACAAGAGGGACTGGAAAATTTGTGATTAAGTGTGGTGGTTG
The DNA here is from genome assembly GCF_947247035.1 of Vipera ursinii. Classification (NCBI taxonomy): domain Eukaryota; kingdom Metazoa; phylum Chordata; class Lepidosauria; order Squamata; family Viperidae; genus Vipera; species Vipera ursinii. The sequence goes on from NC_139518.1 coordinate 11,011,510, forward strand.
TTAAGTGAGACAACACATGATCACTGCTTGTGACCAAATCACGATCACATGACTAAAAGGATCCTGCAGCTGTAAGTTCACTTTTTTCAGTGCCATCATAACTTCAAATCCATCCCATCCCCATCATCACTGGGCCTTTAAATCATCTTAATTGAATTTACATAAAGTAAGTACCCTTCATTTTTCATGAGATCCAAAATACACTCATTTCTTCATGAGTCAGGTGGGAAGAACTTGAAGATTAAATATTTCCGAACAGGTGTAAAAGCAAAAATAATGGATTCATTGACCAAAGGGATCTGGGTTCTCACTTCTTAAAAGTCTGGCTTTGAATCCCTGCTTATTTGTGATGCTAAATGAGAGTTGCTGCCTCTTTCTTTTGACAAGCCCGTGTTTTGACAGCTACACAGCAAAGCAAGAGTCGCTTCACAGCGAGATGGACGGGATATAAATTTAATAAATAAATAATACAGTATATTCTACACCGAAGCTGAAGGTATGAATAATATTTTCTTTTAATTCCTCTTTCTTTTTTTTTATTGAAAAGTTTTAACATACAATTTTTCTTTAAAGCCCCCCCTCCCCATCCCTTCACCCTCCCCCCCTACCTCTCCCCCCTCCCCCCCTCCCCCCCCGACTTCCCAGAGCTAAATACAAGGTATATATAAAAAAAACCAATCATAAACAATCATATACTAACAACCATAAACTCTAAAATCTATCACTCTCTAGCTTATATAGGATAAAACAAACCTTAGTAATATTAAATATATATAAAAAAACTAATATAGAAAAAAAGAAGAAAAAAGAAAGAAGACTTATTCAAATGCTACATAAAACTTCTTAACCCTATACTTATTTTAATTCCTCTTTCAACCCTGGCTTTAACACAAGAACTTACTAAAATCCATACATTTCATAAACGGGATGAAAAGAATTTGAGGGGGGTGGAGAAAAATGGCATGTGATAGTAAATAAAACACACAATTATTCCAGCTGATCCCTAAACCTCAAAACATGCCATAACTTTTCATAAAGACTTTCACCCAGTTCCTTTCTCCTGAGGTGTCTCATTGCTTCTTTATCTCTTAAAAAGGCAGAGGAAACTATCAATACAAAGGGTCATACCCAGAACATATAATTTGCAAGCACAAATATACATATACATCTACTGTGACCTCTACCAAATTACACTCTACTGATTTCAGAAAAGCAAATGTGGATTATAACACCGCAGTTAATCCCAACAAAAGCCACAAAATTCTTAGCATTAAGGCAGATAGAAAACGTGTCATCGCTTTATTCAGAACAAGGGGCTTGTGTTCATTTAGCAAAGACCAACTCGAGAGTCGGAAATTAGAAATTAGTCTCTCCGTTGTTCTGTCTCTTTCCGTGGGACCTTCAGCAACACAAAGAAAGGATTCATGATCGAATTTACTAAGTCATGCAAAGTGTTTGTAGAGTACATCAAGGGGAAAAGACAGACAGTACGTGAATCCCTCAAAAATTCTCAACGCAATGAGGGAATCCCTCCACAGGACAGCAGCTTATAAAGGGATTTTTTAAAAAATATTAAAAATCTTATTATATATTAAATTTATATTAAATATATTAAATTTAAAAGCCTACCCCATCAGCTATAGAAGTTGCACTTAAACCAGTGTGAATCAAAACTCAAAACGAAAAAATGCATGCACCTAAGGTTAGTCAGAAGAAGGGTGTGAAAACAGCTCTTTACAATACCTAAAAATAGCTTGGTGTTTCTCCTTTTTGGTAAAGCTCCACCAGATGCCCCTGTTACCTTCTGAAAAGAAAGAAAGAAAGAAAAAATAGATAAAAAAGAAGAGGAAGAGGAGGAAGAGGAAGAAGAAAGTTTTTTAAAAAATCGAACGTTGCTACAAAGTTTCCCCCCCCCCCCATATATTCAGAAAAAAAATAAAATGGGAAGCCACATAAAATCAGTCTGCATTGATACTCTGGTGTAAAATAGATGCTATTATTTCCATTAACTAGAAATTGGTTCTATTGCACCACACAGAGTTGTTATAAAAGCAAATTCAAAACAGCAACAATGATTGTGATAATAGAATTACTAGTTAATCATTGCACATTGTTGATAGTGTAGTCGTGGCACACAGATACTAAGACCTAACAAAGATTTAGAAGTATTCCAACAGGTGCAGATACATTCTTTCCTGAAAAAGTAGCCTTTTACTTACCTGCTTCTTAAACAAAGTTTTCATCCCTGCCTCTAGTTCAGCCTTCTCCAACCTAACTGCCCTCTAAATATGTGGACTTCAACAGTCAGAATTTCACAGAAAACAAACCCATTGCTAAAAAAAAGTGGTGTATAGAAAGTCCACACATTTGAAGGGCATTCATATTGCAGAAAGTTGTTCTACTTAACCTAGATTCATCCCCAAATATCCAAGAAATATCAAGTGCAACTAATGCCATCATGTATTTATAAAATATGACTCTTGATCATATATTTCATTCAGGTGAAGACACAGAGAGCATTTATATCATGGACCAACCTTTCTCAAATCAATGTTGACTCAGAACGATAAACTTTGAAATTCAATACATTAGGAGAACATCAGATTGAAGAAGACTGCCATAGACTTTGTAACCGATTTAAGCGTTTCCTTCCCTGCTCTCCCAAAAACATGGGAACTGAGGCTCAACTTATCCTGCCACCACCACAAAAGTTCAATGAGAAGTGTACACATTTCATCAAACACTGGTCAACACCATGCTTTTGATGGGAGTATGACAAATGCAATGTGTTGGGAAAAAATGGATAGAATTGAGATGCTTCCCCTCTCCTAATGAATCCTTCCCTAGCCGGAGATATTCCAGATACGTTTACGTTTACGTTTACGTTTATTTGATTTCTATACCGCCCTTCTCCCTAGGGACTCAGGGCGGTTCACAGGGCATATATAAATAACGGTACAAAAGTTAAAAGGAAATTAAATCAATGCCCAATTAAAAACAATAATACAATACAAAAAACACCAAATTTAAAACCCATAATCCCCCATCAGGCCAGACCAGCTAATTCAAATAAGTGAGTCTTCAACCCGCGACGGAAGGTTCGGAGGTCTGATGTCGTCCGGAGCTCCACCGGCAGTTGGTTCCATAGTGCCGGAGCGCCCACAGAGAAGGCCCTCCCCCTGGGGGCCACCAGTCGGCATTCCCTGACAGGAGGCACCCTGAGGAGGCCCTCTCTGTGGGAACGCACAGGGCGGAGGGGAGTTGACGCCGGCAGCAGGTGGTCCCTGAGGTAACCCGGACCCATGCCATGTAAGGACTTGAAGATCATAACCAAGCAGGGGGTCAGACTAGAAAACCTCTAAGGTCCCTTCCATCTCTGTTGTTCTACTATTTTTCTGGGATTACCTTGAACACAATAAAATTCAGAGCACTGTATTCCATCACATCTGGGCAGAACAGAGAGAAGGCTGTCTTGAAACATAAAATTTGGAGGATAAGCTCCCAAAATATCACCTATTTTTGGAACATAAATACATACTACATACTGTTGAGAACAGCTGGATTCTAAGTGTAATAGCAAATCAGTGTCAGTGAAAATTACAACAAATGTCAACTTTCCAAAGAAAGAGGCATATAAAGAAAGCCATAATAAGATAAAACAACAACAATGGCACTGAAAAATATTCCCCATTTTACTAATTGGGTAAAATCTTTGGCCTTACATCATGGTATTTCTGTGACACTATACCTGCTAGACACCTGTCCATAAAAGTATTTAAAAAGTAGAGCTCTCTCTACGATTAAATCTGTTCTTTGGGAGTACGCAAATACCACCCAATAAATTTAAATAATTACACAAAGCAACACTTTTAATAATTTAACAGGAATAATAATAATAATAATAATAATAATAATAATAATAATAATAATAATAAACCTTTATTGTCAAAGTACAACATGTGTACATTGAGATTAGCTGAGCCTCCCCCCGTGCTCTCTCCCCCCAACACACAGTGACAACAAACCCTCCATCCTACCACACCATGTGAGCCAACTACACCACACACCGGCCTCCCAATGATGATATAGTATTGATATAGTATGTTAAATTAATCTCAAAGTAGATTCAATTAATAATTAAAATTAGCAATTAATCAGCCATTAAAAAACCTGTTCAAAAAGATGTTTATCAAGCCAATATATTTATTAACCTTCTATAAAAAATGTTTGACCCTCAATTCTGCAGAATACATGTCAAAGAGCTGGACTTTAACCATTTAGAGCAGGGGTGTCCAACCTTGGCAGCTTTTAAAACTTGTGGACTTCAACTTTCAGATTTCCCCAGCCAGGCATGGGGAATTCTGGGAGTTGAAGTCCACCAGTCTTAAAGTTGCCAAGATTGGACACTCCTGAGGTTTAAAGGGAATAATCATAAATTTCTATTTTGCCCAGAAACAAATTGGCATTTAGTACAGTGCCTTAAGAATAGACGCAAGAATTTTGGATTTCTCTCAAGACCACCAGGCTACCAAATTTTGTATCAACCCAAGTTTCCAGACAAGACATGGGCTTCCCTTTATGATAGTCAAGCCATGATGTTAACAGCACACTTTTAAAGTCATGTTTTCTCAGAAAGTGATGTAATTGATGCACCAAAGAAAGGTGATTTAAAAAATGTTCCTGCTTGTTGCTTCTAACTGGGAAACTTGAGAAGAAATAGATCTAGACAGAGTACAGTATAATCCTGTTACCACATCTAATCTAATCTGATCTAATGTAATCTAATCTGACCTGATCTAATCTAATCTAATCTAAATGTAATCCAATTCCAACCTTATTATTAGCATATATTCAAACTACAACACTACAAACCTGCAAACTATGGAAAACATTTGTGTTCTAAATTTAATATACATACACCTATACTTAATACAATATGCACTGGAGATAGTGCATAATGCATATATATGCATTATGTTATATATTATAATCTTAATAAGAAGCTGACAGAACATACAAAGATCCAGGTCTATAGAGCCTGCGTCCTGAGCACACTCTTGTACTGCAGTGAGTCTTGGACCCTTTACGCAGGGCAGGAGAGAAAGTTAAACACCTTTCCTATGCGCTGTCCCCGACATATTCTTGGCATCACCTGGCATGACAAAGTTCCAAATAGCGCAGTCCTGGAATGTGCTGGAATTTCTAGCATGTATACACTATTGAAACAGCGACGTCTACGCCGGCTTGGGCATGTCATGAGAATGGCTGACGGTCGGATTCCGAAAGATCTCCTGTATGGAGAACTAGTGCAGGGAAAGCGCCCCAGAGGGAGACCAGAGTTGCGATATAAGGATATCTGCAAGAGGGATCTAAAGGTCTTGGGAATGGACATTAACAGCTGGGAAACCTTGACCACTGATCGCTCAGCTTGGAGGCTAAAGATGCAGCATGGTCTTCTCCAGGGCTTTTTTTCTCATAGAACGCTCAGAACGGAGTTCTGGCACCTTTTCTGGATGGAACCTTGTAGGGTAGGCAAGGTGGGCTGTATGACACGTGTGAGTTCCAGCACCTTTTTCTTTTACAAAAAAAGCACTGGACTTCTCCAATTCGAAGAGACACTTGTGCGGCAGGCTAAGGCACAGAGGCAGTCCCGGAACCAACGAAATCTGTGGGCTGGACAGGGGACAGATTGTATCTGCCCTCAGGGTGGAAGGGACCGCCACTCTCGAATTGGCCTTTTTAGCCACCCCAGATGCTTTAGGACCTCTTTCCAGAGCACGATACCATAGTCTCTCGAGACTGAAGGATGCCAATGAATAATCTACAATCAATATGCATAAACATCTGCAAAGCATTCATATGGTTGATAAAACCCAGCAACTAGTTATATGCAAGTTTTTATTTAAAAGTTTTTTTAAAAAAAAATCTAACCTTTTAACAAAAAGTTCATATATATGAATACTAGGGTGGTGCATGTTTTTGTATTTGAAGGGGGGGAAAGTGCTCTGGAATATACATGTCATCTGTCAGCAACTCCTTAAATCAAAAAGATATTTTCCTGAGACTACTCTGCAATGGTGTGGGGCAGCCATGTAATCACAGGAAAAGTTACAGCAACTTTAAGGAGTTACTGATTTGTCCTAAACAAACGGCCTATCCCCTTAAAATTCAAAGTGGTGCTTAGACCCATTAGCTACATATCCTGAAAGCAAAATTTCAAAGAAAACATGTCTTTAAAGCAATCCATTATATGGAAGACTTTTTAGAAATCCTACAGAAAAGTTCAAAACTGAGCTACAGGGGCGTAAAGAGTGGGGTAAGTATGCAGGAGTGTGGGAAGAGGTCAGAAAAGTCAAGATGGCTCCCACAGTTGTGTGATCATAGTTACTATCTTGACTTTGATGAAACCCCCCCATGTACATCCATGTACAGAAATTAAAGTCTACAAATGCATATATTTCCACCAATCTTTATCTGACCTACATCTTTCAATTGTATACTTGTTGGCACGAATGTGGTTCCACTTCCTAAAATTAAACTAAAATAATTGTAATAGTACAAAGGCATACTATTTTTACAATAGATATAAGCATACAGAAGTTCTATTACAGAATTACTATATATCTATATAACTATCTCTATACATACAAACATACATACATACATACATACATACATACATACATACATACATAGTATCTATTTGTCTTGGCTACCATAAAAAATAGGTGAGTATGCCAAAAATGTGGCCTACCAGTAACCTTCAGCCCAGTAGTGGCACAAACCTTCCCCCCAAAAGTGACAAGCTCAAAATGTTAGCCCCCTTTTTTGAGTTATTTTGAAGGTTAGAGGAGGCTTAAAAACCATTCTACTGCCTAAAATATTCAGAGTGCTTTAAAAAAAGGCATGCAAATCTTGTTGCAGCCAGGATGTTAAATAATTATAAATTAAGCCTAAAGTAGACTGCAATCAGAGCAATTCTTTAGCTAAACAGAAAAAGCCTTCCTAATAAGTCATGCAAGCAACTAAATCAAATAGTGAATGGATAAATAAAAACAACAGAAAATTATAACAGATACTTATACTGTTCCAGACATTTTCTTTCAGCAGAGATCTTTGTTTCAAGGTCCCTTATGAGATGCCTTTTTCCTACAGATGCAATTGATGACCACAAGATTATTTAAAGTAACAATGCATCTGATATATCTATATATTTCATGTCTGAGGCACCCAAAGGTACGTACGGGTAATCCTCAATTGAGCCTAAAATTTATGTTGCTAAGTGAAAAAAATGTTAAGTGTGTTTCACCCCACGACTTTTCATGCCACATTTGTTAAGTGAATCACTGCAGTTGTTAAATTAGTAACAACTGTTAGTAAATTGTTAAGCGAATCTGGTTTTCCCATTGCCATTGTTTGTCAGAAGGTCGCAAAAAGTGACCCCAGGACACTGCAGCTGTCATAAATATGAGTCAGTTTTCAAGCATCCAAATATAAATCACGTGCTGCAATGGTCGTAAGTGTGAAAAATGGGCATAAGTCACTTTTTTCAGGGCTGTTGTAACTTTGAATGGTCACTAAGTGAACTGTTGTAAATTGAGGGCTACAGTACTTGTATACAGAGTGTCTTCCTCTGCACTGATGTGTCTAGTCGGTAATAGAAGAACACAAAGTTGTAAACGCCAAATCATCTTTCATCGAACACAACTGGCAAATACTGTATATTAGCTTCTGTGGCCAGGGGGCTGACAAGTTTACATGTTCTCAGTAGTCCTCACTGATGTGTAAACAATTTGCAAGCCAAGCCTGCCGGTACATATCTTCAATAGTTTTCTACAACGTGCTAGAAAAATTGCCAAGAAACCGGAAAGGACAGTGGGGGATTCTAAGGTTTCCACTGTAAATTAAAATTAGTATTATCTGCATTTCCAAAAATACAGCTCTGCAACAAGCCAATGCAATCCTAGGCTGCATTAATAGAGGGACAGAAGCAAGATCACGTGAAGTTCTATTAAGGCTTTACAAAACCTTAGTAAGACTGCAAATAATAATAATAATAATAATAATAATAATAATAATAATAATAATAATAATAATAACAACAACAACAACAACAATAATAAGTTGGAAGAGACCTTGGAGGTCATCTAGTCCAACCCCCTGCTCAGGCAGGAAACCCTATACCATTTCAGACAAATGGCTGTACAGTCTCTTCTTAAAAACTTGCAGTGTTGGAGCATTCACCACTTCTGGAGGCAGGTTGTTCCACTGGTTAATTGTTCTAACTGTCAGGAAGTTTCTCCTCAGTTCTAGGTTGCTTCTCTCCTTGACTAGTTTCCATCCGTTGCTTCTTGTCCTGCTTTCAGGTGCTTTGGAGAATAGCCTGACCCCCTCTTCTTTGTGGCAGCCCCTGAGATATTGGAACACTGCTACCATGTCACCCCTCACCCTTCTCTTCGTTAAACTACACATACCCAATTCCAGCAACCGTTCCCTATATGTTTTAGCTTCCAGTCCCCCAATCATCTTTGTTGCTCTTCTCTGTACCCTTTTTAGAGTCTCGACATCTTTTTTACATCGTGGTGACCAAAACTGGATGAAATACTGCATCCAGTTCTGGTCACCACGTTATTAAAAAGATGTTGAGACTCTGGAGAAGAGCAGAGAAGAGCAACAAGAAAGAATTAGGGGGCTGGAAGCTAAAACATATGAAAAACAGTTACAGCTATTTAATCTAGTGAAAAGAAGGCCTAGGGAAAACATGATAGTGGTGTTCCAATATTTGAGGGGCTCGCATAAAAAGGCAAGACAGGAACTAATGGATGGAAACTAACCAAGGAGGGAAGTAACCTAGAAGTAAGAAATTTCCTAACAGTGAGAGCAATCAACCAATGGAACAACTTCCCTCCAGAAGTTGTGGATGGTCCATCACTGGAGGCCTTCAAAAAGAGACTGGACAACCATTTATCTGAAATGGTGTAGGGCAGAGGTACCCAACCTTTTGGGCACCAGGGACCGGGACAGGTTTTTCCACAGACCAGAGAGTGTGTGGTTTTGTGTGCTGCCTGCATCCCGCAGATGGGGCTTTGCTTGTTTGTGCGGACCGGTTGCTGGCATGCCACAGCCGCTACCGGTCCACAGACCGTGGGTTGGAGACCCCTGGTTTAGGGTCTTCTGCTTGAGCAGGGGGTTGAACTAAAAAAACTTCCAAGATTCCTTCCAACTATATTATGCTATGTTCTAAGTGCCCCTGAAAGGGGACGCGGTGGCTCAGTGGGTTAGGACGCTGAGCTTGTCGATCAGAAGGTCGGCAGTTTGGCGGGTCGAATCCCGGGTGCTGCGTAACAGAGTGAGCGCCTGTTACTCGTCCCAGCTTCTGCCAACCTAGCAGTTCGAAAGCACGTAAAAAGGCAAGTAGAAAAATAGGGACCACTACAGTGGGAAGGTAACAGCGTTCTGTGCACCTTTGGCGTCTAGTCATGCCGGCCACATGACCACGGAGACGTCCTTGGACAAGCGCTGGCTCTTCAGCTTTGAAACGGAGATGAGCACCGGCCCCTAGAGTTGGAAACGACTAGCACGCATGTGCGGGGGAACCTTTACCTTTACCTTTTTAAGTGCCCCTGAAGTGCTCTATTTCTGGTAATTTCCAGAAAGTTCAGGAGATCTACCTCCTACAAAGAAAATCAAAATCAAGCACAGGATTTTGCACTGCACAATATGTGACTGGGTGTCTTGTGATTTTTTCCCCCCTCTCTCTTAAAGCTCCAGAATCTGGCAGATACAATCTTTCCTTTTTTTTAACTTCCCAGAGGGATTTTTGTAAGTGCTTTGCTACAAAACTGTCAAAGCAATTTTATAACGCCAAGCTGGAGAAGGAGAGCCACTGGTGCCAGCTGCTACAAAGCTGATCATTGAAGGGAAATTATTTCTAACACGAGGTGGTAAATTACAAAATGCTTGGAAGGATTCGGAACTGTACTTAGCAAGAAGAATTGGATATAAATGTCAAAACAGAAAATAAAATACTCCGTACCTACCCAAGCATGCCCTAAGTAGCATTTAGAACAGATTACATTTATTCAATGTGGGCCGCTACTGCTGAATAAATGAAACATGTATTGAGATTTCTTGACATAAAGCGTGAATTGCCAAAAAATGAGAATGAAGCACATCCAGAGGGACGACTTTACATGCAGCTTACCAAAAAGAAAAAGAATTTTTTTTTCCTCTCATAACAAAAGTTGACAGGCAAAGCAATAAGAAACTGTATGCATAAATCCAGAGACCTGCATGATTAATCTGGAAGCATTTATAAAATAACAGAAAGTAAGCTGAGATGATTAATAAGTGTATTTTCCATCTGAGCCATCGATTTATTTATTTGAATCCTGCCTTTATTATAATTTTTACAAATAACTCTAGGCAGTGAACCTACGCAACACATTTTCCTCCTACGAGGTGTCTATGGAGATAACCACCAAGGGTGGTTTTTCAAGGTGCAACTGGACTTTCTTTGTTTTTCCTTGAAGATGTTTCGCTTCTCACCCAAGAAGCTTCTTCTGTTCTGACTTTCTTGGATGAGAAGTGAAACGTCTTCAAGGAAATAACAAAAAGCCCAGTTGTTTCTTGAAAAAGCACCTTTAGGGGACCTGTGAGGTAGATTGAGTTGTACCAAGCTTAATTTTATTGGGTTTCCGCCAGAACAGGGCTAAAGGGAGAAGGGACTGAAGTTAAATTATCTCTCCCAGGCAATCATAAAATGGTGTGATGGAAAATCACTATAGGCAGGGGTAGGCAACCTCGGCTCTTTTATGACTCGTGGACTTCAACTCCCAGAATTCCTGAGCTGGCTGGCTGGCTCAGGAATTCTGGGAGCTGAAATCCACGAGTCATAAAAGAGCCAAGGTTGCCTACCCCTGCTATAGGGCTATGGACTTGTTATTATTTTATTTTACTTTTCCTCTATCATGAACCACTCTTACCATATTTAATAATCAGACCTCCAACTCCTCATTCACGCAAAACCTTCCCTAATTCAAGCTCATCCATTTTATCCTATACTGCACTGCAGTGTAGAAGCACTTTGCAGATCCTCTATTTTTACATCCATTTTCCATTCATTCATTGGGAGGTAAATCCTTCTAATCTATTTCATACAAGACCCTTCCTTTACTGAAGTTGTTCTATTTTACACATTTTTTTCCTTTTCTCCCCTCTCCATTTTTTACGAGATCCACTTCTGACATTACTGAAAATTGCCCTGTCCTATATTCAGAACCTTTTATTGATCTGTTTTCCATGACTAATTCTTTCATTATTGTTTAGCAAGAAACAATTAAATTGTGCTTTTCTCCTGAGTTTTTGAAAAAGCTATAAAGGGTCTTTTATAGCTTTTCGCCTGGATCTTTTAGCCTGACTTTGGGATTTGATGTGTTATCAAGTTCTCTCCTGCAGGAGAATGTCTGTGAGTCCTTCAAGATAGCCCAGATAAGAAACACAACTATCATTATTGTAAGATTACACTATTAGAATCTTGCAAGACTGAAAGTATTCATCTATCTCTTCTTTTACTCTCCAAAAATCTAGAGTGGGTTATTTCTGAAATGCATCTCATGCCTCCTTTCTTTCTGTGGACTCAGAAATCTTTTTTGGTTGCTTGTTGACCGGTCTGATTCTTCCTCCTGACTCCCAAGTGTGCCTGGCTGAGGAATTCTGGGAGTTGAAGTCCACAAGTCATAGAAGGGCCAAGTTTGAAGACCCCTGCATTACAGCATGTGAATTGTTGCTAATGGTGTTTGGGATATTTTGGAACTTACTTTTAATCTATAATTTCGACTCTGCTTGCCACACATATGGATGCTGCTCAGAGTCTGCTAGGATTGGAGGGGCCTAGAATTTATTAATTTATTGAAATTAATAAATAATGAATAAATGATCGACAAGATCACATCATCACAAGATCAGAGCATCTCCATTCAGACCTCTTATAACAGACATGTCAAACACAAGGCCTGGGGGCCGGATCCGGCCCACGAAGTGGTTTCATGTGGCCTGCGAAGCCATCCTGGAAACAGTGAGGGAACAGCCCCCACTGCCTTGGCCCTGGCCCTATATTCTTTTCTATTAATAAACAACATTCCTGGAATCCCCATTGCTTCTGTTTCTTGACCTGACCTACACCTTGAAAGGTAACAGATGCCCGGAACAGGTACTCAAAGTGGGATCTAATCAATTTCAAATAGAGAGGGATCATCACTACCAAAGCTTTTATGACCACGTTCCTCTATATCTACAAAACCAAGGAATCTCTCCGCAGTTCAGATTCATTGCAAAAACAGAGATTGGAGCAAGTGTTGGGAGCAGAATGTTCCCAATAGGTATTCGTGAACTGCACACCTTGATAAAGCCATTCATCAAATTACATTTTCAAACAAGTATAAATGCTAAAATAACCTTTTTTGAAGCAGCCTTCTGAGGTCTTGACTTGAGCAGCACTTACCTCTCTCATGTGCCTCTTGATGTGCAAGTATACACATTGTCCAGTCTTACGATAATGCCTTTCTACATGTTCCCTTCCAAATCCCAGGAAAGTATTCATGCAAACGTAAAGGCCTCCTTCGGAATCCTGTAGAGAAGAATAGAACATTATTAGGGCACCTGACAGAATTCTTCAGCACAGCAAGGGACATAAAAAATCTCCTTTAAAAGAATCAACAGGCTTGGAAGATTTCTCCAATGTCTTCTAATTCAACTTCCTCCTAAGCGCAGAATTTGATGAATCATTTTGGATAGATGGCTATCCAGCCTCCGCTTTAAAAACTTATAAAATAATCTAATTTACTGATTGACAGCTTTACCATTAGGAGGTTCCTCCTAATATGTCACTTGGCTCTACTTTCCTGTAGCTTTAACACTAGTACCGTCTTCAGGGGCAACAGAGAATTCTGTTCCTTCTTGTTTGTGACAATCCATTAGATATTCAAAGACTGATATAACGTCTCCCTTTAGCCTTCTCTTCTTTCGTACTACCATTAACCATTCCCACATGACATGGTTTCTCTTCTCATCCCTATTTTGTAGGTCTCTTCTTAAACTTGCACCTGTCAATGTCCTTGTTAGACTGTTGGTGCTTGGAACTGACATTGTATTCCAAGTACAGCCTCACCAAGGAAGAAGATGTCCTACGGTCTGGGCCCTATGCTCTCGTTAATACATCCCAAAATATCATTTGCCATTTTAACATCTGCATCACAACGTTGGTGCATGTTTAAGTCTGTAATCCAAGCATCCGGTCACATTCTATCGGCTCAAGAAGCAACATGCTGTAGTGGTTAAAATGGTGGACAAAGTGTGATGACACCCAGGTTCTGGTTCCCCTCATCCTTGGAAGCTCACCGAAAGACTTTGGGCCAGTTGTTCTCTCTCAGCCCAAGATACAGTATAGTTGTTAAAGTGTCAGACAACTGCATGGGTTACTTTAAGCCAGTCACACTCAATCAACCCCAGACTGAAAAATTGGAAAACATAACTTACCAATCCACATTAGACTAATGTAGTAAATTACACTGAAGATCTATAACCTTCAACGAAGGGGCCATCATCCCACAGATGACTTGGGCTGATAATAATACATACACCCTCCCACCTACACAGACACACAATCTGTATATCAAAGGGTCTCCAACTTTTCTTGGACCAGTGGGTATACAGTATTTCACATTTCGAGAGCATGTTGCAACCACTCCAAGGAAACAGAAGCTATGCACAGCTTTCCTGCTCACAAAACACCATCAGAGTGGAAACAGCCAGTAACAAAAAAAACCACCCTGCAAAAGGCAACGTGAGGAAACTCTTCCTTGCAAATTTTCCTTGTGATGCCCCCTCCCCCATTATGAACCTCAAGCATATTTGCTATAGAATAAGCTCAGACCAGAAACAGTATTTGCAACTTCATTCTTGGTAATATTAGAGTTTCTGAAGAGCTCACTTTCTAAAAGCATATTTGGGGACAAAGGAGTAGATGATTCGGAGAATAATGATGGTGTTAGATCAGAGGTCCCCAACCCCCAGTCCATGGACCTGGCACAGGTCCACAGCCTACACAGAACCGGTCCACACAAGCAAGCAAAGCCCCATCCACACACATGCGGAACCATGAAATCACAACCCCACCCGGTCCACGGAAAAACTGCTCTTCACAGAACTGCTCCGAGGCGCCCAAAAAGTTGGGGGTTGCTTTGTTAGATAATCTAGTTGAACATTATATGTGATATATTTTATATGTTTATTGTGCCAGGATAACACGGTAGTGTTCTCCTTCTGAGCTGCTTGGAGCCTATGGGATACAATAAATTTAAAATAATAATAACAGCTCTGAAACAGCATAAAAGCACTTGTGATAATTAAATAAATGCAAGTGCCACATAAATAATTCTTTTGTCTTTTCCCCTTCCAAAGCAATCAGCTATTAATAGCCACTAGTACTTCGCAGCATACAATGTGGCTAAGAAAAACTGACAGAAGGTTTAGAGAACATAAAACACTACAAATATTTCAGATTTAGACTGTCCTTGAATAATCCAGATCTTAAACAGCCAAGGCATTTTACTCAACCGGTCTCAGTTTTTTTTCCATGTAGATTTTGTTTTTAATAATAATAATAATAATAATAATAATAATAAGAAGAAGAAGAAGAAGAAGAAGAAGAAGAAGAAGAAGAAGAAGGAGGAGGAGGAGGAGGAGGAGGAGGAGGAGGAGGAGGAGGAGGAGGAGGAGGAGGAGGAGGAGGAGAAGGAGAAGGAGAAGGAGAAGGAGAAGGAGAAGGAGAAGGAGAAGGAGAAGGAGAAGGAGAAGGAGCAGGAGCAGGAGCAGGAGCAGGAGCAGGAGAAGGAGGAGAAGGAGAAGGAGAAGGAGAAGAAGAAGAAGAAGAAGAAGAAGAAGAAGAAGAAGAAGAAGAAGAAGAAGAAGAAGAAGAAGAAGAAGAAGAAGAAGAAGTTGGAAGGGACCTTGGAGGTCATCTAGTCCAACCCCCTGCTAAGGCAGGAAACCCTATACCATTTCAGACAAATGGCTGTCCAGTCTCTTCTTAAAAACTTCCAGTGTTGGAGCATTCACCACTTCTGGAGGCAGGTTGTTCCACTGGTTAGTTGTTCTAACTGTCAGGAAGTTTCTCCTCAGTTCTAGGTTGCTTCTCTCCTTGACTATTTTCCATCCATTGCTTCTTGTCCTGCTTTCAGGTGCTCTGGAGAACAGCCTGGCTCCCTCTTCTTTGTGGCAGCCCCTGAGATATTGGAACACTGCTATCATGTCACCCCTCACCCTTCTCTTCATTAAACTACACATACCCAATTCCAGCAACCGTTCCCTATATGTTTTAGCCTCCAGTCCCCCAATCATCTTTGTTGCTCTTCTCTGTACTCTTTCTAGAATCTCGACATCTTTTTTACATCGTGGTGACCAAAACTGGATGCAGTATTCCAGGTGTGGCCTTACCAAGGCATTGTAAAGTGGTATTAGTACTTCACGTGATTTTGTTTCATCTTTGAAATTATTGCTTGAACTGAGCATTTAGAAAACATGAGACAACCACAGGCTTCAGAACAATTTACAAAGGAAAACAGCAAAGTCTGAACAGTACTTCCAAGGCACTCAAAAGCTAAAAATACGGCAAGAGAATCTCAAAGCTTGGTGAGGAGGTGCATGTGTCATAAATACATTAAAAAAAACAAGCTGCACACAATGATGCCTCTATAAAGGTTCCCATACTGAGGAACAGCACATTAGAAAACCTACATCCAAGTAGCTGCAGGTAGTCCTTGATTTATAAACCACAATAGAGCCCAAAATTATTGTAGCCCCCATGTAGAGTGTTTACTACAATCTAACATGCAAGGTTATTAAAGCATTTCGATCACTGTGGCCATTTTCTCACGTCCAAGAATGGCTACAGCTGTCAATTTTACAGCTGTCCAAAATACAGCGATTCCAAGCCAAAAATAGGCACTGTTTGCCATTGCAGTCACCTGGGCCTCCACCCCATGCTGTACATCTTGCTTTTTTAGGACAACTACAGTTTAGGGACGTGGTGGCTCAGTGGGTTAGGACGCTGAGCTTGTCAATCAGAAGGTCGGCAGTTTGGCGGGTCGAATCCCGAGTGCTGGGTAGCAGAGTGAGCGCCTGTTACTCGTCCCAGCTTCTGCCAACCTAGCAGTTCGAAAGCACGTAAAAAATGCAAGTAGAAAAATAGGGACCGCTACGGTGGGAAGGTAACAGCGTTCCGTGTGCCTTTGGCGTCTAGCCATGCCAGCCACGTGACCACGGAGACATCCTCGGACAAGCGCTGGCTCTTCGGCTTTGAAACAGAGATGAGCACCGGCCCCTAGAGTCGGAAACGACTAGCACGCATGTGCGGGGGAACCTTTACCTTTTACCTACAGTTTAATCTAGAGAAGACGACCCATTTCTCTGCTTGTTGAAAGTATTCCACATTGGTGGGATTCAGTGTCAGCTTCCTACTCCTAACACAGTAGGGACAAACTTAAAGAAGGGTGCAGTTAGAGACACTACTGAGATTGGATAACAAATGAGCTCTTCCTAGAACTAAAGGTTCCCAAAGACAAAACATATAGTACTGGCTAAAGTATGGTGTAGCTAACTGGTTTGTGGGTTGTTCTGTTCTGCAAACCAAGGCAGTGTGATTAGTTTATTCTTCAGAGCAGTGCACAAACCCAGACAGTTAGAGTGATTCAGTAAACATTTACTGTATTCAGCTAACCGTGCATTAAGTAGGTTGTGTAATTTGAGCTTGTAGTTGACATTTGTTTGCAGAAAAGATAGGTACAGTTCAACTGCAACAAATTAAAGTAAAATCCCAGCAAGGGGATTTTGACTCAGGTTAATTAAGTGGTTAAAATACAATGCATCGCTGCGTACAGAGGCTCATTGCAAAACATGGTACATCATAATGGCCATTCTGCTTATAGAGCGATATCGTCCTTCCTCGGTCATCACAAATTTTAAGTATCTTGGAATGAACCAGAAGAAACTGCCTTAGCAAAGTTTTAGCCACGTAAGCTTTCAGCACAGAGGGATGTCCTTCAGACAGTCGACCTTAAGTATTTAAATCTATAACATTGTTTTGGAATATTTTTGGCCTTCCTAATCAGCGCAAACTCCCTATTCAGAGAGACCTGCTGGGTGACACTTGAGATTTGAAGTGTGTGGGTTATAAATATAACCTATCTTCCAGCAAGATGACAAACACCAGGCAGCTGAGTTGCCTTTGAATGCGTACAGAACTTTTCATGGGCAAAATGCAAAAAAGGCAACCTTAAAAAAAGGGCAACCCAGCATCTAAAAGCTGAGACTCCTTGAAATATATATCTTCTTAACAGAGGAGTAAAACAAAGCATTGAAAGGAAGAAAAGCATTTCCCAACATTTTCCCTCTTTCTGCTTTCATCTTTGTCAGCTTCCTCTGGATCAGGGGTCCCCAGCCCCCAGTCCATGGAACGGCATTGGGCCGTGGCATGCCAACAGCCGGTCCGCACATATAAGCAAAGCCCCATGCGTGGGATGCAGGCAGCACACAAAACCACGTCGTCTCCGGTTCGCAGAAAACCTCTCTCCACAGAACCGGTCCCTGGTGCCCAAAAGGTTGGGGGCCACTGGTCTGGACTTTTAAAAAAACATATTTTATAGGAAGTCCTCATCTTATGACCATAATTGAGACCCAAATTTCTGTTGCTAAGCGAGACATTTGTTGAGTGAGTTTTGCCCCATTTTACAACCCTTTTTGCCACAGTTGTTAAGTGAACCACTGAGGTTGTTCAGTTAGTAACATGGTTGTTAAGTAATTCTGTCTTCCCCATTGACTTTGGTTGTCGGAAGGTCACAAAATAGGATCACATAACCCCGGGACAATGGAACCGTCATCAATGTGAACCAGTTGCCAAGCATCTGAATTTTGATCACTTGACCATGGGCAAGCTGCAACGGTCGTAAGGGTGAAAAATGGTCATAAGTCACTTTTTCCAGTGCTGCTTAACTTTGAGCAGCCTCTAAACGAACTGTTGTAATTTGAGGACTACCTGTATTTATTTACTGACTTACTCAACAAAAGGGCTGCCTTTCTGCCAGTGCTTCAAAATGAGTTTATAATTTAAAATAATGGCTTACAATTATTTACAATAGTTTTCTTTTTTAAAAAAAAATAACAATAAGAGGGAATGGAGAAAAGGAACTCGGAAATTTAAAACTTCAAATGTGAATTTCCTTTCTTTAGATATAAAGGAAGCCAAGAATGCTAACCTAGCCAGAACAAGAAAAAGTTATGCCTTAATAAATGTATTGATTTTACTTGCCACAGGATTTTATGCTGTCTTGGCTCCTAAAGGCAGTCTTCTTGGTTCCTAAGAAGGGAATCCAAAAACCTTAGGGAAGATTTTTAACATGATAGAGCAGTCACGGGTACATAAAATGCAAACTCTCTGAAATGTACTTATATATTCCTGTTCCCATCTAGAATATCAACATCACGATCAGCATGATGTAGTGATCAGCAGCCCAACTGCAGAGATCAGCAGCCAAATCCAACAGTGTGCCAATGGATTTCTGCTTATGCAACAGAATTTCCTTTTCTCTCCTCTCCTTTTGCGGCAAACTTAGGTGCCATTCATTGCCCAGATTTATGATGCAGATTATGAAGTAAACAAGGAAATCACTTCCAGGCTTGATGACAATCTTGCACTGGCCTAGTGTCTGGAGGCTGTTCAGTTCTGGATTGGGCAGGGCAGACTTCACAGAATAACAGTTGGAAGGGACCTTGGAGGTCTTCTAGTCCAACCCCCTGCTCAAGCAGGAGATTGTATACCATCCTGGACAAATGGCTGCCCAATCTCTTCTTAAAAACCCGATGGCGACGGTGCATCCACAACTTCTGGAGGCAAGCCTTCTATTTAATTGTTCTCACTGTCAGACAAATTTCTCCTTAGTTCTAAGTTGGATCCCTTCTTGATTAATTTCCATCTGTTGCTTCTTGTCCTGCCTTCAAGAGCTTGGGAGAATAGCTTGACTCCCTCTTCTTTGTGGCAGCCCCTGAGATACTGGAACACTGCTATTGTGTCACCCCCTGTCCTTCTTTTCCTTTCTTTTCTTTTAAATTAGACTGACCATACTTTGAAGCCCTCAAGGTTGGGGATGCTACCATCTTTAATCTTAGAAGTAGGCTGCATGTTCCCATTTGAGATTGGTGAGCAACTTGGACTTGTTTATATAGCTCAAGAGTAGGTAGCGGCTGTGGCCAGAAGGGCCTTTGCCCAGGTTTGTTTTATGCACCAGTTGCACCCTTTCCTTGATAGGGAGGCCCTTCAGACAGCCACCTACGCCCTTATTGTGGCCGTCTCACAATTGGATTATTGGACCCATATAAGACTGCACCCTGAAGACTAATGGGAAGCTACGGGTGACTCAAAATGCAGCAGAACAAGCAGTAGCTTGCCCAGATAAGCTGGGATTAACACCAGACAAACAATCAAGTAGAAAACAACACTCTAATCAAGAAACTGCCAAAGAGTAAACCACACCCCCGCCAACACTGCCAGGGCAAGCTACAGTATATTAACAGGGAGCAAACCCCATTAGCACTGATGCTGTTACCTAGTTGGGTAATGAAATGTCTGCAAGCAAACAAACAGCCTACAAAGCCCCAAGGACCTAGAGTTCAACCATGAGCTACATATATTACCTTCTTTTGAAATGTGTAGTTAAATCACTAGCATCAGTTCTGTGTCTCTCTTCAACTCTACCAAAGATGCACAGGCAGGTGACATACCTTTTTCCAAACAAAACGTTTCCATTAGTTTCTAAACAATGTGCAACACACGTTCCAATTTTTAATAACCAGCTCCCACTAACTGAAATTCCACAGAAGCCATTTGACCGCAGATATCCAGACGTTAACCGCATCCCAAATAATCCTCTAAAAATGCATGTTCCTCCTGCACAGATTCCAACCACATCATTCACAATCGTCCAGATTTATGAGAGACAACACTATGGGGAACAGGCAATCTAAATCACAATCCAATGACAATCGCTGCAATAAAGCAACGCTGCTTACAAAGTTGATTTAGGGATAGCAAATGCCTCTGCTAGAACCAGACATGCTGCAAACACGATAATCCAATTTTAATAATGCTGTCAACCTTCCTCTTATCTATTGATAATCATCATTTCAGTTTTAGACAATGGAATCAACAGTGAGTATGAACTGAAAGTTAAAAAAAGCATTCTTTTTAAGCAACCATTCAAACTAGAACCATTCTTCCTGATACACTAGCCTTCTGTGTACTAGCTTTCATTGCAGACCACTAAAACATGTGAAACTCCTCTTAAAACGTTTGAATACACCACTTTACAATGCCTTGGTAAGGCCACACATGGAATACTGCATCCAGTTCAATATGAGCCAGCCGTGTGCTGCAACTGCCAAAAAAGCCAACACAGTGCTAGGCTGCATTAAGAGAGGGATAGAATCAAGATCAAGTGAAGTACTAATACCACTTTACAATGCTTTGCTAAGGCCACACATGGAATACTGCATCCAGTTTTGATCACCACGATGCAAAAAAGTTGTTGAGTCTCTGGAAAGAGTACAGAGAAGAGCAACAAAGATGATTAGAGGTCTGGAGGCTAAAACATATAAGGAACGGCTGCTGCAATTGGGTATGTCTAGTTTAATGAAGAGAAGGGCGAGGGGTGATATCATAGCAGTATTCCAATATCTCAGGGGCTACCACCAAGAAGAGGGAGTCAAGCTATTCTCCAAAGCGCCTGAAGGCAGGACAAGAAGCAACGGATGGAAACTGATCAAGGAGAGAAGCAACCTGGAACTAAGGAGAAACTTCCTGACAGTTAGAACAATTAACCAGTGGAACAACCTGCCTCCAGAAGCTGTGAATGCTCCAACCCTCGAAGTTTTTAAGAAGAGACTGGACAGCCATTTGTCTGAAATGGTATAGGGTTTCCTGCCTGACCAGGGGGTTGGACTAGATGACCTCCAAGGTCCCTTCCAACTTTACTATTATGATTATGATTATAAGCGTTCAAACTTACAATAGTGTTGAAAAAAAAGTCACACTTATTATCCTCTCTGCATCCCCCATGGTCAAAATTTGGCTGTTTGACAACTGGCATGTATTTATGAGGGTTTCAATGTCTTGGGATCCCATGACCCCTGTTTGCAACTTCCCCAGCCGGCTTCTGACAAGCAAAAGGAAAACCAGATTTGCTTAACAACTGTGTGAATCATTTTATAACCACAGTTTTGATGGCTCCCCTCCCCCCTCCCCCCCACGATAACCACATGACATTTCAGGTACTCATCAACCAGCCTGAATTTATGATCATTTGCAGAGTCCCACAGTCACATGGCCATATTTTGCTGAAAACTGACGTTTACTTCTTGGTTTTGGCAAAATTGAGCATAGCAAATCATGGCTTTGCTTATCAACCGTGGGTGTTTGCTTAGTGACCACTGGGGGAAAAAAGTTGTAAAATTGGGTTGGTCATGTGAGTGACCTGATTTACAACTGTCACAACTTATAACCATGATTTGCAGGCTTCATTTGCTGCCGTATATCAAAGACTATTTGAAGACCACTTCCCACCAGATCAACTCAGTTTTATCACAACTGGTGTCACCAATGGATGCCAACCTTCAAAGGATCTGCTTAAACCAAAAACATGGACCGGAAGAAGTGACAGGAACTATAAAAAATTGAGTGCCAAAGAAAAGTAATGCAGAAAATAAAACGGGCAAAGAATTCTGCTCCTGGAACATACCAAGTAGGCCCCATATGGGGCAACCCAAGAGGAACATGGAATGTTCCATTGTTCACCAGCACGTTCTGTTCCCGGAATGGAATGTTCTGTACATCCCTAATACAGGACACGACCTTTACATTCACAGATATTGCTTTTTGCAAGTTCTTCCTTGACTTTTTTTCTATTTCTCTGCCGCCCATTTCCTCATCGATAGCCAGGCTAGGAGGAAATTTCTTACGTTTTGTTGTCTCTCTGTTGAATTTCTTCCTCTGGTTTCTCTATTTCTTTGTATAAAGATGGAAAGTGTCTTGGAACGAAGAGATGTTTGGTTATACTTTAGAGGAATGAAGAAACGTTATGTTTTAACATATAGCGATAAGCTGTTAATGTTGATTATTCTAGATTACAGCCAGTTTGGTTGAATGGTGAAGGCACCATGTTAGAAACCAGGAAACTGTGACTTCTAGTTCTGCCTTAGATATGAAAGCCAGCTGGGTGACTCTGGGCCAATCATACAGAGATTGTGAGTTCTAGTCCTGCCTTAAGGCATAAAAACCAGCTGGATGACTTCGGATCAACCACTAGGTGACTGTGAGTTCTAGTCCTGCCTTGGGCATGAAAGCCAGCTGGATGATTTAGGGCCAGTCATTCTCTCTCAGCCCCACCTACCTCACAGGGTTGTTGTTGTGGGGCAAACAGGAGGCAGACGTACCAGGTATGTTCACTGTCTTCTTATTTATAAAAATATTAAAGGCAGGATGAAAACCTCATAAATAAATATTCTTGGCGGAGATAAAGGAGGTTTGTCCTTTTCTCGTTTCCTTTTTTCCTTACTCTTTCTACACTTCTGTATGAAGTGTGTATGTGTATCTATAACCGTATAACTTTTACTTGTATAATGTGATATTTAACAAAATTATTGGGAAAATAAAAAAAAAGAGTGTCTACTATCCCATTAACTACTTGTCCTATCTGGAATGGCTGCACTTAACAATAGCTGAATCAAGAAAAGTTAAAGTTGTTGATGTTTCCGAAGTCAGATCCATCCAGCAATGCACTTTTCTGAGATCCGTTTATTTTCATTCCCCCCCCCTCCTCTAATTTCAGGAAGCAGCCTCTTGAGTGCCTCTCTTTTCTCCAACATAACCGCACATGTATCAATAATTTCTATCGATTTAATGAGCTCTCTCTGCTTCCTTATACTTTTGAGAGAGCTACTAAAAAAGATGGAACTTGAGGTTTTACGAAAATCATTCCAACTTTAAATACGGTAGACATGATCTTGCAGGAACCTACAAACCTTTCTGGGGGAAAAAAAGCTTTTTAATAAGAGGGACAGCTGTCACAGACTTTACCTTTACCTTACCTTAGAGAAGAGAGCTGGTTGAAGAGGTAACATCAGTGGGATTTTTGGGGCAACCATGTTATTTCAGGCTCAAGCAACTACAAAAGGAGATTTTTGTCTATTTATTACATATATTTCTATGTGTGCTTCCCAAGACGCTTACAACATCCAGTATTTATTTCTTCATTCATTTATTAATTTATTTATTTGCTTTGCTATAGTCTCCCAACTCAACCCAGTGACTCTGGGCAACTTACAGTTCCAACAAATTAACCCCAATAAACTTCAATCAACAGAAATTCACTAACGGACAACCACCTCAGATCCATAAATACAGCAATATGAAAACATAAAAAATACAGACTGCATATTGAAACAAAAACTAGTTATATGTAACCGCAATGGAAAAATGACAAAGCATCAGTCGTACTACAATTCCCTCCCTTTTCTACTTGCATCACTGCATCATGTACAAATACAAGTAGTCCTCCACTTACAACAGTCCCATTTAGGGACCAAAGTTACAACGGCACTGAAAAAAGTGACTTACGACTGTTTTCCAGAGTTAACAACCATCGCAGCATCCCCCATGGTCACGTGACCACAATTCAGATGCTTGGCAATTGGTCCATATTTTATGACCGCTGCAGTGTCCCGGGGTCATGTGATCACCGTCTGTGACCTTCTGACAAAGTCAATGGGGAAGCCAGATTCAGCTAACAACCATGTTACTAACAGTTGCAATGATTCATTTTACAACTGTGGCAAGAAAAGTCATAAAAAAGGGGCAAAACTCACTTATCAAATGTTTCACTTAGCAACATAAATTTTGAGCTCAACTGTGATCGTAATTCAAGGACTACCTACATGTTAAGGGTGGAATTCACATCCCAGTCTTGAGATACACATTTCTAGCATTTCTGTAATAGCTTTTTTCCTTATGACATCCGTCTGGTAAACTCGCAAGATTCGTTTTTCTCGCCATGCACATGTATACGTAACCTGAACTATGTTGTTTCTCTGTGTCATATAATATATGTAGGTATGTGCATAATTCTGTATTTATTTGTTTACTTTTGTCATATTTATGTAGTGTATATTGGAGGCGGTGACTCCTTGAGAGCTGAATGCAATGAAATTTCATTTTAAAGTATGCCAATTAGTGTACATTCAAAGTGACAATAAAGTTATTATTCTATCACAAGTCTCACTCCTTGCCTGGGCTTGAAAACTAAAAATTGGATTTAATCCAATCATCTCCCCAAAGCCTGTTCAAATGAAACCATCTTGATTGACTTCCAAAATGCCAGCAGGGCAGGTGCCAAGGTGAATCTCTGGAGACCAGCGATGGCAAAGCACCTGGACCAACCCAACACAAGACGGCGTCTAGGTTCATGTCCCTTGGATTTCTCCCAGGGATAGGATCCTTAAACAGGTGCCCAAGAAGGGGCTTCATGCTGGGGGAGGTTCATAAATTAATATCCGATCGCCCCCCCCTCCCCGCTCATCTTATTCCCTCCCTCCCTGTTTTTTAGCTGTTGCAATTTGCATTTTTATATTTTGTAGTGTTTTATTTATATAGTTTTATCTTACCGGTGGTAAGACGGATGACCAATAAATTTGATAAATAAATAATAAGTTGCCCTAGGACACTGATGGCGAACCTTTTAGAGACCGAGTGCCCAAACTGCAACCCAAAACCCACTTAGGTATCGTCGGGTGCCAGGTGGGCGTGGCCCATTGGATGCATGTGGCCCATTGGATGGGCATGGCTGCGGTGATAACAGCAGACTGGGTGGGACTAAAAAGTTCAATCAACCAATTCCAACTTTGCGAGATCTTTGAAGTTGAAATTGATTGATTGAACCTTTTTTTTTTTGCACACAGCAGTGGAGGCCTAAAGGGAAAAGGTTTTATTAAACCCAGCTGAAGGCCTGGGACTGGGGCAACAGTGCGCGTGCCCACAGAGAGGGCTCTGCGTGGCACCTGTGACATGATGATGATGATAACTTTATTGTCACTTTGAATGTACACCAATCGGCATACATCCAAATGAAATTTCGTTGCATAAAGCTCTCAAAGGGTCACCACTCCGATATATACTCCTCGTTCGTGGCCCGCTCAAATTTCACATTGTCCATTTTAGTCTCTAGGGAGTGAACGATGGCAAACAGGACAGATGGAAATGGGGCTCCATGTGGATTAGCCCTCAAATTGGCTTGTATTCTGACAACCTCGCCTTCTTTCCTTTTTCTGATCCTTACTCTTCCACCTTTTCCTTAAAGAGGCCTTGCTTCTTTTCGCCCCTGGAGCACGCTGCCGCCGCCACCACCAACTCCTCCAAAAGCCTCTCTCTCTTCCTCTGGGCCTGCCGACAGCCTCATCCAGTTCCTTCGCTCCATAAGCTCCAGGTCCTCTCCTCCTCTGCCTCCTCTGGAAACAGCCCTGATTTGCACTAGAATCCATCACTGGGCCAGCAGTCAGATCTTGCTGCTGGTAGAACAAATTCAAACAGCGCCAACGACTTTTAACGGTCTCACCAACAGTTCTAAAACCACTAGAAACTCGCCAGGCCAGCAAAGATTGTCGGTCGTATGTCGTATGTTACCTTAGTTCCACCATGTTGTTCAAACACGTTAAAATCTTCTTGATCATGTGGCCTATAGCCCTTACTATCCCTCCCAAAACTATTTGCCTTCAAGAGCCAATGCAGCCGCAGCCATTCCAGGCGCCGCCATCTTATAATCTTATGTGTGCCATCTTATGTGTGCCATAGGTTCGCCACCATGGCCCTAGCATAAAGCCATACAGGCCTTTCTAGATCAAAACCAACATTTGGACTCAAAACCCTATTGGTAACCAATTCAGCAAGTGTTAAAACAGCAATTGTAATACAATTTATGTACGAATGTGTGCATGGATGCCCTCAGCCAAGCAAGCACATACAAGTAAACCTGGTAGCAAGGACAGATGGTCTGATGCACACATCTGTACGTTTATGACTTAGAATTAGATTAGCCTTGTAAATCACTCCATTCAACATAAAACTAAACACTACAAAGAATGCTCTGCTGAGTCACAGACGGCCGGGCCAGAAGGTCAGCCCCAGAGAATCTGTCCTGAATTCATTACTCCCAAATAATGAAGGAGAAACCAGACAGCCAAGCCCCACACTTCTATTCAGCTGAAGCTGACCGTTGCCGAAATGAGAAGATCACACTTGGAACAGACGATGTGAAAAGAAAAAAAAGGAAAGGGGTTGTATCTACTTTTGCAGTGCTGGGTGACAGCTAGAAAAGTTAAAAAAAACGGTTTAAGTTAATATTAAAAAGAGAATGTGTGCCTTTCTTTGAAAAATCTCAGGCTACTTGTCACCTCAACGTGCTAAACCTAGAAGAGTTGTCAAGAAGAGTGTCACACTTTTGTGCATCAACCTCTCCTAAAATAAAATATATCTCCCCTGATCTGTTCAGTAGCTCCTAAATGTAAGTGGCTGCAAGTTTAATTGCCATGCTTCTCCTCCTCCTAGCTAGCAAGTAGTTGCAAGTTTAATTATCACACGAACAGCCTACAGGTGGAACTATTTGCCATTTCCCTCTGAGTTAGCAGTAAGAATATCACAAAAATGTTAGTTTGGGCAAAGAGAAAAGGTTGGGAACTCCTTCAGACCGAGCCAACTTGGTGTAATAGTTAAAGGGCCAATTTTGAAACCAGGAGACTGTGAGTTCTAGTGCCATCTTAGACATGAAAGTTGACTGGATGAGTTTGGGCCAGTCATTCTCTCAGCCTGACCCACCTCATAGGGATGTTGCTGTAGGGAAAGTAGGAGAAGGGAGTATTAGTTACATTTGCCACCTTGAGTTACTTATACTTGAGTTACTCTACTCCGCGAGCTGCATTGGCTTCCGGTTGCCCTCCGGGTGAGATTCAAGGTGCTGGTGATGACCTATAAAGCCCTACATGGCTTGGGTCCGGGATATCTGAGGGAACACCTGCTGCCGGCATCAAGTTCCCTTCGTCCAGTGCGCTCCCACAGGGAGGGTCTTCTCAGGGTGCCACCGGTAAGAGATTGCCGGCGGACGACACCCAGGGATAGGGCCTTCTCAGTGGGGGCGCCTGCCCTTTGGAACCAGCTGCCAGTGGAGCTGAGGACTGCCCCCGACCTCCGTTCATTCCGCCGGGACCTGAAGACCTGGCTCTTCGAGCTCTCTGGCCCAGGCTGAGGATTAATCTTATTTTAACTGGGGTTTTATTTATACAGGGACAAATATAATTTTTTTTAAACTTGTTTTTAACTTTTGTATCTTGGTTTTTAATTACCCTGTAAACCGCCCTGAGTCCTTTGGGAAAGGGCGGTATATAAATGTAATAAAATAAATAAATAAATAAATAAAAGAAATAAAGGCAGACTAAAACATACACACACACACACACACACACACACACATACATAAATAGAGCACGAGCCAAATAAATGGAGGCAGTGAACTGGAGGTGGGGGCCTGGTTTAAGAACTAAGAGAAAACACAAACCTTCAAAGATCACCAATCTTGCCTGAAAAACATGATGACCTCCTAAGACTTTAGAGAAAGGGAGAGAGAGAGAGAGAGAGAGGAATCCTGCAACAAAGTCACCAGATCTGTCCCAAGCTGTTAATTTTAACGTTACAGAAAAACCTGATTTATGATACGATATATTCACACAACAGAGCGAACAACAAACTAGTGCAATGTTTCTCAACCTTGTCAACTTTAAGATGTGTGGACTTCAATTTAAAGCTGGCTAGGAATTCTAGGAGTTGAAGTCCTCACGTCTTAAAGTTGGCAAGGCTGAGAAATATTAAGCTAGCTAGCAAAATACATTTAATACTGGATAAACTCAGAAAACTATGTTACCCAAGAGAACCTGGTTAAATTAATACAGCTTACTTTTCCGCTTCAAAGAGAAGCAGTTAAAAGTCACAAATATCTACTAAAAAATTAAATAACGCTTTATTTCTGCCCTGGAATGGAAATAAGGAATTGCAATAAAAGCTTTTTTTTCTTTGTTCTTGCCCCAAAATTGATTCTCAATACAGTACTCAAAATTATTAAATATCAAAACTCCATTTATAATTAAACGGTGTTTTGTCCAGCTTTAGGAAAATCAAAACAAATTTCCCTATAGGTAAAATGAAGGGGTAGGTTCACAAGAAGAAAGAGCAAATCTATAGCACAGACCTCAAAAGCAGGACAATAAAACGGATTTAGTCGAGAAAGAACAGATGGTCAATCTGGAACCAAGATCATACAGATACGTTTGTAACCCTGTTGAGTTCAAATTCACACTCCAAATTGTAGGAAATGCAGGCAGAAACACATCTGTAACTCAACCAGTCATTCCCACCCACCCCCATCCTTGCAAAATATTGGCTCAAATGGCAACTCACTTTATTTCACTTGTGGAACTACCAATAGTCCTCAACTTACAACTGTAATTGAGGATGGAATTCCAGTCATAAGATATTGTGGTCGTAAGGCACCACACGACTATACTTTTTTTTTACATCTTTTAGAGTGGCCATTCAGTAAACACTACAGCTGTTAAGCGAATCCATTTTCCCCAATGGGCACTTTTGCCGGCAACTAGAAGTAAATACCAGAAACCAAAAAACCCACCCCATCATTAATCATGGTCACATAACCACAGGACAATGCAAACAGCTATAAAGATGAGATGCTTGCTAAGCACCCAAGATGGAGTCACATGACCACCTGGGAGGGCACATGTGGCCATCTTAACTTTGAAAATGGGTCATAAGTAGCTCTGGGGAAGTCTGTCATAACTCTGAATAATCATTAAGTGACTGGTTGTAAGTTGAGGGCTACCTCTTATATGTAAAGGGCAA
This sequence comes from Vipera ursinii, assembly GCF_947247035.1. Classification (NCBI taxonomy): domain Eukaryota; kingdom Metazoa; phylum Chordata; class Lepidosauria; order Squamata; family Viperidae; genus Vipera; species Vipera ursinii. Next base: position 11,040,569 of record NC_139518.1, read on the forward strand.
CATCCAGTCTATTACAGCACAATCAGAAATTTACCAGGGTTAATCTGGTGCAGCTAAATCAAATAGAGACCAGAAGGAATTAGCTTATCAGCTTGAAAAGCTGTCAAGAAAGCAGAGACAAAACAATCAAATTATTAGCCAAAGAAGAAGTGGAAGGGCTGACAGGATGGTAACTTAAGAAGCTGAGAAACTGACCGGGTGTATTCATGTAGCTCATTTAACTTTGTTAATTCATTCCCTAGATTTGTACCATTCGCTGAATCAAATTAGTTGGTTAGCAAGGTGCTAATTCACAAAAAGAAACTCAACAAGTTAAGGTACCGAGTGAAGGCAGCTACTTCAACAAATACTTTTAGCACATCTGGCTCAGTACACACTGCATTGTGAGGAGCGCACAAGCCAAGAAAAATATGTGACTTTTTCAGGTCTAGCTGGCAACCCAAGAACTCCACATTTGAGTTTAGCCTGGCAGAAGTTCCTTATCAATAAGGAAAGACCAAGTGGAGCAGCTGATGGCTTGATCAGCAGAACTAGGTTATATTGCCAATAAAATGAGACAAGTTGCATATGGAGGAAGGAATCTATTTAGAGGCCTGTAACCAGCTCAAAAGTCCGACTTTTGGGGTTCCCCCGGGCAAAATATCTCCGTCAAGTCAAAGTGGACTTGCAACTTCAAAGATCTGTCCTTTTGAAATGGAACTGGTTTGCCATTACTTTCTTTCATGCTTTTTTTAAAAAAAAAACTTCTCAATGTAGTTTACCACCTGGACATTTCCTTGTGGTCTCCTATCCAAGCCCTCCATAACCAAATCCAACTCCCTTTAGCTGACATTGGCTAGGCACCTGCCACCTAGCTGGGCATAGAGACAAAGTAGCCAGAAGCATAGGTCGTCTACTAGAGGCAACTTCACTTCTAGGGGACTCGCGGAAAACTGGGGTGCGAGAGAGAAGTACAACAGGCACGCCCAGCTTTTCCCATTCAGACGAAATCAAGCCAGCGATCATCAAAAATCCCGCCGAGGACGAGGGGAGATGTAATCCCAAGAAGGAAAGAACAGGTGGGGGGGAAGGAGGGAGGGAGGGGAAAGGGGTCTAAAGCCCAGCCGGGCAATGAGGTGAGCGCGACCCCGCGGGAAACCAGGCCGAGCAGGCGGCGGGTGAAAGGGGGGCGCGAGGGAATGGAGGGTCGCGGGAGAACGTGGGAACGCGCCAAGCCAGGATCCCGGCTTGCAAGGTGAGGTGGGGAGGCGGAGAGGCGGGGAGGGAGAAAGACGAGCCGGCTGGCAAACAAGCCCGGGCGGCGGCGGCGGTGGCAGCAGCAGCCACCCGTTACTTACGGGCGAGTCGTAGGAGAAGGCACACTCGGTCTTGTAGACGCGATCGCCGGTCTTGGGCACCCGGATGGTGGGCATGTAAGGGACCAAGAGCTCGCCCACGTCCCCGGCAGCCATCGGCGCTTCCCGCCCCTGCGCGAACAACGCGGCCCGCTCCATCTTCCTCGCCGCCGGCCGGACCCGAGAGAGCCGCCTTGCCGCGCTAGCCAGGGGCGCGAACGGTCGGCCGAGCCCGGGCAGAGAGACGCAGGACAAGGGGGGCCAGAAGAAGCGCCCAGCCCAGGCCGGCCCCGTCCGGAGGGGCGGAGAGACGCTATTTTTAATCCAATGGAAGGCAGAGCCGCGGCGGCGCAGCTGCTGCTCCCCAAGCGGCGCCCCCCCAGCCGTCCCGGGGGAGCCCGGCCGGCGTGCGCCCAGGGCTGGAGACCGCACCCGGGTTGAAGGGAGAGAGAGAGATAGAGAGGGTGGGCTGGGCCGTTTGGACCGCCGCCCTTCCCAGAGGAACGGCACTCTGCACCTGCTCAGGAGCTCTCCCGCCCTCTCTTTCTTCCTCCTCCTCCTCCCGGCCCAAAATTCTGAAGAGGAGAGTTTACAAGTGGGGGGCAGGTGGGAGGTATTTTGGGGGGCAAAGGGAAATTTATTTATTTTTTATTTATTTTATTAGATTTATATACCGCCCTTCTCCCGAAGGACTCAGGGCGGGGAACAGGGCACATATAAATAGAGAATACAACAATTAAAAAGGATTAAAAAATAGCCCAGATAAAGACAATCACAATATAAAAAAACCCCATTAAAAAACCTAATGTCCCCCATCAGGCCAGGCCAGCTTGTTCAAATAAATGGGTCTTCACACCGCGCCGGAAGGAGCGAAGGTCCGGTGCCGTCCGGAGCTCAACCGGCAGTTGGATCCATAAAGCTGGAGCGCCCACAGAGAAGGCCCTCCCCCTGGGGGCCGCCAGCCGACATTCTCTGACCGGAGGCACCCTGAGGAGGCCCTCTCTGTGGGAACGCACAGGGCGGAGGGAAGTTGACGCCGCCGGCAGCAGGTGGTCCCTGAGGTACTCCGGACCCATGCCATGTAGGGACTTAAAAACCATTACCAGAACCTTGAATCTCACTCTGAAGACAACTGGCAACCAATGCAGCTCGCGGAGCAAAGGTGTAATATGGGAGTACCGGGAAACTCCCAAGACAACTCTCGCGGCTGCATTCTGTACCAGTTGGAGCCTCTGAGTGGTCTTCAAGGGAAGCCCCATGTAGAGAGCAATTGGTGGAGCAGTGGGCTAATGCCTCCTTAAGTAACACCAGCTGCCTGCAATTAGTGCAGGTTCGCATCCCACCAGGCCAGGGGTAGGCAACCTCGGCTCTTTTATGACTCATGGACTTCAACTCCCAGAATTCCTGAGTCAGCATAGTCATAAAAGAGCCGAGGTTGCCTACCCTTGCACCAGGCTCAAGGTTGACTCAGCCTTCCATCCTTCCGAGGTAGGTAAAATGAGGACCCAGATTGTTGGGGGCAATTAAGCTGACTTTGTAATAATGCCGCTTGGGTGTGTGTGTGTGTGTGTGAAAGCCCTAATAAGCAGGCATATACATAGAATAAAGGCTACTGCTAAGCTTGTAAGCCGCCCTGAGTCTTCGGAGAAGGGCGGGATATAAATGGAATTTTTTTAAAAAATATTCCAGGACGGGTCCTTCAAAAGAGGGGTGAGGACGAGTGGGTTGCACGTGGTCGCCGTTCACACAAAAGGCTAACCCAGCCTGGAGTGGAGGAAGACGGAAGTTAACCTGCCACTTATTTATTTAGTTATTTCGATTTATATACCGCCCTTTTCCCGAGGGACTCAGGGCGGTTTACAGGGCAAATTAAAACAATACAATATATACAGGTTTAAATTAAATAAAATAAAATAATAATAATTAAATAATAATAATCATCCGATAGCCAAGTACAGATGCGGTCGATTTACAACGGTTGGTTTAGTGACCGTTTGAAGATACTGAGGCGCTGGGGGAAAAAAGTGACTTAATACCATTTTTCACACTAATGGCCTTTGTAGCATTTCCCACGGTCACGTGATTTACATTCGAATGCCGGACAATGGTTCATATTTATGACGTGACCATCTTTTGCAACCTTCTGACAATTAAAGTTAATGGGGAAGCCAGATTCACTTAACAAACGTGTTACTAATTTAACAACTGCGTTGATTCACTGAAAACAGACATGTAACCCCAGAAACTAATTCCTTCTCAAAATGTCAGGTAAAATGTAACAATTTGGGAGTGGGTTTGACATTTTGATTTTACCTAACCTGATTAAGTATGTTGTGTGAAGGCATTAATCGTGCATGCTCTTCCAGGACATCTTAGTCCCCAAGAAGTAATCAAGGATTTTTTATTCTTGTGCAATATACTTTTTATTAGAAAGGTGAGTAGCTTTTGCTGTGTCAATGTATTACAAGCTATCGGAAACAATACATGCAGCTGGAGCAATAATTTTGGCTTCTAATTGAAAACTCAGACATACATTTGAGGTAGATTGTTTATCTTAAAAGCTTTTAAATGATCCAGGTTGTATGATGTGGCCTTTTGGGATAATGAGTACATTACTGCTTGCAATACAGTACATTAAAACTGTGTGTATGGTTTTCCTTTTAAGAAGGTTGCTTCTGAGCTCACATCTCAAAAACACTTAGTATGTGGGGGAATCTTTTCAAATTAGTCTTTTCCATTTGAGGCTGTTGAAATTTCCCAGCTAGCAAAATCTATGCTAACTGAATTCTGAAAAAACAGGCTGAGTGGTCTGATCTGAGCAGAGTATGGTATGAAAAAAGGATTCATAGCCTATGTTTATCCAAATTTCATAGTTGGACACTGTCTTTACTAGGATTCATGAAAACGATATGAAATACAATCCTACAGCAACATTGTTCGTGTTTTTTTGCTACCAAAATCAATACAGGTGGTCCTCAGCTTATAACCACAGTTGAGCCCCAAATTTCTATTTCTAAACAAGACAGTTGCTAAGTGAATTTTGCCCCATGTTTACGACCTTTCTTGCCACAGTTGTTAAATTGAAACAATGCAGTTGTAAAGTTAATAACACGGTTGTTAAGTGAATCTGGCTTCCCCATTGACTTTGCTTGTCGGAAGGTTGCAAAAGTGGATCACACGATCCCGGGACGCTGCAACTGTCATTAATATGAGCTGGTTAACAAGCATCTGAATTTTGACCACGTGGGTAGGCTGCAACGGTCTTAAGTGTGAAACATGTTCACAAGTCACTTATTTCAGTGCTGTTGCAACTTCAAATGGTCACTAAACAAATGGTTGTAAACCAAAGACTTATAGCCGTTGTGGTTGTTTAGCAGCCTATCACATGACCAGACTTGATTTTACAACCGTTTTAATGATAATGATAAAAGTGAGTCACCATGGTTATTAAGCAAATAACACTTTAGGTTCCTAAGGCCTGTTGGCAAAACCAGGTTTTCAAGGCCTTACAAAAGAGTGTCAAAGTGGGGTCCAGTCTAATCTCCACAGGGAAGGAGGCACCATGGAGAAAGCCTTTCTTTGGGGTCCCACCAGATGTAGCTTCCTTGCCTCCCTGCTCAAGTGGATCAGACGCTGCCTCAGATAACCCGGTCCTCAGCCATGGAGGGCCTTAAAGGTGACAACCAGCCCCTTGATTTGCACCTGGAAGCAAATGGGCAGCCAATGCAGCTTCCGCAGGAAAGGTGACAAAGACACACACCTGAGTCTGTACAAAACCAGATGCTTTTCAAGGACAGCCCCATGTAGAGCACGTTGCAACAGCCGAGAGGTAACTAGGGCATGAGTGACTGTGAGCAGGGACTGTTGGTCCAGAAAAGGGTATAACTGTTACACAATCCGCAGTTGCGCAAAGGCCCTCCTGGCCATTCACATTATCCAGAGGAGCCGCAGTCACAACTTTGAGGTTGGATTGTAAATAACATCATCATCATCATTATTATTATTCTTATATTTATTTTTCTGCAATTATGGGACTTTTTTGAAGTCAGCTGTAACTTTGAACAGTTGTTAGCAACCAATAGTAAGTCAGGGACTACCTGTGCTTGTGTATAAATTATCTTTTAGTTAGATTTACTGAGGGGGGCAAAAACGTTGATTTCCTGAGCAGGGAATTCATGCTACATTTATGTGGTCCTTATCAAAATTAAAGCTTGCTTTGTACGAGAAATACTTTAACTATATTTGCACAAGGCATTCAAGCAGTTTAGATAAACATGTAGATGATGTATTGGCTCAACAACTTAACCTTGGATGGTTTATGAGTGCAGCTGGGGTCCTTGCGATCTCATTTGATAATTTTACACTTTGGTGAATTGCAAAAAAAACCTACAAAAAGGGGTTCAGCAATAAAGTAACTAAGCTGCACGTAGATGTATTTAGAGAACCAGAATCCATAACATGTTTATATGACACATTAACCTGCAACTGATGAAAACTAGCTGACTCCAGTTTCCTAGGATTCTCTACCAATAACCCATAAAGTTAACAGTGAACGATTTAAACAAGAAATAGGTGGTCAATGTTGGCTTTTATTTCCGCTAGAAAAATAAGACATTTGATGAACTCACCTCACATAATTGATTGTTTTAGGGAAAATAGCAGGAAAGAATATTAGATATTTTGCCATCTTGAGTTATTTATAAAAATAATAAAGGAGAGATTTTCTTTAAAAAAATCTAACTAAATAGCCTGAGAACTTAAGAAAATCATGCCCTTTGTTGATCCTAATAATTTCCAGGACAACCCATAGCAGAAAGTAAATACAATCCATGATGGAGACTTGTCGTGGTCCTGACAGGCTCATGTTTAACCTAAGATTCCCTGAATCCAATTATCTAGGTTTCCTCCACACACTGGAGATGTTCTCTCAACACACTGAATGCTCATCTCAGATTTTTTTTTTAATCCCATTTATATTCCGCCCTTCTCCGAAGACTCAGGGCGGCTTACAATCTAAGAAGCACAAATCTAACCAACGTTGCTGCACTCATACAATGCACTATGCCGAAAAAATACAGTATAAAAATATTTTTTTAAACTCGATGCCACCCGGTATATTAACATGATAAGTCTGGCTCTCACCATTTGCCAACATAATGGTTGGATTCATGTGACTGCACAAAATCGCCCAGCCTGTCAATCACTGACCTAGCACTTCTCCAAAGGTGGATACCAGTTAATATGGATGCATCTATACATGTATTCATCTCAAAGGGAAAGTGTTCATATTCTGCAAACACAGAAATGAGATGGAATTCTGAAAAATGTCTTCATCACTGGAGGATTTTAAAAAGAGACTGGACAACCACACTTGTCTGAAATGGTATAGGATCTCCTGCTTGACAGAGGGTTGGACTATAAGACCTCCATGGTCCCTTCCAGCTCTATTCTGATTGAAAGGGGAGAATGAAAATGGATTTTGGGGAAGGGGATGTCAAGTCAAATGACTGTCATGGGGAAAAAAAATCTATGTACGGGTCATCCTCAATTTATGACCAAAATTGAGCCCAAAATTTATATTGCTAAGCGAAACATTCATTAAGTGAGTTTTGCCCCATTTTATGACTTTTCTTGCCACATTTGTTAAGTGAATCAATGCAGGTGTTCAGTTAGTAAACCCAGTTGTTAAACGAATCTGGCTTCCCCACTGACTTCGCTTGTCAGAAAGTGGCAAAGGCTGATCACAAGGCCCCGGGACACCGCAACCGTCATAAACGTGAACCGGTTGTCACACATCCGAATTTTGATCAGGTGACCATGGAGATGCTGCAACGGTTGTAAGTCACTTTTTTTCAGGCCTGTTGCAACTTCGAATGGTCACCAAATGAACCGTTGTAAGTCGAGGACTACCTGTAGTCACTAGGAGTTGAAAACTTGATGGCGCATAATAAAAAAAATCGATTCATGTATACTTTAATAACTGTATTGGAAGTTTCACAGTGACGATGACAAGGCAAGAAACTGGCACTCTCAAAATAAAACTTACTTCTCATGCCCGTTCTAATTTCTAGTGCTCTGTCCCGAAGGATTCTGCATGGTGTCAAGGATGAAGGCCTTATTATTTTAACAAGTAACTCGAGGCGAACAAATCCAACACCCCTTCCTCTTCCTATTTTCCCCACAACAATAATCCTGTGAGGTGAATTGGGCTGAGAGAGAGGGTCCGGCCCAAAGTCACTCAGCTGGTTGATCTGGGCCAATTATTTTCTTGGCCCAACCTATCTGACTAGCTACGCCTCTTTGTGCTCTGGAATAAAAGGCAGAATATAAATGAAATCAGAAGCTTGTAGGGAGCTATATAGAACCGAATGGGGTTTATTCTGGAGTACAAACATAAAAAAGATACAGCAAATGGGGGGGGGGGGGAGAAAGGATTACAGCTAGTACAAGGGGTTACTGAATCAGAACGTGTATTTATTTAATTACACATGTAAGGCCGCCCAACTTTGTGACTATTCTGGGCAGCACACATTTTGATTTAAGTTAGGTATACATTACACATTTTAACTGCCCTGCAGGGATGCCTGCCGGAGATTCCAGCTGAAATGCTCAGAAATCAGGTCTTGCTTTAGGAGAATAATCAATCATAGACGTGCCTGGGGTTTCAAAGTGATGCCACGCTCCATCCCCCCGGTGGAACATCAATCTATTTGCTTCTGCTTCCAATGTCCTGTTAAAGAAAAGGAGAGGAAAGAGAAAAAAGAAACTGTGAAATAATATTTTTTAACATTAGCCACGTGATTATATTTCAGTGGCACAGAAAATGGACTGTGTTGGACAGGCAGACATGGAAAACTATGTGCTACTGGATACCTGTGTTCCTTTTACTAAGCTCCTTGCCCCAACCTGGTTGACTGCCAATCATATGGACTTCCAGAATTCCACAGGAAGCATGGCCATTGCTAAAAAAAAATCTAAGGCCTAAAGTCCCTGCCCCTTTAAAGCAACCCAACTGGGGGAAGCCAGACTAAATTATAGACTTAAGGTTTCCTACTGCTCCATATCTATCAGGAAGGGATAAACTCTATCCTGTGGTTGGCTTTCAGACAGTTTCCTCTCCAGTCTGAATAGAGATGCGGTTGCTTTAATGAGTTGGTGAATCAGGAAAGAAAAGAACAGGTAGTCTGCAGCTTACAAGCATTTAGTGGCCATTTTAAGTAACAACGATACTGAAAAAGTGACTTTATGACTTTTTTCCACACCGCCAAGTGATATAAAACTTGAGACTCTTGGCAACTGGCATGTATTGATGATGGTTACAGAATCCCAGAGTCCCGTGTTCATCTTTTGTGACCTTCTGGCAAGCAGAGTTAATGGGGAATCCAGATTCACTTAACAAACATGTTACTCACTTAATAACTGCAATGATTGACAACTATGGCAAGAAAGGTCAGAAAATGGGGCAAAACCTCACTTAACAACTATCTTACTTAGCCATAGAAACATTGGGCTCACTTGGCATAAACTGAGGACTCCCTGTACTGTAGGATGATAATATATGATGATATCCGTATTCTTTACACAGAAAGAAAGGAAGGGGAGAAAAGGGAATATCTGGATGATAGGAAAAGCAAAATATGATATAATACATGATGACAGCTATTGTTCCCTTTATCGTTTAATATTTGGTCCTCCCCATATGTATTGTCTTGAGCTTCTAGAGGGAAAGATGGGATGGAACTGCATTAAACAACTAAGTGGTAACGAAATAAACAAAACAGTGCTGAGCTTCCAGCTCCCACCTGAAACAATTGTTCAATATTTTTGTTAAGAAACGGGGGGGGGGGGAAAGCACAGGTACATTTCTAATTTATCCTACCTTAATTTCTTTTTTTCATATTCAATATGTAACCTAGCCATTTGCTTTTCATATTCCTTTTCAGGGGGATCGTGGATGTAGCGTGCAATCCACCGACTTATAGGATGCTGGAAGGAAAACCAAAGCGGGCATTACAAAATAATTATGATCACCACTGTTGCATTTTGCTCGCAGAAGCAAGCTACCGGCATCAACTGGTCGGACCAACGTCCAAAAACTTTGAAAAAACAGAAGTCTGCAATCTACCTTCCGTTAACTATAGTGCTTTTCACAGCCACCCCAATGTCAGGTTCCAATATTTCCTCTGACGTTTCTCATATGCCATAGGTCACCATGCAGAGGCGTTGCTAGGTTCTTGGTTTAAATGAAAGCAGGTTCTCTAGAAATTCATCCAGTTGCGAATACGATTCTTAATAACCTCATGCATACACATAATTATAATGTAATGCTTCCGATAGATGAGACCAATTAAAACAGAACTCCCAAGGCTCAGGTTTTCCTCTAAGAATGTGTTTATTGGTTACAAAGTATCGGCATGGTCAAAAGTGAAACCAAGACTACAGTTCCCTCCCAAAAGTTACAATATTACAAAGTTAAAACTTCCCACATGCAATCAACTATGTTGCCCAATACTTTGGCGGGCTTTCTAAACATAATGCTCAGCCCCCAGTCTAACGAACAGGAATGACCTTGGTTCCCACGGGACACAGAATTCTTTAGACTAGCATAAAAACCCCATCACCCTTCCCCCCCATTCTTGTGGCAACTGAAATCGAGCAGCCAGGTTCGTTGCAGCGTTGTCATATAACATTTCTTCATAATCATTATAGCAAATTGGAAAATAAAAACATGAAAACAATTACAAATTTGCCAAATCTATACTTCCAAGAGCTTTATTCTCCTAAGGCTGACTTACAAAATTCACATTTTTTTTCTTCAAGTTTTGTACTTACCTTATAATACTCCCAATGGTTTGGAATATAACCTTCTGGGATCTCAGCCAATTCAGCTTCACCTAAGCAGAGGCAAGGTCATTATGTTTAAGTTTGCAACAGACATGTAAAAAAGATACTGATGGAAGAACGTGAAGTCAACAAATGTTGCCAGTCACAATTTATTATCAGCCTAACGGGAGAATAAATCCTACATTTGTAATCCTATTGAATGCATATTTATTCACCGGTCAATGGTGAATAGTTTCCACAGCTATTTAAAAATAAAATATGTAACATGTCTTGTATTTTTACACATCAAAGATTATGCAATACTTTCTTTTGATGTTTCAATTCACATTTTGTACCATGCCAATCATGATCTTTGTGTTACCATTTTAATTCATATTTTTTAAAAAAATTATTCTAAAGACGGAGACAATTGAAAGCATTTCTAATAAATTAAAAAAGAACGATTGCAACAAAACATAAAGCCATCTAACGAGCTTAAAAACCATAAACTCCTTTAAAGCTATGATGCAGGGAAATACCAAAGAGCAGCACCAATTTAATACATTTGTGGATTATCAGATATATCTGAAGTTGGGGCTGGAAACAGAAGAATGACAAGATTATCCAAAGGAAAAGGGAACTTCGCAATCAGGAAATATCACAACAGGACATAATTAAGAAAGCAACTTTAGGCCGCAGCATAAAAAAGATGCAAACAAATAAAAAAAGCACTTTGAAGTTTTAGATTTAATTAAGCTAAACCTTATTATAATAAAGAGAGCCATAAAGGTGCAACATGATGTAGTCCATTATCAATTTCATAAACCACAAAAAAGCAGAAAAACAGGAAACATTTTCTCAGAGGCTTTTTAAAAAATTCTGGAGCTCAGCCCTCATCAAGCTGGTAATTAATTTGACTGAAATTTCTAAAAGTACAAGGGAATTGATTTAAAGTCCATATATCTGGAGGATACATAATGGAAATGAATGTGCTGATGGTTCTTCCCAAAGGTTCTTTTTCCAAAAGGCACACAGACTTCCTTGGTTTCCCCCGCCCGCCGCCTTTGGAAATATTTCACTATAAATCTTTTCATTCTCTACCAGTCAGGTAGAACTGAAGAAGCATCTTGGATGAGAGACGAAATGTTTTCAAAGGGAAAAAAAACCCCAAGAAAGTCCAGTCGCCTTTTTGGAAAAAGCACCTTTGGAACAACTATGATGTGGATGACAGAATCTCCATAAACATTTAGCTGATGGTTCTTGTCTTATCCAGGGAAAACAGAATTAATCCAACACCACTGAAACAGCATTCAGAAACGATAATAGTTATCTGCAATATTCAGCAGTACAAAACAGAACAAAAGATTCTAAGGTGCGGAAGTACTTACCAATAAAGATATTAACAAAGGCTACAATAAGTAGCACCGGAATTCCAGTTAACAGAGTATACCAATTCTGTTTTTTAAAAAAAGGAGGGGGGGACAGCAAAGTCAGTACAAAGCAAGCCCACAATTTTTTTCACTCTTTTATGTACCTAGCAGCTGAATTATTATTAGTATACTTTTCTCCCACTCTGACTTATATGCAAGAAAACTCCCTCAATTTTCAGGATCACTGAAAGATTAAATGCAATGAGATGTTAGGAACACTTAGAAAGTATGGTTCAGTATAGGAATCCAAATTCATTTCATTCATTTTATTTATGGCCCCAGAGCAAGAAAGGAGTCTAAATTAAAGTATCCCTGACAAATGGCTAATTTGTCTGCTCTTTAATACCTCCGGTAAGGAGAGTTTATCACTTCTCAGAATAATTAGATCCACTATCAAACCATTCTACATGAGAGGCTTTCTTAAAATACATACGGAATCTGCTTTTTAGGTGTGCATGATTTTGGGTGTCCAATAGAGGGGGAAAAAGACCTTTCTTTTGTGCGACATTTCAGGTATTTGAAGAAAGCTAAAATAACACCCCATAACACTCTTTCTAAAGATGCTGAGACTCTAGAAAGAGTGCAGAGTACACAGTAACAAAGATGGTTAGGGGAATGGAAACATGCAATGAATGCAATTGCAGGAACTGGGCATGTCTAGTCTAACAAAGGCTAATTAAAGACTAGCGGCGACATGATAGCACTCTTCCAATCTTTCAGGAGCTGCCAGAGAGGAAAACCTTTTCTCCAAAGCACCTGAGGGCAGGACAAGAAATAACGGAGAGAAACTTGTCAAAGAGAGATCCAAACTAGAACTAAGGAGAAATTGCTTGACAGTGAGAACAACCAGTGGAAAGGCTTACCTGGAGAAGTTGTGGGTTTTGGAGACTCAACAGCCATTTGTTTGAAATGGTATAAGGCAGGGGTCTTCAAATTTGGCCCTTTTATGACTTGTGGACTTCAACTCCCAGAATTCCTCAGCCAGCATGCCTGTTGAAGTCCACAAGTCATAAAAGGGCCAAGTTTGAAGACCCCCAGTATAGGGTCTTGAGCAGAGGGGTTGGACTAGAGGATCTCTATGGTCCTTTCAAGTCTGTTGTACTGCATTGTTACTGTTACTATTGTTACTGTTACCTCAGCCTTCTTAGAAAAACATTAACAACTCCTTCAACCTCTTTCCACAACATTTAATTTTTATTCCTCTGTCAATCCACTCAGCATCTGGGTCAGGTTTCCAAATCCTTCTTAAAGTATGGTGCCCAGTATTAAGATAGTACTGGATAAGAATGGAATAAAGTGACACTAGTCATTCCTATGATTTGAAGACTATACTTCTCTTCACGCCATCTGAAACTGTTTTTCTTTCTCTGCTCTTTTTTCCAGACCTTAATCCTAAACTTACCAGTAATCTCAGAAACCGGTTATCATAAAACCGTGTTGTTTTGATGAACAACATCTTTTTTGTCTCGCTGGCATGGCGCAGTGACACTGAAAAATTAAATTGGCATTTTAATACAAGTCAACAGTTATTTCTGCAATCTTTTCAGAACGCAAAAAAGTTCTGAAATTGTTGTCTTAATTTTTCAGGATGCCTATCACACACAGCTATTCTGCAATAGGGGAACCTATCCAATTCTGTTCCACATGAATGAGAAATTCTTGTAATTCTTTGTGTTTCACAAAGAAAGGTGCTTGGTTGGAATGCTCACATTAGGGTTACTAGATCTGGGGTGCCAACAATCATTAGGTAATAGCAAAGTTGTAAAGCTGACAGTATACAGGTAGTCCTCAACTTATGACCAAATTGAACCCCAAATATTTATTGATAAGCGACTCTCGTTAAGTGAGTTTTGCCCCATTCTATGATCTTTCTTGCCATAGTTGTTAAGTGAATCACTGCAGTTAAGTTAATAATATGGTTGTGAAGTGAATCTGACTTCCCTGCTGACTTTGCTTGTCAGAAGATCACAAAAAGTCATCATATGACCCTAGGACACTGCAACCATCATAAACATGAACCAGTTGCTAAGCATCTGATTTTAGATCACATTACTATGTGGATACTGCAAGTTCTAAGTGTGAAAAACGGTAATAAGTCACTTTTTTCAGTGCCTTGTAACTTTAAACAGTCATTAAGTGAACTGTTGTAAATCAAGGACTTCCTGTATTTTGTTGGCATCTAGATCTGTCTTTCTTTGGCCACCTTGAATGTCAGTTTTCTTTACTCATAACATACATTTAAAAAGAAACAGGGCCAGGAACATCAGCTCCTTATAATCTGAGCACAGCTTCGAAAGAAAGTGCATTTTGACGAGGACTCAGGAGCTCCGCCAACCTACCTCACAAGGCTGTTGTGAAGGAAAAATTAGGAGCTCCCGAAGGAAAAGCGGGTGGAAATCTAATAAATAAGCCGATGTTGGACTAGAAAACCAACGTTGGCTCAGGCTCTCACTTTCGTTTCTGAGACTGTGGCTAGTCCCACTCCCATGTTTTCAACCCTACTGCACCACAGGCAGAAACTCAACAGGTGAAGCTCCTGCAAGAGGAAGGGCACTCCCCCGCCACCTTCAGGGGCATCTCGACATCCTTCCCCGCTCTGTCCGCTTCCAAGGTCAATTGGAAGGGAAGTCGCCGAGCATCTCCTGCCACCCAAGCCCGTCCCTACCGATCACTCCGGAGCGACTGGCACTGGAGCCCAGCAAGGCAGTCCGCCCGAGCCACGCGGACAAGGTCAGCGGCTGCCGGACCCCGGTCCTGGCCGCCGTTCGCAGCAGGAGACTCATGGCCGCCATCTCTGGATGGGGCAAAGCCGCAAGCCGTGAAGCTCGCCGTCGTCCTTTGCCGCGACGCTCACTGCTGAAGTCGCGCCGCCGCCATCTTTGCACCGGGCGGCGGTGGGCGGTAAGAAAGTACCACCGAGAAGGGAACAGCTAGAGGGGCTTCATCGAATGCCGAGGAAGGGCCTTATGGGAAGACGGCGGAGGCGTCATGGCGCTGACGGGGGTTTGCCGACGGTTATCCACGGTGCTTCGGGTGACCGGCGCGAGTCGAGGCGGTGCGGCGGCTTCGGCCTCCAGGTGAGGGTCCTGTCGAGCGGGGAAAGAGCCAGGGTTGCAAATTGGCTTTGAGGCCTTGCTGGAGAAAGTGCTGTCCTTGCCAATGATGGCGAAGAGTGGAGCCTCTCTGGCCAGGAAATGCATTTTGGGAAAGATGCATATAATAGGATTGAAGCTTCTCTGGAAAACAGGCCTTGATAATGTAAACCTCGTGAAAGTACGAGCTTACTAGGGGGAAAAATTGGTAATGCCAGGGTCTGGTTCTTCTATTTAAAACCATTCAGGTTCCCTCAGTTCAGGGGTAGGCAACCTTGGCTCTTTTATGACTCGTGGACTTCAACTCCCAGAATTCCTGAGCCAGCCATGCTGGCTCAGGAATTCTGGGAGTTGAAGTCCACGAGTCATAAAAGAGCCAAGGTTGCCTACCCCTGCCTCAGTTAAATAAATATAGGTAGTCCTCGACTTAACAACCGTTTGTTTAGTGACCATTCAAACAGTGGCACTGAAAAAAGTGACTTATGACCGTTTTTTAGTCATACGAGTGTTGCGGCATCCCCGTGGTCACGTACCAAAATTCTGACATTTGAGAACGGACTCATATTTATGACAGTTGTAGTATCGTGTGACCACCTTTTGCAACTTTCTGACAACCAAAGGCAATGGGGAGTCCACTTTACACCGGGTTACTATCTTAAAAACTGCAGTGGTTCATTTAACAACTGGCAAGGAAGGTTTTGAAATGGTGCAAAACTCACTTAACAACTGCCTCACTTAGTGACAGAAATTTTGGGCTCAGATGTGTTTGTAAGTCAAGAACTACCTGTAAAACCTGAACAATTTAACTGAGAGAATAGTTTTTAGCCAAGTGACTGACAATAATGCCATTGGTGCTTCTGAAACTAGATAGTATTTTATCAAAAGAAATACTTTGAATGTACATGTTACCTAAGGGGGGGGGAAAACCCTTCTGGGACCAAATCTGACTTTTGTATATGCTTAAAATGTTGTTAAAACAATTCTGACGGTTTTTTCGTTCAGAGGTATCGTTGGTAATTGGCCAAAAAAGTTTACAGAAGTGAAGATTTGTCCCCGTTCTGTGTTGCTGCATACGTCAGTATCTCGAAATGGGTTGGAGGAATTTTTTGATGACCCCAAAAACTGGGGAAAGGAGGTTAAATCAGGTAAGATACCCTTGTAAATAAGACAACAACAATAAGAGATTCAGCAACAGTGCATGTTGAGCGTCAATTTGTAAAAATTGCTGCTCATAGAATCCATTTTTTTTCAAAAGTGGATATTTCATCCGTAAGTCTGATTGTCAGACCATCTATGCCTTTAAATAAAAATCAAAAAATGGATTACAGCTATTTGTATTGTATGTTTTGGATTTATTTATGCATAAGTAAAAATGTTCTATATTGCCCTAAATAATTTCATAGCCCTTTTCCTGATTTTAATATGCTTTACATTTTTTAAAGTTCTCCTGCACGCAAAATGTATGTTATAAATTATTTTTGTTGATTTGTTTTGAGTGGCTCTGGTGAAAGCTGCAATTACCAATGTTCAGTGGGTAGCTCCACCTGCCATATAGATAATATAGAATAGTTAAATAAAACAACAGAAAAACAGCAAACTGAAAAGAGTCCCCTATTTAGCAGAAGAAGCAATATAAAATATAAGTAGTATTGGACTCTAGATTTCAGAATATGCAGCTTTTAAAAGAAAACCTTCGAATAGCTACCAATATTTCCACTTAATCAGCACAGAGTAAAAATTAGTATAGTCTTAAGATCATGAGACTTTCAGGAAAATGTTCTTGTTCTACTTTGCTTTGTGGCTTCCACAGGAGATTCCTGGACTGTCGAACAACTTCGAGGCAAAAGCAACGAAGATTTGCATAAGCTTTGGTGAGTGTTTCTTTGTATGGCTTAAGAGGCCTGTCCTTTCCTTGTGACGAGTGATTTGAAGAACTGCTTACCCACTTCAAAAATACGTTTTAGATTTCATTTGCAACCACAAAGCCTTTTGCTCTTGTCGTGTCTCTAGATATTCAGAAAAACTAGAAGTTTGTAGCTCAGATTTTCTGAGGGAAGTGTCATTGGAGAGACTGTGTGGTATAGTACTTCAGAGGTTGGAGTAGGGCCAGGAAAATCCAGTTCGAGTCCATCCTTAGCTGCAAAAGGTGACCAGATGACTGAGTTGAACACTCCGTCAGCCCAACCAATGTCATGGGATTGCTATGGGGAAAAACTGAAGGAGAAAGAACTAAGGATGTTGGCTTCACCTCCTGAAGTCCTAGCACATTTTAAACGTAATAAATACGTCAATAAAAAATTATTCATTTGGCTGGAATTTTACACAGGTTTTAAGTCATAAATGGTAAGAGAAAAGGGCATGAGGTATAGGAGAAGGTTTCAGAATGGGCAATACAGGTAGTCCTCAACTTACAACCTTTCATTCAGTGACCGTTCGAAGTTACAGTGGCACTGGAAAAAAAAGTGACATGACCGTTTTTCATACTTGCAACTATTGCAGCTTCCCCATGATCGTGGGATCAAAATTTGGATACATGGCCACTGGCTCATATTTA
Organism: Vipera ursinii; assembly: GCF_947247035.1. Classification (NCBI taxonomy): domain Eukaryota; kingdom Metazoa; phylum Chordata; class Lepidosauria; order Squamata; family Viperidae; genus Vipera; species Vipera ursinii. The sequence continues at coordinate 11,057,802 of NC_139518.1, forward strand.
TGATGGTTGTAGTGTCCTGGAGCCATGTGATCGCCTTTTGCGACTTTCTGACAAGCAAACTCAATGGGGAAGCCAGATTCACTTTACAGCTGGGTTACTAGCTTAACAACTACAGCGATTCACTTAACAACTGTGGCAAGAAAGGTTGTAAAATGGGGCAAAACTCAACTATCTCACTTAGCCACAGAAACGTTGGGCTTAATTGTGGTTGTAAGTTGAGGACTCCTTACAATTTTTTTAAAGGTGAAAAACATGGGAAATGAAGTATAAATTGCAGAGGGTTTAAGTTGAAAAGGGACAAGGGTGAGGAAACCTAAATGCTGAAGTGCAAAAATATCTTAAGGAGCGCACATAAAGAGTAAAACGTGCCTAAAGGAAGAACGTTTAGAAAGGCAAAAACCCATAGGACAGGAATATAAATGGAATTAAATTATAATTTAATTTAATTTAATTATAATTTAATTAAAAATATAAATATAATTTAATTAATTATAATGGAATTAAATTAAATATAAATGGAATTAAAATAAATAAATAAATAAAATAAATATAAGGAAAATATAAAATAGTGGAGACATAGAAGAAATGAGAGATGAAAATAGGATGGAAGGGACATAAGTGGTGGATTGGAAGGAGGGAGAAGGCTAGAAGAAGGAGCTAATTTATTTATTTTTATTTTATTTTTATTTTAATTCCATTTATATCCCGCCCTTCTCCGAAGACTCAGGGCGGCTTACAAACTTAGCAGTAGCCTTCATTCTATGTATATGCCTGCTTATTAGGGCTTTCACACACACACCCCAAGCGGCATTATTACAAAGTCAGCTTAATTGCCCCCAACAATCTGGGTCCTTTTATTTTAATTCCATTTATATCCCGCCCTTCTCCGAAGACTCGGGGCGGCTTACAAGCTTAGCAGTAGCCTTCATTTTATGTATATGCCTGCTTATTAGGGCTTTCAAACACACCCCCAAGCGGCATTATTACAAAGTCAGCTTAATTGCCCCCAACAATCTGGGTCCTCATTTTACCTACCTCGGAAGGATGGAAGGCTGAGTCAACCTTGAGCCTGGTGGGATGCGAACCTGCACTAATTGCAGGCAGCTGGTGTTACTTAAGGAGGCATTAGCCCACTGCTCCACCAAGGCTCTCTATGCAGGCAGAGGGCTGGTAGATCTGAAAGTTAAACTAGTGGGGAAATTCTACCTGGTGTAGCTTCTTCTGTCATTGCATCTTTGAGCAACTCAGAGGGAGAACGATGTTCTGGAAGCAGCAGGTGATGATAGCTAGCAGAATTTCACATTCTGCAATGAATGTACAACAAAGTTCAGCTGCATCTAATAAGAATAATTTTCTTACATAACTAATATGATTACCGTTATATTGATATTTCAATTAGTATTGCTGTGATGCAGTACCATTTTATTTGCGTTTAATTAAAATATGTGATCAGTTGCAGCTCAGTATAAAAGCACTAAGATGAAACTTAGCTATTCTCAAACTTTCGGATCTTGTGTCTCAATCAAAAAAGAAAAAAATGGGTTCCCCAATGATAGAAACAAGAACAACATTTTTCCAAGAAGAATGTTTTTGTGTGTTTCAAGTATTCAAATATACAGTAGTATTACATTTAATCCTTTATAAGTTTTAACAGTTTAATCTATCCGAAATCGTATCTCCCATTTCTTATTGAGAATCATTATGCTGTCTAACAATGTAATTTAACTTGCTAATAAATTCTCTTTCTCAGGTATGTCCTGCTAAAAGAGCGAAATATGCTTTTAACATTAGAACAAGAAGCAAAACGGGTGGCAGAGCCAATGCCGAGCCCAGAAAGATTGGAAAAGGTAAAATAGAGTCGGGAATGTCAGTGGCAATTACATGTTCTGTGTTCAAGATCGAGAATAAATACACACGACTGTTTTATGTGATTTACTATAGGTATGAGATGAGCTCCAGGAAGCCATTAAATGTTCTTAATTCCAAGATGTCCTTCTGATCTGCTAATTTTGCCTTGTAGTTTGTCAGGTGTGCTGATTCTATGGAACTTGGCAGCCAGTGGAGAAGATATTTCTGGTTATCTGGTTCTCTAAAGAACCTGCAAGTCACACAGAAACTATATTAATTCCTGAGCTGCTCCTTGCTGAAAAACATCTGATCTAGGCACAGAGCTAGATTCAGAATAACAGACTAGAAGGGACTTTGGTGGTTTTCTAATCCACCTTCCCCGCCCCCCGCCCAGGCAGGAGACCCTATACCATTCCAGATAAATGGCTGTCCAATCTCTTAGAAACATTCAATGGTGGAGCACCCACAACTTCTGGAGGCAGGTTGTTCCACTGATTAACTGTTCTCACTCTCAGGAAATTTCTCCTTAGTTCCAGGTTGCTTCTCTCTATGATAAGTTTCCACATGTTGCTTCTTGTCCTGCCCTCAGGTGTTTGAGAGAAGAGGTTATCCCCCTCTTGTCTATGACAGCCCCTCAGATATTGGAAGAATGCTTTCGTGTCATTCCTAGTCCTCTTCATTAGACTGCACGTATCTAGATCCTGCAATTTAGTTAAACTAGACCAGGGGTAGGCAACCTCGGCTCTTTTATGACTCATGGACTGAGTCAGCTGACTCAGGAATTCTGGGAGTTGAAGTCCATGAGTCATAAAAGAGCCGAGGTTGCCTACCCCTGAACTAGACATATCAAGTTTTGCAATTCAAGTGATTGTGATAGAGAGGAAGGCTGCTTGACCCCCTGTCCAAAATGCTGTTTTTAATGACTCATTTAATTCTGATTTGTTTTAATGTAAATGTTATATTGGGAAAATAAATGAAGCAAGATTTCAGGAGAGAAAAATAAGCTTTCAGTACATGGGGGTGGGTGTAAAGTTAATGAATAGATCTGCAAATAAAAGTTCAATGATAAAAGAAACCAAATCTTTACTGAGTTTTGCTTTATGTACCCCTGTCTATATCACTGGGTGTTAACTTAGATAGGAATTCAAGTATTCTTTCATTTGTAAAGAGTAATTCTGGATGGTTTCTCTCATATTAAGGCAAAGCCATAGTTTACTGCAGTGTCTGAGTTCTACCTGTTGCACAGCCCACTTCTGATTTATATCCCTTAGGTAAAAAAGTCTATGGAAAGAATGGACCAGGTCATTCAGGAACGGGAAGACGCTTTGCGACTTTTGCAGACTGGCCAAGAGAAGGAATGGCCAGGCGAATGGAGACACGATTTCCTTGGGCGTATTATTTGGTAAACTGGCACATTAGATCTGTGGCGTATTCGGGAAATATCGAATGAATGCCACGTTTGATTTACTAATAATTTCCCAGGTTCAGTGAAAGACTTTTAAGAGAGAACCAAGCAGGAAAATGTGTTATCTGGTTGTGGTAAGCACTAAACAGCTAGGATACAGAAGTAGGAATTGCAACAAACTTGCATCCTGGAGCACTGTCCTCTTCACATTTGTAAGGGTAGCGGTCCCCAACCTTTTGGAACTGGGGACCAGTTCTGTGGAAAACAATTGTTCCATGAACGTAGAGGGGAGGGACGGGGGGGCGGTGCTTTCATGCACCAACTAGATCCCCGTGCACGCACATGTGAAGTTGCACTCACTTGCACAGAGCAGTTCCTAGTGGGCCACAGTCCGGTACTGATCTGCAGCCCGTGGGTCAGGGGCTCCTGTTCCAAGAAGGGTGTTTTTTGTTTTTTTCCCAATAACAAGCCGTCAATCCATTGTCACTTCACAGGGATATTTTGAGGCACAAATGTGGTAATGATCATGTATTTTCCGAACATGTTTTTGTACTTCTGACTATAAGCCTATGAATTCAAGCAGTTTCAAATAAAACCAGCATAGTACAGTGGCCGGCGAATTCTGGGAGTTGAAATCCATACATCTTAAAATGTTAGAGAAACACTAGAGGATGGTTTTCTTTGTGTTGACAGAAAGGGAGAACTTAAGAAGAAGAAAACATTGTTTGTAGGTATATTTCTCTGCAAACGGATGATCGCTTTTTTCTCTTAAAATACTTTCCCCATATCTGTTGTTGGTAGGTATACTTTCAGAGAATGGCCAATTCCCTGGTACATGAACGCAAGGCACAAGAGGAAACGATTCTATTTCCTGCCAAATGTCAAGCCTTTTATAAGGTAATAGTAGCATGCTTTACAATGTGAATGTTATTTTTTATTATTATCTTTACATTGGAGAGAAATAGCTTTTCCACTCCGCGGTAACCTCTGGTGGTCGGTTTCATCCCACAGACTTGGATATGAAAAAAGGCTACGCATGAAATACAAGGAGGATCAGATGAAGCGAAGGAGAGAGAAGCGTTTACAGGAAAATACTCTAGCCACACAGTCTCAGAGTTAACATGGAGCTGAAAGTGACTAGAAGACTAAAGGAATAACTAGAGGGCTGCAGTAAGTGAAAACATGATACAAATGCTTTGATTTTGGTCATTACTTACAAACGGACACTAAGGTGGGAAATATTGTGTAAGCTCAGAAAGCTCATTTTTTGAAATACCAAAATAAAACTTCTCTATACCTGTTGTGATTTTTGTTGTTGTTGTTGTTGTTGTTTATATCTGTGCCTCCAGTGCAAAATCTTTTGACTTCTGTTATAAATGCCATCTGCAACAAAAAGGACTGGGTATTGTCTGCAATTCTCTGACTAGACTTGGTGTGTCCCAACTATGGCAACTTAAGACTCATGGACTTCAATTCACAGAATTCCTGAACCAGCATGGCTGGCTGGGGAATTCTGGGAGTTGAAGTCCACAGGTCTTACTGTTGCCAAGGTGGAACATCTTTGGGATAGACCTTAAATAAAATAGAAATTGAAATTCTGAGAATCAGAATTAGACCAAAAATGCAATTGGACTAGGTTTTACTAAAGCCTGAAATATGACGACTCTGAATTAAGATGCCCGTTGCTTCTAAGCCAGAAAGATTAAAAATTTTGATTCATTTAAGTATATATAGTACTGATGCATCCTTTATTCTTCATTTTATTTTAGAATTTTTATTCACCCTTTATTATTTTTATAAATCACTCATGGCAGAAAGCATATCCGATACTCCTTCCCCCTCTTTATTTCCCCCCCACACACACACAAACACACACACAACCCTGTGAGGTAGGTTAGATTGAGAGAGGGGAGCCAGCAGTAAAAATATACATATGGTCAAAACTTGATTTGCCCACCTTTTTGAACAAGCCAGCCTGACCTGATGGGATGGGGTTGGGTTTTATAAATGGGTCTTAACTTTTAACCTGTACTAATTTATTACGGGCATCGCTGTTTAATTACTTTTTAATAATTTTTAATTTTTGTATCTTGTTTTTATTATGTATTGCCCTGTTCACCGCCCTGAGTCCTTCGGGAGAAGGGCGGTATACAAATTAAATTAATAAATAAATAAATGCTGCGGCCGTTTTCACTGGGCCGTTAAATGACCAATTATTAATTGCATTTGTAGTAAGCTATATTTTTTATATTCACACGACCCAACTTGCTAACAACCCCAATGCTTTGCAGTGAACATTGTAACAAATAATATAGAGCTGAAGCTAACATGACAAAGTTTAAGATGGTTGTGCCTAACCAGAAAAATGGTGTGAATGATTTCAAGCAGGTGTGTCAAATTGCTGGCCCGCGGGCCAGACGCGTCATCCGGAGGCCGCGCCCGCCCCATTGCCAGCAATGGCAAAGCCATCCTGATATGTTGTGTGACGTCACATGATGTCGCGAGTTTGACACGTCTGATTTAAAGTTATAAATAAATGACACCAAATAGATCTATTGCTATACCTTGGTAAAAAGTTAAAGAAGGGAAAATGGATGGTACCATTTTAGAGCAGGGCTTTTCAACCAGTGGTCGGGTACTACTTGTGGTACATTGGCACCTGGCAGGTGGTACACGACCATCCTAGGAAAGTGGTAGCGGGGGAGAGGAATTAGCTGAACCGGTGGCACCGCACAGCCTAAGCAAGAGACAGCTGGAGCTGCAGGGCTATCAGGGCTCAGCGAAAACGCCAGGATCAGCGCCAGGATCCAGCTGGAGCTCGGCGCTGATCCTGGCGCTTCTGCTGAGCCCAGAAACACTGATCAGCTGGAATGTTGCAGCATCTCCAGGGTCTTGTGATTTACATTCAGATGCTTGGCAACTGATTCATATTTATGACAGTCACAGTTGTCATGTGAAGTGACCCAAACCTGCTGCAACTACCCAGCAGGGCGGGGGGAAGATAAAAACCAAACACCCCCCACCCCACCCCCGCTGCCAATCCTCAACAGAAATGCTCACAATAATGAAAACTTTGGACAGGAGGAAGAGCGCCGCCAGGTGGGCAGGCAGGTGTCTTGCTCAGCTGTGGCTTGGGGGACACTTTTTTCAGTGCCATTGTAATTTTGAGCAGTCACTAAGCGAACTGTTGTAAGTCGAGGACTACCTGTACTTCATCACTTTTTTTTTTTGGTCATCAAGTTTTTGACACCTTGCTAGGCGACTGGTGGTACTCGGATGTTACCATATCCTAAAATGATACGATGAGTGAAAAGATTGAAAAGCCCTGTTTTAGAGTAAGCTAACACAAAGCATGTGGCTTTGTTCCAAGAAATCAATGGTGTTGGAAGCATAATAGAAGTTTGAGTTCAGTGTATCATCATAGGTTAAGCTGAATGCAGTGATAGTAGATACTTTAAATTTATCTGATAAGAGATGCATAAAGAATGAATAGTGCTAAATGAATATAAACTGAATAAGAAAGTAACCAATAGGAAAGAAGCACAGAGGCACATTCTTAAAAAAAATGATATATCACAAAACAAGAACATAAGGTGTGAGAAACTGCAAGACCGAAACGGTCTTGGATGGAATTCACCTAAGAGAGACTTTTAAAGACTGCATACATAATGATGTAAGGGTGTATTACAAAGTTTGATGAAAAATTGAGGCATTTTGTGAATGGTGTTGATGTAAACAAGTAATTTATTTAAATTTCTCACCTCAAGACTTCCAATTTTTTATTTCCAGAATGCTCCTTTCGGTATTCTGTACAATATTGTTAAAGGTACACCAGTATGGCTTAGCGTATTGTGCATTCCTGCTCAGTTGTTATTTAATAAGCCAAGATGTACCACTATTTATTTCGACTGACATGCTGGTACCAAGGTAAATTAGGTTTTATTCATGTTCACCTTGGTGACATTTGGAGATTTCTGGAATCCACTTTGACCCTCTAATTCAGCTGTTTCTCTAATGCATCTTTGAATAAATAAGCCAAGATCCAGAACACTGTTGATTCTTTTGAGCATTGGATCAATATCATTATCAAGATAATCACACTGGTGAAGATTCAACAGTATCATTTATATACCTTCTACGACTATGCAAAATGTAATAGAAATATGCAGACATAAAATCAACCTCCAGGTGTAAAAAAAAATCAGAACCTTTACTTGACTGTACGATGGAAAATAAAGGAGCCAGAAAGCCAAACTAGAGAAATTTATTGCTGCTAGCACAAGTACTGGTAAGATTAATCTGTAAGCAGACCCACGTCTTTTTTTTCCATCCTTACCCGAAGGCAAGAAATTACATCCATAATTTATAGATCAGTCTCCAGGAGAATTTCTCTTGCAGAAAATAGATAAATTTATACAAAATTATTTCTTTAAAAAAAGTTTGTATAAAAGTTATTGCATTTACAATGGATAAAAGCATCCATGTGCTGTGACAGGACAAGTTTGGCCTTTTCAAATATTAGGATTTTTTTTTTAAACTTGAAAATCGGGATGCACAAAAAGTATACACTTCCTACAAAAGAGACAAAGTTTCAATTCCTGAGTATACTAAAGCTATAAAAAAATAATAGAAGCAACAGGAAGGCAGATTCCTAAAAAGTCACGGGGTTTATGGGCACTTTCTTTCTACACACTGCTTTCCCCCTTCTTCATACTCTTGCTTGGAAATCCACATCTGTTGGAAGGTACCCTATAAAAAAAAATAAACGTAGTCATCTTGCAATAAATATTTGTGGCACGCAGAAACTAAGTTATGCACAACCTACCATACGAGATTACACTATGGTTCTTGCTTTCTCAGTTCCCCTTCCAAGTCCCCCCAACTTTATTGCAGCGTTTTCTTGTTTTCATCCTTCTCCAGGCCTAGTTTGGATTGTATAGGTCAGGGCTAGGCAACCTTGGCTCTTTTATGACTTGTGGACTTCAATTCCCAGAATTCCTGAGCCAGCATGGCTCAGCTTGGAAACCTCTCCTTTTCCCCTCAGCATGGCTGGCTCAGGAATTCTGGGAGTTGAAGTCCACGAGTCATAAAAGAGCCAAGGCTGCCTACCCCCGGTATAGGTAGTCCTCAACTTAATCACCATAATGGAGCCTTCCAAATATGATACCAAGTTGTAACGATTGGTAAGCGTGCCTATGCGATTGCCTTGTTTAACGATCCTACCTCAGCTCTCCTCGATGCAGTCATTTAAGTACCTCACTTAGTGATCCCACCCTTGCTCTTCCAGATGCGGTCATTAAATGGAGCACAGGGTGCTTTGGGTGGGAGAATGCCTGCCCCGTACCTGAAACACCCCATGCGCTGACTCCCACCCTTCAGGGTCCCTACTGGCCTTGGGCCTGCTTCCCAACCCCATTATCAGAGATATTCCTGAGTTTATAATTGCAAGCGAGCCAGGAATTATGGCTGTAAGTCACACCAGTGATTAAGCCAGTCACCACGCCCGATTTTACAACCTTTTTTGCAGCAGCCATTAAGCAAATCCCATTGTCCACAATGGTTGCTTTTGCCGTAAACCCCAAGTAAACACCACTTTCCAGGAAAAAAAACATAAATCACAGTCACGTGACTGCTGGATGCCGCAAATGGGTGTAAATGCAGGCTGGTTGCCAAGTGTTCAAAATGCCATCCCATGATTGCAAGAGGGCCGCAGCTGGCATAACTTTGAATTCAGGTCCTAAGTATCCCTGGGGAGCTCCATCGTAACTTCAGTCACTAAGTGAACAAGTCATAAGCCAAGGACTAGCTGTACGTTCAAAATTCAATGCTTTTTTCCCCTTTCTCTCTCAATCACATTCCCTGCTGTTACGCAGTCTTTTTAGGACTCATCAGCAGCCAGAATAGTTTACTAACCAAAGAAGCCAAAATGGAACCGCCAATCCAGGAGCTAAACCTTCGCTCCACCGTTGTATTGTTTGCTATTAACTTCAACCTCATGCTCTGAAATCAGAAAAAGAGATTAATGGTGATTGTGTCCTTGGGAGGCTTCCCAAAGGAGAACTGGTAATATTTGCTTACATTCATCACTGTAGAATACATAGGCCAAACAGCTCAAGTCATACCTCAACAATTCAACCAGGTTTATTGCTGTATGTCGGAAGGGAAAGCCTGCTCTAATTCGCTAATATCCAACGGCTGCATCCCAAAAATTGAATAGCAAAATGAGTGATTTTTACTTGTGCTATGCTCTCCTCCAAATAAAGATAAAAGTGGGAGATGTGAAGGGGGGGGGAAGGAACGATGGCTTCATTTCCATCTTATTTCTGACCTCCCCAAATAAATGCTATTCTGCATTTTGCTATTGCAAGTTTAAAAATCCCAGCAAGATTTAAAAAACCCCAGGAAAGAGCAGGAAGTAGCCACACCTTCCTATAATATCACCATAAAGCTATGCCTGGAAAACTTAATCCCATTCCACATTCATGAGCATTCCCCAAATCCTACACTGGCCAATTAACACTAGACATTCCTATCATATAAACAATGAGGGAAAGAAAAATGATGGAAGAGAGTACAATTCTTTCCTCAGTAAATGCCTTTCGCATGTTGGGACTACACCGCCCAAGATTCCTCATCGTTCGAAGATTTATAATCCCACCTCATCTGGATATAACCGAACAATGAGAAGGCTGTCTACAACTTCATAAACTCTAATTATATAGTAAGCCAACCATCCTGTTGCTTTAGCACAGGCCAGTAAAGCTGCTTGAGAAACATGCTCAGCCATGCTATTTTTCACTTCAGAAGCATCTACCTCTACTATCAAATTCCCAATACAGTCTTTGAAACCACATATTGTCTCAGTTTCATGGGAAATTTCAACTCAGGTGAAGCAAAAAGAGGAGAGATTTACCAAAAATCTAAGCCCAAACTTGCTAAAACACACAGCGCTAACTTAATTCTTTGAACTATGGCAGGGGTAGGCAACCTTGGCTCTTTTATGACTTGTGGACTTCAACTCCCAAAATTCCTGAGCCAGCATGGCTGGCTGAGGAATTCTGGGAGTTGAAGTCCACGAGTCATAAAAGAGCCAAGGTTGCCTACCCCTGAACTACTGTATGGCTACTAACATAGTTATCTTCAATAATCAACACAAACCAGTATTGTCTCTATATAGATGGTGGGGTTATTTTTTGTTTTTGTTTTTTTAAAAAAAGCAAAATAGATTAGATATTTTTTTTAAATATGCCAATATGGGGAGCTGACTGTAAATGTACTTATTAAATGACAAACTTACTGGAGGGGTTTTCTGAGATAGTTCTCTATTCAGCCGGTCTGTAAAACTCTGTAGTAGCGTATTTCCTCCTGCTACAATCACACTACCATAGAGGCCCTGGAAAAGTAAAGCAAGGCACACACATTACTAGACATGTAACTTTCTGTAATCCCCTTTTTGATAAGAGAAAAGATTACACAAGCCTACACAGAATTGGAAAGTAAATCACACCCTTATATTACTTGTTCATCAGGGCAAGGAGGTAATTTCCACTAACAAATGTAAAACCCGGGAGGGGTCCTTGTGCAGAAGGTCCCTTTTTTAATCGGAGTCTGCCACAATATAAAGCATATTTAAAATTCCACACTAAACAGTATTTTGGAAACAGGAACCCCTAATTCAATAAACATGAGACAAGCAGCACAATTTGGATTCTTTACCAAGTCTGCACACGGTGGACTCTGCGCTTAAAAACTAAAACAGCCCAACTCTGCAAATACGTGCCAGATTGGATTTCCTGAAGTCAAGCTCTTGTGGTGATGCTCCTGGTTCTATTTACAGTAGAATCTCGGGGTTGTTGCTGTTGTTGTTTTCCTAGTCAATTGTGTCCAGTTCTCAGAGGCTGCCTGGGCAAGACTCTGCAAGGTTCTTAGTGAGGTTTTTCAGACAAGATTGCCATTGCTTCTTTTCTAGGGCTGAAAGAAAGTGACTAACCCAAGGGTACCCAAGGTATAGCGCCTAAGGGGAGTAGAATTCATGGTTTCTAGGTTTCCACTCTGATGCATTAACTACTATGCCAAACTGGCTCTCTAGCAATCTCAAGTTACTTCTGTCCATAATTTAATTTAATTTAATTTATTAATATTTCTATACCGCCCTTCTCCCGAAGGACTCAGGGCGGTGTACAGGGCAAGAATAAAACACAAAGCTACAAAAATTAAAAAGTAATTAAATACATGCCCAACAATAAATACATTAATAAAACCCCAATAAAATGATAGTAAAACCCCACCAATCCCCCCTCAGGCCAGGCCGGCTTGTTCGAACAGGTATGTTTTCATAAATACTACACAAGGAGTAAGGTAAAGGTAAAGGTTCCCCCGCACATGCGTGCTAGTCATTTCCAACTCTAGGGGCTGGTGCTCATCTCCGTTTCAAAGCCGAAGAGCCGAGGATGTCCGAGGAAGTCTCCGTGGTCATGTGGCCGGCATGACTAGACACCGGAGGCGCACGGAACGCTGTTACCTTCCCACCACAGTGGTCCCTATTTTTCTACTTGCCTTTTTACATGCTTTCGAACTGCTAGGTTGGCAGAAGCTGGGATAACTAACAGGCGCTCACTCTGTTATGCGGCACTCGGGATTTGACACACCAAACTGCCGATCTTCTGATCAACAAGCTCAGCGTCCTAACCCACTGAGCCACCGCATCCCTTATGTCTTCCGGGTAAGGTTCAAGGTTTTGGTTATGATCTTTAAGTCCCTACATGGCATGGGTCCGCGATACCTCGAGGACCACCTGCTGCCGGCGTCGACTCCCCTCCGCCCTGTGCGCGCCCACAGAGAGGGCCTCCTCAGGGTGCCTCCTGTCAAGGAATGTCGACTGGTGGCCCCCAGGGGGAGGGCCTTCTCTGTGGGTGCTCCGGCGCTATGGAACCAACTGCCGGTAGAGCTCCGGATGGCATCAGACCTCCGATCCTTCTGTCGCGGGTTGAAGACCCATTTATTTGAACTAGCGGGTCTGGCCTGATGGGGGTACATGGGTTGTTTTTATATAGGCTTGTTTTATTATTGGTTTTAACTTGGGCATTGATTTAATTGTTTTTAATGTTTGTATTGTTATTTATATTTATGCCCTGTGAACCGCCCTGAGTCCCCTTGGGAGAAGGGCGGTATAAAAATCTCAATAAATTAAATTAAATTAAATTAAATTATATACACAAGGAGTACTACAGAACAATTCTCAATATGCTGATATATGGAGCAAACTGCAACTTTGGCTACCAAAAATGCCAGCATTTATGCTTGGATTTTCATCATCTACCCATTCCAAATTGTGACAGATGGCAAAGGGTCACAAAAAGTATCAGCATTCTTTGCCCCAAACATCAATTCAGTTCCTCATTTCAGATGTCAAGTCAACGTGGCTGATAATTTATTTATTAAACTTATATGTCACCCGTTTTGCCTGTAGGCGGTTTACAATAATTTAAAAACCAGTAAGAAACATTAAAACAATAAACAGTAACATTAAATTGGTTTACAATTGACAAAGATAGGGCCAAAACATTTGTTTCTACGTTTGCTGCTTATCTCCTAAAATTTGAACAGCCTCAAAAAGTTGGAAGAACATTCATCTGAAACACCCTTAGCTGCCTTTTAAAAGACACATAATTTAAAAAGGTAAAGCACTCCACCGTTGCAATTGAGCTTTTTGACATACAAAATGTATAATCATCAGTGTCACTGAAGTATTTATATAGTCCTTTTAGATCAGTTGTCTCCCAAGATGATACAAAAAGAACCTAGGAGGCGGCAACAAGGCAAAGATGCACTTTCTCATCACCCGGTACTTAATTCTTTTATAAATTATCGTCCTATAACCAGGGAAGCGTTTCCTCTAGAATAGGGCTCTTCAAACTTGGCAACTGGAAATCTTGTGGACTTTAACTCCCAGAATGCCTCAGCCAGCCAGGGGTGGCTGAGGAATTCTGGGAGTTGAAGTCCACAAGTCTTAAAGTTGCCAAGTTTGAAGACTCTTGCTCTAGAAAAAGGAAGTGATTCTTGATAGAGCACCCCACTAAACAAGGAGAGACAGACAGACACTCGGCAGTTTAATCTTTAAAAGGTGGTACCCATCTTCTTTTTAACTATTTAGAAGCTAAAACGTGTGATTTCTCAGCATTTTAATATATAAACAAGGGTTGCCTGGTTTTTATCGCAACCCTAATTCTGGAATGACAGATCAGGGAAATCCGGGGGAAAATCAGACTATCAGTTCTGAATATCAAATAGCTCTGTTAACAGTATGTTTGGCAATCCTTCCTGCAAAACATAAAAACAAAAGGGGTTTCTCTCATAACACAATTTGTGTACTCTTTTATGTTGCTGTTTTAACACCTCTGTCGTGTCCAACTCTTGGCGACTTCATAGGCAAGTCCTCTCCATGCCAGCCTGTCAAGCACAGTTTCTTTCAGTTGTTGGATATTCATCTTTGTATCAGTTTTGATGTTATTTATTTATTTTATTTTATTCCATTTATATCCCGCCCTTCTCCGAAGACTCAGGGCGGCTTACAAGCTTAGCAGTAGCCTTCATTCTATGTATATGCTTGCTTATTAGGGCTTTTGGGGGGGGGCAAGCGGCATTATTACAAAGTCAGCTTACTGCCCCCAACAATCTGGGTCCTCATTTTACCTACCTCGGAAGGATGGAAGGCTGAGTCAACCTTGAGCCTGGTGGGATGCGAACCTGCACTAATTGCAGGCAGCTGGTGTTACTTAAGGAGGCATTAGCCCACTGCTCCACCAAGCCGGAGTGTTCTTTGCTCGCCCCTTCTTCTCTTTATAAGCTCTTTGTAAACAGCTTCTGAGCCATATGTGAGTAGAATGTTGGAATTTCCAACCTGATTCTTCTTAGGGTTTAGCTAAGCACATTCAACAAGCCTGTCTTTGACCCAAGAACTGAAGCAGTCACCCGATCTGCAGCCTTTGCGCTACATCTGGGTTTACCTGAAAAATACAACTGAGCTTTGTTGCCTCTTGGCCTTTTGGCTAAGATCAAGTGTAAAAATACAACTGAGATTTCAAGTAGCCCTGAACAGTGCAGAGTTCTGCATCAAAGCATAGTTCTTGCTTCCATTCCGAATTTTAATCAAGAAAAAAATAAAGACTCTCATTATGCCTAATTAATACCTACCGGCCGAATGTCTATATCACACATTCCAACACTGGTGGTGACCACATGGCTCACACCAAGCATTGTATTGCCGGATAAGCCCTAGAAAAGAGAAAGAATGTTTAGCGTTAATTGCTATTACATCAGAAGTAGAATTAGTAGGAACTCTTGTGAGCCTTTTTTGAAATACAGTACTTTCATGAAACGGAAGCTTCATCTGATAATTCTAGTAAGTAGAAAAAAGTATGTGTGGCACAGAATCTCTTCTTTTTCCTTGTTCTGATACAGTTCATAACTAATTAAATTGCTTCAGTATTTCATATGACCACATTTTATGATGGTTTTGCTGAAATCTGGCATTTATTCCTGGTTTTCGACATATTTGGTGCACAGAGAACCATGGGTTCACTTAAGGACCACAATGGCCATTTAATAACCATGGTGGTCACTTTAGGTCATAAAATCAAGTCAGTGATGTGACTGACCTCATTTATGACCATCACAATTTATAACTGCCATGATTGTCAACCGTAATAGGCAGGCTCCATTACAGTTGTAACTCGAGGACTACCTGAGATGCAGAATTAAAATCTCTTCTCAGAAAACAACAAAATCATGAACTACAAATTCTTGGAAAATAAATTTACTATAATGTAGAATAAGAGCCTCCACATCAGATGTCATTAAAACACAAAACACAGTGACTTTTCTGTAATCCACAAAATGAAGATTCTAGATTTTCCACCTGTTTCCATAGAACTGTCACTGAAAACAAAGCATCTATATCCATTCCATCTTGTTTAGTTTTACCTTTACATTTGAAGGGTCAAACAAGCCTTCAGGAATTTTTAGTCGTTCAGCACCAAAATCACAATTGTAGCCATTGGGGAACTCATAGTGTACAGTTGGCATTTGTGCAGCCACCCTGAAGGCAAAAATCAGTCATTTACAAATGACATTCCGTGAATAGACATTTTTCCCTCTTTTTATAAAAGAAGTTATGTTCCCCTCTACAAAAAACCTGAGAAAAAGCAATTTAATAACAGTGGGAGAATCTCTTGAAAACTTTCAGATGTTTGAACAAATATTTCATATGCCCTAATCAACACAGAAATCCGTACGAATTAGGAGAGCTGTAATTAATATCTGAAGAGTAAATCTCCACCTCTTGTGTAAAACAAAGGACAGAAACAGTTTTGTTTTGTTTTTCAAACCAGATCACCTTTTGCCCTGAGCCACATCAGTATCTGAAAGGAATTTCTATCTGTATTTTCTGCAAAATCCAGGAATATTGTTGCTACAATCAGAGGCTAACTGTGGCATCCAAAAAAAAACCCCAGAGTAGAGATTACAAAAAAAGGCAACACAAATTTTGGCCTGCTTAGAGAGGATTTTAAGGGAGAAAATGGAAAGGTTGAGTAAAGAGGCCAAGAGGAAAAGTGGATGGCCAATTTTATAAAATTCATACTGGAACCAGTCTACAATTTCAGACTGGAAAAGATTGGAATACAGTCTTATATTAGACACCATAACATTCCTATAAATTAAGAGAGACTTACTGCTCGTCGTAAGATGAATCAGAAACTTGTAGAACAGAAGCTTGAAAGTCCTGAATAACACACTATGGAAGGAGAAAAGATATTTTCACATAAGGATTTCTGATACAAATACTGCTTTATACTTATTTTAAAACTAAAGATAAAGCCACGCTCCAAATTAGACAATGTGGACACCGCATTCCTAAAGTCAGTGTTATATTTGGAAATCCAAGTAGGAGCATCCAGGTACAGGTCAGGAAAAACTTTGTAATGTAACAAGTACCACAGTGGAAACGATATCCAAAGAGGAGAAGAGCTCTATTTTTCTGCACATATTCAGAGGTCTGCTTTAGGCTGAATTTCTAAACTCACAACACTGAGCTTGACAGCCTATAATATCCATTCTAATGCTGCAAGGTTATGGCCAAAAAAGTCCAAAATGCTAGCATCTTTAAGAAAGAATGCATCGATCAAGCAATCCAGTTCAGGCAACTTTTCAAGTCAATTCTTCAACTCAAATCTCTTGAGCCAACTCTTGTGAAGGTCAGTTATGACAAAAGAGTCAAGCCTTAACGAGGGAAGAAAAAGTCAACTCTTATGAGGAAAGAGCCATTAACTGATTATTTTGTGAGGTAATAATAATAATAATAATAATAATAATAATAATAATAATAATAATAAGAAGAAGAAGAAGAAGAAGAAGAAGAAGAAGAAGAAGAAGAAGAAGAAGAAGAAGAAGAAGAAGAAGAAGAAGAAGAAGAAGTAGTAATAGTAGTAATAGTTGGAAGGGACCTTGGAGGTCATCTAGTCCAACCCCCTGGTCAGGCAGGAAACCCTATACCATTTCAGACAAATGGCTGTCCCGTCTCTTCTTAAAAACTTCCAGTGTTGGAGCATTCACCGCTTCTGGAGGCGGGTTGTTCCACTGGTTAATTGTTCTAACTGTCAGGAAGTTTCCCCTTAGTTCTAGGTTGCTTCTCTCCTTGATTAGTTTCCATCCGTTGCTTCTTCTCCTGCCTTCAGGTGCTTTGGAGAATAGCTTGACTCCCTCTTCTTTGGGGCAGCCCCTGAGATATTGGGAACACTGCTATCATGTCACCCCTCACCCTTCTCTTCATTAAACTACACATACCCAATTCCAGCAACCGTTCAAGGTAGGTTAAGTGACCCCTAGATCAATACTGCAGTTAGGTTCCCATGTCTGAGAGCACACTTCAATGATAAGAATGGTGAAACTCTTATGGTGTATGCCGATTCTCCTCCATTAGTTTTGTTCAAGGTTACCCATTCCACCCAGGAGGAAAGTGAGAATAAAGAGACTCTTACAGGTTGCTGGGAAATGTTTGCAAGGTTTGCAGATAAAAATCACTTGTACTGACTGGCACTCCACTGGAGCAAAGTAATGTCAGGATCCCCTTAAAATGTGAAGACTAATGAAAAGGCCCCCCTGGAACCAATATAGCAATAATACTTAGTATATACCGCTTCACAGTGCTTTACAGCCCTCTCTAAGCGGTTTACAGAGTCACCATATTGCCCCCAACTATCCGGGTCATTATTTTACCGACCTTGGAAGGATGGAAGACTGAGTCAACCTGAGCCAGTCGGGATTGAACTCCTGGCTGTGGACAGGGTTAGCTTGTAATACTAACTACTGTGCCACCACAGTGGTTTACGTGCCTTACAGTAGATTATCACATTGTAAAATGCTACCTATAACTGATGTTAATCACGCTATTAATTTCCTCTTTACTTTCCTACCGATCTGCTTTCCTCCAGAAAATCTAGAATGCATTTTATAATTTTTCAGTGCACCAACATTTACTAATAATGCAACTTATAGATTGCACGAGGTAGAGGAATCCTATTTAAATCATCAGAGCCATCAGCCATACCAGCAGTTGACTCCTAAAGCAATCATTCATCGCGGAAATCAATGTATTTGCAGGAAATGCTTCTTATATCCAAACAAATTAACTTAATGGCAAATACTTACATTGCACATATAGTTGTGCCAAGATCTTGTGACCTGCGGCAATTTCTCTTTTCTCTTCCAGTTTGCTGGAGAACCCTCTCGAACTGCTTCCTAGAACATAAAATCAAGGTCATTGCAAAAGGCCACATTCAAATACATTATTCTGTAGATGGCTTAGAGGAGTTATAAACCTAGGAATGTTGAGGATACAGTACCTAGAGTTTCCTTTTAAGCCAAGAGAGAGAAAACAGAACATTCAAGCCTGACTAAGCTAAAATCTATTCACAGTTCAGTTCTCGTCATTTACTGTTTCTAAGTACATAACCAGCTCATGAAAAAGATTGTGGCTTTGCAAAGCTGTACGTCTGTAAATACTTTCCTCAGCACAATAACATCATATTCACTGGGTTCGTGCTTCATGCCACTGTGGAATGGTTTATGTCAGGGACAAACTATGGGTGCTTCAATTGTAGCTGAACTACAACTCCCAGCATCCACGACCAAAGTAAAAGATACTGGATAATGTAATTCAACCATCAATGGAGCACTACAAGTTCCTGGTGTGCTTATACCTTAATGTGCAAATCCAACCTCTGTCTTGGAATAGCGAAGTACACTGAGAATCAAAACATTTTTTTTGAAGGTGCATCCTCTGTGTATGACTCTAAATTGTATTTAAATCCAAGGCCAACCCTGATGGGATTTAATGTCGGAGAAACGATTGTTAAACCGGAACTGTTGTGAATCTCAAAGCAGCTTCTTGATTCACATTTACAAGAACGTGCAGCTTTCTGTCATTCTATCAACGCAGGATCTTACCTTCGATGCAATCATATAAGGGGGGATGATCTCAATGTTCATTTCTTGAAACAGTTCCCTGCACTGCATTGAAATGAAATCTCCAGCAAGAGGTGACTTCACAATGCCTAAATGCAGGGCACAAATGGAATCAAAAGATTTAATACTCCACCACCACTCACAATTACATTTAACATAGAAACTTGTTTTACAGACAAACTCATGTTTCTTAACGCCAGACTAGCCACCCTTTGTGTCCTCATGGGCCACTGAGTTCCCAGAAACTGTATTTTGCTGCACAACAAAAGGGAAAAATGATGAAATCTCTTTTTTTGTAGAAACCAAAGATACTTCTTTCAAGAGAAACCAGATAGGGAACTTTTGGTGTCTCATATATTCATTACATTTTGGTGGGCTTCTAAAAGGGCTATAAAATTTATTTCCTGCATTATTTCTGAATGATTCTCTTTTGAACAGAAATTAACAGTCCAAGTGGCCCTCAGTATCACCAGCAAGACTATCTAACCCAGGGGTCCCCAACCTATGGTCCGTGGCCCGATACCAGCCATGGCTTGTTGGCTACCGGGCCGCGGGAATCGCTGAATGGTTCTCATGAACCATTAGAAATTCTCTCTTTTGGTGGCCATCAGAAATGGCTGCTTTTCAGAAATAAGCTTTATTTAATTCATTTTGTTTGGTACAAACAAACCCTGTCATTTGTTTGTCTCAAGTCTTAACAATATAGTAGGATAGCTCTGGAAGAATTCTGGAAGATTTCTCACCTTGCTGAAGCACGTAGCCATCATGGACTGGAATCGCAGTGGTATGTGTTGCTCCACTATCTAAGATCAACCCGGTGGATCTGCCATTCGCAAAGCTAGTTGCAGAGTCAAGGAAGACGGTGGAATTTTGGCACAGGAACAGCATATACATCATGGTTTGTTGGGCTTTTACGTATTGCATGAATTTGTATCTAATGATATTAAGTAGTCTTTAACTTATGATCATAGCTGAGGCCGCAATTTCAATAATATGATGTGATGGTAGAAAAGCAGATCGTCATGTGATGGCACCTGATTGTATGACCATTTTTGTGGTTGTCATTAGGCAAACACCATGATTAAGCAAACCCATTGTTTGTTAGGGGGCATTTTTTTCTGAAAACCAGAGGTAAATGCTGGATGGATGGATGGATAGATGGAGATGGATAGATAGATAGATAGATAGATAGATAGATAGATAGATAGATAGATAGATAGATAGATTGATAGATAGATAGATAGATAGATAGATAGACAGACAGACAGACAGACAGACAGACAGACAGACAGACAGATAGATGTCATACAACTACTGGGAGCTGCAAATGGCCACAAATGTGGGCCACTTGCTGAGCACCCAAAATTTGGTAACATCACTGGAGTGGGGTGGGTGGACATTGAAATTCCAAATCCAGGTCATAAGTCCCTTTTTTGGAGTGTTGTAACTTTGTATAGTCACTAAGCAACCAGTCGTAAGCCAAGGACTATTTGTGTGAGGGGGAAGATTTTAAGAGAATTAAACTGGCAGAAAATTATATCCACCGTTGTCATCATCATCATTTCAGCCATTGTCTATCTACTTCAGGAGGAAGGCCTCTTCCGTATGTTTCCAACCAATATGATCCTGAGCTTTCTTTGGCCAGTTGGACCTGCAATCCTTGCTGAGGTCATCAATTCCATCTTGTTTTAGGTCTCTTTCATGGACTCTTTTTATCAAGGGGGATCCATTCTATGACTGCCTTGGTCCACCTGCCATCAGTTCTTCTTGCTATGTGACCAGCCCCGTTTCCATTTCAATTCTTTTACTCTCTTGATGGCATCGTATACTTTCGTTTGTGCTCTAATCCATGTGCGGGCCTTTCTGTCTCGTCTTGTAATGCCGAGCATGTATCTTTCCATAGGGAAATAAGTCACTCAAAAGTGGTTCTCAAGTATACAAGGCGGAACTAAGCTTCAGAACCGCTTGAAGGGTTGCCAGGCCAAATCCTAGTCGAGAGCATATTAACTTAATTTTTACTGACACAGAGTGGATTGTCAATCAATGTTCTTCCCAGCACAAAATCCCATTAACTGACCTTTGTCTCTTGCGATTTGATGCTCTCCACATGAATTAAGCTGCAACTTCTATATAGGTAGTCCTCAACTTACAACCATAACTGAACCCAACCTTTCTGTTGCTAAGCAAGACAGTTAACTGAGGTTTTGCCCCATTTTACCACCTCTCTTGCCACAGTTGTTAAGTGAATCACTGAAATTGTTAAGGTAGTAACACGTATCTGGCTTCCCCATTGACTATGCTTATCAGAAAGTTGCAAAAGGTGATCACATGACCCCGGGATACTGCAACTATGAACCAGTTGCTAAGCATCTGAATTTTGATCATGTGACCATGGGGATGCTGAAACTATCATAAATGTGAAACATGGTCATAGGTCACTTTTTTCAGTGCCATTATAACTCTGAACAGTCAGTGAAAAAATGGTTGCAAGTGTAGGACTATTTCTAATCTCCTGTTCTCATGGCCCCATCAATGGAGGCCACCAGCCTAGAGAAGTCTGATTTTTAAACAAAATACAAGAATGTAACATGCAACCAGTTTTTATATTTAAAAAAAAACCTAAATATGATTTCCCTACATAATTCATGAGTTTTCACAATTCATTGTACCTGTTTGGGAAATCGCACAGCAACAGGATCTTGGTTAAACAATTAGAAAAACAATTTTATAATTGTTTCCTTAAAACAGCACATAGTATTTGATGATGCTCACTTATTCAACCTTTCTAGGATACGCTGTTAGTACTGCAGTTTTGCACAGGAAGAATGCAGGGATGTTGTAATGTTCAAACATTAATTCTGTCAGTTTTTCACGCTTTGCTCTAATGTTCCACTAGAAAAGCACAGAGAAAATTATCAAAATACAAAATTATTGTTTATGACTGAAGAAGCAGAAGACTTGACATTTTTCGATTACAGTATTTCCTCCAATTTCTTGCAAACTGGGTAACCATATTTATAAATATCTGTCAGACTAAAGTAAGTTTTACTCTCTCAATCACAAAATATATAGCTATTTCTAATTTTATGTACTGCCACAGAATCGTGATTCTTTTATAAATGTATTTTGCAAAACTTCCAAAAAGACAATCTCATAACTATAAATACACAGACACATATCCATTCTACACTTTGGGGGAATGTGCAAAGGAAAAAAAAAACATAATTTTCTCTAAAGAAAATTAAAAAAATTACCTGGCTAGTTAATGAACTAAAAATAAAAGAAGTGGCATGCTTTAATTATTTGGAGATGATTTTTCAGACTGTTATACGTTATATAAAAGTATTGGGAATGTCTGAAAGAGTATCATGTTACTTTTCCATACTAGAGGAAGCTCACTAATCCCAGCTGCAATTCAGCTTTATGTTACTTTCCCAAATCTTATATGGAGCTGAACTTGAACCAGGCTCCATATTAATCATTTTTGAGACCTTCCTGGTCAAAACTTCTGAAAAAAAAAGTTTCATGTAGCACATATCCCATATTCTACTTAAAAATCCAGATGTCTGGGCAAGAAACTTGATTGGTTCTTTGAAAGAAATAAAACTGATTTTTACTTACTGGTGCTTCAGACATTAAAACAGGATGCAATGAAGCTTCAGATTTAATGTGCATCTTATAGGTATGATCCAGGATGGCTTGGAAACTATCCCAATCTTCAACTGTAACAATATAAAATGAATGCAGCTTTTGTCGGTGGAATGTAATCTGCTTGTTGCAGGCATGTTTTTAATACAAGGTTCAGCATGAAAATAGGAGCAGTCCATCGACATAGGATAGATAGGATAGACTGACAAAATTGTAACAACCCGCCCCCAAAAATGAACCACTTAACAGAGCAAAATTAATAACAGTTTTGGATTATAAATGTACTATTCCACATTGAATGAAAAAAATAGCATATTAGGTCTGTTTTGACTATGATAAGCATGTGCCATGGATACTTTTAACAATAGTTCAATGAATGTAACCGGATGGATTGAGTTCCTATAACAGATGAAATAATCATTGACCTGTGACCGTAATTGACCCCAGAATTATGGCTGTCACTGGGATTAGGTGAGTCACCATGTGACAGTACTTGATTTTAAATCCCTTTTTGCTGTAGTCATTAAGCAAAACATGTTTTCTTTAAAGGGCATGTTTTGCTGGAAATCGGAAGTAAACACCACAAATCAGCAACAAAAAAAATGCCAAAAATCGCAGTCACTGCAAATGGCCATAAATGTGAACTGGTTGCCAGGCACCCAAAGTGCAATCCTGTGACTGCCAGGAGTAGGCATCCAGAACTCCAGAACTGGGTCTTAAGTAGCTCTGGGGAGGTCACTAAGCAACCAGTCATTAAGTGAGGATTACCTGGAACAAACAAAGCATGTTATGACTAATGCAATATATGACCTCAATCAGTGTCTGAAGAGTTAAGAACTAGTAGAAAGCAAGGTATGAGAAGTTTAAGTATTGAATATGCCTCAGGCAATCTTCCTTAGTCTACCAGTTTACACGTTGGTGAAGTATCATTGGCATCTCTTATTTGGAGGGACAACATAATTGGGCAAGTCAAACTATGCTTTCAGAAGGCATTTAAGATTTTATCCAGGTTAGGATAAGAAAATCACTGTAATGGATAATCATGAGTCAACATTTATCTCTGAACTGAATCACTGTCTTTTACCTTAAACAGGAGGGAGAACAACCACAGGATAGAACAAACTGTACAAGAGAGTTTTCCTCCCAAATGCTGATATTTAATTAGAGTTACATCTTCTCTATAGCAATTTATAAAAAAAAATAAAAATCACAAGGTTTCCTTGGAAACCATTATTTCAGACTAAGTCTATATAATAAACGAAAGAAGAAAAAGGAAATATACAAGGATACAGGTAGTCCTCGACTTACGACCACAACTGAGCACAAAAATGTCTGTGGTTAAGTGAGACATTGGTTAAGTGAGTTTTTCCCATTTTACCACCTTTCTTGCCACAGTTGTTAAGTGAATCACTGAAGTTGGTAAATTAGCAATCTGGTTGTTAAGTGAATCTAGCTTCCCCATTGACTTTGCTTATCAGAAGGTTGCAAAAAGTGATCACATGACTTTGGGACACTGCAACGGTCATCAGTATGAACCGGTTGCCAAGCCTCTTCATTTTGATCACATGATCATGGGGATGCTGCAAAAGTCACAACTGAGAGAAACGGTCATAAGTCACTTCATTCAGTGGCATTGAAACTTTGAATGGTCACTAAATGAACTGTTGTAAGTCAAAGACTACCTGTACTGTGTTATTCTATTAGCATTCTTGGCTTGAAACATCCCATGTTTTTCCAACTTCCACCACCACATATCTTCTTCCGAGTAAGACAAAATCTATTTTTCAGAAACAGAGATTCTGAGGTACCCATAAAATAGCAACCAAAATTTAAGATTAAAAGGAGAAAATGCAGAACACCGTACTCATTCCATTTTTCAAAGGTGAAATGGCTTCCATATTCTCCCTAGGAACTCTCAAGGCATTTGTATCTATATAGTATGTTGGCCCTCCTTGCTTGCTTTTATCACCGTCAATCTCCATCATGGAGCTTCCATCATCTCGGTCCAAGACCACCCCAATGGCAGTAGGGAAGTCCACCTACAATAAGCAGTAGGAGAACAAACATGTAAGGTTATATAATGGACCACCTGTGGTGTATTATTTTAACTAGCGTGTACGTTACAAAAAGGAGTGATCATGCAGAAGAACCCCTCATTTCCATAGCCTTCTCCTGCCATCAAAGATCAAGATGAAGTTGACCAAGTGTCTTTAGGAAAGGCTTCTGCTGCAATAAGTGAGTTATTAATTAAGGAGTTGTATGCATAAAGATTATGATCCAAGAAAAGAATTTGTAGGGATATGATCTTAGAGTGCAAAAATACAGTGATATGAGAAGCGAAAGGTAATCTTTGCTGGGCAATAATTATTAATAATTAGATTTATAGGCTGCCCGATCCATTACAAATGTAGGCAGTTTCCAAAATGCAACAATAAAACACGGAACAAATCGTCCAAAAGAAAACCTGGAGAAAATTAACAATCAGTTAATAATAGATGGGACCCAGAGCATGCCAAATCAAGCAGATATGACAAATAAGGACATAACTAATGTTTTACATATTACTGGACCACAATTGCTGAGCCAGTGTTCCATTGTTCCATTATACAAAGCGTTGTTTCTCAGCCTCAGCAATTTTAAGATGTGCAGACATCAACTGCCAGAATTCCCCAGCCAACATGGGAATAGGAAATTCTGGAAACTGAAACACTCATATAGATCCATGCTTTACTCTATTAATCAGTTATGAGGGCTCTTGGCTTAATCTACCACGTCACTTTCATCCTTACCTTTGGGCAATCTTCTCCAGCATAGCCAGCTCGTACTGTGCACGAGCCAATATCAAACACCAGCGCACCAACTTCATCTGCAGACAGAGAGGCATCATTTATCATTTAAATTCAGCACAGTAGTGCTATCTTGATTTTAATGATAAAACGCGAAATAAACAAACACGGAGACTGCTTTAGAAAAAAGGTTGTAGTGTATTGAAGAGGAGAGCCAGACAGAAAGATGGCTCTGGGGGAAAAAAAGTGTCCACATGTAGTAGGGAGTAGGTTTTTATACCTTCTTGGGCTTTTGTTTCGAGATGTTCTGGTGGCATGAACTTTCACCTGAGTCCGAGTATGCCTTTCTGGTATTCTGATGGTGGTGGATTAATCCTATTACATCCCAAAGGTCATATCCTGCTTCCCTGGGGCTATGGCTGATGACAGTTGGATTTTTTGGGTGAGGGATTGTTGTTTCTAGGGATCTTTGTCTTTCATATAAATATACACATATACACACACATACATACACGTGGGGAAAACCCCGAATGACATAGATAGATAGATAGATAGATAGATAGATAGATAGATAGATGATAGATAGATAGATAGATAGATAGATAGATAGATAGACAGACAGACAGACAGGTGTGTGTGTGTGTGTGTGTGTGTGTGTGTGTGTGTGAAATATTTGTCAAGTCATTTGAATATGCCTTGCTAATTAACTCTTTCCTGTTTTGGCCTAACTCAAGGCTATCCACAGGGTATAGTCACAACTTATGACAGCTCATTATTTGTGTAAATTATTCAAATTGCTAATAAAAAATTTTAAGGGAGGCTGAAATGATCATTTCGAACTTATGTTCTCATCAGTCAGTCATACCCTTTTTATCTGAGGTTCGAATCTACATACATTTGCCTTGCCTTCCAGCTAATATAAGAGAGAAAGAACCCGTGGCTCAGGAGGTTAAAACACTGCCTGATATATAATCAGCCCGGGTTCGAATCTCAGATAAAGGGTATGACTAACTGATGAGAACATAAAGAGTTCGAAATGATCATCTTAGCCTCCCAAATTCTTTATTAGCAATTTGAATAATTTGCACAAATAATGAGCTGTCGTAAGTTGACTATGTCCTGTGGATAAGCCCTGAGCCGGGCCAAAACAGGAATGAAAGAGTTAATTAGCAAGGTCCATTCAAAAAGCCTTGACAAATACTTAAACATACATATATACATATATACATACATACACACACATACATACACACACACAGAAATATAAATATAAGCCTGGGTAGGTTTTATACGGCAATATCAGGATTAAACATTAGCCCTCAGGATGCATGTACCAAGAGGGGCTCCGGGCAGCAGGGAGGGAAGACGGCGTCACCCAGAGGCTCGTAAAGCCGGCAAGCAATTCAGCCAACCGGGAAGCCCAGGAGGGCGCCGGGAGGTCCGCTTCCATGCCTGCGAAGGAGAGGCTGCCAAAAGCCGCCGCCGGGGCCCGGATTCCTACGGGAGAGGGCACGCAGAAGCTCCGCCCACCGCCGGCCCCGCGCTAAAGAAAGGGCGGCCTCCTCCCGCCTTGGGCCGCTCACCTCCTCCGTAGACGCCGCCGCTCATGACGGCTCGAGCTCCCGCTTCGCCGGCAGCACCTCCCAGCGCCCCAAAGCCCTCAGCCTCCTCTCCTTTCTCTTCCTCTGCTCCCGGACGTCCCGCCTCCGTCTGCCCTCGGAGAGCCAATAGAAAGCGACGTCGCGGAGCAGGCAGCCTAATTGGAGAAA
Organism: Vipera ursinii; assembly: GCF_947247035.1. Taxonomy (NCBI): domain Eukaryota; kingdom Metazoa; phylum Chordata; class Lepidosauria; order Squamata; family Viperidae; genus Vipera; species Vipera ursinii. The sequence continues at coordinate 11,084,780 of NC_139518.1, forward strand.
AGGATGGGATATGCCAGGGGTAGGCAACCTCGGCTCTTTTATGACTCATGGACTTCAACTCCCAGAATTCCTGAGCCAGCCATGGTGTGTGATTTACTTTCCAATTCTGTGTAGGCTTGTGTAATCTTTTCTCTTATCAAAAAGGGGATTACAGAAAGTTACATGTCTAGTAATGTGTGTGCCTTGCTTTACTTTTCCAGGGCCTCTATGGTAGTGTGATTGTAGCAGGAGGAAATACGCTACTACAGAGTTTTACAGACCGGCTGAATAGAGAACTATCTCAGAAAACCCCTCCAGTAAGTTTGTCATTTAATAAGTACATTTACAGTCAGCTCCCCATATTGGCATATTTAAAAAATGTTTGGATCTATTTCGCTTTTTTTAAAAACAAAAAAAACCCACCATCTATATAGAGACGATTCTGGTTTGTGTTGATTATTGAAGATAACTATGTTAGTAGCCATACAGTAGTTCAGGGGTAGGCAACCTCGGCTCTTTTATGACTCGTGGACTTCAACTCCCAGAATTCCTGAGCCAGCCATGGTGTGTGATTTACTTTCCAATTCTGTGTAGGCTTGTGTAATCTTTTCTCTTATCAAAAAGGGGATTACAGAAAGTTACATGTCTAGTAATGTGTGTGCCTTGCTTTACTTTTCCAGGGCCTCTATGGTAGTGTGATTGTAGCAGGAGGAAATACGCTACTACAGAGTTTTACAGACCGGCTGAATAGAGAACTATCTCAGAAAACCCCTCCAGTAAGTTTGTCATTTAATAAGTACATTTACAGTCAGCTCCCCATATTGGCATATTTAAAAAATGTTTGGATCTATTTCGCTTTTTTTAAAAACAAAAAAAACCCACCATCTATATAGAGACGATTCTGGTTTGTGTTGATTATTGAAGATAACTATGTTAGTAGCCATACAGTAGTTCAGGGGTAGGCAACCTCGGCTCTTTTATGACTCGTGGACTTCAACTCCCAGAATTCCTGAGCCAGCCATGGTGTGTGATTTACTTTCCAATTCTGTGTAGGCTTGTGTAATCTTTTCTCTTATCAAAAAGGGGATTACAGAAAGTTACATGTCTAGTAATGTGTGTGCCTTGCTTTACTTTTCCAGGGCCTCTATGGTAGTGTGATTGTAGCAGGAGGAAATACGCTACTACAGAGTTTTACAGACCGGCTGAATAGAGAACTATCTCAGAAAACCCCTCCAGTAAGTTTGTCATTTAATAAGTACATTTACAGTCAGCTCCCCATATTGGCATATTTAAAAAATGTTTGGATCTATTTCGCTTTTTTTAAAAACAAAAAAAACCCACCATCTATATAGAGACGATTCTGGTTTGTGTTGATTATTGAAGATAACTATGTTAGTAGCCATACAGTAGTTCAGGGGTAGGCAACCTTGGCTCTTTTATGACTCGTGGACTTCAACTCCCAGAATTCCTCAGCCAGCTATGCTGGCTCAGGAATTCTGGAAGTTGAAGTCCACGAGTCATAAAAGAGGCGAGGTTGCCTACCCCTGGCATATGCAAACCTATCGCGGGGTCGCTTTCTCGGGCCTCTTCGCTTGGGCTCGGTCGGGGCCCTCTGATAGGCTGAGACGCGGTCCGCGTGCGACGGGGAAAGTCGGCTGCCGCGCCCGGGGGCGGAGCTAAAGGGGGCGGGCTGGGTGTAGGTTGTTTTTTTTTTCCTTTAGTTGGGGAGTTAGGCGCGAGGGTGGGATTCGTTTTCCAGTCTGGTCCCCGCTAAAGTGTACTTTCTACTTTACTGTTATTTTTGGGGGGGGGGGAACTTTCCCATTCGTTTAATTGCACAAACATCCACAAATACAACACTCAATAAATATGAAATCTAAACCAGCAGTCTTGAAATATCTGGGAACATCACCTTGCTTTTGACCACTCTCCTGACTTTTAATCATTGTTCCCGTTTTGTTTCCAATCTTAGTTTGGAGGGATTGTAAAACTGAATGAATTGTAAGGGGCTGCTGTTTCACGCTCTGGCCAAGAGGGGCCGCTGCTCTCTGTGTTTACACGGGCCTCTCCGGAGGAGCCGAAGAGGAAGTGACGAAATGCAGCTTCCGGTTTTGCGACGCAGGCGCGCTGCCGTCTTTCTCTCAGAAGCGTGATGGCGACGGGCAGCGTTGCATCCGCGGCGGCTCCTCTCCTGTCTCTCGACCCGGAGCGGCAGCGCGAGTTCCAGGCTGAGGTGCACCGGGTGCGCAAGGCGGCAGCCTCCAAGGTAAGAAACCGAGGGGACGCGGTGGTTTCTCCCGCCGAGCGCTGGGAGCGCAACTTCCAACGTCCGTTTACGCCTTTCCTCACTTGTTACCTCCCAGAATCAGAAGGTGAAACCGGGCGTTGTTTACGTGGGTCACATCCCGAGAGGCCTGTACGAGTCGCAGCTCAAGCAGTACTTCAGCCAGTTTGGGACAGTGACTCGGCTTCGCCTTTCGCGGAGTAAAAAGGTACGGTTCGTTTCGATTATTATAATGTACTTAGATTTTATATTTCTTAACCGCCTATCTGTCTCAGGTAATGTATATGTAAACCGGAGGTGGAGAACTTAATGCACCTGCCGTTTATTTTTCCCCACAACGACAACCCTGTGAGGTGGGTAGGTCTAAGAAAGAAAGGGACTAGTCCAGGGCAGGGGTAGGCAACCTCGGCTCTTTTATGACTCGTGGACTTCAACTCCCAGAATTCCTGAGTCAGCTATGCTGGCTCAGGAATTCTGGGAGTTGAAGTCCACGAATCATAAAAGCCAAGGTTGCCTAACTCTGGACTAGTCCAAAAGCAGGACTAGAACTCGGTCTCCTGGTGATTGGGCCAAAGTCATCTGACCAGCTTTTATGTCTAAGGCAGGATTAGAATTTGCAGGTCTCCTGGTGATTGGCCCAAAGTCAACTGAGTTCTAGTCCTGCCTTTGGACTAGTCCAGGGGTAGGCAACCTTGGCTCTTTTATGATTCGTGGGCTTCAACTCCCAGAATTCCTGGGAGTGTCGGTTGGGTGGCTATCCTGGGAAACTCAAGGCAAGTCATATAGGAGCCTTTGCCAATTTTTTCCTCCACGACAACGCTGTGGGATAGGTGAGGTTGAGAGGGAATGGCTGACTCAAGAGTTACCCAAAAAAGTTTGCGTGACTAAGGGGGTAATATTCAGTCACCCATTTCACATAGGTAATTCTGGATGGTGCACGCAATTAAGAAACCAAAAACTGTCGGAGCAAGTAAAACAAAAGCCATTGAAGCAATTAGAATAATTACAAACTATATGTGGGAAAGTGTATTTAGAGTCCTACATATGAAAAAACTATTTTGCATTTTTTGAGGCTAATTCTGATCTAGCCACTTAATCCAGGCCTTGTACTGCTTACTTTTGGGAATATATTTTTAGGCTAGAAGCTACCAAAACCTTGCTCTAATTTGAATTAACTTTAATGATGATTCCCTGTTTTTTGACAGTGCATATTGGTGATAACTAAAAACGTCTTGCATTTTATAGGTCCAAAAAACCTTTCTGAATTGTCACTGGGCAACTTTGGGTCAGTTGTTTTCCCAGTCCTGCACAGAGTTGTTGTAAAACAAATTGGCAAAAGGGCTGCTTTACGAATGGTAATAGCAAAGCAAAAAAAAAAATCCTTCAGCTACATTTATAAAAGTATTGCATTTTTAAATTTTTGTACCTTTCTCTTTGATAGACAGGAGGTAGCAAAGGTTATGCTTTTGTGGAATTTGAATATGATGAAATTGCAAAGATAGCTGCAGATACCATGAACAATTACCTTATCCGTGAAAAACTCTTGAAATGTGAGTATATCCCAGCTGGCAGTTCCATGAAAGAGTCACTCATGTTGAAATTACCCCATTAAAACCCCTTTTTTCCTTTACAATTTCTCATTCTCTCATTTCCTTTTTTTCTATTTTTTCCCCTAACTACTCTTTTTTCCAAGGATCATTCTTATTCCCTGGTATATTTTACCTGCCTAGCAGTCGATAGTGTGACGGGAGGGAATGTAACAGCAGGCGTTTCCATGGGGATTCCCTTTCTTTGGAACAATCTGCTCTATAAGAGGAGGGTAGCTTTCACTTTCATAATCTTTTGAAGAGAAGGTACAACTTGACTATTTTTGAAAGGCCTTTGAGGATTGATTGCGTGGCTACAAGCACTTTTTAACATATATTGTGTCATGTTTTAGAGCTGTCCATTGTTTAGTCCTTTGAGATTGATGCCATCAATACATTTTATAAACAATGCAGTATAATTAAATATTTTGCATTGAGATTAGGCGTGTCTGTAGCTTTATTCTCCATTACATTGTCTACTTTGAAATATAATCCAAGCCCCCAATATAGCTTTTCCTTTTTTTTTACAGCTTACCCAACAGACTGATAGATTATATTTAATTTGTATTGATAGTTTGAAAAAAAGGACAGAACTCTTCTTCCCCAGAAGTAACAGGGAAATGATTAAACACCACAGAAGCATTTAAATCACCCTTGATCTTGCGGAATTGTTTTATTGATCTATCTGATCGTATAGATGCTTGGAAGCGCTAGCAGATGAATTTATTTGTTATGGAAGTTATACACCCCTTCAATCTAGCCTGGCTGTAGGGGTTTGCAAGGACAGTAATAATAGTATTACAGTATATAATGATGATGATGATGATGATGATAGAGTTGGAAGGGACCTTGGAGGTCATCTAGCCCAACTCCCTACTCAGGCAGGAAACCCATTTCAGACAAATGGCTGTCCAGTCTCTTCTTAAAAACTTCCAGTGTTGGAGCATTCACAGCTTCTGGAGGCAGGTAGTTCCACTGGTTAATTGTTCTAACTGTCAGGAAATTTCTGCTTAGTTCTAGGTTGCTTCTCTCTTTGGTTAGTTTCCACCATTGCTTCTTGTCCTGGCTTCGGGCACTTTGGGGAATAGCTTGACTCCCTCTTCTTTGTGGCAGCCCCTGAGATATTGGAATGCAGTGTAATAATGTAGTATGAAAGTAATCATATTTATTTAGTCAATTTGTATGGCTAAAAATTGGAAATAAGTAGACTCAACAGCAGTTAAGATCAAAAATTAAAATATATAGCCCACGTGCAAGAGAGAAACATTATGCAGACCGCAAGGGGAAGCAGTGATCCTCCATATCTTGTTTTTTGACTGAAGCCATAAGCCCTTGATATTCTCTGTTTGGTAAAATGGACTTTGAGGACAATTTTTATTGCTGTTTAAAATACTTTTGGAGAGTGCAAGTAAAGTGGAAGCTCTTATAATAGCCTTGCTCTGTTTCTCACAGCTGCTATTGCCTTGATTGCATGTTACAGGTGAATTTATGCCAGCAGAAAAAGTACATGAAAACCTCTTTAAAGGTTGTGACCAAAAGTTCAGAAAGCCATCCTATCCAGCAGTCAAACACTACAACCGGAATCGAACAGCACAGGAGAAAGAAAAGATGGCTGAGAGGCTGTTGAAAAAGGAGAACAAGTTGCGAAAAAGGCTGGCTGAGAAAGGAATAGATTATGATTTCCCCGGATTTGTAAGTGAATGCTCTTTTTAAATTTATTTATGAATAATACTTAACAGAATGAGAAGAATGAGGCATCAACGTGATTATTACATACTGACCGTAAATTGAAATGCCTTAAGTTAGAACACAAAGGTTATATTGTCATCGGACAATTGGAGATGTGAGGCGCTTGTGGCTCCCTGTGGCAGGGCTTTTCAACCTTTTCACTCATTGTACCATTTTTAGGATATGGCAATATCCAAGTACCACCAGTCGCCTAGCAAGGTGTCAAAAACATGATGACCAAAAGAAAAAAGTGCTGAAGTTCAGGTAGTCCTCGACTTACAACAATTCGCTTAGTGACTGTTCGAAGTTACAATGGCATGAAAAAAGTGCCCCCCAAGCCACAGCCGAGCAAGACACCTGCTTGCCCACCCGGCGGCGCTCTTCCTCCTGTCTAAGATTTTCATTGTTGTGAGCATTTCTGTTGAGGATTGGCAATGGGGGTGGGGTAGGGTGGAGGTGTTTGGTTTTTATTTCCCCCCCCCCCCTCTGCTGCGTGGTTGCAGCAGGTTTTGGTCACTTCACATGACCCTGGGACACTGTGACCATCATAAATATGAATCAGTTGCCAAGCATCTGAATGTAATCTCACAAGACCCTGGAGATGCTGCAACATTCCAGCTGATTGGTGCTTCTTCTGGGCTCAGAAGCACCAGGATCAGCTCCAAGCTCCAGCTGGAGCCTGGCGCTGATCCTGGCGCTTCCACTGAGCCCTGGCAGCCCCGAAGAAGTGCCGATCAGCTGGAAAGCAGCACTAATCCTGGCGCTTCTGCTGAACCCTGACAGCCCTGCAGCTGCAGCCGTCTCTCGCTCAGGCTTGTGCGATGCTGCCACCGGTTCAGCTCATTCCCCTCCCCCGCTAGCACTTTTTTAGGATGGTCGCGTACCACCTGCCAGGTGCCAATGTACCACAGGTGGTACCCGTACCACTGGTTGAAAAGCCCTGCCCTATGGACTCCAAAGATTGGCAGCAGGGTTACTAGTGCTGGGTTTTTCCATCTCTGGGTTTCTAGGATTTAAAAATTTTATGAAATCAAAAGTATTTTGTATCCACTATATTGTACATATTAAGTAAGTCATAAGTTAGTTTAAAACTGATTTATTGGGATATCTGGATTTTTTTGTCTAGAATCTGGATGTATTTGAGCATGAAATCTTGGGGTTTTTTTTTAAGGAAACCCCATTGGCAACTCTGATTGGCAGCCACTTACAACTTTCTTAAAAAGACACTTGTATCATGCAAGCCGATATTAGTCTTCGCTATTCAGGTGAAATCTTATAAAGAAGTTATATATTTCTGTCTTGTCTCCCATGTCAAGGAATTAGTAACTTCCAGATGAAGAAGGCAGAACTGATTTATAAAATAGAAACAATAAATAACATAGGAACTTGGGGTGGGGGGGAGGACTAGGAGTAGCTCCCTTATTCCTAACTAGGAATCAAATTTCGGGTTTTATATTCTTTTATTACTAGCACTGTGGCCCTATTTTTAATGAGAACTGTTTGCACCGAGTTTCACAGCTTCAAGGCAAACTCAATATGCCAATTGTTTTAAAGACTATTAGTTAACATGTTTATTTTTAAAGTTGAATTACGAGGTAATCTTAATTAAACTCTCTTTCTTAGACTGCTCAGATGCCTCTGATAAAGAAAAAGATGGTTTCGAAATCAGTTTCTAACGAGGAGGCAGCAATGGAAGATGAAGTAAGTGAAAGTTTGGGGTTTTGAAATCTTCTGAATTATGATTGGCCTTTTACTTGAAGGGAAAAAATACTGGAATACAAGTAGTCCTTGAATTTCAACCATAATTGAGCCAAGAATTATGATTGTGAGTCATGCTGGTCATTAAGCGGGTCGTGTTACTGTGCCCACCTTTACAAACTTTTTTTGGGAGTGGTAGTCATTAAGTAAACCCATTGTATCCAATGGCATTTAATTTTTTTTGGCAGAAATCAGAAGTAAACAGTTTCTAGCCAAAAAAAGTCATTAATTGTGATCATGAGACCATAAGATGCTGCATAGGTGGCCATAAATATGGGCCAGTTGCCAAGCACCCAAATTGTGATCACATGACTGCAGAGTGTGTGTGTGTTGGAACTTCAAAATCAGATCATAAACAGCCCTGGGAAATCTGTTGTAACCTTGAACTTTGCAACTGGTCGTAAGTAAAGGGACTACCTGTATAGTAACAAATATTTGCACAACAGTGTTTCCTTGAATGGAAGGTCTTTATGCTGATCTTCATGTTGCAAAGGGTTCTTTTGAGAGATGGTACAGACCACCAGCAAACTTTTTGTTACTTTTTTGCCCGTGATTTCTAAAAGACCATTTGTGATATAAAAAGGTTAACAAAGTCACTTGTTTCCTAACTTCTGCTTTAACACTTAGCCCTGAGCTTATCTTATGCAGTCATACCTCGGCACTCGACTGCTTCAAAACTCGTCGAATTAAGTGTTTGATGTGTTTTTGAAGCTGAATTCTTGTCCCAGCGGTTGTCTTTCTCCCGGTAGTTGGCGTGCAAGGAAGAACTTGCTGATGTCGGCTGCCTCGTGTCTTGCTATTTCTTCCAGCTGAAATAGCGGGTCACCTGATAAGTCGTGCAGTTTTCTTGGTACCTGTTGGTTTTAGTATTCTGCTTGTCTTCCAAAACAAATTACCAACGAGGACCGAGATACCTCTGTATCATGCACTATGCTAATGTCAACACCATATCTTAATGATTCTGCTCTCCTTTGTTGCCTTTAGCCCCCTTCTAGTTAGTTGACTTCTGTTGCTGTCAGGCCTTGTCCACAAACAGAACAGAGCACGAGCCAAAACAAGAAATAAGTCACTGGTAAAATAAAACAGACCATCATCTCTTGACACAGAAGTTCTTTGCAAACGGTTGCCTCCAGCAACCAGCCCTGCCCGCATATTCCTTTTTTGTTAACGCAGCCCCCAAGGCGTGGCTTTTCGCTGCTTTCTCCTCCTCCCCTGGAGTCGACCCGTTGCCTCCCTCTGATTTACTCGTGTGACCTGTCTACATTTACCTGTGTCTCTTGAGGTCTTCCAGCTGTGCTGCCTCCGAGTCTGACTCATCCTCCCAGCACAGCTGGCTTTCAGCTTGACCACGAGTGGAGGGGCCGTTACTTCCTCACTTTGTAAGTCTTGTAACTCATCAGAGCCTTCCTCCGCATCTGATGGCTCCCCAGGCCCCTCCTCCTCTGATTTCCCGGACTCAGCTGCCAGGATCACAGGCTGGCACAGAATCACAACACTCAGCATCTCTGCCTGGGTGATGAAGCTGGTGGGTTCCGTTTCCATATTCAGCTTGTCAGCTGTTGCTTTGCTGAAGTCCAAGCTTGTTCCTCTTGGCCTGCTAAGCTGGCAGCTGCCCCCCTCCCTTAGCTGCAAATGGTTCCTCCCTGCTTTTCCATAGGATTCAAATTGTCTTCCTCTACACCCATACTCGAATTCTGTCAGTATTTTCCTGTTATATTTGGAAAGCAGGTGTGGTCCAGTGCTCTTCCGATTGCCTTAAAGTCCTGGAAGAAGGGAAAGCTCACACTGGCTTCTGAAAGACTTTCCTTCCACAACGGCATCTTAGGATGAAATCCTTGACTGCTTTCATTATACTTTTCCTGGGTGTTCAGAGGGGACATCTTTGGGAAACTTAGATAACTCGGCTCATCCTATACCTATAGCATTATTTCTCACCTCTGTGCTGTATCACTTCCAAATAATATAGACTTAGGAATTTAGTCATGGAAAATACGATAATGAAGTTACCGTATGGAATTAAATTTAAAATATTTGGGGGAAATTGTTCTAAGTATGTTCTTCAGAAAGTCACTGTGAAGAGTTTGTCAGCTTTTTGTCTTGTATTGTCCAGATTATAACTGGTAGAAAGCATTTCCTGTTCAGTCATTGCCAACAAATATTTCAGCTTTTTTGTGAAAATATACTTTTTAAAACTAGCCCGCAATGGTTCTTCTTAATTTAATAATTTTCTTTTCCACTTGTCCAGGATCCCACACCAGTGTGTACACCAACATTTTTTGAGCGTCGAAAATCTCAGCCAGAAGACAGCGAAGATGATGAAATAACTTTCAAATTATCACCTGCAAGTATAAAGTCTACCCTGCAAAAAAGCAAAATGACAAAATTACAGAAAAAAGCAGCTGGAAATAAAAAATGTAAAACTTAACACTTTATTGTAAGAGAATTTTTCTTTTAACTGCACAAGGTGTTTCTCAGTTCCAGAGAGAAGGTCCCATATAGTTTAAATACAATTATTCCCCTTTTCTACTGTCAAAATTGCCATCCTGTTCTGCAGTCAATGTTCCAGATTGACTGCAGTCTGGCAGAAGCAACATCCTGAGTGTTTCGGTTATGTAGCAATTTGGGGGGGCAAGGGAGGCAAGACTGGTGCATGTCAGCTCTTCCACCCTTTTCCAATCCTGCCTCCCTCCCCCTTCCTTCAGGTGACACTAATGTTCTAAGACTGGGGTCTTCAAACCTGGCCCTTTTACGACTTGTGGACTTCAACTCCCAGAATTCCTCAGCCAGGCAGACTGGCTGAGGAATTCTGGGAGTTGAAGTCCACAAGTCGTAAAAGGGCCAGGTTTGAAGACCCCTGTTCTAAGAAGCCATAACCCACTGTCCTATCTACTCAATACTCTTCCTCCATTGACTCTTCTCACCACCAATAACCTTCCTAAGCTTTGATAGTTAGACCAAATCCTTAGTTCAGCCATAAGCTGTCTAAAAGCCTTTCTTTTGTATATTCTTACAGGTCTTTGTTAAACATAGGCCCCACTGCTTCCGAAATAATTTTAGGTACTGACAGCTTTGAGGTTTTTAACCTTGTAAAATGGAACTAGATATCAAGGGTATCAGCAATATTGCCGTACATATCTACAAAAAAAATAAAGGATATTGGAGAAAACATTGATCTTCTCTAACTCTACCTCAAATTGAGAAATTGAATCAAAATCAAAAGCCTTGAATGATGTGCATTAGAACTATTAATTTAGATTTTAGTTCGGCGAAGTGGTCACGTATGCAAACGAGACATCCAATGTTGTTAGCCTTCTTCAACTCAGTGCAATAGCTGGAGTTGTGGAAAGCCAAGAATCGGAGAAGGCTATACAGTGTTGGGTGATTGTTATTCTATGTCAGTTTTATTGCCTTGAACCCACAGTGAGGTAGAAGTCATTACCAGGAAAGCAGGTAAGAATTCAGGATTCTTCAAAGAGCACAAAGATCTGCTGCTTACACCACTTCAGGTATCCGTGCCAGGTTTTCTTTTTTTGAAAAAAAAACTTACTTCAAGCATTTCAATAGTTATGAACTATTGAGGAGGCAAAGTAGGTATTATGGAATTCAAAAATGTGTGTGTTGATACTTTATTAGGTAAAGGTAAAAGTTCCCCCGCACATGCGTGTTAGTCGTTTTCGACTCTAGGGGCCGGTGCTCATCTCTGTTTCAAAGCCGAAGAGCCGGCGCTTGTCCGAGGACATCTCCATGGTCATGTGACCAGCATGACTAGACGCCAAAGGCGCACGGAACACTGTTACCTTCCCACCGTAGTGGTCCCTATTTTTCTACTTCCATTTTTACGTGCTTTCGAACTGCTAGGTTGGCAGAAGCTGGGATGAGTAACAGGCGCTCACTCTGTTACGCGGCACTCGGGATTCGACCTGCCAAACTGCCGACCTTCTGATGGACAAGCTCAGTGTCCTAACCCACTGAACCACCGCATCCCTTGATACTTTATTACAACTAAACAATTGTTGCAACATGGTTTGCTTTCCGAGACCATTGGAATAACTTGTACTGATGGCCAAAACAAACCACTTGATTGTCGCGAGGGTGCTTTCTTTCAAAAGGCAACTGGAGATTGTTTTTCCTCGAAGACGTTTCACTTCTCATCCAAGAATCTTCTTCAGAATGGTGAGGAGTGGAAAGATTGACTGTATATACCCTGCAGTCATCCGCTCATGAGCCCTCTTTCTGAGAGTTGAGGCCACTTGGAGGTTTATCTGTGCCCTCGGACATTTGAATCCTGTAGTCTGCAAACTTCCAAGAGGCCTCCGAAAGAGGGCTAACAACCAGATGACTGACTGCAAGGAATATAAATTCTTCCATTCTCCAGTCAGAACTGAAGAAGCTTCTTGGCTGAGAAGTTTATTTTATTTATTAATGGGATTTATATCCCGCCCTATCTCCCGAGGGACTCAGGGCGGCTAACAACAACAAAACGTAAAGGTCTCTGTACAGTAAATTAAAAAATAAAATTTGAAATAAATTAAAATAAATTAAAGAATAAAGTTAGAATTGTAAATATAATTAAAATCCCTGTCAGTCTAGGTCAGCCAGGTGGAAAAGGAGTGTTTTGAGGCCGCGGCGAAAGGACTGGAGATCTTGGGCCATCCGAAGCTCAGGGGGGAGCTGGTTCCACAGGGCTGGCGCTCCCACAGAGAAGGCTCTTCCCCTGGGGGTCGCAAGCCGACATTGTCTAGTCGACGGTACCCTGAGGAGGCCTTCTCTGTGTGAGCGTACTGGGCGATGGGAATTCGTTCCCGGCAGCAGATGGTCCTGCAAGTATCCTGGGCCTAAGCCATGTAGGGCTTTAAAGGTAAGAACCAGCACCTTAAATCTCACCCGGAGGGCAAACGGTTGCCATATGGGTGTAATATGGGAGTATCGGGGTGAAACATCTTCAAGCACAACAAAGTCTGAAAAAAAGCACCTGTGGGACAACCATGACCTGGATGACGGAGAATCTCCATAGACAATAAAACCACTTGAATCCCACCATCTTTGTTCCCTGGGTTTGTGACCATCCAAATAGCTGGTCTTCACAGCGATGTTTTCCGTAAGGAAGTAATGGGTGAAGTTTGGGAAGTAATGCTGAATTTGATATCCAGGGGTTTTATTCTGCTAACGATCAACAAGATGTGTATAGGAGTCCACTGTAGCACCAGAGTGCAGGGACTTAACCTCAGCTTGTACTTCCAGGTCACTGGTATTTAAAGCTATGCTGAAGGTAATAACAATTTACTGATAACAATCAAATTTTAATTTAATGGCACCTTTGGGTCACAATACTGTCATCTTCCACTAAATTAAAAAGCCCATTGCATCTAAATGTGGGTACTTTGCCTAATTCGGTACCAGAGGTTTTTATCTCATTTGTGTAATTATGCAAATGAAGTCAATTTGCTAGAGTGCTTCTAACAAATTGATTTGGAGAATCCACTTTTTACCTCCCCAAATTACCTGGGAATTAGAAGGAATCGGCTGTTGAGAGGAATATAACAAATAGTGGTTTCAAATAGCTGCAGACATCACTGTTGAAAAGCCCAAGAGCCATGGAGGCTGCCTGCTCAATTATAGCTAGGGATGTGCAAAATGAAGCATGGCAATGCCTCCCAAATACTAGCCAGGAAATCAACTTAAGTTTGGATAACTCCTAACATGCATGTTCCAGATTACATCCAGATACATCCCAGACTAAATTTTTTGCATGCTGTGGCTGGGTATGGTTTCTTGGGCTAGTTCAGGGGTAGGCAACCTTGGCGCTTTTATGACTCATGGACTTCAACTCCCAGAATTCCTGAGTCAGCATGGCTGACTCAGGAATTCTGGGAGTTGAAGTCCATGAGTCATAAAAGAGCCAAGGTTACCTACCCATGGGCTAGTTGGACAGGTTTGTGCAACATACTGTATCACAAAGTAATCTCACACAATGACCAGCTTGGACAATTATACGGCTAATTTGTAATAAGCAGTGCCACTCAAACCCTTTTGTTGTTTTTTGCTTGCTTGCTTGCTTGCTTGTCATGGATCACCAACTGAGCATTCCCATGGCCGGCTCGCCTCAAGAGCCAGACCACGTAGAATCAGTTTCAAAAACAAGTCAAACAGCCATGCCCCTTATTTCAACTTCCTAATGTAATTCAACAGTCCTTGTATTTTGGGGAGCATCTTTCATCCAAGGGCTAACCGAGTTCAGGCTTGCTTTTATCAAGATCACAGGGGACTGCCTTATTTATATAGCTCTTCAACAGATTTTCACATCTATTTTCAAAGAAAACACATTTATTGTGGCTCTAATTTTAGGTTTTCCTTATCTGCAGTACCAGCACGAAGGGAAGGTCATTTATTGGTACAACAAATAAGGAGATGTATAACTAGCCTTAATTCTACACTTTACCATATTCATGCCCACTCCTCAATTTTCCTCTTTGCAGATAAACTTTTTGGAGAAGCTGCTCCGATGAAGTAGTGAATGGCTAGCACTAGAGGGCAGATTCATTCACTTTTAAACAAGATATCCCCCCCTGCATTCATAAAAAGAGCATATAGAGATTAAGCAATACAATATTCAAAGAAAGATCCTGGAAAAGAATGGATTCCAGTATTTGGGTGAGGGGGACAGAACAAGAAATAAAAGGAAATAGAAGACACTTCAGCCAGAATATATTGGCTAGCTCTAGTTAAGCCAACTTTCTGAGTCACTTGCTGGTAATTAACATTGATCATTTATGCAATTTGCATTATATGAGATGGAAGCAATTTCCATTTTTTTGGTACTTCCTATTCAAACCTATTTCCCAGATGATCCCTTATCCAACGATTAACTAGATCCACTTTCTAGATATAGTTTCAGAGCTGCTACATTTAACATGGAACCTATCAGCATAAACAAGGATTACATTCATGGTTTCCCTCCACCCCATCAAATTCACCCTACCTGTTAGAATTTTATAGAAAAACATTTTCTATCAAAGTTGTACAGATCTATGCCCTTTCTAAACTGATTTCTCTGTTCTGATTTCTTTCAAGGTTTGTAGAAATGTTTGCATGATAATCTTTGAAGCTCTAACTCCATTGCAAGAGGATCTGGCTTCCTAAAGAAATAATTCCAAGTAACAAAATACTGGAATGAGGGCATGGCTGGCTATGTGTAATTGGCTAAAAATTCATTTTCAGTTCCAAGATTTTATTATATCATCATCATCATCATTAATTTAATTTGATTCATGTCTGAGACTAGTAAGAACTTAACAGTTCAAGTCCTAACCAAGACCGCTATTAAAGTAGCGTCTGAGAATACAGGCAGTTCCGAGTAGGGTAGTTTTTTGCAAAGTCAGAATATTCAGTCAAATAAGTTCAAAATTTCCATTTGGATATTGCTCCAAGGGCTCCTATTACTATTGGTACCATAGTCGCTCAATTCCAATTTACAAACCACAATATTTTACTTTTTATAGCTGTTTCACTTCAGTTCGTGCATCACCTGGTATTGCAATATCAAGGAGCCAGATTTTTTTTTTCTTTTCCACAATAGTGATGTCAGGCTTGTTGTGGGCCAGATGGCTATCTGTTTGGATTATTATTATTTTTAGACTGTGAGCCTTTTGAGTCAGTGTTGTCTTCCACCACTTGCCTGTAGTTCCTTCACTTTTCTTGGCAACACTGTTAGAAGAGACTTGCCCTTGTGTTCTTCCTAGGGCTAAGAAAGAGGGATTGGCCCAAGGTCATCTAAAGCAGGACTAGAACTCACAGTCTCCCAGTTTCTAGATTGGGGCATTAAGCACTACACCAAACTGCCTCTCAAATCAATGGTGCTAGTGCACCACGGAAAACATCAAGCCATAATAACTTTCAAAAGATACTTGATGCCAAATTATCAATAGACTATAGCAAGGCATCACTTAAGAACTCAATTGGGTCAAGTAAGGCCCAAATGGTAAGGCCATACTTAAAATGCTGCATCCAATCCGATGTAAAAAAGATGTTGAGACTCTAGAAAGAGTGCAGAGAAGAGCAACAAAGATGATCAGGGGACTGGAGGCTAAAACATATAAGGAACAGTTGCTGGAATTGGGTATGTCTAGTAGTTTAATGAAGAGAAGGACTAGGGGGTGACGTGATAGCAGCGTTCCAATATTTCAGGGGCTGCCACAAAGAAGAGGGAGTCAAGCTATTCTCCAAAGCGCCCGAAGGCAGGACAAGAAGCAACGGATGGAAACTAATCAAGGAGAGAAACAACCTAGAACTAAGGAGAAACTTCCTGACAGTTAGAACAATTAACCAGTGGAACAACCTGCCTCCAGAGGTGGTGAATGCTCCAACACTGGAAGTTTTTAAGAAGAGATTGGACAGCCATTTGTCTGAAATGGTATAGGGCAGGAAACCGCACCCACCCCATTGCCAGCAATGGAGAAAAAGCTCCGATACATCGCACGACATCATGTGACATCACGAGTTTGACATGTCTGGTATAGGCTTTCCTGCCTGAGCAGGGGGTTGGACTAGATGACCTCCAAGGTCCCTTCCAACTCTGTTATTCTATTCTATTCTATTCTATTCTATTCTATTCTATTCTATTCTATTCTATTCTATTCTATTAAGGAAATTTTATTTCAAAGCAGCATTAGGACTAATTTATGAATAATACATATTAGAGGCCCTTTATTTCCATCTTTTTTAATCTCAGTAACTTGAAGATGTGTGGATTCCAACTGCCAGTATTCTCCAGCTAGGGAATTCTGGGAGTTGGAATCTACATGTCTTAAAGCTGCTGAAGCTGAAAAACTTTGCTTTACACAAGTGGGGCTGAATATCCTTGGTCAGTGGTGTTGGAGGGCAACTGCAACAAAATGGCCTTGTGCTGAAAGTCACTCTTCTTGCAGAGAGGCGAGGCTTGCATCACAGGATCAGATCTCATTTTACTGAGATATTTTTTTTGCAGTGAGTTACCAACACCTCTTCTTAGCCCATCTGCAAGTCGGACAGAAGAATCCTACATGCAGCTTCGTTGGACAAATAAAGATCCCATGGGAATACTTGCCCTTGCAAAGTTTATATTTGTAGCCTCTAAAACTTGCAGGTTGTTGACAACTTACTAGACTAAGCATGAGTAGAGGCCCTTTTATTATGTTGTGACTGTTACATGCTGTACTTTGTTTTATACAGGCTGGTTCTGTGACCCATAATAAAGTTGGATTGTTTGATTGCAGGAGGATTGTGGCAGCTCAAATTTTACGATATTCTTTGTGTGCACTGGGTGTGCGTCCTGCGTTCATTCACCTAAAAGTTCATTTGCATAGCATAGGCCTGAATAGGGCCAACTGAAGTTAGAATTTTGGAATTTATAATTTCGTGAAATCCAACCTATTTGTTGTTTATGGTGCAGTGTAGCGTGTGAACTTAGAAAATGGGTTAATAAAATAAGCCAGTTATATGTGTTTTCCGAATATAACCACTGAATCCTAAACTAAGCTGTGAATTATTTATTTGGGCCTAGTTACAATGTTATTGTTTTAATTTGCGTGGGTTAATTTAGAGTGTGCTGTTGTATTGTTTTCATGTATTATGAGTCATCCAGCATCTCATGAGTGAAAATGGATGGCCATATAAATTGTTTAGGTAAAGACACATTGAGTGAATTCACACAATGCTTCAAATTAGCTTTCAATTAGTCTTAGTTTATCTAATCTTGCAATAAACCTGCCTAGTCTGAGTCTCTAAAAAGCAGAGATATCACCCTGTCAACAAAAGTGCGTATAGTCAAGGCTACGGTCTTCCCAGTTGCAATGTATGGCAGTGAAAGTTGGACCATAAGAAAAGCTGAGCGCCAAAAAATTGAGGCCTTTGAACTATGGTGCTGGAGAAGACTCCTGCGAGTCCCTTGGACTGCAGGCGATCCAACCGGTCAGTCCTAGAGGAGATCAACCCTGACTGCTCTTTAGAAGGCCAGATCCTGAAGCTAAAACTCAAATACTTTGGCCACCTCATGAGAAGGAAGGACTCACTGGAGAAGAGCCTAATGCTGGGAAAGGTTGAGGGCAAGAGAAGAATGGGACGACAGAGAATGAGGTGGCTGGATGGAGTCACTGAAGCAGTAGGCGTGAGCTTAAAGGGACTCCAGAAGATGGTAGAGGACAGGAAGGCCTGCAGGAACGTTGTCCATAGGGTCGTGATGGGTCGGACACTACTTCGCAGCTAACAACAACAACAGTCTGAGTCTGTAAGATTTCACTTTCTGGGTTGGGAACTGTGGTCAGGAGCTTGACACAAGATTTCTTCAACCATCTTTTTATCAATAAGCCGTAATCATTTGAGTTGGGCCAAATACAAAGTGTAAGTAAAAAGACTTTGGGCAAAAATGGAACTTTGATTTTATATCTTTTGACTGCAGCAGGACTACTGTATGCACAAAAATGGAAGGACATTTCGATTCCCACTGTGGATGAATGGCTACAGAGTTGGCAGAGATAGCTAAATTGACTGTTTTGATTAAAGAAAAGAATATAAGTACTTTTGTTTCTACATGGAGATCGCTTCTGGATTTTGTGCTTGAGGTGGAAAAACAAATGAAATGTTGATTTCGGATTTTACTGATTAGATCGATTTGTTGTTATAGAAATGGCTAGTTTATACTGTTATGAAAAAGTAAAAAGTTGAGGTTCGATGTCAATGCTTCATTCTACTGCAACAGAAGAAGTCGGAAGTCAATGCTTTTTTTTTACTTTTTCCCTTCTTCCCCTCACTTTCCTTTCCCTTTTCCCACCCCACTGTGTCTGACTATTTTCTTGGTATTTTGTATTTTACTCTATAATCTAATAAAATGTAAAAAATAAAAATAAAAAAATGTAACCAAAGAACATTACAGCTTAGCATGATAAGTGAATCTAATCAACATTTAAAGTAACCCTTTCTACTGGCTGCTTACGTAGATCTTATTTATTGAGCAATTTTGGCAGTGTGCAGAACCAGTTTCCAAACTAGGTTTACAAATCATAATTGTTGGGTTCAAGGAAACAAAGAGCCCAAATCAGGTTATTTGCAACCCTGCCAAACTCTTTTGTGCCAAAGAAAGCAATTTTTGCAATTTCACCACCCTTTAATTGGTTTCATTTAATATATGATAGCGATTTAAAAGATTCTGATTCACAAAAGTTCATGGCTCATTCTATAACATTTATATAACAGTTGTTTTCTTAAATTGCATAAATGATTTCCTCATCAGCCAGGGTGGCCAAGGCAGTTTCTTCTTCTGACATAGACAACCATAAATCATACTTTAGAACAGAATATGAACCAGATCACTGTTTGCAATTATTTAGAGTCTTGATTGAAAATTAAGGAAACATCTCCACACTGAAATGAAGTCTCTGTTTAATTGACCATAGCCTAAAAACATCACCTTCAGAGGCTCAACCGTTTTTAGCTTGGGCATTGATAATAATGAATTCTGCAGGATAAGAGGCACTTTTTCTCAGCAAAAATTAATAGCAGAAAATTTTGTCACGAGATTTGAATTAATCAGTGACACAGTTTCTGCCAAAAAGTATACTAGGGTGCATCACTTAGTACAGAAATGGTTATCATATAATTAAAGTTTACAGACCTCAGAAGAGATGACTCAAAACTACAACGAAATGGTACATTATTCTCACATGCATTTGCTATTCTATTAAAAGGAAGCATATTTCTAGTCAATTTTCCCATTTGTGGAGATTGGTATTGACCACCATTAAAAATACTTCCCTTGTGATCCTCAGAAAACAATATTTACCATCAAGAATGTCCACAAGGGTTGAAAAAGTCAAGATCATAGCCACAACCATGTGATTAAAGGCACGCCCCACCATGTCATTCATAAGAGGTGGTGTTTCAATTAAATGTTTGTAGCCACCATTTTAGACATGTAAACACCACGGCTATCCCTCTGCTTTAAGAAATTGAAAACAAATGCTTTCAAAAGTACTGGGAAGAAATGACCAGAATTATTCAAAAAAGAAATAAAATATGTAAAAGCAAAACTTACGTTGAATCTTTTTCTACTAGGAATCCTTCCAGAAGAAATAATTTTTAAAAGATCACAATTTATTAAGATATATACTGACAGTTGGGAGGACAAATTTGGCCCAAAGTTGGAAAAAAGATACTTTGCCAACAATATCAGACTGGGAAGCAAACTTAAGGAATACACTATACATCAACGGCAAAGTTAACTCTATACATTCAGAACAAAAATTTGACTAAATTTAAGCAAGAAGGGATTTTTATATACTGTATTTTCCAGCGTATAAGACGACTTTTTAACCCATGAAAATCATCTCAAAAGTTGGGGGGTCGTCTTATACGCCCAGTCGTCTTATACGCCGGAAAATACGGTATTACATATCAAACAAGAGAAACTCAGAGTATGGGTTTTAAGGGGGAAATATTTGGTGTAAAAATAGTAACCAGAAGCAATTTAAATGTTTATAAATACTTTGATGTACTCATTAGTCTGGTACAATGGGAAGCAATTAATAACTTAATATTGTTTTTACTTTCTTTTTACATTTTTTCCCCCAAGGATGGGTGTATTCTTTTTTGGAATAATGATAAATAATGGTGACATCAATATAAATATGAATGATTCGAGCTTCATGGTGATCTTTAATTGTTTTTTAAGTTGATAATGAGTCTAGTGTTATATATTCATTTAATTATTTAACCAATAAAGTAGCAAATTTGAAATTTTCGGGTAATGGTAAATTCTCTGTTTATTTGCTGTTACTTTCCTTCCCCTCAGTCCTTTTACACTTTTTTTTTCCTTTTCTCTTCCGTAGTCATTTATTTTATTCCTTGTTTTGAAATAAATGAAATACTTGTCAAGTAAAACATGTGCCTTCAAGAAACTAGAATGTCAGAAGAAACTTCTCAAAGTAGGCAAAAGGAAGTTACTTCTATCCTGTTATCTAACTTTCATGGTGACTTTGTTGTAGTTCAGCATCAGGGTTCACGCAAGCTTGAAATATACTATAAAATAATGTAATAATACTATAAAAAGGGAGGCCCTGCAGATTTTACTCCACTAGTTGTTGGCGGTGCTCATTGTTCTGTACCAGCCTGCTACCGGCCCTGCAGAAAAGGCAGGGACAAGCCCTTTTACAAGAAGGCAAGAGGCTGGAACTAAGCCTGCCAAATTTATGGACACAAAAGCAAACAGAACAAGACACGAACCATGAAACAGGAGCTATTCAAACGGTTACCTTCAGCAAACCAGCCCTCCCACGCATTCCCCTTTTAAACAGTTCAAGGCGTGGCTTCTCTCTGCCTCCTTCCAAGGTGCCCCATTGCCTTCCTCTGTTTACTCCTGATTGACAGCCTCATGCATCGGGCGTCCTTGAACAGGGCCAGCTGTGGGTCATCTTCATCCACGCTGTCAGGCTCACACAGCTGGGTCTGTGTCGTAACCAGGTGGGAGGGGCCTGGCTGAGGGCTCTCATCAGCAAGCTCTCCAACGCCTCCAGCAACCTCTCCAACACCCCCCTCCTCCTCCTCTGAGTCGTCCGACCCAACTGCCGAACCCACAGGCTGACCCTGAATCACAACACTCATCTCTGTTTCAAGGGCCGTTAGGCCAGTGCTGCCCGGAGTCATTTCTGCAGTCATAACGCCAGCATGATGTCCCAGAGCACTGTTACCTTTCCCATGGAAGTGGTACCTATCTATCTACTCATATTTACATGCTTTCGAACTGCTAAGTTGGCAGGAGCTGTGTCAGGATAATAATTTAACAGCTGAACAGCTTATGTAAAGATGTAATGTAATGTGGATGATGCAATGATAGTATGATGCAATATTAGGAATGATTCAGCAGGGTCTGTGTCTGTGCCTTTAAGAGGCTGAGTATAAAAGGAAAGTTTTTCCCTGGAGTTTCTCTCTCTCATCCCTTTGACTGCTGTAATTGCTGTGTATTGGAGTTTGCTGTATTCACGTGTGTGTATTTTATTTCTACTGTATATTTCTTGTAAGTTTATTTTTGCATCCCCAAAGCCAAACTTGGCTTTTGTATTAGTGCCTGTCAATTATCCTACCTTTCTTTTTCCATAAAAAAGTTAATATCAAGCTGGTTAATATTTTGTGACTTAATGTTTTGTGTTATATAAACTCAATCAACTGAGTGAATTTAGTCAATCATGGTTAACTACCATGCAAACACAGATTGTAACACATTAAAAATTAACATGTACTGTTTATAAATCATTAACTACCATGTCTACATATACATTTTTCACTAACCCACAAAGAAACAAATGATGGTGTGGTTTAGCACAATGTGGAACCCAGTCACATGCTGTGTTTATTTTTGTATGTGTTTGTGACTTAGCATGCTGTATGAACCATGCTTAGAGTACTGTCAGAATGCCTCTGCTGCCTATAGAGGAGAATATTTGATGCTCGGTGTTCTCTGAGCTTGGTTGTTTTCTTTCAGACATGTCATTACCCAAACTAAGTAACATCATCAATGCTATTAGGGAGTGGAGTTTGTTCTCATTTCATGTGGCTTGCTCTGTTACTGCTGTTGAGAGTAGTCTTGGTGGTTCTTTGTTCAGGCTATTTACTGTTAGTTTGTCTGGCAGTTCCTTGATTGGGGTAACATTTGTTTCTTGATTGTTGGTCTCTAAGGATAATCATGGTGGTAATCTCTGCTCATCTGGGTGTTGATTGCTGGTGGGGAAGTGTTCTGATCTTTTTGTCTCGTTTTTTTAGTTTGTTGTTTGTCTCTTTTGAATGATATATAGATGTTATTTATGTCAGAGTTCCCCAACCTTCCCGGCTTTGCGGACCGGCAGGGAGGGGAGAGAGGATGGTTTTGTATGAACAGTAAGTAAGCGTGTCCATGCAGCTCCATTTGCTTGAGCGGCAGGCACACATGCCTGCCGCTCACACAAATGGAGTATGTGCACATGTACTCGCCCGCTGCTCGTGCAAGTGGGGATGCGCGTGCACAAGCGCCAGCCTACCACTTCCACAACCAAGTTCTAAATGGCTCAAGGCCTGGTAGTGGGCCACAGCTCAGGGTTTGGGGGGCCCCGGTTTATGTTTATGTGCCTATCGATGGCTGATTTATCAAAGCGCCAGGCTTCTAGGTTGCTCTAGGATGATTACAGTTTCCCACTTGAAACTGTGGTTAAGTCTGGCCATGTGTTGTGAAATTAAGTTTTCATCATGTCTTTGGACTGCTAATTAAAGTTAATGAATGCATTCTGCTAATCTTCTGCCTGCTTTTCCTACATCAGGGGGTCTTCAAACTTGGCCCTGTTATGACTTGTGGACTTCAACTCCCAGAATTCCTCAGCCAGCGTGCCTGGCTGAGCAATTCTGGGAGTTGAAGTCCACAAGTCATAAAAGGGCCAAGTTTAAAGACCCTTGTCCCACATAGTGGCTGTTGCAGTCTTTATACTCTGTGTTCTAGAACAGGGGTGTCAAACTCCCAGCCCGCAGGCTGCAGTCTTTATACTCTGTGTTCTAGAACAGGGGTGTCAAACTCCCAGCCCGCAGGCTGGACGCATCATCTGGAAGCCACGCCCACCCCATTGCTGGTAATGGCAAAACCGTCCCGATACAAAGGATGACTCCCGTTTTTTTCTTCTGGGGTTGGTGGGTCTTTTGACTTACTTAGGATGTTTTGGAGGCTTTTAATTGGATTGTGTGCTATGCTGATGCCATGTGGTTGTACTAGTACATCAGGTTTAATATATTTTTTTTATCTCCTTACTTGTTCCCCATCCATCCTGAAACCTCTGGAGATTTCTTAGATTTGCCTACCATTGTTAGTGCATCTTGTTTAATCCTAATAAGGGGTTTATTATAGTTTTGGGGTTTTTTTTTGCAATGCATAAATGAAGGGTTGTTGTTTTTTTCCTTCTTCCTTCCAAGTTGGGATTCAGACCGAGAGCATTTGCTGAAACAGTACCATCAGCCTCAGGGGAGAAGAACAGACTCAGATATCATTAGCAGACTTAGACATTTATTCCCATTGCAACAAATGAGTGCATTAGAATTTAATTGAAGCTCACAATTTGGTGACCCAGCAAAGCTGAATGCTATTCTCAAGAGTCTGGAAAAGCATTCTGGTGTGGCTGCTTGTTTAAAAAATGTAAAAAATAAATAAATAAAAAGGGGACAATTTGAAACTTAACTGACCATTTTAAGGACTGCTGGATGATTATTATTTCCTCGTCATTGGCCCAGAGTTTTCTCAGGTCTATTTCACTTCTCCCCCCCCCCTCCCTTTGTCTGTTTACTCCTTTTACCACATATTGAGTCAGTGGTGGAGCAAAATGCGTAAGCATCACATTTAAGACAGAGTCAGAGAAGTTGTTCCATCAACACACAATAAGAGCAAAAATCAGCCAGCTCTATCACATTAGCTCTCTGCTATTCAAGAAGTGGAGAGCACTAAAAAGGATTTGCTTTTAAGTTATTACTGGAAACTCACAGAATCCATTTTGCTGCACTTAAATATGTGATGATCCTTAGGACCACTGTGCTTTCTTAATATTTAAATTTAATCCAACAAGTGGTTTCACTGGGACTTGAGTCACACACCCCTTTTAAGGCAGCGAGATACTTTTATCAAACAACCATACCCCCAAACCCGAAAGTTTGGGATTCAAACACGTGAACAACCGGTTCTCTGTGTGGATGCCACTTCCAGAAGTCCATTCTGGGCTTGGGCAACAAAAAATTAGCTACCGGTTCTGCTGAAGTGGTGCGAACAGGCTGAATCCCACCAGTGGTGTTAACCTTAGCATGCTGCAATGCACTACCCACAGCAGTTTTGGAAGACAGGCACACAAAAAAATACCACATGAGCTGAGACTCTGCTACAGTCCTGCTATATTGCACGTTCTGTAAAGAACTCAATTTATAACGCCTTACCTAATAAAATATCTTTTTTACCTGCAATTTCTGTTACCAGATCAAAAACTATGAAATAGTTTTGTACAGCTAGTCCTTGACTTACAACATTTCTTTTAATGACCAAAGTTACAACTGCACCGAAAAAAGTGAGTTATGACCATTTTTCACGACCTTTGCAGCATCCCTGTGATCATGTGATCAAAATTCAGATGCTTGGCAGCTGGTTCATATTTACTGAGGTCACCCTTTTGCGATCTTCTGACAAGCAATGTCAATGGGCAAGCCAGATTCACTTAACAACCGTGTTGCTAACTTGTCAACTGCAGAGATTCACTTAACAACTGTGGCAAGAAAAGTCATAAAATGGGGCAAAACTCACTTAACAAATGTCTCACTTAACAACAGAATTTTTGGGCTCAATTGTGGTCGCAAGTCAAGGACTACCTGTATACAAATTTTGGTGCCATCTTTGTTAAACCTAATAAGGGGTTATTATAGATTTGGGGTTTTATTGCAATTGCATAAATAAAGGTGTGTGTTTTTTCCCCCTTCCTTCCTTCCAAGTTGGGATTCAGACCCAGGACATTTGCTGAAACAGTACCACCACCAGAAACAGTTTCTCTGAATGTGGCCAAATTCTGCTCTGCTGTAGGTAAAATTAGGCACTGTTAATCCACCACCAATTACAATTTATTATTATGTCTGCCTTTTATTTCTCCTTTTTTTTACCACGATTATGTTTTAATGCTTTTATTTGCAAGTCTGTGACCATAATAAAGAATTTTTTTCCTTCCCCCCCCCCCACCTCTATATTTATGGAAATTGGAAGTCCTTCATACTTAGGGAAGCCATGCGGTGTCCATAGGAGTGTTGTTTCTTACAATTATCTATAATTCATGGTGTTTTCTTTCTACTTGCTGCTGCTGTTAGGTTAATTGCAATAAGATTGCTGTTGGTGAATCCGCTAATCATCTTTGCTAAGTATATCATGCAGGAAGATGGCAGAGAGAGAGAGAGAGAGAGAGAGAGAGAGAGAGAGAGAGAGAGAGAGAGAGAGAGATTTTAAAGCTCAGCAGCGCAGGGGGCAAAGGTGGGCAAAATCCAGCTAAAAGGTACAACCTGGAACTACCGGTATATTTTTCTAGCCTTTATAAAACCTTAAACTGTCATAACACCAGATAGTGTGATAAAAGCATTTGTGCTGTGTCTTGATGCCTTTGGGGAAGGGGGGGGGGAAACATTAATGGCTCAAGGTTGACTCAGCCTTCCATCCTTCCGAGAGGCCAGTGAAATGAGGACTCAGATTGTTGAGGGCAATATGCTGACATTGTAAACCACTTAGAGAGGGCTGTAAAGCACTGCGAAGCGGTATACAAGTCTAAGTGCTGTTGCCATTGCTATTTTCACCGGGTTATTGTGAAGGGAAGTTTTGTAATAACGCCACCATTGGGACCTTGAATCTGAGTCGTAAGTACCCCCATGGAGGTCTGTCAAAACTCTGAATAGTCGCTAAGCAGCAGGTCATAAGTCAAGGACTACCTATACCTAAAGTATCTAATATCATAGCGCCAAAATAGGAGAGGGACCTTAAGCTGGCCTGATTGAATGTCTTCCTTCCCACACCACTGTTTGACAGATGTCAAACATTCTTTTTGCTCAGAAGACCTGTCACTGTGAGATTGGAGAAATAGACAGCCAGCAGGTCACCTCCTCCTAGTTTACTCTTCTGCGGGGATGTTTAATTTATCCCGTTAATTTTAGTTGTTCATTTTAATGAATTTGCTAAGCAGATAGCCCCAATGTTAAGCACCTTACCTTTTCATATGTCAACATTATCCAACACTCCAGAAGACAGGCTTAAGATACAGGAGGATCTGGACAGACTCGAACACTGGGCGCTATCTAACAAAATGAAATTCAATGGTGAAAAAAGGAAGGTTCTACATTTAGGCAAGAAAAACCAAATGTACAGGTATAGTATAGGGGGTACCTTGCTCAATAGTAGCAACTGTGAGAGGGATCTCGGAGTCCTAGTGGACAATCACTTAAATATGAGCCAGCAGCTGCCAAAAAAGCCATTAGCAGAGGGATCAAGATCACATGAAGTATTAATACCACTTTACAATGCCTTGGTAAGGCCGCACGAGGAATACTGCAACCACTTTTGGTCACCACGATGTAAAAAAGATGTTGAAACTCTAGAAAGAGCGCAGAGAAGAGCAACAAAGATGATTAGGGAACTGGAGACTAAAACATATAAGGAACGGCTGCTGGAATTGGGTATGTCTAGTATTATTATTTATTTTATTATTTATTATATTTTTATACCGCCCTTCTCCCGAAGGACTCAGGGCGGTGTACAGGGCAATAAATATAAAAACAGAATACAAAAGTTAAAAACGATTAAATATGATGCCCAAATTTAAAACAATAATTAAAAACATATAAAACCCCAACCCTAACCCATCAAACCAGGTCAGATTGCTCAAATAAATACGTTTTTAGATCGCGCCGGAAGGAGCGAAGGTCGGGGGCCATCCGGAGCTCAACCGGCAAGCGGTTCCACAGGTCTGGCGCACCCACAGAGAACGCCCTCCCCCTGGGGGCCACCAATCGGCATTCTCTGATCGGAGGCACCCTGAGGAGGCACTGGACGGAGGGAAGTTGACGTAGTTTAGTAGTTTAATGAAGAGAAGGACGAGGGGTGACATGATAGCAGTGTTCCAATATCACAGGGGCTGCTACAAAGAAGAGGGAGTCAAGCTATTCTCCAAAGCACCCGAAGGCAGGACAAGAAGCAACGGATGGAAACTGATCAAGGAGAGAAGCAACCTGGAACTAAGGAGAAACTTCCTGACAGTGAGGGCAATTAACCAGTGGAACAACCTGCCTCCAGAAGCGGTGATTGCTCCAACACTGGAAGTTTTTAAGAAGAGACTGGACAGCCATTTGTCTGAAATGGTATAAGGTTTCCTGCCTGAGCAGGGGGTTGGACTAGATGACCTCGAAGGTCCTTTCCAACTATTATTGTTATCATTATCATTATTATTAATTATTATTAATTATTTATTATTATTATTATTATTATTATTATTATTATTATTATTATTATTATTATTATTATTATTATTATTACATTCAGGTAAACATTCCTATGCCTTTGCTTATGCTGAAAGGAAGCAGAGATAATGTGGGCAAAGGAACACCAGAGCCATTAGAGAATTATTAAGAGACAATAAAAGAAGGAGAAAATCAACGACAGCTCAGTCCTGGGACAAGAGGAGGCTCACATGAGAAGGAGACTCAAAATAATTCCCCTTTGATTTTGCACAGTATAAGCCAGAGGCCGATGGAGAAACTTTGGCAGGATTCCAGTTTCTGTTATTATACCCTTCCACAAAAGAGTTCCTGTAATCTTTGTGGTGTCTTCTTCTTGACTTAAAAGGGTTGATGGCAGCTAATTAAAATTAACTTGCTTTTAGTAAGAGCGGTAATTTTGTGGTAATTCAATGTTAGCAGAATTTTAAGAGCAGTGCTTCTCAATCTTAGGCACTTTAAGAGGTAAGGACTTCAGCTCCCATAATGCCCCAGCCAGCATGCATCTTAAAGCTACCAAAGTTGAAAAATGCTGCTTAAAGTGTACTTGGGATTTGTGTATTAAACACAGATTGTGGGAATGGGTACAAATTTGAAAGCAGAAGGAGATGGATGAAGCGGCTACTGTCAGTGGGGCTTGATCTTACAGCTCTGGAGCTTGGGTTCTGAGACCAATAAGATTCTGACATTTTCAGCTTTATTCTCCTCTCCTCTCCTCCCCTCCCCTCCCCTCTGCTTTACTTTTACTTTTTATTTTATTTTTTTACTTTACTTTACTTTACTCAGCTCATTTCAACAATGTGATGAAGCATGGTGCTACGAGCATCTCCTTATATTTTGCCATCATTGTCTAACACAATTCCTAATCCATCACACACAAACCATAAATGAGTTTATAACTCTCATAGCTGGATCTACACATTGCATAACACCAAAATGTGACAGGTGTTTGCTGTGTCTGTGTGGACCCAGTGACACTGAATATTAAATAAAGGATTGTCAACTAGCTGAAACAGAGCATAGGCCAATGTTTAGAAATGAAAATACTATTGTTTAATCTGTGGTTGCAAAATCGAAAGACAAAGCACGGAAGAGGGATGTAAAAAATAGAATAAAGTGAAGCTTGGTCTGGTTCAAATCCATTGTACCCAATAAGATGTACTTCTGAATAGGGGCTTTGAGACTTAATCAGGAGCATAACATCAGAGACCCACTACTGGAAACTTTCCAGCTAATCCATGTAATTGTCAACGTATAGCAGTTAGTTAACACTGGGTGCCTTAAAAATCCCTTCCCTGTAGACAAGAAGTCCTGAACTATGACTGCAATGGACCCCAGAATTTTTGTTGTATATCACAATGGTCTTAAGTCAAGGTGCCCATGGGATCAACCCAATTTTATAATAGTTTTTGTGACACACGAAACCGATAGTTGTTAAGCAAGCCATTGTCCACAATAGGCATTTTTGTATGTGTGTGGCTGGAAACCAGAAGTATAGGTAAGTCCTCAAAGTACGACCACAAGTGAGCCCAAAATTTATGTTGCTAAGTGAGAAATGTGTTAAGTGAATTTTGCCCCATTTTAGGGTTTTCTCGCCATGTTTGTTGAGTGAATCACTGCAGTTGTTAAATTAGTAACACAGTTGTTAAGGGAATCTGGCTTCCCCATTGCCTTGTCAGAAGGCTGCAAAAGGGGATCCCATGACCCCGGGGCATTGTGACCATCATAAATGTGTGTCAGTTGTCAAGCATTCCAATATA
This sequence comes from Vipera ursinii, assembly GCF_947247035.1. Classification (NCBI taxonomy): domain Eukaryota; kingdom Metazoa; phylum Chordata; class Lepidosauria; order Squamata; family Viperidae; genus Vipera; species Vipera ursinii. The sequence continues at coordinate 11,113,912 of NC_139518.1, forward strand.
AACCATGTGACCATGGGGATTCTGCAACGGTCATAAGTGTGTGAAAAATGGTCATGTCACTTTTTTCAGTGCCGTAGTAACTTAGAACAATCACTAAGCAAAATGTTGTAAGTCAAGGACTACCTGTAAATGTTCATTTCTGGCAGAAACGTCATAAATCACGTGATCATGTTGGGTTGTCAGGTACATAAAATGCATTCATGTGACCGCACCGGGGGGGGGGCAGCCATCAGAACCTCGAATCTGAGCAGTAAGTACTTTTGGGGGAGGGGTGTTGTAAATTCACTCACTAACCAGTCGTAAGTCGAGGATTGCCTGTACAGGTAGTCCTTGAATTACGACAGTTCGTTCAGTGACCGTTCAGAGTTACAGTGGCACTGGAAAAAGTGACATGACCATTTTTCACACTTATGACCGATGCAAAATCCCCACGGTCACGTGATTTACATTTGGATGCTTGACAGCTGGTTTGTATTTATGACAGTTACAGTGTCCCAGGATCATGTGATCCCCTTTTGCAATGTTCTGACAAGCAAAGTCAATGGGGAAGATGGATTCACTTAACAATCAGGTTACTGATTTAACAACTGCATTGATTCACTTAACAAATGTGGCAAGAAAAGTCATTAAATGGGGCAAATTTCTCACTTATTAACATAAATTCTGGGCTCGGATGTGGCTGTACGTTGAGGAGTGCCTGTATTTATTTATTTTTAATCCCATTTATAACCCGCCCTTCTCCGAAGACTCAGGGCGGCTTACAATTTAAGCACAAACCAATGTGCTTAGCAATAGCCTTCATTCTATGTATATGCCTGCTTATTAGGGCTTTCGCCCCCCCCCCAAGCGGCATTATTACAAAGTCAGCTTATTGCCCCCAACAATCTGGGTCCTCATTTTACCTACCTTGGAAGGATGGAAGGCTGAGTCAACCTTGAGCCTAGTGGGATGCGAACCTGCACTAATTGCAGGCAGCTGGTGTTACTTAAGGAGGCATTAGCCCACTGCTCCACCAAGGCTCTTTGTATTGATTTCTCTGTATCAATTCTCTCTTCGAAAGGAAGCATAACATTTTTATGGTCCTTTTTCCAGCCAATTGACCATGCTGGCTATTCTTGTCTGAGACATCCTTTTGCTTTATCAATATCCTATTGCTGACACTCTTGGGGGTCAGATTTGATCACCGGGAAGCCTGGTGTGCATTTTTTTCCATTGCTATGCAGTCGGCATGGTTCCCCTTCTGCTCTTTTCCCAAGAAAAACAGAAGCAAATCAAATCCAGCAAGTGCCTATTTCTAGGTTGCCATCTGCTTTAGCTACATTACCGCATGCGAATGACCTTAGGGTTTAACTCCCAGCAAAATCCATATTTCATATCTCAGTGAAACCCTTAAAGGTATCACTGGCTTCAGCAAAACTCGTTCCCAGGCTGGAAAGAATTAACAACTGGCAGATGACCTGAATGTGTTTTATTGTAGGTTCGAGAGGAAACCACTGTCAACTAATTGCTGTAATGTATTGGGCCTTGTTTTACTGAGTGTACCACGTGGGGTTTGAATGCTGGAAGGTTGCTTAAGCAAGTAGCTGGCTAACGGCTCCCTGCTCTTCAGACAACCCGTCTCCGGGGCTGCCATTGGCTGCCTCTAGGGCGGCAATAGGTTGCTTTAAAACTATTGGCCGCCACCTAGAGGCCAGGGTATAAATAGCTGCATTCGTAGCCCTGTTTCTCAGTTCAGTTCCTGCTCTTCAATAAAAGCATGTTGCTGCCTGAACTCACTCGCCTCGTCTCTTCATTCAAGAAAAGAACCCAGTACACAATAATTGCCACCCTCTCCATGTCAGATACAGCAATAACAGCCAAGTCTCCTACAATTGATCCCACCCCTTTGGGCCTTCTGGTGATCACAGAAAATGATGTGCAAGGTCCATTTCACAGACAAAAGCCTGGAAAAGCACCAGGCCCAGACAAGGTAACTCCTCCTTGCTTGAAAGCTTGTGCTGACCAATTGGCCCCCATCTTCACCTAAATCTTTAATAAATTACTAGAGATGTGCTATGTTCCTTCTTGCTTCAAATGCTCTACTGTCATCCCGGTGCCAAAGAAACCCTCCATCAAAGAACTGAATGACTACAGACCGGTTGCTCTGACATCCGTAGTTATGAACACCTTTGAAAGGTTAGTGCTAGCCCACCTGAAAACCATCACAGATCCGCTGTTAGATCCCTTGCATTTTGCCTACCGAGCAAATAGATCAGCAGATGAGGCTGTTAATATGGCTCTGCACTACATCCTACAACATCTTGAATCTACAAGGACCTATGCAAGGGTCCTTTTTGTAGACTTCAGCTCGGCATTCAATACTATCATTCCAGATATTCTTCTCACTAAACGGAATCAGCTAGCTGTGCCTGATCACACCTGTAAGTGGATCATAAGCTTTCTAACAGATAGGAAGCAGCAGGTGAAGCTAGGTCCCAAAAGTGCTTTTTCATGAGGCAACTGGACTTTCTTGTTTTTCTATGAAGACGTTTCGCTTCTCATCCAAGAAGCTTCTTCAGCTCTGACCGGATGGTGGGGAATGGAAGGACTTCTATTCCTTGCGGACAGTTAGTCATTTGCATTTGTTGATGCCACCTGGAGGCTTATCTGTGTCGTCAGGGCCACCTGAGCAGACCAATTTACATCCTTCCTTCATTCGCTCCAAAGAAGCTCCAAAGAGAAACACAAAGATGCTTTTTTCCAACAGTGAACTTCTTAAGAACTGAAGAAGCTTCTTGAATGAGAAGCAAAACGTTTTCAAAGGGAAAGCATTTTCAAGATTATGCGAAGTGTTAATAACACCACTTTATAATGCCTTGGTAAGACCACATCTGGAATACTGCATGCAGCTTTGGTTGCCACATTGTAAAAAAGATGTTGAGACTCTAGAAAGGGTGCAGAGAAGAGCAACAAACATGATCAGGGGACTGGAGGCTAAAACATACAAAGAACGGTTGCTGGAATTGGTATGTCTAGTTTATTGAAAAGAAGAGCTAGGGGGTGATATGATAGCAGTGTTTCAATATCTCAGGGGCTGCCATAAAGAAGAGGAAGTCAACCTATTCTCCAAAGCATTTAAAGGTAGGAGAAGAAACAATGGATGTAAACTAATTAACGAGAGAAGCAACCTGAACTAAGGAGAAATTTCCTGACAGCTAGAACAGTTCATCAGTGGAACCACCTCCCTCCAGAAGTTGTGAATGCTCCAACACTGAAAGTTTTAAAGAAGAGATTGGACCACCATTTGTCTGAAATGGTATAGGGTTCCCTGCCTGAGCAGGGGGTTGAACTAGAAGACCTCCAAGGTGTCCCTTCCAACTCTGTTATTCTGAAACCTCCCCCCCGCCCCCCCAAAAAAAATTCAATTGTGTTTTGAAAAAGACACCTTTGGGGCAGCCACAACCTGGATGATTGAGAATCTCCATAGATATCTTTAAAGAGAAAGGGAAAGCGTCCAGGATTCAGAGATGGTCCATGACATGACACAGGGTAGAAACTAAGCCAAGTTGTTTTGACACACCGATAAGAAAAAAATCACACAAACTGGTCTTCTTCGTATTGACATTAAGCTACAGCTATGCCATTCACAAGGAAATAGTCACAAGATGACCACTCGTAATCCCTAAATCTGTTGACTAAGGGCCAATCCTATCCCCAAAACCTTCCCTGTTATTAGATCACCAGTTTTGTCCATTGAGCCTTGGTGGAGCAGTGGGCTAATGCCTCCTTAAGTAACACCAGCTGCCTGCAATTAGTGCAGGTTCGCATCCCACCAGGCTCAAGGTTGACTCAGCCTTCCATCCTTCCGAGGTAGGTAAAATGAGGACCCAGATTGTTGGGGGCAATTAAGCTGACTTTGTAATAATGCCGCTTGGGGGGTGTATGAAAGCCCTAATAAGCAGGCATATACATAGAATGAAGGCTACTGCTAAGCTTGTAAGCCGCCCTGAGTCTTCGGAGAAGGGCGGGATATAAATGGAATTAAAATAAATAAATAAAATAAAATGTTCCCAGCATGCCTTCTAAGGCAGTTGTCTTTGCCATCCACACCTAACTTTTAAATAAAAATGCAGCAGTTGAATTGGAGCCGTCTGGTATGGGATCAAACCACTAGGCTTCTCGAAGACTGGTTCAGCTTCTGTTTGGCAGCAGATCATCCAGCTGAAAGGAACTGCTGCCCATGGAAAGAGCTGGAGCAGATCAATATGGACTTCCTTCCAATGCTTTCCTACAAGGATATAGATAGGCCTTGATTTGCAGCCATTCATTTGGTGAACATGCAAAATTTATTTATTTATTATTGGGACTTATATACAAAAGGAACTGAAAAAAAAGAGTAGCTTTATGACCACTCGTCACATTTAACGACCATTACAGCACCCTCGTGGTCATGTGATCAAAATTCAGATGCTTGGTTCATATGTATGATGGTTCTCGTGTTCTGGGATCAGGCGACCCTCTTCTGACAAGCAAAGTCAGTGGGGAAGCCAGATTCACTGAACAGCAGCGTTACTAACTTAACAACTGCAGCGAATCATTTAACAACGGTGGCAAGAGAGGTGGTAAAATGAGACAAAACTCACTTAACTGTCTCGCTTAGCAAGGGAAGCTTTGGGCCCAGTTGTGGTCGTAAGTCGAGGACTACCTGTAGAAGCTCTTTAGAGAACATTTGGAATGTTCTCTATCTACATGTACATGATTCCGTTGACAAAGGCAGGATCCCATTGAGCAGAGGCGTCCATGAGGCAGGGGTCAAAAACAGTCAAGATGTCAGGGACAATTGCACAGTCATAATCTTATTGGTGCCGTCCTCCCAACTTCCTCCTTCTTTGCTCTGTTGTAGCAACAGTTGCTGCTGTCAAGTTTCAACAAAAGCCTTCCTCCTTCAAAGTCTAGTGACCCACAGGTCTTTACTGCACTGCGGACAATCAACGACCATTGGGGTTTGCAGGGGGGAAAAAAATATATAAATCTTTCTTGAAACTAAGAGCCGCCACAACTGCAACAGCATGGTTGATATCAAGCTATGCTAAAATCTGCCTTGTCATTTCACCCAAGTCTTCTCCTTGAGCAGAAGTGGCTTCTGTGTTTCTACCTCATTCTTGGGTGTTTATTTGGATTTTTCTCTTGGCCGTGTTTTTTTTTTCTTCAGAATCGCTGGAAATGCCGGAGGGACTGACTGCTCATCCTGTTTTCTAGTCTGCTTCTTTCCTGAAGCCCTTCTGAATGCCCATGCTTCCCATTCCAAAAATGTCCCCCAACGGAGGGCATTCTTTCATGAAATCTTTTCCTGTGATTTGATTGCAGCCCAAGAAACCCTGCAGGCTGCTGGAGAAGCAATGATACAGTAAAAGACAAGACGTCTCGTCGTAATGAGATAAGCAGAAGGATATTGCTCTCCATCAAGAGAATTCCACCCAAAATCTCTTCTTCAAAAGCAGGGAGGGGCAACCCCAGTGTCACATCTGACTGGATTATAATTATTAGAAGGGGGGGGGAAATAGAGGAGATTGTGCTTCTCTTTTCTGCTGCACAGCCCTAAAATAGGAAGGCTGCAAGCCGAAGGGAAAATGGCTTGCACACAGACGTGTGAAAGAGGGAGAAAGTGAGGCGTCTATATGAGTAAGAATGTTCACAGCTGTGATTTTAGCCATAATGAATAGCCCACTATGGATGCCACCTCCAGAATAATGAACAGCGGCAACACAAGGTTGTCCACCTTTACGGGAAGGATAGTTGAAGTTGAAATTTTTATCTTGCTTTCATTGGACTAATTTATTTTTTAAAAAAAAAAATATTGGATGCAGCAGAAACAGCCCAGCAACAGTGAGATCTGTTAAAAGTAGGGTGGGGAAAAAGGACCATTGATATGCAAGCAGCAATGCATCTACAAGCTGGCAAGCTATTTTTAGCTTCAGATATAGCTTAAAATAGCAGCAGAGCAGTTCAGTTCCTTTTCCATCACGCTCCCTAAAGTCTACAGATTAAAAGAAAAAGAATAGGAGAAAAACGCCCTGCAATGATCACAGATGGTGCTCAGAAGAATAAAAACAGAATAAAGGTTATGACAGTGTTAGAGTGTCTTTGTGAGAAATGGTACAGTTTGCTTCAGGGAGGGAGGGAGGGTGTGTGTGTGTGCGTGCAAAGGCACAATGACCCACCCACACATGGACATCTGGGGATTTGGGGAGGGGGTTGCACTTGACGATGAGCCTTACTAGTTGACCCACCATTTCATTAGCTGATGTAATGATTAAAATGAAGCTGGGTTGGAGGGCACGATTTGGCATTTTAGATATTATAGTGCAGCAGAAATGCACCTTCTCTTGCTTGGAGCCACAGTGCCCCTCTAGAATCAAGAACAGCTGTTTATTCCTGACCCATAGAATAGCCCAGAACTGTCTCAGCCAGCCAGCGATCAAAGGTTTAGTGCAAGGGTAGGCAACCTTGGCGCTTTTATGACTCGTGGACTTCAACTCCCAGAATTCCTGAGCTGGCTGGCTCAGGAATTCTGGGAGTTGAAGTCCACGAGTCATAAAAGCGCCAAGGTTGCCTACCCCTGGTTTAGTGATTAAGATACCAGGCTAGAATATAAGAGAATGTGAGTTGTAGTCCCGCCTTGGTCCTGAAAACCAGCTGAGTGACTTTGGGCCAATCACCAGGAGACTGTGAGTTCTGGTCCCGCCTTAGGCCTGGAAGCCGGCTGGTGACTTTGGGCCAGTCGTTCTCTCTGGGCCCAACCCACCTCACAGGGCTGTTGTTGTGAGGAAAATAAGAAAGGGGAAATTGCGTTGGATATGTTCACTGCCTTGAGTTATTTGTCAAAATAATAAAAGTGGGATACAAATCATTGGTCAGAAATAACTACTGTATGTCCTCTCTCTCTTTTACCTCAAACATAGATCCCTAGTTCTCTTTTTCCCCCCCCCACCCCCGAAGACAGGAAATGCAAACTGCCAATCTCTTCTTTGTTTCTTGATGCAGCACTTAAGCTAAGATAGGATGGACCCCCCTTTCGCCCTTTGCATGTCCTGCTTCCATATAGCAACTGAGAAGCAGCATAAGTCAGGTGATCCTCCCCCAGCAACACAGAGAGCCCAGCAAGCTGATGGAGTGACCCAGGACCATTGTTATGTACTGGGCTTTTGGAATATCACTGTAAAGTCGCGTGCTTCACATAGAGACGGACACAGAGCTGGGGTGAAGATGAGTTTATTCTGAACAGAACAAACTGGGGAAACAGGGAAGCCTGGCGTCTATTTGTACCTGCCCAGGTGGATGGCATCCAATCAGTTCAAACCTGGGCTTCCTGCCAGTGCAGGTGACAATGGGTGTAGATCCTGGCTTCCCACCAGGCTGACCATGCCTGGGGCTGTCAACAGCTTAAGTCATTAGGCTTATCCTGAGTGAGCAGTCATCGCCCGGAGCTGTCCAGCCCCTCTGCTGATCTGCACCATCAGCCTCCTGCTGTGCTGTCCTTTGTGTATACTGGGAGGCATACACTGCAATCACCACGTGCATTGCTGGAGAACTAACGGTTCTCCAGCAACCCAGACAGGACGTCTCCGGTCCTGCCATTGGTCAACTTTGGGTGGCAAGTATAGCTTCAATCCGATTGGTTAATACCATAGGGCCTGGCTATATATTGAAGCAAGGTGACTCCAATCTCTCAGTACAGTTTCTGCTTAAATAAAGTATGAGTTTGTCTGTACTCATCTGCGTGTCCTCGTTCCTGCTCATTAGAGCCCACGACATAATAACCACCTTGTGGCTTGTCTGTGGTGGTGGGTCTGATGATCCTAGAACAGTTCAGCAGATTTTACAGAGAGAGGGAGAAGGAGAGGAGAGAGAGGGAGAGGAGAACAAACCTCTATATAAGGCCTGTTTGGGAGGAAAGTGAATCCATTCTGTCCCCACCATGCTATAAATATTGTTGCCTTCACAAGAGCAGCCCACTTATGCAACACCCCAAAAGAAAAACGAGAGAGAGAGAGAGAGAGAGACAGAGACAGAGACAGAGACAGAGACAGAGAGAGAGAACAAAAACAAAATAAAAGCACAGATATGCCTAGCGTTTGCATAAGCAACTTGAAAAAGAACAGCTTATGATTTCATTTCAGTAGAAAAGAAAGGTGTCTCAGTGAGAGAATTAGTAGGATCCAAAAGCCCCAGAAGGGAAGAGAGAAGATGGCATTCAATACACGGCGATTTATCACGCATGGAAAACTTTAGCATTTTTCCAGCTCTACCTTCTTATAGCTCTGGATGTTTAAAGCAAATGACAGGGTTGTTTAATATTCAAAGAGCTGGTCCGGGCAGTTCTTTAAACAGAAGATGCCTTCAGCCAGAGGACTATCAGAAGGACTAGGGGTGACATGATAGCAGTGTTCCAATATCTAAGCTGCCACATAGATGAGGGGGTCAATTTATGTTCTGTTTTCTAAAGCACCCAAAGGCAGAGCAAAAAGCAATGGATGGAAACTAATCAAGGAGAGAGATAACCTAGAAATAAGGAGAAATTTCCTGACAGAAAAATTAATAGTGGGACGACTTGCCTCCAGACGTTGTGGGTGCTCCATCACGGGAGGTTTTAAAGAAAAAAATTGGACAACCATTTGTCTGAAATGGTATAGGGTTTCCTCCCTGAGCAGGAGGTTGGACTAGAAGACCTCCAAGGTCCCTCCCAACTCTGTTATTTTGTTATTCTCTACCCAACTACCTTACTATTTTCATCTTTACCCCAAATCTGATTGATTCAAGAGACCCCAAAGCAATTTTGTTAGCTACCTGAAAGGTATAGTTTTCCATCCAAGAAAAATGAAAGAAAAAACAAGTGTAAGACCGACATAAGACAGGAAGGCAAACCTGATTGTCATATTAAAAAGACTATAACACCATTCTCAATTAAACCAGGCAGATATTTCATGGACAGTCCTATACTTAAAATCTTTAAGCCAGCCTTTCACTATGGCAACCGCTGGAATCTGTCTGCACACCCACCCACCCACACTTACACTCCCACCCACACATTGCTGTTGAAGAATAAAGGGCTGTCGCGCAAATATTTCTTACTAGGGACGTAGGAAAGGAATGGGGTTCTTGAGCTGAAATTTGGCTTGTGGGCTTCTCAGAAGTATCTAATGGGCTAATAGGAGAATGCTGGACGAGGTGAGATCCAGCAGGACTCTGAGCTTTTTTGTCAGTCTATGTCGTTAGCCTTCAAGAAGGGAGCATTAATCATAAATAAACTACAATTTATTTTTATTCTCAGACCTGCAGATTGTGGGTTCTGTAGTTTGCAAGAGGCATCAACAATTGTAAGCCTTTACAGCTGGCTGAGACAAAGCTTTCTTTTTATCGTCCCAAATTAGGACAAATATAGTATCAAAAAAGTCAGTTTCTGGCAATAATAATAATACAGTATAGGTCGTCCTTGACGTATGACCACATCCAAGCCCAAATTTTCCATTGCTAAGCAAGACAGTTGTTAAGTGATTTTTTCCTCCATGTTATGACCTTTATTGCCACAGTTGTTAAATGAACCACTGCAGTTGCTAAGTTAGCAACACGGTTGTTAAGTGAATCTGGCTTCCCCATCGACTTTGCTTGTCAGATGTTTGAAAAACGTGATCACATGACTGCTTCTTTTTAATTGTTTTAACTGTTTTAACTTGTAAATATGAAATGTGTTTAATATTGTGTGTGACCAGCCATACGCTAAATAAATAAATAAAAATGCCCACAACCAATGTAAAATAAATAAATCAGATTAAAAGATTTAAATACAGGAAGATAGTTGGATTCCAGTATGATATAGATCAGGGATGGCAAACCTTTTAGAGACCGGGTGCCCAAAAAACAGCCCGCCCCCTGGCCCACCCACCTGCTCTCCCTCCTGCCCCACCCCTGCCCCGTCCCCTGCCCCGCCCCACCCACTCACAGGGCCACCCACTGCCTCCACGGCTGACCGCAGATCGCCCAGGCAGCCCTGTAGCGCCATGGCAGCCACGCCCTTCACCCGCACCCAACAGCAGCATCTGCGTGCATGGGGGTGCGAAGGCGGAGTCTTGTCCCTACTGCCTGGCTGCCATGTTCTTGGCTGCACTGCTCTGCAAGGGCTGCACCTGGGGGCGACTCCAGGGGGGCTTCTGGTGAGGAGGGGGCCGTGGGGGAGGCAGGGTTAGGGCAATGGCGCACGTGCCTACAGAGAGGGCTCTGAGTGCCGCCTCTGGCACGCGTGCCATAGGTTCACCACCACTGCTTTAGAGCTATGCCAGACTAGGATGTTTTGAAACAGAAGCATCCAAGCAATCACAATCAAATCACACAGGGTAGCAATCCCATCTTTTCCACCTTAGAGGAGTTGTACCAATTTGGGTGGACACGTTTTACAGGCAGGAAAAGGACAGACCAAAACAGCTGGAAGCCAAAGGAGAGCCACTACTAGAAAATGATCTGATCTGAACTCCCCTCCTTAAAATTCTCTGAACAAACATGATGATGGCCCACAGAAAGCCTTATCTTAAAGCACCTTTTGTGTAAAATCAGTCTCTGTATTCTAAGAGTGCATTAATTTCAAGCAGCCATTTTCAAAGGCAAAAGGTACTTTCTGCTGGAAAGATTTCCACTTGTGCAAAAATCTACCCTGGGTGTTTGAAAAAAGAGCCATGATTACAAGGTGCGCCTCTCCTTAACAAGCTGTTTTCCCACCTACCTATAAGCAAACATGTGTAGTGACTTAGCAATCAGGAACAGGATGTTTAACCTTCTCTTTTCATACCTGTTCTCTGATCTAAATACTCTGCTCTGCAAACTAGAATGAACTCCTTCAGTTGGAACTAAATGCAATAATAATAATAAAAACAACAGTGTGGCTGTTTTGTTCTTTCACCATTTATGTCTAAATGGTGCCCATCTGGCTGTACATACAAGAACAAGCTCAGAATAAGAAGTATACAGGTAGTCCTCGACTTACGACCACAGTTGAGCCCAAATTTTCTGTTGTTAAGTGAGACACTTGTGAGTTTTGCTCCTTTTTATGACCTTTCTTGCCACAGTTTTTAAGTGAATCACAGCAGTCGATAAGTTAGTAATGCGGTTGTTAAGTGAATCTGACTTCCCCATTGACTTTTGCTGGTCAAAAAGTCACAAAAGATGATCACACGATCCTGGGACACCGCAAAGGTCATAACAATGAACCAGTTGTCTAGCATCTGAATTTTGATCACATGGGGATGCTGTAAAAGGTCGTAACTATGAAAAACGCTCATAAGTTCCATTTTTCATGCTGTTGTAACTTTGAACGGTCACTAAATGAACTGTTGTAAGTCGAAGACTATCTGTTTGCTTGTGTCTGCAGGTAGTCCTCCACTTATAATTCGTTCAGTGACCGTTCGAAGTTACAACGGCACTGGGAAAAGTGACTTATGACCATTTTTCACACTTATGACCGTTGCAGCATTCCCCATAGTCACATTGCAGTGTATGCCTCCCAGCATACACAGAGGACAGCACAGCAGGAGGCTGATGGTGCAGATCAGCAGAGGGGTTGGACAGCTCCGGGCGATAACTGCTCACTCAGGATAAGCCTAATGACTTAAGCTGTTGACAGCCCCAGGCATGGTCAGCCTGGTGGGAAGCCAGGATCTACACCCATTGTCACCTGCACTGGCAGGAAGCCCAGGTTTGAACTGATTGGATGCCATCCACCTGGGCAGGTACAAATAGACGCCAGGCTTCCCTGTTTCCCCAGTTCGTTCTGTTCAGAATAAACTCATCTTTACCCCAGCTCTGTGTCCGTCTCTATGTGAAGCATGCGACCTTACACACATGATCAAAATTCAGACGCTTGGCAACTGGCTCGTATTTATGACGGTCACATTGTCCCAGGGGTCATGTGATCACCTTTTGCGACCTTCTGACAAGCAAAGTCAATGGGGAAAGTCAGATTCACTTAACAACCATCTAACAGCAGCAGTGATTCACTTAAGAACTGTGGCAAGTAAGGTTGTAAAATGAGGCAAAACTCAATAACTATCTTGCTTAGAACAGAAAATTTTGGGCTCAGTAGTGATCATAAGCCAAGGACTACCTGTATTGTTTTTTTTTCTTTCTTTCATAAAACCCTGTAGATAACAAAAAGGGATTTTTGTTTTATAGATTGTTGTATCTTAATATAAAACAATGGCAGAATAACCAGTGACTATGTCAGGAAAAATATGTCTTTTGTTACATTTCCAGTCCTTCCTTCCTTCAGTCTTCCTATTCCCCATTCTGTGTGTGTGTGTGTGTGTGTGTGTTTGCGTGTGCGTGCACGCACACGCAAAAAAAACTCCACTGAGAAATTACAAAGCCAGTTTTGCAGTTTAATAATAATAATAATAATAATAATAATAATAATAATAATAATAATAATAATAATAATAAGTTGGAAGGGACCTTGGAGGTCATCTAGTCCAACCCCCTGCTCAGGCAGGAGACCCTATACCATTTCAGACAAATGGCTGTCCAGTCTCTTCTTAAAAACTTCCAGTGTTGGAGCATTCACCACTTCTGGAGGCAGGTTGTTCCACTGGTTAGTTGTTCTAACTGTCAGGAAGTTTCTCCTTAGTTCTAGGTTGCTTCTCTCCTTGATGAGTTTCCATCCGTTGTTTCTTGTCCTGCCTTCAGGTGCTTTGGAGAATAGCTTGACTCCCTCTTCTTTGGGACAGCCCCTGAGATATTGGAACACTGCTATCATGTCCCCCCTCGTCCTTCTCTTTGTTAATCTCTTTTTAAAAATGCTGGCCTTCTCCTCTTTTTAAATGTAGCACCTTTTCCCCAGTGTGGAATCCTTCACATAATTTAGTTTCCTTAATTCCAGAGAGGAAACACAGATTTGGGAGTTGGATTCCAACCACTTGAAGGAAAGCAGATACAGAAACTGAATCTATCTGGCCACCCATATCAGAAGAGAGATACTTCCCTTCACTGGCATTATAGGTAGTCCTTGAGTAATGACCACAACTGAGCCTCAAATTTCCATTGCTAAATGAGGCAGTTGCTAAGTGAGGTGTGCCTCATTCTACAACCTTTTTGCCACAGTTGTAAAAGTAATCACTGCAGTTGTTAAGTGAATCTAGCATTTGTTAAACGAATCTGGCTTCCCCAATGAATTTGCTTGTCATAAATTGCCAAGTGTCCAAATTTTAATCATGTGACCATAGGGATGCTGCAAGAGTCGTAAATGTGAAAGCAGTCATAAGTCACTTTTTTCAGTGTTGTTGTAACTTTGAACAGTCAGTAAATGAATGGCTGTATGTTGAGAATTACCTGTACAATAATGCAAATTGAGACCCGGGGCCTTCAGTTGGGTTAAGTTTCCTCCTGAGGAAAAATATTTCACATAGACAAAAAAATGGCCTTTCTTAATAGTTATTGGGATGCGGTGGCTCAGTGGGTTAGGACGCTGAGCTTGTCGATCAGATGGTCGGCAGTTTGGCGGGTCGAATCCTGAGTGCCGCGTAACAGAGTGAGCACCTGTTACTCGTCCCAGCTTCTGCCAACCTAGCAGTTCGAAAGCATGTAAAAATGCAAGTAGAAAAATAGGGACCACTATGGTGGGAAGGTAACAGCGTTCCGTGCACTTTTGACGTCTAGTCATGCCGGCCACATGACCACGGAGACGTCCTCGGACAAGCGCTGGCTCTTCGGCTTTGAAACGGAGATGAGCACTGGCCCCTAGAGTTGGAAACGACTAGTACGCATGTGCAGGGGAACCTTTACCTTTACCTAATAGTTATATGTTTCAAAGAAACACCCTCATATTATTTTACAAATGAAGGAAGACGTATTGTATTCTTCCTGGGATGTACACAACTAACATAAATAAGCTCATTTCGAGCTAAGAGCAGAGGCTTACAACTTCTTCAGGCTGCAGAAACTGTTTGAGAAAGAAAGTCCTAGAAATCCTAAATCCTAAACATCGGTTGAGAAGCTGTACTCCTTATGTGGAGTTATTAAAGAAAGCAGCTAAGGATGCCCCCGAGAACAATGCTGGGATTGGAAAAGATAACTCAGTGTATTTCAAGATTTTCCTCTCAACTTTAGTGGAAAGGTCTTTTTTCCCCTCTATCCAGGAGTATCCAAATTTGGCAACTTTAGGATTTGTGGACTTCAACTCCCAGAATTCCCCAACCAGCATGACTAGCTGAGGAATTCTGGGAGTTGAAGTCCACCAGTCTTAAAGTTGCCAAGTTTGGAGACCTCTAGTCCCTTGGAACTAAACCAACTTTGGCTTATTCAATAAATCATGGTACAGTATAGAAGATGAAGAAAATTGATGCTCCATCAATTAATCAGTACTCATACCGGGATATTTTATGCAGACCTCATCGTCTCCTATTCTATCAAGTGTGAATTCCAGATTGCCTGGATTATGAAGCTCCAGGCTTTGGCCCAAGCTCCAATTGTAACTGCACCCTTAATTTAATGTGTTGAAGATGAAATTTGTGACATTTACAGCTCTGTCCCCTAAAAGAGGATAAGAACTATAGTCTCAAGAGAAGTAACTCTTAGCCTTCTCGACATTGGCTTTTTGAGAGGAATTTGCCATGAATTAAGGGTCTGGCTAATCTTCCACATTATATTTGTGAGTGGTCCTTCCTTTCTTTGCCCATTCCCACTTGGCATTTTCTGTAGAGTTCCATGGAATGACTATTTGTATCAGCATTCAGAATATCATTAAATGTTGCTAAAACGTACTTCACGACATGGAAGATTAGCAGTTATATCCTCCAGTGTTTCATACAGTAATCAAGTTGTCAAAAGTATGGTTTTATTCATGCAACTGTCAAGCTGACAAGATTATGGAGATGAGATGAGAGGAAAGTATTCAGCGAGATTAAGAAGTTAGTTTTAGCAGCAAAAAGCAAGGCAATATGTTTATTTAATCTTCTTTTTACTTATTGTATATAAAAGGTAAAGGTTCCCCCGCGCATGCGTGCTAGTCGTTTCCAACTCTAGGGGCCGGTGCTCATCTCCGTTTCAACCGAAGAGCCAGCGCTTGTCCGAGGACGTCTCCGTGGTCATGTGGCCGGCATGACTAGACACCAAAGGCGCATGGAACACTGTTACCTTCCCACCGTAGTGGTCCCTATTTTTCTACTTGCATTTTTACGTGCTTTCGAACTGCTAGGTTGGCAGAAGCTGGGACAAGTAACAGGTGCTCACTCTGTTACGCGGCACTTGGGATTCGACCCGCCAAACTGCCGACCTTCTGATCGACAAGCTCAGTGTCCTAACCCACTGAGCCACTGTGTCCCTGATATTGTATATAGCTATGGTTATTGCCATAGCTTGGTGGGTCGAATCCCGAGTGCTGTGTAGCAGAGTGAGCGCCTGTTACCCGTCCCAGCTTCTGCCAACCTAGCAGTTCGAAAGCAGGTAAAAATGCAAGTAGAAAAATAGCGACCACTACGGTGGGAAGGTAACAGCGTTCCGTGCGCCTTTCGCGTCTAGTCATGCCGGCCACATGACCACAGAGATGTCCTTGGACAAGCACTGGCTCTTCAGCTTTGAAAGGGAGATGAGCACCGGCCCCTAGAGTCAGAAATGACTAGCACGCATGTGCAGGGGAACCTTTACCTTTACCTTTATGGTTATTGTAGGATCCATTAGTCCAGGGGTCTTCAAACTCGGCCCTTTTATGACTCATGGACTTCAACTCCCAGAATTCCTCAGCCAGTGTGCCTGGCTGAGGAATTCTGGGAGTTGAAGTCCATGAGTCATAAAAGGGCTGAGTTTGAAGACCTCTGCATTAGTCTAACACAAGGGTCTTCAAACTTGGCCCTTTTATGACTTGTGGACTTCAACTCGCAGAATTCCTCAGCCAGACAGTGCCTGGCTGAGGAATTCTGGGAGTTGAAGTCCACAAGTCATAAAAGGGCCAAGTTTGAAGACCCCTGGTCTAACACACCTTACCTCAATCTGGCACCCTCCAGATGTTGTTGATTACAATTCCCCAAAGCTAATGGTTCATCAGATGAAATAATTGTTGAACTTTCTACTGCTAAATGCCTACATGTTACCCCAATCTTTCCAGTTTACCTAACTACATTACATGGATATGCCACCATTTCTTGAGCTGGGACAGCACTATAACTCTTAGTAAATGTCTATGGAGATTCCTTGTTTTTGCTTGAAGACGTTTCTCTTCTCATCCAAAAAGCTTCTTCAGTTCTGACTGAATGGTGGAGAATGGATGGATTTATATTGCTTGCAGTCATCTGGTTAGCATTCTCTCTGAGAGTTGTTGAGACCACCTGGAGGTTTATCTGTGCCCTCAGGGCTTCCTGAATAGTGCAAATGGGTGTGGAACCTTCCTGGAATTGCTGAAATTACTGTTTGTAATTCATGAGGCAACTGGACTTCCTTGTTCTTCCATTCTCCACCATCCGGTCAGAGCTGAAGAAGCTTCTTGGATGAGAAGTGAAATGTCTTCAAAGAAGAACAAGAAAGTCCAGTTGCCTTTGAAAAAGCATCTTTGGGATAACAGCAGATAGGTGGTGTCATATCCCCAGATCTGGCCGAGGGACTGTTGCCCAAGACTGCTCAGTGAATGTCATGGTGGACTAGAGTTTTGAATCCAGATCTTCACAGTTTTGATCCAAAATAACACCCGAGTCTCTGGGCAAGTAAAGAGATAGTTTAATTCAAACTGTAAAATATGTGAATAACGGTCTCATATGGAGAACATACAAATTGTAGACAAAGAAATCAACTAAATACAAAAATTCTTCACTACATCCAAAGTTAGGGAAGGCAGTGCAGGATAGGCTATATGATTCTATCTTCTGAACTTTGTTTCCCAGTAGTTGACCTTCTCTTTTACTGTTAGAGCTGGTTTAAATCTTTGGACAGTTTGTACTTTTTTTTAAGTTCCCGAGGTATTATGAATGTATTTAAATCTAAACTTTTGCAGATCTGAAGTTCCTTCAAATATATCCATAACTACCTTTCATTTCTATATTCTGGAGACTTTCAAGAAGAGATGGGACAGCCATTTGTCTAAAATGGTATAGGGCAGGGATCTTCAAACTTGGCCCTTTTATGACGTGTGGACTTCAACTCCCAGAATTCCTCAGCCAGGCACGCTGGCTGAGGAATTCTGGGAGTTGAAGTCCACACGTCATAAAAGGGCCAAGTTTGAAGACCCCTGGTATAGGGTCTCCAGCTTGAGCAGAGGATTGGACGAGATGACCCCCAAGGTCCCTTCCAGCTCTGTTATTCTATGATACTTCTATTATTTCTTTTAGGGTGAATAGCCACTGTGCAAACTCTGTACCCATGTTTGTTAACTATGGTTCAACATTTATACAAGGAATGAAAGAATGAACCCTAATTCTTAAGAATAGGTCAACAAGCTCAACATTAGACAAGCTAAAATCGGTGTGTTATGTTCTCCCATTCATTGCCTGTCCTTCTGATAACAGCTAAAAGAGCTATCTTTCATGTGGCAACTATCAGTAGTAAATCTCCTATGATAATATTACCAGATCTTTGTGAACTAACCTTAAGTTAACAGTAGAAGACTATCCATTAAAAGCTAATCTCTGTAATTACTCACTGAAAATATTTACCACATACAAGATAGCTTGTGCATGAAATATATTTATTGGCTCTGTTCAGTTCTATTAATCTGGGTTGGACAGTTGTAGAACTGTTGAACACGGAGAGTTATTTCCAACTTTTGATATCCTCACCCTATCAAAAATACAAAAAATCATTCTCTTGCCAAAATTACCAAATGAACAGTAAGTCTCTTGCTTTTCTTGCCAGTTCAGACCTAGGGAGATATATATAAAAGTAATCAAATTTTAGGCTGCTACTTTGGGTTCCTTCACTATACCGAGGTGACTTTAAGATGTGTGGACTTCAATGCACAGAATTTCCCAGCCAGCCATGTTGCCTATGTCCTATCAGCCTGGATGCCATGGATCTCAGTGAGTGGAATTCATCTTTCAAGGTTTTTGATGGATATGTTTTGATTGGTGCAAGATTTCACCAAGTCCTCCAAAAGGAGTTTCTTCTTGAATTCTGGTATAGTCATTTAATATTTCCATACAAAGGAGGGCATAGGAAATTTATGACTCTTCTCTGCTGGGTTCACACATTATGCTTGCCAAATCAAGCTGGTATGTTGGGTTTTGCTTAGTGTGAGCTTAAGCACTATAATTCCTAAGTCAAGATTTATGTTTTAGTAGGAATATCATTAGCAACAGGATCAGTGGCGTAGCGTGGGGGGTGCAGGGGGGGCTGGCCGCACCGGGTGCAACATCTGGGGGGGGCGCGCTCGCACTCGCAGCTCTCTGCCCCTGCCTGGCTCACTCACTCTCTCTCACTGCAGTGCTGGCTGTGCGAATCCGATCCGAGCCGCCAGGTCGCCGCCCACTGTGGAGGGGGGGTGCCAGGTGTGTGGTGCAGTTAGGGGGCGCAAATTACTTGCCTTGCCCCGGGTGCTGACAACCCACGCTACGCCACTGAACAGGATTTAGACTTATATACACGACTCTAGTGCTTTACAGCATTCTCTGGGCAGTTTACAATGCAGAAACCTTATAAGCATATTGGCCCAAAAATCTGACTCCTTGTTTTACCAACACTAGAAGGATAGAAGAATGAATCAACCTTGAGCCCTGTCAGGAGTTGAACTGTGGTCCAAATTTGCCTGCAATGCTGCATTTAACTATTGTGTCACCTGGGCTCATAGTACATGTGAACCTGCAGATATGACTTGCTCAACAAGCTAATCCAACCCTGGATTAAGGTAACATGTGAATCCAGCCTTTAATTGCTTATTTGGTGACTCCTACCTTCACTATTCATTGCCAGGTTGAATGTTTTTTCCGTTGATGGAGATGACATGGCAAATAAAGAAGAGGGAAATTGAGCAATCCTTTGGTCTTGTTCTACCCAATCAAAACTCAAAATACAGGGGACAGAAGAAGTTTAAATCCCTGATATGTGTGTGTGTGTGTGTATCTTAGTAACTACAAGCGTTGATTCCAGCGAAGTTTACAGTTAAGGAAAATAAGACCAGGCCTAGACATTGTGAGCCACCAATGTTTATTTGATGATAATCTTATTACCATTCAAGCTAATGTAACTTGGGGAGGAGATGACACTTCTGACTAATTTTTTCCTTCAGCTCTAAGAATATCCAGTGTCTGTCAAGTTCTGCTTTTTTTTAAAAAAAAAGCTTGCAATTAGGGGAAAAGAAATATCGTGTCAAGAGTTTAACGTTCCTTTTTTTGTCATAAGAGCAAGTTAAATAAATCCTTATTTCCTTTTGATATGTTATTGCTTATTTTTTGAAATAGGTGTCAATAGCCAGGCAGCAAGTGGAAGAGAGTAAGAAGCAGCTGCAATTAATAACAAATGGCCTATTTGAATCCCAGAATTCAGCTTCACAATCATGCTTCTTGTTTTGTGTTGGAGCTTGTGTCCCAGTATGCAACAGGATTAGGCAGGGAATAGAGCAGCAAGAATCAGAGTTGGATGATGAGATATAAAGAGACTTAAGTCCATTCGTGTTCTCTGGAACTTAAGCAATGATGAACTTAAGTAGGTCTCTAACCACCAATGACAAGTAAAGACATCATGAAATTTATCATCTCAGCTTTCCTTCTAGTGGTCTAAATAGAGGTAGTCCTTGACTTGCAACAGTTGATTTAGTGACTGTTTGAAGTTACAGCCGCACTGAAAGAATTGACTTATCACTTATGACTGTTATGGCATCTCCATTATCACACGATCAGAATTCAGATGCTTGGAAACTGACTCATATTTATGACAGTTATACGGTCCCAGGTTCACGTGATCACCCTTTGTGACCTCCTGGGAAGCCAGATTCAGCTAACCATATTACTATCTTAACAACTGCAATGATTCACTTAACAACTGTGGCGAGAAAGGTTGTCAAATGGGGCAAACCTCACTTGACAAATGCAACAGAAATTTTGGGCTCAACTGTGATCGTAAGTCAAAGGCTACCTATAACCTTGTTAGCCTTTTGCAAGGCGTTGAAGACCAGACTGTTCCCCCAGGATTTAAGAGGTGGGGAAAATGAATTCTGCTACTATTGCTGGTTTATAATTAATATAGGTAGACCTCAACCTATGACAAATGAGCCCAGAGTTTCCATTGTTAAACAAGACAGTTACGTGAGTTTTGCCCCATTTTATGACCTTTCTTCCCACAGATGTTAAGTGAATTATTACGGTTCTTAAATTAGTAATACAATTGTTAAGTGAATCTGCCAGATTCACTTGACAACTGTATTACTAGCTTAACCGTAGTGATTCACTTACTTCTGTGGCACAAAAGGTGGTTTCATGTCCCCAGGACACTGCACTTGTAATAAATATGAGCCAGTTGCTCATATTGTAATAAATTGCCAAGAATCCAAATTCTGATCACATGGTCAAATCAATGCTCAATGGTCATAAATGTAAAAAACAGTCATATGTCACTCTTTTTCAATGTCCTTGTGACTTCAAACAGTCACTAAAAGAATGATTGTAAACCAAGGGCTACCTGTAGTTTATCTTTGGGCATCGGGGTGGAGGTGGTATTATGTTTGGGCAGGGAGGGGTTGTTTGTTTTGAAATCTTGCAAGCCACTCAGTCCCTTGCGTGAAAGGGACAGCTGTAATGGAATGTAGTCTGGATTCCCAAGAGGGAGGGGTGCATTCTGGAGGACCAAGAGAAAATTCAGTTCAGATAGTTTGTGTGAGAGTCAGAGGGTGAAGACAGGCCCTCCCTAATGGTTCTCAGAGTATATGCTTTATGGAGGTTGCAGTTTGCTTCTGTTTGGCAAGAGTCACTCTGTAGGTGTTGAACAGTAAAGAAATCTGCTTGGAAGAATCACTGTATGTCTTTCTTGGGTTTTCTTGAGCCTGACAGGAGGTTATATAAATAATGTACCATTTATTTGTATCATTTTACTTATTTATAAGTATAACTCACATTACTATTTAGTCTCTTTATCCCAGACTTCTTTCCCCTTCCTTTTATTTGTTAGATTTTTATGCCACTTTTACTACTTTATAAATAACCAGGGCTTTTTTTCTCATAGAACGCTCAGAACGGAGTTCCGGCACCTTTTTTGGATGGAACCTTGTAGGGTAGGCAAGGCGGGTTGTATGACATGTGTGAGTTCCGGCACCTTTTTCTTTTACAAAAAAAGCACTGTAAATAACTCAAGGTGACAAATCCAGTTTTAGTTGCTATGATATCAAAGAAGAGGCTGAGACTCTAGAAAGAGTGCAGGGAAAAGAAACAAAGTTGATTAGGGGATTAGAGGCTAAAACATATGAAGAACGGTTGCAGGAATTGGGCATGTCTAGATTAATGAAAAGAAGGATTAGCAGTGTTCCAACTGAGGGGCTGCCACAAAGAAGAGGGGGTCAACCTATTCCCTAAAGCACCTTAAGGCAGGACAAGAAGCAATGGATGGAACCTAATCAAGGAGAGAAGCAACCTAGAGCTAAGGAGAAATTTCCCGATGCTGAAAACAATTAAACAGTGGAACGACTTGCCTCCAGAAGTTGTGGGTGCTCCATCACTAGAGGTTGTTAAGAAGAGATTGGACAGCCATTTGTTTGAAATGATACTGGGTTTCCTGCTTGAACAGGGGGTTGGACTAGATAGAAGACCTCCAAGGTCCCTTCCAACTCTGTTATTTTATTCTATTAAATATAAATAATACTCTTTCCTCTTGCTGTTTTCCCCATAACATGTTGTGTCTCTTACATTCTTGCATCTTCCCCCACCGTCATCTCCGTTCCAGTCTATTGGATGGAGATCTGGGCTGCATTCATGCAACATGGATCCTGAATTAACTCAGTCTGTGACTTCAGAAAAGACCCTCACTCATAAACTCACCAGACCAGTTCAGTTCACACCAGAGGCTACACCTAAACCACAGGTGTCAAACTGCCAGCCTGCAGGCCGGATTCATCAAAGCAAAACCGTGCCCACCCCATTGCTGGCAATGGCAAAAAAAAGTCACGATATGTCACAACACATCACGCGACGTTGTGAGTTTGACACCCCTGACCTAAACCAAATCTAGATAACTCTATTCAATGGCATGTGTTGCAAACGCAGCCGGAAAATCTGGCAAAACCCTCATAAATCTGGTAGTCAAATTGACCATGGAGCATTGCAAAAGGCTGTCCATGTGGGCCAGTTGCCAAGTCCCCAAACTGTGATCATGAGACCACAGGGGACATGACGCTGGAACTTCAAAGCCAAGTCATAAGTCCCTTTCCAAGGGTCTGTTGTAACTTCAAATGGTCTCGTAAATGACTGTAAGTTGAACAACTGTTGTGAAGAATACATGTAGCTCAGGATTGAATAATGCAACTCTTGGTGTTCTTTGCATTGGATTTGTCTTCCTGCAGACACTTCATCTACCCGGCTAAGTAGCATCATCAGTGCCAGGACAAATGAAGTTTGCTTGCTGTTTACATGTGGTGGTTTATCCTGCCAGTCTTAGCTGCTTCTTCTTTGAGAGTTCTTTGATTATAGTATTGTTTTTGTCCCTGGTTGTTTATTAAGCACTGTTTCCAGCTAATCTGGGTGTTTCCAATGGCTGGTAACAACCAAGCTCAGAACATCATGAACCCACCAGCTGTTTCTTGATAAGCTACTTCAGATACCCAGCCTAACCACACTTACTGTCAGGGAAGATTTATGGCTCCAGAAGGCAAATAAATTTGAAAAATAAATAAATCATGATTCTTTTTTTTTTTTTGAGGGCATTGTGATGAAAGAAACCTCGGAAACCTAATGCTCTTTTGCAAGGGACCTTTATCCATATTTACACAACTATGTTTTGCTTCCCCAAAGATACTTTTGCCTCTGTAGGCAAAGGCCCTACGTCTTCCTGTCCGCTAAGCTTTCTGAACCTCTCTGGCTGACCAGTTTTCTAAACCACCGTTTCGTCTCTTTACCCATTTATTTAGTTCACACAAAAAACGGGCGCTCGGTACAGCTAGCCAGTTGGTGATGGAAGGTGTAGGGAAAAGCTAGCTTAGAACACAACCACCTTCAGTTTCCTGCTACAAAGCAAGGAGGGTATAGAAGCAGGCATTTAATTATAACTGGACTTGCTTAGTAGGTGCTTCCCTGCAGGAAATGCACAGAGTAATTAATAAAATCTTTGCAGTATTACTCTTTGCAGGATATGCACCGAGTAATTAATAAAACCTTTGCACTATTATTCTGCGCACACCCCCAGATCCTTTACCCCTTTGCAAAAAGAGGATTTTTTTTCCTTCTTCTTCTTCTTCTCTCCTTTCTTTTAGAGACCCAGAGAAAAGCTTTCAGATTTCTGGAGCAATTCACCCACCCTAATTACACAAAGCTGGGAGACTTTGGACTACGCCCTGCCAGACTCAGCTGGAGAAGAAATCCTCGCTCTTTACGAGTTACCCCAGCAGTGAGAAACGCGCGTCCTCTTCTCTCTCTCTCTCCCCCCCCCCGTCTCTCTTTAATGTCTTTGACGTCAGAGCCGCGAAACCATAGCAACTGTCCATCACGTTGGACGAGCACACGAGGGAAGTGGGAGCAAAGAAGGGGATCTAGTTCAAGCGAGGCTCCGGAGCGCTCGAAAGGCACAATGGACGCATTTGTGTTGTGACATTCCGAGCCAGAAGCCTTGCCAAAACGCGCGGCAGAAGGAAGAAGGCACGGACGGCGCCGGGGAGAAATCGCAAGTAGCGTGTTGGGTGCGCGGAGCTCCTCGGTCGTGAGAAAAGAGGCGCGCGGCACTTCTGAAAGGCAACCCCCTTCTTCCCCAGCCGCTGCCGATTCCGGGTCGGCGTCGCTCCAGTTGGAAAGCCAGGGGCGTCTTTTTCCTTGCCCCGGGGGAAGAAAAAAAAATAATCCACCCACGTTGCAGCCAGATCCAGAGGAAAGAAAAAGAGAGAGAAAAAAAAACCCAGCGGGAGGAGGAGAGAAAAAAAAAAAAGGTGGGGATCCAGGGCCAATTGGCCACCGTTTCCTCCTCTGAAACAAAAGAGACGATCGCAGCACGTAGCCCCAAGTCTGCCTACGGCCATTTTTTTTTATTTTTAATTACTTTTATTTTTATTTATTTTTTTATTAAAAAAAATTAGGATTTTTTTTCTGATGGGGAAACCCTCCCCCCCCCCCCAAGATCCCCGATCTGTTCGCCTTCTGACCGCGCGGTTGTTTCGGGGTGGGGCGGAGGCGTGCAGCCAGCCAAGCGGCTTGCCAGGCGCTTTTTTTGGGGAGGGGGGAGCAGGGGAGGGGGGGGGGCGCCCCGACACCACCCCTCCCTCCCCTCCGCGTCCCTCCCGCCTCGCCCGGACTTTCTGCGCAGCCGGCGGCGTTTCGCGGAAATCCCAGGGGCGGATCGGCGAGGCCGGGTGGGCGTGGCGACGGCGCTCTGCCGCAAGGGAGGGGTGGACCCGGTCCTGCCTCCAGCCGGGGCACCTGTTTCCAATTGCGGCTGGGGAGTCCCGGCACGAGCCTATTTTGCGGCTCCCGGCTTTTAAATTGTACCAGGAGGAGAAAGGCAGAGCCGCCCCCCCTACCTCCTTCGCTTGACAAGTTCCTGCTTACAAGTGGCTGCGATCTCCCGGGTCAGAAACCGGCTAGGTTTCAGACGTTGAGGTTCTGCCTCTCTCTCCTCTCCTCTCCTCCCTTCTCTCTTCTCTTCTCTCCTCTCCTCTCCTCTCCTCTCCTCTCCTCCCTTCTCTCTCCTCTCCTCTCCTCTCCTCTCCTCTCCTCTCCTCTCCTCTCCTCTCCTCTCCTCTCCTCTCCTCTCCTCTCCTCTCCTCTCCTCTCCTCTCCTCTCCTCTCTTCTCTTCTCTTCTCTTCTCTTCTCTCCTCTCCTCTCCTCTCCTCTCCTCTCCTCTCCTCTCCTCTCCTCTCCTCTCCTCTCCTCTCCTCTCCTCCCTTCTCTTCTCTCCTCTCCTCTCCTCCCTTCTCTCTTCTCTTCTCTTCTCTCCTCTCCTCTCCTCCCTTCTCTCTTCTCTTCTCTTCTCTCCTCTCCTCTCCTCTCCTCCCTTCTCTTCTCTCCTCTCCTCTCCTCTCCTCTCCTCCCTTCTCTTCTCTCCTCTCCTCTCCTCTCCTCTCCTCCCTTCTCTCTTCTCTTCTCTCCTCTCCTCTCCTCTCCTCTCCTCCCTTCTCTCTTCTCTTCTCTCCTCTCCTCTCCTCTCCTCTTCTCCTCTCCCCCCCAATTTATTTATTTCTTTCTTTATTTATTTAAATTATCCGAATCTGGCCTAATTTCTCCGCTCTGCAACTTGTCCGGCGTGTCTTCAACGTGCTCGTTTCCATCAGTGCACAGCATTGCTTCCCGTCCGTTTTTGGGGAGAGAGTGGGGGGGGAGCATTCCGGGATCGAGGTGGTAATCTGGGGAAAAAAAAGCTCACTCGGGCTGGACCGGAGAAAGAGGAGAAATCAAAGCCAACAGGTGCCTGCCTGCGAGTTGGGGCACAAAATCAGGGTGGGACGTCCGCATTCACCGTGTTCTGGAATTCTCTCCCTTCCCAAATGTCGAATCTTTTCTCTCTTGTCTCGAAACGGAGAATTGAAAGCGAATGGTTTCTTTCCATCTGTTGGTTGCGTTTGCAGGTGGCTCTCAGGCTAGCTAGCTGTAGAATTGGATCGGTGGGCTGCCGCACATTTTGTGGCGATCGGAGCTATTAAAATGAAATGACAATACAGTAATTTGCCAGCCCTGTTGGTGGTAGCACTTTGACATTAGTTCTCCCAACCTTTTGCGCTTGCATTCTGTCATTTTCCCTACTAGAGTGATTTAAAAGATGTTCACTGGTTTGCCACCTGGAAGGAGAATCTTGTTAGCGTTCTAGGAACGTTAGACCCAAAACTCTTGTACTCTAGTATGCATTTTTATTTGTTGATCTCCCCTGTTTTAGGACTTAGTTCAGGTGTGAAAATTATGGCAAATACAATTTGCATCAGCTATGTATTGGCTTCTAAGGCAAATTATTCTAGTGAATGGATGGATTTGTTGCCCACAGATGGATAAGCAAATAGTCCCAACCCAACAGTCCTGTCTTCCAAAATGCAGAGATGTTTGCAGACAATATGGTGCCATTCTCACCACTTCTGGCAGAAATGATGCAGCAAAAGGCGCTGTGCAGTATAGTCTTATCAAGTTACTCCTAGCGTGAGAGCAGCCTTTTCTGCCATCTTGGTTCCAGAGAATATGGAATGCAAGCTAGATGGAGTTTATTAAGTCTTACTTGAAGCTTTGCCAATAAAAAGGTTAGTCTTCCTCGTCGCATACAGTGTAATGATAGAAGAAAAGCAAGGAGAAAACTCTTACTATTATGTATTAAAAATGCTAACGGATCTCAAGGCCTTCCCAGGTAATTCTTGTTTTATGCAAGAAGCAGGTAGTGCTTGTGGACCCTCAAAGCATAGTTCGGGGAGTTTCAGGAAATAGCATTTATTTATCTTGCTTAATTTATTTCAAAACAGTACCTGAGTCAGAGCCCTTATATGAGCCAATTCACCTTATCTATAAAGTTGTCAGTCCTTCTTTGTTCAATATGGATCCTGATTGTTTTATCAGTTTTCCCATTTTTTTCTTCTTCTTAGAAAACAGTCATATAAAAGATCTATGATGCATTTTGGATGTTGCAACTGATTTTGATGTACCAAGACCAAACCTCTTATAAGATTGAACAGAATACGTTTAGCTCTATGCTGGTTTTTTGAAGCCTTCGACTGTAGCATGTAGACAAATTTAAAACATTTTCTGCCATATTTCATGGAGCAATACAGTGGACATAAAAAGACTACACAAGCATTAAAACGTCAGGTTTTTGAGATGTGGGGGAAAAAATCAGACCAAGATAAATAACTTCAGGATATTTTTTTCCACCGTTAAGTTGAACAGTTCAATGGAAAAAACCTGAAATCTTTCATGGGGAAAATAAGAGTAAAAATGTACAATAATGTAGTTGCATAAATGTTCAAACCCTCTTATAAGTAAGGCTGTGTTCAGAATTAACCAATCACATTCAAATTGATGTTAAATAGTGCACACCTGCCATCAGTTAAAATGACTGATCACGCCCATATAATGTTCAGCTGTGGAAGTAGGAATTTTCTGATATTCATTCAGTTGCCTCTTACAGCAGAAGCCGTGGTCTGCAAAAAGCTTACAACTATCAAAGGGATCTCATTATTTGAAGGTATCAGAAGAAGGATACAAAAAAAATACAAGACATTAGATATAGAATAGAATAGAATTTAGAATAGAGCAGGAAGGGATCTTGGAGGTCTTCTAGTCCAGCCGCTCCCCCCCACCCGCTTAAGCAGGAGAACCTACACCAGACATGTCAAACACAAGGCCCGGGGCCCAGATCTGGCCCGCGAAGTGGTTTCATGCGGCCCGTGAAGCCATCCTGGAAACAGTGAGGGAACGGCCCCCACTGCCTTGGCCCTGGCCCAGAGACCCTCCTTCTGCCAGAGACCCTCAGATCTGTCCCACTCCTGCCCAGGCCCCCATAGGCACCCTTGATGCGACGCCCACCCAGTAGGCCATATGCACTCCATCCACGCCCACCCAGTAGGCCACGTCCACCCTGGCCACACCCACCCGGCCCCCTGAGGGCAACTGCCATGCTGATGCGGCCCTCAATGAAATTGAGTTTGACACCCCTGACCTACACCATCTCAGACAGGTGATTGTCCAGTCTCTTAATATGGTGAAGACAGTCATCAACAAGTGGAGGAAATATGGCACAACAGTTTTTGGAACTGGATATCCTTCCAAACTTAATGAAGAAACAAGAACACTGGTCCAAGAAACTGCCAAGAGGCCTATAGCAACATTAAAGGAGCCGCAGAAGGTTCTGGCAAGTACTGGTTGTGTACTACATACAACAACTATCTCCTGTATTCTTCACAGTGCTTTTTTTGTAAAAGAAAAAGGTGCCGGAACTCACACGTCATACAACCCGCCTTGCCTATCCTACAAGGTTCCATCCAAAAAAGGTGCCGGAACTCCGTTCTGAGCATTCTATGACAAAAAAAGCCCTGATTCTTCATATGTCTGGGCTGCGGGGTAGGGTAGCAAGACAGAAGCCTTTTCTTACGAAGAAAAACATCCAGGCCCGCCTACGTTTTGCAAAAACCTACATCAGGTCTGACAAAAGCATGTGGGGAAATGTGCTAGATGAGACCAAAGTTGAACTTTTTGGCCATAATTCAAAAAAGTATGGTGCAAAAACAACACTGCACATCACCAAACATACGCCATAAACACAGTGAAGCATGGTGGTGTCAGCATTATGCTTTGGGGCTGCTTTTCAGCTGAATTGGTGTTTTAGTCAAGGTGGAGAGAATTATGAACAGTTCCAAGTATCAGTCAACTTTGGCACAAAACCTTCAGGCCTCTGCTAAAATGCTGCAGATGAAGAAGAATTTTACCTTTCAACGTGACAGTGACCCAAAGCATACCTACAAAGCATCAAAAGAACAGCTTCACCAGAAGAAGATCAAAAGTTATGGAATGGTCCAGCCAGAGCCCAGACTTGAATACAATTGAAAATCTGTGGGGTGACCTGAAGAGGGCTGTGCCCAGAAGATGTCCTTGCAATCTGACAGACTTGGAGCACTTTTGCAAGGAAGAAGTGAGCAAAGATTCCCACGGCAAGATGTGCATTGCTGATAGGCTCCTATCCCAAAAGACTGTAGGCCAGGCATGTCAAACTCGCGAAGTCTCAGGACTTTTTCCCCATTGCGCGGTTTCAGCATGACGCATCCGGCCTGTAGGCCGGCAGTTTGACATGCCTGCTGTAGGCTGTCATAAAATCAAAAGATGCTTCAACAAAGTATTAGTTTAAGGGTGTGTACACATAGAATTATTTCCCCCTTAAAAGCTTTCAGGTTTTTGTTTCAACTGAATTGTACAACTTATATTTTAGCCTTGGTGGAGCAGTGGGCTAATGCCTCCTTAAGTAACACCAGCTGCCTGCAATTAGTGCAGGTTCGCATCCCACCAGGCTCAAGGTTGACTCAGCCTTCCATCCTTCCGAGGTAGGTAAAATGAGGACCCAGATTGTTGGGGGCAATAAGCTGACTTTGTAATAATGCCGCTTGGGGTGTGTGTGTGTGTGAAAGCCCTAATAAGCAGGCATATACATAGAATGAAGGCTACTGCTAAGCTTGTAAGCCGCCCTGAGTCTTCGGAGAAGGGCGGGATATAAATGGAATTAAAATAAATAAATAAATAAAAATATTAAAGGTGGAAATTCTGAAGTGATTTATCTTGGTCTGACTTTTTTGCATCTCAAAAAGCTAGCATTTTAACGGGTGTATGGATTTCTTATATCCACTTATTTTTTTTACTATTGTTTTGTAAACTCGGGTTTTAATTTACCTCTTGTGAGTAATCTCCACCATGAGAATAGTAGAGATGATTTTTGTTTCAAAGAAGTTACGGCACTGTACCTACCTCCTCCTCTTTATCATGAAAACAGTTTTTCTGAGATGGGTAAGGCTTAGTTTATGTGCCTGACACTTAAGTAATACTTTTATGAGTTTGGTGGAGAAGTGCACCTACACAAATGCTTCAATTTTAGGCCACAGCAATAAATGGGCCTTGCATCCAAGTAAACGTGCAAAATTGTACAGCAGCTGATTAAAAACACTTATTCCCTTTGTAGTTGATTATGCCTGCCTTTTGATGGACCAATGAGTGCTCTGCCTAAATCAAACATTTGTACACTCTTAATCTCTATTAACACGTTCCACCATGCATAGGGCAACGAGTGGCAGGCAAAGTTTGGCTGGTTCTCTCAGTTCTGTTGACATTGGGCATGGTGCCACACACTATGCAACACATTAAATACAAGTCTCCATGTGTGCAACTCTAGGCTTGATTAATTTCATTCCACATGATGAAGTCGGATTTTATCAGGTTACCAACTGCCCCAAAAGTATATGCATAATGCTGTACAGTATGGGTGTAGCGTTATCCTTTGCAGATAACCCATTTGTCATGATTTTGTTAAATATTTACTGCAGATGTATTCTGCAGTAATGTATTCTGCAGTAAAAACATACACAATCTAATATGACCTTACGAACCTTTGCAGAAGTCCAATTTTAATTCAGTAAGGCTCCCAGATAATGTAACCATGTAACTTACCCTACTAACAAGTAAAATTCCTATTTAACTTTAGTGGGTTAGATCAGAGGTCTCTAAACGTGGCAACTTTTAAGACTTGTGGACTTCAACTCCCAGAATTTCTCAGTCAGCCATACTGTCTATGGAATTCTGGGAATTGAAGTCCAAAGTCTTAAGAGTCTCCAAGTTTGGAGATACACCTGGTTAGATTCCTAAGAAGGACATCATACTTTTACAATTTTCAGTAGAGACAGGACTAAGAAACAAGCTATATACATCTATTAAATACAAAATACACAATTTTATTAATTCTCATATCAGCTTGAATCTGCTTCTCTGTAGTTTTGTTCTATTAGCTTTGCCAAAATGGATACAAAGAACAAGTCCAGATCTTCCTTAACAAAAGTCTTTTAGATGTCTAAAAACTTAAGACCACTACATCTCTCTTCAGTTGTCTTCTGAAATTTTTAAAATAACTATTTCTCATTGGACTCTTCCAGATAGCCCTCCTCCGAACTTTTTCCAGTTTATTGATGTCTGTTTTAGGCTGCAACGGCCCGAATTTGGCTCAGTATTCCAAAGTGGGTCCTAACCAAGGCAGATTAGAACGAAATGTTTATTTCCCACGATCTGGATTCTGTGCTTGTTATTAATATATATCAAAATCGCATTTGCCTTTTTAGCAGTTGCATCACAATTCAGGCTTCTTTTCAAACCAAATCTCAGATGCAGGACTTTGAACCTTCTATCTTCCTACGCATTAGCCACTACTCCCACTTATGTCCTCTCTGCCAATTTTGTGATCTTCCCCTGACCCCCTTTATCCAGATCAGTGATAAAACTGCACCGGCCAAGAACAGTGCTTTGCACATAATAGAGCTCATTTTCATCCAGCAATGAATCTATTTAATAGCTATGTCATCTAGCCTAGCCAATATTCTACCACTTTATTAATGGTAGGAGAGGCTTTGCCAAATGCTTTGCTGAGGTTAAAATCTACTGCATCTATAGAATTCCACCAATCTATTAAGCTACAGGTAGTTCTTGAGTTACAAGAATTCATTTAGTGACTGTTTGAAATTGCAATGGCTCTGAAAAAAGTGACTTATGACCATTTTTTCACATGTACAATTTGAGCGTGCCCAGGATCACATGATCAAAATTCAGATGCTTGGGAACTAGCTCATATTTATGACGGTCGCAGTGTCCCGAAGTCATGTGATCCCCTTTTGCGACCTTCTGATAAGCAAAGTCAATGGGGAAGTTCGATTCACTTAACAACTGTGTTACTAACTTAACAACTTCAGGGATTTGCTTAACCACTGTGGCAAGAAAGGTTGTAAAATGGTCAAAATTCACTTAACAACTCTCTCGCTTAGCAATAGAAATTTTGGGCTCAATTGTGGTCATAAGTTGAGGACTATTTATATTAACTGTCAAAATAGTAAATGATTTGTTTGCAATAAGCCCATATTCTTGATAATTGTTGGAAGCCTAAGCCAGTGCTCACTAAGATGTTTAATAATCAGGGAACCAGAATAGGTACTAGAATAAATGTCTTTCCTTATTCTCCTTCACTTTTATGAAGGGACATTTCCATATGTTTCTCTTTGCAATATGTCTAAACAATTTCATTTTGTTCAAACTTTTTCACCATTTTCTTTTTGAAGACCTTTTTGGCTCTATCCAACGATGACTTTGTTTTTTCTTTTCCTTCTAACGTCTTCCTTTATATAATTGTTTTGCAATTCAATCCTCGGCAAACGACTTCAATATATTTTTTATTAGTAATCAGCCTCCATTCATCTGTGATCCCATCTCCTCTTCTTTTACACACCTTTATATAGCCACTATATTTTTGCGTATGAGAAATTGAATTATTTTTAAAAGATAGGCTGCTTTGCTATGATTTTTCTAGCAAATGAGTAAAAAAAAGCATTTCTTTTTCTCATATAGGAAATAGCAAAGCTTACATAATTACAATTTAATATATAAATTTGTTTTGTTAATCATGGTAAGACTTTTTATACTGATCTAAATGTTTCGACTAACCATTTAATGCCCCAGTTCTGTGCATCTACAGAAAGCAAACGTAGCAGTTGGGCTGAGAAAGTAAGTTTTATTAGCACGGTAAATCCATATTAAACCATGGGTTGTTTATCTATGGCTTATGGAATAAATGACAATCAGCCGTGTTTGCACAAATGCTGAAGCAAAATCACATTTTGGCTTAAGTCAGTGCGTGGCGCGAGATGAAAGGTTGTTGCATTCCTTACCATCGTAGCACAATAGATCTCTAGTTTGTGCTTAAATCTTATTTTGCGACCCACTGTTAACGGTCTCCGGGGGAGCAGCGGCACGTACAGAGTTATTATATTGGCGTATAACAAATAAAATAAATGCACGATTAGCATTACTAATGAAAGACGCCATCCGCATTAGTACCCCGACCCGGTGTTTTAAAGTGATTCAGAAACCTTTCGGAGGGCAGGAAGGGAGCCCGGCTACCTGACCCACCCCAGGGGTCTTCAAACTTGGCCCTTTCATGACTTGTGGACTTCAACTCCCAGAATTCCTCAGCCAGTGTGCCTGGCTGAGGAATCCTGGGAGTTGAAGTCCACAAGTCATGAAAGGGCCAAGTTTGAAGACCCCTGCACCAGGCAGTGTGAATCGCCCAGCCCAGCCTCTTTTTTTTTTCCACGCTTTGGCGAGGCCGGGCGGGGTCGCAGAAGAGACAGGCTTCCCTTTCGGCTCTTTGTCCCGCTCAGCGGCGCGTTCCATTAGGAGCCACACCGCGGGGGTGTGTGTGTGGAGGGAAGGGGGAGGCGCGCCTAAAGATCGCAAACAGCGAGGCTGGGCGGTACCACCCCGCGTAGTAGTGACGAGCAACGGGAAGGGAGGCGGACCCGGCGCCTTAAAAGTTGTAGCCGCGGGCGGTGTTTCGATTGGCTCTTTCGGCGGCGGGGGGCGGGCACGACGCGGTGACCGACAGGCGCCCGGCCGCACCCCTTTCCTTCCCTTCCCTTCCCTTTCCTCTGGCTTCGGGTTTGGCGGTGGGAGGCCTGGACTGGCCTGCTCGGATCTCGGCGCCTTCCGTCTTCCTTTCGGTGAGGTGGGCGAGGTAGGTCGGGGAGGAACTGCGGCCCTGCTCGGCCCTGGGAGTCGTGGGTACGCTTCTCTGAGGGCAAGGGCCCCCTTCCTGCCCCTTTTTTTTTCAGCCGGGGTGGGTGGGGGCTTGGGGGAAAAAGCGGACCGGCGGCGCCCCTCTCTGTGGGGTGGGAGCGGGGGGTGGGGGTTAAGAGGCACCCACGAGCCTCTCGGCAACTCCCTTGGCTCTTAGGTTGGACTACAAGTCCTATCCTTCCCGGCCAGCGCGCGCCCACCCCTTCCTTACGTTGGGTGGGGATAATGGGCGGTTTTAGTTCCTCAGAGGTCGGGCGGGGGGGAGGAGGGAAAGGCGGGCTTCTAAGGGGACAAAACCCGCGTTTGAGGGGTCCCGGGGGAGGGGTGTGCACGTGAGAATGAGAAGCGACCTCCCCTCCCCTCCCCCAAACGCGGGTCAACTCTGGGTTCAAAGGCCGAGTTATCCCCGGATGGAGAAAAAGTTCAAGCCTTTCACCCCCACCCCCCCTCAAGCCTACCTCTCGGGGTTGTTGTGTGTCTGGGAAGCGGCCGAGGGACATTTGGCAAGACTTGTTGCTGTGGGAAGGGTGGTGGTGGTGGTGGTTAGTAATAAACGGCTGCCTCGCCTTTGCCGAGCACACGGGAGGGAGCCGACTGTCGGTCCCAAGAAGAGGCTGGCGCAGGGTTGTGGTGTGCGGGTTTGTGAAAAGCCTTAAGTGGAGAGAGACAGTGTGAGCTGTGTGTCTTTAGGACTTTGGGATAACCTCGTGGAGAGAAGGAGGGAATTGGGAATTAAACTACCATCAGTGCAACACTGGTTCCCTTCTGTGTTTGCCCTGGTTTGTTCCTTTTGTCTGTCATCCTGTTCCCAAGGCGTTAAAGCATTATCCATCCCTTTTTCCCCAGGAAAAAACGTAGCCTGGTCTCTTATCGAGTAAACGGTTAAAAAGGGAGAATTGCAAAACTTGTGTTTGCTGTAATTGTTTGAAGTGTGACTGAAAAGAGTATTGGAGCCTACCAGTATTGAATCAGCTTGACATGGCTTGGGTGTGAGCAATCTGGCTTGCTGTGCCATCTTGAGCCTTTTTAATAGCTGAATGCTGGATCACAACGAGGTGTGTAAGACAATGGTCTGTGTTAAGAGTAGAGGTTGACTAGGCAGAGTGGACCCCCGTCTGCAGAAATACTGGCTTTGAAATGCTAGATGGTTGCCACGCGCTTAACAATCAACTACTGTATGTGCAGTGTGTTTTCTGACTTTACCCCGTTTGTAGAAATGACTGCAATACAACAATGGTGGTGGTATGTGTGAAATTATCTTTACTGAAAAATCAAAGCATTTCTTTGAGGCTTGCGGCCAACCTTGAGGTATATGGGTTGGCTTGCATCTGTGAAGTTTAACCCAAGATTGTTGTATTTCATTAAAAGTACCGATAACCCGTTGAATTATGTAACACAGATTTCTCATACTCTTGGATGGAAAATATTTGGAATGTTAAGTTTTAAAAAATCTTGGAAATCTGTCATATTAAAAAAACCCCTCATATCTCAGTTACATTTGAATTACATATGAACCATCAAGTTGTGGGTAATATTTTTAGGATGCTTAATTTTTCTAGTTTTTATATTTTTGAAAACAATTTTATGGCAAACAGTAACTGATACAATAAAAAAAGAGAATATGTGTGTTGTGTATAATAGACATAAAATGTTTATTAAGATTACACGGCCCTTTTTCTTTTTTAAAGTTTTGGTTTGTGTTTTGCTTTGCAGGATTTAAAGCTAGACTGTAACTACTATTTTCCAATAAAAATGCATAAAAAATGAGCAACTATCTCATAACCCTAGTAATTTGATGGGTTTTTTTATAGCTTCAACACATTTTAATTTCAGTAATAGTGTTATTACAGCTTGTTGCAAACTGTTTGCTTTTAAGAATGGGAAAGATCTGGTTAAATATGGAAAGATGTATTTGCACCATGAAATTTTGGGTCATATTGATGCTTAAAATATTGCACTCATCATTCATGTGGAGAATGACATTCTTGTCTGTTATGTGTGTTGCATCCACGCTGAGTCACAGCAGGCCATTCTGCACATAAGGGTTTTCTGAAGTTAGAATATCCTCCTAAATTGATATAAATATTTAGTGACGCTATTCAGATTGGCTTCCTTGCTCCCAAGATCTTCCCACCTAGAGGTATCTCAGTATTTCATTTATTAAAAACTTTATACTACGCTTACATGTCTAATGAGTGAATGCTTTGGTACCTAATAGAATTGGTAGTAATATAAATTAAAGCAGTACTTTGATCCAAAAGAAGGGAATAATAACCAAGTAACAGAAATAGTACTATAGTAAATAAGAAATTGGTATGTCATAGATATTTAGGTGGTCACAGTGGCCTTTTTCTTTTAAAAAAGCCCCAATACCTAAAATCCAGCAGAAGAGAATGAGCATTTCCATCTTGATTATGCTGTATTCTTCCTCTAGAACAGGGGTCAGCAACCTGAAACAGTGAAAGAGCCACTCGGAACCGGTTCCCTCACAAAAGGAAAAACTGGGAGCCGCAAAAAAATGTGTGCGCATGCGCATACATGCGGGCATGCACCAGAACAGGGTTTGACTGAAGAGTGGAGCCAAGGCGAGATATGTACCTACCCTGCATATTTGAATTGATTGGTTGAACTTTTTTAGTCCCACTTTTTTTTGGGCGGACTGCACATGGCAGAGGACTGGGAGCTGCAGGAGACGGATGAAAGAGCCGCATGCGGCTCCGGAGCCACGGGTTGCAGACCTGAGCTCTAGAAAGATAGCATACTTGACTATTTCAGAGAACTTTTAGAAGCGACTATTTTTTCCCAGCTAATGTTTAGGAGTAGCTTCCTTTGAAAGAACAAAGAAAAGAATACTTTGCAATCAAAGATGTTTTGATGAGTTCTGGGAAGATACTATATTAGAGATAGAGAATGGCATCGTGAAATCGGGAGCGTAAAACACAGCAATCCTGTTATATTCATGGTAGTTCCAAATCTAGGATTGGGTGGAGTTGTGGTTATATACCGGTAGGTAGTCCTCGATTTACAACCACAGTTAAGCCCAAAATTTCTGTTGCTTAGTGAGACAGTTGTTGACTTTTGCCTCATTTTCTTCTTGCCATTACTGCAGTTAAGTTGGTAATACAGTTAAGTGAATCTGGCTTCCCAATTGACTTTGCTTGTCACAAAGTCACAAAAGAAGGTCACATAATCCTGGTACACTTGAACCGTGAAAAATACCTGCCAGTTACTAATTATCTGAATTTTGATCGTATGACTGCGGGGATGCTGCAGTGATCATAAATATGAAAAATGATCACAAGTCACTTTTTTCAGAGTTGTAACTTTGAACCATCAATAAATGAATAGTTGTAAGCTGAGGACTATCTGTAATTATCAATTCAGGGAATACAGAAACTGTGAATGACAAATAGTTTGAAATTCAAATACAGGGAGTGCAGAATTATTAGGCAAGTTGTATTTTTGAGGATTAATTTTATTATTGAACAACAACCATGTTCTCAATGAACCCAAAAAACTCATTAATATCAAAGCTGAATATTTTTGGAAGTAGTTTTTAGTTTGTTTTTAGTTATAGCTATTTTAGGGGGATATCTGTGTGTGCAGGTGACTATTACTGTGCATAATTATTAGGCAACTTAACAAAAAACAAATATATACCCATTTCAATTATTTATTTTTACCAGTGAAACCAATATAACATCTCAACATTCACAAATATACATTTCTGACATTCAAAAACATAACAAAAACAAATCAGTGACCAATATAGCC
Organism: Vipera ursinii; assembly: GCF_947247035.1. Lineage (NCBI taxonomy): Eukaryota > Metazoa > Chordata > Lepidosauria > Squamata > Viperidae > Vipera > Vipera ursinii. The sequence goes on from NC_139518.1 coordinate 11,151,091, forward strand.
ACCTTTCTTTGCAAGGACACTCAAAAGCCTGCCATCCATGGATTCTGTCAGTGTTTTGATCTGTTCACCATCAACATTGCGTGCAGCAGCAACCACAGCCTCCCAGACACTGTTCAGAGAGGTGTACTGTTTTCCCTCCTTGTAAATCTCACATTTGATGATGGACCACAGGTTCTCAATGGGGTTCAGATCAGGTGAACAAGGAGGCCATGTCATTAGATTTCCTTCTTTTATACCCTTTCTTGCCAGCCACGCTGTGGAGTACTTGGACGCGTGTGATGGAGCATTGTCCTGCATGAAAATCATGTTTTTCTTGAAGGATGCAGACTTCTTCCTGTACCACTGCTTGAAGAAGGTGTCTTCCAGAAACTGGCAGTAGGACTGGGAGTTGAGCTTGACTCCATCCTCAACCCGAAAAGGCCCCACAAGTTCATCTTTGATGATACCAGCCCAAACCAGTACTCCACCTCCACCTTGCTGGCGTCTGAGTCGGACTGGAGCTCTCTGCCCTTTACCAATCCAGCCACGGGCCCATCCATCTGGCCCATCAAGACTCACTCTCATTTCATCAGTCCATAAAACCTTAGAAAAATCAGTCTTGAGATATTTCTTGGCCCAGTCTTGACGTTTCAGCTTGTGTGTCTTGTTCAGTGGTGGTCGTCTTTCAGCCTTTCTTACCTTGGCCATGTCTCTGAGTATTGCACACCTTGTGCTTTTGGGCACTCCAGTGATGTTGCAGCTCTGAAATATGGCCAAACTGGTGGCAAGTGGCATCTTGGCAGCTGCACGCTTGACTTTTCTCAGTTCATGGGCAGTTATTTTGCGCCTTGGTTTCTCCACACGCTTCTTGCGACCCTGTTGACTATTTTGAATGAAACGCTTGATTGTTCGATGATCACGCTTCAGAAGCTTTGCAATTTTAAGAGTGCTGCATCCCTCTGCAAGATATCTCACTATTTTTGACTTTTCTGAGCCTGTCAAGTCCTTCTTTTGACCCATTTTGCCAAAGGAAAGGAAGTTGCCTAATAATTATGCACACCTGATACAGGGTGTTGATGTCATTAGACCACACCCCTTCTCATTACAGAGATGCACATCACCTAATATGCTTAATTGGTAGTAGGCTTTCGAGCCTATACAGCTTGGAGTAAGACAACATGCATAAAGAGGATGATGTGGTCAAAATACTCATTTGCCTAATAATTCTGCACTCCCTGTAGGGAAATGAGCCACATTAAAGTAGGGGGTATTTTTGGTAAAGGGTGAAAGTAAATAATACGACTTTTCAAAAGGCAATTTTTAGTTCTCAAGAGGTTTCTTGGATCAGAAGGAAAACATTTTCAAGGAAGAAAAACCAAAAAGCACCTTTGGGACAACCATGACCTGGATGATTGAGAATCTCCATAGACAATATGATTTCAAGCTAATACTTGCATATGTAACTGATAGGATGACGGTATTACATTGTGTCAGACTAATTTTTACATTCAGGGGTTTAGAGTACATGGTGCATGATGCCCTGTGCTTACAAATATTGGGGATGGGTGGGTGGAGGGTCCTATAGTTCATGAGGCTGGAACAACAGCCACCTCCCCCTTTAGAATTGGTGTGCTTTAAAGCTTTTCTAAAAGGTATTGTTTGAACTAATATTTGATTTCAGTTTGGGACAGTAGCCTTTTTTAATAGGCTTTTTTAGACAGTTAACTGCACTACAGCTTTTACAATTAATGATCTGTTTTGTGGGGGAGGGTTGCATAAAGTCCAGACATTTTCATTTAGAGAAGCATTTCAGTTTCAGGAGATTTGTTGTTCCTCTTCTCCCTTTTGCCCATTTCTCCGCCACTATATTTAATACAGTTTGAGGGTTAGAACAAGGCTATTGTAACTGTCACAGGCACTGTTGAATAGATCAGTGGCCCCCCACCTTTTGGGGACTGGTTCCATGGAGAGAGGTTTTTCCACGGACCGGAGGTGGGTGGTTTCATGTGTTGCCTGGAATCAGGGTTTTTTTTTGCATAGAACGCTCAGAACGGAGTTCCGGCACCTTTTTGGGATGGAACCTTGTAGGACACGGTGGCTCAGTGGGTTAGGATGCTGAGCTTGTCGATCAGAAGATCGGCAGTTTGGCGGGTCGAATCCCGAGTGCCGCGTAACAGAGTGAGCACCTGTTAGTCGTCCCAGCTTCTGCCAACCTAGCAGTTTGAAAGCATGTAAAAATGCAAGTAGAAAAATAGGGACCACTACGGTGGGAAGGTAACAGCGTTCCGTGCACCTTTGGTGTCCAGTCATGCCGGCCACATGACCATGGAGACGTCCTCGGACAAGTGCCGCCTCTTCGGCTTTGAAATGGAGATGAGCACCAGCCCCTAGAGTCGGAAACGACTAGCATGCATGTGCGGGGGAACCTTTACTTTTACTTTACCTTGTAGGGTAGGCAAGGCGGGTTGTATGACATGTGTGAGTTCCGGCACCTTTTTCTTTTACAAAAAAGCACTGCCTGGAATAGATCATTCCTGCAATTAAAATACAGCATTTTTCATATATGTAGCCAAAAAAAATCAGTTTGTTTTTAAAAATATGTATTGAAGTTGCTAAAACATACAAAAAGACACACACACACCCTTTTTTTAATCCCATTTATATCCTGCCCTTCTCCGAAGACTCAGGGGGGCTTACAATTTAAAGCACAAATCAATGTGCTTAGCAATAGCCTTCATTCTATGTATATGCCTGCTTATTAGGGCTTTCGGCCCCCACCAAGCGGCATTATTACAAAGTCAGCTTATTGCCCCCAACAATCTGGGTCCTCATTTTACCTACCTGGGAAGGATGGAAGGCTGAGTCAACCTTGAGCCTGGTGGGACTCGAACCTGCACTAATTGCAGGCAGCTGGTGTTACTTAAGGAGGCATTAGCCCACTGCTCCACCAAGGCTCTTTGAAGAGGCCTTTCCTTCGTTCCAGTAATTTTAGGCAACCATAATCCATTCTGCAACCTTTATATTTGAAGGGAAGATTGTCGAGAAAGTGATGGGAGTAATAAATGCAGAGCATCGTTGAAAAATAGTTTGGATCCCCAGATAGTCTGAATTCAGATCTGACATGGGACCAAAATAGCATTGGTCAGTCTGGTTTGATGGTCTTTTGTTGAGATCCGGATGGGGGCATTGTTCCCCTTCTGGTTTGTTTAGATCTCTTGTTAACTTTCGGTCATACCAACCATGGTATCCTACTGAATTGGCTGCAGGTGTAGGGAGTAGAGTGGCATAATTGTATAGTACTTTCCCTCCTTCCTAAGTGGGCAGTCCCAGGCAGTGGAGGCAGAAAGGTCAACCTAGCAATTGCTCTGTATTGAGTACCGCAGGTTTTAGTCTCTGACACTCCTGAAATTTAACATTTATAGTAAGTGGAAGGGAAGTCACTCAGCTTGGACTGCGGTGTCAGCAGTATGCTCATCTCTATCTGGTCTCTGCTGGAGATATTGTGGTGGTCTTGTCTCCGCATCTGGAGCCTTGGAGGATTGGATGGCAAGAAAGGTGCTCTTATGGACAAACTCATTTAGCTCCTTATTGGCTTTGTGGGCTTCAGACAGGGTACCGTTCCCACTTGGAGGAACAGGTTTCCCTAGACTTGCAATTATTGCTGGATAGGTAGGTAACCACTGGGCTGGTGTTGTGCAAGGGCTGATGTACCAATGACAACAGTTACCTATGCTAGGGGTAGGCAACCTCGGCTCTTTTATGACTCATGGACTTCAACTCCCAGAATTCCTGAGTCAGCTGACTCAGGAATTTTGGGAGTTGAAGTCCATGAGTCATAAAAGAGCCGAGTTTGCCTACCCCTGGCCTATGCCCTTATCACTTTAGGATATACAATTGAAATACCCTTTACACAGGGTTGCTTTTGAAGACTGCTCAGAAGCCAGCAATTTATTTATTAAACTAATTTATATAGCATTCCAACGAACACATAGGTGACTCTATGTGTTAATCTTACACCATTTAAAAAAAACCCCACCTTGTAATAAAACCCATAAAAAAATCCATCCTCCTCTCCCCCCTCCCCCTCGCAGCAACAACACAAATGAGTCACTTGATTGGCTCTGTCTTCATTAGCACAAAATATAACAGCCCATTTATTGAGAATGAAACCTGCCATAATCTTGGTATACACTTGTAATTACAATTGAAAATGCTGGCTGTTATTGGCATAGCCCTTAATAGTTTGGCACCTAGGTACCCACAGAAGTTCCTGTTCAAGTAAAACTGATTCATCTAATGTGTTTGTGTCCTGAATTGGAATATTGAGTCCCCCTATCTTAAAGTCCAGCAGAGGAGGGAGAAAATTTTATTATTTATTATTTATCTGATTCCTATTTGTATGCTGTGAGGAAATATGGAATGGGTGGTGCTTGCAAAAAAGCCTTTGAATATCACTTAGCAAAAAAGTCTGCTGGGAGAAGAATGAAAAAATTCTTCCCAGTCTATGTCAGAGACTGGTAGACAGTTAATAAGAAATGTCTACTTCAGGTACTTTCTCTCAATGGGGACAATATAACTATTAGAGCTGAGGATGTACTTTTACCATAGAAGGAAATGACATATCTGGGTTTTGTTGTTGTTGAATAAATGATTGCAAAATTAAATTTTCATAGAGTTTTTTATTCAGTTGCTTCACCTTTATATGCTATCTGAATGAAGATAAAATATTGATATACCCACATGTGTTGAAAAAAAATTTTTTTTACATGTGAAAGCATTACTTGCTCTTCCACATAAATGTATGTGGAAGAGTTCCTATTTGACACTGCCTTTTTCAGACACTTGTAGGGGAATGAACGAACAATTTTGAAGTAATAGCTTAAATGTTGGAAATACATAAAAACACTGTTTGAAAGCATGTTCAAATTTGTTTGATTTCGGAAAATGTTTGTGTTACATGGAGGGTCATTCTCACTCAGTTGACTTCTTAGCTTCCTGGTGTTATTGTACAAAGCATCTTACCGGGCCCGCTGTGTCCAGGCGAACACCCATCGTGCCGTTTTGCTACAGACAGGATATTACAAAACAAATTATCTGTTCATAAAAGTCTCTTAGATATTATACATGAAAATTCTTTAATGTCTGTTGCAATCATAGTTCATCTGAAAGATTTATGTACAGCTGTTCTACTGTGATTACCTGCCAATCTTGTTAGGATACAGTAGGGCTTTATTTATCAGTGAATATGGAGTCGAAATGATTTGAAGAAAAAGAGAAATCAAGACTCAAAATATTGGAATTGGTTCCAATGAGATATTAGGAAACAAAGTACTAGCTTCTTAAATTGATGCAGTATAATAACAAAGCTGGAAAAAGGATTAGGTGATGCTGATTTATTTTAAAGCAGCTGAAAAGCAGCTGAATGACTTAAATCCATCATTATAGATCATTTTAATAATGATGCTAAGATATTATTTAAAAATTAGGTAAGATTATGAAAATACCCAATTTATTGTAATATGTTTGTGATTTATAGTTTAAGGTTATGGTTAAGAAACTGAAATAGTTGAAGCACGTTTCACAATTTATTTTTGCCACGAACGTGATTTTGGATGTGATGTCAGTATTTTTATCCTGAGCTTTTTAATTTCTATGTATCAACATTAATACTAGGTTTTAGTGTGATATAGCAGGTAAATGGTTTTACATAGCCTGCAGTAGCAGTGGGTTCAAAGTAAAGCATTTATGGCCCTTTAATTTTGTTGGGGTTTTCTTTTTCACCCATTCCACATATAACATCATTCCAAAATTCTTACATCTGTGCATTATTCTTATACCATTCCTTACAATATCTACTGAAGATAGATACAGAATTTGAAGAAAGCCACCCAGAGGACTTGCTAATATTTGTAGGAAACATTGCTTTATTTTAATATGAAGAAAGGTGGTTTGAAGTGAATAAGTTTTGATACAGCTTTATTCTGAAATTATGCAAAATATATTGCAGATAAATTCCAGTAGGAAATACCTCCAGTCCATCTCTGTTTTGTTAAAGACTAACTAATCAATCTTTCCTTTTTCAAGAAATATTTGTATCACAAAGGACTAAAACAGTTTTAGCAGATGAACTTTGTATATTTAATATGGGAGCTAACAGTGAGGTATTGTACTTGTTTCTTATTCCTAGCAAACCTCAAAGAATTTTGATGCAACTTAACACTTTTTCTGTACTTCAACAAGACCTGGTTTGTAGGGTGTATAGACAACTTGGAATACAATACCTCAAAATTAGCAAAGCTTAGTTAAGATGACCTTTACTGTCATTTTTTACTGTGGGCACACTGGCACACATTAAAAATGAAATTTTGTTGCCTGCTCTCAAAGGTGTACACATACATAACACACATATAAACATGCTATATACATACATACATATGTATATACCTATACCCTAACACTTCTTCCCTTGTTTGGAGGAATTTTTAAATAATTTTGGCTGATGAAGAGCTATTAAATTGAAAAGTGACAAGTGGTTTGAAAACTTAATAAAAATGTTGTGAATTTTAAATTATGGGTAATATTCCTGATATCCACCCCAGAGAGTAGAGCAGGGCTTTTCAACCAGTGGTACGGGTACCACCTGTGGTACATTGGCACCTGGCAGGTGGTACGCGACCATCCTAGAAAAGTAGCGGGGGAGGGGAATGAGCTGAACCGGTGGCAGCACCGCACAAGCCTGAGCGAGAGATGGCTGGAGCTACAGGGCTGTCAGGGCTCAGTGGAAGCACCAGGATCAGCGCCAGGCTCCAGCTGGAGCTCGGCACTGATCCTGGCACTTTTGCTGAGCCCAGAAGAAGCGCCGATCAGCTGGAATGTTGCAGCATCTCCAGGGTCTTGTGATTTACATTCAGATGCTTGGCAACTGATTCATATTTATGACGGTCCCAGTGTCTCAGGGTCATGTGAAGTGACCACCCAGCAAACCGGGGGGGGGGGGGGAATAAAAACTAAAAAAAAAAACCACCCCACCCCCGCTGCCAATCCTCAACAGAAATGTCACAACAATGAAAACCTCGGACAGGAGGAAGAGCGCCCTGGGGGGGGCAGGCAGGTGTCCTGCTCAAATGTGGCTTGGGGGGCACTTTTTTCAGTGCCATTGTAACTTCAGACAGTCACTAAGCGAACTGTTGTAAGTCGAGGACTCCCTGTACTTAATCACTTTTTTCCTTTTTTTCGGGGGGGGGGGTTCATCAAATTTTTGACACCTTGCTAGGTGACTGTTGGTACTCGGATGTTGTCATATCCTAAAAGTGGTACAATGGGTGAAAAGGTTGAAAAGCCCTGGTGTAGAGAATAGAAGCATTACTTTGGTGACCAAAAGATTAAGTTGTGAATCAGGAAATACCTGATTCAAATATCACGTTAGCTATGAAATGGGTAAATGGTCTTAGGCAAATTGCACACTCTGTTAGCCTCCAACGAGAATGCATGAATAATACAGGCTGCTTTAGGAATTGCCCAAATAAAGCTGGAATTCATAGGGTTGTTGAAAGCTCTTTCTTAAGGCTGCAGCATGTAGATTTAATAAAAATTTTTTAGTAGTGAATGCTGCTGAAATATTTTAGCTCCTAATGTTAAAGAAACATGTCAAATATTTTGCACATATTTTATATACCCACCACAGTCTCTTGCGGACGACCTTTACTTTGCATTAAATTTAAAAAGAAAGCCATAAAACAAGTGTTTAAAAAGTAGCTTAAATTTTTTTCCAAAAGGTTAATGCCCACAATTTTCTGTTTCACCTTTCTTTTTTGATTCCTAGTCCAGTACAAGTAATTTACTTTGCTGTATCGAGTAAGTTACTTATTTAAAGAGAAAGAACCCTGATATGCTTCTGTTCACTCTTATTTCCTCATCCAATAATGTGGCAATGAGTCAACAATATGAAGAATACAAGGGTAGTTTTTTGTCCTCCACCCGTAGATAAAATATCTAACTATGGCAAAATCTGTTGAGTTCAGACCTGTGGCAAGATTCCTTATTATCTCCAGCTAGTTTGTGAGAATTCCTGAGTCATGTTGCTGTTTATATCAATGAAAATTTCTCCTTGTCATGTTTTAACCATGATTCATCTTCAATGATGGCCGAGTTTGAAATATAAACAGCATTCTTGTCCTTTGAATTCCTAACTGAGTAAATTGTGGGCAAGAGAAGAGTTTGGTGTAGTGGTTAAGGCATCAGGCTAAGAAGCCAGGAGACGTGAGTTCTAGTTGCAACCTTAGGCACAAAGCCAGCTAGGTGATGTTGGGCCAGTCATTTATTGTTTTTCACATATGTAATTTTTTTTTGTTTTTAGATTTGCTTTTGACTTTTCTATTTCGTTGTTTCTTCTCTTTTTAGATTTGAAGGCAGCTATTTTAACATCATAGGCACATTCAGAATTCTGAAGCAGTTCGTCTGTGGAATTGTCTACACAAAAACTGGCAAGGAGGCCTGACTATTTAATAAAAAGTCTGCGCCTGTTCATCTTTAAAATTAAATTTAAATCTGATTTCTCTCTCAAACCCATGCTACATTTAAATCCCCTCCTAAATTTCAAATTAAACGTATCTTTTTCCTTTTAACTTAGTTACCTGGGAGAGAGAAGTTTTGGTGGTGTGAGCTGTTCTCCCACTGTTTGGGAAAACGGCTGAGATTAATGCAACAGTAAGTAGCAAACTTCAGGCAGAGGAAGAGGAGAGCTGCTGTTTGCTTGGGGCAGCCATTTCCTGTAACAATTTAGTTTAATCTTAAATTTGTACCGTGGATATTTGAGTGTATTGTTGATTATTTCATAGCATGTTAACCACCGAGAGAGCGATGTTCCAACCTAATACATAAATGTCATTGGAGGGGGGAAGAGTTTTGAAACAGTTGGGAGGAGTCACGGGAACAGGCAAGATAGGCTGCACCCGCCAGTCAAGTGCTCCATTCATAGTACTACAGTGGTTTTGAGTTCAATTTGTAGTTAGGAGGGCCTTGGAAAAAGGGGGCTTTACAGCCCTTAAAGCACTTCTGACAGTTATAAAATGCCATGCCTTCTTCCCTCCCCCGCCCCCCCCTTCCGAGATCACATGACTGTACTTGGGCACTAGGCAGTTTCAGCTTACATTTATGACTGGTTGCAGCATCCCACAGTCATCTGACTGTAATTTATATTTGTTCATGGGTTGTTTTTTTTTTGCTAGTTTCCAGCAAAAGAAACCAATTCAGGAGAATGGACTTAGACTTACAGCCTTGTGATTTGTTTAACAGTTGTAAAAATGGTTATAAAATCAGGCCTGGCAATGTGGGTGCCTCAACTTTACAAACAAAATTCTGGTCCCAAATGCGGTCGGGGGCCACATACAGGAAGCCCTTGCCCGACTCACATACAGGAAGCCCTTGCCGAATGACCAATTGTTTTACAACTGTTCGAAGTTATGACAACCACAAAGCGGGTGGTTTATGACCTGTAAACCACCCGCTCCGGCTCCCTCGGATCATGTGAACACTTGCTGGGTAGGTCAGCTTTATGGACTAGCACAGCATTCTGTGATAATCTAAACCAGACATGTCAAACACAAGGCCCGGGGGCCAGATCCGGCCCGCGAAGTGGTTTCATGTGGCCCGCGAAGCCATCCTGGAAACAGTGAGGGAACGGCCCCCACTGCCTTGGCCCTGGCCCAGAGACCCTCCTCCTGCCAGAAACCCTCACATCTGTCCCACTCCTGCCCAGGCCCCCATAGGCACCCTTGATGCGAACGATGTAGAGCTGGCCATGCCCACCCAGTAGGCCATACACTCTACCCACGCCCACCCAGTAGGCCACGCCCACCCAGGCCATACCCACCCGGCCCCTTGAGGGCAACTGCAATGCTGATGCGGCCCTCAATGAAATTGACTTTGACACCCCTGATCTAAACCATGATTTGCTGTATATGGCAAATAACAGTGAATGGGTTCCCTTAACAATCACAGTGTTCACTTAACAACTGCAGCATTCCCTTAATGATCATAATGATCACTTCCTTAACAACCACCATGTAAAAGGGCAGAAATTTACGTCTGGTCATTTGGGGTGCCTTGGGTTACAACCCTAACTACTTATGGCTGTAATTCAGTCATAATTGGAGGACTACCTCCATTACTTTTTCTGCATAGATCATACTTCATAAAACAGCCACTTAAGGAAGAAAGAAAGCTGTATTGGATCAGATGGATTTGTTCAAGGTATTCTCTCCCTCTGTGGAGTGGGGGGGGGAGCTAACATTTGCAAGGGCTGGAAAGCAAGCACTGGAGACATCCAAGGTGTAGTCGGCTTGACTGAATATTTTTGTTGTAGGCGCCTAAGCTTCAGCAACACTGCTTCAAAAGAAACCCAGGCTTTGGAAGCTTCAGGTGTTCAAAATAGTATCTCCAGATCCAACCTAAAAGTATGGAGAAATTTTCTGACAGTAAGAACAATTAATCAGGGGGATAATTTGCATCCCAGGGTTGGAGAGTTTTTCAAAAATAGACTGGACAACCATTTGACCAGGATGGTATAAGGTCTGCTGCCTTGCTCGGGTGGGGGGGAGGGTTAGACTAGAAGACCTTTGAGGTCCCTTCCAGCCCTTTGATTCTATCTTCTATGTCTAACAGACACATTAGCTTTGCCAGTTTCACATTATGTTATTTAGCCATCCCCTTCCCTTTAAAATACAGTATTTTGTCTTCCGTTTCAGCTTGAGGGAAAATGGCTCAATATCTGCCTGATCAGCAAGCTCATTGAAGGCCAGGCCACAAGGAAATTTTTGCCCTGCACAGTATCCTGTGATTTCATTTCTAATGAGCAGATCAGGCTTTAGAAAAAGGTTTTAAAAGTAGCTTAGTTCAGAGAGATTTGAAAGATCTGTGAAATCCTTTGGATTCACTTCTAAGGAGTTTCAAATCATGTGAGGGCCCAAATAAAGCAGCAGCAGTATTGTTATTATTTTATCTCACATTTTCATATATAAACATGCATAATACTCCTGCCTCCTGTTTTCCTCACAACAACCCTGTGAGATGAGTTGGCCTGAAAGAGAGTGATTCGCCCAGCTGACTTTCATGTCTAAAAAAAGGCCTAAAACTCAGAGTCTTAGTTTCTAGGCTAACAAGCAGCTGTGTCTCTTTTAGGGTTGTTGCCATGATACAAAGTTGTCCCCTAAATATGCTTTTTTAGCATTAAAAGTCTTAAGTGTTAATCTCTAAAACTGGTACATGTGTCTGTAATAAACATTTAATCTTTAAGAGCCGTGCGATTTATTGCATGCGCACCAGTTTAATGCTTAATCCAAATAGTGCCTATGTTGCAAAATCTTCATTCCTCCCCAATTTGAAAATGCAATCTTCAAACCGATAAGCAGCCGTTATTTGCTTTAAAAAAGACATTCTTTTTAATACAAATTCAGTATTTTTCCCAGAACCTACTCTTTGCGCATCTTCAGCTTTAGTACATGTGATAACTTGCCTTAAAAGTATTTTGCAGTGTTGTTTCAGTTGCTAGAATGATTATATATATATTTTCTCCTCTGACCCTTTGTAAAGATGATAGACTTCAGCTTGAATTTTTGAGTTGTCGCTGTAACCGGCCACAAAGGACAGCTCTCATGGGACATGCTCCCAAATTATGAAATATTTATCTGAAGCACTTTAGCAGAATATTTAAAATATTTTAAAATTGCTGTTATACAATAACAGATTATCATGGCCCAATATATGGAGATACAGTTCCAGAAAATAATTACGGTACTTATGCGTTTACACTTTCTAAGTTCTCTATTTCAGATAGGGAAATCCACTAATTTTAAAATTTTAAGATTTTAAATATGAATGTTTAAGCCTTATATTTTATCTACCATTTCTTTTATAAAGCTGTTTATGCTAAATTCAGGATTTAAAGTAAAAGTCCTCCAAATGTTTCTCCTTCCGAAAAGGTTTTGAGTGATCTGGGAACCAGAACTTTGAATATGTAAGAAATGAATACTTCCTTTCCTGAATAATCCATGTATGAAAAATAGTTGCAGCAGAGGGGTGTCATTGTTTCGAGCCAAAGAATAACTTTATCACAATGTCTTGGGATAGGTTATGAAAGGAACTTGCCAAAAGCTGTGATTTTTGGCACCGTGTCTGTGACAGCAATGTTTGGGGCTTCCAAGAGAGACAAAATTAGCTGGAAAATATCTTATGGATTGCTACGCTATGAAAAGACACCATTGTCATCAATTTCTGCGCCAAGATCTAAGGTTGCACTGAATTCACACAATCTGAATATGACTAGATCCACAATTTAAAGGCTACTTGAAAAGAGTGTATTCACTTGTATAATGGTACCTTAGTACTCAACTGCTTCGAAACTCATCGAATTTGGTACTCAACGCATTTTGACATGAAAGTTTCGTCCCGGTACTCATTGTTTGGAACTCCAAACACAAGCTAGAAGTTGCAGATGTTGGCTGCTTTGTGACTCACTACAGCAGGGGTGTCAAACTGCCAGCCCGTGAGCCGGATGCATCATGGCGAAACCGCGCCCACCCCATTGCCGGCAATGGGAAAAAAGTCGTGACGTCACGTGATGTTGCGAGTTTGACACCCCTGCACTACATTGTTCCTTATGGGAAAAATTTGTTTGGTACTCATCGATTTTGGTACTCTCATTGCACCTCCCGGAACCAATTAAGGATGAGTATCGAGGTACTTTGTAGCCTGAGACCTGTTACCATTTGGTTATAGTTGCTGTAACGTCTCCCGCTGTAGATGAAGGGAAGCTATGTAAAACGTAGATTTTTTTAAAAGGGAGGTTTGGTTTTGTATTCAAAACTTGGGAATCTCTAAAGTTATTGGAGTCGAATTGGGAGTCAGGCTCTAGGTTGAACCTTGCGTTCTGGGCCACAGCTTCCTGTCTTTTGTTGTCTAGCTGCAGTGGAGGCACGTTGCTGCATAGCCCTTTGAAAATGTGCACAATATCTCCAACCTTAAAGATCAAGGACACACCTAGGCCTGTTTCCTGTATTTATTTTTGGAGAAACAAAGGCTTCGCCAAACAGCAAAAGATTTCTCTGACATTTTCCAAATGAGAAGCGATGTTGACGTGAAGCTGAGGCATTTGGTAATCTAGGCAGTCATCATTACCAGGGGTAAACATTCATAGTAAAGAGGGTGTGTGTAGCATTTGGTTTGGTGTTTTCAGCCTGCTCCTTTGAATTAAAAACAAAACGACTGGCTGTGGTTAATGGTAAGTGATAGGAGTTCAGATGCACTTCAAACGACCTGTAAATAAGGCTCTCTCTTTTTTTTGTAGATGTCTAATTCTAAGACATCTAAAAGAGTAGGTGAGTCTTGAGAACCTAATTCTTCTACAAATTTAAATTATACTTCAAGAATTGATGAATATTGGAATTGCCCTTGGTCTTGATAACAGCTGAAAGGTAGTAGAAACCTTTGTTCTATAGTGTGGGGAGAAATATTTTGGTTTCTAAAATGACTGTCCAGGGACTTTCATTGATTCAGAAGTCCAAGATGGAAAGAGGAGACTTGGTCTCTGCTGATCAACAAAGAATGTCTTTAAAAACGTATTGCTGGATAGGTAAAATTCTTACGCATATGGCTAGACGTTTTAACTTTAAAAAGCATTTTCTAAACACATTTTATGTATTTGTATTTGCTGTGACTGATGTCAGAATAACTTGGGTGTCTCTGGATGTTTGGAGAAATCTAGATCTCTTTATACAGGAGCAAAAGTTGGTTTAAACTTCATTGCAAAGTACTACATCATGATATCTTTATGTGAATAATTTTTAGGCCTTGGTGCCTTGTCTTTTTTGTGAAGGCGAGAAATAAAGACAATTTATATACTTCTTTTTAAAATGAGAAAGTAAAAGAAATACTTTTCCTCAAAATAACCCTGTGAGGAAGGTGGAACTGAGAAAGCAACTGGCCCAAAGTTGCTTACTGAGCATTTAACATTTGTACAGTTACTAATTAAAATTAAGTCTCTTAAGGGGAACCAGGTTGAATACATACATGGGGGAATCATTTGAGAATGCTGCAGTAGTTTCCAGGGCAATTCCAGTCATAACATATTTCAAAAGAAGGCACTGGCAGCAGATCTTCACAATATCCAGATGCAACCATCAGGTTTCAAGTTTGACCAAGGGGCAATCTTTTTTTTTTTAATATCGCTATGGATTTCTTAAAGATTAGGGTTAGAGGTGGTAAAAATTTGAGGTGGCCCTCAGAGAATATGCCCAGAGTGGTGGGCATAGTATATGTTTTTATTTATTTATAAAATATATTTCCCATCCATCTTCTATCTAGCCAACTCTGGGGTTATAATATGGTATTTGGCTGAAGACACAGAACCATGTAGGGTTCATTGGGATGGCAGGGAGTATGGGAAAGTGGCTGCTGGATGCAAAGCAGGGAATTGAGTTTGTACGATGCTGCCAGTAGCATAGGAGTTTTGTATAAAGGCTTGATCTTGTGAACTATACTACTGCGCTGCAAATATATTTGTGTTATTTATTGATAGCCTGCCCTTACTGTTTTTACAAATCGCTCAAGGTGGAAAACCCATCCAACACACCTTCCTCTTCCAATTTTCCCCACAACAACAACCTTGTGAGGCGAATTGGGATGAGGGAGAGTAAGTGGCTCAAAGTCACCCAGCTGCCTTTCATAGCTAAAGAGGGACATATTGTTGAAAAGTTCCTTGCAATAAAGGGCTACACCTATCAATATTTGCTGGAATAATAATAATAATAATAATAATAATAATAATAATAATAATAATAATAATAATAATAATAATATAATAATAATATAATAATAATAATAATAATAAAAAAAAATTTGGAAGGGACCTTGGAGGTCATCTAGTCCAACCTCCTGCTCAGGCAGGAAACCTTATACCATTTCAGACAAATGGCTGTCCAGTCTCTTCTTAAAAACTTCCAGTGTTGGAGCATTCACCACCTCTGGAGGCAGGTTGTTCCACCGATTAATTGTTCTAACTGTCCAGGTGTTGTTGTTTTTTTACCATGTTTTGTTTTTATTTAAATTTCTTTTTTTTAAATTATCTCACAATAATGACTCTGGGTTGCAGACGGGAAATGATCCAGATCCCCCACTTCTCCGGGGGCTCTTTGTATTTAAAGGCATCCGCCTTTTCACACAGCTTCCCTAGAAAAGGAAAGTTAGATAAGGGCTGCAAATTGTCCAGATCTATTGGGTGCAGCAATGGTCTTCTCAAGGTGGACAGAAGCACCCCCTCCCACGGAGAAACATTCACTATTGCCTGGATTTAATCACCTGTCACCTGGTGGCTGGGCATGGCTCGTCTAATGAAGAGAAGGACCAGGGGTGATACGATAGGACTGTTCCAATACTTGAGGGGCTGTCACAGAGAAGAGGGGGACAACCTATTTTCCAAAGCACCCAAAGATCAGACAAGGGACAATGGATGGAAACTGATCAAGGAGAGTTTTAACCTAGAAATAAGGAGAAATTTTCTGACAGTGAGGACAATCAACCAATGGTTTGCTTGCCTTCAGAAGCTGTGGGTGCTTCATCACTGGAGGCTTTCAAGAAGAGACTGGACAGACACTTGTCAGAAATGGTATAGGGCCGTGGTGGCGAACCTATGGCACGCGTGCCACAGGTGGCACGCAGAGCCCTTTCTGTGGGCACACGTGCCGTCGCCCCAGTCCTAGGCCTTCGGCTGGGTTTTATAAAACCTTTTCGCTTTAGGCCTGCGCTGCCCTGTGCCAAAAAAAAAAAAGGTTCAATCAATCAATTTCAACTTTCGCGGGGAAAAAAAAAGTTGGAATTGATTGATTGAACTTTTTAGTCCCACCCAGTCTGCCGTTAGCACCTCGGGCACGCCCACCCAACGGGCCACGCCCACCCAACGGGCCATGGCCACCCGGCACCTGACGATGCATAAGTGGGTTTTGGGTTGCAATTTGGGCACTCGGTCTCTAAAAGGTTCACCATCTCCTGCTTGATTAGAAGACCTACAAGGTCCCTTCCAACTCTGTTATTCTTAAGTATTCCAAGTTATTCTACCTCCTGGGAGACTTACAGCGAGGAGGGATGTAAAACACAGCTACCATCCCATACCCAAACCAGAAGAAGAGCAGCTCCCCCCAAAATCAGATAAGCAACATCCTGCTACTAGTACAGTCTTGCTGTAGCCCAAGAATCCAATCCCAGCTCCGTCCTTATGGCCGTCGTTGCTGTCTGGGAAAACCCCACCCAAACTGCCGCTATCCTCATGTTGCGAAAGAACCTTTATATCCTGAGTTGCAGCCACCGCTGTATTACTCAATACAATAATACCAAACAAACAAAAAAAGATGAAGAAAGAATAAAGAAATTGAAAACAGATACTTCCTTTCGCCCTTCTTTCTACTGAGTCATTGCCATTTTATTATTTCCCCTTCTTTTTTTTTGTTCCTTTTTAATCCCCAAATCCAGAAATCGTCAATTCAGTCTTCTTTCGAGAAAAAGTCCGTAAAAGTCCGTGAACCATTTTTTTTTTCCCCTGACCAAACTGGTCAACGTCCCCATTTCCCTCCCCAAGTTCAGTCAGTTTTATAATTCAGTCTTCCACTGAGGTGATTGAATTGCTCTCCCCCTTTCTGCATAAAATAATCTTGCTACAATTACTTTTACAATATTAATTTTCCATATTTCTTTTCTGGCTCAACATTCATAAAACCCAATAGAAGAAAAATTCTGATTTCATCGTAACGATAGTTTGCAATATCTTTGGCATTGTTGTATGGGTTTGCATCCAGTATTTTTTTTTTTTGTTTTTTATCAGTCCACAACGCATGATAAAAAAGTCCTTACCAACCGCTTACCAGCTGATTAGGGATGTGCCTGCAGTTTGCTTGAAGCCTCTATTGCAACTCCAGTTAAAAGCAGCATCCTCAAGCCCACAAATCCAACCAATTTCTATCTCCACCAAGTGGGCAGACAACTCTTTTTTTTATTTTTCTTGGAGGTTATCTCAAAGACGCTGCACTGCTTTGAACTTCTAAATTACCAGCCTCAGCAACTCCAACTTCCCACACCGAACACAAAGAGATTTGCGTGCACACACTCCACTATAGACCATTCCCAATGCCTGTCTTGTCAGTTACTGAGGTTTTTTTAAACTGGAGGTTAGCATCTTTTGGAGAAGTGTTGCGCCGAGCATAAAAGGGAGAGATTGCTTCTTTGAATTGTTGCTACCAAAGCAGTCAATAAGCAGAATTTATCTGCGTAGATCACCGTATTATAAATACTCCTCATTCACTTACTCTGAGACATTTCGTGTTCAGATAATGCATGCCTTTAGGGTCCTATAAGTCCTGCACAATCGTCTTTTTTTAAAAAAAATCAGAAAATATTTCAGATACTTTCTTAAAAATAAGGAGGAAATTGTTCTCTTGTATTTCCTTTTATTCTCATCCTTTCTGAAATGTAGCACCACATTAAAATTAGCACTCTTGAGGTAACATGAAGGTAGTCCAGATATTCTGTTTACCTAAGTTTCTAACACCCTCCACCCCCACCCTATACTTGCTTTCTTTCAAAGGATGGTGCTGAGACACACACACTCACAAACACAGAGACATGGTTTAAGCCATTTAAATATGTTCTGTAATTCCATAGTAGACTATTTTGGTAAGATTTTCAGAGTGCATGACTTTTTTCAAGCTGTTAATGTACTGGGTTCACACTAGAAAACTAGGGGAGGCAAAGGCAAATTGGTGGGCCCAAGAAAAATTCTGAAATTAGATTTTAAACTAACATACGTTTAAACGGACGAAATACAGTTAATATGATTTCATCCCCTATGTTTTATAATGTTGCCATTGTCATTAATGTCTAGGGATGCTGCAACCTTTGGACAACCCTGGAATCTCTACTCCAGACACTTGGGGGGCTCTATGCAGCCCTGAGAAGGATGGAATAATGATGGGATGACTGTGGTAAATGCTGATGATGTTAATTACAGGCAAACAATTCAAGTGGTTTCTGTCAATTCTTTTCAGCAGATTTCTCATCACTTGTACTGTAAGAGGCGAAAAGAGACCCATTCAAGAGAATGAGTGAACTGGAACAATTACGGCAGGAGGCAGACCAGCTCCGGAATCAAATCAGAGTAAGATGTCTTTTTAACATATTTCATGGTAACCCAAGGAGATCTTTTTGTGAAGAGAAAGGGTGGAGGTTTCTCCATAACCACCTCTCCTGGTAGGATATTGTCACCGGATGGATGAAGGAGTCTTGAACGAGGCTTCAGGGCACAGCGCTGAGCCTCTTTCAGAGAGCCCCGTGGGATGGATCGTTGGGTTCAGGATTGACTTCTGGAATCTTATTGATCCTTTTTGTGGTATTTGCAGCCAGGGCGTGTCAAGTATGTGAGCCTTTTGCCTAATGGTTTGCCACTTGCCAGACATAGGCTGCCAGAGTGAATCTCTCTCCCCCTTAATAAATGCAGTAATTTGGTAAGGATGCAAAACTCATTCCAGCTATCGTTATGTAAAGTAATCCTTCAAATTTTCTTTTAAAGGATGCAAGGAAAGCATGTAGCGACACAACTCTTGCTCAGGTGGGTTGCCATTTACTTTTCCTTCCTGCTCTGCTTCTTTTTCTAAGCAGCTAACAGCTCTAAGGCAATTGCAGCATCTAAAATGGATGTGCAGAGTCTGCAGTTTCGCAGAGGTCTTATGTCTCGTTTCCTTGTTAGGAAAAGAAAAAAGGTTTTGATCTCTTATTTGATATTGACTCTGAAGATCTGCTAGTACAGATCTATAGTTTCCACAATAGTTTAAAGGGGCTTAAAAAAGAAATCAGTAAACCAAAACAACAGTCATGCCTTCTTGGACTTGTGTATTGGTTGTAACCACTTGGTCAAGCTTTGATCCATTTGAGGACATGAAACCCTGTTTTTAAAATCACGGTTTATGGAACCATCTGTAATTGGCCAGATTTGAATATTATACTAAGTCACAAAGAATGGGCTTATATGTTATGGAGAAACTCTAGACTCTAGAAAGAGTGCAGAGAAGAGCAACAAAGATGATTGGGGGACTGGAGGCTAAAACATATAGGGAACGGTTGCTGGAATTGGGTATGTGTAGTTTAACGAAGAGAAGGGTGAGGGGTGACATGATAGCAGTGTTCCAATATCTCAGGGGCTGCCACAAAAAAGAGGGAGTCAAGCTATTCTCCAAAGCACCTGAAAGCAGGACAAGAAGCAACAGATGGAAACTAGTCAAGGAGAGAAGCAACCTAGAACTAAGGAGAAACTTCCTGACAGTTAGAACAATTAATCAGTGGAACAACCTGCCTCCAGAAGTGGTGAATGCTCCAACACTGGAAGTTTTTAAGAAGAGACTGGCCAGCCATTTGTCTGAAATGGTATAGGGTTTCCTGCCTGAGCAGGGGGTTGGACTAGATGACCTCCAAGGTCCCTTCCAACTTATTATTATTATTATTATTATAAATCCCAAACGTATGATACTATAACTTAGCATCAGCAGTCTTTTCATATAAAGAAATTGTACATGACAGATATAAGAAATGACTTAGCATTATTAAGTTATTTCTTATACTCGGTTGTCATATATTCTTACACTGTCCAGGAGAAGGTTTTGAAAAGTGTCATTCTCTTTCTCAGATCACCACAAGTCTTGATTCCGTGGGTCGAATCCAGATGCGTACAAGGCGTACCTTGAGAGGTCATTTAGCCAAAATTTATGCTATGCATTGGGGATCTGATTCAAGGTTTGTATGAATACTTCAGGTGGGCAAAATATAGGGTTGGGTTTTTTTAAAGGAGTTGTTTGTTTCTTGGCCATATGAACAGTTTCATTGAAAAAAAACAACAGGCTGTTAATATGGAAACAAAATTCTCTTAAGCAAAAATAAATGTAGATTCTTGGGAACATATTCAAAGCTTTTTTTAAAAAAAAACCAACCCTGTAATTTGAAAATATGTTTGCTGTATTTGGGATTTGACTCTGAGATTTTAGTGTTTAAAAATATTATATTTTGTTCCTAAAATAGCTTTGGTTAAAAAAAAGAGCATGCATATGTATTTACAGTAACATATTTTATGAACCAAAACAGTATTTAGAAGATTAGCATTTAAAATAGAACTTTAGAAATTTATAGTAATAATTCCTTATTTTAATCAGATAGGAAAGAATTTGCTCCTTATTTTTAAGATTTAAGCTGTATATATTGAGAAGTTACATTGTTCAGGGTTTTCCTGCATATTTTAGCACCCCATATAAAACAGATTGGAAATTTTATGTGGATGGAGCTGCCTCAGTCATTTCCGGGGAAACTACTCATTTACATTTAATATAAATAAAATTCTTAGTCTTTTTCCTTTCCTTAAAACAGTCAAATAGTGATGGAGGAAAGTACCGTATTTTCCGGTGTATAAGACGACTGGGCGTATAAGACGACCCCCCAACTTTTGAGATGATTTTCAAGATTTTTCGTCTTATACGCCGGAAAATCAGCAAACCCGGGAAGGCACGCCCTCCCCTATCACTGTGGAGGAAGCAGGGCAGGCTGGCGTCTGGCGGGAGCCGGCAGGGCAGTCCTGCGCACACGCACGCTCCCCGGCTCCTAAGGAGTCCTCGGGGAGCCATGGCAGGCGCCTCACACTCTTCCCTCTTGAAGCAGCACGAAACCACGAAGAGGGAGATACCAGGTTAACGTGTTAATACATATTTTGATTGTATTTTTTCCCTTTGTTTTATTTTACTATTATCTTTAGGTTACTAGTGAGTGCTTCCCAAGATGGAAAATTAATTATTTGGGATAGTTATACAACAAACAAGGTACAGTTATTTAATAATGTTCAGTTTGGACATTTTATGTGTCTCTTGCTGATGGGCTTCATTTTAGATTCCATTGCTATTTTTTAAAAAAAGATTCTTTACTTTTTCTGTCCCCCATCCACACCTCTTTATTGGCCTTGTTATTTCTTGATGGTTTTCAGATTTCAATACGATTTCTTGTCTTGTTATTATTTTTTCTGTGTTTGGAAGTACAAGTCTGTTCTTTTCTGAGGCATACTGTCAAATATTCTATTTCATTAATCTTAAAAATTCTGAGTCAAACACTTGGGGATGCAAAATGCTGGATGTATGTTGAAATGTATATCAAAAGTGCTTTGAGGTGTTAAGTTGTTCACAAGGAAAGCAAAAAAACTGACCTGGAGAGCAGTCAACCAAGGCCTGGAAGGTGACCGATCTTGGTCAATTAATTAACAGATCCTTTTTCCCCAAGTCATTCTCCAGATAGACTTTTTCTTATAAAAAATATAAGAAGTTGGGAATTGATGGCTTGAAGTTCAGCATTGTCAAAGGTACTAAACACATTTCAACTCGCTTGCTGTGATCACAGTGGCACACATTGGACAGCTGTTTGTCTGAAATGGTATAAGGTTTCGTGCCTGAGCAGGGGGTTGGACTAGAAGGCCTCCAAGGTCCATTAGACTGTTCTTGACAGTTTAATGGTGTTTATTTAATAATGGGCAATAGTGGTTGTGCCATAATCTCTTAATATATTTTCAACTGAATCATTCAGTGCCACTTCAGTGTAGAGTTTGCTCATCTTTTTCATCCTCTCTAGAACCAGTAAAAAGAGACCAGGGATCTGGCAAGTTAAAATAGGATTGAGACAACTGGGGAGGTCGTTCATTTTCATGACACATTTTGTGATTAACCAGTTATTATTATTATTTTTCTTATACTCATTTGAAGACCCTGGGATAGTGTGAGATTAAAGAAATATTCTTACTATATCAGAAAGCACTGGACGTTATTAGAATGGGTTTTTTTTAAAAACATAAGTAATTTTGCCATCGGAGATTTTGCTATTTGCAGAATGTATTGTTTCCCCCTCTTTAAAATTGGTAGCAATGTCAGTTTGGTATTTTTAACTCATTAAACTGCTGTACTATTTGTTCAATGCCATTGTGAGAACCTTCTACAAAAACGATAACTTGCTTAGTTCGGAGCAGGTCAGAGCTCCTTCTGGAAACTGGGCTGGAATATTACATTTTGAAGGAGAGTTCTGAATTGATTTTGTAATGCTACTGCCCACACATTATTGAGAGCAAAGGTTTAGTTTAATTACAGATTGTCCTCAACTTAAAATCAGTCGCTTAATGACAATCAGAGTTAGGATGGACCTGCCTTGATGGGTGCTTATGACCTAGATTTGAAGTTCTGATGGTCTAGCCCCCCCCCCATACTATCGTTTTGCCGAACACAAAAATGTACTTTGTATTTGGCAAACTCCTGCAGCGTTTGTGTAATGACTGCTGCAAAAACCGTGAGTGACCCGATTTACAACTATAATGGAACCTGACCATTACGGTTGTAACTTAAGAATTATTTGTATCTGCTGCTCCCTGTGCGATGGCAGTTCTCATAGTATAAGTTAATGATCTTCATCAGGTTTTTTGCATCTGATTTTTGAAGAGAGGACAACTCATGGTGCTTTCTCTCTTCCCCCCCCCCCCCAATTTTACTTTTAAAGATGCATGCTATTCCTTTGCGGTCTTCCTGGGTAATGACCTGTGCGTATGCACCATCTGGCAATTACGTCGCTTGTGGTGGATTAGACAACATCTGTTCTATCTACAATCTGAAGACAAGGGAGGGCAACGTACGAGTGAGCAGAGAACTACCCGGCCATACTGGTCAGCTGCCTTCTGCTTCTTTTTGTGTTCCCCCCCCATTATTTTTAATGAAACTATAATACATGTAACTTTCCCTTGCCTTCTAAAAGCAAGGGAGTCAAGTTGGAAAAAAATAATTGCATATTTTACCTCTCTGGAATTGCTTTTAATAGGAATATTTTTCCAGATAAACAAATGGCATTTACTAATATAGAATTTGGTCCATTGATTCTGTGTTAAATAACTATTATGGATATTGGGTTTGGGGGTTGGTATTTTTCCCCCCGCAATATTTGCACATATGTCATTTGCTGCTTTTTATGTCCTGTCCAAACAATTTAACAATGTTTATTATTAAGCATCCAGCAAATTAACTTCATAAGTGTTATAGACATTTATGGCTGGCAGCTAGCTACCTAGCTAGCTATTTATTATTTTATTTTATTTTATTATTTTATTTTATTTTATTTATTTTATTTTAATTTCATTTCATTTCATTTCATTTCATTATTTTTATTTCATTTTATTATTTATTTTTATTATGTAATTTTTATTTCTTTAATTGAGTTAGATGCCACTGGGCCATCCCATTTCCAATCTGTTCGCTGACTCAGCTTTCCCCAGATCTTGAGATCGTTCCTTTGACTTTAGACATTTGTAGTTTTAAGTACTGTAATAAAGCGGAATTCTGGACTTAAATTTGAGTTGCAGTTCGAAATAGCCATCTTGCTACTTTTCTCTTTTTAGGGTACTTGTCCTGTTGTCGCTTTCTAGATGATAACCAAATAGTTACGAGTTCTGGAGACACTACCTGGTGAGTATCTTGGAACTTTTTTTTTTAATGAGCTCCCCTAACTAATTATTTAAGCTTCTGAATTCAAATACTTTTTACCTCACTTGCAGTGCTCTGTGGGATATTGAGACGGGCCAACAGACTACTGCATTTACTGGGCACACTGGCGATGTGATGAGTCTCTCTTTAAGCCCAGACATGAGCACTTTTGTTTCGGGTGCCTGCGATGCCTCCTCCAAGCTCTGGGACATCCGAGATGGGATGTGCAGGCAGTCATTCATGGGACACGTATCTGACATCAATGCAGTTTGTGTAAGTTTGTGCTCATGAGTATATGAGAATATAAATGCTTCTATGCATGCGCTAGCTACTTCTCTACATCTGCTAGATGGTTTTGGATTTCCCCTCAGTGTATCAGACACGCGCAAATGCTTTTCATCTCTCTCATCTGTGGAAGCCAACTTTTCATAGGCCAAGGGTTTCTGAGGGATAACTAGTTGGGCAGAAGACTTAGCGGAGCTAGAAGTGTGTGCAATTTCTGGGGGGCAGGTATCTCAGGGTGCGGAACTCAATCACGCGTCATCCAGGCAATCTCTCTGAAGTTTTAGAGCAGTGTTCCTCTACATTGGCCACTCGAAGCTGTGTGGACTTCAACTCCCAGAATTCCTTTCTGACTGGGGAATTCTGGAGTTGAAGTCCATACAGCTTCAAGTGGCCAAGATTGGGAAACACTGTTTTAGATGGTTAATTGTTCTGTTATTTGAAAGAACTTGTCTTAATTTGCCGCTGAAGAGTAAAGGAACTTTGCAAATGTTTAAGTATATAAAGATTTCAGGCAAATTTAAAGCTTCAAGGATCATGCAAGATGCTGTTCCAATCTTACTTTGAGCACAGATATTAGTAAGTGAACTTTGAATGTTAGCATATACTTCCTGAAGTTGAAACTCAAATATTTTGGCCACCTAATGAGAAGGAAGGACTCACTGGAGAAGAGCCTAATGCTGGGAAAGATTGACGGCAAGAGAAGAAGGGGACGACAGAGAATGAGGTGGCTGGATGGAGTCACTGAAGCAGTAGGCGTGAGCTTAAATGGACTCTAGAAGATGGTAGAGGACAGGAAGGCCTGGAGGAACGTTGTCCATAGGGTCGCGATCGGTCAGACACGACTTAACAGCTAACAACAACAACATATACTTCTAGAATCAACCTCTTTCCTTCTCGTTCTTGCTTTCTTCCTTTTTCTTCCTCCTCTGTCTGCATTTTTCATATTCTTGTTGCATTTCACAGTTCTTCCCAAGCGGCCATGCCTTTGCCACTGGTTCAGATGATGCTACCTGTCGACTCTTTGATCTTCGTGCAGACCAGGAGCTCATGCTGTATTCTCACGATAACATCATCTGTGGGATCACTTCTGTAGCTTTCTCAAAAAGTGGGCGTCTCTTTTTGGCAGGCTACGACGATTTCAACTGCAATGTTTGGGATACCCTGAAGGGTGAACGTGCAGGTGAGCTAAAGCTAATAGGTTAACAGGTGCCAGATTTCAGTGCGTTAACCTCTCGCTCGTGAATGTTCCACGGGATGCCAGTTATGTGGCGTACAAATTCATTGTTAACGCTGAGTCCTGGTTTTTTATCTCAAAGCCATAACTGTTAACAGTTTTCTTGGAAGAGTTGTCTTTGAGTATAGCTGGGTTGATCAGTGTGCCTCAGAAGTTATCCAATCATGGCTCTTCCCCTCTGGAAGTCCTTTCTATTTATGCATACTTGGCATCTTTCATCTTTAGTGCAAGTTTTGTTTTTTTTTAAATGGAGAATGTGATGGCTCAGGGGTTAAAGGTGCTGAGTTTGTCCTCTGGAAAGCGGACAGTCCAGGTTCAAGACCAGAGCATATGCAACGGGGCGAGCTCCTGTTACTTGCCCCAGCTCCTGCCCATCTAGCAGTTTGAAAGCATGCAAAATCAAGTAGATAAATAGATAAATAAATAAATACCTTTGGTGGGAAGGTAACGGTGCTCCCTGTGCCTCAGCGTATAGACTCGCTGGCCGCATGGCCAGAGATATTTCTTCAGACAATGCTGAAGTGTTTCAATCTTGCCTCGATTTTCACAACTGAGGTCAACTTTTTCTTGTGTAGATTTTTTTTTTCCTTTTGGTACTTCAGTCCATTCCCTCTACTGTTGTTAAGGCATTTTACGTGAGTAAGATATTTCTGAAAACTGAGATATAAATGCATTTAAGAAGGTGAGAATTGTCAGTCTGTTTCTTAAAAGGGGATTGTTGAGGGCCGCCATTTGATTAAGTACGCTGCTCTTTGACCCTTCAGGTGTTCTTGCTGGTCACGACAACCGAGTCAGCTGCTTAGGGGTGACTGATGATGGCATGGCAGTAGCTACAGGATCTTGGGACAGCTTCCTCAGAATCTGGAATTAACGTGGCATTTGACACCTCCACCAATAGACACGCACACCTTCTCCATTGAGATCTGGAGAGAGCAATGCTGCAGCCTCTTGCTGTGAAATAACATTTCTACTTTGTATTTACAGGTGAAGTTTTTCTACTTGCTGATTATTGCATTAAGTAGGCTTTCTGTAAATGAAGTTTAAACACACACAAAAAGAATGAAGAAGTGGTAGATGGGAGAAATCAGTGACTTTCTTTCAAGGAAAAATAAGGGGGGGGGGGCAGGACATCTGTTTGTGGTGAGCAAAGCTAAAAAAAAGAAAAAAGAAAAAAGCCAGTCAGTTAGCATTTCGTTTGGCTACATTTGCCCTGAAGGGGGATTTCTGCTTGTGCCCCAGTCCTGCTAATTCTGTACCTTTTTGTACATAATTGAATATACACTTAGCAGCCAATCATGTAACATTTTGTCTGTAAGTAAAGGAACAATGTTTGCGTTGTTTTTTTTATTTTATTTTAAAGAAACTGCATTTATATAGCACTACGTTTAACCTAAAGATGTATCTTCTGAGTTCTACAGCGGATCGGCTGGTCTGCTGTTATAATTTTCCCCCCCCTCTTCGTGAATTTACTGTAGATAAAAAGTGTGAAGTTAATGAGCTGTTTGTGAAATTTTATAACAGAGTGTCTGTATAAAACCAAACAAACAAAACACAAAAGGAAATCCCCTTATAATGACTCTTAGCTCCTTTCTTGCTGGGTGATTTTTTTCCCCCTCCCCTTCGTGGCGGCAGATCCCAGGTAATCCATTAGAACAGCGTTTTCCAACCTTAGGAACTTGAAGATGCGTGGACTTCAACTCCCAGAATTCCCCAGCCAGCATAGCTGGCTGGGGAATTCTGGGAGTTGAAGTCCACGCATCTTCAAGTTCCTAAGGTTGGGAAACGCTGCATTAGAAGCCAAGGGACTCTGATCACGGCAGAGTTAAACCGATGGTCAGATGCATCCTTCAAATATAAGGACTGAAATGTTTTAAGGATTTCGATTCTGAGCTTCCTTCTGACAGCCTCTCATGAGATTAGGGCCAGGAAATGGAAAGAGAGGTATTTGCTTGAGACGGTGTTCGACGGATGTATTTTTGTGGGGATTGAATAATTGTAAATGAGATATTTTCTCCTCTTCTGTGAATTTATTGTCTAGCTTAAGACTGAATGCGGGGCTGCTTCCAATCTCTGGGAAAGAAAACTGAACTCTCTTTGAACCGTACCACTCCAAATGTTTTTGGGGCATATTCTGAGTGCATCCACACATTATAATTCTACTATATATATATATATATATATATATATATATATATATATATATATATATATATATATATATATATATATATATATATATATATATATATATATATATATATATATATATATATCCCAGGTAGAAAAAGTCTTCTCTCGATTGAATCTTGCCCATGCGGCGGGGAAGCGTTATTGTTGCCCCCTTTAGACTCCAGCACAAGTGTTTCTCTTGAAATCTGCATTCATTGCATGAAGACTCTTTTAATACCACGTTCGTATTACCTCTTTAAAACTCTTGGGACAGTGTTTCCCCGACCTTGGCAATTTAAAGATGCCTGGACTTCCAACTCCCAGAATTCCCCAGCTAGCAAGCTTGATGGCTGGGGAATTCTGGGAGTTGACGTCCAGGCCTCCTAAAGTTGCCAAGGTTGAGAAAAAACCACACTGGTATATTATGTCGCATCGATTTTTAATGAGCTGCTTCAAACTTCAGTTCAACCGGTCGCCCACTACTACAAGGAGTGCAGATATGTTCATTTTAATAGCTGCTGTGCCAAGGGACGGCGCGTTCACCTAGACCAGGGGTAGGCAACCTCGGCTCTTTTATGACTCATGGACTTCAACTCCCAGAATTCCTGAGTCATGCTGACTAAGGAATTCTGGGAGTTGAAGTCCATGAGTCATAAAAGAGCCGAGCTTGCCTACCCCTGACCTAGACATTCCAGAAAACTGAACTTGTCTTTTTTAAGTTTTTGTGTTTGTAAGTCTTGGGGAAGCATTAACGAATGAACATTCCTTCCCCAGTCTTCCTCTTTCCTGAAAACAGATCCCATTTGGAAAGACTTCCCATGACTCGCCATGGCTTCAGTCTTCTCTGGAGCAGCAAGTATTGTAGGATCCTACTTTGGGGCTTTTTAAATTTTTGAGTGAAGGCCATCTAATAATTGGCTGTAGGAATTGTCCGTTCTCATAAATATACAAAGGGGTAGCTGAAAATGTGCTTTAGGAAAATCCTTGAAATTAGTTTTCTTGCTTGTCTGTACTTTTAGCAGGTATGACGTAGATCTGACTTTTCTGAAGTATTCACGGATTGGCCTGAGATGTAGATTCAGTTCTGTATTAATAATCTGATTTGACATTAGAGGAAAGATCCAATGTTATATGTCCCCGAAAATCTCCACTGTCTAAACATAGGTTGGTAGTTCTTAATATTTTTCAAACATATTTTGTTGCAATGCCATTAGTTTTCTCAGCTTTGGCCAATTTTTATCCTGTATTCCAGCTTTTTTTTTTATACTGGTGGCAAAAGTGCCAAAGCATGTGCCAAACATTTTGGATGTAGGAGCTCTAATAGTCCATGAATCATCTCTTAATATCCAGAGAGACGTGTAAACACGTGTTAGGTTACATACATGCAGCTTTTTGCTATCTTTGATACGGTTCATTCTTTTCACACCTGAATACTGATGTGATTTCACCTCGAGGGATTTATTAAATTTTTTTCCTAGTGTTGTAATGCAGCTCTTCATTCTGCAGATTACCTCACCCTTAATCCACTACTTGTCTCCTTGGTATTCAATATATATTTTGTAAGGGCCTTAAGATCGCCTTGCATGAGTAAGGAAAAAAATTGCCCTTTTAGGGGAAAAATGTTCAGCACAAAATAACTCAGCGCAGTGAATTGTTCGGTTTGCCAAAGAAGCTGGGAGCCATCATGCAGTCTCAGTTGTATTACTTTAGTACAGGGGTGTCCAACCTTGGCAACTTTAAGACCTGTAGACCAGGGGTCCTCAACCTTGGCAACTTTAAGACTTGTGGACTTCAAGTCCCAGAATTCATCAGCCAGCAACGCTGGCTGATGAATTCTGGGACTTGAAGTCCACAAGTCTTAAAGTTGCCAAGGTTGAGGACCCCTGCTGTAGACTTAAACTCCCAGAATTCCTCAGTCAGCCATACTGCCAAAGTTGGACACCCCAGCTTTAGTGTATCGATTATCCTACATCCATCAGGAAGAGTTCGTAACCACATACTGGATTTTAGGGATAATTCCCTTACAAAGCAGAGCAGCTTGCGTAATAAATATGTGGCTGGGTGTGTATCGCAGAGTCCTCAGTATAAATTGTAGGAAATCATTGATTTTTTTCCCCCGATACGATTGGCCAAAATACCTTTGCCTGGAATGCATAAAATGAAACGGAGCTTGAGTGGGTTTCCTGCAGTGGGATTGGGCAAAGGTGTGGGGTCTGGGGTGTGTGTGTGTACATTCACTTCCTGCTCTCCCATGGAGTTGGAGGATTTATAGCTGCTGTTGTATCTGTGGAGGAGGCAGGGCTCCAATTTCAGACCTTTTTTTTTTTTTGCCAGAAGGGGTTAAGGAACGAAAATACAAAGCCTTGAGGTGCTTAGTTTCCTCCCTAACTTTTCTTCTAAGTGGGGAAAATCGACCTGATCATTTGTTTTGCTGCCGGGGGGTGGGGGTGGTGGGGCTTGAAGTCTGTGCGAAATGATGGTCCCATTCTGAAATATTTATCCATTCGTGTCCTACAGCGCAGGGGTTCCGCAACCCTTGGCAATTTCCAGGTCTATGGACTTCAACTCCCAGAATTCCACAACCAGCACCGCCACTGCTGAGAATCCTGGGAGCTGAGGTCCACTCCGCTTCAATTCGGGGAATACCCTTCTAAGCCAAAAGGTACCCTTGATGATTTTGATTTCCGTTCCTTCTCTTATTTCCCTGCCTCCCCCCCCCCCCCCCGGTGAGAGTTTTTGTCTCTGGTGCTGATGATAGTTTATGATTAAGTAACCCGCTCCTCTTTACCCATCGGACTGAATGGTTGTAGTAGTTTTGCCCAGTTGGAGGTAGCACCACCTAGAAGGGATAGCGCCCTCAAAGGTGGTGAACTGTACAGTTGACTTAAGAAATGGTGTCTCCAACATCCCAGTGGCGATTCAGAAAGCCCTGCAGGCCAGGGGCGTCCAGCCTTGCCAACTTTAAGACCTCTGGACTTCAACTCCCAGAATTCTGGGTGTTGAAGGCCACCGGTCTTAAAAGTTGGCCACGGTTGGACACCTGTGCTGTAGGCTTTATTTAGAGAGTGAGCCACCAAGCCAGGTCACATAGTGCCTCCCTCTGCAATAGGGCTCCTTACCTGACCAATCTGTATATAACCAATTCCTCCTGGTAGCTAGATTTCTTAAGTCCTGCATGTGTATCTGAACGGTTGGATATTCTCGTGACTTTTATTCCTTCCTCCTTGCCCCCTTCTTAACTGCACCTCCTCCCTGGAAACCTTATTTTTTTTTTTTTTTTTTTTTGGAGAAAGGGGCAGGGGCTTCTGAGCAGCATTTGCCGCAGCCGAAAGGGAAGGTGCCACCCTTCCATATGTGGATGAGACCCGGGACTTCTTTGGGATTGCAACTGTTATTTAGAAACGCAAGGTGGCGATTTCTATCCTTTGGGAGGGGAAAAAAAAAAAAGAAAAATCATGCGTCCTTGTGCCCCCCCTCCCCCCCTCCCCCTTGTAATTAGGCCCTCTTGCTACTCAGACTTACTTCCATATTTGAGGCATTGCAAGTCTTATTTTTCTGTTTTGCTGAAATAAAAGATTGTGTAAAATACATGCGAGACTGTTAAAATTCTTAGTGGTGTTCTGGTTAGTCTGTTCACAGTGTTACTAAATGATTAATAAATGAGATTTTTTTTTCTTTTTTCTTTTTTTTTTCTTTTTTGAAAAAAAAAACGTGCCTGACTTTCTTTGATTTTAAATAATATGGGATTTCTTAGATATTTCAGGCCTTTATTTTTACAACACAATGGTGCTCTCTTTGTTTCCTTCTTGCTGTAGCACATCTCTGTGTTGGTTCCTAGCCTCCTCTTCCTCCTTCCCCGAAGGAGTTGCGTCTGACGTGTTTTTTCATAAATGAACAGTCTTGTGCTTTTGCCGTTAACAGTTCCAGGAAGTGTGTGGTAGGGTTATTTTTAACCTTCACTTGTTACTGTCTTCTCTAGAAGAAAACCTTCCAAAATATTTCCAGGTACCAAGTGAATTCTGCACTGCCTCTTGGATTGTGTGTTCAGAACATCTGATAAATCCTTTGATTGATCTTGATTGATTAAAGAAAAACACAGAGATTTGTGCCATTTTTTTCTCTCTTAGTGCTGTTGTATAAAGACTTCCCTGTTGGGTGGCGAGAAGGCGGGGCGGGGGGGGGGGAATGGACACTTGCTATGAATTGTTTATAGTTCTTCCCCTAATGAATCTTTCCTTTGTAATTGTACAGTGTCTCAGTGAAAAATGTTGCCTGACTTAACATTGTAACCAATAAACAAGTGCTTTTAACTAGGCTTTGTCTCTTTCTCCTGTTAATTGATTTCATATTTGCCTGTTCTTTAGCATATTTCAGGGGTGTCAAACTCAATTTCACTGAGGGCCGCATCAGCATTGCAGTTGCCCTCAGGGGGCCGGGTGGGTATGGCCAGGGTGGGCGTGCCCTACTGGGTGGGCGTGGCTAGAGTGCGTATGGCCTACTGGGTGGGCGTGGCCAGCTCTACATCGTTCACATCAAGGGTGCCTATGGGGGGGCTGGGTAGGAGTGGAACAGATCCGAGGGTCTCTGGTAGGAGGAGGGTCTCTGGGCCAGGGCCAAGGCAATGGGGGCCGTTCCCTCACTGTTTCCAGGATGTCTTTACGGGCCGCATGAAACCACGGGCCGGATCCGGCCCCCGGGCCTTGTGTTTGACATGTCTGGCATATTGCATCTAAAATCCCACCACTTTTACTCACTCAAAGAACCTGGATTACTCCATGCTAGAAAACAAAAGCAAAAAAAAAATTATTTTCAAGGATATTACGGTTTTAAAGGATTATTACCCTGTAAGTCTATTTTATGAATCCTGTTCGTTGAGAATCATTAAAATATGGGACATTACCGTTTAAAAGCCATTCCCTTTTGAATGATTTAAGTCACATTTCTTTTTTAAAAAATGGATACGTATATTAAACACATCACTGCATTTTGACACAGAACAAAAAGGACAAAGAATTTATTTTTTCCCCAAAATGGAGGAAGCAGGAATTAATTATGCCTTCTCTGCCAATCAGGTATATCCACTAACTTTGTACTGGTGGAATTTCTCTTTTTTTATTCTTTAAATAGAATTTCAGGAAATGATTGGTACAGTGTTTAGAGGCAATCCTCATCTTAACTCCTTGTTTCCATCTTCTGTGTTATGAAAGAATTGAGATGTTTTCACTGGATTTGGGTGTAGTTCACTTTTTATCTTTTAAATGATTTTGTGATTCGTCCTTCCCTCTTCTAAATCTAATCAGTTATCTTATTTCTGGCAATAGAACGAAGCTTAACAAAAAAAGACTTTTAATATAGTATGCCTCAGGCAGAGGCTGTATTCTGCAAATAGCCATTTCTTGCAAGCATTTGGGTCTTAAAATTTACATAATAATAATATAAGAAGAAGAAGAAGTTGGAAGGGACCTTGGAGGTCATCTAGGCCAACCCCCTGCTCAGGCAGGAAACCCTATACCATTTCAGGCAAATGGCTGGCCAGTCTCTTCTTAAAAACCTCCAGTGTTGGAGCATTCACCACCTCTGGAGGCAGGTTGTTCCACTGGTTAGTTGTTCTAACTGTCAGGAAGTTTCTCCTTAGTTCTAGGTTGCTTCTCTCCTTGACTAGTTTCCATCCGTTACTTCTTCTCCTGCTTTCAGGTGCTTTCGAGAATAGCTTGACTCCCTCTTCTTTGTGGCAGCCCCTGAGATATTGGAACACTGCTATCATATCACCCCTCACCCTTCTCTTCGTTAAACTACACATACCCAATTCCAGCAACGGTTCCCTATATGTTTTAGCCTCCAGTCCCCCAATCATCTTTGTTGCTCTTCTCTGTACTCTTTCCAGAGTCTCAACGTCTTTTTTACATCGTGGTGACCAAAACTGGATGCAGTATTCCAGGCGTGGCCTTACCAAGGCATTGTAAAGGGGTATTAGTACTTCACTTGATCTTGATTCTATCCTTCTGTTAATGCAGCCTAGCACTGTGTTGGCTTTTTTGGCAGCTGCAGCACACTGCTGGCTCATATTGAAGTGATTGTCTACTAGGACTCCGAGATCCCTCTCGCAGTTACTACTATTGAGCAAGGTACCCCCTATACTATACCTGTGCATTTGATTTTTCCTGCCTTATTATTCAGTTGCTTATAGCCACTCATTTCACAGCCAAGTGGCTTTGGCAGTTTACAATTCTAAAACTATAAAGCAATAAAAACAAAAGCATCTAAATAACAAATACAGCAGCTGAGATAGTTAACCAACTAAGAAAGGGGGTCCTTAACGCATTCTGAGCCCAAGCCCAGAAATATAGCCAAGTTTTCAAAGTCTAATGAAAGACCAGCAGGGCTAGGATCATTCTAAGCTCAGAAGAGACAGTGTTCCACAAAGCAGGGGCTACAGCAAACAAGGCCCAGACATTCTGGCTGAAGGGATCAGCAGAATGACCAATTTGCTGGATGGAATTGGACAAACTGGAAAAAGATTGTCCATCAGGTAACCAGTCCCAAGTCATTTAAGGTTTTAAAGGTGACAACCAGCACCTTAAATTGCACCTGGAAGCACCCCAGTAGCCAATGCAGCTCACACAGTAGTAATATTACGTTTGCTACTGTTTACCATCTGGACAGCCACATTCTGCACCCGTTGAAGTTTCCAAATGCTCTTCTAGGGCAGCCCCATATAGAGCGTATTGTAGTAATCAAAATACGATTGTTTTGATGTTTTGGTAACTTTTTTGTGTATACATTTCCCCCCAAACTTTGCATTGAAGCAACAATTCATATAAAATCATTCTGATTATAATTCCCACTGTTGGATATTAGTTTTAAAAGTTGCCCTTAAAATAGACTGCCCTTAAAACAGTGTTTCCCAAACTTAAGACATTTTAAGATGTGTGGACCTCAACTCCCAGAATACCCCAGCCAGCATTGCTGACTGGGATATTCTGGGAGTTGAAGTCCACCAGTCTTAAAATTGCTATGGTTCAGAAAACACCGCTTTAAAAGTATTAAAATGGTGCATTAAAGTCAGTACACAAAAGCAGGTTTTTAGTTTTAACCAGATATATTAGGGGAAGGCAGGTAACGTCACTGAGAATTGTTTTGAGCTTTTCCTTATTTTAGGGAAATTGGGAACTTTTAACGTGTATATTGGTTAGATGGAAACTAGCCAAAGAGAGAAGCAACCTAGAACTAAGGAGAAATTTCCTGACAGAACAATTAACCTGCCTCCAGAAGTTGTGAATGCTCCAGCACTGGAAGTTTTTAAGAGAGACTGGACAGGCATTTGTCTGAAATGGTATAGGATTTCCTGCTTGAGCAGGGGGTTGGACAAGATGACCTCCAAGGTCCCTTCCAACAACAACAACAATATCAGAATGAACCTGGTTTTACTTTTTTTTGCCAGGCATTGCTGCAGGAACCCAGTGTACATTACAGATTGCCACTCTAGATATTTTATAATAACTATTTACAGTCATTGCTGCATTTATCACTCAGTCATAATTTAGCAGCTAATATAGCACCTTCCGTGACTTGAACTGGTGACCAGATGGACATAATATTCACATTGTCTTGGCCACAGTATGAAAATAGTTCTCCTTGGCTGCCTTCTAGGCCCAGAGGGGGGAAAGGGGATGGTTTTGTGGAAGGGGCAGATGTGTACGTGCATGCACGAGTAACCGTTGCACGGGGCTGAGCACACTCATGACGCTTGCGCAAGGAGCCCTGAGCACCCGCGATGCTAGTGTGAGTGGGCCTGTGTACGCGTGAGCACCAGCCAGCCACTCGTGGCCTGGTTGCAAATAGGCCACGGACCGGTAGTGGGTTGCAGCCCGCAGGTTGGGGACCCCTATTCTAGGATGGGTTTGCATTTTTCAGACTGCAACCTGTAGTCTTGAACTTCCTGTGCACTTACAAAGCACACGTTCCTTTTCTTCTGCAGAATGAATCAAACTCAATTCATGCTGCCTCCTGTTGGGACTCTTAAGGCTTGATCTGTAGCTCTTGAACCAAAAAGAAGCCAGCCATACTTAGTTGTAGGGTATGCGTTTTTAGAGCAGGGGTCTTCAAACCTGGCCCTTTTATGACTTGTGGACCAACTCCCAGTGCTTGGCTGAGGAACTCTGGGAGTTGAAGTCCACAAGTGATAAAAGGGCCAAGTTTGAAGACCCCTGGTTTAGAGAAAACTCAGGAGGATCAGAAACACAAAAGAAAATAATCTTAATGCAAGGACAGCCTGCAAAATCCCCCGGATGAAGATACCAAGACTGCCACCTTTCATGTAGAAAACTTATAGCAGGTAACTCATTTGCATGAGGAAGTGCTTTTCTGGTAGCATTGGCATCGGCCTCAAAATGTCTTAAATTAAAACAAGGTTTACAGCAGGGGTGTCCAACCTTGGGAAAGACCTGTGGACTTTTAACTCCCAGAATTCCTCAGCCCATCAACTTCTGGGAGTTGAAGTCTACAAATTCCCAAGGTGGGACACCTGGAATAATGTTTTTCATCTTGGCTGGGGAATTCTGGGAGTTGAAATCCACATCTCTTAAAAGTTGCTATGATTAAAAACACTAGAAGTTTCAATAGTCCCAACCAGATTCTACTGAGCGTTTTACCATTTAAAGAAGTTTCTGGAAGCCCATATGAACATGTACACAATGCATGTATGATGTTTTTATGCCCTACTAAAGAGGCTTTCCTGAAAGAAGGGTTATGATTCAGTATCTTCCTTGCTCTATTTTAAATTTCTTCAATACTAAAATCCTGGAAAGAAAAATGGATCTTAAAACAGCTGCAGATTTTTAAACCAGTTTAGATGTATGGTTCAAGTTGTCATTTTGTTTAACATCTCAGCAAATGTCTCTGGTTCCATTTACAATCATTGTATTGATCTGACATGAGAACAGAAGCATTCCACATTAAACATTCAAATGAAACAGAATAATACAACAGTAACTCTTGTTGCTGAACAAGGCAGAAATTTGAGAGATCTGCCAATGAAATAACTAGCCCTTTGTATTTTAGGAACTCTTACCAAGCCTCACCACAACACCCAATATTTTTTTAAGAACTGAAGTCAATTCTCACTTTGTTCTTTTAAAAAAAAACATGTCTATTGATATTTTCCTAGTTAAAATGACTACCATGTCAATTAGGCTGCAAAAAATTAGTCCATTATGAATTAAGTAGTCCAGATTAACACATTAGTGATATAATCCAAGAGCAGTTGAAGTCATGAGTAGAAAAACAGGGAGGTCCTCTGTTATGTCAACCATTATGACATCCCACCAGCATGGAAGGAATAAATGGAGCAGTAACACCATGTGTTGGCTTCCAAAATTGATTTGTGCCACTAACCTTAACATAAATCTCACATATTTCAGCTGTGAAAGTATTTCCTTCTCTGTTGTTCCATTTGAAGCAGCTATAATCTTGGGAATATTTTTTTTAAAAAAACTGCACAAAAAAACCCTTCACATTACTTATTTGGGCTGTACTTGCACCCAATTTTAGCTATCCAGGCATACCAGTCCTGAATTAAAATGCTTCTGCTAGGCATGTGGCAGACTGGTATGTTCAATTTTGTAAGGTTAGATACTGTCCTGTTTACCACACCAATTATAACAATTCTCTGGGGTTTTTTAGATTTTTTTTTCTTTCAGAAAATGATGCCTACCTTACACAGCTATCATAGAAAGGCTGCTCTGAAAAATAGTGAAAGTACATCCAGTCTTTCTGATATATCTGATTTGAGTCAGGAATTCCCTTAGTAAAAATATACCACTTTAAATATGCCACTTTGAAGATTTAATTCATCTTTCATTCAGCCAAGTGAAAATCCCAGAATGGCATCAGGAGAACTGATTTGTCTCTGCATCCAAGCACTACAAATCTCTTTCAAAAATTGGCAACACTCTATATTACTACATTGGTTTATACAAGTGTCTTTGAAAAAAAAAATCACCACTGCTCTCTCCCATGGAGAATTGCAGTTAATAGCAGCATGATATCAAACTGGAGTGAGAAAAAGTTTCTCCTGGATCCCAGACAAAGAGGAGCTGACTCGAGCTATAAACATTTATACAAAATACTATGGGTCTCTTGTTTATTTTATATACTTTTCTTTTTACATTTCCAAATAAAGTTCATATGCTACAGTAAATACAAATAAATTCATCTTATGAAAAGTTGCAAAATGATTCAATAGTAAATACTGCTTCTTTCCTGAGTTCTTGGGCACAATTCATAGCCTAAGTATCAGAACAGCCAGGTGGCAATGGAGAAGTCGGAACAGTCAAAAGCAGCAGGAAAAATTCACGTGACTAAATTCCTGTGAGGGGAACCGTGCTAATCTTTTAAATTCCATTCCTTCTTTTTCTGGAGAAAGTCTTTTGAAAAACAGTCAAATTCATCTTCAAGACAAACAGCTTTCTTCCTACAAAACAAAAGGAGGGAAATAATTAGTCCTCAGGGGAGCTCAAACGTTAACGATATCTCAGTCAGTTGGAGGAAAACTGGTAAATTAGTGTTTGAAATAAAAAAGTAATTAAAATAAAAAGTGTTGCGAAATGAATCTAAATTAGATATGGACACCCATTCATTCTCATAACTAAGAAGTGCAGGGGCTCAATGGCTTAATGAAGATGGAGATGGTCTCAGCGCCAGCGGTTTCAGCCCTAGCGCTGTGTGGCCAGGGTGAGCTCCCCTGACTTGCCTCAGCTTCTGTCCATTTAAGAGTTTGAAAATACGTTCTATGCGAGCAGACAAAATAGGTACCACTTCAGTGGGGGAGATAAGCTGGCGCTTTGTGCAGGCAATCAGATTCCTAATAGCTCTGAACCTCCCTGGTTGAGGCACCGGCTTGCGAAACGGCTCTGGGAAGGGAAGAGGCCTTGGGTGATGCTGCAGGAAAAGCCGCTCGTCTTTCTTTCCAATGGGAAGCCGGCTCATCCCCCTGTGACGGACCATGGGAAGCGTGCAAGTATGTCCTAAAACACGGCTGGTACCTTGGCAAGCCAAACTACTACTCTGCAATAGCACCGTGGTCTCCTGGCTGCTGTAACGACGCCATACGCTACTACTAATAAAAATACTCATAACTTTACACACACACACACACACACACACACACACACACACACACACACACACACACATAATGGAAACTGAAAGTGAATGTGATCTTTGCTATTCAAATATCCCCGCTCTTTCATCCAAGGCACTGACGCTCCTGGGATTACCGTAGATGCTTTGAGGTGTTCTGGATTTTTTCTAGCTGAGTAATTTTTTGAGTCAATCGTTCGATCTCCTTCTCCAGATTGGTCTCTGTGATATCAACCTGCTGGCAGAGGCGAGCAAAGGTGGTGGCCATCTCCCTAGGAGAGAAAATGGCAGAGCCCAATTCATCAGCAGCCCAGGGATAATACACCACAGCCACCAGAGGGAGGGGAAGTCCAATTAAAAAACAGGTCAGACATACTGTTGCACCTGATGGCTACAGTTGGCGCTGGTAAGGTTGATGATCTGTTGCAGCTTTTCTGTAGCATAGTTGACAAACTGTTGCTTGAAAGCCCGCTCTTTGGCCTTCGCTGTCCAAGTAAACCTCTCGTAGAGATACAACACCCCGTACATACTCAGCGAAAGAGAGATGACCTTCCAGCCCACAGTTCTCCAAATCTGGAAGAGAGCCACTTTATCAAAGAATATTCCAATTGAAAAATGTGACACAGTGGTAAGAATGCAGTAGTGCAGGCAAACTTTGCCCACTGCCAAGAGTTCAATCCTAATGGAGCTCAAGGTTGACTTTTAACCTTATGTGGTTGGTAAAATGAGGACGCAGATTGTTGAGAGCACTATGTAAATGCTAAATTTGTAAATTGCTCAGTGCGCTATAAAGCACTATAGAGCGGTATATAAGTCTAAGTGCTATTGCTACTGATATTTGCTCGACAATCTTTCCTTGGGTTGGATATGAGACCCTAATTTTTCAGTCTGGAGTTTTTTTAAAAAAAAAATACAAAGCTGACTGACTACTCAATAGATGTTGGCTTATTAAGGTAATATTTCTGTTTTTTTTTAATCTGAAGGGTTGCTACTTTTTTCTTTTTAAAAGGATAGCTACTTACGAGATTATATCTGTCATAGAATTTTGAAAACAATCTCGAGTTATTAACAATTTGAGACGGAAACAAGTGCAGCATTTTGCAGAGGAACCATGATCAGAAGAAAAAAAAACATTCACTATGGCACTTATATATAAAAAAGCGATAAGACAGGGAGCGAGTGGTAGTTTAGAGGTAGAGGAGCTGCACCTCACAGCGAGCAGATAGAGCTAATAATGGCCCATTATTTTTAATTTTTGTTAACTGCAAAAGAGACTTTCCCCCTTTTTTCATGTGCATCTTTTAAACAGGGAAATTCTCTTTAGATACACGTGAGGACTGCTCGCTTTACGGAGCCTGCCTATACTTAACTTGAGAGCTTCTTATTTTCTGTTGAAAAAGTCAAGGAGGGTGACTTTGCAAGCCCAAATGTCAACTACTGAGAGCAATGGGTCTGCTTTTAACTGCATGGCTAGAGAAAAGTTGTCTGATGGGATAATGTGCCCAGATAATGTGACTTCGCTATATAACAAAAACAGTTTTGTCCCTCTATAGCAGACATGTCAAACACAAGGCCCGGGGGCCGGATCAGGCCCGCGAAGTGGTTTCATGCGGCCCGCGAAGCCATCCTGGAAAGAGTGAGGGAACGGCCCCCACTGCCTTGGCCCTGGCCCAGAGACCCTCCTTCTGCCAGAGACCCTCAGATCTGTCCCACTCCTGCCCAGGCCCCCCATAGGCACCCTTGATGCAAACGATGTAGAGCTGGCCACGCCCACCCAGTAGGCCATACGCACTCTAGCCACGCCCACCCAGCCCCCTGAGGGCAACCACAATGCTGATGTGGCCCTCAATGAAATTGAGTTTGACACCCCTGTCTATAGCTAAGAGTTCACCTTGCTATCCATCTAATAAAAAGATATCTGAAATTTGTTTTGGAAAAGATGGGGCAGTCTCAGACCCCCGAGGGAAGATCGGCAGATCTTAACCCAGATCAGTAGAGCCGGGTTAAGAGAAGCTGTTTGAGCGGAAAGGGCTGGCGGAAGACACAGCAGAGTTTTCCCCATGGAGGCAGAGACGGTCATGGTACTCACCAGACCACCAAGGATGACAACCGTCATGGAAGTCCGAGATGTCAACGATGCCAGATTGCTGACCAAGGAGAACATCAGCTCCTCCTGCGAGGCACTCTCCGGGGTTAGACTGGGAGCACTTGTGCAAGGAGTAGAGGCGAGAGACCTGGGAATCTAGGGAAGAAGAATGCAAACTCCTGTTGCTCACGGACGCTCATGCCTTGGTCACCACCTCTCTGGATTGCTGCATTGTGCTCTACGTGACGGGACTGCCCTTGAAGGCCACTCAGAAACTTCGCCTGGTCCAGAATGTAGCAGTGCGCACAGTAAAGGCAGGGGGGTCTTCAAACCTGGCCCTTTTATGACTTGTGGACTTCAACTCCCAGAATTCCTCAGCCAGGCATGCTGGCTGAGGAATTCTGGGAGTTGAAGTCCACAAGTCATAAAAGGGCCAGGTTTGAAGACCCTTGGTAAAGGGGCCCCCTACGTTTGCCCATGTAACACCTCTGATGCTTGAGTGGCAGTGGTTTCCAGTTTTTTGACAGGTGCGTTTCAAGGGGTTGGTCATCCCTTTAAAGACCTAAATGGCTACCTGCAGGACTGTCTTTCTCTAAGGACATCTACCCACCTTATCAAGTCAGGGTGGGCACGTTTCTAAGTTCCTTCCCTTAAACATTATCATCTGATGTGAGCTAAGAGGTGTGTCTTTTCCATGGCAGCCCGTCCAGTGGAACCCTCTGTCCCCTGACATTCAGCAGGCCTCGACACTTTTAGCCTGCCACAAGGCTTTAAAGCAGGGGTCCCCAACCTATGGGCCGCGGCCCTGTATTGGGCTGTGCCCTCTTGGCCGGGGGGGGCGCGTGAATGGCTGATGAGTGCACACATGTGCGTGTGCACCCTCAATTGCGCTAGCGCCACCGCATGGCCACTAGCAGTCCCATTTGCGTA
This sequence comes from Vipera ursinii, assembly GCF_947247035.1. Lineage (NCBI taxonomy): Eukaryota > Metazoa > Chordata > Lepidosauria > Squamata > Viperidae > Vipera > Vipera ursinii. Next base: position 11,192,489 of record NC_139518.1, read on the forward strand.
TTCATGGGGGGGCTAGTACCGCTGCCGGGGTCATGCGGACGCCAGCGGCTCATCTGCACCTGCATGCAGGTGCCAGTGGCCCGCCTGTGCATGTGTGGGGGTTGTATGTGCATGTGCGTGCTAGTGCCGTCGTGCACCGCGTGTGCAGGGCTGCATGGGTGCACATTTCCATGCTCCTCCCTTTCCTTCTGGGCCGCCAAGCTGGAAAGGTCGGGGAGCTCTGCTTTAAAGGACCTAGCATTTTCCCCAAGCTATAGGAGAATAACTACGCATTTGGGAACTTGGAGACAGCTTGGCTTGTAACAAGGGCTCTCCATTCGTGTGCCAATCAAATGCTACCGTGGGTGCATCTGAAGACATGCAGTGGATCAACTTTGGGAAAGAGTCTCATTCTCTGTGCAAAATGATATCCTGCTATTGCACCAGAGGCATCCATCCGAACAGTCGAACAAGATTCCCTATCACTGTTCACAATCACGAGCTGTGACTTGGTCTGCCGAATGATCCATCTCCAATTGTTGTGATTCAGGGTCAGCCTGTGGGTTTGGCAGTTGGGTCGGACGATTCAGAGGAGGAGGAGGGGGGTGTTGGAGAGCTTGCTGAGGATAGCCTTGAGGCTCTGCAGAGCCCTCAGCCGGGCCCCTCCCATCTAGTTACGACGCAGACCCAGCTGTGTGAGCCTGACAGCGTGGATGAAGATGACCCACAGCTGGCCCTGTTCAAGGACGCCCGACGCAGGAGGCAGTCAATCAGGAGTAAACAGAGGAAGGCAATGGGGCACCTCGGAAGGAGGCAGAGAGAAGCCACGCCTTGAACTGTTTAAAAGGGGAATGTGTGGGAGGGCTGGTTTGCTGAAGGCAACCGTTTGAATAGCTCCTGTTTCATGGTTCGTGTTTTGTTTTGCTCTGTTTGCTTTTGTGTCCATAAATTTGGCAGGCTTAGTTCCAGCCTCTTGCCTTCTTGTAAAGGGGTTGTCCCTGCCTTTTCTGCAGGGCCGGTAGTAGGCTGGTTCAGAACACCAATATTCCAATCTACTCTGCCCTTTGCACGCAGGAGGACCATCTGTACAAGCCCTGGGCACTCACTGCGAGAGCGGGCTCGGCCATGCTCAGCAGAACCCGGTGAGCGTGCTGAGTTCCTAGGAAGCGACTAACGAGAGCCGTCCAGCCCAGGGAAAAGCGAAAGGTGATGTCCTCTTGAAAATCGGAGCAGAGGGTGTTGCAATTCAAATCATAGCTCAAGTCAAACTGCCGGCACGGAATCAGCAAATGGAGCTTGTTCTGGACCTCTGAAGGCAACAAGGACTGCACATTTTCTATAAAAAAGAAAAGAAAAAAAAAGCATGGAGTAAAAGGGGGGGGGGAAGCACATCAAACCCATTTCCAGAAATAGACGAACGCGCCTGTCTCCCCAAAAGCCTGGACCCAAAGACCTACTTAGAAACACCAAAGGCCAAAGCTAAAGGGTCTTGAATTCAATATACAGCAACCCAAATATGCAGCATGAGGAAAAAAGGGGCAGCCTCTGTTTGTTCTCCTCTACCAATAATTTCTTGCTGGGATTGATGCATAGAGGTGTTGACTTCACTGGAGCACCGGTCTGCCAGATTCCTTCCCAATCCTTCCTCTAGGTGCTTGCTGAGTTCCTGGTGAAAAGGAAGATCGGGAGCTTTACCATGAATCTAACTTTTTTTTTTCTTCTTCTTCTTCCTTTTACTAAAAAACAACACAAGGCGAGTTTATGTAACTTTGACCGGTATTAACGTATTAACATCACAAGAATTAGTGCACGTGATGCTCAAGTAGCTGATATGTGAGTAACACACACACACACACACACACACACACACACACACACAAGGCACAGAAAGCCAATGGCAGAACCTACACTTTTGTAAAGTTTCAAAACTTGTGGAGACGGATGGAAATCGGAATTAAACTCATCTACCAAAACAGAAAGCCGACAAATTTCATCAGTCATGGCAGAAGACACCTGGAAAACACGACACATGCATGAGGAAAGGTGAGTGACATCTTTTCCCTACACCCTCAAACCTGCTTTAGAGCCCTGCAGGGTAGACCAGTAATCGCTTCCAAAATAAAAGGGATGGAGGAAAGGCTTGGTTGCAGGATAGTAGCCTAACATCTTAGGTAAAGGTAAAGGTTCCCCCGCACATGCGTGCTAGTCGTTTCCGACTCTAGGGGCTGGTGCTCATCTCCGTTTCAAAGCCGAAGAGCCAGCATTTGTCCGAGGACATCTCCGTGGTCATGTGGCCGGCATGACTAGACACCAAAGGCGCACAGAACGCTGTTACCTTCCCACCGTAGTGGTCCCTATTTTTCTACTTGCATTTTTACGTGCTTTCGAACTGCTAGGTTGGCAGAAGCTGGGACGAGTAACAGGTGCTCACTCTGTTACGCGGCACTCGGGATTTGACCCGCCAAACTGCCGACCTTCTGATCGACAAGCTCAGCCTCCTAACCCACTGCGTCCCTTTTAGCCTAACATCTTAACCTATGTTATTTTTGTAGCGGTCCAGCAGGTACCGACATAGGTAAAAGCTTAGTAATGTCCTGAGGAATGTATTAGTTATGGGTTCACACACCCAGGGTTACTGCTCTGGGAGGCGTGTGGAAAACTGAGCGCTATGAATGGAGGGAGGGAGGGATCCAGGACCAGATCTCTTGGCTATTTTACCTTGTTGGCAACTTCTTCTGTTACATCTTTAATTTTCTTCTTAACTTCGTCTGTTAAAAGGTTGAGCTGGTTTCGTACAAAGTCCAGCCTGTCCCTCCGGTCTTCTCGTTCTTCCATTGAATGCACTCTAAGGCAGGGGGAAAGCAGCCATCAGCCTCTAGGGGACATAAGCCCAGCCTAATAAACGGGGCTACCAACCCTGCTAGCTAGATTCCAGGCAAAATGAAGGGCAAGGAGACCCAACTCAATTTGCAGCTCAAACCAACTTTTAAGTCTGTGTTTCTCCTCCGGTCTTAACTCCTGCTCCTTTGAACAATCTGCTTAAGGTTTATGTTAAAGGGACACACAGATCTTTTTGATTATTGTGTGACCCAGAGTTGCAGTTCAGGCCCCGTCTGGGAGGAAAAGAAACCAGCCATTAATTAGCTTGGAAGCCAGGGCCTGGAGGTGGAGTATGGAGTGGAGGGCCAGGGGTACAGACAGAGCAAGCACATATTCCTTTTGCAATGGACACGTGGCTGGGTTCCGTAGCCAAGACTCTTCGCTCGGATATTTCCAGAGCTAGCCTGCCTTTTTCTAAAAGGAACCTTACTTTTTTTTTTTGTACTTGTATTGCTTTCTAGGACTGTGAGTGGGATGGTGGCCCAGTGGTGAAGACGCTCGGCCTCCCACTCAGAAGGTTGAGATTTCAATCCTAGTTAGCTGGCAGATGCGTCTCTCTCAGGGCACAGATAAAAAAAAAACGTCTGCTGTGAACTCCGTGTAGGTATCGGGGAGGGCATCTGGCCAGTAAATGCTCAGCTCTACTCAGTTGCCCCGATGCCACTCAGTCATTCCGATTCAATGCTGAATTAGTAGATTACAGGGTCGTGAAAAAGAAAAAGAAAAAAGCTTTCCCCCCCTTTAAAATGCGTTTATTGTTGAAGATTGAGGGTTGGACTAGATGGCATCCAGGCTCAGCTTCCAACTCAATGATTCTATGATTCTAGCCTATAATATTTATATATTTAGTGCCTATGTCAGTTTTTGACTCCTGGCAACTGTCTGGATTATTTCCTGTATTTCCATTTTTAGCAATGTTTTTCAGAAGTGGTTTGCCATTACCTATTTCCTAGGACTGAGAGAGAGTGACTGGCCCAAGGTCACCCAGCTGGCTTCTCAAACCCTGCTTTCCTCATCAGCTCTACTCACCCCCTACTAACGGGGAAGAAAGGTCGTTGTAACCTGGTGGCTTTGTCCAGTTTTGGGCAACAGGGCAAACACAACAGGAGAGGCCTACCTTTGATGGGCTGCTGCCACATTTACGCTGTCCATAATGTTTTTCACAGTCTCAAGGATCTGTTTAGCTCTGATAGTGTGCTGCTCAAACTTGGTTTTCACAGCTGACTGCGAGATACACTCCTGCGAGGGGCCCAAGTCACAACACATTACTGCAATTCCATCATCAAAACACTTGGGAATTTCGAGCTTTCAGAGAACGCTCTGCTGCTGTTACAGATATGCATACGTATAAAATAAAGCGAACGGGGTGGGGGAGAAACACAAAACGAAAAGAAAAGGTGGCAAACAGCAAATAAAACCCCAACTCTAGAGCAGTGAAATTCCGCTCCCTTTTACCGTTTAGCTAACAGTAATGTGTAGAAAGTAAAAGAACGATGAAGGCAACAATCAACAACAACAACAAAAATCCACTTAACGCAAGTATTTTGGAATCTCTCAGAAATTGCCCGCTGCGAGTGATTTATATTACAGTTTAGACGCACTCCTGAGAAGCTAGGGGGAAAATGAGAATGCATATATGAGAAATGTCCGCAGGGCATGTAATGCACGTAAAAAGTGGGAGGAGCTTCAACTGCACCACAGCGGCCGCCATTTTGACTTGTTTTTACACACACCGTGGACACTCTTGGCGTATGTTCTGCAATTACGAAGACTGCGACTGGATAAATGCATCTGGATTTCCTTGTGCGTGCGTTCTTGAACATCTGCAGCTACAAGTACTTGCCAGCTTTGGTTTTTGAATGCTATGGATCGTAGCTGGTTTAACTATTAGTCTTATCTGATGCAAAACCATCTACCTTAGGATTGGCTCTCCGGAGTCTCCATCACTCCCAGTCCATACTGAGGACCAGCCTACCCTATCATTGCATGATGGTCCATACCCAAAAATCCACAGAAAGGGGGAACATAAACGGATTAATGCTCCCTGCATCCATACATAGTAGCTGGAGTATCTCCCACATGCCACAGGCTGAAGACATATTGATCTAGCCCCCATGCTGGTGCTATAATAATCTGATTCTGTTCACGGAAGAAAGCCATCTAGAAATTCTACATGTGAAGTTTTCAGGTTAAGTGTAATAAATCAAGATGTTTATGTTATTCATATAAAGACAAGGTAGCCAAAAAGTCTGGGTAGACACAACTGGGTCATCATTAGGATGGAGGTTTTCTACTTCAGTGTTTCTCAACCTTGACTATTTGAAGATGGGTGGGCTTCAACTCCCAGAATTCCTCCGTTAACCATGCTGGCTGAGGAACTCTGGGAGTTGAAGTCCACCCTTCATTAAGTGTCCAAGGTTGAAAAATGCTGTTCTAGTTTATTCTCTGGTCAGCTTAGGCCAAATGTCACCTTCAGGTTGTTATGGCAGCATGAGGAGTATAATGACTCTTAAATACTTGAAAATCCTTTGTTGATAGAATAGGGTAGGGATTTTCAAACTTGGCCCTTTTATAACTTGAGGACTTCAACTCCCGGAATTTCTGAGAAATTCTGGGAGTTGAAGTCCACAAGTCATAAAAGGGCCAAGTTTGAAGACCCCTGGAATAGAGTCTATTCGATTAAGAAGGTACAGGCTTACGTCTGAAGAGTTACTGGCTGTTCAGTAAAACCTTGAATATTTTATTCACTTGGTTATCAAGACAAAGAGCTGCTTTTCTTCTTCACTGCATTCCCCTAGACCAGGGGTAGGCAACCGCGGCTCTTTTATGACTCATGGACTTCAACTCCCAGAATTCCTGAGTCAGCTATGCTGACTCAGGAATTCTGGGAGTTGAAGTCCATGAGTCATAAAAGAGCCGCGGTTGCCTACCCCTGCCCTAGACTCTTGAATCTTAACAGGACTTAAAATTGCAGCTCACACTCTCCACCTTAATAAGGGTTACTGGCAAAAGAAGAGTAAGAAGCAAAGGAAATATAAAATGGAAATAATAGACAAGAGCCATTTCTCTCGACGAAGTAGATCTAGAAATCAGCAATGAAAAAGCAAGGGATTCACTTTAACCAGAGCACATTGTTAGAGCTAGACAAGATTCGCAGAGAAGTCCAATTCCAGGTCAGCTAACAGGTAGAAGGCAGACATTACAACAAGAAAGTAGTAGGAAGCTATGGGAAGCATTAGCCATACCTCAAGGATGAAAAAGAGAGAGCAAGTAATAAAAAAGCAGACAAATCAGTTTAAACAATCCCCCTCACTGACAAGATCAGGACAGAGAGATGCCAGGACCCCCTGCCAACCAACAGTTCAAGAGTTCGTCTCTAGCCAGGCCCAGCTAAAAGAGGGCAGTTGAATGGCCGGCTAGTAGGCCCCATTCCCTGGGCTTTCGGAGGCCTGCCTTAATACAGGTGTTCTGGCTTTCTAAGCTGACCGCCAATCCTAAAGCACAACAAACAAACAAACAAAAAGATGAAACGTTTCTAAGTACTTCCTTTAGTGATGATGATCATGGGTCCTTCAGGTCTTGAGAGATGATAAATGACCGCATCTACTGTATCACAATAGCAATAGCACTTAAGACTTATTGCACCAGTTCATTAGTGCTTTACACAGCATCCTCTAAGCCAGTGGTGGCGAACCTATGGCACGGGTGCCAAAGGCGGCACTCAGAGCCCTCTCTGTGGGCACTCGTGCCATGCCTCAGAGGTGGCAACTGTCCCTCTTCAACCAGCCGCCTGCTAACTTGCCGAGGCCCCACGTGGCCGGAGGTATCCCAGCATGGCTGTTTTCCCTCCCCCACCCCCGTCCCTCCTGGCCTCCTCGCATGCTCTCCTTTTCCCAGGCACAACCCACTGCATTGCTTCCTCAGCTGTCAGCCGACCATCCATCTCAGAGGCGGCTTCTCTGAACTGCTGGCGATGGGCTACGGAGCCCCAGAGTTTGCCAGTCGAGAGGCCGGCAGGCTGTCGCTACTGATGGACACCGTCGGCCCCCATGCGCTCGCTGGCTTCTGTGTGCGGGGGCCGATGGTGTCAGGCAGCAGCCACCTCATCCCTTGCCTTGCCCCATGGCAATGGCATCCTCACCCTGCCTCGCCTTATCCCGCAGGATGAGCCTCCTGCCTAAAGCCACACCTACCAGAGACCCACTGGATCTCACCCAACCCTACCCACCACCCACAGGTGTCCCTCCCCACATCTACCTTGGCCACACTCACCCAATCTTCCATGACCACCACACCCACGCCCACCCAGCAGGCCACACCCACCTGGCACCCAGCGATAAATGTGGGTTTGGGGTTGCAGTTTGGGCACTTGGTCTCTAAAAGGTTCACCATCACTGCTCTAAGCAGTTTACAGAGTCAGCATATTGCCCCAGACAATCCGGGTCCTCATTTTACCAGTCCTCAGAAGGCTGGAAGACTGAGTCAACTTTGAGCCGGTCAGGATCGAACTCTCGGCAGTGGAATGCAGAGTTAGCCTGCAATACTGTATTCTAACCACTGCGCCATTACAGCTCTGCAGGCTGCCTGGCTATTGAGTTGGTTAGTTTTTTTCTCTTGTAGATGTCTACAGCCCTTCAGCCCCCGCTTTTTTTTCCCAAATTTTCCTCTACTCCACCCGCTCCCTATTTCTCCCCAGAGATGCTGAGAATTGATTTTCACCCAAAGAGAAGATTCTGGGTTGTGTTCCTAGAAAAGGCATTAGCAAAGCATTCATAACACTACAGTTCTTTCGAGAGGACACTCAAGTTCCTTCTTAGTCAAGGATTCAATCCCTGAAGCTTGACAAGAACTGAATCAGGGAAAAACATGATTGTGGCGCGTCTCCTCCTCCTCCTCCTTTTATATCTAAAATGGTATTTGCAAACTACCTCAATCAATGGCGATGCTGGCTGGACTGCCACAAAAAAGACAAAGCAATAATATGACATAGTGGCATAAGCAACAAGATCAATGATAGTCAACAATACAAACATGGCCATCCAGCTTCTCCTTTTTTTAGCCAGCCTTACTAAAATAAAATGGCATTTAAGGGTCTCACGCAAGCCAACAAGGATCAGGCTAGTTCTTATTTAGTGAGACTTGTGATGCTTCTTCTGGAATGTCTCACACCAACCTTTGCTGCCTTCTAGAACAGGGAAGGAAATGGTGATCCTCCAAATTTCCCCATACTATAATGAAGAGCATCCCTTACCATTGGCTGCTCATCCCGCAGACCCCAGGAGCATTTTAAGAATGATTATAATACAAATTCACTTTTGGCTGCCAAATATCGGATACAGGAAGTACGTCCGTTGTTATCATACTCAAGAGTAAAACATTTAGGGAGGGAGACAGAAGTCAGTTACGTCATGAATCTGAAAAAAAGAAAGTGTGTTTCCCCAGGAAAAAAAAACCACTTCAGACCTGAATAGCATAGACCAGGGCTTTTCAACCAGTGGTACGGGTACCACCTGTGGTACATTGGCACCTGGCAGGTGGTATGTGACCATCCTAGAAAAGTGGTAGTGGGGGAGGGGAATCAGCTGAACCGGTGGCAGCACCGCACAATCTTGAGCAAGAGATGGCTGGAGCTGCAGGGCTGTCAGAGCTCAGTGGAAGCGCCAGGCTCCAGCTGAAGCTCAGCACTGATCCTGGCACTTTTGCTGAGCCCAGAAGAAGCGCCAATCAGCTGGAATGTTGCAGCATCTCCAGGGTCTTGTGATTTACATTCAGATGCTTGGCAACTGATTCATATTTATGATGGTCACAGTGTCCCAGGGTCATGTGAAGTGACCAAAACCTGCTGCAACCACCCAGCAGACAGGGGGAATAAAAAACAAACACCCCCCACCCCACTCCCGCTGCCAATCCTCAACAGAAATGCTAACAACAATGAAAACCTCGGACAGGAGGAAGAGCGCCGCTGGGCGGGCAGGCAGGTGTCTTGCTTGGCTGTGGCTTGGGGGGCACTTTTTTCAGTGCCATTGTAATTTTGAACAGTCACTAAGTGAACTGTTGTAAGTCGAGGGCTACCTGAACGTCATCACTTTTTTCCTTTTTTTTTTTTGGTCATCAAGTTTTTGACACCTTCCTAGGTGACTGGTGGTACTCGGATGTTGCCATATCCTAAAAGTGGTACAATGGGTGAAAAGGTTGAAAAGCCCTGGCATAGACCACTGATGGCGAACCTTTTAGAGACCGACTGCCCAAACTGCAACCCAAAACCCACTTATGTATGATCAGGTGCTGGGTGCATGTGGCCCTTTGGGTGGGTGTGGCTAAGTGGGTGGGCATGGCTGCAATGGTAGCTGCAGACTGGGTGGAACTAAAAAGTTCAATCAATCAATTCCAACTTTGCGAGAACTTTTTTTTTCCCCATGAGAAGTTCAAATTGATTGATTGATTGAACCTTTCTTTTTGGTATATGGAGGCCTAAAGCGAAAAGGTTTTATAAAACCCAGCTGAAGGCCTAGGACTGGGGTGACGGCATGCGTGCCCACAGAGAGCTTTGCGTGCCACCTGTGGCACCCGTGCCACAGGTTCGCCACCATGGGCATAGACACTTAATAGGCCTAAGCTAGAAGTATCTTCATTACTCAATGACAGAAAAACAGTTGGGTTCTCTTGACTTTCCGATGTACAAGGTAGTCACTGGAAGAGAATGGAACTACACGTTGCACTAATGTAACATTCTTAGCAGGACGGCTGAATATAAGAGTCATAATTATTTGAAAGCAGCTCCCTTCTGACTCTCTAAGCAAACACACCAAGCTCGTGATAAATTTCTTTCTAGAGATAATCCTGGAATGAACAGACCTACGAATGATATCATATACATAGGTCCCTTCAATCTGACTTAAGATACTCTGGAAGTTTACCTCAAATATTTTTTCAAAGTGCTGGAATTCCTGGAACCGTGCCTGAAATCCCTCGGCGATTGCACCACCTACAAGAGCACAAAACAGAGTTGATGAACGGGCATTTCTTGAAGATGCAGGACTCTTTTTACAACATGGGTGCTTCTAGGGGGGAAAAAAATAGCCAGCTTTCAAAAGAGGTTAAGGACCGTGACCACTAGAAAGTGGGCCTAACAAACAATACACACCTCCCTCAGGCATGCCCTGAGCTTTGTGTTTCCTTGCACTGAGAACTTCCTTGGCTGAAACAAAGAAAATTCGATTTTGGGCTTCAGAACGGTCTACCACCCTGAGCTCATCCACCAAGAAAGTGAGGCAACGCTCCATGTGCTGCTTGCGTACCTGCAAAAGGACAACAATAGTGGCACAGGATCACTGATCAAGTCTCCTGTCCATTTACCAAACACAAAAAAACCAACTTCTAATTTGTCTACACAACCTCCTGAGTGGCTTCCTTGGTCAAGACAAGCTGTGAATTTATGGGATTTCCTTGACTGCAGGCATATACATAGAATGAAGGCTACTGCTAAGCTTGTAAGCCGCCCTGAGTCTTCGGAGAAGGGCGGGATATAAATGGAATTAAAAAATAAAAAAATAAAAAAATAAATTTTGAAGTCTTAAGTGCCAATCTAAGCACCCCTTAAACTGCCCTTTCCGAGAAAATTACAAATCGGTAACTCACATCTTCCATGTATTCAGGTTCTGATGCAGAAGCATCCCAGCGGTTGTTCAGGATGAAAATGTTTGGTTTAGAAAGTTTTTCATTCACTTTGTGGAAAAACTGTTTCTCCTAAAATAGAGATACAAATATGGAGCTAGATAGATATGTATATATGTATACACACGCACATTCCCTTTTTTCGACCCTGTAATCCATTAATTCATGGTAGAGTCGATATAGACAGACACAGATCTTATTGAAAGACCTTTGGGGAACAGCTACTTATTCATCAACTTGGCAAAAAATACAGCTTCATTACTTTCCTTCTTCTGCAGAACTGCTTCTAAGACGCCCACAGAAGAACTATTTACCATCATTTTAAGAACTGATGCTTGAAATAGCATTTGATCTCCCCTTTTTACTTTATTTTACTTCCTGTCTTGCAGATTAGACAAGCCTTAGACAAGCCACCAGGGAACCTCTGAACTTCACTTCAGAAATAAAGATTTCTGGGTTTTAATTGACTCGCAGATTCAAAGAGTCATAATTCTGTCTGGGATCCAAGTGCAAAGAAGATGCTTAACAAAATCTCCTAACTTCATTCAAATTGATCATTCAGCAGCAGGCATCTAATTGAAGATGTCATGCTGACCTTCAATTTATACGTTCTGTCAGAATACATTTCCAAGATATATGATGTTTTACTTTGTAAAGATGATACTTTTTCCAATTAAGGATTAAAGAATTCCTGCATTATTGTTTCATCTTCCAAAGAAACTTAAAATTAGAAATAATCAGAAATGAAAAGAAACAACTACGAAAGATAAAATGGAGAGCAAAAACAGGAGTCTCTGAAAAGCTCCTATCTACCCTGTAATTTATAGTTATACTCTATAATTATATCCTATAATTTGTACCCTATCTATAATTTCTCTTCAAATTTGACACTCTAGGTTTTCTTTTCAGAAGTGAAGAAATGTTTTTGCATAAAGAATCTGCAGTCCAGTGCACACCTCAAGATTGAGCTTCAAATGGAATACAATGGAATTAATTCCCAAGTGAACATTTATTGATCAGCAAAATCAATAAACCTGTTTTGTGCTAATGTTGAGATTATCCCACACAGTTCAAAAAAAGAATTATTTAGTCATCAATGTGGTAAAGACAGAAAAAGCTTCACAAGGAGCAACAGCATTAAGAAACCAAAAGAGTTAGAACAGTCTCCCACCCAAAATAGCAATCCACAAACAGGTAGTCCTTGACTTATGACCGTTTGTTTAATGAAAGTTCAATATTACAACGGCCTTGGGAAAAGTGACTTATGACTAGTACTTACAATTATGACTGTCACATCACCCCCACAGTTACGCAACTGCAATGCGGGCACAGCAACTAGCTTGCGTTTACAACTGGTTGCAGCATTCTGCAGTCAGAATGATCATGATTTGTGATCTTTTTTGCTGATTTCTGGCAAGAAAAAGCCCATTGAGTAAGTTGCTCAATGACGATGGTAATTCTCTAAATGACCATGGTGATTCTCTTAACGACCATTGTAAAAACTGCCATAAATTTGGGTCCGAGTTGCTTACAATGACAATAGTTCGTGATGAAAATTCTGGTCCCAATTGTGATCAAAAGTCAAGGGCTATCCATAACATCAAAAAGTTAGCGGAAAACATTGCCGTGAGAAAATGAAAGGTAATAATATTTTTAATTCAAGATTTCCCCAATATGGATCAGCTAATAGGAATATTCACTATGGTAGCTTCGAAGGGTGAAGTGGAACAGCACATTTAATAAAAGCAGATAAAGATCCTCGATAGAGATATTTTATACCTACAATATACCGTTGGATTAGCTGCCTCAAACTTAGAGGGTTCTTACGACTATTAAACAAGGGACGTGGTGGCTCAGTGGGTTAGGACGCTGAGCTTGTCGATCAGAAGGTCGGCAGTTTGGCGGGTCGAATCCCGAGTGCCGCGTAACAGAGTGAGCACCTGTTACTCGTCCCAGTTTCTGCCAACCTAGCAGTTCAAAAGCACGTAAAAATGCAAGTAGAAAAATAGGGACAGCTACGGTGGGAAGGTAACAGCGTTCCGTGCGCCATTGGCGTCTAGTCATGCCGGCCACATGACCACGGAGACGTCCTCGGACAAGCGCTGGCTCTTCGGCTTTGAAACGGAGATGAGCACTGGCCCCTAGAGTCGGAAACGACTAGCACGCATGTGCGGGGGAACCTTTACCTTTACCTTTACGACTATTAAAACAAGATAACACTTGAGAAGAGGAAATATGAATAAAACAAATGAAGGGCTTACTTAAAAAAGATGAAGACTTACTGTATTCATGAGGGTTGACTCTGAATTAGCAACTAAAACGAAAACATCGGCATCCAGGCAGAATTTGTCAATCCAGGTGTCAAGCTCTGTGGTGACATCAGTACCTGGACTATGAAACGAGGGGAGGGAGTTATAGATGGCATTTGAAAATGTAGAAAAACATGGAAACACATGACACAACCATAGTTAAATAAGATAAATTCTGAATGTCTTTTTGGCCACACTTAGGACACAGAACATCATCAGAGTTGGAAGGGGCTTTGAAGGTCTTCTAGTCCAACCCCCTGCTCAAATAGGAGACCACGTAGCATTCCAGACAAATGGCTGTCCAGTCTCTTCTTAAAAGCTCCAGTGATAGGGGCACACACAACTTTTGAAGACAAGCCGTCCCACTGATTAATTGTTCTGTCAGGAAATTTCTCCTTAGTTCCAGGTTGCTTCTCTCCTTAATTAAGTTTCCATCCATCGTTTCTTGTTCTGCCTTCTGGTGCTTTGGAAAATAGGTTGAACCCTCCTCTTCTTTGTGGCAGTCCCTCAAATATCGGAGCACTGTTATCAAGTCACCCCTAGTCCTTCTTTTCACTAGACTAGACATACCTAATTCCAACAACCCTTCGTCGTGTGTTTTAGCCTCCAGCCCCCTAATCAGCTTTCTTGCTCTTCTCTGCACTCTTTCCAGAGTCTCAACAAACAAGTCAAGAAGATTTCCATTCATTGCATGTTCCTTTCTTTAGATCCTATGATGAAAAGTTTCTGAACAAGCCAGGATATTAAGTTGCAGTCTAGAGTTGGCTTAACCGCTCGGTCTTTTCGGATGTGTGCTGTTTTTGTTCATTGTGTAAAATACGCACCATCTGAATCCGAACTCCTACACATGTATCAGTCTCTTTACAACTACAAATTCATAGTTTTAGTCACTTTTTAAGATTCTTTCCCACTTAAAAATACAGCAGGAATTAAAGAACCTGCAAATTAGTTCAGGCTGAAGGCATACCAGACCAAAAACAAAAACTGAAATTAATTTCTTCTATTATTTGAAATTAAATCCAGTGGAAAATCATTATTTTCGCAATCATACATTTCTGATACGTGAAAAGTTGCAATTTGGCGGCAGATCCCCTCTAGAGATCACGTGACCTCAGCACAGTGCCGGTTGCCAAGTGCCCGATCACATGACCACAGAGTTGCAATTTGGCGGCAGATCCCCTCTAGAGATCACGTGACCTCAGCACAGTGCCGGTTGCCAAGTGCCTGATCACATGACCACAGAGATGCTGCAAGCGTAGGGATTGGTCGTAAATCACTTTTTCAATGCTGTTCTAAGTTCGAACCGTTGCTAAATGAATGGTTATAAGTCGAGGACTACCTGTATACGCCATATCACAACAGTTGATCTTGCTAGAATTTAAGGTCTATTTTGGGGGAGTGGGGTGGGTGGACTTGTTCCTTTTCAAAAGATTCTTTCTCTTTCTCCCCAACCCCCCCCCCCCGTTTCTTTCAAGAGGGTCGCTTGTGGTGACTCATCGGGCATTTCAGAAGGGAAAAATAGCCAAGATGGAGTGTGCATTTAAAAGAAAGACAAGAGCATCTTGTGGCACCTTTAGAATGAATCCAAGAGAGTCATACCTGTCTACTAACACCAAGTCATCTCTCAAGAGAGCACATTTGGTTTTAGGCCAAAAGACATGAACTAAGCAGCCAGCTTCTAAGTCTTTATCCATATGGAGTGCATGGGCAAGCTGGTTAACTGTCTGCAACGGAAGAACACGTTAGGAGAAGGTCAGTGGCGCGACAACGTGAACAAACTTGAATATTATCTGAAGCAGCCACAAACCAAGTTTCTAGGATCTATCCCAAAGGTGCTTCTTCAGGAGGCAACTGGACTTCCTTGTTTTTCTCTTTGAAGACGTTTCGCTTCTCTTCATCCAAGAAGCTTCTTCAGCTCTGACTGGATGGTGGGGAATGGAAGGATTTATGCTCCTTGCAGACAGCTGGTCATTTGCATTCTTTGAGAGAGTCCTTGAGTAGAAAGAATGCAAACCTGTCTGCAAGGAGTATAAATCCTTCCATTCCCTCACCATCCAGTCAGAGCTGAAGAAGATTCTTGGATGAGGAGAAGCCAAACATCTTCAAAGAAAAACAAGAAAGCCCAGGTGCCTCCTGAAAAAGCATCTTTGGGACAACTCCGACCTGGATGGCTGAGAGTCTCCATTGACATTTCTAGGATCTAATTTTTTTTTTTGGTTACTAGCATTCCCCACCCGCAGCCTGATGCAAATAAAATAAAAGCCAACGGGATATTCACATTAATATCACTGCTTCTTTCAAAAGAGCAGGGACAGGAAGGTTCCCACCCCCCACCCGGGTCTTCTAAATACGACTGGGGCCTGGATTTTAACATCGCATAGGAGGAAGTACATGGGAAGAAATATTGCTTCGCTCATGGAAAAATCAGCCAATGTTTGGGGAAAGTCAAATTAGGAGTGAGGATGCAGAGATGAGCAAAGACATTCTGAATTCCCTCTCACAAGAGATGTGGCTTACAGCACAAGTTTTGGTGAAAAACCACACTCATGTACTCACTGAAGCAGTAAAATAATCTACATGCTACATGGGCAGTTCATATGGAACTCTGGAATTACCTTGGCATGATAGAAACAGGTAGAGTATGATTTTAATTCATACTCTCTGCAATATGGAATTCTAACCTCTAATAGAGACTGGTTAAGCTTACTCAACAGACTAATCCCTGATATGATTTGCTTAGTTTTGGTTTACTGCAATGTCTAATCTGAGTTAGTTGTGACTTACTTGATAAAAAGAACCATGAGCCACAGTTTGCAAAAAAAATGTCCTATCAATTCTTTTTATTTTCTGTCTATGGAACTTTCTCTAATTTTAAAATCACACATAGAGAGAATAAAATTAAGCCCTAGTAAATAAGTAACATACTAATGCTTGCATCGATCTTGAATAACAGCCCACATGTTTTTCAACACATATCAAGCCATGTTAATTTTAGCACCGTTTACGTAACACATTAAAATGTATGTGCCCAATGTGGTATTGGAAAGCGTTCTGACATTAAAGCAGTCCATCCTGAGTGTTCTATCGCTCCTTGCCTTACGACCACAACCGAGACCGGATCTTCCATTACTAAGTGATGTGGTCATTAAACGGGTCATGCCCAATTTTGCAAAGCCTTTTTTGTTGCAGTTGTGAAGCGAATCTGACTTCCCCCATTTACTTAGCTTGTTTGAAGCCACCTGGGAAGAGCCGAAAAAGCTTCTTGAATGAGAAGCGAAATGTCTTCAAAAGGTAAACAAGAAACTCCAGTTGCCTCATGAAAAAGCACCTTTGGGACAGCCATGAGGATGACTTACCTTAACGCTCTTCTTTTCGTCCGAGCCTTCAGTCATCAGGTAAGCTTTATCGCCATCGGTTCCTTCTACGCTGAGAAAGCAGTTGGTGGTGTGGCCAATGCCACTTGGCAGCACTTTATCCCACAGCATTGCGTTGATCACTGAACTCTTCCCACTACTGGTTCTGCAGCGGAGCAAGAACGGAAAATCTTAAAAATCTTCACATTGTAGCCAACATTATAAATTCTCTGGGCAATAATTCCAGATATCAGACTAGAAAGTCTTGATTCTGAAGCAAAGTGTATACATTTGCTACCTTTCTCTTATATGCCAGTATCTTTCACTATATACCCAGAGGACGGCTGTCAAGTCCTTCAAAACAGACCAGACTATAGGACAGGGGTCTTCAAACATGGCCCTTTTATGACTTGTGGACTTCAACTCCCAGAATTCCTCAGCCAGGAATTCTGGGAGTTGAAGTCCACAAGTCATCAAAGGGCCATGTTTAAAAAAAACCCTGCTATATTCCTCCCGGGGAAGAAAGCCATGGCAAATCTAGACAGCACACTAAAAAGCAGAGACATCACCCTGCCAACAAAAGTGCATATAGTTAAGGCTATGGTCTTCCCAGTTGCAATGTATGGCTGTGAAAGCTGGACCATAAAAAAGGCTGAGTGCCAAAGAATTGAGGCCTTTGAACTCTGGTGCTGGAGAAGACTCCTGCGAGTCCCTTGGACTGCAAGGCGATCAAACTGGTCAGTCCTAAAGGAGATCAACCCTGACTGCTCTTTAGAAGGTGAGATCCTGAAGTTGAAACTCAAATACTTTGGCCACCTAATGAGAAGGAAGGACTCACGGGAGAAGAGCCTAATGCTGGAAAAGGTTGAGGGCAAGAGAAGAAGGGGACGACAGAGAATGAGGTGGCTGGATGGAGTCACTGAAGCAGGACTCCAGAAGATGGTAGAGGACAGGAAGGCCTGGAGGAACGTTGTCCATGGGGTCGCGATGGGTCGGACACGACTTCACAACTAACAATAATAGGAAATCAACGTTTTCAATGCTAATACTAACTTTATAATAAGGTTACAGTAACAGAATCTTGCAAGCCTGAATGCCCTTCTTCCCTCCTCTATTTATCTGCATGAGAATTAGGGACGGTCCTGCCTCAGATGCTTTCTCAAATTACATTTCTGCCCCCGACTCAGATTTCTTTCATCTGACTCGTCTTGGTTGGAGGTCTTCTTTCTGTTCCTCAAGGTTATAATTTCTTCCCATTATACACACCCCCCCATCAATTTCTACTATTTTGTTAAATTTATTTTGGTTTGGGTAATGAGGGGAGAGAAAAAAGTATCAAAGAAAGGCCACTGAAATCTTTGCAACATTGCTCATGTAAAAGCAGACATTGCCCAGAAACCTAGCTTAACATACAGGTAATCCTTGAGTTGTGACCAAAATGGAACCTAACCATCAGGGTCGTATGTTGTGATGGTTTTATGACCTTTTCTGTGGTGGCCGGTAAGCAAATCGATGATTCGTTATGGGCTGGAACTAAATGCAGAATTTTGGTGAAACTGTCGTAAAACATGGTCATGTGACATACAGGGTGCTGCAAATGGTCATAAAAGTGGCCTGATACTGGGTCCCAGAAGTGTGGTCATGTGACTGTGGGAGGTACCCAACCACTGGACATTTAAACTAGATTGTAAGTATCCCCCAAGTAGGTGTGGAGAACTATCTATACTGTATATAAGAACTAGAAAGTTTTCATTTCTAATGATAACATAGTCGCTGTAAAAGCTCAATTGCACATATTCTATTTTTATGGCAAACGCATTGTACCAGAGGCAAGAGGATCTATTGGAGCGGGCAAGTCAGAAAAGTCAAAATGGCAGCTGCAAATAAAGCCTCAAGCCCTTTTTCAGAAGAAAAAAAATCCTGAAACTGATATAATCTACTGAGAAATTATGTTGTACAAGCAACAATGGCGAGTGAAAATTGGCTACAAAACAGCACTGGGGTAACTCTTTGATTCTGAGCTTAATTTCCTCATGAAGTACTGTATGGTTTTAATGGCTTCTTAGGTAATGTGTTTGAAATAATTTGAAATGTATTATATTTCCCAAGAGAAGAACCTCACCCATTAATTCCCCCAAGGGGCAAGTCATACCTGCCAAAAAAAGCGACTTTCATATGCCGGCGTGCTAATACTTCACCAATTACGGCTAGCTTGTTTTTATAGGCCTGTATCTTTTTAAATTCGTCCATGGTAGCTATGCATTCAAGCTCTGGGTTTTTGTGGGTTTCTGTCATCAGAGAGAGAAAAACAACAGTTACAGAAGGCTAAAGCAGAACTACAATACTTTTTCCATTTAATGTGATAAATCCATGCAATTTTAAGGGACACCTGTTTCCCAGACCCGCCTTTTGCCAATACAATGAGTCCTCAAAGGACTATGGGCCTGGACCATAAATATAATCAGGCCTGAACAGGCAAAGTGGAAACTTGCTCTGGCTGTTTTTCTCAATTTTGTCTGAGCCAGCTAGAGGGACACAGCACAATTACGATTTGACTGTCATCTGTATAAGAAAGAGATATCTAAAGAGTGCACATTAGACAAACAGCCTATTAGGATCCTTACATTAAAACACGCACATTTCATGTGTGGTCAGAATCCAAAAATAACGTATACAGTAATATGACCTTTTGTTGGAACAAAACAATTCAGTTGAGAATTGCACATGTGAATTTGGGTAAAATGTAGAGATGACACAGAAATATGATTTGCCTTTTCCTTCACTTATGTCTTTTAGGCCACTTTTTAACAAATAGCCTTATTGTTCTATATTTGGTATTTTATATTCTGATACGGCCTAATAGTTCATAATAAAGTATTATGGTTCGTCGCTCAGTTAGCCAGATGTTTTGAATTCTGAATTATTTGGGGCACCTCTAATTATCCCTAGTATATTTGATCAGCAGCATATACTGTCTGTCAACTTTTAAGAAGCTCCTAATATTTGATAGGTGTCACTAACATCAATGTTTTCTGAGGAAGCACTATGGCTAGCAAATGCTGTTTAGGGGCCATAGAATATGAATCCGTTTTCATTATGAAGGCACAATTAAGTTGCCATATTGAGAGGCTTTTTTTCAGGGTTATAAAGTGTGAGGAGGCACTAATACAATTTTTGCCTATTTCTTTCTTTATAGATTTATCATAAAAAAACAAACAGAAAAACCTGCCAGAAATTTATGGCCTGACCAAAATGTAAGGAATCTTATATTCATCTTGCAGCACTATTTACAATAAAAGATTTGTGAATTTTGCCTCATCATGGCTATGCAAAAGAAAGAACTGTTAAAAGAGCTATGAAATGCCTTCCAAGGACATATATTCCAGAGTGTGAATAAAGCGCTTCTGTTTGAATCATTAAAGCTTTTGCAAGGTTCATGCAGCTGCTCTCTCTTACTCTCCCCAAAATATGCATTCCTGCCCCCACCCCCACCCCCACCTTTAAACCAACCTTCAACGAAGTCTGCTCCTTCGGTAACAAAATTCAGTAATTCTTCAAAAATGGCAGTAATTGTCTTCTTAGCCAACACAAAGTGTTTGAGTGGAGAGGTATTAGAGTCCGCCATGATGGAACTAAAAATGATATTGAAGTTAACAATCAGGTATCCAGCTAGAAACCAGGAGACAGTGAGTTCTAGTCCTGCCTTCGGCATGAAAAACTGGCTGGGTGACTTTGGGGTCAGTCACTCTGTCTTAGACCAGCCCACCTCACAGGGTTGTTGTTGTTGGGAAAATAGGAGGAAGAGGGAATGTTAGGAACATCCACCATCTGGAGTTATTTTTTAAAATAATAAAGGCCAGATATTAAATAAATAACCACCCAGAAAATGTCTTTTTTAGCTATAAACAAGAGTTTTAATTCCATGATGACCTGGGAAGAAACATGGCTGGTTTTTAACTACCGGTCTAAAAGGAGAGAGACTCACAAATGTATCCAAGATGCTTCTTCCAGCCTAGTCACAGCAAACATGACAAGTCAGGAGACAATTGAAAGTGACACCATATTGGTGAACTAAACTGGTATGTTTTCCTTGATTGTGGGAAATGCACAAGTAGTCCTCAACTTACAACCACAACTGAGCCCAACATTTATGTTGTTAAGTGAGACATTTGTTAATGGTGACAAAAGCATCTGTACATCTATGTGACTGGGTTATTCTTGTTTCCATTTATTCCTTCTTTACTACACAGAAAGCCACAACAAAATACATAATACCGCTCTCAAATGAGCAGATATATTCCTGAATTTTGACATTTTGAAATTAGGGAGCAAACACATCCAAATTATATATATTGCTATGTATGCTATGTAATCTCTCCATAAAATTTCCTCAGACTAAATAAAAATCTATTTTGTGCATGCATTTTGTTGTGAATAATTACCATACTTTGGGGGGAAATGCATAAATTAGTTCATAACTGTAAAATATATTAAAAGTTAGTATTTATATATTGTAGATAGTATGTTTAAATGTGTTTTATGTATGTGTACGCTTTGAGAGCAAGCAACTAAATTTCATTTTTAATGTGTGCCATTGTGCCCACAGTAAAAAATGACAATAAAGGTTATCTATCCATCTATCATCTATCTATCTATCTATCTATCTATCTATCTATCTATCTATCTATCTATCTATCTATCTATCTATCTATCTAATCTATCTATCTATCTTCAAAGGCATTCACTTCATCCAGCATAGATTCAGCTTTTAATTCAAGACAAGATGTATAGTTAGAAATCCAAACACATATTAATCATATTTCTTTTTTTGTTTCATAACCCAATAGCTTTTTTTTTCATCTCAGCAATGGAGTTTTCCTTCTGTATATATTATCAATATTTTGGTGGGTGAAATGCAAAGCAGCTGAGGACCTTATTGCTTGAAACTTGCAAAATTAAAACAGTCAAATGGAGGTTGAAACTGACTAGCTTTTCTAGTCCAGGATAAAACCAGGAAAATACAGCAGGGCTGAAAAGCTTTAGAGTCTTTATTTTCCTTGTGCCACACTGACCTAGATACTCAGAGCATATGTGCCCTGCCTTCTAGCACGGCCAATTTAATGCTGTACATGGAATATGCTTTTCCCGGAAATGGATTGTGTTGCAACAGTAGCTAACCCATGTTATTTGCAAATATATTAGTATCAAATTAATAAAATTTCATACTAATACTGCACAAATGATATTGATACTATACAAATTAAGATGTCTTACTCAATTAAACTAAATGTTCATTTCCATACAGCCTAAACACAAACAAAGGTGCATGCAACAGCAATGAAAAGCTTAATAATATATTCATTAGGGCAGAGGCTTTTAGACATCAGAGGCCAAGTCTCACACATTAATTTCTAACATTAAGGTGCTGCGATATGTGCAAAGCACAAACCAAAATTAAATTCA
The DNA here is from genome assembly GCF_947247035.1 of Vipera ursinii. Taxonomy (NCBI): domain Eukaryota; kingdom Metazoa; phylum Chordata; class Lepidosauria; order Squamata; family Viperidae; genus Vipera; species Vipera ursinii. The sequence continues at coordinate 11,214,147 of NC_139518.1, forward strand.
TATGAAATCCAGTCAAATGAATAAGATGACCACAAAAGGTAACCTGTGCACTCATGTTAAATATGCTGTAAAAATATTACTTTACATAAGGTTGCTAGGCAGTACATATCTATTTTCCCTATAGGTATATTTTTGTGTAGATCTAATGGCTACCCTGGGTTCTCCAAAGTGCTCAATATTGACCCCATGGAACTATTATTATTTGTAGTACCCAGGGCTTTTTTTCTTATAGAACGCTCAGAACGGAGTTCCGGCATCTTTTTTGGATGGAACCTTGTAGGATAGGCAAGGCAGGTTGTATGACGTGTGAGTTCTAGCACCTTTTTCTTTTACAAAAAAAGCACTGGTAGTACCATTAAAGTAGCATTTATTAAATTATTGTCTTATAATAAATGTTTGGGGGGGGTCAATGAGCATTAAGGAGACAATGAACTGAAGAGTTTGGTGTACCCTATCTTTCAATTGCAGCAAGTAGCCAAAAATAAGGATTAGGAGCTGGCAAAGTATTGAAATCTCCCTCTGAAAGTTCAAAACATGTAAGAACATATTTTTGGTGGGCAATTTTTAACTGATCTGCCTGGTCTTGTCTCCCACCCAGAAGTTTCCATCTGTTGCTCTTTAAAGCAGGGAGTCTTCAAACCTGGCCCTTTTATGACTTGTGGACTTCAGTATTGCTAAGCACATTGATTTGTGCTTCTTAGATTGTAAGCCGCCCTGAGTCTTTGGAGAAGGGCGGGATATAAATGGGATTTAAAAAAAAATTCCCAGAATTTCTCAGCCAGGCATGCTGGCTGAGGAATTCTGGGAGTTGAAGTCCACAAGTCATAAAAGGGCCCAAGTTTGAAGACCCCCTGCTTTAAATCAAGAATGGTTCTGGTTTTCTGGCCACCCGCTCATCAGGCTTCTTCCTCTCCCCAAGGCAAGATCCATCCCAAAGAAAAGCCAAAGATGGGGTGGGGGTGGGGAGGACAGAGTCAGCTTTTGCAAAAAGACCTCTGGGTAAAGCTTTTAAGGGATGAGCCTTGGCCAGAAACGGCAGCCCTTTTCTCAAAGGGTTGCCAAACTCAGCATTACCCGGAAAGAAACTTTCCAGTGCTACCACTTGAAGATTGCCACCTTGTCCGAAACGTCTGCAAGAAAACAACCAAAACTTTTCAGACGGAACCCTCCGACATGCGCTGCCCCCTTTCTTTCCGAAACGACCCCCCAAACAGCTGCCCTTAAACTTCCTCCGCTTCTCTTCCCCCCCCCACCGCAACCTGATCAGATAAAAATAAGAAATAAGCGATTGCAAATGCCTCCACCTCTTTTCACCTGGAATTTCAGGGTTGGGGTCTGCCCAGGAAACACGGGCAACCTTGCCCCGAAAAAATACTTTGGCCTGATGCCACCCAGTCCCAGAGAATGGGACTACAACGCCCGGACGCCCAGTCAGCTGGGCACTGTAGTCCAACGCACCTGGGGAAGCACGAGATGGGGAGGAAGGCTGCCAAAACGCCCTTGGATGGGTGCGAAGCCTTCCCCACCCCCGCCACGCCTGCGCTCGGCTTCACAAATGAACCCTTACCCCCCCCCGGCCTCACTAATTAAGAGGAGAGGGCTAATTAAATTAAATTAATTAAAGGCTCCCCGTTCACCCCACCGCCGCCTCCCACCTTACCTGGCAGGATGCGCGGGGATCTGGGCAAGACAAGCACGGGGCTCGCGCCCCTCCTCAGAACCTCATCGGCTTTGCCCCGCCTCCTGCTCTCACCCAATCACGAGGATGCGTCCGGCACTTCCGCCTCCTCTCCCACGCCGGCTGTGCTTTGCTTCATCTTTACTCCGGGTCCTACGCCAGGCCTTGGGTTTTTTTTCCTTCGGAGCATGCGCAGTACGCTTCGAAGCTCTATCTCGCCGGCTCCTTCAAACGGCAGCCTGAAGTGCGGTTCTGAACCCAACTTCTCTCTCTCTCTCTCTCTCTCTCTCTCTCTCTCGTCCTTCAAAATCCGGAGGCAAAAATCCGGATCCCGCACTAGGTGGCATTAAACAGAGTTTTCTAGTTTTTGTTTTTTTTGTGGGTTCCGTTTCGTGGTCGCCCGGATTTTCGCAGCCAGATAAGATAGGTTTGCCTTAAAGAGGCCGGGCTAAATGGAGACGCCATCTATTTCAGGTTGCCGTTTGACTGCTGACTTATGCGGGGCAAAGGACTTCAAGACAGTTTTCTCCAACCTGACTTCGATATTGGCGTGGTAGTTGAGTCCAATTAAGGGTTTGTGTAAGACGGTGTTGGTTTCTCTCTATCTTTTGAAAATACTTTTATTTAAAAGTATTTATTTAAAAGTATTTTATTTAAAAGTATTTTATTATATATATATATATATATATATATATATATATATATATATATATATATATATATATATATATATATATATATATATATATATTAAAAACCATAGGAACTTCCAATCTTTGTGGCAGTTACAAACAGCAATTGCCCATCAATCTTTCCATATTATAATCATCGTTCTCTTCTTCCTATAGACAAACTTTTAATCAACAAATCCTGGAATCACCAATTCATTTGTGTCCATTTTCAGCAAAATGTCCATCGAGGGCTTTCATTCTTTTATACAAGTAATTATGCTTCCTTTCTTAAATCAAACAAGCCAGCCCTACTAAGCAGGCATATACATAGAATGAAGGCTATTGCTAAGCACATTGGTTTGTGCTTAAATTGTAAGCTGCCCTGAGTCTTCGGAGAAGGGCGGGATATAAATGGGATTAAAATAAAATAAATAAATAAATTTATGCAACTTGGCATTTGTAAGGCAGGGTTTCCAACCTGGGCAGCGGGGTGGACTTCAACTCCCAGAATTCCTCAGCTTGCCCAGATTGAGAAACATTGGTATTATAAAGCAAGTAATAGTCAGTAACTCACAAGCATTCCTTACAATTATAAACCCATTTCTCTTTTCAATACTGTATTAAATTTAGGCTAAGAGAAGAAGCCAGGATTTCTTAGGGCTTTTTTCCCCTTCTCATAGACTGAAAACAGCAAAGACCGAAGCAGCTTATTTCCTGAGTGGGTCTGGGATTATAGACTTTTGCTCCAAATCCTTTGGAAAGTAGAATCGGTAAGATAATTTTGACCAAGAAAATAGACCCCGAAGTGCTAGATTTGTGGGCGTTTTTTCCCAGTGTTGCTTTATCTTCCCTGCCATTTTCTCCATTGTTGATGCTCTGCCTGGTTAGTAATGTTATTAGCTTTTATATGTAGCTTTAGGCTACATTGACACACGCTTGATGCTTGATCCTCTATAGGTAGCGTGTGCATTTGTTAAATGAGGTTTCAAAAGCTCTCCCTCATTGTTTAAAATCTGTACAGTTTAAAGCTCAGAAACAAAAGTTATTTGTTGGTTAGAAGACATACTCATGGATTTGCCAATGACCTCAGGATCTGGAGGTATCTGAATGAACTCAAGATAATAGGACAAAAGAGCTCCTAAATCTTCCTTTTGTTTTGGACACCAAGGCTGGAACTGATAAATCCCACCTTTAGATAGGGATTTATCAGCAATCTAAATAAAACTGGGAAAAATCTCAAGGTATTAGAAGTTCGTAATTGCATTAAGAGATTTCTTCACACATACATACACCAAATCTGAGGTCAAAGAAGATAAAAGATTGCAAAACCCCACAGGGATCCAAGTTGCATTTCCTCTCTACCAGATCAAGTGTGTTTTGGGGTAATCTCTGGGAAAGCTAATTTTCCATCCTTTCTAGGAATAACACTTTTCTATAAAACTAACCACATCTAAACTATGATACGTGGCCACCTTCAATTCCTAAATTAGGCTAGTTTGCTTACTGAGTTGGTAATTCCTTGATTGGGATATTTCTTAAGTGTTAATTCCTGCTTATTTGGGTGTTGATTGCTGGCTAGGAGGTATTATGGTCTTTTGGGTTTTGGATTGTCTCTTTTGAATAGTATAGACCAGGGGTCGGCAACCTCTGCTCTTTTATGACTCGTGGACTTCAACTCCCAGAATTCCTGAGCCAGCTATGCTGGCTCAGGAATTCTGGGAGTTGAAGTCCACGAGTCATAAAAGAGCCGAGGTTGCCGACCCCTGGTATAGACAGAACATAAAATAATAGGGCTGGAAGGGATCTCAGAGGTCTTCTAGTCTGCTCAAGGCAGATTTTATGCCCTCCCGGTCAAATAGTTGTCCAGTCTGTTTCTGAAAACCTCCATTGATGGAGCACCCAGACCTCCAGGAGGCAAGCTACTATGCTTGTTAAAGAGAGATCTAACTTGGAAATAAGGAGAAATTTTCTGGCTGTGAGAACACGCATTACTTTTTGTCCTGCACTCTGGTTGTTTGGAGAGCAAATTAGTTTGTGATATCCCCCTTACGTTTGCAATAATGGCAAATATGTGTAGCACAACTTGTTGGAAGAAAAATTAGTTCCAAACTGGGAGGCAGACACTGAAAATAAAATGAAGGCTGGCTGCAGGAAGGTCTGTTTGTTAGCCAGAAACTTGTGACACCAGCACGTTTCTGGGGTGGCTGACAAAATGGCATTTGAGAGTAGGTGGGTTTTTTATACATTCTTTGGGGCTTTGTGATTGAAATGCCTGTCTGTGATGAAATGTACTTTGCCCTTTGCTTGAGTGTGCCCTTTTTGGCATTCTAATAATTGTTTCCTGACTCCCATTGTGCCTGGGAGGTCCCATGCCCTCCCTGTCCTTGGAGCTGGATGGGGAATGTAGATTTTAGGAGTCTTTGTTTTTCTGCTTTTAATCCCATTAGCTTCACCTTCTGTGGGAGCTGTAGCTCAAGGCGATTTATGAAGGAGCTGTCTGTCTGGCTTGCTCATTTTCTCAATAGATACAAAAGTGCTGTTATCTCATTCATAAAACTTAACTGCCTGGAGCGTTTTCCTGGTAGTGGAGCAAAGCGAATGATTTGATCCTAGGAAAGCCTCCTTTAGGGTGGTGTGTGCTAATTTCCTACACAGGATGAGGATGGGAGTTCTTCGTTCCCCTAACTCTGCTGAAGACGTTACCTAGCCTGGTAATAAAATGTTCAGAAGCCAACCCACAAGCTTGGAGAACAAACTCTCCTCCTCATCCCTTTAAGTACTGGAAGACAGTTATCATGTCCCTCCCCAATCCTTCTCTTCCAATAGGCTAGAGTAGACCAGGGGTAGGCAACCTTGGCTCTTTTATGACTCCTGGACTTCAACTCCCAGAATTCCTGGGAATTCTGGGAGTTGAAGTCCAGGAGTCATAAAAAGAGCCAAGGTTGCCTACCCCTGGGCTAGACACATATCTAGCTCCTAGCTCCCTCAACCATTCATCATAGGATTTAACCTCCAGGTCCTTTAACAACTTAGTTGTTCTCTATATTTTCTAGTTTCAGCATGTTTTTTTGTGGTAACCAGAACTGTACACAGTACTCCATCTGTGACCTCACGAGTGTGGTACGTATGATTTTCTATGTATATGTTGTTTACTGTTGATGGCTGATTTGACTTAAGCATCAGGCTTTCAGGAATTCTCTTAGCATTTTTGGATTTAGTTTTGTACAAAAGTAGGACCTCTCCTCATTCAAGAACATTCTGTCCTGGTTGATCTTTTAATTTGGAGGAATAGCTACCCTGAGGCAAAGGGGATGGAGGGCTTGTTATGTGTGACAAGTAGCTTTGCTACATAATGGATAGCCTTACTTCAGCCATGGCATGACTTGATCCAAATCCAAATGTACATGTTGAAACCTAAAAATATTAACTTGGAAGTGAACATTATATGGTAAAAATTGGGCAGGCAGGGGGCTTTTGATTGAATAAAATTGCATTAACATTGACCTCCACAGATACAGTAGATGCTCATGGCAATTCTTAGATGTTCCAGGATTAATTTCTTTCATTAAAATGAAGAAACTTTTGGGGTTGCAGAATTCTACTTACCGTAGTCCAGCGTATAAGACTACTTTTTAACCCATGAAAATCTTCTCAAAAGTCAGGGGTCGGGTGCTGAAAATTTAGGGACAGGGCTGGCTGGAAAACCTGGAGCGGATCTCCCATTTAGTCTGCGCAGGGAAAGCGGGACCAATTGGAGAAGAAGCTGCAGTCTGTGATTTTTTACAGACTGGGGTCTGGGCGTCTTTCTTTCTAAAATTGAAGAGCAGCTGTAGTATATCCCAACTTGAAAGGCAGGTGGGGAAGGCAGCAGCCAGAGCAGCGGCTTAGCTCTAAGGACACATTTGACTCAGGAACTGGGCGGGCTGGCTGGAAAACCTGGAGTGGATCTCCCATTTGGTCTTTTTTTTAAAAAAAATATCCCATTTATATCCTGCCCTTCTCCGAAGACTCAGGGTGGCTTACAATTTAAAGCACAAATCAATGTGCTTAGCAATAGCCTTCATTCTTTGTATATGCCTGTTTATTAGAGCTTTCACCACCACCCCAAGCAGCATTATTACAAAGTCAGCTTATTGCCCCCAACAATCTGGGTCCTCATTTTACCTACCTTGGAAGGATGGAAAGCTGAGTCAACCTTGAGCCTGGTGGGATGCGAACCTGCACTAATTGCAGGCAGCTGGTGTTACTTAAGGCTTTGCGCAGGGAAAGCTTTAGAGTGAATTAGGAAAAGTGAAAAAGTGAATTAGGAAAATAGGGAATGGTTGCTGGAATCAGGGGCTGCCACAAAGAAGAGGGAGTCAAGCTATTCTCCAAAGCACCTGAAAGCAGGACAAGAAGTAATGGATGGAAACTAATCAAGGAGAGAAGCAACCTAGAACTAAGGAGAAACTTCCTGACAGTTAGAACAATTAACCAGTGGAACAACCTGCCTCCAGAAGTGGTGAATGCTCCAACACTGGAAGTTTTTAAGAAGAGACTGGCCAGCCATTTGTCTGAAATGGTATAGGGTTTCCTGCCTTAGCAGGGGGTTGGACTAATGACCTCCAAGGTCCCCTCCAACTACTACTCCTTCTTCTTCTTCTTCTTCTTCTTCTTCTTCTTCCTTCTTCTTCTTCTTCCTTCTTCTTCCTTCTTCTTCATCATCATCATTATAGTTTAATCCACTTGCACTGTTTTATGTTTACATGTTTGATGACAAACAGCCTTATGTTTATAAGTGACAGTTTTCCTAATAAGCACCTGCATGTCATAAGCATTTGAATTAAAATTACCATATTAAAATCAAATCTGATGTTTTTTAATTTTTATTTGGTGTGCGTTGGAAGAGGGGTAGTCTTATACGGCGAGTATAGCCCAAACCCTATAATTTAACAGGAAATGTAGGGGGTCGTCTTATACGCCCAGTCCTCTTATACGCTGGAAAATACGGTAATAGAGCTGTTAAAATAGCTTAGCATAAACTGGTTCTTAGAAATGTTTTACTCAATAACTAGCATTAGTGGCCTGATGCTTTACATAGCAACATTTCATTCTTAAAATGAAACTGCTTTACAAATTTCTTGGAAATTAAAACACTGGATAAGAGTACAATGTCTTTCCTGGGACATGTGTCCTGTTTAATATTCGGTTCTCTTGTCTCAGGGCTGATTCATATTGAATATGAGATATTTCTCTTTAATAACATAAGTGGAAAAAATGATATTGTGGATACAAATAATGGAAAAAATAGACGTCTGTGTTTAAATCAAGGATTCTTGCAGTAACAGAGTAATGAATCACGAAATAAAAATGATATGAAAGATTTTTGGAAGCCTATTTAAAACTCATTAGATATATTACTTATTTATTTGTTCATTCTCTTTTTATTTCCCTCATTTAGCCAATACTGAAATATTGCAAATCAAAATAACTCTTAATGGCTAGATTCAAGGAAATAAATGTAATTAGCTTTCTGTATGAGAGTGACATTCAAAAGTCCTAGTTAATATAACTCTGGTTCTATAAATAAAAGCAAATACTAAGAAATCTGTGAGGGAGAAAGTTCATCATATGCATGAAGTAAACTCAGATGACAATCACTGAGAATGAGGAACTTTACAGGAAGGGACACAAAGGCAACACCTGCATAAAAGGTATTTTTTCAACCTCAGTAACATCTACACCAGGGGTGTCAAACTGCCAGCCCGCAGGCTGGACACGTCACCAGAAAGCCACGCCCACCCCATTGCCAGCAATGGCGAAAAAGCTCCGATACGTTGCGCGATCTCGCATGACGTCACGAGTTTGACATGTCTGATCTACATCGTGTGGAGGGTGAGGACACATCTAAGTAACTTCTGTTTTGCTTTTTAAATAGTAACATGAACACAAACACTACACATTGAGCAGGATGGTTGTTTATTACCATCATAGGGCTTAATGCTGTGCTTCCAGACAACTGTACATGTGTTTTATTATGCATTAAAAATTTGATGAAATACACTTATCCTGAGGCTCAGCGGCCTTCTACACTGATGGAAACCCTGAAATGCTATTATTCTGGGATAGATGAGAAAATTCACGCATCCACAATCAAGTAGTTTCGTGTATCTGAAGATGACTCAAAAGGTCTCTTTCATTACCAAACCTCATCAAACAATCAGTGCACTTGTGAGGCAGTTCAGCCGAATGCCTGAAGTCCAAGTGACTTCTGAGGTCGCCAATCTGTCCTGTTGAATATTCACAATACTGACACAAATAAATGCCTTCAGTCAGGTGACTGTTTAGGTGTTTGCAATATTCCAACATGCCTGTGAAGCCTTTCCCACAGTCATCACAAACATGAGGGAATATTTTGGTGTGCTCTATCGCCACGTGGCGATTGACATTGGTGTGAAGCCTGCTGCGGAAGCCGCACACTTGACACACAAAGAAGTTCTTGCACTTGTCAAAGCTGATTTTGTTGACCAGACTGTAATGGCCCTGGGGCTGCCTGCTGTTGTAGCTGTCGCTCAGCTCTATCAGCCGGCCTGCGTGCTCGTTCACCACATGGCTGTGCAAGTCCTCGGGGTCGCTCGTTTCGTGCTCACAGAACTGGCACAGGTACAGCTCATCGCAGCTGTGCTCCTGGAAATGGAGGTACAACTCACTACTGGAAGAGAACTGAACGTCACATTGCTCACACCAGTAAAGATGGTCACTGAAATGCGTATCTGCTATATGCTGGCTCAGGTTTTCAAACATCACGGTTTTGTAGTCACAATATTTGCAAACGTAGGGGTCCTCCTCGTGGATTTTCAAGTGTTCAATAAGCACCTTTTTGGAAGAGAAGCTGTCTTTGCACACACGACAGATGTTGCCCTCAGGGCAGGTTTTATGCTTTAGAACCACGTGCTGCTTCAGGTCCGAGAAATATTTACTGTTAAATGTGCATCGTTCACATTTGTACAAACCGCTGCTGTTGGCCCGGAGCAGGGGCCATTTGGGCGGAATGGTGACATTCAAAGGAGGGTTTTTGTCGAGCCCTTTGCAACTTGCAAAGGGGATTTCCTCTGCATCCTCAGCTTCAAGCTTCTCGGGGGAAATGGTCTGAGTTTCAATGTCGTGGACCTCTACAGCCTGGACTTCAGTAGTGGAGATCTCTACAGTTTGAATATCCAAAGGTTTCTCCTCTTCCGTTAAACTGTCACTGAAGATGGGGGACTCGCACGAATCTTTAAAAATCCCGTTATTGTTTTTATCTGCAAAAGGAGCCAAGACCAAACTAACCAAGAATGAATTCTGTCGTATTTTTTAAATTTTAATTTACCGAGTACATTTTTACCAAAACCACCACCACCACCACCCCACCAGGGGAAGAGACTTTAATTGTCTTCCTGAGAAAAAGAGCACCCGATCTCCCTAAGAATAAGTAGTAAGAGATACTGGATGCTATGGTAAAAAATAAAAATGGGCAAATACCGTTATTTTTGCCGGATCACTACCATGGCAATTCTCTGCGTATTTGTTTTGTCAGTTCTACTGAATTCGTCTGAACTATACCTGGATACATCTTAAAAGAGGTACATATTTTTATTCCACTCTTTCATTAAGAAGCTGAAGATAGCTTTCTTACGTTCTATATAGTCTTGCGTACAACTCTCATCTGCTCTGGGAACAAGGCCAGTAGGAAATGATTCTGATTTACAGTCCCAAACATATGGAGGGCATGAGAAGAGCTATCTTTGTTCTAATGACTACAATGCACCCAGGCTCTCATGTTCCAAACTTTTAATGTTCACATCTTTCCCCCTTTCTCATTTTGGTATTATTAGTAATAGGGAGAGTAAATGAGAATTTACACAATCACCTTTCCTTTACCTTTTTTCTTAGGGTCCATCAAATGTGTCCCCGGTACATTAGACTGGATCCCACTCCACTGAGATGTCCCAGCATACACCTGGCTGCCATCCTCATCAGCATCTGTACTAGGCGCTGTGTTATGAAATCGACCTGAGGAGGAAAAAGATTATTGTTTACTTAATTTATTTGGAGACTCACTCAGAACACAACTCAGAGTATTCTGGTGTTAGCCCCCTAATTCAGTTCATACTTTTTTCAGAGCTTGCAATTCAGAGCTTGTTTCATACCTTGTTAAAAGACTGATAACAAATAATATGGCTTCCTCCTACTTGAGTACAGGATAGTAAAATTTTAAAAAGCTAAAATTATTTCTCTGTACGGAAAGACTGACTCCAGACACTGAGAAAGTCTACTAAGCTAGGCCTGCCTCTCATAAACTTGTATGTTTTGTTTAAAATACTCTTGCCCATATTTATTATGTCATGCAAAGTACGTGATGATATAACATGACCAAATGTTTTAAAACATTACTGTTCTCTTAAACATTTAAATTTCCAATGCATATTTTAACATAGCAATCTGAACTGATTATCTGAAATCCCATCTTTACTCAGAGGCAGAAGTTCTTTCAAAAATAATAGTAATCCTGTCAAACATTTCTGAAGTCACCTATATCAGTAATACGTAGCTGCCTACAAAAATGGAATTGCCAGTCGTTGCCTTGTCCAATCATGACATACTATGATGGCACAAGTAGCTTTAACCTACTCCAAGTTTTAATTCCATTATATATAGCACTTTATCTCATTCATCAAGCAAACATATTTTCATAAATCACTCTACCTTTCATGCCTTTTCATCTTATCATAAATTTTAAACATCAAACATGCAGTAAACTTTTCTTTTTCACTTGCACATATATAAAAAACTCTTCTGCACATATTATATTCAATATTAAGGTAGAGTACACCACCCACACTTTTGCAAATTGACATCTGTTGTGAGCTTTTTCATAAAAATTTGGGTGCACATTCTTAGGCATATAACAAACTAATGTAGGTTTTGCATTCGCTTTTTATCTTTTCCTTTGTACAGGATAATCATTGTCAAACACAAATGCACACAAATGTTAAATGAATACCAGAGACAAAGTTATTTTTAAAAATCTAATTACACCATCTACTTCTTAACTTTACGGTTGTCTTTTCATACAGGTTTTGGTTGTACATAGGCTATAAAATGGAATATTGTGTAGAATACTATTAAATCTTCCCAAATATATACAAGACAGGCAACCTGCTCAAAACTACAAATTTGCAAAAGGCTAATCTTTACCTCGGTTATCAGGAACTTTTGGGTCTAGCTGTTTCATGGAACAGACACTGTAACAATGGTCAGAAAATATGCCACTATTATCTATGTATTTTGGAATTCCTGAAGAATCTAAGACACAAAAAAAGACAAAATCATGAACTTAAATATCTGATGGAAGTTATTTCTTGACACCTGTATCAACATTTTTAACTTTCCTATGGCTAAATTATTTGATGTTAAGAGAATAGAGTGCAATCCTTAATAGGTTTCTTTAAAAATAAGTTCAACTGGCTTTAGTGAGATTTACTGCCAGTATTACAGAATTGCAGACCCAGAAAGGAATATATAAATGCGTAAAAATTAGACGGTGGTCTGTGATCCTAATAAACTTTAATTAACAATAAGTTGTCTGTTACAGGTATGAGAGAGGAAAAATTCTAACTCTCCCATAAATAGACTAATATCTGATACATGTGCATACATGTACTGTGTGTGTGTGTGTGTGTGTATACGGTTTACAAGGCAAAATTTAAAAACAATACAATATAAAATTAAAATAAAATTAAATTAAGTCTAGCCCCAAAAAATTAAAATCACAATTTAAAAACATTAAAACCCCTCAGTCCAGACCAGATAGCTCAAAGAGCCAGGTTTTTTAGGTTTGTTTGTGTGTGTGTGTATGTATATATATATGTGTATATATACATACATACATACACACATACACACACACACATTTATATAAATATACATAAAATTATTTTTTATTAGTTTTCCAATATTACAATAGTATCTTTAAAAAGCAACATGGTGTCTGGGATACAATAGTTCCATTTCAGACAAATACATATTATTACAAATCTCCAAATTGTTGTAACCAATACTACCTCTCTTTTTTCCTTTAATATATACTATCTCTTATCTACATTAACATACTTCTCATTGCTATCCAATACCTAGTAATCTAATACACTTATTTATCTCATTTCCATATCAATATTAGTAGTACAATATTAGAATAGTAGTCATTAGAATACCAATTGCAAGGAGGAGAAAGAGGAGGACAATACAATATTCTTATTTCTCATTTATAGTTTCCACATATTAAAAATTAACCAAAATTTCTTCCGTTTCAACATTTAATACATCCTCTCATGTCACTACATCCAAGTATATTAGTTACATTCTATCATTTTTAACATATGTACATCTTTATCTATGTCATTTAAGGAACTCAATATTTCAATGTTAGTATTCATACATCTGTGTTTTATTTTTAATTTTTTAATTAGTATTTTTATCTACTCATCAAAACAATCTCTCGTAATCCCAAGTACAATCCTGTCTATTTGGTATTATCTGTTTCAGGCCTCTTAAGAATGTCCATATTTCTTTAATCTTATTCTTGCTTTCTTATTCCTTTTCTTCCTTTCTTCCTTTTTCGCTTGTTTGCCTCAGGATCATCAAAGCATTCTTGTGTTGTTATATCATATTGAAGTGACCCTCCAGTCTCCACTTTTGAAGGATTGAGGAGTCTGTTAGCAGCACTAAATCTTCTTATTATTTTCTCCTCTTGATATAATTGTCCTGGTCTGAATAATTTTTTTCCACCTTTTTTCCATTATAATCTTCAGAAGTCTGTATTTGTTGAATATTTAATTCTTCTGTCAATGTATTTGATTGTTCAATTTCTTCTGTTAAGTTCTGTCCTAATAAAATATTAGTTGTAGTCACAGTTTGAGTTTGTTTCTTCAAGATGCTTTCTAGTTCTTTCCCAAAAGCTCTTATTTCATTGCCAGCTGAAGAAAGGAACTGATATGTTTGGTAAGATATTTCCCACATAGCATAGATTTGTTTTTGAAACTCTTCCATAGTGAAGTTTCACATCTAGTGTTCAAGATTAATCTTGTTTTTCTTAAATATTTTCTTGATTTTTTAAAAGAGAAAGTCAGATTGCAATTTCAGGTTTAGCCACTAGGTGTCCCCCAAGTACTTTGAAAATTCTTTTCTTTTAGTCAGTCTTTTTTCAACTTTTTTTTAAAAAAACAAAACACCCCTGGGCTTGCTTGCCGCTTATTTGAAGGGAGGGTTGAATTCCCCCCCTCCCTCTCCACAGGGGGGAAGGTACTTAGCAGCTTACTTAGGTGAAAAGAAGAAGATTAAGGTATAAGAGAGGAATCTTACCCCCATCTCTTCCATGCTGCTTTAATGTTGCCTGATGGTAAGTTTGACTTCGGCTGTCTACAGCCTACTAACTGGCCATATTACTATGGCCAGTCTTTTGTCTGCCGGTATGAAGGGAATGCAGGCACTAATGGGGTGTGTGGGTGTTGCGGCTCCCCCGCGTTTCTGCAAAAGCCCCTTCTATCTGGTTGCCCCTCCAAGGCGGCTCTTCGGCCCTTTTAGGACCCCCCAGCGATGCAAAACTGGACGTGGAAGATGAGAGCTGTCCTCCAGACATCTATGACGGCTGACTTGGCAAACCGGAAGCCCTAAATATATATAAAATTATTGACCACCCACCTTACAATCAAGGTAAGATCAATTCTTTTTGTCTCTCAATTATCCCTCCAGAGCTAAAATTAAACTTTTCTGATTACTTCTAAATTATACTTTAATTGCTCTCCAACATACAATTCTTTAAATGTTAGCTCTTTTAAGGTAGATCAGGTAAGAATACAGACAGTATAAGTTAATAGTAGAACTCTATTTTTATTGATATAATCTATCAGGACAGAAACTTGAAAGAATGGAAGTTTCTCTTTCCCTTATACCAAAGATAATTAAGGTGGGCCAATCTTGAATTTCTTTCTCACCCCCTTCTGCTTTTCCCGACTGCATACTTTCTTCAATACTATTCGTGTCTGCCTCTACCCAAAGCACAGAGACACCTTCCTTGTTTTTTTCCTTCATGCCTCTCTTTAACCGCTCTTAGTTTCTACCAGTTCTACCCACTAGTTTCAGATTCCTTGCATTTCATTCTTTGCCAGGTTCTCATCCCAACTTCAGTCTCTTGGTTTCTTCCTGCATCAGAAGATCACTTCTAATCTTTTTTCCATTCTTCTGCTTGAAATCTGATGGCCCTTTATTACACAGTGGCTTGTCCTTCGCTTAACTTTCTTTCCGGGGGGGGGGGGAATTTATGGCTGCCCCCATCTTCACTTAAGCAAAGAAAGGTAACTGCTCTCTGGGGGTCACACGAAAGCACTCATAGACGATTTCTTTTTTTAAAAAAAAGTGGACAGGATCCACAGAGTATCACTATCTCTCTGGAAACAATTCTGTCAGGACTGAAAGGTTCTGTTTGCCAGAGTATGCTTTACATTAAAAAAAAAACGATGGTAGAATTGGTGCTGTGGGGAAACGTGATAGTCTGTGTACTGTGTTGTGTGCTTTATTTTTCCTTTTTCCAAATCTCAGTGTATAATAAAGAAAATAAACCACAGGGATAGCAACTAAACTAATATTGTGTATAGGAATTGGGTTAAATTTAGGGATTGAGCTAGATCAGGGGTCAGCATCCTGAAACATTGAAAGAACCACTCGGAACCGGTTCCCTCACAAAAGGAAAAACTGGGAGCCGCAAAAAATGTGTGCGCATGCATGTACATGCGCGCATGTGCAGAACAGGGTTTGACTGAAGAGTGGAGACAAGGCGAGATATACACCTACCCTGCATATTTGAATTGATTGGTTGAACTTTTTTAGTCCCACTTTTTTTTGGGACTGCACACGGCAGAGGACTGGGAGCCGCAGAAGACGGCTGAAAGAGCCACATGTGGCTCCGGAGCTGCGGGTTGCAGACCTGTGAGCTAGATGATATACAATGTGTCTTCAACCTTTACATCCAATGATACAGACATTAACATTTCTACTGAAATCAGTAACTTTGTCCTGTACTTATATAATGTAACAACGAATTAAAGACAAGACTACACAGAATTTTAAGAATTCAGTTTTTAGTTAACCAATCTCATCTAAAAAAAATAAAAAAATCTAGCTTCTGGAAAGTTTAACATACATTCAGAAGAAAATGCAATTTACAGTAACTCAAATGAGCAACTATAGCTACATTTGATTTACCCGAGTAGCGTGACGGATGCAGCGTCTTCCTTTTCCTTTTCTTTGGATGCTCATTCATTTTGCTTTGGTCTGAAATAACAGCAATCAAAGTCAAGCATACTAGTTAATGCACTACTGGTCAATTTGCAGTTATGAAGAGTTAAGAATTACACAGATGGAATCCTCAAGAGAGAAACCCAAACCCCACCCGATTAACCAACACAATCGGTCTATCTGCCAGTACACTTACAAAGTGCACCCCAGGCAGGTTCAGTTAGATTAGAATACAGACCCAGATCTCCCAAGTACCATTGTTCTTAATTTGGTGCACCAAAAATGCAGATCTGCTGAGAATTCTGCAGCTGTAATTCAACCTACAGGGAAGCAGATTGGAGACGGCAGTTCCGATAGATCTCTGGATAATTTTTTAAGAGGATCTCTTAAGAAATCTAGGCTACCAATTATTTAATAACAGCAGCAGCAGCAGCAATAATAAAAATTACCTACCTACCTACTGAGCTTACTCCTGTTTTACTTGGCAATGATATTGGAATAACTTGCCATCGCTTTCTTTTGGATGACTTTCATGTGTAAGTGTGCAAGTGAAGTGGTCAAAATTTTGACCCAACTACCTGGGGGCGGGTACTTATGACCTGGATTCAAAGTTCCAGTGGTCCGGAGGGCCCCCGCCACGTGTGGCCAAGGGACCACACCCCAGATGCTTGGCAATCAAGCTGCATTTATGACTGTTTTCAGCGCCCTGCAGTCATATGAACATTCTTTACGATGGTTTGGATTGCAGTGTTAACAGTGGATCAATGGTGGTTCATTGAATAACAGCCAGAAAAAAAAGATTATAGCATCGAATTAGTCATGCGACAGACCCATTTTACAACCGTGATGGGAAAGGCTCCATTACGGTCATAACTCGAGGAGTATTTGCAAAGAGCAAATAGGGCTGTGATCCCATGGTCGTGGCCTCCTTTTTCTGGCAACCTCTTGCTGCTGAAATAGATATTCAGACATATCTTTAAGTTTTATTAGCATGCCAATTTGGATACAAGAAAATTCTCTGCACTTTGCTTCTTTGTCTGTCACAGCATCCGCTGTATAATTATTTCACCGATGCAAGAAAACTTTAAATTGGCCTTATTATTTAATGGACTATTTATAAGTATTTTTAGGATAGGAATTGTGTGTTATTAAATGTAGATGCCCAAAGAAAGGCCTGAAGAATTAGAAATACCATTCAATAATTTCTCGAATAAAAGAAGTTCACAATCGCATTTCAATTTAATGTTACCACCCAGGTACAGAAGCCTCAGGTCAGAAATTTTCTTACTAATTAAAATATCAGTTAAAGATTTCATAAGAAAATATACTTTCGCTCTTTATTGCTGAGGTAAACCCAAAAGTATGATGAAAAAGATGCGACAGTATTTGCTCAGGGCGATTCTTATCTGTCAGCTTCAATGCATAATTCATAAGTATAGTCCTGGTATGGCAGAACCCCGCTAGACAATTCTCAATTCTCACCAGGCAATTTATTTCAGTATTGTGTATTACTGATAAATTATTCTTGATCTGATATCAGTTTTAAACAAAAGCTGTCCTCTCCTGGTGCAAATCTTGTAAATTCAAAGTCTGATACTTGGAGATCTCTAAAGAAAATGACAGATAATTTGTTTAAAAGTGGCTTGAGGCTGCATATGTAGCTTAGAAAACTACAGCCTCAAGCAGGCACCTGGAAAAAGCATGGTCAGAAACAAATGCTCCATTCTTCTCATGTAAGCTAGTGAGAGGCACTACTTAGAGATCTGAATGTAAAAGGATTATGAAGTTATTTCTCAGTATATTTTTAAAAAACATGTAATGCCCCTATATCAACACTAGGTAAAGGTAAAGGTTCCCCCGCACATGCGTGCTAGTCATTTCCGACTCTAGGGGGCAGTGCTCATCTCTGTTTCAAAGCCGAAGAGCCAGCGCTTGTCCGAGGACGTCTCCATGGTCATGTGGCCGGCATGACTAGACGCCAAAGGCGCACGGAACGCTGTTACCTTCCCACCGTAGTGGTCCCTATTTTTCTACTTGCATTTTTACGTGCTTTCGAACTGCTAGGTTGGCAGAAGCTGGGACGAGTAACAGGCGCTCACTCTGTTACGCGGCACTCGGGATTCGACCCGCCAAACTGCCGACCTTCTGATCGACAAGCTCAGCGTCCTAACCCACTGAGCCTATATCAACACTACAACATATTAAATGAAAGAGAACAGTCTATTATGCTACAATTTCCCAAACTGAATGAAAGCACATTTGTGATGGTATTTTATCTACAAGTTGATCTAAAAGCCATCAGGAATCAACAGTAAATCTCTATCTTGGTTCTCTATTGTTGAAGAAACTCCTTTTTCAGGGGCTTTGGGTTATTGACAAGCTTTGACAGCTAGCTGAAATGTGTCAGTGTCACCAATGCAACTCCTATTCTGAGTTTCGAACAACAAAGCTTTCACTGTGATGTAAAGTAAGCTTTCTAGTTTAGGGGCCAGTGGGAATAAAGGGCGTCCCTTTTATTGAAAGTGGAGGGAGTGAATTCATTGCAGTTTTTGTTAATTCTATGGGGGGTTACCAAAATGTAAGCATCTTCTCTAAGCATTATACAACTTTTGGCTTTCACTGGTTTTTGAATATGTCATTTTTTTTCTCCTCTTCGATGTTCAAGAATGATATTGCAATCCAGAAAGAGAGAAAGAAAATCTGTCTAAGAATTTCCCTCTAATTATAATGAATCCTTATAATATGAATTTTTCAAATTCAATTTTAAATTAACTGTTTGCATCTCCAGATCTGTAAAACAAAAATATGAAAGAACGTACAAGTTGCTAAATAGAATTTTTTAAAAAAAATTTATTTTATTCCAAAAAATAAATATAAAATATGAAATACTAAAGAAAAAAAATCTAAAAAAGAAGAAAATAACAAAAGCAAAACAAAACTTGACAAGAACATTAAGAATTATGAGTTAAAAAGTACAAAAAAAACAAAAACACATATTATCCACCCTAGTTGAGCACTAAAAAATCTATTCCAACCATAATAACTCCCCGCCTTGCAAAGCAGGTCCAAAATTTATAAATTTCTACATCTCTGTGCAGCCTAATTGACCTGTCATACATTACATATATATGAAAAACAACAGCAAAGTTAAAGTTCAAGGCCCTATGTTAACAGACTACCATTGTAATTTACTCATAGAAACTCTACAACAGTTCCTTATCTATCACAAATCAACCCCAACCATTATTTCTAATCTGTCCGGGATCAAATACCCTTGTTTGGCTCCTAATAATGAAACCTTTCCTTAGGTTTTTAATTGGGAACTTTCCCAACACAGTTCATAAGTCTCTGTTGTAAATATCTCTGCAACATATGTTTTTGAAAAATTCTCCTTTCTCACACTCCTCTTGCCAAGAAAGAAGTCCAGTCCACTGTTCATCAATTCCACTATCTCAGAATTTCTTGTGTTCGTATTCCTTTCAAACTCTTCTGGCACATATATATTTTTCAAACCAAGTGCCTTCTTCTTCACATCTGCCAGCAACAGATCAGATTCCAATTCTTCAAGTTGCAAATCAAATCCCATTGTTATTTCCTGCTTTTGGGTTTGTCTTGAGTGTGGTTCATAGCCATTGTTGAACCAGCAATTTTTTGTTTATATTTTCAAATAAAACCTATACGTTGGAGAACATTTTTTCAAATGCTTCCCAGAAAATTATATCACCTTTTAGAGACATTTGAGAAACACACTGTTCTTTCCAAGGACATGAGGAGCAGATAACCCAGCATCCACAAGGAAGGTTGAAATAAGTTTTTCCCCCCTAGTATTAAACATGACTAAAGGAAGGGGAATTTTCCCATCAAAAGTTAAGAAACAAAGATCAGAGGGTTTTTTTTTATTAAAGAGCTAGAAAGAACAAAATTTGTAATATGATCCGGTATAAATGTAAGTCCAATCAGATGATATTCACTGTCAGAAAATATACTTTCACTGCAGACCTCCTTATGGCTAAAATGAAAGTGGTTTGGAATTTAATAGTAAACAGTGAAAGAACAGGAAAAAATAGTTGCAGAAGTCCAACAAAGGATTGTAAAATAGTTCAGCAGTCAACTAGTTGTAAATCAAAAGGCAGTAAAGCTGCAAAAATTACAATTAAAACCTAGGCATGCTTAAGAAAAATGAACAGCTGAGAGAAAAGATGGTAAGAGACCCAACCTTCCGATTGCTCCTCACTAAGAATTGCAGTCTTCAAGATCCCCTCTTCTCCGTAGGTGCGTGATTGCCTGAAGGTAATGTTGGATCTTTCCTAGTCTCCCCTTCAAAAAACAGGGAGCAGAGCCACCAAATAACCAGCTTTGTGGCAAAAAAAGAGGTCACCAATTGTTCAGCACACCATCTTGGGTGAAGTCTGCTAAATAGAATTTCTGATTATTAGAAAAAGAAATAACACCAAAGGGTTGAGAACTACAAATTATACAAAAATAAAAATAAGGATGTTATTTTACTAACCATGGAATATATTACGCAACTCTAATATTTGTAAACATGGACAAACAACTCTTTTCAATAGAAGAGAATATTTGACTGAACTGTGGAGTCCTTGGTGCTGTCTGAATTTGGTTGTTTGCTTGCAGACATTTCATTACCAACTAAGTAACATCATCAGTGCTAGAGAGTGTGGGGTTTGCTCCCTATTTATATATAGTAGCTTGCTTTGCCAGTATTGGTGGAGGTGTGATTTTTTTCCTTGGTCGCTCCTTGATTTAGGGTAGTTTTTTGCTTGATTGTCTAGTGTTAATCAGACAAACAATCCACTTTAATTTTCAGTTTGGAAATTGTTTGTAGATGTGGAGATTGGGGGACAAAGACTTCATAAACAGGAGTCCCCACATGGAATCAAACACAGATCCCAAAATAAATAAATCAAGGTTTACAGCAGTGTTTATTAAAAAAACGTGCTAGTGAGACTCCCTCCAAAGAATACTGAGAGAAGTCCCATCCACTCACAATTATACATCTCAAAAAGACTGGAGAAACTAATGCATAAACAACACATTATGTAAGCATACATATTCATAGGTACCTTATGTTACTACAAATAATGGACCTCTGGCCACTTTCTGCACTGTTTTCCTTCCGAAACTAAAAAGAGGGAAAATAAAGCAATAAAACAAGGAAGGAAAAATCTCCTGTAAATAAAGAGGAGGGGGCAATTTGGGAATGCCAGACACCAAAAGAAAAATATTTCCCATTGCAAATCTATGGGATTATTCTAGTTTACCAAACTGTAGCCTTATATCTTTATACATCATCATTTAATCAATTTTACTCATCTAAGAACTGATTTTCCCACACTCAATATGGTGTTCACAGATCTGCGCATTCAAACTAATTTGGCTTTTTGATTTTTGACTGGCATGCTATTTATGGCAGTCATTTTGTAATTGGACAACATGTCCCTCCAACATAAACATAAAGTAAAAGTTATCTATTACTAAACTGAGGGATGAAATTTACAAATATGTACCATGTTTTCCCCAAAATAAGACCGGGTCTTGTATTAATTTTTGCTCCAAAAGACTCATTGTGTCTTATTTTCCTATTAGCTCTTATTTTCAGGGAAATACGGTACTAAATGTGTCCATCTGGCTGATGATCTTAACTGGGGCTTATTTTGGGGGTAGGGTTTAAAATACGAGCATCCTGAAAAACCATGCTAGGGCTTATTTTCCGGTTGGGTCTTATTTTCTGGGAAACGCAGTATGTATGTGTGTGAACATAAGGTATTTTTTAAGAAAATGAATTTATCTGAAGGGTTTCTAATTCTTGGTTCACAGAATAGAAGTGTTCCCAAGGCACTGAAATGTCTTGGAGGAAATTCACTAGAAAGAACACTCTGAACTGTGGAGGCTACAAGGCAAACTTTCTAAAGATCAAGGATAATCTATGCGCAGGCAGAGGTTTTTCAAAGAGAGAATTATGCTTGGTTAAGCATCTGTTAAGCACCCTTTAAGAGCTATAAGAATAGTCAATGACAAAAGTCTTTGAGGTTTGTATCTTGCCCTGCCATTAAGCCACTAGGTAGAAAATCTTTTATTGGTATAATGGATATCTATGTACAATGAAACTAGGAGAGGTGTTAAATAGGCTAAGATGAGATTGGTTCCCTCACGAACCTTTGAACTACATTCTATTATGTAGCTGGGCTTCAGAAGAGCTGTAGTTATAATACCATCAAGTTATTTATGCATGTGTTACGTACTGAACATTTGGTTTAAAAAAGTAACAAATGTCTACAAAGAACCTGAACATTCTAAACTCTATATACTACTAAATTTCTCGTGTCTGTTTCATTATTTGTAACCTTCAACTGGGCAAAAGACGCATTATAGGGCAACAATTTTTAAATCAGCGTTTTCGCTGCTATGTGCTTTTTTTTTAAAACTAGCATATTATCCTTTCTTCAGTGTGACTGTGGGAGTCCCACATGAAAACTATAGATCACATCATGACCAGTTGTAAGCTGAGGTCATATACCAGTCCAGTATCTGTTTTGTTTTTTAATATAAACAATGCTGCGCTTCAATGGTTAGATGACCTAGAGCAGACAGGTCAAACTTGTGACGTCACGCAACATATCGGAGCTTTTTCACCATTGCTGCATTTGCTTCCAGTTGTCTTCCGGGTGAGATTCAAGGTGCTGGTGATGACCTATAAAGCCCTAAATGGCATGGGCCCGGATTATTTACGGGAGTACCTTTTGCTGGCGTTAACTTCCCATCGTCCTGTGCGCTCCCATAGAGAGGGCCTCCTCAGGGTGCCGTCAGTCAGGGAATGTCGACTGGTGGCCCCCAGGGGGAGAGCATTCTCTGTGGGCGCCCCTGCCCTCTGGAACCAGCTTCCTGTTGAGCTCCGGATGGCTCCCGACCTTCGCTCTTTCCGCCGCAACCTGAAGACTTGGCTATTTGAACTTGCCGGCCTGGACTAAGGGATTAGGGTTTTAGAATTTACCGTATATACTTGAGTATAAGCCGAATTTTTCAGCCCACTTTTTGGGCTGAAAAATTCCACTTCGGCTTATACTCCAGTCAACAAAAAAAACTTACCGAGGACTTGTGCGCGGCCGAGGCTTTGGTGCTTCCGGGATCGCCCGCACCTCTCCCAAGCCACCGCCGTCCGAGACCTGCCGAAGTTTGGGGAGGTTTGGGGAGGTGCGCGCGCACCTCCCCAAACTCCGCGCCTTGCCTGCCTGCTTCTTTCCGCAGCGGAAAGAAGCAGGCAGGCAGGGCGCGGAGGAACGGAGACTTGCCGACGTTTGGGGAGGTTTGGGCGTCTCCCCAAACCTCGGCAGGTCTCCGTTCCTCCGCGCAGACCTGCCGACGTTTGGGGAGGTTTGGGCGCCTCCCCAAACCTCCCCAAACCTCGGCAGGTCTCCGTTCCTCCTGCCGACCTTTGGGGAGGTTTGGGCGCCTCCCCAAACCTCCCCAAACCTCGGCAGGTCTCCGTTCCTCCTGCCGACCTTTGGGGAGGTTTGGGCGCCTCCCCAAACCTCCCCAAACCTCGGCAGGTCTCCGTTCCTCCTGCCGACCTTTGGGGAGGTTTGGGCGCCTCCCCAAACCTCGGCAGGTCTCCGTTCCTCCGCGCAGACCTGCCGACGTTTGGGAAGGTTTGGGCGCCTCCCCAAACCTCCCCAGGTCTCCGTTCCTGTTTGGGGAGGTTTGGGCGCCTCCCCAAACCTCCCCAAACCTCGGCAGGTCTCCGTTCCTGTTTGGGGAGGTTTGGGCGCCTCCCCAAACATCCCCAAACCTCGGCAGGTCTCCGTTCCTCCGCGCAGACCTGCCGACGTTTGGGGAGGTTTGGGCGCCTCCCCAAACGTCCCCAAACCTCGGCAGGTCTCCGTTCCTCCGCGCAGACCTGCCGACCTTTGGGGAGGTTTGGGCGCCTCCCCAAACGTCCCCAAACCTCGGCAGGTCTCCGTTCCTGTTTGGGGAGGTTTGGGCGCCTCCCCAAACGTCCCCAAACCTCGGCAGGTCTCCGTTCCTCCGCGCAGACCTGCCGACCTTTGGAGAGGTTTGGGCGCCTCCCCAAACGTCCCCAAACCTCGGCAGGTCTCCGTTCCTGTTTGGGGAGGTTTGGGCGCCTCCCCAAACGTCCCCAAACCTCGGCAGGTCTCCGTTCCTCCGCGCAGACCTGCCGACCTTTGGGGAGGTTTGGGCGCCTCCCCAAACGTCCCCAAACCTCGGCAGGTCTCCGTTCCTGTTTGGGGAGGTTTGGGCGCCTCCCCAAACGTCCCCAAACCTCGGCAGGTCTCCGTTCCTGTTTGGGGAGGTTTGGGCGCCTCCCCAAACCTCCCCAAACCTCGGCAGGTCTCCGTTCCTCCGCGCAGACCTGCCGACCTTTGGGGAGGTTTGGGCGCCTCCCCAAACGTCCCCAAACCTCGGCAGGTCTCCGTTCCTGTTTGGGGAGGTTTGGGCGCCTCCCCAAACGTCCCCAAACCTCGGCAGGTCTCCGTTCCTCCGCGCAGACCTGCCGATCTTTGGGGAGGTTTGGGCGCCTCCCCAAACGTCCCCAAACCTCGGCAGGTCTCCGTTCCTCCGCGCAGACCTGCCGACCTTTGGGGAGGTTTGGGCGCCTCCCCAAACGTCCCCAAACCTCGGCAGGTCTCCGTTCCTGTTTGGGGAGGTTTGGGCGCCTCCCCAAACCTCCCCAAACCTCGGCAGGTCTCCGTTCCTCCGTGCAGACCTGCCGACCTTTGGGGAGGTTTGGGCGCCTCCCCAAACGTCCCCAAACCTCGGCAGGTCTCCGTTCCTGTTTGGGGAGGTTTGGGCGCCTCCCCAAACCTCCCCAAACCTCGGCAGATCTCCGTTCCTCCGCGCAGACCTGCCGACGTTTGGGGAGGTTTGGGCGCCTCCCCAAACCTCCCCAAACCTCGGCAGGTCTCCGTTCCTGTTTGGGGAGGTTTGGGCGCCTCCCCAAACCTCCCCAAACCTCGGCAGGTCTCCGTTCCTCCGCGCAGACCTGCCGACCTTTGGGGAGGTTTGGGCGCCTCCCCAAACCTCCCCAAACCTCGGCAGGTCTCCGTTCTTCCTGCCGACCTTTGGGGAGGTTTGGGCGCCTCCCCAAACCTCCCCAAACCTCGGCAGGTCTGCGCGGAGGAACGGAGACCTGCCGAGGTTTGGGGAGGTTTGGGGAGGTTTGGGGAGGCGCCCAAACCTCCCCAAACAGGAACGGAGACCTGCCGAGGTTTGGGGACGTTTGGGGAGGCGCCCAAACCTCCCCAAAGGTCGGCAGGTCTGCGCGGAGGAACGGAGACCTGCCGAGGTTTGGGGAGGTTTGGGGAGGCGCCCAAACCTCCCCAAACAGGAACGGAGACCTGCCGAGGTTTGGGGACGTTTGGGGAGGCGCCCAAACCTCCCCAAACAGGAACAGAGACCTGCCGAGGTTTGGGGACGTTTGGGGAGGCGCCCAAACCTCCCCAAAGGTCGGCAGGTCTGCGCGGAGGAACGGAGACCTGCCGAGGTTTGGGGACGTTTGGGGAGGCGCCCAAACCTCCCCAAACAGGAACGGAGACCTGCCGAGGTTTGGGGACGTTTGGGGAGGCGCCCAAACCTCCCCAAACAGGAACGGAGACCTGCCGAGGTTTGGGGACGTTTGGGGAGGCGCCCAAACCTCCCCAAACAGGAACGGAGACCTGCCGAGGTTTGGGGACGTTTGGGGAGGCGCCCAAACCTCCCCAAAGGTCGGCAGGTCTGCGCGGAGGAACGGAGACCTGCCGAGGTTTGGGGACGTTTGGGGAGGCGCCCAAACCTCCCCAAACAGGAACGGAGACCTGCCGAGGTTTGGGGACGTTTGGGGAGGCGCCCAAACCTCCCCAAAGGTCGGCAGGTCTGTGCGGAGGAACGGAGACCTGCCGAGGCTTGGGGAGGTTTGGGGAGGCGCCCAAACCTCCCCAAACAGGAACGGAGACCTGCCGAGGTTTGGGGAGGTTTGGGGAGGCGCCCAAACCTCCCCAAACAGGAACGGAGACCTGCCGAGGTTTGGGGACGTTTGGGGAGGCGCCCAAACCTCCCCAAAGGTCGGCAGGTCTGCGCGGAGGAACGGAGAGCTGCCGAGGTTTGGGGACGTTTGGGGAGGCGCCCAAACCTCCCCAAACAGGAACGGAGACCTGCCGAGGTTTGGGGACGTTTGGGGAGGCGCCCAAACCTCCCCAAAGGTCGGCAGGTCTGCGCGGAGGAACGGAGACCTGCCGAGGTTTGGGGAGGTTTGGGGAGGCGCCCAAACCTCCCCAAACAGGGACGGAGACCTGCCGAGGTTTGGGGAGGTTTGGGGAGGCGCCCAAACCTCCCCAAACAGGAACGGAGACCTGCCGAGGTTTGGGGAGGTTTGGGGAGGCGCCCAAACCTCCCCAAACAGGAACGGAGACCTGCCGAGGTTTGGGGAGGTTTGGGGGAGGCGCCCAAACCTCCCCAAACAGGAACGGAGACCTGCCGAGGTTTGGGGACGTTTGGGGAGGCGCCCAAACCTCCCCAAAGGTCGGCAGGTCTGCGCGGAGGAACGGAGACCTGCCGAGGTTTGGGGACGTTTGGGGAGGCGCCCAAACCTCCCCAAACAGGAACGGAGACCTGCCGAGGTTTGGGGACGTTTGGGGAGGCGCCCAAACCTCCCCAAAGGTCGGCAGGTCTGCGCGGAGGAACGGAGACCTGCCGAGGTTTGGGGACGTTTGGGGAGGCGCCCAAACCTCCCCAAACAGGAACGGAGACCTGCCGAGGTTTGGGGACGTTTGGGGAGGCGCCCAAACCTCCCCAAAGGTCGGCAGGTCTGCGCGGAGGAACGGAGACCTGCCGAGGCTTGGGGAGGTTTGGGGAGGCGCCCAAACCTCCCCAAACAGGAACGGAGACCTGCCGAGGTTTGGGGAGGTTTGGGGAGGCGCCCAAACCTCCCCAAACAGGAACGGAGACCTGCCGAGGTTTGGGGACGTTTGGGGAGGCGCCCAAACCTCCCCAAAGGTTGGCAGGTCTGCGCGGAGGAACGGAGACCTGCCGAGGTTTGGGGACGTTTGGGGAGGCGCCCAAACCTCCCCAAAGGTCGGCAGGTCTGCGCGGAGGAACGGAGACCTGCCGATGTTTGGGGAGGTTTGGGGAGGCGCCCAAACCTCCCCAAAGGTCGGCAGGAGGAACGGAGACCTGCCGAGGTTTGGGGAGGTTTGGGGAGGTGCCCAAACCTCCCCAAAGGTCGGCAGGAGGAACGGAGACCTGCCGACGAGCCGCGGCTACACAGGGTATTCCTGTGTATTCAGGCTTGCAAAATGGCGGATCGAGCCTCTGCTGGCGGCAGAGGCTTGCAGAACGGCGGATCGGCTTATACTCGAGTCAATAACTTTTTCCAGTTTTTGGGGGTGAAATTGGGGGTCTCGGCTTATACTCGAGTCGGCTTATACTCAAGTATATACGGTAAATTTTAGAACGTGTTTTACTGTTTAGGGCTACTTGGTTTATTTTAATTTTTGTATATTATGTGTTGTATAGTGTTTTGATTGCCCTGTACACCGCCCCGAGTCCTTCAGGAAAGGGGCGGTATATAAATAATATTAATATTAATATTAATAATAATAATAATAATAATAATAATAATAATAATAATAATAATAATAATAATAATAATAATAATAATATTAATAATAATAATAATAATAATAATAATAATAATAATAATAATAATAATAATAATAATAATAATAATGGGGTGGGCATGGCTTCCCGATGATGCGTCCAGCCTGTGGGCTGGCAGTTTGACACCCCTGGCCTAGAGAGACATTGAAATTTGAACATAAAGATTCTTTTAACATTTATATTTTACTATGTTTTACTAATCTAGATGAAATGTTAATATATATATATATATATTACAAGTCCATGTATGATAAGCCATAAGCTAAGTAAATAAGTAGGACTAAATGAAAACTGGGCTAACTTAAAGAATGCATCCAAAATCTGGGGCCCAAGATTCTTCTGGGATTGAAATTTGGCAAGGTTATAGTCACTTCAGGGCTGCCAAGCCCATCTGCGGTCATGAGACTGTCGTTGTCAATTCTTCCTTTAAGTCAAGTCAATTGGGAATCTGGCAGGAAGTGGCTCGCACTCTCACTCAATGTAGACCACCCACGGGTATTTTGTTTCTCTGTTTAGGTAAAGAAATATCTTTGAAACAATGACCCAATGGGTTGAGGTTATCTTGACTATATAACGGTAAATATTAGGACGAGAAAAAGCACTTGGGAATGGGAAGAACATAGCTGCTCGTGCTTTTCTCACTTTCAGATATTGCCTGCAAAGTTTCCAATTTATCTTAACTGCACAGCTAAAGTTTTGAGACCTTGGATGCTGATCTAGATAACACACACACACACACACACACACACACACACACACACAGAGAGAGAGAGAGAGAGAGAGAGAGAGAGAGAGAGAGAGAGAGAGAGAGAGAGAGAGAGAGAGAGAGCGCTCTTACACAGGAAGAGAGCACAGACATACCACACTCAAGTATGCATCTCTGCTTCCAAATGAATAACCTTCAGCTCAGTTCAAAAATTTCTGCATTTGCCAAAGGCAATTCCCACCATCGCAACATCTCAGAAATCACCCGGGTTTCTCAAAGATCACTAACTTGGGAGGGTTGAATTATATATGAGGCTGCATGGGTTAGCTGGAAGTCAAGACAGGAAACCTGTTATCTTAAAATATCCAAGTCATATTGAGTGGACCTGTATACGGTCCCAAAAACAGAAGTTGTTTCTTCTTTTATGCCAACTGAAGGGAAAGAATGGGGGGGGGGGGAGAAGAGATGCACCATCTGACCTGTAAATAACTCAGGAGTACTGTATATAAAAGTGGTGCAGATGAACTGCCCTTTACATAAAATATGAAGAAAGAAACATCACAATAAATGTTCTTCAAAGAGGAGGAGTAGAATTTTGGTTTGTTTTCATCTAGTGCAGGGATCAGCAACCTGAAACAGTGAAAGAGCCACTCGGAACCGGTTCCCTCACAAAAGGAAAAACTGGGAGCCGCAAAAAATGTGTGCACATGCGCATACATGCGCAGAACAGGGTTTGACTGAAGAGTGGAGCCAAGGTGAGATATGCACCTACCCTGCATATTTGAATTGATTGGTTGAACTTTTTTAGTCCCACTCTTTTTTTTTTTTTTTGGACTGCACATGTCAGAGGACTGGGAGCTGCAGGAGACGGCTGAAAGAGCCACATGCAGCTCTGGAGCCGCGGGTTGCAGACCTGTGATCTAGTGGGACCCAGGAAACATGCCTTTTCCATAACAGACCTGCTGTGGAACACCCTTCCCCTTGAGATCCAGCAAGCTTTCACCCATAACTTTCTGGAAAGCTGCTTGAAAGATTGCTTTTCTCTCAAGCATGGGAATAAGAGTCACTTTGGGCAGCCAGATGGGTGGCATATAAAAATAACTAAATACATACATACATCTGCAACTCTGGGACTCCATAGTTCACGCGCTCCAAATACGTGGTCCCATGGGCTGCATGTGGCCCTAGACAGCTAGTAATGTGGCCCCACAAGACTGTAAACTTTAAACATTATATAGTACAGTTATATACATTGACTGTTATATATTTTATATGCATCCCAAGAAAATTCCTCTTTGCTCAATGTAGCCCAGGCCAGGTGAAAGGTTGGTCACCCACAGCATAGATCAGGGGTGTCAAACTGCTGGCCCACAGGCCAGACACCTCATGAGGAAACTGCACCCACCCCATTGCTGGCAATGGGGGGAAAGTTCTGATACGTCTCACATCACGTGACTTGAGTTTGACATGTCTGGCATAGATGAATGTGGATGTACATAGATTGAGTGCTTGTTTTTTCTTGATATTTTATTGTTTGTGATTTTATACTGTAGGCCAGGGGTGTCAAACTGCCGGCCTGTGGGCCAGAGGCGTCGTCCCAAAACCACGCCCACCCCATTGCCGGCAATGGCAAAAAAGCTCCGATACATTGCTCGATGTCACATGACGTCGCACGTTTGACATGTCTGCTGAAGATAGCTACCCTGGGTTGTGAATACTGTACTGCAAGATGGCAGCCAAATAAATATTTTAAATTAAATAAAAGAGTCATAAATAATGTACTTTGATCCATAATCCAACCTTCTC
Source organism: Vipera ursinii (assembly GCF_947247035.1). NCBI lineage: Eukaryota > Metazoa > Chordata > Lepidosauria > Squamata > Viperidae > Vipera > Vipera ursinii. The sequence continues at coordinate 11,243,989 of NC_139518.1, forward strand.
TCTCAAAAATTCTCAGACAGAAGAATGGAGTTATTAGAATAGAGGAAGAAATGGATCTTCCCTATCAATACATTGATGTCTAATGTACATACGACTAGGCTCACACAATGTGCTTAAACTAGTTACATTTTTCTGGGTTCCCATATTACAATGCATTATAAACTAATCAAACAGGCCTTGTTTTATATGTGCTATTAAAACAATACTCTCCCCACCCTGCAATAAAATGAAGTTTTGCTTGGTATTCACATGCAACCACTGTCTTTAACTGATTGATGGATTGCACAAAAAATAACCACGCATAATCTGAGGAGGAAGGAGAAGTTCTACCTGGAGAAGAGATTTCAAATGTTTCTTCAAATAAAACCCTTAGAGCAAGGAAAAATAAAACGTTCCAGCCTGCCAATCTATGCTTTACCTACCAGTTTCCTACTTCCAAAGATTTAATGTGTTACAAAGATGGCTTCTCTGAATGAGGAAAGTTTGAACTGGCACCCGTGCATTTTTACACCACCAAGGCGCTACCATCTCCTTCTGATGAGGTAAACTTGTATATTCTTCCAAGACAAGAGAGGAAAAACAGTAGAAGGGGCACCCATTTTTGCAGACTTATTCCAAAGACCAGAGAAAGATCTACTAACAACCAGCAGAAATCTCCTTTCAGAGGGGGCATTTCGAATTGGGAAAAAGTGCAAGAAGAGAAAGCATTCAAACCATTATATATATATATATATATATATATATATATATATATATATATATATATATATATATATATATATATATATATATATATATATTGTGTGTGTGTGTGTGTAAATTACTAACAAAGAATTAAAGGGAAACTGAGATGCATTTCTGACTCCTTAGTCGTCATTTGAAACATATATATATATATATATATATATATATATATAAAAGAATTAAGCAAGTGATCATTTTTTTTTAAAAAAAAAAGAAAAATAACAGCTGGCAGAACCGGTAGTAGAGATGTCCCAACGGTTGCAGAGGAGAAGATGCAAAGCAGATCATACACCACATTCTTATTGTAGGAAAGATGAATTATCCCCCCACTTTTTTTTATAAAAAAAATTATCTCCTGCAAATCCAGGGCCCTCAATCAACTCGTTCACCCCCCTTCCCTCGAACCCCCCCCCAGCCTGGTTTCACCTCAGACTGCGTAGTTATTTTGGACCTGAAATCCTTTGTGGGGGAGTGAGAATTGACTCCTACGAGGGGAATCGGAAGGAGCTTCCCTTCCTCTCTGACCCCCCCACCTCCACCCCCCCAAGGCGACCTGATGCCTGGCGGGCGGGAAGAGGAGGCTTCCCATTCAACACCCGGGGTTACTCCCAGGTAAAAAGGAAAGGGCGGCGCAACGGTTCGCCCGCCTGCTGCTTAACCTTGGAAGCGAGGAAAGCGCGGAGAATAAACCACCACGGTCGTTATCGCCGCGCACGAGAGAGAGAGAGGCTTCATTCACCGCCCTTCTGCAGAGCCTCGAGGCATGCCTTCCCCCCTCACACACACACACACACACAAAGCCCTCCCCGGGAAAGCGGTCGGGCTCTGAGCCGGAGCTCCGAGCTCCTGGGAAGGAAGGGAAATGGGAAACTCCGCCGGCCCGGCCCGGCGCGGCCCGACCTGAGGCGGCTCTCGGCGCACGCGAGCGGGAGAGGCGCGGCCAAACTCACCTCAAAGAGCAGGCCGCAAGCGTCGCCTCACGCGCCGCCGCCGGAACACGGGAGACCGGCGGGGGAGCGCGCGAGGACCTGGTGGACGTGAGGGACGGCTGGCCCCGCCCTTCCCCGCTCCGCCCCTCGGGGAACAGGAGAGCGCGCGCGCGCCAACGCGCACGCGCGCTGCCTTCCTTCTCTTTTCGGGAGGTCAGCCTGGACCTGGGTCAGACGTTGGGTGGCTTGTAGTGGCCTTCATGTGGGGGGGTGGGGGGGGTGGGTTTCAGCCGTGGTCACCCTGGGGAAGGAGTCCCAGGTCTCCTGTCATGCAGGGCTTGACCTCTGACTTAGGGCATCAAAAAGAGGATGGGGGTAGCCGTGCAACCCCAAGAGCAGGGGGTCTTCAAACTTGGCCCTTTTATGACTTGTGGACTTCGACTCCCAGAATTCCTCAGCCGGTCACGCTGGCTGAGGAATCCTGGGAGTCGAAGTCCACAAGTCATAAAAGGGCCAAGTTTGAAGACCCCTGCCCAAGAGGATCTGAATACAGTTGGCTTATCTGCAGCGGTTTCAATCAAAGAATTGGGGCAGGGATGCATTTATTTATTTATTTATTTAATTAATTAATTAATTAATTAATTAATTAATTAATTTTATTTTATTTTTATACCGCCCTTCTCCCGAAGGACTCAGGGCGGTGTACAGGGCAATACAATAAAATACAATATATAAAAATTAAAAAATATTAAATACAACGGCCCAATTCAATAAATTAATACAAAGCGTTAAAATACCCCTAAAGCCATCAGACCAGGCTGGCTTGTTCAAATAAATATGTTTTTAGGTCACGTCGGAAGGAGCGAAGGTCGGGAGCCGTCCGGAGCTCCACCGGTAAATGGTTCCAAAGGTCTGGCGCGGCTACAGAGAACGCCCTCCCCCGGGGGCCGCCAGTCGACACTCTTTGACCGACGGCACCCTAAGGAGGCCCTCTCTGTGGGAGCGCACTGGACGAAGGGAAGTTGATGCCGGCAGCAGGTGCTCCCGTAAATAACCTGGACCCATGCCATTTAGGGCTTTATAGGTCGTAACCAGCACCTTGAATCTTACCCGGAGGGCAACCGGAAGCCAATGCAGCTTACATGGGAGTATCGGGAAGCCACCACCACCACCACTCGCGCGGCTGCATTCTGCACCAGCTGGAGCCTCCGAGTAGTCCTCAAGGGCAGCCCCATGAATGTTGGCATTGGAGAAGATTCCAGAAAGCACCATGGACAGCCAAAAAGAAAACCTATGGAACAGCCAACAAAGTGACCTAGTGTTCTCATCAAGGCCCAAATGCCCAAGATTAAATTATATCCTTCAGACACGTTATTGAAAGATGTAGAGAAGGCTTGCAGAATAACGGGAGTTGGAAGGGACCTTGGAGGTCTTCTAGTCCAACCCCCTGCTCTAACAGGAGACCCAGTACCTTTTTTAAGAAAATGGCTGCCCAATCTCTTATTAAAAGCTCTAATGCTGGGAAAAGTGGAAGGAAAGACAGGATGACCACCAGGGAGGTGGGGTGACTCAGTTATAAAGGTGAAGCGTGCATTGTTAGAAGAACTAAAGAACAGGTTGGGGACAGATTGTTAGGGGTGGGTGGGGGGAAATCTATATGATCACTTAAGAATTGAAAATGGGTTGATGATTAATCAATGATTATTAAAGTTGGCTATCGGTATAATGTTAGGTATGTTGAATTGCCCCAAATATATAAAAGGCAAGATAAAAAGATAATAATGCTAATGGAGAAAAAGTTGAAATCAAATCTAGCCACAATGGAAAAGCTGTTGTAAGTAAGCTAGATTCAAGGCATCTACTTTATATTAGATGATTGCACTTTCTGTAATTAAAAGAGCAGGTAGAGCATCTGGAAGGTGGTCCTTGATCTTCAGCTGTCACTGGATTTGCAGATGGTAGTTGTGGCGAAGGCAGATGTTTACAGCCATGACCCTTCAGCTACAATCCTTCCTGAATTAGTTTTGATTTGGCAGTTTTAGCTTGGTTATGCACAATCTTAGTTATTGCAATGTATTCTATGTGAGGCTACCCTTGGAAGCATCTAGAAGTTGCAATTGGTGTAAAATATGGCAACCAGGCTATCTTCTTTTTTGACAAAAATACTGGCTTAATAGATGAGAATATGACTCACACAGCATACCTACTGCTACAAAGCCTTAAACAGACCTTCTCCTGATAATTGTCTTAAAAAAATATGGGGTAAAATATGGGGTAGTTGATATTAGTGCTTGATGGATTCATAGTTGGATGAATGACCATACCAGCACAGTGCTGGTTAATGGCTCCGCTTTTACTTATAGAAAAGGGTTGAGTGGATGATTATCAGGTTTACAGATGACACAAAGCTAGGAATGGTAGCTTTAGAGGAGAGACTTTAACAAACCCACACAGGCTTCAGCTCGGTGCTGAAATGAATGCAAGTCACGCTGGCTGAGGAATCCTGGGAGTCGAAGTCCACAAGTCATAAAAGGGCCAAGTTTGAAGACCCCTGCCCAAGGGGATCTGAATACAGTTGGCTTATCTGCAGCGGTTTCAATCAAAGAATTGGGGCAGGGATGCATTTATTTATTATTTATTTATTTATTTACTTACTTACTTACTTACTTACTTACTTATTTATTTATTTATTTTAATTTTTATACCGCCCTTCTCCCAAAGGACTCAGGGCGGTGTACAGGGCGATACAATAAAATACAATATATAAAAATTAAAAAATATTAAATACAACGGCCCAATTCAATAAATTAATACAAAGCGTTAAAATACCCCTAAAGCCATCAGACCAGGCTGGCTTGTTCAAATAAATATGTTTTTAGGTCACGTCGGAAGGAGCGAAGGTCGGGAGCCGTCCGGAGCTCCACCGGTAAATGGTTCCAAAGGTCTGGCGCGGCTACAGAGAACGCCCTCCCCCGGGGGCCGCCAGTCGACACTCTTTGACCGACGGCACCCTAAGGAGGCCCTCTCTGTGGGAGCGCACTGGACGAAGGGAAGTTGATGCCGGCAGCAGGTGCTCCCGTAAATAACCTGGACCCATGCCATTTAGGGCTTTATAGGTCGTAACCAGCACCTTGAATCTTACCCGGAGGGCAACCGGAAGCCAATGCAGCTTACATGGGAGTATCGGGAAGCCACCACCACCACCACTCGCGCGGCTGCATTCTGCACCAGCTGGAGCCTCCGAGTAGTCCTCAAGGGCAGCCCCATGAATGTTGGCATTGGAGAAGATTCCAGAAAGCACCATGGACAGCCAAAAAGAAAACCTATGGAACAGCCAACAAAGTGACCTAGTGTTCTCATCAAGGCCCAAATGCCCAAGATTAAATTATATCCTTCAGACACGTTATTGAAAGATGTAGAGAAGGCTTGCAGAATAACGGGAGTTGGAAGGGACCTTGGAGGTCTTCTAGTCCAACCCCCTGCTCTAACAGGAGACCCAGTACCTTTTTTAAGAAAATGGCTGCCCAATCTCTTATTAAAAGCTCTAATGCTGGGAAAAGTGGAAGGAAAGACAGGATGACCACCAGGGAGGTGGGGTGACTCAGTTATAAAGGTGAAGCGTGCATTGTTAGAAGAACTAAAGAACAGGTTGGGGACAGATTGTTAGGGGTGGGTGGGGGGAAATCTATATGATCACTTAAGAATTGAAAATGGGTTGATGATTAATCAATGATTATTAAAGTTGGCTATCGGTATAATGTTAGGTATGTTGAATTGCCCCAAATATATAAAAGGCAAGATAAAAAGATAATAATGCTAATGGAGAAAAAGTTGAAATCAAATCTAGCCACAATGGAAAAGCTGTTGTAAGTAAGCTAGATTCAAGGCATCTACTTTATATTAGATGATTGCACTTTCTGTAATTAAAAGAGCAGGTAGAGCATCTGGAAGGTGGTCCTTGATCTTCAGCTGTCACTGGATTTGCAGATGGTAGTTGTGGCGAAGGCAGATGTTTACAGCCATGACCCTTCAGCTACAATCCTTCCTGAATTAGTTTTGATTTGGCAGTTTTAGCTTGGTTATGCACAATCTTAGTTATTGCAATGTATTCTATGTGAGGCTACCCTTGGAAGCATCTAGAAGTTGCAATTGGTGTAAAATATGGCAACCAGGCTATCTTCTTTTTTGACAAAAATACTGGCTTAATAGATGAGAATATGACTCACACAGCATACCTACTGCTACAAAGCCTTAAACAGACCTTCTCCTGATAATTGTCTTAAAAAAATATGGGGTAAAATATGGGGTAGTTGATATTAGTGCTTGATGGATTCATAGTTGGATGAATGACCATACCAGCACAGTGCTGGTTAATGGCTCCGCTTTTACTTATAGAAAAGGGTTGAGTGGATGATTATCAGGTTTACAGATGACACAAAGCTAGGAATGGTAGCTTTAGAGGAGAGACTTTAACAAACCCACACAGGCTTCAGCTCGGTGCTGAAATGAATGCAAGTAATCTGCATCTGGGAAGGAAAAATGAAAGGGCCCCAAGATTCCTGTGCTGAAAGATTTCTACTGATTGCAAGGTGTTTTGAAGGTAATATTAATCTTTAAAATCCTAAATCCATGGTGGCGAACCTATGTCACGTGTGCCACAGGTGGCACGCAGAGCCCTTTCTGTTGGCACGCGGTCGGCCCAATCGTAGGCCTTCAGCTGGGTTTTATAAAACCTTTTCACTTTAGGCCTATGCCACCGTATGCAAAAAAAAAAAAATGGCGATGGTGAGGTAATCCTAACCCTAAGTGGAATTTTCCTCCTATGGGATTTTCTCATGTATTTTACCAGGAAACATAGATAGGGCAGTCTAGAAAGGTAAGTGTCCTCCTAACCATACCCAAGCACTCCGGGTTTGTTGGCAATGTCCATTTTGCTCTATGAGTTCATGGTGACCTAACCCTAACCCTAACTGGAATGTTTCTCCAATGGGATTTTCCCATGTATTTTCCCAGGAAACAACCATACCCAAGCACTTCGAGTTTGTTGGCGATGTCCATTTTGCTCTATGAGTTCATGGTGACCTAACCCTAACCCTAAATGGAATTTTCCTGCAGTGGGATTTTCCCATGTATTTGACCAGCAAACAGAGATAGGGCAGCCTAGAAAGGTGAGTGCCCTCCTAACCTTACCCAAGCACTCCGGGTTTGTTGGCAATGTCCATTTTGCTCTATGAGTTCATGGTGACCTAACCCTAACCCTAACTGGAATGTTTCTCCAATGGGATTTTCCCATGTATTTTACCAGGAAACAACCATACCCAAGCACTTCGAGTTTGTTGGCGATGTCCATTTTGCTCTATGAGTTCATGGTGACCGAACCCTAACCCTAAATGGAATTTTTCTCTAGTGGGATTTTCCCATGTATTTGACCAGCAAACAGAGATAGGGCAGCCTAGAAAGGTGAGTGCCCTCCTAACCTTACCCAACCACTCCGGGTTTGTTGGCAATGTCCATTTTGCTCTATGAGTTCATGGTGACCTAACCCTAACCCTAACTGGAATGTTTCTCCAATGGGATTTTCCCATGTATTTTACCAGGAAACAACCATACCCAAGCACTTCGAGTTTGTTGGCGATGTCCATTTTTCTCTATGAGTTCATGGTGACCTAACCCTAACCCTAAGTGGAATTTTCCTCTAATGGGATTTTCCCATGTATTTTACCAGGAAATATAGATAGGGCATCCTAGAAAGGTAAGTGCCCTCCTAAACATACCCAAGCACTCCAGGTTTGTTGGCGATGTCCATTTTGCTCTATGAGTTCATAGTGACTTAACCCTAACACTAAGTCCATGGTTGCGAACGTCTCTGTGGGCATGCAGTCCTAGGCCTTCAGCTGGCTTTTATAAAACCTTTTCGCTTTCGGCCTCTGCCGCTGTGTGCAAAAAAATAAAAAAGGTTCAATCAATCAATTTCAACTTCTCACCGGAAAAAAAATGATCTCACAAAGTTGGAATTAATTGATTGAACTTTTTAGTCCCACCTAGTCTGCCCTTACCACTGCAGCCATGCCCACCCAATGGGCCACGCCCACCTGGCACCCGACAATACATAAGTGGGTTTTGGGTCGCAGTTTGCGCACTCGGTCTCTAAAAGGTTCGCCATGATTGCCCTAATTTCTTCGGGTGTGACTGAGGAAAAGCCTCTCTCATTATCAAATTATCTTGCTAAGTAGAAGTTTACATATCTGGGAATTGGTCAAAGGCCTTCTGTGTCTCTTTCGCCTTATAGAATGCTTTTAAACATTTTGTTAGAGGTATTGAGTGCTATTTGTTCAATAGGAAAGTGGAGTTTTCATTCAATATGTTAAATTGTTCAATGAAGATTGTTAGTCAGACTAAGAGTAGCACGATGTGTAAACCTAATTCATAGAGTAATGAAAATTCTCTCCTGCCCACAAACTCTATATTAAAAACAGGTCTTTGAAAATTACACAAAAAAGGACACATCATGTCACCTAAATTTCAAAGGAGGGGGGAGATTGCAAGCCTATAACTCTCCCCCCTTTTTTTCCATTTAGCATATTTTTCCTTATCCCATTTCACCTATCGACTGAAATGGAACCCAGCCCTACCAGTTCAAGATGATATCAGCTTTGTTTCTATCATGCTTTTATGCAGCCTTGTTGTATATTCAAAACCAGTTAATTTTTTTGTTAAGTGAATGGTAGCTCACAAAGGATGATGCCGCTATGTTCCCAAGAGATACCAGTATGCCCATGGACATGTCATCAGGCACTTGCTGGGATTTCTACTTTACTTCTTCATTGCTAAAAATGTTTCTGAAGCTCTCATAGCATAGCACAGATATAAATTATTTGAAAATCAACTTGGCAATTGGGTATAGTCCTTTTTGTGTGTGTGGTGGTGGTGGGGAAAAGTCCACACATGCCAGGATTCTACATGGGAGAAGACAGAATCTTTCAGAATATTGGGAAACGGCCTGATCCGTATTATTTGATGGCTGCATTCCCATGACAGATCAAGCCACAGTCAACAGTCAACTCCATTAGCATATTTGTACTTTGTTCCACTTGGTCTTTGCTTTAGAATAATACATGTTAATAAATGTAGCTTGAAAAGCTCTGTGGACTTATTCCCCCTTTATTATGTAAAAAAATAATAATTAGTTTGAGTGATATAAGTTTCACAAGATGAACCTGGTGAAAGTCAGTATCCAATGAATGAGTGGGTCAGCGCTTATTGTGACACAAGGCAGCCTGTGGGTCTAGGCAACAAGAAGTCAGTCAGACCTGGGAGGACCTGGAGATATGATCAGGGGGAGGAAGAAAGGTAAGGGTTATGGAGCAGGAAGAAGGAATCCAAGTGGTTTCAGACCAAGAGACAAATGCTGCAGTGAAGAGTAGGGAGCTGATGGAAACGGTTCAGGAGCAGATCACAGAGCTGGAGATAAGCAATCAGGAGAATAATCTAGAGCAAGAAGGAGGAACATCAGAAGATGACACGGAGCTAAATGGAGACATCCCAGAGGAGAATGGAAGGGATTGTGAGTTTGTGGCTGGAGCTCGGCCAAAGATCAAAGAACAAGTTCAAGGAGGACAGGAAGTATTTACAGAACAATCTGATGAAGTCCTAACAAGGAATGAAGAATCAGTTGGGGCAGGCCAAGATTTGTTCAGAGGCTTTTCAGTAGGGCCTCACAAGAAGATCCTGAGGCAGGCTGGGAGATCCTGGGAAGAAGTCGCAGAGAGAGTGGGAACAGGACAGAGCCAGATGGCAGAAGAAGACAGCCAAGGCCAAGAGGCAGGCCTAAAGCTAGTCAGAGATCTGTTGGCAGTTGTCACCAGGTCTGACCTTCCACTTGAGGAAAAGTTGGAGTTGGAATTCGTCACCCTTCAGTTTATGATGGGAGGCAACGTGCATTTGCTTGGGGAATTGCAAAGCCAGGCGGTGGTGGAGAACTTCCGACAGGAAGTGTTTGCAAAATTCCCTATACCAGCTTTCCACGTGACCAGCTCAGTGATCTGTTGTGATCAAGGTGCCAGCCAGTGGCCTGACAGGTCTCAGCTCTTGAATGAAAATGGCTGTTCCAGACAACAAGAAAGAATCTACTCCCAGCTCATCTTCTTCCTGTGCAGAGCCCCTTTCCTTAAATCTTGGGATCAACTGGATCGACTGGCTGAAATGCTACATAAGTTGAAGAATTGCATCTATTACAACCCAGTGGCCTTGGTTGGAGTCATTGTGCAGGTGGATCCAGACCCAGGATTGGATGCAGAACAGGAGGCCCGGGCACGGCGCTGGCTGAGATGCTTGCTAGATGGGTTCTTTTGCTGTGATTTGTTGTTAGATCACGATGGGACAGAACCAGAAGTGCAAGTCCAGGTAGCAGTCTATCAGTCAGGCCAACCCGAAAGAGCTTTAGAAGTCAAGAGAGCAGCTTGTCAGGCAATTCGAGCAGCCCTGAAATTCTGAATGGGCACAACGAATGACCACTCTGATCACATGAGGTAAGCTCAAAGACCTGGAGTAACAGTGTGCCTTTGGGTCTCGCATTATCCTGAGCTAAAGTTTGTTTTAACAATGGTTTATTGAGTAAGCCTCAGCACAGTAATTGGGCATATACTGTACAACATGCCACAGCAATGCCAAGCGACCTCCATTTGCTTCTAGCACTGATATTAGCTTGTTGGGTAATGGAACATCTGCACAAAAGCAACCAAGCTCAGAGCACTAAGGGCCCCACAATATCAAGCAAATTTGGGACTTATTAAAAGAAGGAATTAATATGCCAGTTAGGTAAAGCACCAGGCTAGGAAGTGGGAAACTGTGAGTTCTAGTTTCGCATTAGCCATGAATGCCAGCTGGGTGACCTTGGGCCAGACAATCTGTCTTAGCCCAACTTGCCTCACAGAGGAGTTGTTGTTGTGAAGAAAATAGGAGGAAGGTGTGTTGGATATTTTTGACGCCTTGAGTTATTTGTAGAAATAAAGGCAAGATATAAATAAATAAAATCCTGTTTATACTAACACCAGTGAAGGAGATAGAACATGTGTAGAGCAAGTGCTCATATTTAAATAAGAGCCAAACAGATATCTAGATGAGAAAGAAATAATTTTGTGCAGTAGGAGAAATAAACCATCCATGCTCTTGGGCCATGCCTATTTTGAAAGATTCAAGGCAGAAGTTGAAGGTGGCTAGTTCAGACATCACACTCTGTCAGAGCCAGTTAGATAAAGTATTCATTAGATTTATGTTCAGAAGTTCAAGAAAGTATATGTAGGATTTGTTTCTCTATTCCTCCCTCCCACCAAACCCCCAGTTTTGTGAGACAGTTGAATTGAGAAAGAGTGGCCTAAAATTCAGTGAGTGTTCATGGCTGAAGGTGGATTAGAATCTGGGTCTTCGAAGTCCTTAACCAACACTTTACTCACTATAGTACACTGGCTCTAGCAAATCATAGTGTGCATGAGCATTTGTGGTGGGGAGAGAATGGTAGCATGACCCGTGTTATGAATGGTAGCAAATGCATGACCTGTGTTCAGAAGTAATGGTATTAGTGGATATCCGTACAGTAGTATCTGCAAGTGCTCCATCATTGGAGGTTTTCAAAAATAAACCGGACAATCATTTGACTGGGAGGGTATAAGGCAGGGGTAGGCAACCTTAGCTCTTTTATGACTCGTGAACTTCAACTCCCAGAATTCCTGGCTCAGGAATTCTGGGAGTTGAAGTCCACGAGTCATAAAAGAGCCAAGGTTGCCTACCCCTGGTATAAGCTTTGCAATAGTGGTGAATATATGTAGCTCAGGTGTAGGATGAGGGTGAAGATTTGTTCTCCGAGCGTGTGGGTTGCCTGGCATTCCACAGGCAATTCCATCAACAGACACATTGGCTTACAACCAACCAGCCTACCAACCCTTCAGAATCCAAATCAACTGCACAGCCAGCCAGAGACAGGACCGGCCCTCAACCAACCCACGGAAGCCCCTTCTCCTCCCCAACTCAGCACTCCCAATAACCCTGACCTGAGGTAATGGACCCATCACAAGACCCATCACCAGCTTCTCACTGATGACTCGCACCTGACCCACTGGTGACTGACACCCTCCAACCACCCTGACCTGAAGTAACCTCCCCATCACAAGACCTATCACGACCCACTCTCTGATGACTCATCACAAGACCTTCACTTGACACACCCACACCCGGAGCCCTTATAAGCAGAAAAGCACTGACACAGACATCCCCTAAACGCTGCTGAAGAGGTTATCTAGCTTGGTAATGAAACTTTTGGAAAACAATCCACAAAACCGGAGGATGAACCTCCACACTCAGGACATAAAGTCTCCTGCCTTGAGCAGAGGGTTGGAGTAGAAGACCCTGAGGTCCCTTCCAGCCCGATGATTCTATGTTCTTGTATGACAATGAGCACATTCATCATCATCATCCTAGCATTTTCCCCACAGCTGCAGGGTCCACTTTTCAGATCAAGAAGCACCATCGTGTATGTCTGTATGATAAAATGCGGCATCTGGGCCTAACGGGGGATTTTTCATGTCAGCGTGAAAATGAGCATGCTGCCATTGCAATTTGCTGTGGGCATTGCTGACACAAGAGAATTTGCAAATTACGCTAAGCTATAAATCATGATTTATATACCACAGTGGATGATTTCACAGAACGTCTAAGTCAGAACTGAATCAATCATAATTGTAGCTTAGCCTGCCAGAACGGCCTTCTTGATATGGTCAATTGGCTAATCAATAAAAGTATTAAACTGTAAGTTGTTCTCCAGTTTCCACCTTTGAAAGACTGTAAAACATAATTTTTGAGGTCTTCTTCTAGTCAGGAGCTCCACTAGACTCTGAGGATTTCAGTGTCTAGAAGGAAATAAGGCAGATTATTTCATTTCCTTTCATTCAGGTTTTAGGTGTAAGCCTCCGGTGCGGGAGGGCATTGTTCAATTTTGTGGGGTCCTTGATGCTCTCTGAACTTGGTTATTTTCTTGCAAATGTTTCATTACTCGACTAGGTAACTTCATGTGCACATGATGTCACCTAGCTAGGCAATGAAACATCTGCAAAAAAGCAGCTAAGCTCAGAGAGCACCAAGGACCCTTCATTTCAACCCTGAGTTACAAATAGTCTCTTCTATTGATATTCGGTCTTGCTGGTGACTTCTGTCAGGACTTGGATGGAGGTAGTACAGTCACCTCATCCTCATCCTCTTGGCAGCTTTTGATATTGTTCATGGTATCACCCTGTGAAGGTTGGGAATTGGAGATACTGGTTTGCTCTGATTTCCCTCCTCTCTGATGACAATTGAAGTGGGTGGAGTGATCAATCGGGGTGTGTGTGTGTGTGTCACTTCCTTGTATGGCACTTGGTTTGGGACTGTTCCTTTTAGCATTTGCATTAAGCCATTGGGGAGAGCTCATCCATCCGTCTGGGGGTGTGGTTTCATCAGTGTGAAAATGATTAATTGTACATCACCACGCTGGGTCACAAAGGGTCACACCATCATAAATATGAACTGGTTGTCAAGTGTCTTGAGTTTTGAACACATGATCATGGGGATGCTGCAACAGTTGTAAGTGTGAAAAACAGTCATAAATCATTTTTTTTCAATGCCATTGTAACTTTGAACAGTCACTGAATGAACTGTTGTAAATCAAAGACTATCTGTACTTTCCCAGTGTGTTCAGAGGGGATAGATTTGGCAGACTTGGATAACTCATCTCATCCTATAGCCCAGAGAAGAAACTGCCCAGTTTCCTAAGCAGTGCTGATAGTTGCCATTACACTCTTGGAAACCTGATGACCCAGATACTGAAGAACTGCTGACGTGAGCCGTGGTGGTGCAGTAGTTAGAATGCAGTCCTGCAGGCTAATTCTGCTGACTGCCGGCTGCCAGCAGTTCGATTCTCACCAGCTCAAGGTTGACTCAGCCTTCCATCCTTCTGAGGTCGATAAAATGAAGACCGAGATTAATGGAGGCAATATGCTGATTCTGTAAACTGCTTAGAGAGGGCTGTAAAGCACTGTGAAGCGGTATACAAATGCTGTTGCTATTACATTTTAGCCTTTACTCATCTGAGGAATTAGCTCTGCTAAGAGCACCCAAATCAGGTCTTTATCAGGGAGGATATCCTACCCTGAAGACATAACTGACGCCCTCTCCTTTCTAGTTCCCATGTCTAGAAAAAGCCAGCTTTTTCTCCTTGGCTTTTTAAAATAACAAATGTGGGGTTGAGCGGGTCCTGGATACTGCCTTTATTGCCTTTGATGGCTATAATTGTTAAAATTGACCTCTTATATGTGTTCCTCACTTAATGGCCCTAGTTGAGTCTGGAATTTCCATTGCTAAGCAAAGCAGTCATTAGACAAAACATCATGTGGGCCACACTGCTTAACTCTAGCACTTCTGGGACTACATGTCATTCACCAAGGACTTTACACTTCTCCTACTCTGCCACGTTCGCCTCCACTGCAGCATCTCTTTGGAAGCTGCTGTCTTGTCCTTCATTCCTGATTTATTACCCAATTGCAGACCAAAATCTCTTGATCAGGGGCTTGATTCAGTTACATTTTTAACAAGTACTTAGTTATGTACACTTCCTTGTGCTTTTGTTTTCTTCCTTTCAATCATGTGAAGTACTAATACCACTTTACAATGCCTTGGTAAGGCCACACCTGGAATACTGCATCCAGTTTTGGTCACCACGATGTAAAAAAGATGTCGAGACTCTAGAAAGAGTGCAGAGAAGAGCAACAAAGATGATTGGGGAACTGGAGGCTAAAACAGGGAACGGTTGCTGGAATTGGGTACGTGTAGTTTAACGAAGAGAAGGGTGAGGGATGACGTGATAGCAGTGTTCCAATATCTCAGGGGCTGCCACAAAGAAGAGGGAGTCAAGCTATTCTCCAAAGCACCTGAAAGCAGGGCAAGAAGTAACGGATGGAAACTAGTCAAGGAGAGAAGCAACCTAGAACTAAGGGGAAACTTCCTGACAGAACAATTAACCAGTGGAACAACCTGCCTCCAGAAGTGGTGAATGCTCCAACACTGGAAGTTTTTAAGAAGAGACTGGACAGCCATTTGTCTGAAATGGTATAGGGTTTCCTGCCTGAGCAGGGGGTTGAACTAGATGACCTCCAAGGTCTCTTCCAACTACGTCTTCTTCTTCTTCTTCTTCTTCTTCTTCTTCTTCTTCTTCTTCTTCTTCTTCTTCTTCTTCTTCTTCTTCTTCTTCTTCTTCTTCTTTCTTCTTCTTCTTTCTTCTTCTTCTTCTTCTTCTTCTTTATTTTTTATTTTAATTCCATTTATATCCCGCCCTTCTCCGAAGACTCAGGGCGGCTTACAAGCTTAGCAGTAGCCTTCATTCTATGTATATGCCTGCTTATTAGGGCTTTCACATACATCCCCAAGCGGCATTATTACAAAGTCAGCTTAATTGCCCCCAACAATCTGGGTCCTCATTTTACCTACCTCGGAAGGATGGAAGGCTGTTCTTCTTCTTCTTCTTCTTCTTCTTCTTCTTCTTCTTCTTCTTCTTCTTCTTCTTCTTCTTCTTCTTCTTCTTCTTCTTCTTCTTCTTCTTCGCAAGATTCTTCAAAAGTGGTTTGGCATTACCTCCTTTCTAGGGCTGAGGGAAAGTGACCGGCCCAGGGTTACCCAATGGCTTTGTGCCTAAGGTAGAACTAGAATTCATGGTCTCCTGGTTTCTGGCCGGAGGGCTTAACCACTACCCTAGATTGGTTCTGTAGTGTGTTTCTGGGCGATCTAGATAACAAGGTAATTTATTACAAATATTTCATAGTATTTCTAGATACCAAGGGGCAGTCAGGAACGATTGTTACTAGAAGTCTGGAACCTTCAGTTTGCACAGTTGCCTAACTGAATAATTTTTCTTCCCTAAACTTTCAATTCTATCAGCATCCAAAACTACTTTGAAAGATTTTTTAAAGATGTTTTTCTGTCACTTTTCTTTACAGATCTCCAGTAATGTGCAAGATCTCACCGTCCCTGGAACATCATTTAAAATTCAGATTATTCCCTCCAAATTTTCTCTGTGTGTTCT
This sequence comes from Vipera ursinii, assembly GCF_947247035.1. Classification (NCBI taxonomy): domain Eukaryota; kingdom Metazoa; phylum Chordata; class Lepidosauria; order Squamata; family Viperidae; genus Vipera; species Vipera ursinii. The sequence continues at coordinate 11,259,763 of NC_139518.1, forward strand.
TTAATTTGGGAATTGTTTACACCAATATGAAAATGTCTCAACAGATGGCAGCATTACGCTGTTCTTGTCTGGGTCAGACCTGTTTAAAGGTTAAAGGAAAAACCCAGCTAGTTTGGGAAGTGTCCATCCATCCATCCATCCATCCATCCATCCATCCATCCATCCAACAGTAGTAAACAATTTCTGTATTGTTGCCAAAACAACCATGGAAGCTCAAGTTTGACTTGAAAAAGCCTTTACTTTTAGTATGAAAAAGCCTAGCTCTTGATACCCCAGCAAGAAGGGAGAGAAGAAATTTAAGGTCAGAGCAGTCGATGCTTTGATAAAAGTCAGTCAAGATATTCAAAATTCAAAACTGACATAAGAAATACAGGTAGTCCTTGACTTACAACAGTGCATTTAGTGATCGTTCAAAGTTACAACGGCACTGAAAAATGTGACTTGATACGACCGTTTTTCACAGTTACGACTTTCGCAGCATCCCCATGATCATGTGATCAAAAGACAGATGCTTGGCAACCGGTTTGTATTTTTGACCATTGCTGTGTCCCAAGGTCATGTGATTCCCTTATTGCAAAGTCAGTGGGGAATCCAGATTCACATAACAACTTGGTTACTAACTTGTCAACTGCGGTGATTCACTTAACAACTGTGGCAAGAAAGGTCGTAAAATGGGGTAAAACTCACCTAACAAATGTCTCACTTAACAATAGAAATATTGGGCTCAATTGTGGTCGTAAGTCAAGGACTACCTGTACCTATAGTTCTCAAGATCGACTGGTTGCTTAATAGCCATTCAATGTTACAGCAGACTCCCCCCCCCACAAGCTACTTATGACCCTATTTTGAAGTTATAGCTGCTGCAACATCCTGCCTCTTCCCCCCCCCCCAATTCCCCCCCACCTGGACCTTGTAAGCTTTGGGCCTACTCACACTTGTCAACCATCACACGCTTAAATTTTGAAGTTCTCTGGACTTCTTGTTGGGGAAAGAGGTGAGGCTACGTGTCCCTGGGCTACATGGCTGCCTCCTGGGAGTGGCCAGGATTTTCAGCGTGCCTGCAATTCCTTGCGGGTGCATTAAATTAGTGGCTGCTTGCATGGGACTACCACACAGCTCAGGGACATACTCCTTGTTGTGTTGTGAGTTCTGGAGAGCAGGAAAGACGCCGAGACAATTACAGCATGGCAGATCTTTATTAGGTGGAAGTGACTGTACTGGGGAATAGGGGTTACCTGCCCTCCTTTTATACCTGGCCAGGTGAGCAGCCGGCCAATCAGTTTGAACCTCTGTTTCCCGCCAAAACTGGGTTCCCGCCAAAACAGTTACAGTTCAACGCCCTCTGGTGGTGACTGCTATGTAAGTGTGTACTCTTCACCTGGATACATAACATTCCTTTTTTTGCCTTTACACTGTTTATACAGCGCTGCAGCAAAAGCAGCAAAATGGAGTTCATTCTTTGACCATAGTGCGGCAACCCAAAAGTGGGGCCTTTCTGGCCCACCCGCATGGGTGTGCCAAAATGGCCACTTCTGTGAGGCTGCCACGTAGCTCAGGGACAAACTCGCATTTTGCTGCCTTACTATGGCATGCACAGCACTGCAGAAGGTCTGCCAGGGCCCAAGGGGTAGCAAGCAGTGAATGGGGTGTTTTGGGGAGGAAGCCTTGGCAAGCCTGCCTTCGGCCTTCAAAGACCTTCCCCACCTCTGAGGTCCATGCATTTAATAGCTGCATCAGGGAAAGCAGAGGGTGTGGGTGATTAAGTGAGCCCATTTTGCTTAATGGCCGTTACCACTTCCAGCTGTCAATAATGGGTAAGCTCCATTACAGTCATATCTCAAGGACCACCTCCACGACAAAGGAAACTTATCTTGATTATTCCAAAGTTAAGGTGCAATTGATGGAGATTGGACCAGGTAAGATAGAAAGGGAATAAAACAAAACCCTATGTAACTATTTTCCACTCAGATTAAAACTATGGATCCCGGTTCTAATTTCCTGGAGGATGGCTCTCCTTGCATCTTTTCAGAAATTATTTGCACGTAGTCAAAATGTATTATAACTGATGTTGTTTTGCTTAATATAGTCTATGCCACAGAACAAGGAATTCAAACAGGTAAGGTGCGTTCTCTTACCCAACGGCATCACAAACTAACCAGATTTCAATATACTATCCTCTAATGTGAGTAACTAGTATCCTGGTTAGTTCACCTAATGACCATGGTGGTGACTTTACAACCACTGCTGCTTAACGACCACCGCAAAAAGTCGCAACATCAGGTTGGTCATATTTTATTATTGTTATGGCTTACAATCATAGTGGACAGGCTCCAATACTATGTTCTATGTTCTGTAATGTATCTATTGCTGTAATCGATACGAAATGTAAATCCCATTTTGGAATTATTTTTCTAGGAAATTGTTAAAAATCAAATGAACATTCAAAGACAATATCATTCTAAAATTCATTTTTATTTTAAAACTTAAGGTGCATCCAGGAGAATATTTACTATTGTTTACTATGCCTACAAGCATCTACATACTGCCTTTTGGTCCTGAAAAGGGTTACCATGATAGCCCTAAGGAATTAAAACATTATTTTAAAAAAATACAATAAAAAAACCAAAGGAAAGCTAAACAAATCCAAATCTACCATAGCTAGGTTACAGTGAGAGCCAGGTTTGCATAGTGGTTAAGGCACCAGGCTGGAAACCAGGACACTGATCTTGTTCTGCCTTAAGGAGAAAGCCATCTGGGAAATTTTAATTCAGTCACTCACTCTCAGGTCTAGGAAAGAGGCAATGGCAATCCACTTCTAAGAAAAATGTTGTCAGGAAAACTACAGAAACATCCAGGCAGTTGCCAGGAATCAAGACTGTACTTGAAAAGGCACACACAAAAACTGCACTAAATGCTTGATGTCTAGGAATTCTAACTTCAGCAAGTGTGGCCACCGAAAAGCTGCCTGGCATCCCCTCCAATTAGCATTAGCATCTTAGTCTTAGGCTGCACACTGAATGCACTGAAGGGAAAGGTGATACCCAGGTACAACCATGAACAATAGTTCAAAGATCCTGATACAAACAAGTTTCCACTGAAAAGTATGTTGCATGTGCAATATTATTTTGCCGAGATAGCAAAAACACTTAGACTTATATACCGCTTCATTGTGCTTTACAGCCCTCTCTAAGTGGTTTACAGAGTCAGCATGTCGTCCCCAACAATCTGGGTCCTCGGAAGGATGGAAGGCTGAGTCAACTTCGAGCCCGTGAGAATTGAACTGCCAAACTGCCGGCAGCCGGCAGTCAGCAGAAGTAGCCTGCAGGACTGCATTCTAGCCACTGCACCACCATGACTCATGGAGATATTACATATTTGCAAATAAAATGTGTGACCAAGATGTAAGTAGCCATTCATCAGTACCGCTTTTATATACAGTATATGGAGAAATATCTAGTGTGACAAAATTGTTCATAGACATCACAGCTTCTCAGGACTGTGGCCTTTTAAAAAATTGCCTAAAGACTTACCAGTGTCAAGGTTCAGACTTCTATTTAGTTAAACATACTAGTCTATAACAGTCCATACCGTTATTTACTCCGACCAAAGTGAAGGAGGATTTGTGCTAGGTTTGTTACAAACTAAATTTAAATGCCATTCCATTCTGTACCTTTTGAGAGTAGGGTCTGTGAAGGAACAGCTGGTATAACCACATACACTTACTTGTTCACACCAAAAAGTGACCCGTCAATGGCTAGTCTTATGTAAAACAGACCTATGATGCAGAAAGTCAACAAATAAATGCCTTGAGAATTTGTATGATTCTTTAGCTTTTCAATGTAAACTTAAAATCTGTAAAAACTTTAAAAGCCATTATTTTGTTTAAAACTAAAGTATTCCAGGTATGAATAAACATAAAGGAATTTTTGTTTTTCCCTAAAAGGATCCATTTCTAGTCTGAAGCCTGGCAGGCAGTTAAAAAGGGGTAAGCTTACACAGAAGATGAGGAATTAATATACATATTATAAAATAAAGTGAAAGACTTGAGTGTTAGAAAACCTGCAATGACCATTCATAAAAGCGAAGGGATGAGCAAACCCTCCCGTTTCTTTTGTACTTCAGTTCCAATTTTCTCACGTGATTTCAAATCAATACAATTCAGTGTTGCTAAGATGTTTTTCAAATTCTTTTCTGAATGTAAATATTTGTGGAATAAACTATACCAAAGACAGACAAATCATGCAGAACAGTGAACTAGTGAAGGATTCTGGATCAAAAGTAGTTTGTTTTGCTACTTGTGTATCTACTTGCCAGTGGAGGTATGTGCTCTGGCTACCTCAGACATGTCAAACACAAGGCCCGGGGGCCGGATCCGGCCCGCAAAGTGGTTTCATGCGGCCCGCGAAGCCATCCTGGAAACAGTGAGGGAATGGCCCCCACTGCCTTGGCCCTGGCCCAGAGACCCTCCTCCTGCCAGAGACCCTCAGATCTGTCCCACTCCTGCCCAGGCCCCCATAGGCACCCTTGATGCGAACGATGTAGAGCTGGCCACGCCCACCCAGTAGGCCATACGCACTCTAGCCATGCCCACCCAGTAGGCCATGCCCACCCTGGCCATACTCACCCTGAGGGCAACCGCAATGCTGATGCGGCCCTCAATGAAATTGAGTTTGACACCCCTAGGCTAGCTAGTCATATTGATAGCAATAATATTGGGTTCTAAACATCTTAGAACATGGGTGTCAAACTCACTGCATCATGTGATGTGTCACAAGATATTGTGCCTTTTTTTTTGCATTGCCAGAGCTGGGGTGGGTGCAGCCTCAGCATGATGCAACCGGCCCATGGGCCAGCAGTTTGACAGTCTTAGAAGTTGGAGGCTGAGGATCTAGCACAAACTCCAGAAAATTTGAGAGAGCAAAAGAAAAGCAAAGATCATCAACGGGATAGCAAAGTTCCTTACCTTTCCATATATCCAGGCAGAAATAGTAGTTGCTGACAAGTCATTTAAAGGCTTAAACTTGTTGGTGCTTCTTAAAATCTGAACCTGCATTTTTTGATCATTAGAATTGCCATACCTGAGATCTGTAATGACACTATATCACAATAATATACATCAAATTTTAAAATGCACTTAAAATAGAGTGCTCATAAATACTTCTATTCACTGGAACAACAAATAGGAAATTGGAAGTCTGACCAGGTTTATAATGTTTTTCAGTAGGTATTATATATTTTATCCAAAATAATCCTTTACCAGAAAGCAAGTTATAGGTTATAACTGATCATTAAGTATTGGATAACTATATTTTCAAAGTACTTATGTTATTTCCTAAGTAAAAATGCAACCAAAATACAAAAGTGGAACACAACTGTTAAATTAGAGAAAAATACATTATGATCAGTTCAGCATAGCTGTAATGAACTGTAGATAATTCATAGGTTCAATTCCTGGTGTTTCCAGATAGAGGATGGAAAGAATCCTGGAGAGATTACCAATACAAAAAATATTAAGCACACAAAGTATCTAGTTTGGTATAAGGTAATTTCCATTATTCCTATAAAACAAATAAATGCCACATTAGATTCATGGGTCAAGTTTTTGTCAACTCTTAGCAACCACATGGAGTTTCCCCATGATAATCTGTTCTTAACCTGGACTTTCAGCTCTTCCAACAAAGTACTCATTGCTACTGAGTCTATTCATCTTGCTCCTGGTTGTCCTCATCTTTCCTTCCACCTTGTCCAGTGAGTTAACTCTCAACATGTGTTAGAAGGATAATTTGAGCCTGGTCATTTGTGCCTCTAGACAGAATTCTAGGTTGGTTTGATGATACATTTATTTCTTTTCTTGCTGTCCATGGTATTCCCAGCAGTCTTCTACACCAACATTCAAAGATGTCCATCTTCAACTTTTGTTTTCATAGAATATCAGAGGGAATATAATGATTAGCATGATTCTGGTCTTTGTGGGCATAGGCACATCACAGCATTTAAATCAGTAATTCCTAGCGTTTGTATCTGTTCCTTATCTATAGTGTTAAAGAAACAAACTTAATCACAACTGAACTATAATGCAAAATGAGGATCTTTTCTAAGGCAGCCATTATAGACATTGGCTAAGATCCAAAGTTGTAATTTTAGATACCTAAAAAAAGAATCATCAACCACCACCTTTCTATTCCAGAACATGATACTGAAATTTGCTTTTGAAAGTCAACTTGTTTTGAGGAATTCTTGATCCTCTCTGAGCTTGGTTGTTTTCTTGCAGACATTTCATTACCCAAGCTAGCTAACATCATCAGGGCTAGTAGGGATTGGGTTTGGTCTCGTTTTACAGTGGCTTGCCCTGTCACGTGTTGGTGGGAGCATTCTTGGGGGTTCTCTGGTCAGACTGGTTAGTGCCAACTTGTTTGGCAGTTCCTTGGTTGGAGTAATGTTTGTTTCTTGATTGTTGGTCTAATGATAATTGTGATGTTAATCTCTGCTCATCTGGGTGTTGATAGTTGGTGGAAGGATGTCCTGGTCTTTTTCTTTCTTTTTTGACTTGTTGATTGTCTCTCTTTTGAATGGCATATAGAGGTGCCTATTGATGGCTGATTTGTCAGAGTGCCAGGCTTCCGAGTATTCTCTTGCGGTTTTGGACTTGGCTTGATCTAGGATGGTCACAGTGTCCCAATGGAAACTATGGCTCAGTCTATTTATACGTTGCAAACTTAAGGAGTTTCGTATCGTATCTTCTGACTGCTGATTGATGTTCATGGATGCACTTTGCTAGTCGTCTGTCATAGTGCTATGGCAGACCTTACACTGTACACTGTGGATGACTCCTGTTTTTATTCTTGGGGCTGTTGGATCTTTTGGTTTACTTAGGATGTATTTGTTTTCACATTCAATTTACCATCTAGCATGAAGGGATTTTTGGGGTGGGGGTAGGAAATACAAATCAAAGGCATAGAATTAGTGGTACTTTTTTGTAGGGTTGTGTGTGAATCCTAGTTCCATATAGATTATGCCTCAGACAATTATTAGAATACTGAAAAGTAGTCCAGATAACCCAAGAAATATTTTTACTGCACTTTCAGGTTTCCACAATCATATATGCAGGTTGAAGGGATCAAATGACTGTGCAGGTATTTATTATAAAATTATGGTTCCTAAGCAATCCTACCCTTAAACGATCAATGACAAGGGATATTTTAAACAAACACGTAAATTGTTTAAATACATAAAAAGTAAAAATAAATAATAAACGAATAAATGTTGGTATTATAGTTCATCAACATTAGGAAGGCTGCAGATTTCCTTTTCCTGCCCTATGGTTTCATCTGTACCAACATTAGTTTTCAAGGTGAGTGGATTTATGATTTTTGCAAAGAGCTGTGCATAATTGTCATGGCTATTTTTACACATTATCTGTACCTATAAAAATAAATTCAAGATGAAATTACTAACAGATAACAAATGTTTACCTTGTTCAAGAAATATAGCCTCTTCACCATTTACATTCTATACAAATTTATTTGTTATATTCTACTAGCTACTGTCAGCACACCATATTCAAATTATATTGCACTCTGAATAATACCTATTTGAGGGGGAAAAATGGTAAATGCAATCAAATATCCAGATTTCAGGAACATTTTCAAATTCTATAAATTCAGTGAGACAACATTAGTGTAAAAGAAATGGCATCTTAGGTTTTTGGCCTCAGGATACACAATGTTATAAAAAATATTTGTGGAACAATTTGTACCAGCCACTAAGCTGGTTGATGCCAATTTTTTTTATCAGTTTCATATTGCAATAAAGACACAGGCACAAACATATCTATAAAGTATTGGTTGGTTAGCTTTGCGTGCTCTGAAATATGCAGCAATCTGAAGACTGTTTAGTGATCAGATTTACAGTATAATATTTCTGGTTTGTTGGTTATTCTAATTAAGCAATTCCTTTCCAGCAGTCTAGGAAAGAAAGCCAAGGGAGAGATGGAAGGCAAGTTAAAAATAATCAAGATACCCCAAATAGCTTTTAAAGAGCATTGCCTGAGATTATTTTTAGGAAGATCTGAAAGATTTCATTTCATTCTAATGCACCAAAACTAGCATAAACAAGAATCGGTTTCTACCTCCATAGATCTTCTTATAGGAAATTCAAATAGTTACCAATGGAAACAAACTTTGTTCGAGAACTTTGTAGTATTACTTTGGCTAGGAAGCTGAAGACACAAGTTCCCCCCTTTTCATCCAGTTGTTTCCCAGTCTATTCAAGGTTATTTTCTGACTGTATTAACCACCAGTATTAAGCTTTATTCAAAGAGCTCCCAAACTTTTATAAGAAGGTATACGATGCTCCCCTTTGGTTAAGCCTTAAGTCAAAAGTCTTTAGATTCCTAGATTACACTTAGCTTAACTTCACCATCTGAACTTCAGCAAATGTGCTCAAGGTCTGGTTCAACTTCAGCACTGAAATATGTTTATTGCTGACCATTTTGGCACTCTCCAGATACGTCAGGGTATAACTCCCACCACAAAGCAATTAGTTCTACCGGATAGGGATGATAGCAGCTGTAGCCCAGTAGATTTGGCAGATGGCAAGGTAGGGACTCGGTGGCTCAGTGGGTTAGGACACTGAGCTTGTCGATCAGAAGGTCGGCAGTTTGGCGGGTCGAATCCCGAGTGCCACGTAACAGAGTGAGCGCCTGTTACTCATCCCAGCTTCTGCCAACCTAGCAGTTCGAAAGCACATAAAAATGCAAGTAGAAAAATAGGGACCACTATGGTGGGAAGGTAACAGCGTTCCGTGCGCCTTTGGCGTCTATTCATACCGGCCACATGACCACAGAGACGCCCTCGGACAAGCGCTGGCTCTTCGGCTTTGAAAGGGACATGAGCACCGGCCCTTAGAGTTGGAAACGACTAGCACGCATGTGCGGGCGAACTTTTACCTTTACCTTTTTAAGGTAGAAAAGTCAGTTGTAGACAATGGAAATTGAGCATTCTGATCACAAGTCATATTTATTTAGAAGCAAGTGTTACCAGTTTCAAAAGATTTTCCCCTTCCCCTTTGTGATGGCACAGATAAGGACTTGCAGGCTCTAACCTCATCCTAGAGCCCTACTGCAAGTACAAACTCTGTGCAGCAGCCGAACTTAAGCAGCCTTCGGAACATACGAACTGTAGGCATACATATCCAGCTTTGTTCAATTTACCATAGGAAGTTCTCAAAATCTTCTCAGCAAGTGCTGAACAAATCCCTGGATGTAGTAATAGTATGCCCTGCAGTGCCTATGGAATGGCTGCATTTCAGCTGGTTCTGAAGTCAGGACTCAGTACATACAGAGAAGCCATGCCTGGAACAGCACAGGATTCTTTAAATCTGACCCTACAAGTCACTGCATCAATCTAGTGGTTTATACAAATCTGTTAGACAAAGGAGTGGTCTGTAAAATTAAAATGGCAGAAAATCAACATAAAGAAATATATATTAATAAGTTTCTGTTATATAAATAACCTTTATAAAAATAATCTTTAATTCTAATAACTCACCTCTTTTTTAGGCTCTGGAAAGCATGCATGAAAAATGTTTTGAGGTTTAGGTTAGAAAAAAATAAAATCCAAACTCCACAACCTAAGAAAAACCACTATTCTTAAATCCACGAATTTTATCAGACATTATAAAGGCACCATCCCCTCTATTTTTTTTTCTGAGTACAGTTCATGGGAGAAGAAAGCTCTTTTAGAAACAGTGAACAAAATTGCTAAAGTGTCCTTTTTCATTATTCTGTAACTGATCTGAACCCTTTTTTCACCAGGTGAAAGACTGGACATGTGAAAGATTGGGCTATTATGCTGGCATAAATTCCCATTAAATAAACCAAGATGAACAAATCTCCAAGTTTACCTTCTTATACTTAAGGCATAACACAACTACACATATAGGAAAGTTACATGTTGAAATGCATGATTTATAGTGTTCAAAACACTACAAATATTTTATTTAAATAACTTTGCATTTTTTAACCTTGCTGGAAGTTCAAATGCTGTTCTTGGTTTGTGCAACTGTGATGCAACAATTTTTTTTAATGCTGCTGAGACAACAGTGCAGTGGAACAGCCAAAAATTAGGCTATCAGTTTTTTTTATTATTGTTACTTTAGTTCAAGGCATGCTGCTTGATTGTGTGGAAGATCCAGTCCATTTTTGTTGTCCAACCACCATGATGAGCATCATTCATCTGTTTCATGAAATACTCAAGAGCTTCTTGTTCAGTTTTGTCTAATGCGAGAGTCTTGCGTATATATGCAATGTCATCAAAAGACTGTAGTTCTGGCATCCCTGAACCAAGCATCATAGAAAAGAGGTTTATGAAGAGGTTGGCATGTTGTCGAATTGCTAAGTAGGCCTTGTAACACATTTCTTGGAACCTTGAAAAGAGAAAGAAAAAGCACCCCAATAAAGTCCTATCAGATTAACAACACACTGGAGATCAGCCAACAAAAACATTAGCATCCTTCTGTTTAAAAAGATTATGTGGCTGCACATTTTTGTTTGAGTGTTAAGAAAAACAATTCTATAGCACAGACTCACTCAATCTAGGCCCCTTCAGATGTTCTGAATTACAACTCCCCAAATTCTCAGCCATCATGCAATCAGATCATGTGAGTTGAAAACTGTAAGAGGTGTAATCCAATACATTTGGAGACATGTTGATTGCCAATATCTTTCGAGAAATCAAGTTACTTTAAATGTAGGAGTAACAAATATTACTCTTAAAAGAGCTTTATGTTATTCAGTTCTGTATACTTTGGATAATAGCCATCATCAACAACCTCCATGTTCAGCATTAATAAGCATAGTTATCATTTAAATACATACAGGAAGACAAAATGCAGCTTTTTTTATATGAGGCTTACGGGTGGTGCCAAATTCATTTGCAATTTTCAGTGCAGAGATAATAATAAGGCCAAGATGTGTCTTTGCAAGTTTTCCACTTGCAAATTGTTCTAAGTTTCATGGGGGAAGAGTTATATTATTACAAGATTCCAAATTGTACATGCAGTGAAATATTCAAATTAATACCTAAAGAGACCCGAGGGTAGACATCATAGACAACAATCCAGTTTCCAATGATTATTCATAAAAAGCTGATGCTAGATTGGCCCATCACCATCATCATTACCACCATCATTATTTTAGAATATAGAATCTCGAATAACAAGTTGGAACGGACCTTGGGGGTCATCTAGTCCAACCCCCTGCTCAGGCAGGAAACCCTAGACCATTTCAGACAAATGGCTGGCCAGTCTCTTCTTAAAAACTTCCAGTGTTGGAGCATTCACAACTTCTGGAGGCAGGTTGTTCCACTGGTTAATTGTTCTGTCAGGAAGTTTCTCCTTAGTTCTAGATTGCTTCTCTCCTTGATTAGTTTCCATCCATTGCTTCTTGTCCTGCCCTCTAGTGCTTTGGAGAATAGCTTGAGCCCTTTTTCATTAAACTAGACACACCCAATTCTAGCAACTGTTCTTTATATGTTTCAGTCTCCAGTCCCCTAATCATCTTTGTTGCTCTTCTGTGCACTCTTTCTACAGTATCAACATCTTTTATATACCATGGTGACCAAAACTGCATGCAGTATTCCAAGTGCGGCCTTATCAAGGCATTGTAAAGTGGTATCACTTCATGTGAGCTTGATTTTATCCCTCTGTTGATGCAGCCTAGTACTGTGTTGGCTTTTTTTGGCAGCTGCAGCACACTGCTGGCTCATATTTAAGTGATTGTCCACTAGGACTGCAAGATCCCTCTCACAATTACTACTATTGAGCCAGGTACCATCTATACTGTACCTGTGCATTTGGTTTTTCTTGCCTAGATGTACAGTCATGGCCGAAATTGTTGGCACCCTAGAAATTTTTCCAGAAAATCAAGTATTTCTCATAGAAAAGTATTGCAGGAACACATGTTTTGCTATACACAGGTTTATTCCCTTTGTGTGTATTGGAACACAACAAAAAAGGGAGGAAAAAAAGCAAATTGGACATAATGTCAAACAAAACTCCAAAAATGGGCCGGACAAAATTATTGGCACCCTTAACTTAATATTTGGTTGCACACCCTTTGGGAAAAATAACTAAAATCAGTCGCTTCCTATAACCATCAATAAGCTTCTTACACCTCTCACCCAGAAGTTTGGACCACTCTTCCTTTGCAAACTGCTCCAGGTCTCTCTTATTGGAAGGGCACCTTTTCCCAACATCAATTTTAAGATCTCTCCACAGGTGTTCAATGGGATTCAGATCTGGACTCATTGCTGGCCACTTCAGAACTCTCCAGCGCTTTCTTGCCATCCATTTCTGGGTGCTTTTGATGTATGTTTGGGGTCATTGTCCTGCTGGAAGACCCAAGATCTCGGACGCAAACCCAGCTTTCTGACACTGGGCTCTACAGTGCGACCCAAAATCCTTTGGTAATCCTCAGATTTCATGATGCCTTGCACACATTCAAGGCCCCAGTGCCAGAGGCAGCAAAACAACCCCAAAACATCATTGAACCTCCACCACATTTCACTGTAGGTACTGTGTTCTTTTCTTTGTAGGCCTCATTTCGTTTTCGGTAAACAGTAGAATGATGTGCTTTACCAAAAAGCTCTATCTTGGACTCATCCGTCCACAAGACGTTTTCCCAGAAGGATTTTGGCTTACTCAAGTACACTTTGGCAAACTGTAATCTTGCTTTTTTATGTCTCTGTGACAGCAGTGGGGTCCTCCTGGGTCTCCTGCCATAACGTTTCATTTCATTTAAATGTCGACGGATAGTTCACGTTGACACTGATGCTCCCTGAGCCTGCAGGACAGCTTGCATTCCTTTGGAACTTGTTTGGGGCCGCTTATCCACCATCCGGACTATCCTGCATTGCAACCTTTCATCAATTTTTCTCTTCTGTCCACGACCAGGGAGATTCACTACAGTGCCATGGGTTGCAAACTTCTTGATAATGTTGCGCACTGTGGACAAAGGCAAATCTAGATCTCTGGAGATGGACTTGTAACCTTGAGATTGTTGATATTTGTCCACAATTTTGGTTCTCAAAATCCTCAGACAGTTCTCTTCCCCTCTTTCTGTTGTCCATGCTTCGTGTGGCACACACAGACACACAATGCAAAGACTAAGTGAACTTCTCTCCTTTTTATCTGCTTTCAGGTGTGATTTTTATATTGCCCACACCTTTTACTTGCCCCAGGTGAGTTTAAAGGAGCATCACATGCTTGAAACAATCTTATTCATCCACAATTTTGAAAGGGTGCCAATAATTTTGTCCAGCCCATTTTTGGAGTTTTGTTTGATATTATGTCCAATTTGCTTTTTTTCCTCCCTTTTTTGTTGTGTTCCAATACACACAAAGGGAATAAACCTGTGTATAGCAAAACATGTGTTCCTGCAATACTTTTCTATGAGAAATACTTGATTTTCTGGAAAAATTTCTGGGGTGCCAACAATTTCGGCCATGACTGTAGAACCTTACTTTTTTCACCATTGAATTTCATTTTGTTAGATAGTGCCCAGTGTTTGAGTCTGTCAAGATCCTTCTGTATCTTAAGCCTGTCTTCTGGAGTGTTGGCTCCAGCTTGGTGTCATTTGCAAATTTGATGAGTTTCCCATCTATCCCCTCATCCAAATCATTGATAAAGATGTTGAAGAGTATTGGGCCTAAAACAGAGCCTTGGAGTATCCCACTGCGTTCTTCCCTCTATGTAGATGCCGTTCCATTGAGGACTACATGTTGAGTGTGGTTGTCAGCCAGTTACGAATCCATCTGGTGGTGATTCTGTCTAACCCACATTTTTCTATCTTATCTAGTAGTAGGTTGTGGTCCACTTTTATCAAATTTCTATGTTGTTTATATGGCTTACAACATTAAAAAGACATTTAAAATATATGAAATGAAAATATCTCGGTTGCTATGCCAAATTAAAAATTGTTGATTTCAAAAACAACGTACAACAGAACCTTGCTATTTTTCTAAAGAATAAGAAGGTAGTGCCTAATCCGTTTTTAGGGGCAAGCCGTTCTACATTAAAGGGGCTGCCACTGAAGAAGTCATCTTCTGGGCCCCAATTCCCCTTGAGTAGAGGGTACCTGTACTACAAAAACTCTCTAGCTAAATTATTTAGAGTGAGCAGGTTCTGCTTGGAGAAGATGATCCTAAAAATATGAAGGACCTAAACCATAAATCACCAAGAGCTTCAATTATGGGAATCTCCCACAAAGTAAGTGCAACTGTATTGTGCCAAATATTCTTGTGATAGCTAAACTTTTGAATTCCTTTCAAGGACAGCCACATGTAAGGCAAAGTGCAGTTAACTGAAAGATAAGGAGGATGTGAGTCAACACCTCCAGTATTTGGTAACTTTTTTTTGTGTGGTAATCTCTCTGTGATCATATAGCAGACTGTTGCCCTTTGGCTTCTAACCTGCTTTTTTCCATTACAGTAACAACAGTGCCTCACAGGCATATGTAATTATTTTCTTAAAAGTTTTAACTGAAAATTGTGGCCCAAATTGTTGCTGCTACCTAATGCACAAGGTTTTATTCAGGAAAACTCCAGGGAACCCAAATACTATTTTCTCTATAAAGCATAATTTCATGTTATTGTACCGCCCTGCAACAGTAAATTTGGTCAGAACAAATAGCATTTCTATTACACAATACTCACCTTTCGAATTCTCTTGTTTTGGTACATTCTTGTGCTCCTTTACTAATCACTATTAAGAAATCTTGTGTTAAGACAAATGGCACACGCTCCCGTTTGTAACCAAACTTCTTCTTTTTGTGATCCAAAAAGTGTCCAAAATCAATGTGAAATAGCTGTGGAGAATATATTTCAGACTGTTATTAATATGAAGAAAGAGCTAATGTTAATTTGCAGAGAAGAGCGAGAAAGATCGTTAGGGGACTGGAGTCTAAAACATACAGTATGAGGAACAGTTGCTGGAATTGGATATGTCTAGTTCAGGGGTCAGCAACCTGAAACAGTGAAAGAGCCACTCGGAACCGGTTCCCTCACAAAAGGAAAAACTGGGAGCCACAAAAAATGTGTGTGCATGCGCGTACATGCGCACATGCGCAGAACAGGGTTTGACTGAAGAGTGGAGCCAAGGCGAGATATGCACCTACCCTGCATATTTGAATTGATTGGTTGAACTTTTTTAGTCCCACTTTTTTTTTTTGACTGCACATGGCAGAGGACTGGGAGCCGCAGGAGACAGCTGAAAGAGCCGCATGCGGCTCCGGAGCTGCGGGTTGCAGACCTGTTGTCTAGTTTAATAAAAAAAGGACTAGGGGTGACATGATAGCAGTCTTCCAATATTTGACGGGCTGCCACAAAGAAGAGGGGATCAACTTATTTTCCAAAGCACCTGAAGGCAGGACAAGAAGCAATGGATGGAAACTAATTAAGGAGAGAAGCAACCTAGAACTAAAGAGAAATTACCTGACAGTGAGAACAATTAACCAGTGGAACAACCTGCCTCCAGAAGTGGTGAATGCTCCAACATGGGAAGTTTTTAAGAAGAGACTGGACAACCATTTGTCTGAAATAGTATAGGGCACGGGTCGGCAACCCACGGCTCCAGAGCCGCATGCGGCTCTTTGAGCTGTCTCCTGTGGCTCCTAGCCGCCCGGTGCGCGTGCACCTCTCCGAATGGGCGGAGGTGCGCGCGCACCTCCCCAAACCTTTGGATAGGTGCGCGCGTACCTCCGCGCGAATGGGCAGCGGCGCCGTTCTTTGAGAAAGCTGCCATGGCACGTTTGCAGGCTGCCGAAAGCGGCAGCTCTGCAGACGGGCCGCAGCAGCTTTCCCAACAAGCGGCGCCGCTGCCCATTCCGAGAGGTGCGCGCGCACCTCTCCGAACAACCGTAGGTGCGTGCGCACCTCCCCAAACCTTTGGAGAGGTGCGGGCATACCTCTGTGCGAACGGGCAGCGGCGCCGCTCTTTGAGAAAGCTGCCGCGGCACGTTTGCAGGCTGCCGAAGGCGGTAGCTCTGCAAATGGGCCGTCGCCGTCGCGCAACTGGGAACCGGTTCCATCACACATAAAAAAATGGCAACCGTGCATGTCCGCGCATTAAAAAACCATTTTGCGCATGCGTAAAACATTTTTTGCGCATGCGCGTGCATGGACGCATGCATGCGGCTCCCACTTTTTTTAATGTGTGATGGAACCTGTTCCCAGTGGCTCTTTTCCTTTTTCAGGTTGCCGACCCTTGGTATAGGGCTTTCTATCTGAGCAAGGGGTTGGACTAGAAGACCTCCACGGTCCCTTCCAACTCTTTTATTCTGTTATATCTGCTCAGAAGTTTCAATCTATATGCCAGGGTACAAAACAATTTTATATACATTAGTACTCTTCAAAATGTACTAGAGAACTCTGGCATTTATTAGAAGTTTGTTTGGAAAACCTTAACTATGCGGTGGGGAAAGATTTCCACAAACAATGAAGTTTCCAGTGAAATGAAAAATATTGGGTGAATTCTAAAGAACATTCTCAGGTCACATTTGTAGTGCTAAGGTCTAAGTTTTTTTGCTTGTGTCCCATGTGAATGTTACTGTAAAGGTTTCTACAATGCAAAGAACACAGGATACATGTCTATAGGATCCTCAATAGATGCAAAAAATATACTTCCAAGATAGAAAATATGACAATAATTGCATCCCATAAAGATACTGAAAGAGAACATATTTTAAATATTTTTACCTGTCCATCATCTTTTACCATAATATTGCTATTATGACGATCACCAATTCCCAATATAAAAGTAGCTACACAATAGCCAGCACATGAGCGAGTAAACAAATCAATAGCTGGATCATACCTAGGAAAGATAAAAATGTTAGTTTGGATAAAGACTACTTTGTTATTTTGGATGTGTCAAATAAAGTAGAATAATTATTAATTGCTGTAGCTATCTTGTAATAATCTTACAAACCTTTTTGGCAAAGGAGAAAGTTTTTTTATTTTTGAAGATTTTCAAAGTTCATTTTCAATTAAAGCATTAACAGCATGATTTTTAAGTTAATAAAATATAGACAGTGCAAAATCGCATGTACACTATATTGAGTATCAAAGGAAAAAGAAAATTTGCTTTACTTAGGAAAACACAACCAAGAAGATATCACAAAAATCTCTTAACAGAGTGACAGAAAATAATCACTTTGCGTTTACACTTGTCCAGCAATCTCCCAACACTGGCAGACTTCAAAGGAACCCTGCGGTCCAATAACTTGGTGATGAAATAACAAACCTTATTGTATCTATGCTGTAGATCATTATAACAGATTCCAGTGCTAGCTGTTTTGAGCTGTCCTCCAAAACAATTTTTACAGTATTTTGGCATTTTCCAACTGCCAACACCCACCATTAATATACTATCTATCACATAAATGTAGCTGAGCTTCTGTAACACAGAAAGATTTTTCAGAAGACAACAAGGTTGTGCATGCTGCTATATCGCCCTAACTTCACATCTCAGCCACAATCAAGGAAGCTGGATGATCAGAGCCAATTATCCACTGGGTTCTGTACTTATTAACATGTTCAATGCCCTTGGGTTGTGAGCACAATAGGTTTTACAAGAGGAAAAGATAAGGTGATAAGGAGCCTCCATCAAGAAGAGATGATTTAAACAAAAATAAAAAAGGTTAGTTATTCAACTCACATTTCCCCTTTGTTCTTGTCTTTGAGCCACTGGTGTAATGTGTGGCTGTTGAATTGCAGCGCGCCTTTAAGGCCACCCTTGCACTGGATTTGCATGATTGTATGTGAATTTCTCACAACTTCAATAAGCCCCACACAGTCACCAATGGATAAGCATCCATAAGGTAGCATCCTATAAAAAAAGGAACATGACACTTTTTGCTTTTGTTTTCCAATAGAGCTGTCAAAATATTAGTATATGAATATGTCAATCACAATAAGTAGGTTTGGGTTTTCTAATATAACCTAATTAACGTCACATACCCATCGTTGAGCTATATTGTCATTAAGAGATTTTAAAGAATTGTGCAAATAGTTCCAAGGACCCAGGCATATATATTTCTGTATTTCAAACATGAGCCACTCACGTCATATTTGAAATAGAAAAGTTTCAAACACAATTTGTGGTATAGGGTAAGATCTGTTCTTTCATATGAAATATTCCACTGTGTATGCCCGACAGGGCTTTTCGCAAATGTGTACAATGGAGATACAAAACCATTAGAAACCAGTGGTACTTTCCTGAGCTGCTTGAATGAAAAAAAATGCAGTCACCCTGCACAAAGAAAGAGGCTGCAAACAAATCTGAAGCGGAAAGGAAAAAGACAAATAGAATTATTGGCAGAATTTATGAATACTTGCCTAAGATCAAGGCCTTGGTTTTGCCAGATGTTCTCCATAATTCGAATTATTTGAAGCGTGAGCATATCCTGGCGTAGGTCTGGATAAAAAATGCATTATGTAAAGGATGAATTTTAGAAAACTGAATATAGTTTTTAAAACTTTGTGTTTTTTTTAATATAAGCAAACTTAAAGTATTTTTTTTATTAAGATTACTTTAAAGACTGTTAAACCAGCCGATGTTAAAATCCAATTTTTAATCCAGGGATGCTGAGTTGAGGAATAACATTTACCAACTTTGTGATAGATACTATGGGGGACAAATATTATGGTCAACTTCAAGAAAATAACTTCATTGGCCAGGTAAAGGTATTTCTTTTGTGATACTATTAGATCAGAGTAAAAGAGAACAGGAACAAGTAGCACTGCCCCTGCAATGGCTTCTCTGTTGAACAAAGCATCTATTCCACTCAATGCTTCATCAAGAACACTGTAAGATCCCCAAACATTTAGGAGGAAGTTCAGCTATGCTGGTAGCGTTGTTCCCTAGGCTGAAAGTTCCCCTCTTCACCTATTTCTCATCCTCTCAATTCTCTGTAAACCAATTGCCCTGTCCATCTGAATGGAAACGATGTGAGTTTTTGCCAGAAGATCTCATACAGATATGAAGTACCAAATTCTTTTTTTTAAAAAAAATAAAAAAATAAAAAAATTGGAGTACTGCTACAATGTTATTTTCAAAATGAAAAGAGATCTCTTACATAGGATGCAATAAGTATAAACTGTCTGATAGAAAAGATTGCCCTCCTGCTCTGTGTGAAACCTTCACCTGATAAGTATGAATAAATTTGGATTTAGGTGGTCAAGAAATACCTTTAGAAAATAATCTGATGTATATCCTGGGATGCATAGGGACTATAACTGTGTGAGTGTCCAAAGGACAGAAATTCATGTGAAATGAATATTTATGCTGCGATATAAACTCTGAATTAGAGTGTTTCAGGCAGGATAATGAAAACAACAAAGCAGAAATTACAACAAATGTTTTTTTTTACCATCCCCATTTTTAAAGATGATCTCATTGTTCTGAAATAGCAGCTCAGACATAATATCTGGGTTTTCCCAATTAAGCCATAATGGTCTTTTGGCAGAAGACATAATCCTGCATTCCTCAAGCCTACAAAGAAATAGATAACTGTTTAAGCATGGGTGTATTCAAGTAGACATACATTATTAATCCCTTAGAAGTATAGATTTAACTTTTCACTTCTAATGATCATTCTCTAATTATAACATGGAAAAATGAAAATGTATAACTCTGAATTGGTTTTAACCACAAAACATATTCAGTCTAAAGCAACAGTGTCACTGCTCATGGCATGAACCAAAAACTGCATTGAAAAAGCCATACTGAATTGAAGTCTATGGAAACATTTGTTGGACAATAATTCACAGAGATGCTACTTTGAAGTAGGTTCTCCTTAATTAAAATAAGCAAATAAAACCATGAGATTGCCTTCTAATTAACCCCATTTGATTTTGGAGCAATTCAGAATGTATTAGAACAGAACTTATAAAACAGTTTTAAATAGAGTATCTTACATTGCTAATGCTTTCATCAATTTAATTTTATATAATTGTATTTACTGCAATATTACAATGTTATACTCTGCTATAGTGAAATAGTTTTATAGAACACAGAACATAAAGGCACAAGTTTGACTTGATCTGGCTTCAGCTTCGATCAATTTTGCAAGTGTCAGTGTCAACTGAAATTAGTTTTCCATTTGGTTTTATTGGTGCACTAATACAGAAATAATTTTATTTGGAATGTTCATTCTTAAATAGAGACTCAAAGTGAAAAATGGACTTGAATGTAAATACTCCAAATAAAGCATGTTATTTAGGTACAATATACGTGGGCAAAATGAGGTTGCAACAGATTCTTCTGACTTTCTTTTTCCAAGTTTGAAACATTTCAGATTTGAAATATTTTGCATACTTTTACTTTTAATCAAAACAAAACACCTGCAATGGGCATATGTATAAGTAGTTAGTAACAGGAAAAATCCAAGAAAGCTAATTAAGAACCATAGGTTCAAAGAACTCAACAATGATAGGTTTAACAACCTATCAGTATAGTTTCAGTTTTCATTTGTAGACTGTAAGATTTAATTACAACCAACTAACTCCAGTCACGGAGTAAAAATGAAATCTGAGTGGGATAGCAGAAACACGGTGGCCAATAGTCATGAGATATTCTTTTTAGGTCACTAAGACATCTATGCTGACTCAAAAAGGGGAACCTACTACTTCCTGGGTGTTAAGGAGCACACTGATTACTTTTTTTCTAACTCTTGAAGTCTTCTATATATCATTGTATTATTTGAAGTAAATAATATATTTTATTTATCACACAGCTTTTATTCTCTCATTATTACAAAATGTAATAATTACTTTGCATCATGTCATTTTTTCCTAAGGTTTCCCACTGGTTTCTTCATGCCAATAAATTTAAATTTCTCTTGGGCCATCTTAGCTAAACAGTCTTTATCCCACGAGTTACAGGATCAAAACAGGATGAAGGAGACAAAGTGAACTCATACTTTAAGAACTCATGTGTCGATACCATTCTCAGCATCCATTGTTTGTATTCCATGTATATATTTAATGGCTCTAATTTCTGGGAAGGAAAAGAATACCTCAGGGTTCCAAGCTGGTGTGCAGGATTGAGAGGAGATATGAAGCCCTGCAGAGCATCCATGAAGTCTGGCCGCCTCATCTGCTCCACAAGGAATTTCATCTGTACCTGTTTAATGACAGTCCCACATGTGTCAAAAGTTTTACTTCTAGCATAAATACCAGCATGGTATTTGAAGCATTCAAATGCCTTGGGTGGAGCAGTGGGCTAATGCCTCCTTAAGTAACACCAGCTGCCTGCAATTAATGCAGGTTCGAGTCCCACCAGGCTCAAGGTTGACTCAGCCTTCCATCCTTCCGAGGTAGGTAAAATGAGGACCCAGATTGTTGGGGGCAATTAAGCTGACTTTGTAATAATGCCGCTTGGGGTGTGTGTGAAAGCCCTAATAAGCAGGCATATACATAGAATGAAGGCTACTGCTAAGCTTGTAAGCCGCCCTGAGTCTTCGGAGAAGGGCGGGATATAAATGGAATTAATAAAATAATAATAAATTCCAAAGGGGGAAAAAACAGCAAATTCTACACATGCTGTTTTCTAAATATGTATAGTTAAGAGCCAGATTGGTATAGTGGTTAAGGTGCTGACCTAGAAACCAGGCATCAGTGAGTTCTAGTTCTACTTTGGCAAGAAAGCTGGCTGGGTGACCCTGGGCTAGTCACTCTCTTTTAAGTCACCTTACAGGTTGTGGGGAAAATAGGAGGAGGAAGGAGAATTACTACTCCAAGGTTCGCCACCTTGAGTTACTTATAATATAATAAAGGAGGTATGAAAATCTAATACGGTAATAAAAATATAAAACATACAATTTTAAACCTTGTTTGGCTCATGCATAATTTTACCTTTTGCGTTTCATCCTTTTTCTCCTGTTTAAGGATATCGGTGAGGTTAATCAATTTTTCCATAGCTTCCACTTGCCGGCTCAGATGTTTTAGGTACATTCCACAAGCTCGGCAGTAGGAATCCAAGAGCAGACCAAACCTCTGGCTCACATTTTTATTGTGCATTTCAGACCTAATATAAAATATATATTAAGTAATGATACAGACTGCTAAAGGTGTTCATAAACATCTTCAATGTTATGTTATAATAATACTTTAATATCATCAAATTTTTTGCATTTATTTTAGAGCCAAAATAATTACTGGAAGGTCTTGTTTATCAAGTATATTTTCAACCATATAAAACATTAACAAAATTAAAACTATTTAAAAGCTTCTTATTCACAAGACAGTTAAGCTTAGATTCCTGTCTTATAATACAAGATATTATAATGTAATACTTTTTAAGGGAGATGGGTGGTTCAGAAAGTTGACAAATAAAACAAAAATAAAACAATCTAAACTTACTTTAAATGCCAAAAGAAGAAATGTCCTATTCTCTGATTAGTCAGTGCCTTCTTGAGTAAAAATCTTACCAAGAGATTATCCAAGTACTGTTCATACTTCAGAACCTAGAGATAATGGTGAAATTGAATTGTGATTGGCATTATCAGTATTTTCAAGGCTGGAACACCCCTGATGACATCAGCATAGCTATTTGTGTACAAGCAGTCCTTGCTTAATGATAGTAATTGGGACCAGCTGCAACAATGTAACTCTGAGCCTGTTGTAAATTATCTGAATGATGAACACATGGAAGTGGAGACAATGTGATGGCAACAACTACAAAGATCAGACATAAGTCCCCCTCATTTAGCACCATCTAATTTCACTGAATAAGCAGTCATTCAATGTTGACATCCTGTACTATGTTTTCTGACTGATACCTCTTAAGCAGGGTTTGGTTATTGCGTGGGTTAATGATTTAGGAATTTATTTCATTTTTTTATGATGCTTAATTGTGAACTGTAGATGCTTGTATCTTGTGCAGCAACAATGTTTCATATAGCTGCAAA
Source organism: Vipera ursinii (assembly GCF_947247035.1). NCBI lineage: Eukaryota > Metazoa > Chordata > Lepidosauria > Squamata > Viperidae > Vipera > Vipera ursinii. The sequence goes on from NC_139518.1 coordinate 11,282,729, forward strand.
TAAAACAATTCTTTTCAATTATATTTTTCCTGGCTCTCCTCTCAGTAATTTCAAATCACTTTTAAAATTTCATGAGAAAAGTTCTGTCATTCTGTCCTTGGGAAATTTCATCTATGTAATTTTTTTGAATGCCTGTACATATGATAGAAGCAGAGTTAATTCAAACAGAACACAGTACCTGCACCAGCTGAATCAAGTACTGAGAGAGTTTGTCATCTGTCAAGTATTTTTCCAAACACCGAATTGCAAAAGCTCGCACCATTGGGTCTGGATAATTGCAGTCCAAAAGCTCCATTGCTTGCTCAGGCCTGATTTGAGGCCAATCTTTCACCAAGCAGTACATCTGTGTGAGATATAGTAAAGAGAGCAATATCATGACTGTAGTCATGAAAACAAGCTTCTGAGTCAGACCAAATTCTTCTCAGGCTAATACTCTGCTTTCAACAGTGGACAAACAGATATCTTTAGAAGGGCAGTCAGAGGATATAAGGTAATGACTGCCTTTTAGTTCATAGTACTTGGTAGCTAATGGTGCCCAGTAGTCCCAGAGAAGCTTACCATATTATCTCATATTGCATCAGATATAATATTATAGCATCCTACTATAATGAAACATTAAAAGTCCTGCTTAACAAAGAAGTTTTTTAAGGCTTTTGTTCAACAATAGAGTTGTTACCTGGGCTACTTCATCCCTGGAATTCCATTTAACAGACAAAAGAAGTTTGGGTAGGATTTCTGGCATAGATACACAGTAGTGCCTGAAAAAGGAGATGAAGAAAAGTATATTGCGCAAATAATTCTATGTACTACTTCTATATGAAATTCATATGAAACAAGAAATAATATACTAAACTAAGGATAGGTTTTTTTTTAAAAAAAAAAATAAAGTTTGTTTGAAAAAAAAACATTCCTAAATATCAGCAGAATGCCTATGAAAAGAATACCGTGTAAATCTTAAGGCAGGACATGGGCCCATAATCCAGAAAAGATATATAAAATCAGTGTCACCAGCAGAAACTCAAAAGACCTTGGTGGTTTAAAGTAAAACAGATTTAGATCACCTAACACGTTTAATGCTTTAGGAATAATCTCCCAGCTGGAACTGGAAGTGAACCTTGTATATTTAGAGGACTAATATGTTGCTTGAACAAATGCAGATAGCATAAGCTACTTCCTACTACATTTTCTATTCCTACCTATAGTACAGTCTAGGGGAGCTTTACATATTTATTCATTAAGAAAATTGTTATGGCTGTCTTAATTTACTCACAGTGGCTCTGGGCAGCTTACAGAAATAAAACTCCATATTAAAAAAATCAGTAAACTCTACCCAAGTTGGGGCAGCTGGATCATATCTAAGGACCATAGACACAGCTATGCTCTGTAATATCATTTACATAATGAAAAGCTGGTTGTTATACCTGTGGCTCCAAAGGAAGTCTTTTTCTTGTTCAGTTATTTCAGATAAGGGGTCTCTAGTACAGATTGCCCGAAGCTGCTCTTTATCGTTGTCTCTTAACTCATTATCTCTAGCTATTCTGTTACTCTGTTGAAGAAAGGAATACACAGAATCATTCATATAATGAGCACCGTGTTCAATCGTTGTGGCCAAAAGTGCTCAAAAAGACTTATTTTTTAATCTTCTGAACTAGCTGATGGAAAACTGTGCTTGGGAATATTTCTGTCGTGTGTCTTAAAGGTTTGTAATGGTAAAAGTGTTTCTTTCTTCACCACTAAAGAATGCACACAAAGTTCAGGAGATCTCCAAACAGGTTTTGATACTTCCTCAAATGGTTCAAAAATACAACATTATAGACATGGATGATTTAACATTTTTCCCCACTATGATATAATTTGAAGAACTAAAATCTCTGGGGGTTTTCCCCCCATAAATCAATAATCTTTCACATATTTATTTATTTTTTTTTAAATACGAATTTATTTAAAATAAAAGCTATTCAATGACTTAAGATGGAATTTTATCCAAAGGAGGGCAATAATATTAATGAGCCTGTTTGGAGTTTTCAGTCAGGTGCGGACTCGGGTAAACAGTAGTTTAGTTGGTTTCTCCAACAGGTGAATACAGATAGTTATAGTTTTATTGTTAGATCAGGTCACAGCACCGAACTCATACTATTAATACTATATAATTTTGAATTTTGCATTTTGAAGATGTAAAGCAACTGCTATTTTATTTTGGTACCTAAAGAGCAGGTTGATAGCTACATTTCTATACACAAAGGACCTAAAAGTTTGCTGTGGCTCATTGTTCATGTTTTTAGCCCCAAGAAAACTAGGGAAGAAAAAAAAAAGTCCTCACCAGCCCTGCATGGTTATAGTTAAATCCTTGTTCTCGAGAAATAATCCAGTTGGCATGTTCTTCTATTACTGACATGTCAGGAAATTTGACAGGACTGCTAAACCAATCAAATTCCAGTTCCAAACATGGAGTTTCCTAAAGAGAAGACATGTTCTTTTGTTTACAGGCAGAAATAGTGAAAATAGAACACTTAAAAGAACTAAAATGTTTTAAATGCCTTAGATCATAAGTACTGTTTCTTGCACAGTGAAAATGAATCTATCTATTGAAAGTTGGAGCATGAATTTCTCCTCAATATTTTTCATGCCAATTAGTTGTTGTTTTGCCTGTGTGTTACATCGTGTGAATCCTAATTACAACCCAAAATATTTTACAACCTTGTTACTGTAAAAACAGAATGATACACAACTTTTCTGCTCAGAGCCACATTTGGCTTTTGAGTGACAAGAACTGGCAAAAAAGTAAATGAAGCATGGACAAAAATGAAATTTAATTTAAGCAAATTTTAAAATTATTTTAAACTAAATACAATTAATATTATTCTGCAGGTGGTTGACAATTTCTCTCTTCTGTAACTTTAAAAGTGACGGTTCGCCTAACTTGAAGAAGAAATGAGGCCAACCAAATCTTTCAAGGATCTTGAATCTATGATGGGGCATTTTACAGACAATTATTAGGAATTATGATCAAAACCCGATTTAGGACAATAAAGCAAGCTAGAAATTGGCTTAAAATATATTATTATAAACACAATAGTGTGAAATCACAGCAGGTATTTCCTTTCCGATGCATTGAATTCTTCCCAAGAATTTAGAATGCTATTATGTATCGTAGTTTACCTGCAGATCCAAGCTGTGTAGCCTTTTGTAGGTGACAGATGGAATTTTTTTCAATGACATCCAAGGTTTTTTGTTATGATGCCCAGTATTGGGACCACCAGTTATTTATTTGTATCCCACCTTTATTATTTTTATAAATAACTCAAGGTGGTGAAAATATCAAATGCTCTTTTCTCCTCCTATTTTCTCCACAACAACAATTCTCTAAAGTGGGTTGGTCTGAGAGAGAGATTAACTGGCCCAAAGTCACCCACCTGGTTTTCCTAAGGTGGGACTTGAACACATATTCTCCTGCTTTGTAGTGGCTAGCCTGCTGCTTTAACCACTAACTAAACTTCTCTCCAGTTGCACCATAATCTTTCAGCTTTGATTTTAAGATCTTGGTACTTCTTGATCTTCTCCAATTCTTTGTCTTCTACTCTTCTCTCCCCTGGTATTATTATTATTATTATTAATTATTAATTATTAATTATTATTATTATTATTATTATTATTATTATTATTAATTATTATATTTGGTTGCATAGTTAGTCAGATGCTTAGACTGAATTTGACATTTTTATCTATCAATTGAGTCATTATTATTATTATTATTATTATTATTATTATTATTATTATTATTTACCTTATTTGGGTTGGATCCGGTGACTCCAATGGGATTAAGAAGGTCTTCCAACCCATGAGGTACAGGCCACAGATTCAGAGCCATTTTGCCAGAAACAAGAGTGTCTGTGTAATCAAACATGTTAATATTTCCCCACGCCAATGGGCAGTGCTCCTTCAAAAGAGCAAACAATCAATGTTTAGTCTCCTCTATTAGTAAGATATTGCAAACTCAGATTTAAAGGAAATAAACGAGGAAACACAAGTTACAGTACTACTTTTATCAATCAAGACAGTATAAATGTTGAGAATGTTTTTTAAAACATCAGTTCGCCCTACTTCATTTCTAATAGTTGATGAGAAGAATTTTACCTCCTTTGCACCCTTTCTGCCTTTAACAGAGCAGATAGAAAGGCAAAGCCGAGCAGCACGTGGAAGATCAAGAACAGGCATCTCATACTGCAGCCATTCATTCCATCTGAAAGATATATGTTTATGGCCAAATATTTTTCAATGACATGGTAAATAAAAAATGGGCAACAAAGATTTTTAGCGGTTACCAATAACTTTCCGGGTAAAATTCAAACAGCTTACTTATTTATTCTAATGGGCAGGTACAGCACAATCACTGGTCATCTAGAAAGCCCTAAAGAGGCATAGGAGCTGATTTCAGCAAGAGCTAATCCTGTTATTAAAAACCTAAGGCAAATTTTAATTCCTGCAAATTTGCAGGAAAGGCTATTCTGAACGTTCGTTCCATTTTGAATGCAGCTCTGCTAATGCTAGCCAGCATGTCCTATGCCATCATAAAAACTGAGTGTGGTACGCACTGAACACTTTCCCCCTTATTTATGTCAATTAGAGAGAGCAAAGGAGAAAGATTTCAGATTTAGAGTTGGCTATACTGCACCTGCACAAAGCATAATGTAGGGATTACATAATCCCAGGAAGAAGCATTCTAACACCTGTTCAAAGAAATTAACTACATGAAAAGAAACTGTCTGGATAATGGTCACGGGCAGTACAATTTAATCCTTAGCTTCTGATGGCAATTGGGACCAGAATTTCTATTGCTAACTGATGCAACGTCATAAGACAAATTCATTCTTGTTTATGAGCAAGGGCATAAATTACCTACGCATACTCGTAACAAAGAAAATTTGAAGCTAATCATCTGGATTTGCTTGTATAAAAAAATATCAAACTAAGCACAAACGTTAGTTGACACAGGACTCTTCATTATGTGAAAAAGTAGCATACCACAGGATGCCATGTATCCTTCTACACTTGGATACAAGTAAACACATCCTACAATTTCATCTTCATGATGTGCTCTGTTATTATAAAAGGTTAGCTTGCTTTTCTTCATTTCATTTATATCAGGGGTGTCAAACTCAATTTCATTGAGGGCCGCATCAGCATTGCGGTTGCCCTCAGGGGGCCGGGTGGGTATGGCCTGGGTGGGCGTGGCTAGAGTGCGTATGGCCTACTTGGGTGGGCATGGCCAGCTTTACATCGTTCGCATCAAGGGTGCCTATGGGGGCCTGGGCAGGAGTGGGACAGATCTGGGGGTCTCTGGCAGAAGGAGGGTCTCTGGGCCAGGGCCAAGGCAGTGGGGGCCGTTCCCTCACTGTTTCCAGGATGGCTTCGCGGGCCGCATGAAACCACTTCACGGGCCAGATCTGGCCCCCGGGCCTTGTGTTTGACATGTCTGATTTATATCATTTACCTCGGATTGGAGCAAGGTACTCTTTGAGTATTCACGTTATCACATAAAGGCTCTCCTCCATGATAGATACCAGTTCGGACATAAATCTGAAAAAAGTATACACTGGTTCAAAAAAAGCAAAATCAATCACAGAAAATCAATCAATTGGCTGATATTTTTTTATGTTTATTTGTATCCTGCTTGTAATATTTTTATAAATAACTCAAAGCGATTAAGGGCAACTCTTAATTAAATAGAATTAGCAAATACAGGCCAATAAAAAGTTATTTTCTGTTTTAACACAAGAATTTACCAAAATTACTTTTATTTTATATTTCTGATATAGTTCAAAATTTGAGTATGCAAAGGAAAAACAAGTTTGCAACAAAGTATATTTTACAATGATCCAAATGGTGAACTACAATACATAAATTTCAGTAAGAGGTACCTGTGCCAACCTCATCAGAACATTTACTAATCAACTTCCATTTTTTATTGGATTGTTTTTATTAGATATGCCACAGAGTTCAGAATCAGGTATATTCTGATGTTGCTAATCGTGAACACAACTATCACACTTGCACATCCAGAGTTCCTCTCCTACCTTGTCAATGTCCCGAATATTTACATTTACATAAGTAGCACAGAGAATCTTAATTCTGAGATGACTCTTAATAGCCCAGAGAGATTTGGCAGAAGCTTCCCCATTCATGTAAGGAGTAGCTGTAGAAATACGTCTAGAATAAGATGGCATCGCAAACGTATCCAATGGCAGTTGGGCATAGAGACTCTCTTTAGTCATCAGCATCAAATTGGGCATTCGACCAAGCATGATACAGCTCCGAATATACTGAAATAGGTAAGTAGAATAAAACAAAACCACAATGACTGTCCTGGACATACCACTTCTGAATCATGTTTAATTAGCTAAGAAGTTCACAATGTCAGCACGGTTAAGATTTTGCTATTTAAGGCCAAAAAGGCAACACAACATCAGAATCGAATGCAGGTAACATGCAAGACTCAGGCTAAGGTTAAATAAAGTGTTACCATTTTATTTCAAATGGTTGACCTGGAGTCAAGAAGACTGATTTCCACTATATAACAATACATTATATGAAGTAAGTGGAATATTCAAAACTGAAATTTCTCAGTAAGCCCACTAAATAATATACACGTAAAAATAGCTTCAGAGCATCATATTTTACACTATGCTATATCAATTGCATTTTTCTTATTTACACAGATCTGTTTCCCCCGTAATTCCCCAACTCCAGCTTGGATGAATGACATTAATTCTGGAAAAAACACTCGATACACACTTACCTTATACTGACTCAGTGGGTGCTTTTCTAACAAATACTCATCACAGCCACAGACTTTTAAAATATATTTCCCCTGGTACTCTAACACGCAGAGTTTTAGCTGTTCTGATGATAGCAACATACTGCGTGTTTTTTTCCTGATTGCTTCAGCAATTACTTGTTCTGGCACATAATCATGATTGATTTTTAAGGTGTACTTCTGTTTGTCATTATTGGGGGAGACTATAACCCAAATCACTACTATTATTTGACCTGAAAAAGAAGAAAGTCGGTTCAGGTTGCAATAAGCATCACACCACGCAACAGCAGACAGAAGGGGAAAGCTCTGGCCCCTTTATGTTACCCTATTTCAGTGATGGCGAACCTTTTAGAGACCAAGTGCCCAAACTGCAACCCAAAACCCACTTATGTTTCGTTGAGTGCCAGGTGGGCGTGGCCCACTGTGTGGTTGTGGCCCATTGGGTGGCCGTGGCTGCAATGGTAATGGCAGACTGGGTGGGACTAAAAAGTTCAATAAATCAATTCCAACTTTGTGAGATCTTTTTTTCCCCCATGAGAAGTTTAAATTGATTGATTGAACCTTTTTTTTTGCACACAGTGGCAGAGGCCTAAAGCAAAAAGGTTTTATAAAACCCAGGTGAAGGCCAAAGACTGAGGCGACGGTGCCCATGCCCATAGAGAGGGCTCTGCGTGCCACCTGTGCCATAGGCTTGCCACCACAGCCCTATTTCAACATATCTTGAAATTAAAAAAAAATAAAAAAAAAATAAACAGACCCAAATCACTAAATAAAGGTAAAGGTTGCCCTGCACATGCATGCTAGTCGTTTCTGACTCTAGGGGCCGGTGCTCATCTCCGTTTCAAAGCCGAAGAGCCAGCGTTTGTCCGAGGGCGTCTCTGTGGTCACGTGGCCGGCATGACTAGACGCCAAAGGCGCACGGAACGCTGTTACCTTCCCACCGTAGTGGTCCCTAGTTTTCTACTTGCATTTTTTACGTGCTTTCGAACTGCTAGGTTGGCAGAAGCTGGGATGAGTAACAGGTGCTCACTCTGTTACGCGGCACTCGAGATTTGACCCGCCAAACTGCCGACCTTCTGATCGACAAGCTCAGCGTCCTAACCCACTGAGCCACCGCGTCCCCTAGAAATCACTAAATACTATGCATCTTTTTTTTTGTCATTAGAAAGGTAACAATTATGTTTTAGAAAGGTGAGTAAAGCACAGGATTATAAATTGGCACACTGATATTGCAGGGTGAAAGGCAGAAGTCAGTGAACGTGCTTGGATAGCTTCCAGCTGTACCAGCAGTAAGCAGGCCAGAGAGAGGATCCCAGGACCCAGAGATGCTGCATCTTTTCTGGTTCTGGAACAAACTGAAGGCAGCATAGGGAGGAGGAAAGAGGGAAAGTGCTGTTGCTGAACAGAAAGATTCAGTTTGGGACTGGGAACAGTTGGTGGAAAGAGGAACTGATTGTATCAAGTCAGGTTTCTCCTTTTTTAAAATTGTATTAGCAACAATGCCTTGGTAAGGCCACACCTGGAATACTGCATCCAGTTTTGGTCACCACGATGTAAAAAAGATGTTGAGACTCTAGAAAGAGTACAAAGAAGAGCAACAAAGATGATTGGGGGACTGGAGGCTAAAACATATAAGGAACGGCTGCTGGAATTGGGTATGTCTAGTTTAATGAAGAGAAAAACTAGGGGTGACATGATAGCAGTGTCCCAATATCTCAGGGGCTGCCCCAAAGAAGAGGAAGTCAAGCTATTCTCCAAAGCGCCCAAAGGCAGGACAAGAAGCAACGGATGGAAACTAGTCAAGGAGAGAAGCAACCTAGAACTAAGGAGAAACTTCCTGACAGTTAGAACAATTAATCAGTGGAACAACCTGCCTCCAGAAGTGGTGAATGCTCCAACGCTGTAAGTTTTTAAGAAGAGACTGGACAGCCATCTGTCTGAAATGGTATAGGGTTTCCTGCCTGAGCAGGGGGTTGGACTAGATGACCTCCAAGGTCCCTTCCAACTTATTGTTATGTTATGTTATGTTATGTTATATCTAAACACCAAAACTGGAGGAGGTGGGAGGGGCGAGAAAGGCAAAAGCAAAATATATCTACAATCTTGCTACAAGATGTGAATTCCATTTAGGAAAGAAAAGCTGAATTCACTGGTGGCTTACTATGCAATAAATAACAAAAAAACTTTCCTAAAACTTTGTCATTGCTATTTATGTAGAAAAGAAATGGTTACACCAAAAAAATTGTACTGAATAGATTAGTTTAAAAACTGTGTACACGAAATCAAATAAAATCTTTTAATATGGTCACAGTTAAAAGTTTGCTTTAAAGTGTACAGTATAAATTGATAAAAGTATCATCCCATTTCCCTGAATGCCAAAACAATTAACTAAGGCAATTGTCTTTACCTTTATCAAGTTTATTGTATATATGCTTTGGTAGGTCAGATGATTCTATGTTTGGGGGACAGACATACAAGGCTCTGCTATGGGGTGCATTAGCATCTCGTAGTTCTACCGCTTCTTTACAAACGTTAAGAATGTTTCGTCTGAAATCCTGAACTTCTGGATCCTTCACCAAGTCAAACTCACAAACGGGCATGCCAATAGCAAAACCTAAAAAGAAAAACACGCTCCTTTGATACTGTGCCAGAGTGCAAGACTCCACCATCTCATCCCAAAACCTGCTAGTGATCTGCCAAAGCTCAGCTCTGGGCTTGAATATCAAGCACGTTGCAACTATCCACCAGGTGGTGACCCAAGAGCTGTGGGTGGTTCTTCACTACAAGCTAGATGTAAAATGTGTCCCCTCGTCACGCTAATCCAGTTTTAAGCAAGATGTGTCAAACAAACAACAGAAACCCGGCTGAAACAAAATATTAAACTGAAAACATGCAGTAAGAGTTGGAGTCACCCATCTTGTTAAAAGCCTTCAACATGGGATGGCTCCAGGACTGCGGTGATGGCAGGTTCATTTAGTGAAAAGTGGTATGATTTGTTCTATTTTGGGGATAAAGAAATAGTGATGGCACCACTCCAATATGATACATTTGATGTTCTTTTAGTGTCTACGGAAATTTTCAGACATCCAGGTCATGGTTGTCCCAAAGGTGCATTTTCAAAAGGCAACTGGACTTTCTTGGTTTTTTTTTCCTTTGAAGACATTTTGCCTCTCATCCAAGAAGCTTCTTCAGTTGTTTTTCTAGTGATTTTATCTTTTCCCTTATCAGCAAATTTTCCTCTAACATAGGAACTTGGAACTGGCAGAGAACTGACATCCTGTCTCTAATTCACTCAGAGGATCTAATAATATATGGAACCCTGCTACTATGTGGACAGAAAACCTGGGTAAATTCTTTCTGTTTGGAGACACAGAATATCATGGTTATTTACTGAATTATGCAGATAGTCCTCAACTTACAACTGTCACTTAACGACTGTTCAAAGTTATAACAGTCATGGAAAAAGATGCTCATAAAACATCACATCCCTATCACATGACCACTTGTTGGATGCTTCACAAGCAGCTTGCTTTTATGACTGGCTGCAGTGTCTAGAAATCACATGATCACAATTTGAGCTTTTTCTTCCAGTAAGCAGCAAAATGCCCATTTGGGAGAATGGGTTCTCTTAGTGATCACGTGATTTGCTTAATGAACATGTAATTCAGACCTATGGCCATGTGATTCATTTAATTTCCACTGTAAATATGGTCAAAATATTGGGTCTAGGCATGTGGGCACCCTGACTTATAACTGCAATGACTTACAACCAAAATTCTGGCCCCAAATCTAGTCCTAAGTTGAGGATTGCCTGTAATCTTCTTTGTCACAAGAGGCACCAACTTCCCCTCCCCCGTCTTTTCCTTTCCAGTTAAACCTCTATTTATCTTAATAAAATGGAAGAAATTACCATTTCACTGAGTTGTTCTAAAGGTGGCTCATATGAAAGGATAAAAGCAAGGAATGATGAATGACAAATTAAGTTTTGATTGTATGTTAAAAGACTGTTTCATTACTGGCAGACTAAAATAATCTTTTTGAGCTATTGAGCTCATCAGTTTTGGAAGTGTGGACTCAAGACATATAATTACAGCAACTGAGGTAAGCTAATTGCATATTCACAAAATGACTATCAGCCTGGTTGATCACAAAAATCCCATTTGTTTGTTCCATAACCTGTACAATATTTCTTTATTATTTAAACATATTTTTCTACTTTGAGGGCCAGTAAACACACTTCTAAACAAAACACTGGATTTAAATCACTCAACTTTTAAAATTTCTTATATGGATATTTATTATATTTTAAAACTAGTCCAAAAACTGTACTTTCTGGGCAGATTACAAAATTATTTAAGATACTAAAAAGAGCAAAAACATAAACAATAAAAGCGCCCACCACTTAGGACTACAAATACCTCAAATAAATGCACAGAGAGCTCTATATGAAAGGAAATCTTCCTTTATATATTCTTGCTCCAAGCAATTTAATGATTAGCATCACCTTAGATTGTGCCAGAAGACTGACAGTCAACACAGTTGATGAAGCATTAGAACATGTACTAAATTATTATTTTGTATACAGGATATTGCAGAAATGTATCTCCTTACACAATTAAAATCAGGTGAAAGGTCATTCACATTTCCAGAAAACTAACAGTGCCTATCTTATGAATCATCCATCTCTCCCTGAGGTTGAAGGGAAGTGAGACACCTTCCTTTACAAATACTTTAAATTGCATGCAGTAAATCACATATATAATTGCAGTAAGCAATAAATCATATATAGCTGCAACCAATTAAGACAGCAAGCCTCACCAATTTCTCGATTCAGAATTTTCTCTTCTCTGTTGCCCACCGGTTCTATAACTTTTAAAAAAGGTTGGAAGAGCCGCAGATCACACAATCGCCGGGTTTCATCAAAGAATTCTTCTCTTTCCGCTTCTTGAGTAACACTTACAAAAATGTAAGACGATTCGTCTTGAAGGAGCTGATAGAGAGGGTACTTTCTAGCTTCTTTAAAGAGTTCGTGTTTGATATTTAACAAGGTGGCCTCACGGAGGCATTCTAAAGTCACTATCATACCATTAGGTAGAAGACATTCTACTAGTATTTTTGGTGGCATTAGGTGCATACCCCATAATTCACCGGATGATGGTCGTGGAGGCATTTTGTCAGGCCTCTTCTTTGACTATTATCAAAAAACTATGATTGTAGACTCCTGTAAGAAAGACTAAGTAAAGTTAAATAGGTTTATGTGAGTTTCACAATCACATTTTATCTCATATCACACCTTTCGAATTATGCATTAAAACAATGAATGCAAGATTTGTTGACAATTTTCCTTCCAGTCTTCATAATTAGATTAATTGTACCACCACGGCTCATCAGAAAATTAATAAAACTGCAAACCACATTTGACCAGGAGAATGTTTGCAGTGACCAAAGTATTTCGCCATGCCAACAGGGACCTAAAAACCTACCCAATGGAAAATAGGAAACAGAAATGGCAGCAATCAAAGATTGACAAATTTGCCAGATAGAGTTTAACAGAACAGAAAGGTAGAGTGTCAGGTATGCATTTATTTATTAAATTTATCTCCTCCCCCACAGTTCAGCTGATACTGAGTGACTTACATCTAGATAAAATTCAATGAATTAAAATTTCAAAAAATGAAACAAGCTAAAAAACCCCACAAGGGTTTGGAAGGGAGAGGTGGACCCCATGCCAGTTAGCATAGCCAGGTTTTAAGGCTTTTCCTGAAGGCTGAAAGAGGTATACAGATATTCCATCAGAAGTTAAAAGCCACACAGTTCTGGCCATAAACATATTGGAACAAAACTTAAGAGTCCAGCCAGTTTACTATGATATATATTTGGTTGTAGTGGATAAGATTTTCCCCTCCCTATCCATTACCTCCTCCAATGATAGCCTAATCAGCAACCTGAATTATTGGATAGAAATGTAGTGTTTCAGTTTCTAATTCTTTTGTTATAATTATAAGAACATTCATATTTGAATAAAGTAAACCCCTTTACTCAAAAAACAAAAACCCACACATTCCAAATGTAAGAGTAAATACAGTTCTTAGTAGGTCCTCTGAATTATATTTTAATAAAGTAACAAGGAAACTGCTAGATTTGCATGTAGTAAAGCACATGTTCTTAAACTCATAGTTTTTTGCTCTATGAGAGAACTTGGTTTGTGCTATACACACATGGAAGAGTTCTCACACATATAGTGCACATGCCTATCCACTTAACAGCCCCTCCATTCATGGAATTTTTAAGTTTAAGTCTCTCAAGATAAACTTTGATCACTCTAGCACATTTTGGAGAGCAGGTCTCAAGATAATTCAGGTTTGAGATTTCCTGCACTAACTAATAAAAGTACAAGTGGATCTTTTTTAAAAATGCAAAGGATTAAAATATTTTGAATTCAACACAGGCAAAATTGGACTGTGCCCAATTCGTATCTCCCAATTGAAAAATGATGTTTACCCCAATAAAGTCAAATACAAACTTCAGCTATACTCTTCTTGTTAGTCAGGGTATCAACTCAGGGTACCACCGGTCAAGGATTGCCGACGGGCGATCCCCAGGGGGAGGGCGTTCTCTGTGGGTGCGCCTGCCCTATGGAATCAACTGCCAACGGAACTCTGGACTGCCCCTGACCTTCGTTCATTTCGCCGGGACCTAAAAACCTGGCTCTTTGAGCTATCTGGTCTGGACTGAGGGGTTTAATGTTTTTAAATTGTGACTTTAATTTTTGCGGCTAGACTTAATTTAATTTTAATTTTATATTGTATTGTTTTTAAATTTTGCCTTGTAAACTGCCCTGAGTCCTTTGGGAGTAGGGCGGTATATAAACCGAATTAATAAATAAATAAATAATAAATAAACTCTTAGACCAGTGGGCTTGAAGAGAAATGACAAGACAAATAAACAAGCAAATAAAATAAAAACGTACCTGTAAGTCTTATTATTTTGGAACAGGGAGATACCATACAGCTCCCTACTTCACATGATGGTCACATTATTGGGAAGTTCTCTGTTATCCACATGTTGCAATTTAGGAATGGATTTTTTCTATCATCCAGAAACATTCTACAATCTTTATATGAACTTCTTCTCAACTCTTGGACATCATACTGTTTGAATTTTTACTGAAAACACTAAAGTTATAATCAAATTCAACATAGCTATTGAAGGGTAAATGTGCAAATCATATGACTACCCTAGGAAAAAAAGAGAGGGGGGGGAGAGAAAAGAATTATTTCAACAAGTTATATCATGGAAAGCTACACAGACTCAAATAGTAATAGTAATAGCACTTAGAGTTCTATAATGCTTCACAGTGCTTTATGAGGTGATTTACAGTGTCAGCATATCGTCCTCAACAATCTAGGTCCTCATTTTACTGACCTCAGAAGGATGGAAGGCTGAGTCAACTTTGAGCTGGTCAGGTTCGAACTGCTGGCAGTAAACTGAATTAGCCTGCAATACTGCATTCAAATATATACTATAGAATGGGGAAAGGATTTTAGGGACAAAGATTATATAATTTTTTCCCCTTGTAATCTTAGATTCTGCTTTATGCCTAACTGCATTAACAATTAATATTTGTTCCAATTTATTAGTTATTGATTAAAGCTGATATCCTAAATATACAGTGTCCTCTTTGAGTTGGCCAGCCTTAAGAATCCAATCAATATATGTCTATATACATTTACAAGATACTTAATAACTTATCACTTCTATTTTCTGAAGTTCCTTAAAAAAACAAACTTCAGAGACTGAGCTGACTTTCATCTTTCTTTCATATCTCCCTAAAATTTGTAATCCCTTCCTTACTGTCTCTTCTGTAATGACACACAAGACTAATTTGATATGTAAGAATTTATATTTTTATATTAAATTACTTAATGAAATATCACCATGTTACAAAATACAAACTATGCACATGCAAAACAACATATTACTTTTTTGATTATGCAACATTATGTGAAGCTCAGAAAAGGATTCCAAAATTAGACTATAATGAAAAATATATTGATAACCCACATCAGTAGAGACAGCAACACAGAACATGCAACATACAGGACAGATATCATAGGTGGAATCGTAATTAGCCTGTTCCAGGATGCGCTGAAAATACCAGATCTTTTTCTATGTAAGAACATCCCTTCCACTGTCTGGTCTTATTGTGGAAGTGGGGAGTAATTCCTGAGAGGGATGAGTGAAAAATACTGGGAGTTTATATAATTCCAACAGGATCATCCAAGATGTTAAGATCACCATAGCTGTTCAGATAAAGCAAGCAGGAGGCTATACAAAAAGTTGGCGGTGGAAAATCATTTTAGTGAGAATGGCAAAGGAACTGTTTTATCCTATGTGGGAGAAGGTAATGGTACAGGTAATCCTTGTTTAGTATCTTGCCTTGTTTAAGGGCTGTTTGTAATTGCAATGGTGATGAAAAAAATAACTTTATAACTAATCACATCTACAATTTTCGCAGGTCTGTCAAGCAAAGGAAAGCTGAGTAAGATCATAAATACAGTCATAGTTTCACTCAGCAACTGCTTCACTTATTGAGCAAATTCCTGTTCCTAATTGTGATTGCTAAACAAGGATTATCTGTAATCCATTCCTGTATTTTATCAAGAAAATTGTATGGACCAACAATATAAAGTGATTGAAGATATAGAGGACAATGAACTCCACAGATTGGAGAGCATTCAACATACTACTGAGGAAGAGCAGAGGCTCTTTCAGAGTTGTTAGTTTAAAGCCTTTAGGGCCTCTGGCTGCTGATGTTGCAATGCAGGGAATAAAGTTTCAAAGCTACAAAAACAGATTTATAATGGAAACACTGAAAGTATGAACATAGGAGAGTTTAACATAATGAAAAATGAAATGAACCGGCCACATTCTGACAGCTATTGGTAAATTGCAAAGGACTGGAATTGGACACTTTCAGTCAGAAAATGCCAGAAAGAACTATTTACAGGTATTACTTAGAACACACACAAACACACACACACAAGAGGAGGAGGAACAGGACTGCTTTTATAGTCAGGAAAGATAAAGCAAGACAGTACTTGGATACCATGCAGTCAATGAGTGAATAATATCAGTTGACCTCTTGGAAAACCCATTAATATGGTGATTATCCAAATTTATGGTCCAATCAGAAGAAAAAAACACAAGTTGACGATTTTCAAGTTCAATCATGTCCAACCAAACACTCAAGCAGGTTGTGCTGCTTGTGGACGAAGATCGGGATGCCAACGCTGAAAATGTTAAGAGGAAAACATAGTTGGATTGCATGGCTTTGGAAATGAAGCAGGGGGATGACTTAATTTCTGCCAGTCCAATTATTTCTTCATTGCTAATACTTCCAGTCTTCCCCGTGTACCATCATGAGAAGAATATAAAGAAATCAAATTTGCTATACTATACAGTGGAATAGAAAAGCAGAGTTTTTATAGCAAAGAGGTTACCAGGATTTATTTGGCAGTGGAACAGTTCATGTGCAAGTTCCAAGACAAACTAAAGTGGAAGAAGAAAACCAACCAGTTTTCACTGACAGGCAACCAGAGAACTGTGGAATGAAATAAAGTAAGTTGTTAGGGATGAACATGAAAAAACGATACAGAAACACAAAAACGCAAAATAAATCTCAGCTCAAAGGCCAGAAATTGTTAAGAAGAGAAGCAAAGGTCAAGAAGTATGATGACCTCTGAAAGGAACTTTAAAAACTTCATAGAGCTATTAGAAGAGATAAGTAGCAGCATTACAATGACATTTATAAAGACATAGAAGAGTGAAACAGACTGAAAAAAGACAAAAGTCTTCCAAAGGATCCCCAAACACTGAAGGAGGTTCTAACTTTGAATTAATAAGCTAAAGGATGTTGTGTGTGTGTGTGTGTGTGTGTGTGTGTGCGCACACACGCATGCATACTTTCAAGTCAGTATTGAATCCTGATGACTGCCTGGACAAGTCTCTGCTTTTTTCATGTGGAAGGCAGGACTAGAATTCATGGTCTCCCGGTGTCTAGCCTAATGCTTTAACCACTACACCAAACTGGCTCTCTTGATGGATGCTAATGGACAGATTCTAACCGATTCTAAGAAGATCAAAGATGGAGAGATAATAAATTCTATACAGTAGAAATGTTAACATCCAAAATAGTTGAAAAGATATTTTCCATTTATAAGGACCTCTAGTACTAGAATATGAAATTAAGAGTACCATTCTAATCATTACAAGTTGGAAGAATACAGGAATTTATGGAATGTCTACAGAAATTGACA
Organism: Vipera ursinii; assembly: GCF_947247035.1. NCBI lineage: Eukaryota > Metazoa > Chordata > Lepidosauria > Squamata > Viperidae > Vipera > Vipera ursinii. Next base: position 11,299,862 of record NC_139518.1, read on the forward strand.
AGCAATAGATCAGAAGAGATTAGTTTATATATCAGTATCAAAGAAAGGAGACTTCACAAAGCGTGCAAACCATGGTACAATATTGTTAATTTTGCATACCAGGAAAGTAATGTTTAGGATCATCCATTGCAGACTACAGCCCTATACGGAAACTAAGATTGTACATCACCCAGAGCTCCTCTCTGAGGGAGATGGGTGGTTAAGAATTATGAAATATAAGCAAACAAATAAATAAAATGCCAGGTGTTCAAACTGGCTGAGGAGCAAGCAGTGTCACCAATGATGCCAACAGAGAAACCGAGAAAGCCAAAGGGTAAAAGTTAGGATATGCTTTATTGATTACAAAAAGGCCCTTGATTATGTCGACAATGTCAAATTGTGGAATGAGTTTAGGAAAATTGTAACCCCAGGCAACACTGTCATCAGATGCTAATGAAACAATCCAGATGCCCCTCTGGAAACCAAGCAGGTGTATCAGATCCCTAGGATGAGCAGATCAGTTGGATCTGTACTTCTGAAAGGGGGGGGGGGGAGACAGACTCCACAGCAATGGAAAAATGGTCTGACTATAACAAAAGACAGATCTTAATGTCTCCTATTCTCAGATTATGTCCCACATCTGTTCCGGTTGTCAAGTTCCAATACCAAAGAGAAGGGACAAAGTTTCTTCCTTTACTTGGAAACTGTCCACTTCCCCCACCACTCCTGTCCAATCCAGCTCTATCAATAAAGGCAAATTGTACTTAGTCTTATGGTCTTCATCCAACAGCCCAAGCTGACCTTTTCAGGTAGCATCAAATCATAGCTGATGTTCTAAATAGCCAATGGCCATCTGTCCTCTTCTCTAACAGACTGCAAGGGAGAAATTATGGTGGCCACATCAACTGACATGCACCGTCAGGACAGCTACAAGTCTTGGGCTAATATTCTATAATGTTGCTCACCCCAGTCCTATTCCTATTGCTCAAACTGCTCCAAGCCAGCATCCCCCTCCCCCCAAACTAGCACTAGCACTCTCCATACATCAATTCAGACAAGCTACTTGGTAAATAAATCTGCAAAAACCCTCACCGGCTTCACCCACCATATTTTCCACCTCTGAGGGAGAAAGGCTTGTCACCAACATTGCTGCAGGAGCTACAGACACTTCAGTTTCAATGAGCATCCAAAATCCTGGCTCCTACCTAGCAACAGGCTGCCAGTCCAGCTCCAACTTGATATATATTTGCTACCTCTTTATTACTGCTGCTGCTACTCAGGAACTTGTTCATACAACCTCAACATTCCCAATCATCTCTATTCAACCTTCATTCCTAATAACTTTATACCTTCCTTTTTTCCTAAAAACAATGTTATGCTATATTATGATGCTGTAATGCAACATAATTCCTTACAAAAATTTATAAAAAGGAAGGTTCCACACTGTATTTCTATCTAGAGCCCCCTCTACCACTGCAAGAAGGTATCTCAAGCAGTGATCCCCAACTTTTTTGAGCTAGGGTCATGTCTGATATTTTGAGAAAATGGCAGCCTTGATGATATGATAAGGAACCAAACAATATTGACAAAAACTGGTGAAGTTGATCCCTGCTACTACTTTTAGTCTTTGCTCCTGCCCCCTCAAAAACCCTTTCACCATCAATTTTTCAAAATGTTTCAAGCATGGAATTTCAAGCAGTACAAAGCTGCCATTTTTCAGTGTAAAATGGGCCTCTTGAGGTATTTCAAAGCTTATTATGATTGCTTTGCAAGTACAAAAGACTTCCAAAGTGCAGAAACAGCAGTTCTGCATAGGACATTTCACAAAATTTCAGATTAGAGAACTTTGAAAAATAAACCATTTTGAACAACACTACCATTTTTAGTCTCAAATTATCTTTATCTTCCCTAGCTGCGATCATTTATTTTTATTTCTAAGAATGCCCATGTAGCTTATTAAAATCCAGATTTTTTAAATGTATTTTTCTTACTGGAAAAGCCTACGGTAGTTTGTTGGGGGGAAAAAACTTAGTAAGTCAACAATTTTTTAAAAAATTAAAAAGAAAATTCAATTGGTGATTGTTCAGATATAATATCATCACTCTTATCTGCCCTTTAGGTTTCCAGGTGACTATACATCTGTATTTGATATGTAATATAATGTAAATCTACCATGGAAAACATGCTGAGTAAACATGGACTTACTCAATTCCATTTTACTACAATATGTGAAATAAATTGTTTTGCTTCATACTTACTGAAATATGTTTACAGGCATTATCATTTCTTGAACACAGTACATTTTTAGAAATAATGTTGTGATTTAGTTGTAGAATTGTCGGTATTTTAACATGCAGTTCTTTTTATAGTTTGGAACACCCAGATTCTAATAGTGCCACTGTTACTATGCAACAGATTATTAGCAAAGCCAAAAAGTGAACAGACTAGCAATCCTGCCAGTTCTTGTATTGTGTTTTGGACTATGGTGCCCAACAAAAAAAATGAAAACATTTCGTTCTTTGGGCTTTGGGATCTTTAGGCAGAAACTTTGGCATATGAAGCAGCTATTTCATATAGGCAAGCATTTTTACTGCTGTGAAAGTGACTTGATATCTCACTTCTGAATAATGATCAATTAAGTCAATCAACTGATTTTTTCTATTTATGTCTAGATCAGATGTAAATTTGTAATTATACTGAAAGATAATTGTCAATGTACAATATTAATACATTACAGGTAACCCCCAACTTATGATCAGTCGCTTAGCAACTGTTTGAAGTTATGATGGACCTCCTTGGAGCTATTTATGACCTGGATTCAAAGTTCTCGTGGTTATGTGATTGTATTTTGGGCAATTGGTCAAGGGCCCACATCTATGGCTGTTTGCAACGTCCCGTGGTCAGTCCAATTTACAATGTTTTCTGCCGGAAACCAGCATTTACTTCCATTATCCACAAAAAAATACCCATTGCAGATAACAGATTTGCTTAACAACTGGCACATTTGCTTGATGGCCACAGTGTTTACTTAACAACTGTGGTGAATTATGTCTACTTTGGAACCAGTTAACTGTTGGTAACAATATTAAACACTGAAACAAAAGGTTTCTGTTAGTATGCCTAGAGATAAAACAAACATGTAAGAAGAATTTACTTCCAAGTACTGACTCAACTAATTCTGCCAACAGATGGATAAACCTGCTGGATTAGACCAAGCATCAATCCTTATAATGGCCAATTAGATACCTATAATAAACCCACCAAAGAATCAAGACAATAATTGCCCTAATTGTCTCCTCATTTGCAAGGAATATGCACAAGCTTAGTTTTTGTAAATCACAAATCAAAAAAATCTTTGAAATACACAAAAATACATATTTTTTAAAAAAATTAAAACAGCACTCATAAAGTTAGGCTCAAAATTCAGAAGGTTCTTGATAGATTTGAACACTGGGCCCTATCCAAGTAAATGCAATTCAGAATTTGTTTAGGCAAAACAAAAACAAATGCATAGGTGTAGAATAAGTGGTACCTGGTTCAATAGCAGTAACTGTGAGAGAGATCTAGGAATCCTAGTGAACAATTGCTTAAGGATGAGTCAACAGTGTGCTGCAGCTACCAAAAAAGCCAATGCAATCCTAGGTTGTATCAAATGAGGGACAGTATCAAGCTCATGCAAAGTGTTCATACCTCTTTATAATGCACTAGTAGGACCACACTTGGAATACTGGTCACTATGACAAACAAATATATTGAGCCTCTGGAAAGAGTGCAAAGAAAAGCAACATAGATGATTAGAAGACTGGAGGCTAAAATGTTATGACGAACACTAGTCTAATAAAGAGAAGGACTAAGGGTGACATGATAACAGTCTTCCAATATTTGAGGGGCTGTTAGAGAGGAGGGGTTCAACCTATTCTTCATAGCATCTGAGGGCAAGACAAGAAGCAACAGATGGAAACTTATCAAAGAGAGATCCGGCATAGAATTAAGGAGGCATTTCCTTTCAGTGAGAACAATTAATCAGTTGAATTGCTTGCCTCCAGAAATTGTGGATGCTCTATCACTGGAGTTTTTAAAGAGACTGGACAGCCATTTGTCCAGAATGGTATAGAGTCTCCTGCTTAAGAAGGAGGTTGGACTAGAAGACTTCCAAGGTCCCTTCCAACTCTGTTATTCTGTCAATTGTAACCTTTTATTCTATACTTCAGGCTAAGTAACAAGATAATTTTCCCTCTGTAGAAATTTATGTAATCAGTAATATTATTTTCTTACTCTCTCTACTTAATCTCTTACTGAACTATAGTTCCTCTTATGAAAAGACAGCTGTTCTTAAAATAAGCAACTTAACATTTGGTAAAAGAAACAAAGATAATTCCCAGGCTCACAATTTTTCCAACTTCAAAAATGTAAGGAACAATTCTTTGGTTTTTTAAAAATTTATTATGCCAACTTATATAGCAGCATCTTGTAACTGTGATTCTGGTTGGTGATTTTAGGATTAAAATCAACAATCATATGATGTAGCTTGTAGAATAAATAATATTAACAGAATACCACCATAGCATAATTCCATATGAGGACAATCAAATACAATCCGTATATTATAATAAGTCATATGAACGGGTCTTCAGACCACTAGAAATTTTTCATTAAGATGAAAATGTAATTTATACTTAGAGCTTATGTATTAAACATTTCAGAGCATTATTACACTAGAGTGAACATGAGTTTAACACTGGAATTTTCCCTGTTTCAAGAAATATGTAATAAAGAAAACATTTTCTGTTAAGAAATAAATTTATGAGTATCACATAACTAGCACTGCTGCTCAAAATATACATTTACTACCATGCAGGTCTCTCACTCACACTGCTAAAGAAACTCCATTGATAACCAAATATATTTCACTACAGTACGGTACTAATTCTTCTTTTCAGTGTACCAAATTATTCCCTCTAGGTTTTAGGACTTGGGGCAATCAAACATAACCATGAATCATAGAATCCTGAACCATCTAACAGTTTTTAAAAGAATTCAAATGTGAACTCACTAGCATCACAGAAAAAAACAACCCTGCAACTTGTTCTCAAGTATGGCTCAGTACCAGAGGGCAACCAGTGTTCCATCACTGTTTAAAAAGAGACCTGGGAAGATCTGAGAAATTATAATCTGGACATATTAATATTGATTCCAAGCAAATTGGTAAAACATTATTTTTAAAAAAACCAAACCAAACCCACAAAGCCTATATAAGAACAAGTCTTCTGGAAGAAAAGAAGAAAACAAATGTGTGACATATTTTCTTTTTTGTGTTGCATACTGATAATGAGATTAGTATTAAGGGAAGGGCTGAGGTAGCTCAACAGATAGGGCACTGACTAAATGACAATTTTGTGCCATTATACTCGTCAGCTGAAGGAAAAATGGATTCAAAGAGACATCTGTATGTTTTAAATATTCCAAGGGTGGTAGCAGTAAAAATGATTGCAAGGCTGCTTTCCAAAATTTTGGAAATGGAGTAAAAACATTGCTGTGTGAAAGGGTTGGAATTAGTCATATGAATTTATACTTTTTGAAGACACATAGTGTATTCTTTGCTGTTGTCTATTCAGCTTGGGATTAGGTAGCTCATTTCTCTTATGGTTTTTACATTAGATACTTTAACAGTATTGTCATCAGGCAGTCCCTGACTTCTAACAGTAATGGAGTTGTATGTTGTGACAGTCCTACAGCTGATTACCTAAGTGACCAACCCAATTTTACAACTTTGTCGTGGCAGTTGTTAAGTGAACCAGCAAAGTTGTCAAGCAAATGCTGTAGTCATTAAGTGAACTCACCGTTTGCTATGGGGTGTTTTTGCTGAAAACCAGAAATAAGTATCAGTTATTGGCAAAAACATTGTAAATCAGTCACATGACCTTGGCACGCTGCTAACAGTTGTACATGTGGGCTGGTTTCCAAGTGCCTGAATTGCGTTCACGTGACCATGAGGTAGTAACAATCAGAAATCCAAAATCAGGCCATAAGTACCTTTGCAGAGGAGTGTCATAACTTTGAACGGTCATAAAACAACTGATTGTAAGTCAAGAACTACCTGAAGTTAATCAAATATTTACATCTAGGAATTATCTCTATTAAGTCATTTGTGATGTTCTTTGTGATAAGTAAGATATTATCTACAATTAATATGCATTAAAAAGACAGTAAGCCAAACAATACCAGTCTATATATTATGGGAACACAGCATTTTATACCTGGTATTATATGGATAACAGCAGTAGTATTAAATAGACCAGATTTTGATTATAAGTATTCCACTTCAGGATGAGAATAAATATGCATACAATATACTGATAAAGTATACAATCTATATACAAATCATGCTTTGTAAAATATAAAGTAGGTCTACAAAATAACTGTAAAGTGATTTTCCTCTACAGCAGACATGTCAAACTTGCGACGTCACGTGACGTCGTGTAACATATTGGAACCTTTTTGCCATTGCTGGCAATGGGGTGGGCACGGCTTCTGGATGATACATCCAGCCCATGGGCCGGCAGTTTGACACCCCTGCTCTACAGTACCAGGTTCTGAATTATGCAACAATAGTCAATATTCAGAATACAATAGCAATAGCAGTTAGACTTGTATACTGCTTCATAGTGCTTCATAACCCTCTCTAAGCGGCTTACAAATGTCAGCATATTTGCCTCATTTTACTGACCTTGGAAGGATGGAAGGCTGAGTCAACTTTGAGCCAGTCAGGATCAAACTCCTGGCAGTGGACAGAGTTAGCCTGTAATATTGCATTCTAACCACGGCACCACCATGGCTCTTACAATAAAAAGGTACAATGTTTTCTCAGGTAGCATGGATATATTTAATGATATAATTTAAGCATGGGAAGGAATGTGATTCTGAGCTATTTATGAATACATTCATTGATAAGGTTTGCCTTTGATACCATGATAACTTCCTTTTAAAGCCTTTCTAAATGTGTTTTTTTTCAAGTCAATGTTTACATAAGCAGCAGGTCTCACTGTTTATGGAAACCATATTCCTCTCGCCTTATGTTAATCACAAGAATGAATTCCAGACTGCTGCAATAATAAATGTAGCAAAGTGTAATCAACTACATTTTTGTCCTACTAGTCTGACTGAGATTACTCAGGTTTGTTTACGCAAATGGGAACACTCTAAATGGCAAGGGACAGATTGTTGTTATTGAAAACTGTATTTATAAACAAACAATATTTGCAATGTTCCAGTTTTTACTGTTTTCTCCAACAATACCAGCTAGGCAGCCAGGTAAATATGCCACATGGCTAAAAAAAATAGGGAAAAATTCTATTCATCTACAACTGCTTTTGTAAAAAGGAAAGATAGTGTGTAAAGGATATAAACATGACAATCCCAAGAGAAGGGGAAAAGGTACAAAAACAGGAATGGGGAGGAACTGCCCATAGAAATAGAGATCCAGGAAACAGGAAAACAAGGAAACCATCACATGGCAGAGTATAGGTAAAGAAACAGGGACTGAGAAATTTGCCCCCCCCCAATCACATTTGGAGTGGAGTGTTGGATATGTTTGCTGCCTTGAGTTATTTGTAAAAATAATAAAGGCAGAATACAAATAAAACAATATCACAAATCTGATATGGAAGAGCATGGAGGAATAAACGAAAGGAAGGCATGTCCACAGTATGTAATAGCCCTGTAGAAAACTAAGCTGTACTCTTGAGTTAATGTGTCTACAATTTGACTACTATATGTTTATTGGATCATAATCTTCCACTAACATCTTCTAATCCCAAATATGACAGTCTTCATAATGGATGTGACTGGATCAACTCCCATAATTCCCAGTCTGCAGCCATATTACCCAGGTACTATGGGAGTTGAAAGTTAACGTATCTTGAAGGGATCTGTTTAGGGAAGGCTGAAAAACACTTAAAGGTAAAGGTTCCCCCACACATGCGTGCTAGTTGTTTCCGACTCTAGGGGACGGTGGTCATCTCCGTTTCAAAGCCGAAGAGGACGTCTCCGTGGTCATGTGGCCGGCATGACTAGACGCCAGAGGCGCATGGAACGCTGTTACCTTCCCACCGTAGTGGTCCCTATTTTTCTACTTGCATTTTTACGTGCTTTCGAACTGCTAGGTTGGCAGAAGCTGGGACGAGTAACAGGCGCTCACTCTGTTACGTGGCAGTTGGGATTCGACCCGTCAAACTGCCGACCATCTGATCGACAAGCTCAGCGTCCTAACCCACTGAGCCACCGCGTCCCTTGAAAAACACTTACTGCATTATAAACATATTCACCTGAAAGTTCTTGCCATTTTGGCTTTTCTAAAGCAGCTGTCTCTAATATTGTTCAAGGAGGGAAACAGTGATATGGAAAAAAGCAAAAAAATAAAAACAAAACAAAACAGCATGAATTTCTGTTGATGAGAGATAAATAGATATTACTAGAAATGCAAAATTACTAGTGGTGAGTTTCAAAAACCAGACAACCACTAGATCTCTGAAAGAAATATAGATAACTCAAAAGTTCTCAAATTAAGGGTTATAACAGTTTTAATATATTTCACAGACAGGATTAATATAAATGAAATGGCCAAAAGCCTGATTTCAGCATATGTTTATACATTTTCAGGTTTTGAGGATCTACTGTCATCAGCCAGCAACATCGGAACCAACTATTCTAAGAAATATTGGCACATTTTCAGCACAGTGTAGTGCTGTATTCTTTGCAGTAGTTGCAGAAATGTGATAATGAGGCTCAGTATTTTTATTCTTTTTATTTTAGAAAGTTGCATTGGGGTATCTATTTTTATTGAAGTATAGAGCTCTGCGCTACTATAATAACTGTTGTTTCCCTCAGCTACCGCTCTTTGTATATTTATTGCTGTTATTTTTCTATTGAATTTTAATTTTAGATTAGCCAGCCAGAGTTGCTATTGTGAGATGGGCAGCTATATAAATTGACTGAAATAAACACAATAAATACAACCACTCCTAAAAGTAAATAGCATGTTTGCTTCTTGCTGAAGAGCAAGTCAATAAAATTATTATTATTCATAGGAATGTCACACAAATTTGTTTGGCATTTTTGGGGGATGCGGGAGTAGTGTATTACAAAGTTTGGAAAGCCTCAGCCTTGCTCCTTTTTACAGGCCTTTCCAAACAAGTCCACAGGAAAGTTCTACTTCAGAGAAACATTGCAAGAAGGCGGCCAGCAAGACCCTGAGCATCTTGAAATCAGGATGGAATGAAAATGTAATAAAATATACAAAGGATGAGCTGGGGACAGGAGTTTATGTGTGGGGGTGTGGATGAGATTTCCCAACTGCTAGTCCTCAACTTACGACCACAATTGAGCCCAAAATTTATGTTGTTAAGTGAGAAATTTGCTCTGGCCCATGTTACAACTTTCTCATCACATCGGTTAAGTGAATCACTGCAGTTCTTAAAATTAGTAACACAGCTATTAAGGTTGACTCAGCCTTCCATCCTTCCGAGGTAGGTAAAATGAGAACCCAGATTGTTGGGGGCAATTGTAATAATGCCGCTTGGGGTGTGTGTGAAAGCCCTAATAAGCAGGCATATACATAGAATGAAGGCTACTGTTAAGTTTGTAAGCCGCCCTGAGTCTTCGGAGAAGGGCGGGATATAAATGGAATTAAAATAAAAATAAAATAAAAAATTAAGTGAATCTGGCTTCCTCATTGACTTTGCTTCTCAAAAGATGTCAAAAGGGGATCACATGACTCCAGGGATCCTGCAACCATCATACATGCGAGTCCGTTGTCAAGCATCCAAATGTTAATCATGTGACCATGGGGGATGCTGCAATGGTCTGTGGCAAAACGGTCATGTCACTTGGCAAAACGGTCATGTCACTTTTTCAGCACCGTTGTTAACTTCACAAAGGTCACTAAAGGAACGGTTGTTAAGTCGCGGACTACCTGTAACCCGTTGGACCCATAGGTAGATTTTTTTTTTAAAAAAGGCTGAAAATAGCTTTCCTACTTCAGCAGGTGCGAAAGGAGGGCAATGAGATGAACCACGGAGAGGTGGGCAAAGCCCTAAGCTTATATATCTGGGTCTGGACTGAGGGGTTTAATGTTTTTAAATTGTGATTTTAATTTTTGCGGCTAGACTTAACTTAATTTTACATTGGATTGTTTTTCAATTTTGCCTTGAAAAACCGCCCTGAGTCCTTTGGGAGTAGGGCGGTATATAAACCGAATTAATAAATAAATAATAATAAATATATGGGGGAATTAAGCAAGGGAGGCTGGAGACTGCTGGAGCTTAGCAGGGACCCACCCACCCACCCACCGGGGCTCCCTGCCTGCTGCCCCCGCCTGGGCTACCTCTCGCCCCCTCCCCGCCATTCGTTGCCCAAAGCGCCGCTGCTTCTCCCACCGAAGCGCTGGTGCCCCTAGAGAAGACCGGGGGGGGGTGGGGGGAAGAGACCCGGTAGTCCCGAAGCCCCCTTTCCGTCACCGCGGACGCCTCCGCCCGCCAAGCCAAGCCTCCGTTCTCGGCTGCGGACCATCCCTTCGCCGCTTCACTCACCTTGGCCGGCCTCGCGTGGACCGGAGTCGATCCAACCCCCCCTCAGAGGAAAGCGGCGGTGTGTTTGTGTGTGTGTGTGTGTGGGGGGGGGTAAACCTGTCTCCTCGCCCCGCTTCCCTCAGACGCGGTCGCCCGCTCTTCCTCCTCCTCCGAAGGTTCCAGCGGGTCGGTGGGGAGGGGGGGCGGGGCGGGCGGGAGCGCGCGCGCGCGCGCACACAGACACCCGCTCCCCTCGGTGTTTGACAGAACTGCGAGCGAGCGCGCGCGCGCGCTCCTTTTTTTTTTTTTTTTAACGGACGGGCGCACGAGCGCCGCGGGCTCGGCCTTCCATTGGGCGCTTTTCTTTCTTTCCTTTCTTTTCTTCCCACCTCCTCCTCCTCTTCCTCCTCCTCCTCCTCCCTTTTTCTTCTTTTCTCCCTTCCGCCTTCGCTCCACCCTACAAACAAACAAAAACACCCGCCGACGCCCCTCCCCGCCCCCTCCAAACAGGAAGCGAAAGGAGGCGACCCCGGATGCAGACCCGACGACGGCCGTTGGGAAGAGAAGAGGCCGAGAGCGGGGGCGGGGTTGGGGTTGGGAGGGAGGGAGGGAAAGGAAGGATGAGAGGCGGGGGTGGGGGGGAGAGAGGGGGAGTGAGGGAAATCCGATCATAGGCACCGATCGGTTTCCAAAGCGCATGCGTCTCTGAGTGACGCAAGCGCGGTGTTTTGAAAGGTGTGCGGGTGGTTGGAGCGATAAGGGGGGGGCGAAATGGAGAAACGTTTATTGCTACATTGTAATTAGTCTTATTGATCTGGATGCGGTGGCTCAGGGGGTTAGGACGCTGAGCTTGTCGATCAGAAGGTTGGCAGTTTGGCGGGTCAAATCCCGAGTGCCGCATAACAGAGTGAGCGCCTGTTACTCGTTCCAGCTTCTGCCAACCTAGCAGTTCGAAAGCACGTAAAAATGCAAGTAGAAAAATAGGGACCACTACGGTGGGAAGGTAACAGCATTCCGTGCGCCTTTGGTGTCTAGTCATGCCGGCCACATGACCACGGAGACGTCCTCGGACAAGCGCTGGCTCTTCGGCTTTGAAACGGAGATGAGCCCCTAGAGTCGGAAACGACTAGCACGCACGTGCAGGGGAACCTTTACCTTTACCTAATTAGTCTTGGTTCGCCTAACTCTGGCGTATTGAATAAGACACAATCTGTAGGGAATAGCATGGAGCGCTAAGCCGTATGTCACAGACCTCCAAAGCTACCGCTACAGAACAGACCAACTTAGAATGTGGCTTTTTATTTATTATTTATTTATTTATTATTGGGACTTATATGCCGCCCTATCTCCCAAAGGACTCAGGGTGGCTAACAACAGTAATATATAATAAATACAAAAGTTAAGATAAAAAATTAAATTAAAGGCCTCTGTACAATAAATTAAAATTAAAATAAATTAAAAGTTAGAGTTAAAAATTAAAAACATAATTAAAATCCCTGTCAGTCCAGGTCAGCCAGGTGGAAAAGGAGTGTTTTGAGGCTGCGGCGAAAGGACCGGAGATCTTGGTGTGCAGACCTGACACTCCTACCTCTCTTCCCTACAACAACAGCCCTGTGAGGTGGGTTGGACTGAGAGAGAGTGAGTGGCCCAAAGTCACCCAGTTGGTTTCATACATAAGGGAGATAGATCTAAAACGCCTTCACCCCCTGCAGGAAACTGGATATCTATCTATCTATCTATCAGTATGGTCACTAAGTGTCTCACTACTAATAACTTCATGGTGTGTAATCAAATACATGGAGAATATATAAATCAGGGTTGAAATGTGGTGTCCTTGATGCTCTGAGCTTGGTTGTTTTCTTGCAGACATTTCATTACCCAAACAACCAGGTAACATCAGTGCTAGTCAGAAGTAGGGTTTGCTCACATTTTATATTCTAGTGGTTTGCCCGTCAGTATGGGTGGGGGTCTTGGAGATTCCTTGGTTGGGCTGTTAAATAGTATGGAAATGTGTGACGATATGTGTGTATTTGTGAGAGCTGCTGGTGAAAGCTACAGTTGGTGAAGTTTTCTGCCGGGTGAAAGTTGCCCCCCCTTGAAAGGAAGGAGTTCCTAAGAATTGTTCTTAACCCATTTCCTCTTATCACAGGTGGCAAGAATGCTCACAGCCAGCTTTTGCAGCATACAAATATAAAAACGATATAGATAGTCATCCTGTACTGAATCATGTGTTACTCCCTGTGATTCTTTAAGGATTTTGGAGGGTATCTGGTGGAGCCATGTTTTGGAAGGGCAGGGATGCAGTGATTTGCAATTAGTCATGACCTGATGATTGATATTGTCAGCTAATAGAATGTACAATGGTTACTCATCCATAGTACAAATGGATATCTAATCCTGGAAAGTCCAAAATGCCAAGGGTTAGAAAACAGGTACTTATTATAGAATTTGGAATAATTGGACTATTCCTTTTGTCAGAAATTATGAACATGGCATCATGCTGGATGCAGCTACTAAGAAGATTGATGAATTCCATCAACTGGTTAAATATGGAAGCAAGTCATTCCATTTAATTGTTCTATCAGGAAATTTTTCTTGTATAGTAATAATATAGAATAGTTAGAATAGAATAGAAAGCCCTTTCTGATGTATGTCTCACAAGGAGCTAACTAGGAATTATAGTACCTGACTCTAATAATTAACAAGGGTCATTTTGAAAAAGGCTGTTTTTGGAATAGTTAGCTTAGGGCTTGAAAGATTAGAACAAAGATTTGGAATTAAGTCTAGAAATAATTGGACTAGACTGGGACTAATATGGCTGTTACTATATTGTCATGAATCATTAAACAAGGAAGATGGGAACTAGCCAGCCAAATGCTTCTGAGGCTTCATGTGAAAATTATAGTTAGTCTACATCATTTACCAGTAAGAGGTTTGTTTGTTTTTCTGTTTTGCCTTTGACTCATTCCTGGAGACTACCGGGACAAGGCCATGTAGTTATCCAGGCAACAATATATTTTGTCACTATCTCCTTAGAGCTGAAAGTGGCCAGCCTGAAATCATCCAATTAGCTTCTGTGCCTAAAGGCAATTTAAATTAGGTTTAAATTTCCCCACTGCTAGTCCAGCCATTAACCACTAGACCAGACCAGCTCTCATTCAGAGTGATCCATTTTCATTATAGAAATTCCATTGCAGCTGTGCTGGATAATAATGTGAATATTATTTAATGTGCTAGCAGTATTAGAGTTGTTCTTCACAATTGTACTTAAAGCCTAATGATCTCTAAAAAATGATTGTTCCATACTATTGTTCCATAATAATGGCCTTGTTGTTCTAGATTACTCTTTTCCAGGTTCTGCCGTTAGGGAAGGACTAAGCAGTATTTCCAGTCATTTAGAGACCCTTAAGACTGTATCAAGATTTTGAAGTTTACTCAAAGCAAATAGGACAGTGTAATTACAACCAACTAGGGATATTGTCCAAAACAATGCATCTTAAAATCCAGATTATGAAGTTTTTTTAAAATAAAAAATAGTTCCTAATTAAGCAAAAATAGCCCAGAGTTGTTGCCAGTAGGGCAATGTATAAATTGTGTGTTTGTGTACATACAGGATCCCACACATGTATATACAGGACCCAAGTTGCAGACTGCAGAGAGGCTGTCCAACACTTAGTAACAGGATATAAGAGACAGGTAGGAAGGAACAGATTGCATGAAAAGGCACAACCAACCCGTTGGCTTATAATATACAGGAACATGTGCATGGTGTGCAGACTAGATCTTCCCAAGTCTGGATGAAGATTTCCACAGAAGGTCATGGAGAATTAAGAGGGCTGAGATCCTGTGGAACTTCCAGATCCAGATGGACAGGCAGGTACTGCTCAATCAATAGAAATAGCAATAGCACTTAGACTTATATACCACTTCTCAGTGCTTCACAGCCCTTTCTAAGCAGTTTAGAGAGTCAGCATATTGCCTCCAACAATTTGGGATTTCATTTTACCGACCTCGGAAGGATGGAAGGCTGAGTCAACCTTAAATCAACCAGACATTGTAGTAGAAGACAAGAAGCAGAAGATGGTGATAGATACAGTGATACCAAGGGACAGCAACATCTGGGTGAAGAAGGAATATGAGACACTGGAAAAATATTGGGGCCTAAAGGAGGTATTAGAGGGGATGTGGAAAATAAAAGCAAAAAATGATACCCATGGTAACAGGAGCACTTGGGGCTGTGAGTCCTAAGGTGGGAGAGTGGTTCCAACAGATGCCAGGAACAAGAGTTAATGTGCTTGTGTATTTCATGTCTCAGTGAATATTGAATAAGGGTTAGTTGCACTAGCCTTCCTGTTGGAGCTGCAATTCAGGAAATGAAATATTAATTCATATGGTTTTCATTTGCTCTATCAGTGCAACCTTTTGGGCTAAATTTGAATAATTAATAGGATAATTAATATGACCTATTCCATATGAGATATACATGTATTCTTCTTGCTTATACAGATGGTTCTCAACTTACAATCATTCATTTAGTGAACAAAGTTACAATGAGACTGAAAAAAACGACATGACCGTTTTTCACATGGACAACTGTTACCACATCCCCACAGTCATGTGATCAAAATTTGGACACTTGGCAACTGGTGTCCTGGGTTCTTGTGATCACCTTTTTGCCAGCTTCACTTAAAAAACCGGGTTACTAACTCAACTGCAGTTGTTCACTTAACAGCTGTGGCAAGAAGGGTCCTAAAATGGGGCAAAACTCAACAACTGTCTTGTTGAAATGTTAAATAATGTTAATAAGACATTTCATTTGCATTTAGTTTATTTTAATAAATATCACTTGTTGACAGTACTGGTTCCTCTGAAGTAGAATATTCTAATTCACATCAGGCTTCTTTGAAAAGAATTTTAGCTTCAACTCTTTATTCATTTCAGAAGGAGTAAATCATGACACATCACTTGGGTGAAACACAAAACAACCGATAGCAAAGCTGCTGCATTTTGACACCTGCTTTTTGTTCCTGGATGATTACTGTTAATGTGATATTTTATTTTTATTTTAATTCCATTTATATCCCGCCCTTCTCCGAAGGCTCAGGGCGGCTTACAAGCTTAGCAGTAGCCTTCATTCTATGTATATGCCTGCTTATTAGGGCTTTCACACCCCCCCCAAGTGGCATTATTACAAAGTCAGCTTATTGCCCCCAACAATCTGGGTCCTCATTTTACCTACCTCGGAAGGATGGAAGGCTGAGTCAACCTTGAGCCTGGTGGGATGCGAACCTGCACTAATTGCAGGCAGCTGGTGTTACTTAAGGAGGCATTAGCCCACTGCACCACCAAGGCTCTATGTAGAAATGAGGATAGGTTTCAATGTTTTCCATGCCTTTGACCACTGTAAAATGCTTAGTGTAAATATTTGAATTACTGTATGTATTTTTATGGGGGGGTGTTAACTGCAGCCCAGGTTTCAGAGTGAAGCACAGTGCAAGTCAATAAATTTGTACCACCTCTATGGGAAGGTAACAGCATTCTGTGTCCCTTGGTGCGTAGTCATGCTGGCCACATGACCGCGGAAGTGTTTTTGGACAATGCAGGCTCCCTCAATTAAGAAATGGAGATGAGCACCAGCCGCTAGAGTCAGACCTGACCGGACATAGGAAACTTTTTATCTTTACCTTTTTATTTTTAAAGATGCTTGGTATCTTGAAGCAAGATGAGATCTGAGCTGCAAAAATCTAGAAACCCACTAGATGGGAGCAAAATAGCATGACATGTATCCTTTGCTGCTCTCTCGTATTTCTCTTGGTTTTGTCAGCCTGTGAATTCCAAACTCACCTTGGCTACAAGGCCATCTGGGTGACCTTTGGCTAGTCATCTTCTCTCAGCCTTAGGAAGGAGGCAATATAAAACCACTTTGGAAAAACCTGGCCGAGAAAACTGCAGGGACTTGTCCAGGCAGTCTCCAAAAAGTGGACACAGTTGAATGGAACTTAAAAACAAAACACAGCCCTGCAGTGTAAATTTTTTCCAACTCTCAGAATGCTTAATGTGAAGCAACTAGAAGGTTAATGGCTAAAAAAATAATAATTTAGCATTTTGACAGCATGTTTTATATATAGAAAAGGAGTAATCCAATCATTGTGTTGCAGGCAGTGATTAGATTCATAAAGCCAATTAATCTGTTATCAGTAAACTATTGTTAAATAAACTAGCTTGGGTTTAAATATCACGCTAAGCCTTATTTGCTAGATTTGGTGTGGGAGAGCCCTGACCCGGCATCAGGATTTTGGGAATCACAGTTTGCTACCGTAGGTGTGTAATCCCACTAAGCCAGGGATAGGCAACCTCGGCTCTTTTGTGACTCATGGACTTCAACTCCCAGAATTCCTGAGTCAGCACAGCTGACTCAGGAATTCTGGAAGTTGAAGTCCATGAGTCACAAAAGAGCCGAGGTTGCCTACCCCTGCACTAAGCTATATATATATATATATATCACGGCATAGAAAGAAAGCGCGAGTGAGAGACTATGCTGCCTGTATAAGGTTATGATATAATGAGGAAAAAGCGCCCACTTCTAATCAGTGCTTTTTTTGTAAAAGAAAAAGTTGCCGGAACTCACACGTCATACAACCTGCCTTGCCTACCCTACAAGGTTCCATCCAAAAAAGGTGCCGGAACTCCATTCTGAGCGTTCTACAGGGAGTGCAGAATTATTAGGCAAGTTGTATTTTTGAGGATTAATTTTATTATTGAACAACAACCATGTTCTCAATGAACCCAAAAAACTCATTAATATCAAAGCTGAATATTTTTGGAAGTAGTTTTTAGTTTGTTTTTAGTTATAGCTATTTTAGGGGGATATCTGTGTGTGCAGGTGACTATTACTGTGCATAATTATTAGGCAACTTAACAAAAAACAAATATATACCCATTTCAATTATTTATTTTTACCAGTGAAACCAATATAACATCTCAACATTCACAAATATACATTTCTGACATTCAAAAACATAACAAAAACAAATCAGTGACCAATATAGCCACCTTTCTTTGCAAGGACACTCAAAAGCCTGCCATCCATGGATTCTGTCAGTGTTTTGATCTGTTATTTTGCGCCTTGGTTTCTCCACACGCTTCTTGCGACCCTGTTGACTATTTTGAATGAAACGCTTCATTGTTCGATGATCACGCTTCAGAAGCTTTGCAATTTTAAGAGTGCTGCATCCCTCTGCAAGATATCTCACTATTTTTGACTTTTCTGAGCCTGTCAAGTCCTTCTTTTGACCCATTTTGCCAAAGGAAAGGAAGTTGCCTAATAATTATGCACACCTGATACAGGGTGTTGATGTCATTAGACCACACCCCTTCTCATTACAGAGATGCACATCACCTAATATGCTTAATTGGTAGTAGGCTTTCGAGCCTATACAGCTTGGAGTAAGACAACATGCATAAAGAGGATGATGTGGTCAAAATACTCATTTGCCTAATAATTCTGCACTCCCTGTATAAGAAAAAAAGCCCTGCTTCTAATTAGTACTAACGGGAGGGGGAGACTTCACTCATGATCTCCAGTGTTTATTCCTTGTATGGGCTCTAAACTTCAGGCCAAGCAACCTTGGATGACAACTGAGAGTCTGGAAGTTCAGTGCCATCTAGTGACCATCTAGATTTTTGTAGCGATAACCCTGGGCTATTCGGTGTACGGATGTTTTTATTTTTTTTTGGTTTGTTTCCATCACTGCTTTCAACAAGAGGGAGATGGAATTCAAAACCCTAAATGCTCAACTCCACGATTCTTTGTTTTTTTTAAAAAGGCAATACTCCACTTATAGAATTACACGCCGTCATAAAAGTGTTCTTCTTTCGGTGGTTTACAAGACTATACACTCTTGTTACTTTACAGTGGCGGGGGGGAGGGGGGAAAGCAGCAATTCTCTGGATACCCATACACGAAATTAGGGGCACACGCCAGGCTTAATTATACTGTGATCCCTTTGACATCGGTTAGTGTGCATCGGCCACGTCCAACAGTTGTTCAACACAGCAGTGGCTTAACCTGAACCGCGCGGCAGGCGAGACACCGGTTAACTCCTTAACCGGGTCTGCAAAATCCGAGGCATCCTTGCAGTGTGGTTTTTTTTCCCCCACCTCCCCTAGGATTTCCCAAATGTAAGATTAAGAGCCTTGGTGGAGTAGTGGGCTAATGCCTCCTTAAGTAACACCAGCTGCCTGCAATTAGTGCAGGTTCGAGTCCCACCAGGCTCAAGGTCGACTCAGCCTTCCATCCTTCCGAGGTAGGTAAAATGAGGACCCAGATTGTTGGGGGCAATAAGCTGACTTTGTAATAATGCCGCTTGGGGGGAGGGCAAAGCCCTAATGTTGTTGTTAGTTGCGAAGTCGTGTCCGACCCATCGTGACCCTATGGACAACGTTCCTCCAGGCCTTCCTGTCCTCTACCATCTTCCGGAGTCCATTTAAGCTCACGCCTACTGCTTCAGTGACTCCATCCAGCCACCTCATTCTCTGTCGTCCCCTTCTTCTCTTGCCCTCAACCTTTCCCAGCATTAGGCTCTTCTCCAGCGAGTCCTTCCTTCTCATTAGGTGGCCAAAGTATTTGAATTTTAGCTTCAGGATCTGGCCTTCTAAAGAGCAGTCAGGGTTGATCTCCTCTAGGACTGACCGGTTTGATCGCCTTGCAGTCCAAGGAACTCGCAGGAGTCTTCTCCAGCACCATAGTTCAAAGGCTTCAATTCTTTGGCGCTCAGCCTTTTTTATGGCCCAGCTTTCACTGCCATACATTGCAACTGGGAAGACCATCGCCTGGACTATACACACTTTTGTTGACAGGGTGACGTCTCTGCTTTTTAGTGTGCTGTCTAGATTTGCCATGGCTTTCCTCCCGAGGAGCAAGCGTCTTTTAATTTCTTGGCTACAGTCCCCATCCGCAGTGATCTTGGAGCCCAGGAAAATAACATCTGTCACTACCCTATGGACAGGACCAAAAAGCCCTAATAAGCAGGCATAAATTAAATAAATAAATAAATAAATAAATAAATAAATAAATAAATAAATAAATAAATATACATAGAATGAAGGCTATTGCTAAGCACATTGATTTGTGCTTTAGATCAGGGGTCTTCAAACTCGGCCCTTTTATGACTCATGGACTTCAACTCCCAGAATTCCTCAGCCAGTGTGCCTGGCTGAGGAATTCTGGGAGTTGAAGTCCATGAGTCATAAAAGGGCCGAGTTTGAAGACCCCTGCTTTAGATTGTAAGCCGGAAGGGCGGGATATAAATGGGATTTTTTTTTAAAAAAAAAGGGGGAAAAAAGATACTGGGCTTCGGTCCTGGGAATCGGCATCCTGGGAGTTGTGGTCCAGGCGCGCTCGGAGGCTCTCCGGCTGTCGGGGGTGGGTGGGTGTGGGATGAAGCCGGCAGCGGCGAAAAGCGCCTCGGTCGCGCCTGGAAGATTCAGGCGCTCTGGGAGGAGACGTGGCAGGCTAGTTTCCCCGAGTCTCCTCCCCCTCCATTTTGGCTCTGCGGTCACTTCCTGCAGCTGTTCGCATCTGTGTCCGGTTGTGCTACGCCCTCCCCCGGTCTCAGCCTCTCTCCTTGGCCATAGAGGCTGTAGAGGCTGGGGAGATGGGAAGAGCGAGCCGGCGGGGCTGAGCCTGCAACGGAGCCCGCCGCAGCCGGCGATCGGCGTCCTGGAGGCGACTGACGCCCGCGCACCTCCCGCTCCTCTTCCAGCTCGTGGGAAGCCGGTAGGTTCATGCCGTCTTCCTCCCTCCCTCCCTCCCTCCCTTCCTCCCTGCCTTTCTTCCTTCCTTCTCTTCCGGAGATTTGGCGTGGGAGAGCCGTGACCCGGCAGACCCAGGCGAGGAAAGCGGAGGCTCCGGCTCTGCCTTTCGTGGTTGGGGGCTTTTGCCACCTCTGTGGCAGCTGTCGTTGTTCAGCTTGGTTTTGGGGGAAAGTCTTCGGAGCGGCTGCAAGGCGATGCACATCTGCATCTGGAAAGGGAGAGGCAGGACTGGATCGGATCGAGAAGGCGAGGGAGGAAGGGAACTCACGATGGTGATCATGGGGATGGCGATGATGACCAGGATGGTACCAATCCCTTGCAGTTTAGCAATCAGACTGTCGTGAGACCCCCACACCCCCCCCAGAACACTGGAGCAAGTGAGGAAAACCCCCAAACAAAACAGGTAGTCCTCAGTTTACGATCACAACGGAGTGCAAAATTTATGTTGCTAAGGGAGACATTGGCCCCATTGTACGACCTTTCTTACCGCAGTTGTTGAGTGAATCACTGCAGTTGTGAAGTTAGTAACACAGTTGTAAAGTGAATCTGGCTTTCCCCCATTGACTTTGCTTGTCAGAAGATCGGAAAAGGTGATTTCATGACCCTGGGACACTGCAACCGTCATAACTGTGAGTCAGTTGCCAAGTGTCCGAATTTTGAACACGTGACCGTGGGGATGCTACTACAATGGTCATAAGTGGGAAAAACGGTCACTTTTTTCCAGTGCCGTCGTAACTTTGAACGGTCACCAAATGAACTGTTGTAAGTCGAGGACTACCTGTAATGCTTACATTAACCTGAGAACAGCCTGCTCTGCAACCTCAGCCATACAAGGATGTTCTCCAAGCCTCGTCCTCAGCTGTGCTGGATCTGTTCTCTTTTGGGATGGGGGTTGGGGGAGTAGTAAAAAAAAAATCTCATTCGGTGTTGTGAATTTTCTGCATGAGTTATCAAATCCTCCTGTTTTAATAGGCTCTCCCAGGCTGCTCCTTTCCATTTCATGAATCCGGAATCAAGCACTAGAGATCAACTTTCATTCCTAGATGAGTTGCTCTAGCTTTTCGGCTGCTGAAGCTTGCTTGTTCCTTCTGGAAAATCTCTCCCGTTTCCCAGTTATGTATTTATTTAGCCAACACGGAAAGATCTCTCCTGATGGCTCACTTTTATTTGCCATAATGAAGCGTTGCAAAACCTGGACGCTTGAGACCAGTGCAATGGCAGCAATACTTCTCCAGGAAAAGTCACAACAATGTAGGGAGAATGCACACATGTTCTTGTTAGGTGCCCCCCCCCCAGCAACAGGTGCCCTGCTGGAATCTTTGAATGTCTAAGGAGTGTCTCAATCATTCAGGTCATGATTGTCCCAAAGGTGCTTTTTTCAAAAGGCAACGGGACTTGGTTTTTTTGTTTGAAAATGTTTTTGCTTCTTCAGTTCAGTTCAGATAAAAAGCGACACATTTTCAAAGAAAAAAATGAACGTCTAGTAGGGACTGCTGGAACGTCTGAGCACCCTTGTCTAAATTTAGGGGCGGGTTCCCCCCTCCCCTACACCGATTTTCCATATGCAGGCGTTTTTATATCTCATGTTTACCTTGTTTTATGGTGTTTTTGAAGTGACTGAAATGTTCAGATGGGCTAGATGGGGTTATGTGAAAGAAATATCGCTGAACAGTGTTTACTTATTTCTTTCCCTTCTTTGGGAGAAGATGAATTAGAAAAGGTATTGCGGATCAAAAGCAAATTTCAGTTCAGTCAAATCAATCACCTCAATAGTGAAGGGTTTAAAAGTTTGGATTTTATTCAGGTCCCCCTGAGCAATGAATTTCACTGTGTGGCCTTCACCAGTCACTGTTTCTCAATTTATTTTGCAGAGTTCTTACAATAAAGTGGAGGGGGAAAACTCTTTTCCTCCCTTCACTAAAGGTAGGAAGCAGAAATATGATTCGCTGAGTTCAATTTTTGTGTTTTTGTGTGTGCCTGTGTGTGCATTGCATCTAGCAAAAATTATATCCTGCCCATCTTGTATGCACACATCAGTTAGACTGCCTTACGTTACCGTATGCTGCCTTCAATTTGGGAGGGGGGGAGAACAGGGAGTATATAATAACAGAAAAAAGTTTATACAAATGTAAATAGTGTTGTCTAGCAACAAGTGTGTTCCTTGGCAAGGATTGCACAGAATGCCAAAAGATACCTGAAGCTTCAGATATTCAGGTATTTCCTGAATTTTCCTCCTGTAGTGATAGCCGACCATTGTACTTTGGTATTGCATGCATAAGGTAAAGGTAAAGGTTCCCCCGCACATGCATGCTAGTCGTTTCCGACTCTAGGGGCCGGTGCTCATTATTTTATTTATTTTATTTTTATTGCATTTATATCCCGCCCTTCTCCGAAGACTCAGGATGGCTTACAAGCTTAGCAGTAGCCTTCATTCCATGTATATGCCTGCTTATTAGGGCTTTCACACCCCCCCCAAGCGGCATTATTACAAAGTCAGCTTAATTGCCCCCAACAATCTGGGTCCTCATTTTACCTACCTCGGAAGGATGGAAGGCTGAGTCAACCTTGAGCCTGGTGGGATGCGAACCTGCAATAATTGCAGGCAGCTGGTGTTACTTAAGGAGGCGTTAGCCCACTGCTCCACCAAGGCTCTTATCTCATCTCCGTTTCAAAGCCAAAGAGCCAGCGCTTGTCCGAGGACGTCTCCGTGCTCATGTGGCCGGCATGACTAGATGCCAAAGGCGCACGGAACGCTGTTACCTTCCCACCGTAGTGGTCCCTATTTTTCTACTTGCATTTTTACATGCTTTCGAATTGCTAGGTTGGCAGAAGCTGGGACGAGTAACAGGCGCTCACTCTGTTACGCTGCACTCGAGATTCGACCCGCCAAACTGCCGACCTTCTGATCGACAAGCTCAGCATCCTAACCCACTGAGCCACCGCGTCCCTATAATTGCATGCATGATATCATACATTTGTTGTTGTTGTTGTCGTCATCATCATCATCATCATCATCATCATCATCATCTCTTCGCCAATCAGATTTCCCGTAACTCTTCAATGAACCAGATAGAATAGAATAGAATAGAATATTAACTTTATTGTCACTTTGAATGTACACTAATTGGCATACATTAAAATGAAATTTCGTTGCACACGGCTCTCAAAGGGTCACCACCACCAATATACACTACATAAATATGCCAAAAATAAATAAATACAGAATTACGCATATATCAGTTCATGGACTATTATTGCAGTTGCCATCAATAGAAAATATAAGTGGGAGAGGTATTAGTTTTGAGTACATCCTGAAACAAATTGTTATTGAGCATGCGCACAAACAGACATGTACAGGTCGAACAACAGTTTATTTATTGACCGAAGTTAACAAGGGCATTGAAAAAAGTGACTTATGATCGTTTTTCACACAACGGTTGCAGCATCCCCATGATCATGTGGTCAAAATCCAGACACTTGACAACCCATTCATATTTATGACGGTTGGAGTGTCCCGGGAGGGTCATGTGAGCATCTTTTGGGATCTTCTGACAAGTAAAGTCAATGGGGAAATCCAGATTCGCTTAACAACTGAGTCACTAACTTAACAGCTGCACTGATTCACTGAACAACTGTGGCAGGAAAGGTGGTAAAATGGGGCAAAACTCACTTAACAAATGTCTCTCTTAGCAATGTAAATTTTGGGCTCGACTGTGGTCGTAAGTCAAGGACTACCTGTATGCGTTGGTGATGGTGATGGTGGCGGAAAGATTAAAGGAGCCTGATGAATTGTTGCAGGGAAGGAGTCCTGTGGTTGTAGTGCCACTTACCGAGAAGGGCCCTACTCTTTTTGCAGTCCGCCAGCTCTCCTATACACAGTTAGGTGTTTAATGCTAGCATATTAAATCAATTCCGCAATCCCGGAAGCACCAAAGCCTCGGCCGCGCACAAGTCCTCGGTAAGTTTTTTTTGTTGACTGGAGTATAAGCCGAAGTGGAATTTTTCAGCCCAAAAAGTGGGCTGAAAAATTCGGCTTATACTCAAGTATATACGGTACATACATGTGTTAATACAGCAGGCTCCAACACACAGCAGTTACAGCAGGAAACGGAAGAGACAGAACACATCTGTGGAGCCTTCCCTTTTATACAAAGGCTCTTAAAGAGACAGATCCAGCTGGCTCTTAAAGGGACATAGACCCTGCTGAATCATTCCCAACATTACATCATACATCTCACATTATACAAGCTGTTTAGCTGTTAAATTATTACTTTGACACTTAGCAACAGAAATTTTGGGCTCAACTGTGGCTGTAAGTCAAGGACTACCTGTATCCTATGCTAAACCAGAGACTAACAAGTTCCATTGACTTGAGGACCACACTTAGGTTACTGGTAACATGTCAAGGGCTACGCCCGAAAAACCTCTGAGGCTATATATCCCCATTTTTGAAGCAGACTTGGGGAGTGGTGCAGCAGAGCAACCATTTTGACCTTTATAGTTTGCCAAATCCCACCAAATCCCCCTAAACTCCAAAATTTTGGTCCTGACTCTCTCCCCCCCAGGGGGCAGAATTATGGAAGGAATGCTGGTGGATCTCATGTAGCCCCTGGACCTCACATTTTGCACACCTGTGGTAGGCTAAAAAGTGAACTTTCTGGCCTTTGGCATAGCCTCTTAGGCGAACTTAGTGAGGACTGCAAACCACAGTTTATTATCAAGCCAATTGTAGACTTTAATAGACTTTATAAAGATTCCTTAGCGGGTGAATACAGTGAATGAGTTAAGCCAAATCTTGCCCTGTAGGTATACCATCCAACCCAATTCTGACATTTCTTGTTGGAGGCTCCTGTTGAGTTGAATTTTTCTCTTGCTTTTCAGTCTGGATCCGAAGTCGTCTTTGGGTTTTGAAGAGAGAATGCTGGAAGGTCGGTCAGCCAATGATTCTTCTGCAGCAAGCTGGGTTTCCTCCTCTTCCTCCTCCTGAAACGCCCCCATCTCTTCCTATGTCAGTGGCCACCAGGCCCACAGCCACCTTGCCACTTTCACCACCGAAACCGCTGGGACCAGGGCCATCCTTGCCACTTGCTCAAGATGAGGAACTCACCACGAGGGGGGAGCAGGACCCCTTGCTGGAAGAACTGTGTAAGCCATTGTGCTGTAGGCTTTGCAACGTTACCCTGAACTCTGCCCAACAAGCCCAGGCACACTACCAGGTGAGGATACCATGTTTGCATGTTCAAATCTCCTGTGTAGTTCAGTGGGTTTCACAGCCGAAGGTTGCCATTTATTGTCTAAGGTGATATAATTGGAGGTGTCGGTGTATAAACTGCGGGCTAACTCTGCCCACAGCCCAGAGTTCAGTCCTAATGGGCTCGAGATTGACTCAGCCTTCCATCCTTCCGAGGTTGGTAAAATGAGGACCTAGATTGTTGGGGGCAATATGGAAATTATGCTGATGTTGTAAACCCCCTAGAGCAGGGCTGTCAAACTGCCGGCTCGCAGGCCGGAGGCGTCATGCCGAAACCGCGCCCAGCTCATTGCCAGCAATGGAAAAAAAGTCACGATACATCGTGACATGTCATGTGACGTTGCAAGTTTGACACCCCTGCCCTAGAGAGTGCTGTAAAGCCCTATGGGGCGGTATATAAGTCTAAGTGCCATTGCTATGAACTGTAGCTTGTTTGAAAAGAGGCAGGTAGTCCTCGCATTCAAAGTTGCAATCTACCTGTAAAAAAGGGAATTACCGTGTTTCCATGAAAATAAGATCCAACCGGAAAATAAGCCCCAGCATGATTTTTCAGGGCGCTCGTAATATAAGCCCCACCCCAAAAATAAGCCCCCAGTTAACATCGTCAGCCAGAAGGACGCATTTAGTACCGTATTTCTCTGAAAAGAAGACCTAACCGGAAAATAAGCGCTAAGGCATCTTTTGGAGCAAAAATTAATATTATTTTCGGGGAAACACGTTATGTCCCAATTCTGAAGTTCTGACAGTTGGCTCCTCCCCACTGGTCATGTGATCACACTTTGGGCGCTCGGCAACATGGCTGTATTTACATCGATTTGGGCATCCCATAGTCACATGACTATGTTTTACGACCATTTTGCCTTAAACTGGAAGTTATTTCTGGTTTTCTGCAAAACTGCACCTTAGCGAACAATGGGTTCGCTTACAGTAATGAACATGGCGGTTGTCTTACGATAGCCATGTTTGCTTAATGACTGCCACAAAATAGCCATCAAATTGGGTTGGTCACGTGATTGATTTCATTTACGACTGTCACAACATATGACTGTAATGGGCAGAATTCATTGTGGTTGTAAATTGAGGCCTACCTGAACTGGCACACTGTTTTGGGCCATCTTTAGACAGCTCCTGGTATTGGACTAAAAGCTGAATTCTGAAACAGGAGTCGTGCTTCACATAATACCTTTGCCATAATTTTGCAATATAGAGATTATAAATGAAGCATCTCCTTTTCGAAAAAAAAGCCTGCTCTTTTTTTCCTGTGATTGTGATTTATAAGAAGGGTTTCTGTTTTGAAAGACAAGGTACAACTAATTGGAGTGGACCATGATAAACATAAGGGAAGAATAATAATGGGCCAAATGAAGTAAAAATTGGAGGCTTGAATTCTACTTATTTTTTAAAAATTATATAATGATCAGCATAGAAATCAGTAATCTCATAAAAAGGACAGGATTCCTGAAAAATAATATTCAGGATAAAAGCTTACTTTGATTGTAAGACAGAACACAGTCATATACTACAATAGCCACATTCTATACCGTTTATAATCCCACCTAGTACGTATCCATCAAGGCCAACAACCTCATTCCCCCCCCCCAGTGAATTTGTCTACTTCCCATCCAACCATTTAATAGCTGTGCATTCCATAATTAATTTAGCTTTGTCCATGTAATTCAGGCTTTGCGGACTGATGGAGATGGGGTGGTTCCATGTGAGTGGCT
Source organism: Vipera ursinii (assembly GCF_947247035.1). Taxonomy (NCBI): domain Eukaryota; kingdom Metazoa; phylum Chordata; class Lepidosauria; order Squamata; family Viperidae; genus Vipera; species Vipera ursinii. The sequence goes on from NC_139518.1 coordinate 11,327,197, forward strand.
GGCAAATGTGCTCGTGCAGGTCCACTTGTGCGAGCGGTGTGCATGTGCACCCTCTGCTCACAGAAATGGAGCTTGCGTGCCTGTGCTCACCCGCTGCTCATGCCATCTCCGCGGCCCAGTTGCAAATACCTCACAGCTCAGTAGTGGGCAAGACAGCCCAGAGGTTGGGGACCCCAATGTAATTGGCCCTAAATCTTTTGTTTTGGGTTTCCTGCCTGAGCAGGGGGTTGGACTAGATGACCTCCAAGGTCCCTTCCAAATTATTATTATTATTATTATTATTATTATTATTATTATTATTATTATTATTATTATTATGTGTTTTGATGGATTTTATTTATTTATTTCATGATTTTCCCACCTACGGCTGGAGGCAGGTCTTAGCCCCCACACTTTAACCACTCTACCACACTGCTTCATGAGCTGAGGGATTGCGATAAAGTCATTCAGAGAGCTTCCCTGACTGTTGTGGATTTGAAACTGGATCTCCACCCCTCCCCAAACCCCCAGTGCAGGCCTTGATCCCACATTTGCCAGTCTTCTATTGTGAAATAAATTGTTCTTCCCAGAAACATAACGGGCCCCCCGTTTTATATACAGGTAGTCCTGGCTGTATGGCCACAATTGAGCCCAATATTTATGCCGCTAAACAAGGCAGCCTTAAGTGAGTTGTGCTTTATTTTACAACCTTTTTGCCACAGTTGTTAAAGTGAATCACTGCACTGCAGCTGTTAAGTCATATAGCTGCCTCAGGAATTCTGGGAGTTGAAGTCCACGAGTCATAAAAGAGCCAAGGTTGCCTACCCCTGCCCTGGACAATGCATCTGTCATAAACACATGCCAGTTGCCAGGTAACCCAGGTTTTGATCATGTGACCATGGGGATGCTGCAACAGTTGTTAAGTGTAAAAACCAGTCATAAGTCACTTTTTTCAGTGCTGTAACTTCAAATGGTCACTAAATGAATGGTGGGAAGTCAAGGGCGACCTGTATCTGTCCAAAGTCAGGGAGATTATACCTTTTCTAAAAATCACCTCCTAAAATTATGCTGGTTTCCCCCCCCCCCCCCGCCTTCCTAGTTTGATTACAAAGACCTGCTTCTTAACACAGGAAGGAGCAACCAACGTCTCTGTGTGCAAGAGCTATTTTAGACTGAATGGCCCATCAGGACTCCACTCCTGATGTGGATGTGTTCAAGACTCTTACGTAGGGAGCAGTTTCAAGCGTTCTACGGGGTAAAAAGGGTCCTTCAACCCCTGCAAGGCTTAGAGCACTAATTTCCCTCCTTAACCTTACCATAAACCCACCCCTCGTGGAACCACCCCCCCCAAAAAAAAAATAAAACCTAGAAAAGGAAGCTCTGAAGATTTAATTCCACCAGTTAGTATTGATGAAGGCTTAAGAAAGAATGGTGGTAGGTCACTGATGGCTTTGGTGGACTTTGTGCGAGGCTAATAAAAGAAATTTGATTTTCCAGGGTAAAAACCACAGTAAGAAACTTCGGAACTACTATGCTGCCAACAGCTGTCCAGCTTCTGCCCGAGTGAGTAACTCTCTTGAGCCAGCTACTCATCCGATGGTGTCCCTTGCGCCCCAGGTAATGATGTGCAGCAGTGCCATATTAATCAATTGGTAGTGCATCTTCTTTCAGAAAATGGGATGTTGCATATTGTTTGGTTTGGTTCTGATTTCTGTGTTTTCTTTTAAATCTCAGTTTAAATCAGTTTTCTTACAAACTGTTGAGTTTGTTAAAAAGCAGAAGGTGACTATTGAACTTCAAGGCAAGTTAGATGATGTACTAAATGTGTGTTTATTTTAAAGTGTTTGGGTTTTATTTTTAAATGGCAACTTAATTCATTGCTCCCAGCATTTCAATCTGTTTCTCCCCAAAGCTGCTGCCTCTTTGCAGGTTAAAGAAGGTTTTCTTGAATGTACCAATTCCTTCCCTTCTCTAGGGACTGTTATTGTTTAAATATAAACAACTAGATCTTAAGAATACATATATTTAATATATTGTCTAGATCAGCGGCTCACAACCTTTTCTATACCCCGCACCTCTAGAACACTTCTGATATATTCTCACACCCCTTACAAAAGTTTGAAATAATGGCAACGAAATATGCATATATACTATAACTTTGAAAACCCAAGTTTTTGCACCACCTGTTGGGAACCCCTGGTTTAGATGAAGCTTTGCTGAGTGGTCCTGCTATAAAAGCTTATAACCTGATTCACACATTATGTTCAGTTATGGTTTACTTAATCATAATATATATACCGGTATATATATATTTATTTTAATTCCATTTATATCCCGCCCTTCTCCAAAGACTCAGGGCGGCTTACAAGCTTAGCAGTAGCCTTCATTCTATGTATATGCCTGCTTATTAGGGCTTTCACACACACCCCAAGCGGCATTATTACAAAGTCAGCTTAATTGCCCCCAACAATCTGGGTCCTCATTTTACCTACCTCGGAAGGATGGAAGGCTGAGTCAACCTTGAGCCTGGTGGGACTCGAACCTGGCTATAGAACAATTGGCTTGGTTCACACATTTCGCTAAGCCACGAACCAGAATTCACAAAGCAAAGTGGTATTCATGGACCATTCTTAATGAAAACAAACTACATTCTCACTTAGTAAATTGTGGCAACCAAGTCTGTGTGCTTTGCACTGATAGTTCTCTTGGGGTTGTGGGCAAACATAGGATTTCTCTTTCATTGGAACGTGATTACCCTCGTATCATTTGGTGGCATTTTCCAGCATTAAATGGAGGAAACTGGGGAATGTGTTCAATGAAGGTCAAATAAGATTGTGGTTCATCTGCCTACCATTTGCAAATTTCAGTGGTCAGCCATTTTTTAAAAATCAAATATATAAAAAATGACACCCAAAAGAAAAATAAAAGATGCCAGTTTATATTTTGAAACCACTATATGAATATTTTAGTTCTCTTGAGAAGTCTATAATGGTGGGAAGGGTGGAAGGAAAGAGAAGAGGATGGCCAGTGGAGAAAGACTTGAAGGATCAGGTTGAGGATAGATCATAGCTGGGTGGAGTAATTCAGGATTGGAATTTGAACAAGGTACTTCTTCCTTCCTCATGATCTACTTCTAGTAGATTAGGGGTCTTCAAACTTGGCCCTTTTATGCCTTGTGGACTTCAACTCCCAGAATTCCTCAGCCAGCCATTGAATTGAAGTCCACAAGGCATAAAAGGGCCAAGTTTAAAGACCCCTGTAGTAGATGGATCATATGAAAAAGACTAGCAAATGTCAGATCACCCATCTCTGTGTCTGCAGATATTCCTTGTTGCCTGTCAGCTTTCTTTCCCTGCCCTGCTTCTTTGAGTCTAGAAAAATAATCATGTTTGTTTCTCTAAACAACCCCCATTTATCTGTTACAGATAGTCCTCAACTTACAACTATTTGTTTAGTGACCATTCAGAATGACAACAACACTGAAAAAAGCGACTTATGACTGCTTTTTCATGCTCATGACTGTTGCAGCACCCCCATGGTCACATGATCAAAATTTGGATGCTTGGCAACTGGCTCATGTTTATGGGGGATGCAGTGTCTCGGGGTCATGTGATCCCCTTTGGTGACCTTCTGACAAGCAAAGCCAGTTAACAACCATGTTACTAATTTAACAACTGCAGCGATTCACTTAACAACCGTGGCAACAAAGGTCCTAAAATGGGGCAGAACTCATTTAACAACTGTCTCGCTTAGCAATGGAAATTTTGGGCTCAGTTGTGGTTGTAAGTCAAGGACTACCCTGTAGAAAACTGACATTTTGGTGTGTGGATCATGGGAATAAATTGGTATTATGACATCTGATGTGCAGATATTACACTGCCTATGTATTTGGCCATTCAACATATTGTAATATATTTTTACAACTAGTTCCTTGCCTCTTCCTGAAATTAAAGTTACTTTAATGGCATCTTCACTAATTTATTTTCTGAGAAGCAGGCACTCTCTAGCTGCCAGGTGGAGAAGGCAACCCCTAAGACACATTCAGATGTGTCCGCAAGCCTGAAAGGATTGGGAAACTGTTGAATAAATGATGCTGTGTATTCTAGAAGAAACACAGAGAAAATTGGCATTCTTATCTCTCTTTCAGTATAGTTCAGTTCCTTTAATAAGGGGAATTAATTATATTCCCTCAATTCAAGTGTAAATTCATAAGGCTGGCCACTGGGTGGAGGCAGTTTCTTAGATTAAAAAAAAAGAGCTTCTTTAAAATCTAAAATGTCTTTTCACAATACTTACCCTCATAAAAGCAAATGGGTGTCATTGCTGTATTGGGAATAATTTCCTGTGAAGTCAGCTACGCTGCTTTGATTTTACAAAGAAGTTTGAAAAAAGGAGGCTCATCCAAAATTTACTAGTAACAGCGAACTAACCAATCAGAGCGTTGGGCAAATAATGGACAGATGAAAATGAAAATTAAAAAAAGGTTGAATTTGCTAAGGAAATAGAATGTAAATAAACTTTACAATTGAAATTTTCATTTGTTGATAGGCTGCTGAAGCACAGAATTTGGGGGCGATTTACGAAAAGTGTAAAATGCAATGGTATTCCTTTCAATAAAAGCCAGAAAGAAGATTAGTTAAAGACCTGGCTCTTCGAGCTCTCTGGCCCAGGCTGAGGATTAATCTTATTTTAACTGGGGTTTTATTTATACAGGGACAAATATATATATTTTTTAAATTTGTTTTTAACTTTTGTGTCTTGTTTTTTTTAATTACCCTGTAAACCGCCCTGAGTCCTTCGGGAAAGGGCGGTATATAAATGTAATAAAATAAATAAATAAATAAATAAAGTATGGTTAGTCCTTTCTCCATTGACTGTCCTTGTCAGAAGCCTTTCTGGGAAGATTGCAAATGGCGATCACAAGACCTTGGGACACTGCAACCATTGTAAATACATGGTGGTTGCCAAGCACTTGAATGGGGTGGATCGACAGTCATAAGTCCAAGAACTAGCCATAAGCCACTCTTTTCTGCATCATTGTAACTTTGAACTATCTCTAAATAAGTGGCTGTAAGTTGAGAACTACCTGAAGGGAGATTCGGACTACATGTCAAGGTGAATTTCCTGATGATAAGAGCTGCTGAAAATCAGCGGTGTCCAATCTAGGCAACTTTTAGAACTGTGGACTTCAAGTCCCAAAATTCCCTAGCCAGCTGGCTGGGGAATACTGGGAGTTGAAGTCCACCAGTCTTAAAGTTCCCTGGATTGGACATCCTGTGTTAAATAATGGAAAAGTTTTTCTAGCGCTCTGCTAGTCTCCCCTCTTGGGGATAATTAGTGGATTTCTGAACTACAAAAGACTGGATCAAACAACTTTGCCTCCAATTCATACACAAAGTTTTTAAACATGCTTTTAAACACGGAGTTTGTCTGTAGAAAATTCAGGACTGGGGACAAAAGAAAATATCTATTTCAGCTGTTACCCATTGCATTTCATTAAGCTGGAGCCTTGTAAGGACTTTGGGACTGCTTATGAAGTCATACAGATAAACATGGTAAAAATCAAACCTGTAACGCTAGGCCCAAAAATATTGCATTGACAGCTTTTGGGGATCTCATTCAGAATTTTTGTTTGGAAAGAAAACAAATGCTTTGATATATCTAAATATATCTTCCTTTTTTTGCCCAGGGGTCCTCCCCGAAACCAGGAGGGCGCGTGATCTTGGCCACGGAGAACGATTATTGCAAACTGTGTGATGCGTCCTTTTCTTCGCCAGCGGTGGCCCAGGCTCACTATCAGGGGAAGAATCATGCCAAAAGGCTGCGTCTGGCTGAGGCACAGAACAACTCGTTCTTGTAGGTATTAATAAACACTCAGCAGCGGTAACAGCTCCAGTAGTTCTGCTTAACTTTTCCTGCTGATGCCTGTGAATTTTCCTCACTTCCCTGCAATTAATTGGTGTTTTCCTATTGTCAATAACAGAGAGTCATCTGAAGTGGCCGGCAAAAGGAAAGCACGAAAAGAAGGGAACGAATTCAAGATGACGCAGAACAGAAGGAATGTTTATGCTGTGCAAAATAACACAGGTATGGTCAAGATCGGCAAGAGTCTTTGGTATTCTCCAGGGCTTTCCTAGGCCATACCACAACAATTTGGTGAGATTATTTATTTATTTGCTTAACCTAGAGTAGAATAAAAAGCAGAGGTTTCTGTTTCCAAACTTGGCAACTTTAAGATTTGTGGACTTCAACTCCCAGAATTCCTCAGCCAGCGATGGCTGAGGAGAATTGGAGTCCACTAATCTGGGAGTTCGAGTCAGCCAATCTTAATGTTGCTAAATTTGGAGATCACTGTTCTAAGCCAAGGAAACACCCACATTTGAGTCCTAGTTCCTTACCTTGTTAAAAAAAAGTGCAGAACTGAATATCAAAGGGTCCTGTTCTAATAACACATCACACCACCCTGCCTCTCAGGAACTCATAAGCTCTTCCACACAATGCTGTTGTGTTGTGCAATCCTGTCCCCCTCAGAACCCCGCTCTAAGTCCTGCAGTTTAAGCCTTCTTAATACAGGTAGGCCCTCAATTTATGACCATAACTGAGTTCAATTTTCCATTGCTAAGCAAGATAGTTATTAAGTGAGCATTGCCTCATTTTACCCCCTTTTTAAACGACAGTTGTTAAGTGAATCACGGCAGTTGTTTAAGTTAGCAACATGGTTGTGAAATGAATCTGACTTTCCCCATGACTTTGCTCATCAGAAGGTGGCAAAAGTTGGATCACATGACCTTGGGGCACGGCAACCCCCCTAAATACATGCCGGTTGCCAAGCGTCTGAATTTGGATCATGTGACCACAGGGATGTGGCAATAATCGTAAGTTACTTTTTTCCCAGTGCTGTTGTAACTTTAAACCGTTACTAAACCTGGTAAGTAACGAATGGAGAGTTGTAAGTCGAGGACTACCTGTATTTGAGAAAATGTACTGGATCTCATGAGTTGTTGATATGCTTTGAGGGTGAAACCAGCTGAGCTCTGGTGGACGTTACCTTTTGGGAAAATTCTTCCGGCTTGCCTGTCTCCAAAAAAATGTCTTGCTTGCTTTCCTCCAGGCCCTTATTTCAACCCCCGCTCCCGTCAGCGGATACCTCGTGACCTCGCCATGTGCGTCACCCCCAGCGGCCAGTTCTACTGCTCCATGTGCAACGTCGGGGCCAGCGAGGAGATGGAGTTCCGGCAGCATTTGGAGAGCAAGCAACACAAGAGCAAAGTCTCCGAACAGCGATATAAGAACGAGATGGAGAACCTTGGCTATGTCCAATGAGACTCGATCCCCGATAGCCGCTCTTTTTTTTTCTTTTTGGACTTTTCCCTATGTAGGGAGCAGCTTCTGCTTGCTTGCCTGCCACGTGCCCTGCATCTGTGCTCTGTGCCTTAGGAGGCCTTCTCCCCAGCTCTCTCCGTGCTTCTCCCAAACCTAACAAGTGAAGTCCATGAATTTTAAGTCAAAAAGACAAGAGAAACGGGGTCACACCTCCCCATTGGCAGGAATGTGTGCTACAGGATATTGGATGTTGATGTGTCTGGCCCATTAGCTGCCTGCGAAAGAGAACCAGCTCCTTTCACTGGTCCCCTGCCATCCCCCTTGCATGAGTGAGCTTTGCTTGGGAAGGTAGCAAAGGGTTCATCCCCCCCCACTCTCTCTCTCTCTCTCTTTTTTGCTGTGCGTCACGCCATGTTTGCATATGGCGGCTTGGTGAAACAAAGGACAAAGGGTCAGCCTACAGTGGTGTCACCTGTCTGGGGAACGCTTCCAATTCCTCCTCCATGGTTAAATCCCGTAATCTCCAGCTGTGCAACAGTTTGGGAGAGCAGAGGCAGGAAAGACCTCTGTGGCTAGGCTAGTCAGAATGAAAAGAACTGGGCGAATTGAACCAGTAGGGACCCGGCTGCTATTAAAAAAAGTAACGGGAGAAAAAGGACAAATGTAAGCGCGCCAAGTGAATCTTGGAAAGAGTGAGTCTTAGGATTTAAATTTTTTTTAAATCAGTATCTTTTTTTTTTAGGCCCACCTAGAAGCCAGGAAAAAGATGTGTTGTTTTAATAAATAGCAACCTGATGCTATGCCCAGGTGAGGTCTGAAGCATTCTCAAGACAGGCGTTGCACTTGAAAAGGCTTCAGTTCAATAGCATCCGGTTCTTTTACATCCTCAAGTTGCTGTAGCTTCCTGCAAAATAATCATTTATTATTATTCTGGGGGAAGATCGAGTGCTGGGTTTGAAACCAAATTCAAGTATGCTTGGGTGTAGTATATTAGAATGAATGAGAGAATTTCCTTTCCCTAATTTGGGGCTTTGCATCTGTTGGAATTGCTGCTAAGATGATGCTGACTTGGTACTTTGAACGAAATAGGAAAAGCAGCTCCCAAATTATTTTGTAATAGGTGGGGTCTTTTCCCTTCCTGATACTTTCCACCATTAATTGATTTTTTAAAAATAAAATGCTTTCCATTTTTGGCAAAACATCCACAAGCAGGCCGGGCATTCTTGATTTGAGAACAATAATCTGAAAACGAGTTCTTTTGGTTTGTACTGCACTGTTTTGTTTTGTTGCTAGATTTAGCAATGGAGGCCAATAGCCTCTAAATTTCCAGAATTATGCTTTCTGATGCAACTGCTTCCCATAAAGCACATCCTAAACTGAGATGGGCAACTATGGCCCCTTTATGACCTGTAGACTTCAACTCCCAGAAATCCTGGCTCAGGAATTCTGGGAGTTGAAGTCCACAGGTCATAAAATGGCCATGGTTGCCCACCCCTATTCTAGACGAATGCATAGGTACTATGCATGATATGTATGCTGTATTTGTGAACTTCTAACCCAAATTAAGTGAAACGCTTCTCATTAGCTGTCTCTGTCCTTGTCTGGGGGTTGACCATGTAGATGGCCACCAACTTTTATCTCAAGCATGCTTGCAGGAATCACATTTCCTTGCAATCTCAACTGTTAGAGGAATTGGTGTTCTCTCTTTTTTAAATATGCTCTTGTGGTTGAGTGCCTGTTCAGGTGACAACGATGCAGGATTACACCATAACACCAACATGATGCAAACCTCTCTTCCTCGTGGGTGTCTTTTTGTTTTTAACTTTTCATTTGTAACCTTCTAAGTTTTAAGCTTCGGGAAAGTTGCTTTTCTAATTCTCCTAATCATAGTCCTTAGAGGTAGGTGCTAAAGCTCCCCACCCCAACTCTGTTCAAATGTGTTGGATTTCAATTCCCACAATTCCACTACCACATACGAGAGTTCGAAACTTAGACATCTGGACGCACTAGATAGGGTTTAATCCTTTGCTAGAGATTGTTAGAGATTATAGCCTTCCTTTGCAAGTGGGAGAAAAGACTAGATTTGAAATGAACACAAAGAACATATCGATGCAAAGACATAAAAAACTGAAATACTTAAGATAGGAATTGAGATGGAGGAGTGCCTACTTACTATTTGTCCTAAAGCTCAGCTGTTGATTTCATTGAGAACAGATCTATCAAAAATCCAAGGGTAGAGTTGCTTTTACCAATAGAAGAGAATATTTGTAGCTCAGGGTTGAACTGTGGGGTACCTGGTGCTCTCTGAGCTTGGTGGTTTTCTTGCAGACATTTCCTTACCCAACTAGGTAACATCATCAGTACTAACATAATCTGAGAGCAAACCCTGCTCCCTTCTAGTACTCACAATGCAAGAAAACAAGTTCAGAGAGCATCAAGGACTCCAGATTAGCTCTTGAAGGTGAAAGATTGGTACCTCTTTTGGCATAAATCTTCAGCCTGTTTGGAAGTTTGCAGACGTAATGATTATAGACCCTGAGAGGTGACAATTGGAAACAAAGGAAATGAAATATTTATCAAGTTGTCTCACTGGCCAGTAGATTGATTTTTTTTGGTATGTGTGCTGCTACTAATCTGTATATTTTTGTATTTATTTTGATCATGCTGACCATTAATAAGCTCACAAATATTTAAGGTGTTATCTGATGGGTTTTAATTTTTTTTGCTGCTTTTTTAATTTTGACAACATGCATATCATTATTTTTTTGAAAATTTATTTATTATGTTTCTTGAAATGTGTTTTCTTTTGACCTTTCCATGTATGTTTTGTTCTTAAATGATCCCCATAGGATCCAGTCATTGGAACTGAGTGGCCAAGAAAATTCTATGCGGTAATATCAGTCTTTGATTGTTTAGGACTATGATGCTACTTAGGATTTGTAGGATTTGTCTCTGTAAAACATAGGAGCATTATCTTTATTGCAACATTGCCATTTTCTCATGGGTCTGTCCTACCTGGCTCACATATCACACTAAGCCATGTTTTATTAATAAACCACAACTGAGTTCATATATCACACTAAGCCAAACAAGTATGGTTTACAAACCAGAACAGCTAGTCTAAAGATGGTAGTGGGCGGTTTTCTGGCATAGTTATGTTATTTTAAATAAAGGGTCAAATCATTAAGACGTAATCTTGAGTTTAAATTTCCTCCCAAGTTGATCAGTGTTTCTGTATAGCTTGTTATCAGATCAGACAAATAATCTAGATCTTGGCAACTTTAAGAATTGTGTACTTCAACTCCTAGAATTCACCATCCTGCTAGAATTACAGGGTGGGGAATTCTGGGAGTTGAAGTCCACAAGTCTTAAAAGTTGCCACGGTTGGGTACTTCTGATCTAGATTTTGCCATGTTTCTTTATAGCAAGACTACGTCAACCAAAGTGCTTAAGCCTAAGTAGAACTTAAACGTGTCAAGTTTAACGTAATGTACTTTCAATTGGAAATTAATATACACATTGGGTTTTAATATATCCAAATGGGGAAGAAGTTGCTTCCTAGGATATTGCGTGATATCGTTCCAGCTTTAGCAACCCTCTCAGTCATGTTCCAGCAGTGAAATAAAATCAAAGTTTGCCATAGAATAAATGAATATTACATGGATTCTTTCTAATCTCCATTCTTATAAGGTTTTTTTTTATGTTTTTGCCTTCTCCTTGGTTGATCTTCAGAACAGAAGTAGTATCTTTTGCAGGATGCTTGCACAAGTCGCCCTGCATTTTTTCAAGGCACTTCTTTGTAAGTCTTAGAATGGATGGGCACTAAATTAAGGAAAATGTTGCGGCAAGACCTGAGGCTGGGCCCTTCCTTGTAACAATTTAGGAGGAGCTCAAAACACCTATTTTTCCTCCATTTATTATTATACATTTTTGAAAGAATGTAAGAAATAGATGACACAGGGACTGAAATGCAGGCAGATGTGCACCTGATCTGAAATACAGAGCTAGCATAGTGTAATACATCATTAGAAACTTAAAAGTACTGTGAGATTTCATATCTATTTTCTAAACTTGCATGCCTCTGCTTTAAGCTAAAGCTTGGGTAATTTAGTTGAGGTCATTAAAAAAATATAGATAGTAAATAATACATGAAATCTTCATAGAGATTCTCAAACATCCAGGTTGTCTCAAAGGTGCCTTTTATTTTTTTTTAAAAAAAATAAAAAACAGTCCAGCTGCTTTTTTAAAAAATGAAAAAGCGCCTTTGGGAATATGTTAAAGCAATTCTATGAACCAGTGTTTCTCAACCTCAGCAACTTTTAAGATAGGTGGACTTCGACTCCCAGAATTCCCCAGCCAGCCACAGCTACAAAGTATATATTACATTAGGATATGAATTCTAAAAAATTTGGATGTAGCATGATTCTGTGCATAATAATAATCTAGTCCTAGAATGGTTTTCAATAAGAATTAAATTTCTGTACAGGTAGTCCTTGACTTACGGCCACAATTCAGCCTGAAATTTCTGTTGCTAAGTGAGACATTTGTTAAGTGAATTTTGCTCCATTTTAAGACCTTTCTTGCCACAGTGTTGGAGTGAATCGCTGCAGTTAAGTTAGTAACATGGTGGTTGTTCAGTGAATCTGGTTGCAAAAGTTGATCACATGACCATGGGATACTACAATGGTCATAAATGTGAGTCAGTTCCTAAGAGCCTGAATGTTGACCACATGAGCATGCGGATGTTGCAACAGTCGTAAGTGTGAAAAACGGTCATAAGTCACTTTTTTCAGGGACACTAAATGAACTGTTGTAAGTTGAGGACTGCCAGTACAATGTTACTCTAAACACTGTGGGAGGCCTCCTCCTACCATTTAGTTAACCATTCTTCCAAAGAGAGAATCCTTGCAGGCACCCTGATCTTAAGTATTAAGATTTTCCCTTTGTCTGGAAAATCAACTACACCTAAAGAAACTACAGTCAAGGCCATCTGCAACCAGCATTTTGTTCCCATTGCTTAAGCAATAGGTTCAGTTTGAGTTGTTAAGCCTATTTTGTCACTGCAATAACACGCAACATAGTGGGTTAGGACGCTGAGCTTGTTGATCAGAAGGTCGGCAGTTTGGTGGGTCAAATCCCGAGTGCCGCGTAGCAGAGTGAGTGCCTGTTACTTGTCCCAGCTTCTGCCAACCTAGCAGTTCGAAAGCATATAAAAATGCAAGTAGAAAAATAGGGACCACTACGGTGGGAAGGTAACAGCGTTCCGTGCGCCTTTGGCATCTAGTCATGCCGGCCACATGACCACGGAGACGTCCTCGGACAAGCGCTGGCTCTTTGGCTTTGAAACGGAGATGAGCACCGGCCCCTAGAGTCGGAACCTTTACCTTTACCTTTATTGAGCAGTTGGCCACAAGTTATAGAACGTTTGAATGTCCGAACTTGCTTAGATCTTATTTGGCTCTTATTCATTATCATTAGATCAACCTGATGGCACTGACATTTTGTAGGAGCTGGCTTAGAGATTTGAGTACCCGAACAATCCTTACTAACTTTGTTAAAGCTCATCTGTAGAGAGACCTGGTTAAATTAATTTAAATGATTGACTCTAAGCACCTCCTGACTCCAAAATGGAAGGCACAATATAATAAAACCGAGTCTGCCTAACAACATCCACACCCCCAAATAAATCTGACAGGGGCCCCAACACTTTAATCCAGGGCCCAGAAAAATAGCCAGTTCTAGTAAGGCTTTTAGAAACATCAGGTTTAATTTGAAAGGTTCATTGGTTCTTCATTATCTTCTTTTCTTTTTTACTGCACAATAATAAAGATTCAGTCTGTGATATGTTCTTTCTTTGGTTGAGATAAGAGTTAAAATAGGAATATAAATTTTATCTCCCATCTGGATACTGATAACTCTCTCTTAATATAGTATTTTGCGCTTCCATAATAATTGTTAAATTTAGCTACAAGGTTTAGGATAACAATTTTTGTTAAAAAAAGCCCTTTTTGCCATTTATCATTGTTAAAGATTAAGAAGTGCAAATTACTGTCTGGCATTAATAGACATTGCCTAGATATAAAATTGGAGGCACTTTTCATTTCCATCATGTAAAATTGTCATCACGAACCCCTTTTGCAGAAGTTGAAATTGCTGTGGGGGATGGACGTGCATGCTACAATAGCAGTTGTAAAGAGATCAGTTGCAAAATATTTCCGATTATCTGATTCTTTCCGAAAGGAAGGGATTTAATTACTTTTTCTTCTCAATCTCAGTTTGAGATTGTCCCATTCTAAAGTGTCGTATCAGTTTGACATATAAATACTGTAGGACTTGTATTATTTTTACTTGCAAATTCTCGTTCTTGAATGCTAAGCACTCAGTAATTTGGGGTGGTTTTGAAAGCTTGGAAGGGATGTTGACCGTTCCTTTTTTCTCTATATCCTTGCTCCAAATTTATAACATCATATGATTATTAGAAGAGAACTTGGAGGTCTTCTACAACAGAGCTCTCCAACCTTTCTCAGTTGGTGGACCAAGGAAAAGGGAGGGGGAAGTATTTTACAGGCGCATGTGCGCGCGCAGCTACAAATGGGGCCGTGAGCACACATGACACAAATGGGACGATGCTAGGACATGTGTGGGACTCCCTAGCACCGCCCCGTTTTTGCAGTGTGGCACCCCGTTTTTGCCATGCAGCACCTCATTTGCATGGTGGCGATGCTAGTGTGAGTGGGGGCAAGTGCGGACACATGCCCATATTGACCAGCCTGTTTCGTGGCCTGGTAGTGGGTCGTGGCCCACAGTTGGGGACCCCTGTTCTACAACATCCTATCAGAGAAGTCACTATCCAATCTATTCAGCAGTGTTCAGTTTTCAATTTCACATTCTGGCTTAAAGAAGATTGCAAGCTAACTCTGAAAGCATTTAATTTCAGTAAAAAGACATTTGTCAGATTTACTTAACAGGACATTTTTTTTTAGAAAAAATGGAATTTTAGCTTTCTCCCAAGGATGGCACAAATATTTAATGTGATTTGAGTGAAGGAATGCCTTGATCCTATGTTTGGCATGCTGTGTGAGCTGCTTAGAGCTTATGAAAGTTACCTTCAGAGAAACCCAGGTGATGTGGTTTATTCAGGGTTCTCTAACCTCTTTAAGACTGTGGACTTCAATTCCCAGAATTCAGAACTCCACACGACTGGCTGAGGAATTCTGGGAGTTGAAGTCCACAAATCTTAAAGCTGCCAAGGTTGGAGAATCCTGGCGGTTTTAGCTTAGAGCAGCGGTTCTTAAACTCAGTCAGAGCCTGCGGGGTGAAGGGTCTTAAACTACATAGAAGAGGGTCACAACTTTTAAAAAACTCAGCTTTGCACAGGCGGAGTAGCAGTGCTGTAAAAACTTGTTTTGGGCTTAGTCTGAGTGGACAATTATTGACACCTACATTGATATATAATTTAACACTCAGATTTATTTCTTAGCTAATTCTACCACCAAAGAAAGTTTTGTTGGGGTTTGGAGTGGGGGTGGGGAAACACAAATTGTTTTGGGTGTCATGGTACTGCAAACTTTGAGGACTGCTGGCTTAGTGTAATATGTGAATACAGCCATTGTGATTTGTAAACCATTTGTAGCTTAGCACCCAGTATAAACTCAACTGCTATGGCTGAGTCAACATTTGAACCTTATGTGGTTTAAATATGGTTTCTTAAAGTGATGTTAGAATCCAGCCGTTGCTTTCCACAGAGATACCCACAACTTAATATACTTATTGAGTTGTGCAGTGCAAGAGTACTCACATAAATGCACCCGTTAATACCCAAAAGAGGGAAGAAATCTGTATGTTTAGGGTTTGGTTGGAAATCACTTCAATTTAAAGGTGTAAAATGTATTTCTGGGTTCAGTTTGGAACTTCTGTATTAAGAGACATCCTTTATGTGGGTTGTAAACTCTGACATATTGCAGAGAACTTTAGGAAATAATAGCATTTGCAGTTGCCACTTATTTTTTTATAGTCTTGAGGATCTACCGTCTCTGTCTTTTGGTTTCTATGCCAGAAACATGGCTTTAGGCCCTTCATTTTTTTTCCTTTCCTCTTTGGGAGTCTTAAAAATGGCAATTTCAGTCTTTATGTCTAGTGATGTTTCACTGTGGAATTTGAGCCCCGCAAAGCCACTGACCAATATGCAGCATTTACAGACTTTGCACAGCTTTCTAATAAAATGTACTGTTTGGATTGTGATGAATATTAAATAGTGTGTTGCGTTAAAATGCGTCACAGGTCACATGCATTTCAACAATCATCAGGTCCTCTCTTTTCTGAAGATCCACTTCCTTTTTTTATTAAAGAGTTTTTTACAGATACATTTTAAGCCTGCTTTGGACCCGGCTGCTTTAAACAACTATCGTCCAGTCTCCAACCTTCGCTTTCTGGCGAAGGTTGTTGAGAGTGTGGTGGCGCATCAGCTCCCTCTGTTCCTGGAGGAAACTGATTATCTGGACCCGTACCAATCGGGCTTCAGGCCCGGACACAGCACGGAGACGGCATTGGTCGCGCTGGTGAATGATCTCTGGAGGGCTAGGGACAGGGGTTGCTCCTCTGTCCTGGTCCTATTAGATCTCTCAGCGGCTTTCGATACCATCGACCATGGTATCCTGCTGCAGCGTCTCAGGGGGTTGGGAGTGGGAGGCACTGTTCTACGGTGATTCTCCTCCTACCTCCAGGGCCGCTCGCAGTCGGTGTTGACAGGAGGGCAGAGATCCGCCCCGAGGTCTCTCATTTGTGGAGTTCCTCAGGGGTCGGTCCTCTCGCCTCTCCTGTTCAACATCTATATGAAGCCGCTGGGCGAGATCATTCGTGGTTTTGGGGTGGGGTATCACCAGTACGCTGATGATACCCAACTTTTTCTTTCCACCCCGAACCAACCCAGTGATGCCCTCTCCGTGATGTCCCGGTGCCTGGAGGCGGTTCAGGTCTGGATGGGGAGAAACAGGCTTCGTCTCAATCCCGCCAAGACTGAGTGGCTGTGCATATCGGCATCTCGGGTTAACCAAATTATTCCACCTCTAACGATGGGGGGTGAGGTGTTACCCCCCGTTGATAGGGCTCGCAACCTGGGCGTCCTCCTGGACTCACGGCTCAATTTTGAAGACCACATAGGAGCCGTGACCAGGGGGGCTTTTGCACAGGTTCGCCTGGTGCGCCAGTTGCGTCCCTATCTGGACCGAGACGCCCTACGCACAGTTACTCATGCGCTTGTGACCTCCCGTTTGGACTACTGTAACGGTCTCTACATGGGGCTGCCCTTGAAGACCACTCGGAGGCTTCAACTGGTGCAGAATGCGGCCGCGTGAGTTGTAATGGGGGTCTCCCGATACTCCCATGTAACACCTCTACTCCGCGAGCTGCATTGGCTTCCGGTTGCCCTCCGGGTGAAATTCAAGGTGCTGGTTATCACCTATAAAGCCCTACATGGCCTGGGTCCGGGCTATTTGAGGGAACACCTGCTGCCGGCATCAAACGCCCTTCACCCAGTGCGCTGGGTGCGCTTTTGAACTGCTAGGTTGAGCAGACCCACAGGGAGGGTCTGCTCAACCTAGCAGTTCAAAAGCACGTAAAAATGCAAGTAGAAAAATAGGGACCACTACGGTGGGAAGGTAACAGCGTTCCGTGCGCCTTTGGCGTCTAGTCATGCCGGCCACCTGCTCAGGGTTCCGCCGGTAAGAGATTGCCGGCGGGTGACACCCAGGGATAGGGCCTTCTCAGTGGGAGCGCCTGCCCTCTGGAACCAGCTGCCGGTGGAGCTGAGAACTGCCCCCGACCTCCGATCATTCCGCCGGGGCCTGAAGACCTGGCTCTTTGAGCTCTCGGGCCCAGGCTGAGGAGAAATTTTTAATTGGGGTTTTAAGTGTACAGGGTCAATTTAATATTTTTTAATTTGGTTTTTAACTTTTGTATGGTGGATTTTTTAATTCCCTGTAAACCGCCCTGAGTCCTCAGGGAAAGGGCGGTA
Source organism: Vipera ursinii (assembly GCF_947247035.1). NCBI lineage: Eukaryota > Metazoa > Chordata > Lepidosauria > Squamata > Viperidae > Vipera > Vipera ursinii. Next base: position 11,344,511 of record NC_139518.1, read on the forward strand.
TATAAATGTAACTAAATAAATAAATAAAATAAATAAATAAACATAAAAAACATTCTTCTATAGTAGGCAAACCCTCCTTCTTCCTTATATTATCTGAAGCAAGGCTGGAGAACCAGGACATTCCATTTGGTAAAATAATATAACAGAATAATAGAGTTGGAAGGGACCTTTCAGGTCTTCGAGTCCACAACCTATAGGAGACCCGATACCATTTCAGACAAATGGTTGTCCAGTCTTTTTTTTTTTTTGAAAGCCTCTAGTAATGGAGCACCCACAACCTCTGAAGGCAAGCAAGTCAGGAAATTTCTCCTTAATTCCAGGCTGTTTCTCTCCTTGATTATTTTCTATCCATTGTTTCTTGTCTTGCCTTTTGGACCAGAACTGGATGCAGTATTCCAAGGGTGGCCGTAATTCATTTAAGAAAACTTAAATGATCCAGATGGTTATCTTAGTCATTTAAGAGCACTTACTCAGTGGGTTAGGATGCTGAGCTTGTCGATCAGAAGGTCAGCAGTTTGGCGGGTCGAATCCCGAGTGCCATGTAGCAGAGTGAGCGCCTGTTACTCGTCCCAGCTTCTGCCAACCTAGCAGTTCAAAAGCACGTAAAAATGCAAGTAGAAAAATAGGGACCACTACGGTGGGAAGGTAACAGCGTTCCGTGTGCCTTTGGCGTCTAGTCATGCCGGCCACATGACCACGGAGATGTCCTTGGACAAGCGCTGGCTCTTTGGCTTTGAAACAGAGATGAGCACTGGCCCCTAGAGTCGGAAATGACTAGCACGTATGTGTGGGGGAACCTTTACCTTTACCTTTTTAATTATTGCCCACGTTTGCAAGAATTCAGCCATGTTAACTTGTTTTTGGAAGATGGAGATTTGGATAGTTTGCATATGACCCTGAGGGTAAAGGTTGTACACTCTTGGCCGTGGGACTTCTTTACACATGCACAAAAGTCGTTGGCTTTCACTTGCAGAGCTGAAGTACCCAGAGGTGTTGTGTTTAACATGAAATGCTGCTGTGTGGGCTTGTCTTTATTAATCCTTGATTCACTCATGCATATTTTCTCTTCATGTTAGAGTTGGCAAGTGATAAATGTATTATGAGAAGGACGATGGACCTTCTGACAGGCTGGGCTGGCAAAAATCTTCACAGTGTGATGGAGATATGCTGTCAGTTACAATAGCAATTGGTCACTGTAATATAAACAAGACAAACCATTTAAACAAATCTGAAAGCTCAGTAGGCATAACAGGCTAAACCCATAATGCACTTTGTTTGTTCTTCCCAATCAATTGTAGTTTATTCAATAAGTCTTGGTTAAGCCAACTGTCACCCAGTCTCAATGCTCATTGATGCAAAACCCTCTCCTTATTTACAGAATTTATGAATTGGGTTGGAGACTGGCTGATCTCTTTTTTCAGGGTCTGCAGCCTCTCTTTCTAGCGTGTTGTGCAGAGGTCTCCTTGTGCTACCAAGGAGTTGCACAGACAAGGAAGGGTACTGAGAGCAGTAAGAGTCACACAGTAATCACAAGAGTACACTGAGTTGTGAAAACAGAAAGTACTTTACTTTTTGAGGTGGTGTAAAAACAAAAATGCACGGTCAAAAATAAATAGTCCAGGTCATACACAATAGTAACAGTCCAAGGAGTATTCCAAATACAAAGTCTTCTTACCGGTCCAGAGGTCAAAAACACAGTTGTTCAGGTTTATCACAGTAGTAAACCAACAACACAGCAAAACAGCAACAGTAGAGAGAGCAGTGAATTCAGAGAGAAAGAAGCTACGTTCCTAGCTCCCTCTTATGGCCATGAGAACACTTACACACCCATTGGCCAATTAACATCTTAAACTCACAACATCATAGTTTATATATTTCCAACCCAACTATGTAGGCTATCACCATATGCCTAACAATATTCTCCATACATTTGGCAAGGTGATACATAGGATGAGGTTACAGATGGCTTTTTTTTCCTCAAGTGGTTTCTCACCACTGTATCTGTCACAGCTCAGTCATTTAATTTATTTATATGTTATCTTTTAAGCGTGAAAATGTGACCTTGGTAGCTTTCCCACCTCAAATTGAAACATTTTAACATTTTCCTTCCAATTTAATTTTTTTATGGTAAGATTACAAAAAATAGAATACAGTCTCCCCAAACAGAACTAAGAAATAAAAAAAATCCAAATTAAGAAAAAACCCAGAAAAGTATTAATACAAAATATCTGAAGTATTTTGCAAACCACTACATATTTACAAAATAGGCCTTATAATAGTATCTTGATACCAAATAATAGAAATAATTTTGGCAAATAAATTCTGTTAACTCTGTTAATTTAAAAATACCTAAGATAATGACTCTATTGTTATATGCATCAATATAGTCTACAGTCTAGTTTTCTGCTTCATTTTCTGATTATAGTATATTCCAAAAATGGAGAAATTTCCAAAAATCAACCTTTAACATCTGGAATAATATCAAAATACAGGTAGTCCCTGACTTACGGCCACAACGGAGCCCAACATTTCTAGGCTCAATTGCTTAGCTTGTTAAGTGAATTTTGCCCCATTTTATGACCTTTCTTGCCACAGTTGTTAAGTGAATCCATGCAGTTGTTAAGTTAGTCACACGGTTGTTAAATGAATCTGGCTTTCCCATTTTCTTTCCTTGTCAGAAGGTTGCAATAGATGATCACATGACCCCGGGGCACTGCAACTGTCGTAGTTACACGCCAGTTGCCAAGTGTCTGAATTTTGCTCAGATGAGCATGGGGATGGTTGTCAGTATGAAAAATGGTCATAAGTCACTTATTTTCAGGGCTGCTGACTCTCAATGGTCACTAAATAAATGGTTGTAAATTGAGGAATACCTGTAATTCTTTAAGTAACGCCCATGTCCAACTATAATTTCTCAAGACGGGTTCCAAATTTTTGAATACAGTTTAGCATTGCACATTTTTAACGTTTAGGAATTTCCCCCTAAATCTATTTGTGAAGATTGACAGTGAAATTGTTATTCCAAAAAAGTCCCAACAGTTTGCAAGATAAGATCATGGTGTGGGCAGTGATCCTCCAAATTTTTTATGTCTCCCACAAAACAAATTTGATGTCCATCCATTCAAAAGCATTTTTGATGAAACACTTGGTTTCAAGTCCATCAATAACATTTTTTAAGCACTTGCAATCTCTGATAACGGTATTCATTCTGTAAATCCCATTATAGACTGTCCTCACTCATTAACCACAACTGCAACCAACAACATTGTCACTAAAATGACACAGTTGCTGAGCAAAAAATCATGTGACCACACCAGACTTATGATGTCATTTCCACTTCCATTGATAAGCAAATCACACTTGTTAAGGAAGACTCATTGCAACTGGTGATTTCACTTCCAAATTCTCCATTATTTCTGCTTGTTGGAAGCAGGTTCTGAAGCTCACAAATGTCAGGTGCATCACTATGGGCTGCTGCAGTCATTGTAAATGCAAGCATTGGTTGTGAACCTTTTTTTTCAACCATCATAACATCCAATTCCTTTGAGGGTATAAAGGTGTCTGGCTCATATTGTATTTGTCCATCCGTCCATCGATCTATCCATACACGCATCCATCTTCTACACCCGATAAGGCCCAAAGAATTCTTGCAGCACACATTCTTGGAAATAGAATATTTTTACTACTGTTTGTTGATTCAAGAAATTGCCATGACCATAATAGGAATAAATATTTTTTAACAGGACCCACAGGGGATAATATTCTGTTTTTATTCCGCCTACTTGTTGCTGATAAAATATAAGCTCAATGATATTTTTGCAAGGCCAGTAAATTAAAACCACCACCATCATGTGGTAATCTCAATTTAGCTAGTGAATTCCTTGGTGCTCTATTTTCCCCAAACAAATTTCCTAAATAACTAATTGATCTGAAGAAAGGATTTATTTATTATACCTCTGAAGATTTAAACGAGGACTAACATTCATTTTAAAAGCATTAATTTTAACCAACAATAGAATCCCTCTATTAACACCCTAATAAATATTTTGCAAAAGTTTATATTACCGCATATTCTTTTGAAATAGAATGCTCAAAATATTTAATATTATCAGTAGAAATCACCAGAACCAACTCTTTACATCATTTTGCTGATATATTAGAGCCGAAGGGGAAGTAAACAAGATTTATCCCAATTAATCTTAAAATATTTCAACAAAAACAATGATGGATGAGGATCAGCAGTACATTTTAAAATGCTGGTCTAGAAATATACTGACGTTAGAATAGAATAACAGAGTTGGAAGGGACCTTGGAGATCTTCTAGTCCAACCCTTGCTCAGGCAGGAAACCCTATACCATATGAGACAAATGGTTGTCCAATCTCTTCTTAAAAATTTCCAGTGTTGGAGCATTCACAACTTCTGGAGGCAAGTTGTTCCACTAGTTAATTGTTCTAACAGTAAGGACGTTTCTTCCTAGTTCTAGGTTGCTTCTCTCCTTGATTAGTTTCCATCCATTGCTTCTTCTCTTGCCTTCAGGTGCTTTGGAGAATAACTTGACTCCCTCTTCTTTGTTGCAGTCCCTGAGATATTGGAACACTGCTATCATATCATCCCTAATCCGTCTCTTCATTAAACTAGATCTCACAAGTGCAGTAAAGTAACCTCCACAGTGTGTTGTTGTTAGCTGCGAAGTCATGTCTGACCCATCGCAACCCCATGGACAATGTTCCTCCAGGCCTTCCTGTCCTCTACCATCTTCTGGAGTCCATTTAGGCTCACGCCTACTGCTTCAGTGACTCCATCCAGCTACCTCATTCTCTGTCGTCCCCTTCTTCTATTGCCCTCAACCTTTCCCAGCATTGGACTCTTCTCCAGTGAGTCCTTCCTTTTCATTAGGTGGCCAAAGTATTTGAGTTTCAACTTCAGCATCTGGCCCTCTAAAGAGCAGTGAGGGTTGATCTCCTCTAGGACTGACAGGTTTGATCACCTTGCAGTCCAAGGGACTCGCAGGAGTCTTCTCCAGCACCATAGTTCAAAGGCCTCAATTATTTGGCGCTCAGCCTTTCTTATGTACTTCTGGTAGTTCTCAATCCACGTACTGCTGGAGTCTAGCTTGTAGGATTTTAAGCATAACTTTAAGCATAACTTTACTAGCATGTGAAATGAGTGCAATGGTGCAATAGTTTGAACCTTGTTTGGCACTGCCTTTCTTTGGAATTGGAATTTAAACTGATCTTTTCCAATCCTATGGCCACTGTTGGGTTTTCCAACAGTGTGAGTGGGTTCATTTTTGAACTTGAGGTGTATTGTGTTGCAAAGGTGGCAATAGATACAGAAAAATACTTCCTGGGAAGCTTGGTGCGCTGAAGATGACTCTGTGAGAATGGAGTGGGCAAGCATGTTGAGAGCAGGAGCCAGTGAATTGGATCCTTGAATGCCTCTCTGGATTAAGGAGAAGACCTGGGATCTCCCATAGTGTTCCAGACAGATGCTCCTTGTGATAAGGAGAATTAAGGAGAGAACCAATCTAGAACTAAGGAGAATTTTCCTGACAATTAGAACAATTAATCAGTGGAATGACTTGCCTCCAGAAGATGTGGGTGCTCCAACACTGGAGGTTTTTAAGAAGAAATTTGTCTGAAATGATATAGGGTTTCCTGCTTGACCAGGGGGTTGGACTAGAACACCTCCAAGGTCCCTTCCAACTCTGTTGTTCTGTAAGACTATAAATCAGCGTTCTTAGAGCTCTGGAAGCCAGGAGAATCAGCTCTACCTAAGTTGTGGTTTAGAACCTTCTAAAGCAGGGGTGTCAAACTGCTGGCCTCCACGCCGGTTACATCATGTGGAGGCCGCACAGCTGTCGCAATGCAAAAAAAGTCACGATCCATCACGACACGTCATGTGACGCAGTGAGTTTGACACCCATGTTCTAAAGAAACCATGGGTTTCGCCACTTCCTTTCTTAATCACTTTTCCTGCAAATGACTTGTAAATTGCCTTTGGGATAATATGAAGATGCTTCAGACGGGGCAAGTGTTTATTACACTGGGAGATTTTCCTTCAATCCTCAGAGAGAGAAGTTTCATGTGAGTTTAAGAACTTAAAAGAATTTTGTTTTGTTTATTTGAACATAAACAGCAAAAGGACGATTAGAACATCTATGGAACATTTTTTTAAATGGACAAAGAGGCCAGATTGACTGGAAATAAGATTATGAATTAATTATAAGAAAACTCTGTTTGTTTAGAATCCTATTAATATATATATATATATATATATATATATATATATATATATATATATATATATATATATATATATATATATATATATATATATATATATATTTATATATATATGAAGTTTATGAATTTAAGTGTAAGAAATCTTTCCCTGGGCAAATGTTGTGGATTAAAGAAGAACAAGCAGGGGGTTGGACTAGCAGATCTCCAAAGTCTCTTCCAACTCTGTAATTCTATTCTGTTCTATTCTATTCTGTTCTGTTCTGTTCTATTCTATTCTATTCTATTCTGTTCTGTTCTGTTCTGTTCTGTTCTGTTCTATTCTATTCTATTCTATTCTATTCTATTCTATTCTATTCTATTCTATTCTATTCTATTCTACTCCTATTCCATTCTATTCCATTCCATTCCATTCCATTCCATTCCATTCCATTCCATTCCATTCCATTCTATTCTAGACCCGTACCAATCGGGTTTCAGGCCCGGGTACAGCACGGAGACGGCATTGGTCGCGCTGGTGAATGATCTCTGGAGGGCTCGGGACAGGGGGCATTCCTCTGTCCTAGTCCTATTAGACCTCTCGGCGGCTTTCGATACCATCGACCATGGTATCTTGCTGCGGCGTCTCAGGGGATTGGGAGTGGGAGGCACAGTTTTACAGTGGTTCTCCTCCTATCTCTTGGGACGTTCGCAGTCGGTGTTGGCAGGGGGGCAGAGGTCGACCGCGAGGTCTCTCATTTGTGGAGTTCCTCAGGGGTCGGTCCTCTCGCCTCTCCTGTTCAACATCTACATGAAGCCGCTGGGTGAGATCATTCGTGGCTTTGGAGTTGGGTACCATCAGTACGCTGATGATACCCAACTTTTCTTTTCGACCCCAAACCACCCCAGTGATGCCCTCAACGTGATGTCCCGTTGCCTGGAGGCGGTTCGGGTCTGGATGGGGAGGAACAGACTCCAGCTCAACCCCGACAAGACTGAGTGGCTTTGCATACCTTCGTCCCGGGTTTATTCGGACATTCCACCTCTAGTTATGGGGGGTGAACTATTACCCCCCGTAGATAAGGCTCGCAACTTGGGGGTCCTCCTAGATTCACGGCTCACTTTGGAAGACCATATAGGAGCCGTGACTAGGGGGGCCTTCGCACAGGTTCGCCTGGTGCGTCAGTTGCGGCCCTATCTTAGCCGGGACGATTTATGCACGGTCACTCATGCGCTCGTGTCCTCTCGTCTGGACTACTGCAACGCTCTCTACATGGGGCTGCCCTTGAGGACTACTCGGAAGCTCCAACTGGTACAGAATGCAGCCGCGAGAGTGGTGTTGGGAGTCTCCCGATACTCCCACGTTACGCCTCTGCTCCGTGAGCTGCATTGGTTGCCAGTTGTCTTCCGGGTGAGATTCAAGGTACTGGTAACAGTATTTAAAGCACTCCATGGCATGGGGCCGGAGTACCTCAGGGAACATCTGCTGCCGGCATCAAGCTCCCTGCGCCCTGTGCGTTCCCACAGAGAGGGCCTCCTCAGGGTGCCACCGATCAGAGAATGTCGATTGGTGGCCCCCAGGGGGAGATCCTTCTCTGTGGGCGCTCCGGAGCTGTGGAATCAGCTACCGGTTGAGCTCCGGATGGCGCCCGATCTTCGCTCCTTTCGTCGCGATCTTAAGACATTTCTGTTTGTACAAGCCGGCCTAGCCTGAGGGGGAGTGTTGGGGTTATTTTATTTTTGTTTTTTTAACTTTTCTGGGGGTTTTTAGTGTTGTATTTATACTGTTTTAATTAGGGCAATTTGTTTAATCTTTTTTAATGTTTGTATTCACTATTTTATTCTGCCCTGTGAACCGCCCTGAGTCCTCAGGGAGAAGGGCGGTATATAAATGTTATTAAATTAAATTAAATTAAAATTAAATTATTCTATTCTATTCTATTCTATTCTATTCTATTCTATTCTATTCTATTCTATTCTATTCTATTCTATTCTATTCTATTCTATTCTATTCTATTGTTCTGTTCTATTCTATTCTATTCTATTCTATTCTATTCTATTCTATTCTATTCTATTCTATTCTATTCTATTCTATTCTATTCTATTCTATTCTATTCCTTGAAGGCTGGTTACTAGAGGCAACCAGAAAGACCTGAAGAATATAATTAAAGGAGAATATCCACTAATAATGTAATGGGGAAAAGTACAGGTAGTCCTTACTTAATAACCATTTGTTCAGCAACTGTTCAAAATTACTAAGGTGCTGAATGAATGGACTTATGACCTGTTGTTAGAAATTCGGTATATGCAAACACACATCTATCTCTGTCTCTGTCTCTGTCTCTGTCTCTGTCTCTGTCTCTATCTATCCATCCATCCCCCCATCCCTCCATATCTCTCTCTCTCTCTCTCTCTCTCTCTCCCTCCCTCTCTCTCTCTCTCTCTCTCTCTCTCTCTCTCTCCCTATCTATAAATATATAAAATATAAATATACATAAAATATATATAGACTAAACACATAAATGGTGTGGAACTGAAACAACGATAAAATAACCCCAATTGTCCATAATTTGAGACAACCGGGCCATAATTTCTGCAATTACATTACAAGTGAAGTGCTATTGCTGAAATTATTCAGAAAGGAAGAGAGGAAAATTAGTTGCCATTCTGGGCTCATTGTAATTCTTATGCTGTGGAAAATGTTCATGTTCTCTCCTAAGGATGCAGCAGGTAACTGACCTTGTTGGCACATGGTTTGAATAAACCACAGTTAGTGAAATATACTCCTTTGAATCCCAGAATGTAATTTGTTGGGCTTTTCTTTAGAGAGGGTGCAAACCCAGCCATTGTGTAAGAAATACCCCTCATTCATAGGTTCTTCCACTCCTCGTAAGAGAGTGCATCCAGGCTCAAACACATAACACTACAACACTGCAAAAGCTACCCTATAAATAGTTACTGAATTTGTATTCACGTTAAGCTGCATTCAGTGGCCATCTTGCCCCCAGTACGCTTAACCTGGTTACTGTTCTAGCCCATTTTCTGGGTTTGCACAATACATGGAATGTCTATCCAACTCACTACACACACAAACACACACACACACACACACAAAGAGTGGATTAAGGCCAACTGATACTTGGTGAATCTTAATTTGAAAAGAGCCATTTTGGTGTAGTGGTTAAAGCATCGGGCTAAAAACCAGGAGACTCTGAACTCTAGTCCCTTCTTAGGCATGAAAGTTGACTGGGTGACTTTGGGCCGGTCATATTCTCTCCCGACCCTAGGAAGAAGAAGGCAATGACACAAGAGACTTTCAAAAAAGTCTAGGAAGCTGCCCGGAGTCAACACTGTTTGAAGGTGTAGAGGCTCCATGGTGAAGGATTCTGGGAGATGTATTTCAGCAATACCTACAGATCCACAAATTCTCCATATAAAAATATGGCAGCACTGTAATAATATAGTGAGGGATCATTGGTTCTCTGCTTTGATAATAGAGGGACTACTTCTGAAGTCCACTTGCTGGGAGACAAGAGGGCTTCTTTGCGCCGTTGGTTCACCATGGTGAGAACAGACTGCTGCACTAGATGAGGCAAAGGTCCACTCCAGCAGGGCACTGCTTAAGTTCTTATGTACACCTTGACCAAATTATTCACCATCAAACTGATGTTCTATAAGTGATCCTTGACTTACAACCTTAACTGAGCCTAGAATTAGGGTTGTAAATTGTGGCAGTCAGATCACCACATGATGAGTTGATTTTACAACTGCATCCTGGCACAGGGAAGCATCTCTGTGGCATGTCATGTTTTTGCTCTCCAGGGATCTGGCTGGAAGACAGTCCACCTCAAAACCCAGGCAGTGATTCAAGCTTGGATGTCAGGACAGCCCCCAGGAACCAGCCAATGACAATGGCTTGTGACCTTGCCTGCTGCCTACCGGGTTGACTTGCTGAGGAAGTCAAGCCAGGAAGATTGCAAATGAAGATCAAGTGCTCATAGAGTGTTTTACAATCTGTTGTAAATGCAAACAGGTTGCCAAGCACCCAGATCGCAATCATGCGACTACAAAGGTGTGGCCATGACTGTACATTTTGGCACTGATTATACATCCCTTCATTCAGTGCCGTCATAATTTCAAACTGTCACTGAACAAATGGTCATTAAGTGGGGACTTCCTGTCTTAGTTTTCCATCTTAAGGATATTTCCTGTTTTAACTGACTTTTAACTATCCATTTAGGAGTACTGGCTAAATCAGAAAGGTTAGCAAGCTTAAAACCATTCATTTTCATTGATTTTTTCCCCCAAGACTTAATTCTATCACATCTGTCAGTTTATTTTTATTTTTTAAATTAGAGCATTTTGTTTTCCTCCTACATGAACAGGCTTTAAATTAATCAAATAAGGTATTAACCAACCCAAACATAATCTCTCTGGCTTAATTAGTGTTATTGGGGTCAGCTAAAAAAACCCAAACATTTCTTGTTTGAAAGCAAAGAAGATAAAAGGCACAATCCTGTTAATCAGTTAACCAAGCAATAGCTTCAAAATACAACACAGAGTCAGGAAAGCTCAGAATAGGGACAGGATACATTTGATATCCAACTGCTTAGATCCTAGGGCTGCATAGATGACTCCAATATTTCTTGGGCTTGAGTTCAGGAATATGTACTGATTCAAACTCAGGATGTTCATAATTATGCAACATTTACCCATGTAGATGTTAATGGACAGAAAGATCAAAAGCTTATGTGGATCACAGATTTGGATCCTATGGACACCCCTGATGGAAAATTTCAGAAGTGGTTAGACCACAAAACAAAACCCATCATCCTGGGAGAGTTGGCCAAACACCTCCATGCCAGTTCAACTGCATGGATATGCGCAATCAGGAGCAATGGAGCTAGCTGTGATGGAGGCCCTACTTTATTATGAAAACAAAGTCCAGTTGCCTTTTGAAAAATCACCTTTGGAACAACCATGACCTGAATGACTGAGAATCTCGATAGACATTATTATGAGAAGATTTTCCATTTGAAGACATTTTCTTTCTGAAGGGCTAAACTTGGAAGGGACATCCAATCCTAGGGCAGTTCATGAATGCAAAATTGCATGCCACAAGAGAAGCCTTGAATCAGTCTATACAGAGTTAGTACATCGCCAACCCATTAAAATGACAGGATCAGGAAAAAAAATATATTTCTGGTTTCTTAAGATTCATTCTTTTTTGCATTGGAGGCTGGCAGCTATATCTGCTGCAGCTGCCAAACAAGCCAACGCAGTCCTACACTGCAATAAGAGAGGGATATAATCAAGATCACGTGAAGTGTTAGTATCACTTTATAATGCTTTGGTAAGTCCATACCTGGAATACTGCATCCATTTTGGTCACCATGATGTAAAAAAGATGTTGAGACTCTAGAAAGAGTACAGAGAAGAGCAACAAAGATGATCAGGGGACTGGAGGATAAAACATACAAAAAATCATTGCAGGAATTGGGTATGTCTAGTTTAATGAAGAGAAGGATTAGGGGTGACATGATAGCAGTGTTCCAATATCTCAGGGGTTGCCACAAAGAAAAGGGAGCCAAGCTTTTCTCCAAAGCATCTGAAGGCAGGACAAGAAGCAATGGATGGAAACCAATCAAGGAGAGAAGCAACCTGGAACTAAGGAGAAATTTCCTGACAGTTAATCAGTGGCACAGCTTGCCTTCTGATGTTGTAGAAGTTTTTAAGAAGAGACTGGGCAAACATTTCTCTGAAATGCTATAGGGTCTTCTGCTTGAGCAGGAGGTTGGACTAGATGACCTCCAAGGTCCCTTTATTCCCTTATTCAGTATATCCCACTTTTTTTTCCAAGGAAGTTACCTGGCAGTAAGACAAAATAAAAAGAGTAAAAGAGCCTTGGTGGAACAGTAGGCTAATGCCTCCTTAAGTAACACCAGCTGCCTGCAATTAGTGCAGGTTCGAGTCCCACCAGGCTCAAGGTTGACTCAGCCTTCCATCCTTCCGAGGTAGGTAAAATGAGGACCCAGATTGTTGGGGGCAATTAAGCTGACTTTGTAATAATGCCGCTTGGGGGGGGGGCGAAAGCCCTAATAAGCAGGCATATACATATTATGAAGGCTATTGCTAAGCACATTGGTTTGTGCTTAAAATTGTAAGCCGCCCTGAGTCTTCGGAGAAGGGCGGGATATAAATGGGATTAAAAAAAAATCATTGACCTTGATTTTTCTTATACGTACCTTTTACTCCTTTGTTGCTGATGCATTCATCAATATACTGTATCTAGATGAACCTATCTTTTTAAAACAAATGTTAAATATTTTTAGGAAATTGCTTTTTTACCGAACTAAATGGCTACTGCTCCAAAATAATTTGTTTTTTCTTTTAGTGGCTGAATAAAAATAACCCGATATTTCAAGTACCGTCTCTGTTTAATTAGCATCTTAAATAATTCTATTTAGATTTTGGTCCTTTCCAGAGCGCTGAACTATTTCAGAGGGCAGTGGATTATCTTTCGAAAATGAGATTCTTTCCATTTTAATTAAAAAATACAATCAAGGGAAAGGATGGTTTGATCCCATCTGATACAGGGAAAGTGGTTGGGGGTCCGATTAAGAACTGGATCATTAGCAGAAACGGCAGCTGCTAAGAAAGTTACCCATGAAAATTAGACCTTACTCAAACTGCTGCCTCTGTCTGGACATGTGTTTTTACGTGAAAGAGCAGGGCAAAATTAAAAGTGCTCAATTGTTAAACTTAAACTTTTTTTTAAAACTTAAAACTTGATCTCTTTTTAAAACGATTAGTGAATGAGCCCACATTTTTAATCCTTAATTTAGCATTCCACCCTATTTCAGCTTTGTTAATATAAATGGGTTAATATAAAGCAGTGTTTCTTAACTTTGGTAATTTTAAGATGTGTGGACTTCAGCTCTCAGAATTCCTCAGCCAGAATGGCGAAACGCTTGGAATCAAAGACCACACATCTTAAAGTTACCATGATTGAGAAACACTGATATAAAGAATTATACTAACATAATTATAAAAAAAACGTATGCACTTTGGCTCCCTTCTGTTTTCATTCTGCCAAGGATGTAACAGTTTTGATTTTGCGTTTTCAAAAATGAGGAAATACTTTTTATTGTTTTTTTTCTTCACACGGTCACAAGCACATCCTAGCAATCCAAATAAAATCATTCCTCATGTATGTATGCCTATCCTTCAATTAAATGCACATAAGGAAGAGGACCGCACCACAACTGTGTAGGACTGGTTTAATTGTCAGACTGTGGTTTCTCTTAAGAAACCTTTCCTAATGTTTGAGTGGAATTTGCCTTTTCCTTCATTAATTCATCATTTCACTCCCCAAACTCTGGACTAATAGAGAACAGATCTTGATCTTCATTGCCCTGACCTCCTTGAAATCTTTGATGTTGTATCTTTTCTTGGACTTCTCTTCTCAAGACTTAGCATGACTACCATCCTCAATCTTTCTTCAGAGAAACTTTTCACACTATTAAGCTTCCCTTTCCTATACATAGTAGTCTTAAACTATCTGCCAGGCTTAATGGCAGTAACTGTGAGAGGGATCTTGGAATCTTACTGGACAATCAATTAAACATAAGCCAACAGTGTGCGGCAGCAGCCAAAAAAAACCAACAACACACCAGTGCAGTCCTAAGTTGCATTAACAGAGGATTCAATCAAGATCATGTAAGGTACTAATATCATTCTATAAACTGCTAGAATACCGCAACCAGTTTTGGTCACCACACTATAAAAAAGATGTTGAGACTCTAGAACAGGGGTGTCAAACTCAATTTCATTGAGGGCTGCATCAGCATTGCAGTGGGGGCCGTTCCCTCACTGTTTCCAGGATGGCTTTATGGGCCACATGAAACCACTTCGCAGGCCGGATCCAGCCCCCGGGCCTTGTGTTTGACATGTCTGCTCTAGAAAAAGTGCAGAGAAAAACAAAGATGATTACGGGACTGGAGGCTAAAACATATGAAAAATGATTACAGGAACTGGGCATGACTAGTCTAGTGAAGAGAAGGACCAAGGGAGACATGATAGCATATTTGAGGGGCTGTCACAGAAAGGAGGGGGGACAACACACAACAGCCAGAGACCATATGGTCGATTCCAGTGAGGGGTCATGATTCAGGGCTGCTTCTTAAATCAGGCTGCAGCTAACTACTATTAATCAAGGGATTATCCCTTATTTGGTTTTACTCCCTTATTTACTCCCTTATTTAGTCTCACAGAATGTCTTTGCTCTGCTCTTCACTCTATTCAGCAGGTGGGTTTTTTTTTGGGGGGGGGAAGATCTGACTTCATCATCATCTGACCACACCAACTGTTCAGATGGTGCCTCTGTTTGATCAGCCTCAGGTGATTCATGGTTTTGTGTCCTCAGTCTGATATTTCTCAGGTTTTGTTGAAGCCTCTAACGTAGCATCTGAGTTGTCTGAGTCCTAGCCCATGACACAAACTGTCTCTGTACTTTGCATCACTTGAAACCTCCTAATCTCACTTCTCCTGGATTATCTAACTCCTTGGTAATCCTGACTCTTTTATTGTTTTACAACTCAGCTGTTAGACCTTTTCAGTTCTACAATCTCTCTTCTTTCTCTTTCCTTTCCTTAGGATATCTTGTCATGCTTCTTTCCATTTCTGGGATTCCAAATTCCAAATATCTGGGATTGGGGTTGTTTGTTTGCAATATTAGGATGCTAGTTGCTCTTCTTCCAGTGTCGTTTTTCTCTCTCTATTAGTTTTCCCTTTTAAAGGATTGGGGGAAGTAGCAAAGTTGCCTGCTTTTCCAATCTTCTTTCCCAGGTCCACTTTTTTCTAAGATGTTTCATCTGGTGGGTTGCCAATCATATTTTCTCCAGTCCTGTCTCATGTATATACACCTACTCCTTCAACAGCTCACCTCGCTAATCACTTCATTCTCCTTTTCCTTCAAACATCTTGTATACCACATGGTGCTTGGTTTTAAGGCTTTGTGACCTCTACCTTTCTTTCTGTCTATCGAAATATGTCCAATTCATTGCATGTTCTCCCAACCAAAAGCATCTTTTTATAAGCAGAAAGTGTCTTCCCATGCTAGATCACTTGTCAATTTTTAAATCTTCTCAGATTCACCTCCTTGACTTTCAGAAAGGTACTTGCTTATGTGCTGTAGGACATGGGCTTGTGGTGGGGTGACACTATCAGGTGACTAAAGAGCTTAGTGAAAGTCAAGCAGAGACAGCCATGTCACATGAAGTTGGGGATGGATAACATCCTTCTCTACCACTTACTAAGAAATTTTTAAGGGCTATGGACAGATACAGTGTCCATCTACATCATAGGCTGAGTTTCCCCTAGGACAGGGGTTGGCAACCTGGGCTCTTTTATGACTTGTGGACTTCAACTCCCAGAATGGCTGGCTCAGGAATTCTGGGAGTTGAAGTCCATGAGTCATAAAAGAGCCAAGGTTGCCTACCCCTGCCCTAGGACATAGCCTTATTATGCTAAGTGACCATTGGAGGCACTTGGAAAATATCTGATCATCTCATTCAAGTATGATTTGGTCAGCTTGAGGTTCTTTCTTTGGATATTACTCCCATTCCCCTTCACAATGAAACTTGCTTTCTCTTCATGTACAGGTAGTCCTCGACTTAGTGACCGTTCAAAGTTTCAACAGCACTGAAAAAAGTAACTCATGACCATTTTTTAATACTTATGACTGTTGCAGCATCCCCTTGGTCACATGATCAAAATTCAGACACTTGGCAACTGACTCACATTTATGACAGTTGCAGTGTCCCAGGGTCACGTGAAGACCTTTTTTTAAAACCTTCTGACAAGCAAAGTCAATGGGGAAGCCAGATCCAAAGGGGAAGCTAGGTTAACAACCATGTTACTCACTTAACAACTGGAGTGATTCATTTAACAACTGTGGCAAGAAAGGTCGTAAAGTGGGGCAAAATTCACTTAACAAATGTCTGACTCAGCAACTGAAGTTTTGGGCTCAGTTGTGGTTGTAAGCTGAGGAGTACCTTTACCTAGTAAACTCAAAATCGGGGTATCAAAATTATTGTCACTGCTCCCCTGAATTTAAATTAAAATATACCTCAACACAGAAGTGTAAATAATTTATTAATTTTAAGGAGGAAACAAGAATCCCCCCCATTCTGCTCTTTTAAATCTCCTTCTAAACTAGAAAATCCGTAGTCTTCTAGTTTATGCATCTGAACATTTGGCATTAGCATCTACAGGCAGCATGGAAAAAGAAAGAGGTTTTAATCTTCACTCAACCACCAAGTCTTGCTAGGTGGACCTCAAGGCAATCACGCGTTCTCAAGTTTTATCTCTTTCCCCGTTTTTCACGAGAACAAAAATAGGGGCAATGGGAACAATTATATCCCCTCTAGCTTCCTGGGGGTAACTCAAGAGGTAAATTAAAATTAGACTCTGCATATTTACAGCACTTATCAACTGCACAGAGGACAATGGGGTTGACTTCTGAGCAATCACCCATGTGGTTTGGCTGAGAGCATCTCGGTACCATAAAACAAAAATCCTTCCCAAACCTATAATGTCTCTGTCTCTTGTCTCGCACAAAATTCAATTCCTTTGCTGATCTTACTTGTCATAGATCACAATTTGTGAATGCTCCAGAGCATGCCATGTTAGAATTAAGGATGATTCATGCCACCCTTTTAGTCTGTCAGAATGAGGTAGATTCGATCCGTGCTGCAGCTGTGCCCACGACAAAGCCCTTGCTAGTCAACAGTTCCCAGCTTTATTTACATTAGTCTTCTGTACTTTCAGCCAACTGACATGGATTGAACGGCCTAATGTTTGAGCCTACCTGCCAGCTGTGCATGGTATCAGCAGTCTTATTTTCCTCTGTAAGATTGATTGTTTAGCAAACAGCCTTTATAATGAATTGTGTGCCTTGGCGGCTTGCCTCTTCCAACTGGGCTAAAGACCCATCTGGCCACCCATTAAGAAAAAGAAGCATGATAAATTAGACCCACACATTATCCGATCAATGATATTTGCATGTCACAGTGCCCATTTCTGAGTTGGGGTAACAAGCACATTTTGAGCAATATCGCAAACATATTTTTTTTTTGGTCATCAGAGCATAAAAGAAGCAGGGTGCGGGATCTGATGAAAACTTTAGCCTACTGTTTTGTGTTCACAAAGACCAATGAGATGCTTCTGGCTTATTCTTTATGCATGTCCTGTGTGTCCTCCAGAAGTTTATGGCAGGACCCCTAAGTCTCCCACTTCAATTTCCACTGACAGTAACAATTCTATGAAGTAAGTTGGGCTGAAATATAGTGAATGATCCAAGTTACTCAGTAAACTTTTATGTCAAAAGCTGGACTTGATTGTGGGTCTTCCAAATTCTAATCCGGCGTGCTGTGAGTAACTTTCAGTGAAAAGAAGGACTAGGGGTGGCATGATAGCAGTGTCCCAATATTTGTGGGGCTGCCTCAAGGAAGAGTGGGTTAACCAATTCCCCAAAGCACCTGAAGGCAGGACAAGAAGCAACGGATGGAAGCTAATCAAGGAGAGAACCACTGTAGAACTAAGGAAAAAATTCCCGACAGTTAGAACAATTAATTAGTGGAATGGCTTGCCTCCAGAAGTTGTGGGTGCTCCATCACTGGAGATTTTTAAAGAAGAGATTAGACAACCATCTGTCTGAAGCGGTATAGGGTCTCCTGCCTGAGCAGGAGGTTGGACTAGAAGACCTCCAAGGTCCCTTCCAACTCTGTTATTCAGTTATAATTTGTATTGAGGGACCTATTCATTGTCTCTGATCCTGGAAGTCAGAGCTCCCCTTTACTAGTAGCCATAGCTAGTTTTATCCGGTGTTTGTCTAGTGTCCTGTTAAAGCCATCTTTGTTCATCAGGGTCAACATATTAAATTGTAGAAGAGGGCTCCATAGCTTGCGTGGGTGTGTGAAGTTATACGTCTCATTGCCTCTCTCATCAGTTTTGATGATCATATAGGAGCCGTGACCAGGGGGGCTTTTGCCCAGGTTCGCCTGGTGCGCCAGTTGCGACCCTATCTGGACTGAGATGCCCTACGCACAGTCACTCATGCGCTCGTGACCTCCCGTTTAGACTACTGCAACGCTCTCTACATGGGGCTGCCCTTGAGGACCACTCGGAGGCTTCAACTGGTGCAAAATGCAGCTGCGCGGGTTGTGATGGGAGTTTCCCGTTACTCCCATGTAACACCTCTGCTCCGCGAGCTGCATTGGCTTCCAGTTGCCCTCCGGGTGAGATTCAAGGTGCTGGTGATGACCTATAAAGCCCTATATGGTTTGGGTCCAGGATATTTGAGGGAACACCTGCTGCCGGCATCAAGCTCCCTTCGTCCTGTGTGCTCCCACAGGGAGGGTCTTCTCAGGGTGCCGCCGGTCAAAGAATGCCGGCGGATGACACCCAGGGATAGGGCCTTCTCTGTGGGGGCGCCTGCCCTCTGGAACCAGCTGCCTGCGGAGCTTAGGACTGCCCCCGATCTTCGATCATTCCGCCGAGACCTGAAGACCTGGCTCTTCGAGCTTTCCGGCTCAGGCTGAGTTTTAATTGGGGTTTTAACTGGGGTTTTACATGTTGCAGGGACTTAGTTTAATCTTTTTTAAATTGGTCTTAATTTTTGTATTAATGTTTTAAAATTATACCCTGTAAACCGTCCTGAGTCCTTCGGGAAAGGGCGGTATATAAATTCAATAAAATAAAATAAAATTAAATTAAATCTCTTTTCTTCAGCTTCTTTAAATAATCTCACTAGATTCCAGTAATATGAAAGACAAAACCCCCAGCCCCACTTCCACACTACACAGAGTCAGGCAGGCACACACATATTCACACACCCGCAGACTGTTTCATTTTTATTTATCTGTTACTATGAATTCACGGACAACATTCTACAAGATTTCACTACTCAGAGTATTTGGATCCAACCCAATTCATTTCTTATCTAGAAAAGACCAGATTTTTCTTTTTTAGTAAAGCCATTAAATCTGGAAGAGTTGATTCAAAGTTAGAGAGAATCAACAGCACACAACAACATCTTCATTTCCTGCTCTCGGTGAAAGACTTTGCCCTCAGTATTTCTTCTTGACCTCATTCAAAGGCAGACCGCTTTTCATTGAAATAAGGAAAGGCACCATAGGACAGCCTTGCTTGATGCCCTCAGCTTATCAAATGAGCTCTGAAAATATTGTTCACGCTCTGCTACTTATGTTCATGGATGTTCTCAGCCAGATGTGTTCTGACTACCAATCAGGTTGTATTCAAATTCTGCAGCTAGAGTGTGTTGTTGTTGTGTGAAGTATTTGTAGCCTAATTCAAGGCATCTTCATTTGATCTTATTGCCTGAGTCAATCCATAATGATAAATCATGCTTTAGTTTCTTGAGCAAAGTTCAGCCTCCTGATTCACATTGGCTGTTTTTGGCTTATCGGAACCTGATTCTTGTAAATCAGGTGTGAATTACGAATCCTATCAATCATGGTTTAATATTGAGGAAACCTTGATTTACTGAATGCACAACTCCACTCACGTCATGTTAAGCCACAAACCACGGGGAATGAATAATAGCTACTGGATTCATATTTCCAACTAGGTTAGAACCAAACCTAAAATCGTATGACTTAGTTTCACAAACCAGTCAATAGATGAAATGGGGCTATTCCCTGATTTAATTTTATGTCCATTGCTTTATAGCAGGGCTTTTTAACCAGTGGTACGGGTACCACCTGTGGTACATTGGCACCTGGCAGGTGGTATGCGACCATCCTAGAAAAGCGGTAGTGGGAGAGGGCAATGAGCTGAACCGGTGGCAGCACCGCACAATCTTGAGCGAGAGACGGCTGGAGCTGCAGGGCTGTCAGAGCTCAGTGGAAGCGCCAGGCTCCAGCTGGAGCTTGGCGCTGATCCCGGTGCTTCTGCTGAGCCCAGAAGAAGCGCCAATCAGCTGGAATGTTGCAGCATCTCCAGGGTCTTGTGATTTACATTCAGATGCTTGGCAACTGATTCATATTTATGATGGTCACAGTGTCCCAGGGTCATGTGAAGTGACCAAAACCTGCTGCAACCACCCAGCAGACTGGGGGGAATAAAAAACAAACACCCCCCACCCCACCCCCACTGCCAATCCTCAGCAGAAATGCTCACAACAATGAAAACCTCGGACAGGAGGAAGAGCGCCGCTGGGCGGACAGGCAGGTGTCTTGCTTGGCTGTGGCTTGGGGGGCACTTTTTTCAGTGCCATTGTAATTTTGAACAGGCACTAAGCGAACTGTTGTAAGTCGAGGACTTCCTGAACTTCATCACTTTTTTCCTTTTTTTGGGTCATCAAGTTTATGACACCTTCCTAGGTGACGTGGTGGCTCAGTGAGTTAGGACGCTGAGCTTGTCGATCAGAAGGTCAGCAGTTTGGCGGGTCGAATCCCAAGTGCCGCGTAACAGAGTGAGCACTTGTTACTCGTCCCAGCTTTTGCCAACCTAGCAGTTTGAAAGCACGTAAAAATGCAAGTAGAAAAATAGGGACCACTCCGGTGGGAAGGTAACAGCGTTCCGTGTGCCTTTGGCATCCAGTCATGCCGGCCACATGACCACGGAGACGTCCTCGGACAAGCGCTGGCTCTTCAGCTTTGAAACGTAGATGAGCACCGGCCCCTAGAGTTGGAAACGACTAGCATGCATGTGCGGGGGAAACTTTACCTTTACCTTTACCTAGGTGACTGGTGGTACTCGGATGTTGCCATATCCTAAAAGTGGTACAATGGGTGAAAAGGTTGAAAAGCCCTGCTTTATAGCTTCTCAGGTTTTTCTTCATTGCTATTGTATATTTGGCCCAGAATGGAGAACAAGCTGTCACAGTCATATCTCTACTTCATATCTCCAATTCTGTCTTCTACCAATCAAATGAAGAAGACCAGAAAGATTTTATCTCATCTTTTGTTCAAGGTGATGTAGCTGTTGCTCCCCCTCCCATTTTTCCCATAACAACAATCCTGCAAGGTAGGTTGGGTTAAGAATGGCTGGCCCTAAATTACCTTTTTTAATGGCTGCAGAATCCATTGGAAATAATGTTTTCCTATTGTATATCCTGGAGAATGTAAGATTACTGTAGACAAGGTCATGTGTTTATGTGCAATGACATAGAAGTCCCACTGTCTACATGGTAGCCACATATCTAAGTAGCCGTGTCCTAGGATCACGTGATCACCTTTGGTGACCCTCTGACAAGCAAAATCAGTGGGAAGACAGATTCACTTAATAACTGTCTTACTAACTTAACTGCAGTGATTTACTTTAATAACTGTGGCAAGCAAGGTTGTAAAATGGAACAAAACTCACTTAACAACTGTATTGTTTAGCAACAGAAGTTTTGGGGTCAGTCCTGGTGGTAAGTTAAGGACAACCTGTAAGCAGTTTCTGTATCAGGTGCCACTCATGCCCACAACTTTTTGGCATGCAGATTAGTTGTGGAAGGCTGTGGATTGTCTCAGTGTTCTGATTTAAGACAACAGTGATCCATAAACTTACCAAACAATCTGATTTTGCCCAACGTGCTGATTCAACTAAAATGTGGTTATGTTATGTGGCTCTTTGGGCCATAAGAACATAGCTTGTATCTTTGACTGCTTTGGATGGGGCCCTAATAATAATAATAATAATAATAATAATAATAATAATAATAATAATAATAATAATAATAATAATAATAATAATAATAATAATAACAACAACAACAACATCAACAACAACAACAACAACAATAATAATAATAACAATAATAATAATAATAATAATGTTGGAAGGGTCCTTGGAGGTCATCTAGTACAACCCCCTAGCTTTTCTCCTCCAAAATTCCTTTCCACAGCTGAATTCTCTGTGGATTTCAAAGCAAGATGTTGTGTAGGAAAAATTAGACTCCTTAGCCTGGGGTGCAAAAAGCTTTTAACTCCTTTAAATGATTGACATTAATCTTGACTATGAAAGCCTTTTTATCTGAGTCAAGAATTCAAGAGGGCCAAAAGAGCAGCTGAAAGAATGCAACAGAAATAAAACAATAAAGAATAAAGTAAAATCAATTCAGAGAAACAACGTGTACAATATCAGTAAATAATATTAGTAATGTAGGTAGTCCTCGATTTACGACCACAATTGAGCCCCAAAAATTCTGTTGTTAAGTGAGACATTTGTTAAGTGAGTTTTGCCCCATTTTACAACCATTTTTGCCCAGAGTTGTTAAGTGAATCACTGCAGTTGATAAGTTAGTTACACGGTTGTTAAGAGAATCTGGCTTCCCTATTGACTTTGCTTGTCAAAAGGTTGCCAAAGGTGATCACATGACCCTGGGACTCAGCAATGATCATAAGTATGAATCAGCTGCCATGCATCTGAATTTTGGTCTTATGATCAAGCAGATGCTACAAAGGTTGT
The DNA here is from genome assembly GCF_947247035.1 of Vipera ursinii. NCBI lineage: Eukaryota > Metazoa > Chordata > Lepidosauria > Squamata > Viperidae > Vipera > Vipera ursinii. The sequence continues at coordinate 11,367,213 of NC_139518.1, forward strand.
AACTGTGAAAAATGGTCATGGCTGCAGCCATTTTTTCTTCTTATTCTAGGTTGCCACATAGAATGGAGGGAGTGGGGGGGGGGTTTGCCCAGGTGCTTTGTTAGTCAAAATAAACTTTTGTCCCGTGGAAACCAAGGTCATTGGCTGCTCCCGAGACTTGGGACTCTGTGTTGCATAAAAAGCCCGCCAAATAACGTAGTTGCGTGCGTAGTTTAATGGGTGGGACTTTTAATTTTGTATGGGGAAATTGTTACTTGTGTATTCAGTCTTGGTTTCACTTTTGACCTGAGCTGATACTATTGTAACAATAAACATGTTCTTTGCCGAATTTTCAAGCCTCAGAGTTCTGCTTTATTTCTCTCTGTCTGTTGGAACCATGACAAAGTCACTTTTTTCAGTGCCTTAAGTGAACGGTCACTAAATTATAAATTGATCTTAACCTTTTAATCTGTATTAATTTATTACGGGCATTGCTGTTTAATTACTTTTTAATTTTTGTACCTTGTCTTTTATTATGTATTGCCCTGTTCTCCGCCCTGAGTCCTTCGGTATACAAATTAAATAAATAAATAAATAAATAAATAAATAAATAAATAAATAAATAAATAAATAAATAAATAAACAGTTGTAAGTTGAGGACTTCCTGTCGTAGTAATTGCAAAAGGCAGCTTTACTTGGGACAGCTTACATCCTGCAGCGCTATCTTTAGCATCACTGAATGACAATATCTCCTTATCCCAGGTCCTTGGGAAGGATGCGATGACAAAAATGCCAGCTCTAGTCTAAACATCTGGCTGACTGTGTGTGACCAACCAAAATAATAAATAATAATAATAACCTTTTCTAACAGTACCTACAATTGGACAGCAAAAGTGATTTTGGCAGGGGTTTACTCTCCAAGCTTGTTTCAATTTAGTTTCTGAGCATTTCATTACCAGACTAGGCAACATGATCAGCAGGATTTTTTTGTCCTATTCCTCTATACCAAGGGTGGGGAACCTTGGCTGCTTTATGACTTGTGGATTTCAACTCCCAGAAGTTTCTGAGCCAGTCATGCTCTGTACCAGGCATGTCAAACTCGCGACGTCACATGACGTATCGGAATTTTTTCCTCATTGCCGGCAATGGGGTGGGCGCAGTTTGACGTGATGCATCCGGCCCGTGGGCTGGCAGTTTGACATGCTTGCTCTGTACTCAAGAAACCAGACCATTTGAATAAAAATATCAACAAGAGACCATAAGAAAGGCTGAGCGCCAAAGAATTGAGGCCTATGAATTATGGTGCTGGAGAAGACTCCTGCGAGTCCCTTGGATTGCAAGGCGATCAAACCGGTCAGTCCTAGAGGAGATCAACCCTGACTGCTCTTTAGAAGGCCAGATCCTGAAGCTAAAACTCAAATACTTTGGCAACCTAATGAGAAGGAAGGACTCACTGGAGAAGAGCCTAATGCTGGGAAAGGTTTAGGGCAAGAGAAGAAGGGGACGACAGAGAATGAGGTGGCTGGATGGAGTCACTGAAGCAGTAGGCGTGAGCTTAAATGGACTCCAGAAGGTGGTAGAGGACAGGAAGGCCTGGAGGAACGTTGTCCACAGGGTCGCGATGGATCGGACACAACTTCGCAGCTAACAACAACAACAACATCAACAAGAGAACCAGTCAGCTGCTCAGAATTTAAATATAGCTTCACACAACCAAGACATATATATGCTAAAGAGGAATAGGGCAAGAAAATCCTGTGGCTGTTACCTAATCTGGTAATGAAACGTTCAGAAAGTAAGTTGAAACAAGTTTGGAGAGCAAACCACTGCCAAAATATAAAACCCAAGCTACAAATATTTCCCATTATTATTTCAAAGTAAAAGTGATTGCTGAGACAGGTGCTGTGTTCCTTCCTTCCTTTCCTTTGCAAACAAGTTTTTCCAACTCTTTCAAATAAAAATCTCAAAGGCAAGTTCCATTTTGCAATTACACCCTGAACGTAACAGATGTGGATTGTGAATTAAGATTAATGTCCTTCACTGAGTTCAGAGGAAATTTAGCTCAGAAATTGCTCCATAGTCAGTACTTCCAGTTTGTGTGTGGAACATGCATGTTAAAAATAAATTTTCTCTGGTTAAATTTGTATTACTCTGAGTGCTCAACTGGAGATAATAAAAATGAATGGGGACTATGTTTACTAGGATCTGTTTGGGGAGCCGCAGTTAGAAAGGTCATGGAAATGTTCCTTATTAAGGTGGTGAAATTCTAAAATGCATTGCAATGTGTAGGAATGCATACTAAACACTTCTTTATGAATAATTCAAGCAGTCATGTCCTTTAGCAGCTCATATAACTTATTTAGGTGTTGCCCTCAGCTGTCTCTGCATGTGGGTATGTGCACCACCCTTCACTTCATACAGCAACAAACATGTATAAGCCAAAATCTCCTATGTTTAATATTTAAAGTACAGCACAAAGATTTAAGTAGTGGCTTGTGATGGTGGGGGGGGGGGCAAAATTAAAGTAAAGAGGTCAGTTATTTATTCTCCAAAGCACCTGAGGGCAGGACAAGAAGTAATTGGATGGAAGCTCATTAAAGAGAGATTCAACCTGGAACTACAGAGGAATTTTCTAACAGTAAGAACAATTAATCAATTGAATAGCTTGCCTCCCAGAGTAGTGGGTGCTTCATCGCTGGAGGACTTCAAGAAAAGATTGGATAGCTATTTATCTGGGATTGTATAAGGTCTCCTGCCTTGGACAGAGGTTTGGATCAAAAGACCTGGAAGTTCTCTTCAGGGCCTATAATTCTAGGTGAATGCAGCGCCAAAATTTGTTCAGAATGTTTTCCCCCCCTCTTTTGATCTATTTCCCTCTTTGCCTTTTATGTTTTGATTCTGTACTTTTTTTGAACTCTTTAAGCTTCTGCAGTTATTTACTTATTCAATTTCTATAGCTACCTATCTCAGTGGCTCTCCAAAACTATAAAAAAGAATGAAAACAAGCATTTTAAAAAGAGTAAAAATATCCAAAATAAATGTATACAGCAGTTGAGATACTTGGCCAGTTAACAATAAAGCCAAGTAAAGTGGCCCTTATCACATTCAGCACTCCAAGCTTGGAAACACAGCCAGGTTTTTAAAAGCCTTACAAAAGGCTAACAAGGGTTGGAGTCATTCCACTTTCCAAGGGAAGGATATTCCATAGAGAAGGGGCTTCTGCAGAAAAGGCCCATCCTTCAATCTCCACTAACTGACTCTCTGGCTGACAGGATCTGCAGCACACCCAATCTGCTGGACTGAACGGGACGAGTAGAAAAAAGTAAAAGAAAAATGAAGACGGTGGCATTGATCACATGGTTGTAGCTAATATTTTGCCTTTTTTGACCCCTCCATCCAGTGGAGGGATTCAGCCAGTTCACACCACTTTGGCAGAACCGGTAGCTAATTTTTTGTTGCCCAGGCCCAGAACAGACTTCCGGAAGCGGCATCCACGCAGAGAACCGGTTGTTCACCTATTTGAATCCCACCACTGCCTCCATCCTTAACTTCTTGATAAATGTTACGAAAGCCAGAGTGTGCTCATAGTTACAGAAATAAAATAAAGGTTGTTTCTGTGGTGCTCACATTAAACATGTTAGTTAAGAATAAGTACAGCTTTGTTGTAGAAAAGATAGGTTTTAAAAACTGTCGAAACAAATATTAGTAAGCCTATGAAAAACTAACTAGCTGCACCCATTTTTTTTAATAAGGGATGCTGCGGTTACTGAATCATCCCCATTTGTAGAAGGCCCTGAGGTGTTCATGATGGCCCGAATATTGTCAGAAGTTCTACTTGTCAATGTCTGCTGATTTCAAGGTGTTATTTTACAACCTTTCTGAATTACAGGGCCTTAGAAATCATTTATGAGGTCCAAGCATTTCTAGCTACACTATCAGATATACTGTACAGAATCCTTAGGAGGTGTCACAAGTTGTTTAACATACATTCAGGTTACTGGGGTCCAACACCTTCCCAAGTCAACACAACTCCACCTGGCCTCTAGGGCAGTGGTCCCCAACCTTTTGGGCATCAGGGACCGGTTCCATGGAGAGGAATTTTTCTGTGGACCAGAGGGTGCATGATTTTGGGTTCTGCCTACATCCCATGGATTGGGCTTTGTTTGTTTGTGCGGACTGGTTGCTGGCATTCTGTGGCCCAGTACTGGTCCACAGACCAGGGGTTGGGAACCCCTGCTCTAGGCAACACACCCACTCAAAGGCTAGTACATACTGTTTACTATACTACTTAATTCTCAGTTCTCGATTTCTTAAGTCTACTGCAATGACTGCTCTTCCAGTACTTCTCTTTGTGAATCCTGGCAAACAGTAAGACTCCATTTGCCTTATGTTTCTTTTAGTTTCCCAAAGAAACACAACCCTGATAATGCTCTGTTCAGCTTTTATAGCCATCAGTTGCTGGGTTGGCCAGGGAGACAGAGGTAACAGCAACAGAGTTGGAAGGGACCTTGGAAGTCATCTAGTCCAACCCCCTCATGCAGGAGACCTATACTATTTCTGACAAATGGCTGTCCAGTCTCTTCTTAAAAGCTTCCAGTGATGAAGCACCCACAACTTCCGAAGGCAATTTGTTCCACTGATTGATTGTTCTCACTGTCAGGAAAATTCTCCTTAGTTCTAGGTTGCTTTTCTCCTTGATTACTTTCCACCCATTGTTTCTTGTCTTGCCTTCTGATGCTTTGCAGATGAGATTGACCCCTCTTCCTTGTGGCAGCAGGTCTTAAGAGGAAAGGGCACCAGCAGCTGAGGTGTGGCCATTTTGCAAGCAGGAGGGAAAATGAAGATGGTAGTTTCTAGATTCTGTTGCTCAGTGCTTGTTGGAATACTGAGAAGAAAAGGTTATGGCATATCAGAGATAATTTGTGGGCCTAGTCTGGACACTAGGCCTTGAATGGAAGCTATGGCAACTAAAGAGGTTCATGTGAGCCCTCTGTCAAATTCTCATTCATGATCTGCAGAAGTGTTTGGTGAGGAAAAAAGAAAGAAATTCAGTCAGAATGCAAGAAAGGAATTTGTCTCCTCAGAGTAACTTTGTGTACTCAACTGTTTCCAAAACAACTGAAATTTTTATGTTGGGTTTTTTATTGTTCAGAAGCTACCCAGTCACTGAGAGTGAGTGGGCATCCATCTAAATCCAATAAACAAACAAGCTTATTTGAGACCTAGTGAATGCCATGGTCCCCTCTAATGAGTAAATGCATTTGAACTGAACTAGATCAGTTTGGTCTAGAGAAAATTAAGTGTGCTTAACTCTCTGGAAATTAATAGAATGAGTTTGCTCTGATTCGTTTCATTGATTATCAATTAGATCTGAATATGGCTGTGCCAGGAATTTAGTCTTTCAGTATAATGTAAGAAATCTGAATCTGACAGCTGCAATTGTATACTTTTTAAAAGTCAAGAAATGCTTACAATTTCATTCCCTTAATCTATGTGTGACATACTTATTTATATTCAATGCATCTTTAGACCAACAAATGAAGGCAGGGAAAAGCTTACTAAATCTTGAGATACAAGATTTTTTTCTCCCTCATTTGTTCTTAAGATAACGAGCAGGTCAACTTTTAATGTCTCTTTCTCTTCCATAACTTTTTTTGTTGACTGTACTCTCACCAATGTTCATATTTCCATAAAGGAATATTTTTGTGTCACTTCTAGAACTGCATGAAATTAGTATTGAACTTGGCAAAAGGACAGAGTTTTATAATTTAAGATCAGCTATTTCACAGTGTGCTGATTTTTAAAGAATACCTTTGTTTCTCTTAATATAAAGCCGCTACTCTCACATCATCACACACTAGTATAGTGTAATTGTCATTCAGGCTATGTTGTTAAAAAGAAACTACAGTTTCCTGTAATGGGGATAATGAGACATGCTTAAACAAGGATAATGAAAATTTCTGGGGTTAGCTCTGAAAATCAGGTAGAACGTTCTTCTAGAGGACAAAGAAAAGGATTTAATTACTTTATGGAGAATCCAGATCTTCTCATCAAGTAGGCACATTTTACTTTTTTTGTATGCTGCCTTCCCACATTTTTTGACTTGATTTGTTTTTATTTATTGAATTTATTCGCTGCTCATCTCATAAAGAACTATTCTGGGCATTTATGTTGGGGTGTGTTTTTTTTGGTAAAAAGGCAGTTGCAGGACCACTCACTCTTCTGTGAACAGGCAATGTGTAACACTGACGGTTTTAAAGCATCTTGTTTGGAGGTTTCTTTTTCTGCATGAGAGGCTAATGATGAGATGCCTCTTATTCCATTACCTCAGGGGTGTCAAACTGCTGGCCTGTGGGCTGGTTGCATCATACAGAGGCCGCACCTACCCCAGCTCTGGCAATGCAAAAAAAGTCACGATATGTCGCGACACATCACATGACGCGACGAGTTTGACAAACATGCATTAGCTAGTTTTCTAGGATTTTCTATCTTTTTTTTCCCCCAGAAAGAACACCAAAGATTTAGTGTAAAGGCAAGCAAGGAAAGAAAAGTCTAAATATCTACTGTAAATCGGAAACCTCAGTTTGGTTCCTCTTGTTGACAACTTGGGATTCAGTCAGCAGTGGTAAACATTGAAAATGATGTTATTTCTTCTAATTCAGTATTTCTCAACCTTAGCAATTTTAAGAATAGATTTCAATGCCTGTAGAATTCCCAGCCAGGCTGTGGAATTTTGGGAGTTGAAATCCACTACGAACTGAGTCTGCTTTATTTTGAACAATCTTTTAGGATAAACAATTTGTTTACAGGTGACAAAATTTGGATGAGCTTGTCTGGATTCAAAAGCAAAATTAAACATTCTTTCAAGCAATTCTCTATTTCAGTTCATCTCAAATCATTTCATCACTTTGATTTTTAATTCCATTCACATGGCTGGGAGTACTTTAAGCCCTGTTCACCAACTTCCAAATTTCTATCAAAATTAGTGTACCTTTTTCTTATGAATGAAGGCATGCACAAATAGAGCAAAGAACATTAAGTTGTTTACTGCTTTTTTTGCAACTCTCTTCTCTGTATACACATTTTTCAATAACTTTCACAGATGCTCCTTTTTTCCCAGCAATGTCTTTTGTAGGCATTTTTCTGTTATTTATTATCCCACAAAGAATTCTATTTTGTGATACCATTAACGTAATTCTGCATTCTTTTATACTATAACATTCTTATCACTCTTATCACATCTCTACAACTTTTTTTTTCCTTGCATCCATTTTCTGTTTATTCTGTTGGGAATTGCTGCAGTCATTGCACTTTTAAGAAACAAATAGAAAACTGACAACAGAAAAAGACCTAGTTATCTGTCGAGTCTGCCCTTTGAAGCTTTTTTTTTGTTTTCTTTTTAATTTATGTATTTTTTTTAATTATTATTGTTATCTATGTATTTATTTCAGATGATGGAGATGTGTTTATCCCAATTAAGTTTAAACTCACTTATTGACTCACTACCTTTGCTGGAAGTTGGTTCCAAGCTTGCGATACTCTTTCTGTGAAGTCATACTTTCTAACATTACCTTTCGAACTTCCCTCTTGTCAGTTTGAGGTTAAGATTTTTCCTTAATATTGAAAATACTGCCTTATTTACATACTGAATACATTTAAAGGTATGAATCATGTCCCCCTTTCCCTTCTATCCCCCAGGCTGTACATATTCAGTTCCTCAAATATCTCCTGATATGTCCCTCAGACCTTACACCATTTTTATTGCCTGTCTCTGGACTTGCTTAGTCTTATCCATATCTATAAGTGAGGTTTCCAGAAATAAACACAGTATTCCAAATGGGATCTGACTAACACCCTATATATAGTGGGCACTATAGTGGGATTAGGGCCTTAAGTAAATCTGGCTTCCCCAGCTGACCTCTGGGAAAGCTGGAAAATGCTGTCCCTTGACCACAAGACACAACACCCATCATAAAGGTGAATCAGTGGCCAAGTGCTCAAATTGTGATCGCATGGGGTTCATAACTTCGAGAAAGGGTCATGCCACTTCTTCCAAAGTCATCATAATGTCCAATTGTTGCTAAAGTTTACCGGTCTTTGTTACCCATGCATGCTTGAGCACTTATGTACACACATGGATCTTTAATCTAGACTAGAGACTATCTTGCAAGCCAACATACTGTTGGCTGCATCCCATCAACTAGTGTAATATTCTAATGCCTACTTAGGATGCTCAATCACTCATCTGAATAAAGCATCAAGAATTTCTACTAGGAAATTCAATAACACAAGACGTTTCAATCCAGTTCTAGAAAGCTTGAACCTTTGACCTAAATGGTGCCTATCCAAGACACAATAACCCATACACTAGTCAAACTCATCTCATCTCATCTATTTTGTGAAGCCACCTTTTACATTTTTATTTTACATTTCACTGTATTACAAGCGCTCACACAACTGGTTGAATTCAGTAAACCAGGGTACTGGTTCATGTTGTATGGAAAGAAACATTGTTCTCTCTGTGTTTGCCTCTAGATGGCTGGGACTAAACTTCTCCACCCTGAAATAGTTAATTTGAATGGAAGCTGGGATATTTATTTTAAGAAAAGCATAAAAAGCTGTCAGAGAGTAATTACAGCCTTTGATATAAGGGAGGAAGGATGTTTGATTTTTTTTTCTCCAAGATCACATGATGTCCCAGCTACAGCTGTGCTTTTAATTTTGCTGCTGTTTACTTTACATAATGTGTGTGCCTTGGTTATCTTAGAAAGCAAGGCGGCCTCCCCCCTAAAAATTCAGTAGAGTGTGGGGTGGACAAAAGGATACTTTCCATCCTACTGAAAAAAACATTTGCTCAGAGACCATGTGTCACCTTGACTGTTGCTAGAATCTGAGAATGACCTTTCTGTTATTACACTTGTAAGCTGAGGGAATCAGGGAGTAAGTAAATGAATGTCCCTTTCTCTCTCTCTCTCTCTCTCTCTCTCTCTCTCTCTCTCTCTCTCTCTCTCTCTCTCTCTCTCCTTTAAAAAAAATCTCCCCCTCCTCCTCTGGCAAGGCAACTGATAAGCAAAGATTCAGGAAATAAAAATCACAATTTTGCAGGTTGGCCTTCTTCTGCTTTCTCTCTCAAACCTCTTTCTGAAGGACATCCAAGGCTGAAATCTTTTTGTAAAGGAAATGAAGAATCAACTGTAGGTGACAAAGATATCAATAGTGATACTACTACTACTACTACTACTACTACTACTGCTACTACTACTGTGCCAAACCCAGTCTAAATTTCTTTGCTGACTGAACCATGAATGAGAAGGAGGAGAAGGAACAATACATTGCACTGGTGACGTGTCCAGTCCATGTGGTAAACACAACAAAACTGACAATGAAAACAGAGCACCCAATTGATGGCAGGAGGGAACACTCCTTCAGTGGATCAATTGGAGTACTTTAGGTCACTAACCTCCATGTGATCTACAAGGTTACGAAGGAGGCCTTCTGTCCGGATGGCTGGAAAATACTACATTGAAGCAAGAGCACTTTGAGCACTCGACTGCAGATGACGTGAATAATAGAATAACAGAGCTGGAAGACAGTGTGAACAATTAACCAGTGGAAATGGACATCCACTTTGGGTCTCCAAGGTCTCAGAATAACAGAGTTGGAAGGGTCTTCTAGTCAACCCCTACTCAAGCAGGACAAGAAGCAATGACAGAAACTAATCAAGGAGAGAACCAACCTAGAACTAAGGGGAAATTTCCTGATAGTTAGAACAATTAATCAGTAGAACAACTTGTCTCCAGAAGGTGGGAATGCTCCAACTGTTCTGTCCCAGCCTACTATGTCCTTGTTACTTCACAAGGCAACCCCTAATTTAGCAGTAGACTCAATAAATAAACCTCTTTTATTGAAGTTACAGACCTTGTCCACAAACAAAACAGAGCACGAGCCAACAGGAAATAACTCACTGGTAACATAAACAGACCATCATCTCTTGACACAGAAGTTCTTTGCCTCCAGCAACCAGCCCTGACCAGACATTCCTTTTTTGTTACATAGCGCCCAAGGTGTGGTTTCTCACTGCTTTCTCCTCCTCCCCTGGAGTCGCCATATTGCTTCCCTCTGATTTACTCGTGTGAACTATCTATGTTTCCGAGCATCTCTGAGGTCTTCCAGCTGTGCTTCCACCGAGTCTGACTCCGCCTCCCATCCCAGCTGGCTTTCAACTTGACCATGAGTGGAGGGGCCAGGTTCTTCCTCCCTTTGTAAGTCCTTCCTCCAACTCTGATGGCTCCCCAGGCCCCTCCTCCTCCTCCTCCTCCTCTGATTCCACAGACTCAGCTGCCGGGATCACAGGCTGGCACGGAATAACAACACCAAGTTTTGAAGAAGAGACTGCACAACCATTTGTCTGAAATGGTATAGGGCCCCCTGCCTGAGCAAGGGGTTGGACTAGAAGACCTCCACAATCCCTTCCAACTCTGCTGTTTTGTTATTCTGTTATCTTGCCTCTTTGTTCTGGATATCTCAGGGCTGTAGGGTGAACAGCACTTCCACACTCCAATCAAGAGTTCTCAAGTCAAGGGGGATTTTGCTTTCTATCATTTTTCCACATTTTTTAAAATGGGGAGTTAAAAAACTCATGATAGCCCATATGGCCATGAACTTCACGAGAGCCGGTCTTTGTAACTCCCATTGCTGTGTAATGAATGAAACATTTAAGCACATTTGGAGAACTTGCCCGAGGAGTGCTGATTTCATTTTCTCCATGAAGGACTTTGTGCAGTGACGCAGCTAATCTAATGCCGGTTGCATACTGCAGCAAAAGATGAGACTACAGGAAGAGAGAAAGATGTTTCTTACACACACACACACACACACACACGCAGGCAGACAGACAGACAGACTATAGCCAGGCCCTTTCCCCAGAGGCAGCCAGCACTTCTTTTATTCACCATACCCAGATGAGCCAGAACAAGAGGATTTCTAATCGCATTTTAGCATCAGGCTAAATAAGTTCAGATGCTGCACTTGAATGATTTGTTATTATCATTCTGATTTGCCTTCTCAGGTGGCACTGCCTAGAAGAAATGAGGTGGTGGTATAGGATACTTCCCCTTAGGAGGGTGCACAGAAAAAAGGTGAGAAGGCCTCTGATTCCTTCTATGGTTCAGAACACAGAACAATGATTTTAAGCTTGTTGTTGTTGTTAGCTGCGAAGTCGTGTCCGACCCATCGCGACCCTATGGACAACATTCCTCCAGGCCTTCCTGTCCTCTACCAGATTTTAAGCTAAAGGAAGATAAATCTAAACGGAATTTTATAAAGACTTCCTAAAAGTTGCCGTATTCACCCAGAGAACAGGGGTGACAAACTCAATTTCACTGAGGGCCGCATCAGCATTGCGGTTGCCCTCAGGGGGCCGGGTGGGTATGGCCAGGGTGGGTGTGGCCTACTGGGTGGGTGTGGCTAGAGTGCGTATGGCCTACTGGGTGGGCGTGGCCAGCTCTACATCGTTGGCATCAAGGGTGCCTATGGGGGCCTGGGCAGGAGTGGGACAGATCTGAGGGTCTCTGGCAGAAGGAGGGTCTCTGGGCCAGGGCCAAGGCAGTAGGGGCCGTTCCCTCACTGTTTCCAGGATGGCTTTGTGGGCCACATGAAACCACTTCGCGGGCCGGATCTGGCCCCCGGGCCTTGTGTTTGACATGTCTGCCATAGAATGAAAAGCTGATTGATATGAAATATAGTATATATAATATTTGGCAGTAATTTGCCAATTTAATTTGCCAAATATTGGCAAATGTTATGTACTATTATCTATTATCTGAAAATCTTTTAACAGATTAATCACGTGGCCAGGGTTTTTGGATAGGTATGCTGTATGACCGGGAAGCGTGGCAGCTCAGGGGTTAAGACTCTGGGATTGTCAGCTGGAAAGTTCGCAGCCCAGGTTTGAGACTTGAGCACCACGCGATGGGGTGAGCTCCCGTCGTCATCCCAACTCCTGCCAACCCGGAAGTTCGAAAGCATGTGATGTGAGTAGATAAATAGGTGCCACTTCAGTGGGAAGGTAACAGCTCTCCATGATGATCAGAAGTTATGTTAACCATCTTGATGGATATTCTGTGTCAGAAATGGGACAGGCAGAATGTGACTGTATTAATTTTGCTGGACATCTCAGCAGCTTTTGATGCTATGAGCCAAGCTAAACTTCAGGACCTCTTGTCTGGAATGGCATGATGCTCAGGAAGTTTTGACTCTTTTTGGAGAGATGGACATTTAGCTACTTAGGTTTTGAATGTCCATCCCCAACATTAATTTAACCTTTACATGGAATTCACTGGAGAGATTCTTTGAGGATTTACTGGAAGGGCCATAAGCACAGGGATAGCATTTGGAGTTGAATAACAATGATCAAAAAGGCATTGAGGAATCTATAAAAATCATGAGGCTGAGACATTTCAGCAAAACTGAAGATAAAAAATTAGACTAATAAGCTCAGTAGTATTCTGTGTAGTGATCTACTGAGATAAGGAATGGTCTCTATACAAAAGTGTGGCCTTACCAAGGCATTGTGAAGTGGTATTAATACTTCACGTGATCTTGATTCTATCCCTCTGTTAATGCAGCCTAGCGCTGTGTTGACTTTTTTTGGCAGCGGCAGCACGTGGCTGATTGTCAACTAGGATTCCGAGATCCCTCTCATAGTTAGTACTATTGAGCAAGGTACCACCAATATTGGGCATTTGGTTTTTCTTGACTAAATGTAGAACCTTACTTTTTTCACCATTGAACTTCATTTTGTTAGATAGCGCCCAATGTTCAAGTCTGTGAAGATCCTCCTGTATCTTAAGCCTATCTTCTGGAGTGTTGGCTATTTCTGCCAGCTTGGTGTTGTCTGCAAATTTGATGAGTTCCCCATCTATCCCCTCATGAAGATGTTGAAGAGTACTGGGCCCAGAACAGAGCCCTGGGGCACCCCACTACACACTTCCCTCCATGTAGATACAGTTCAGTTGAGGACCACACACTGAGTATGGTTGGTCAGCCAGCTACCAATCCATCTGGTGGTGTTGCTGTCTAACCCACATTTTTCTATCTTATCAAGTAGTACTTATCAAGTATCTTATCAAATACTTTGGACTCATCATATTGGCTGATGCATTTATAGAAAAGATAGTTTAAGAGGTAAATATATGGAGCACTGGAAGCTACAGAAAAACACCTGAGAATCGGAATGGGATAACTCGCCACAGCCAACTCACCACGGCCAACTCGCCTTTGACATCCTTTCTTTAATTATTCTATTCCACTATTTCTTGGATATTAGTGTAACTCTTGTCCCGTGGAAAGTTGTCCCATGGAAAATTGTCCATGTTGAGTTGTTCCATGGTGAGTTGGCTGTGGTGAGTTGGCCATGCCAGTTGGCCAGGAAGAGTTGTCATAGACCCTGTAAGAATGCTGTAATGTTATGATAGAATAGCTTGGAGAACTTTGATCCATGGGTCACAAGGAGTTGGCTATGACTCGACAGAACACACAGTAACATAATGCAGTGATCACTGCATAGGAGGCATTGAAAGACTGGAATCCCTGCATAGTATGGGGGAATATTGAAGCCCTTCAGATAATCACACGATGACTCAGATACTTAATTGCACAAGAAGAGTTGCAATCTCAGCTTCTTCAGATATCTAGAAACACTCAGAATTCCCCCCCCCCAAAAAATTCCTTTGTTCCTGGAAAGGAAACATTTGCTATAAGTACTCGCAGGATCAGTTAAATCAATTCCTCTCCAGAATTCTCTTGCGGCATGGATTGATCAAGAGGGTAGCCTTTTTTCCAGGTCCCCATCACTTTAAATGATCAAAATGGTTAAAATGGTGGGGGGATTGGAAATGTGTCTTTGTGAGCAGGAAAGCCCCCATGTTATAGAATCTCATGTCATGTCCTTCCTTTACCCTGGAATTAGATCCTGTATTTCACTTTTTTTTTTGACCTGATCAAAAGATCAATCAAAGACTAGACTACCTATTTTTATCCCCTCAGGTAAACATGAGTTCTCATCTTGCTTGCATTTGTAAAGCTATAGAAACCATTTTGTTCCAATGGGCTTTTAGACTGAAAAAAATTGGGTTATGATGTTTCATTTTTATAACATAAACTGCCCGGAGTCCTGAGAAGAAGGAAGTTGTCAAAATATAATGGATGGATGGATACAGAAATAGATGAGTTGGTAATAGGTACAACGGGGCATTAACATAGCATGCAGATTTTCCAAATTAAAAATAGTTTTTGGATTTTGAGTGGCAGGTCAGGAGACACACTCCAGAAAATAATGGTGGAACCAGAAGGAGAAAAAAAAATGATTTCAGTTCTTTAATATTGAATTATAATTCAATATAGCTAATAGACTTATTCTCTGGTTACATATTTAATTTTCCCTCCTTTTGAGGGAATATTTAATGTAATATCTACATTAAAAAGTAGATATTTTTGTATAAGGGGTGCTTTTAGGAGAGCATGAGGTCCTGGAGCTTTGGGATGTCTACTTCTATTTATTTATGTATTCAATTTGGGTGCCACCCAACTTCAGACCACCTCTGGGCAGCTCACAGTACAAGAACAAAATAAAAATGTACAATCTAAATAGAAAACATTAAACAATCTAGGGAACTTGGCCAAGAACACAAGTATTATTCCACACTCACAGCCATCCAAGTCTAGATTTTGGGAGAGAAGCCATGTATTTAAGGCCCTCTGAACACCATCAGGGTAAGAGACATCTGAACTTCAGGAGGAGCCTAATACTAGAGGGCAGGTGACACAACAGAGAAGGTGCATTTTTAGGGTCCAGATACACCACATTCTTTGAAGGCACCTGGAGCATGCTAACTTTGTTAGTTCATATCAGCAATAGTCCCTCAGTGTGATGATGATGTTTCTCAGTGATCCAAATAGAGTTGACTGGAAGTTGAATCATGGCAACTGGACTTCTTTTGGCTTTAAAATGTTTTGCTGCATATCCAAGTAGCTTGTCCCAAAGGTGCTTTTTCAAAAGGCAACTGAACTTTGTTTTTCCTTGAAGAAAAACTTTCACTTTCACTTCTCATCCAAGAAGCTTCTTCAGTTTTTGGATGAGAAGCGAAATGTCTTCAAGGAAAAACTATGTCCAGTTGCCTTTTGAAAAAGCACCTTTAGGACAACCTGGAGGACTGAGAATCTCCATAGACATCCATGTAGCTTCTTCAATCTGAGAAAGTTGGTGAGGGAGACCACTTGAATGTCCTTCAGGGTGATTTCATTTATCACCTAATCTGAATAGGCTCATTAGGTGAGTAGGTGGAAAGTTTGTTAAGGGTTGATGCTCCTAAATCCTTCTTTTAGGTCAGGGGTCTTCAAACCTGGCCCTTTTATGACTTGTGGACTTCAACTCCCAGGATTCCTCAGCCAGCTGAGGAATTCTGGGAGTTGAAGTCCACAAGTCATAAAAGGGCCAAGTTTGAAGACCCCTGTTTTAGGTGGATCATTAAGGTAGTGAATCTGTGAAGTGGTCTTGATCTTCCTGGGGACCAATGCAAGAGCAGCATAAAAATGGGGACAGGTTGTGTCTGAGGCATCCACCTCTATTGTGGAAAGGATTTCCCACTTTACATTTTTTGTTTTTATTTGTATTTTGTTCACTGTGTTTTAAACTCTTTGTGGCCCTATGCATTGTGTTTTAACTGTTGTGACCCTCCCAGAATCACATATGTGAGATGGGAGACTGTATACCCTAAACAAACAAGTAAACAACTAAGTAAATAAAAATAAATCCAACGGATGCAGTAAGGGAAGAGAAAAAAATAATGTTTCCAATCTGCCCCCTTATTGTCAGAGTGACTAGACTCACTGAATCTTCTAATAGTAGTCAAGGTATTTAGGGTGGAACATATGCTTTATTTATTAATTTAAACAATGCTTAATTAGAAGTGCATAAGGTTATTTTATGATCTCTTCAAGATGGCTACTTTATGAACCCTCCACTGTATTCTTCTCATTAATATATATGGCAGCATCTATGGGGGTGTGGGGGTATCAGAATATGAGCCAGGTGGTGAATGTGGCATAGCAGTGCCAACTGTAACTCTTTTATAATGTGCCTAGGTAAAGTTTATGATCAGAAAACATCAGGCTGAGATGAAGCCTAGTCATAGAAAGCAAGTTAGAAGCAAATTAGCAATGGCTAATTTGGGAAATTAATGTGGTCTTTTCTCTTTTTTTCCTGGAGAACTCGATCTGTAATTTCATAATGTGTGGCACATCATTAGTTAGCAGTGGGTAGACCACAAAGAGGTTATGTAGCTGTAACATAGGAAGACTAGTTGAATATACAATTCGTGCTCTCTGAGCTTGGTAGTTTTCTTGCAGATGTTTCATTACCAAACTAGGGAACATCATTACTCCTAGAATGGAGTGGTCTTTGCTCTTATTTTTATACACCAGTGGCTTGCCCTGTCAACTTTGGTGGGAGTGTTCTTGGTGGTTCCTTGATTAAGCTGTTGTGTACTGTTAGCTTGTTTGCCTGCCTTGGTAGTTCCTTGACTGGGTTATTGTTTATTTTTGGATTGTAGGTCTAGTGCTAATCTTGATGCTATTCTCTGCTCATAGGGATGTTGGTTGCTGGAGAGGAGGTGTTTTGGTCTTTTTGTTTCCTTTTGGGCTTTTTGATTGTCTCCTCTAGTGGTATGTAGATATTCTTTATCTCTATGTGACCATTGAATGTCTACTTATTGATCGATGGCAGTTGTTATTTCCTATCGTATCTTATCCACCGCAGAACCTACAGGGCAGTGTTTCTCAATTTTGGCAACTTTAAGATGCATGAACTTTAACTCCCAGAATTCTCAAAGCCAGTCAGCCAAATTTCCAGCTAGTCCCACCTAGCCAACATCAACTTTGTTCCTTTTCTTGATAACGTGGGATTCAATCAGCAATAGTAAATATTAGAGATGATGGGACACCTTCTTGTTCAGCGTTTCCCAGGCATGACAACTCTAATATATCTGGACATGGCTGTCTGAGGAATTCTGGGAGTTGAAGTCCACACATCTTAAAGTTGCCAAGGTTGAGAAACAGGTGCCTCAATGACAGAAGTTTCAACAATGGTTCAGAGGTTGGATTTTCTCATGTTTACAAGGTAAGGTAAAGGTTCCCTGCACATTTGTGCTAGTCGTTTCTGACTCTAGTGGCCGGTGCTCATCTCCATTTCAAAGCCGAAGAGCCAGCGCTTGTCCGAGGATGTCTCCGTGGTCATGTGGCCAGCATAACTAGATGCCAAAGGCGCACGGAATGCTGTTACCTTCCCACCGTAGTGGTCCCTATTTTTCTACTTGCCTTTTTACATGCTTTCGAACTGCTAGGTTGGCAGAAGCTGGGACGAGTAACAAGCACTCACTCTGTTACGCGGCACTCGGGATTCAACCCGCCAAACTACCGACCTTCTGATCGAAAAGCTCAGCATCCTAACCCACTGAGCCACCACATCCCTTGTTTACAAGGACCCAATAGGTATTTTTCATGGAAATGTTGTATACCTTTTCTCCAAGAACACTGATTTCAGCAACGTTTTGTAGTTCCATAAAAGTAATGCACCATTGCAGATTACACCCACATTCCACAAAGCAGGGCTGCCAATGAAGATTTCCAGCAACTACACATAATAAACAAGGATAAAAAAAACCCATCTGCTGCATTAGTAAATCCTAGAATGAATGCAATCCTTTTCTCTCCACAGTGTAGCTAGCTGGATTTGGACAGTGTGTAGCAGAGGTGTTTGGACGTAGTATAACAGTGTATTAGAGCATCAAATTCACTTTTGCAGATTTCCCAATGGAATTCTTTAACATTCATCTGGAATTCTTATCAGATTTCTACAATCCATTAAGAAAGAAAAGCAAGCAGGGAACCGTGCTAATCAGATTCAACCCTCCAGGAACTGATTGACAAAATTGCTGCTCAATTGCTCAAGGATTTATGGGACTGACAAAAATGCAGCTTTTAAAGCCCCGTAAATGACATTTTAGTGGCTGCATATTTTTCCATTCTTTGCTGGCTGGTGACAGGAGAGCTGATTATGTTTGACATTTACACATCAAATGTTGTTTCCAATATGTTGGCCCATAAACATTTTGAGCAGTGTGCTTTTGTGGGTGAAGCATCTAGATGCAGTTACAAAATGTGATCATTTCCCCTATTAATGGAAAGAATGGAGGGACATCAAAATAACTTGGATTAATTCAAGCTGGAGCAATTGAAATTGATTTTCCAGGTTGACGGGAAACGTTAACTCTTCCATTTCATTCACTCCATCAGTCCTGACTAGAAGTTCAGCTTCTGCTGAGATGGAAGGAAGTCTTGTGAACTTGTGGAAAACTCATTACTTCTGGTAAGAAAAACAGGTAAGTTATTTTTCATTATTAGAGCCTTGGTGGAGCAGTGGGCTAAAGCCTCCTTAAGTAACACCAGCTGCCTGCAATTAGTGCAGGTTCGAGTCCCACCAGGCTCAGCCTTCCATCCTTCCGAGGTAGGTAAAATGAGGACCCAGATTGTTGGGGGCAATAAGCTGACTTTGTAATAATGCCACTTGGGGTGTGTGTGAAAGCCCTAACAAGCAGGCATACACATAGAATGAAGGCTACTGCTAAGCTTGTAAGCTGCCCTGAGTCTTCGGAGAAGGGTGGGATATAAATGTAATAAAAATAAAATAAATAAAATAAATAAATTATAAACACTATTTTCTCCATCCCTCCAAATATATCACTTTTTACACTTCTAGGCAAACAAGTACTTGGACAAACCTCCAAGAATTCAAGAAAAACAGCTATTCTCCAAAGCACCTGAAAGCAGGACAAGAAGCAACGGATGGAAACTAGTCAAGGAGAGAAGCAACCTAGAACTAAGGAGAAACTTCCTGACAGTTAGAACAACTAACCAGTGGAACAACCTTCCTCCAGAAGCGGTGAATGCTCCAACACTGGAAGTTTTTAAGAAGAGACTGGACAGCCATTTGTCTGAAATGGTATAAGGTTTCCTGCCTGAGCAGGGGGTTGGACTAGATGACCTCCAAGGTCCCTTCCAACTTTATTATTATTATTAACTATAAGCTATAGGTTTTCTTGCTTTATTTCTGGTACAGTTGAAATGGGATTGAACCACTGTCTTCACTTTTCATTTATAACAGAGATCCAGCTACACTTAATTATTATCTATAAGCAGAGATGGCAACAAAGAGTTAAAAAAATGATAAAGTCTTGATAAACATCAGCCAAACACATGCAAGACTTATTTCCTAGAATGTTTTGTGCTTCCTCAGGTGAGGAGACCTAAGAATGCAATTGATTAGACTTCTTATCCTCTCTCTTGAAGATCTGGGAGATGAAACCATATTTTTTTTTAGAATTAGAATTAGAATAACAGAGTTGGAAGGGACCTTGGAGGTCATCTAGTCCACCACCACCCCGCCCAAGCAGAAGACCCTACACCATTTCTCACAGACGGCAATCCACTCTCAACACTCAAGAGAACTGCAACACTTTACCAGAAAATTAAGGTTTTCCAAATTGCAGAGAATGTGTGTGTTGTTGCTTAAAGCAAGCAAGCAACCAACCAACCAACCAACCCCGAGGTATAAATTAATTAAGTTTAAACGCCTTCCCTTTCAACAGGCCTTTGGTCCCTCATGAACAGTTCTGGGCAGTCATCTCTAGCTATTGTTTCTTTTCACTGAGGAATAATAGAGTCTTTACCAAATGAGGTGGTATATAATTACTGCTACCCTAAATCAATACATATTGTTACTGTACAGTAAAATCAATAAATATTGTTATATACACTCATGCTCGCATACATTTCACAAACATTATTAGCTCCCTCCCGCTCCAGCCAAAGGAATAGCTTCAACAGCAGAGATGAAATTAGGTTTTTAATGCTTTCTCTATCCACTGCTGTTCCAACTCATAAAACAATTGTGCCAACTCTCTTCTCTCTCCTGCACCCTCTTCCCTCCCTCTTCAGCTACTTGTTCAGCTCTCTACTTGGAACCAAGCCTGAGCAGTGAGTGTTTATTATTATTTCCATTCTGCTCCCTTTCTTTGTGGCTTTTTTGTGTTTTTTTTATTTGAAACTGCGGACCCTGAAAACGTTTGCAGGAGGAAATTAAGGTGTTCAGATGTTTGCAGGAGGAAATTAAGAATTCCCTTGGGAAAATTAAAAAGAAAAAAAAATATGTTGACCTATAGATCCCTATCTTGGCCTTAATGAAAGGGAGGGCACAATAAGAATTTTTTAGAATAAGTCTTCTGTCTTGTTAAAAATGTTTGTTTGAAGTTCCTCATGCTGGAAGCATGAATTCAATGGCTTTGACTTTTCAACAACCTCATAACCTACAAACCGCAAGGAGCAATGGGCTTTAGGGAAAGAATTACGGATTCACTCTGTTTCTCTTCTTTTCTCTATCATCTCTGTTTAAAAGAGACTGCTAATCTGAAGCCACTTCTTTCTGCTTTTCTTCCAGAGCATGAATATAATCTCGTTTCCCTGTGTCCACAGCCGAATGAAGTTCTGAAAGTTCAGAAATATGGGGAGGAGAGTTATAGCAATCTTCTACTTGGTTTGTATAGTACTTTGGTTACCACTAGATAGCACACAAGAGACACAACTTTAGCTGATTCCTGCATCTAGTGGTTGTCTGGATATTTGTAGCCTAGATATAATAATCCACATTTCTAATAGCTGTGTTTCAAGTCTTAGCAACCATTATCAAGAGTCAGAGCCCTTGATAATGCACAGTCCTTCATGAAATTGCTGTCTAGGGCTATCTCCAAGGACAACAAATTCCATAATTGTATGGAACTGTTGACCAAGGACTGGAGGAAGCAATTTCCTTATTTTGTCTCCTTCTCTGTGTAGGTTTATTCATCTGAGTCCTGTTAGCAAAAGTGTTTAATAGGTGAGTGTGCTGAATCTTCTGGTCACCTCTTGCTGAAGTCTCTTTAATGAAGCCATCTGATGTTACAAGCACCCATTTACTGAATATGACTGCCTGGAGAAGCAATATCTTTATGTATATGGCTTCTACACAACACTGCATCTTTCTGTTTGGAAAGATGTACACTGTGGTTCTACAGCAGCCAACAACCTTTGAACAGTCATGTGTTGAACTTTCCATATAAGAAACAGGAAGAGACTACAGTTGCTGCATCCAGCTGTGAGAATGGAGAAGATATGGCATTGGGACCAACTTGGATTATGAGTGAAAATGGAAAGAGGGTTGTATGTACCTCCAAAATTCTATAGAATTCATTGGCATGCTATGTTCAATAATCAATAGTTTAAAAGACGCATTTTTTTGTTTTTCAAGGGTGAGTCTCTCACCTTTATTATATAGTAACAACAAGCATGAGAACACTATGCCTAGAGCCATCATATTTCTCTTTAAAAGATCATGCTGTTAGGGTTGATAGTGAAGGACCATTTCATCTCCAGGTTTTGATCTTTGGGGCGGCTTTTGGAGACAAAATACTTATCAACACTCAACCTGATACTTGGAGGAAATAGAAGAAGGGAGTTAAGTGATGCCCCTAGGAGCCCTGATGGATCAATGGTTTGAATGCAGTATTGCAGGCTAATTCTGCCAACTGCCAGGAGTTCAATCTCAACCGGCTCAAGGTTGACTCAGCCTTCTGTCCTTCCGAGGTTGGTAAAATGAGGACCCAGATTGTTTGGGGCAATATGCTGACTCTGTAAACCTGCTTAGAGAGGACTGTAAACCACTGTGAAGCAGTGTATAAGTCTACGTGCTATTGCTATGTCACACATGCCACACTGCCATTGTGTTAATGATGTGAACTTTGAAATTTAATCATATATTTACATAATTTGCATGAGGATATCACAATGCTTATGTGCCCTGCAGATATTGCCTCACTCTTCCCCAAAAGAATCATGCCATCTAGAACAGGGCTTTTCATAACCAATCACATGGTCATGAAAAGAGTAGAAAGTAATTGGGTTTTGCTGCTGTTGTTATCCCAAGACAATCCTTTTCCTGCAGTTGCACTCCAGGTGTTTCTTCTGCTGTTTCACCCCCTAGCTAGCTCCACTGAAAATCAAGGGGCTTCCTGGACACCTTAGGTGTAGAGATCCTACACAAGGGTAATCTCATTTGCTGGTACTCTCTTAATCCAAGGGGAACCAAATCCTCAATCAAAATGTGCAACATAACCAAAGGAACAATTCCCACACTCTTTCTGAAACCCAATTGGTTCATCAGATGCTGCGTGCTCTAATTAAACAGGTCTACCCTCCATGTAGGGACACGGTGGCTCAGTGGGTTAGGACGCTGAGCTTGTCAATCAGAAGGTTGGCAGTTTGGCGGTTCGAATCCTGAGTGCCGTGTAACAGAGTGAGCGCCTGTTACTTGTCCCAGCTTCTGCCAACCTAGCAGTTTGAAAGCACGTAAAAATGCAAGTAGAAAAATAGGGACCACTCCGGTGGGAAGGTAACAGTGCTCCATGCGCCTTTGGCATCTAGTCATGCCGGCCACATGACCACGGAGACGTCCTCGGACAAGCGCTGGCTCTTCAGCTTTGAAACGGAGATGAGCACCGGCCCCTAGAGTCGGAAACGACTAGCACGCATGTGCAGGGGAACCTTTACTTTTACCTTTACCCTCCATGTAGTAATCAAAGTGATATATCACAACAAGAGACTGCTGTTAACCTTCTTGAGCTTCAGATCACATCACTACCACCCAAGACAAAAGATTTAACATGTGATCTCTTTGTCTCAGGTCCTTGATGGTCTGAGTTAGTGTGATGGAATGTACACCTGCAGGACTGAAGGGGGGAGGGATATTTTTGACAATCCAGGCCCTTCTCAGAAAGGGCCAAATTATGAGAATGCACAGTCTCAAGCTGGATGACACAGGGGGAAGGGATTCAGGGTAGCCACACCCTAGAATCCCTCAGGGTACATCTAATGAGCCGTGGTGGTGCAGTGGTTAGAATGCAGTATGGCAGGCAAATTCTGCTGACTGCCACCTGCCTGCAGTTCGGCAGTTCAGTTCTCACCTGCTCAAAGTTGACTCAGCCTTCATCTTTCCGAGGTCAGTAAAATGAGGAGCCAGATTGTTGGGGGCAATAAGCTAACTCTGTAAACCACTTAGAGAGGGCTGTAAAACACTGTGAAGCAGTATATAAGTGTAAGTGCTATTGCTATTGCTAATACCTTAGAAAGTTATAGCTTTAGTTGGGCAAGATTTTGTCCATTAGGTGGAAGCAAATAAAGGATTGAACTCAATTGGAGCTCACTGTCCCTGGGCTTGGGCCTGACAATCAGATACCACAAAGTGCTGAGCTGGAGCAAGTAATAGGAGTTCACCCTGTCATGCTTGGGTCTTGAACCCAGACTATCAACTTTCCAGCTGACAAGCTCAGTGTCTTTAACTGCTGTGTTATTTCACCTCTGTTAGTACATCCAACTTAGCAGAAGAAAAATTGGAAATGTAGTTGCCGGCTCTCTGCTGAGGATCTGAAATAATTTGTCCCTTGTTTAAAAGTCTTTCACAGCAGAGCTTCTAGACAGTATTGAAGAATTAGCAGATGCATTTGTACAGAGAGTCTCAGCTACTTTGGGGGCAGGGTTCACTATGTTGTGTGGACAGATTCCATTTGGCTCATGTTCAATGATTTATGTGAAACTAGAATAATGAGCAAATTCAGTAACCAGGTTAATATGCTGTGAGGGAAGATCAATGTGTGTGTGTGTGTATTTTGTAAAATAGAAATAGAAAACAAATCTGATCAAATAGGATGTTTTGGGGGAGAAGAAACCATTATTGAGAGCCAAGAGGATTGAAATTGCAAAGATTTAATTGAGTAACTGTTGTTCCAAATCACACTGTTTTGAAGTCCTGATTACACACCCAGGAATTTATTTGCCTGAGGAAAAAATGTTGCATTATGGGTTTACAACAGGGGTCCTCAACCTCGGCAACTTTAAGAGTTGTGGACTTTAATTCCCAGAATTAAAGAGGCTGAGGAATTCTGGGAGTTGAAGTCCACAAGTCTTAAATTTGCCAAGGTTGAGGACCCTTGGTTTACAAGATCAAAGATTAGTTTCACTGCTGCAGACTTCTAAAGCTCAGACAACACGTGCACAGCTCATGGAATCTTGTAACACCATAAAAGTTGTTGACATTACATAATGGGGAATAAAGAATTACTCAGGTAACGGATGAGCTCAGCAAATCCAATGTGCTTTCTCCTTTTGAAAAAAAAAAGAAAATAATTACGCTTTCAAAATGTTTTTAAATGATCGTTTTGTTTGTTAAAAATCTGTAGAATTCTAGATAGTGATCAACAAATACCTCATACTTCACCCTTGGGGCTGAATTCAATATCAGAAACTGCTAAGACCGTCCTTATAGATATACTTTAAGTAAACTGTGATTCTTGGTAATTAGGCAGAGGAGAGATGGATAGAAAAATATTGTTGTACTTTTTATAGCCTCACCCTTTTCATCCCCATGAGGGACCTACTGGATCCAAAATAAACTTTTTCTCACCTTATCATTTTCAAATTACAGTGGTACCTTGGTATTTGTCCTTAATTGGTTCTGGGAGGCATGATGAATACTAAAAAAGTTGAGAACCAAACAAACCATGTGACTTACCATGGTCTTTCTGCTGGGAAGGACCTCTTACCTGTCCCTTTTCCTTTTCCTATGTCAATGACCTTCCCAGCATGGCTTACCTCCTGTCTGCTCTCTGCGACTGTCTCCCACTTCCTTTTGCATCACGTCAAATACCAAACAAACACTGAGTATCAGAACAACATTGGGTACCAAATCTGACGAGTTTTGAAGCAGTTAAGTACCAAGGTACCACTCCCGATGGCCCCCGACCTTCTCTCCTTCCGGCGCGATCTCAAAACCTTTCTTTTTGAACAAGCTGGCCTGGTCTGATGGGTTGGGTTTGGGTTTTGTAATCGGTTTTAATCTTCAATATGTATTAATTTATTACGGGCATTATTATTTAATTACTTTTTAATTTTTGTATCTGGTTTTTTATTATGTATTGCCCTGTTCACCGCCCTGAGTCCTTCGGGAGAAGGGCGGTATACAAATTAAATTATTAAATTAAATTAAATTAAATATTCAGAATAACTTCTGCTCCACTAATAATCTATCTTCATTCCATTCTATGCCTTTGCTCAACCAAGTATTAATGCAATGATTCTTACTCATATATTACTCACATTTTACTCAGGTCAGGTTTATTCTCTTTCCTCCTACACTTGTTTTAATATTCCCTGTGTTCCTACTAGGTGTCCAATGTTATTTGACCTCCTTGCTATTCTTAAATAGCAATCAGCTATGGAGCTCAATACATCTTGAGGTCTTGCCAAAGCAGAAGAGTGGGACACGAATCAATCAAACAGACTAACAAAATACGGACCTTGAAAAGAAAAGAAAATATGACCACTTGCAATCTCTCATCCTAACAAGACAGCCTTGCAGGTGTTACCTTCTGGAGCTTGTCCACAATAAAAGGCTGGCCTCTGCATGCTTCTAATCTGGTTCCACTTCCAGGTGTATAGAGGTTTATTTAAAGTATTTTTTTCCCCAAAATGCTATTGGGGAAAATTGTTCTGATATGACTAAGAAGAAATAATTTTCACTAGGAGTAGCATTACCTTACTATACATACCTTTTTCAGGGCCTCTCGTGAGTAGAGGATATTTTTCCCTAGCTAAATACCATCTAAGCTTATTCAAATCACAGTGCCAACTCTAACAGCATCTAAGCCATTTCTTCAAATCTTTTCTTAGTGATGGTTATATCTAGATTCGGTCACTGTGAAATACAAGAAGAGCACTGCCCACTTTCCTGTTAATAAAGGAAATAATAAAATATAACATAGCCATACTACAATACACCAATAGATAGCATATATTTTTATCTTGTTGTCTAGTATTTTTTTTTGAAATGTCCCATTAAAAAAAATCTAAAACAGTTGGAAGTAAAAAATGAAAAAAAAATGGTGTGATTTTCTTTCTTTTAAATTTTTCTTTACAGTGGTATGGTAGTAAATGCAAGAAAAATATGCATAATAAACTTGAACGCAAGAGGTTTTTCTGATCCCATCTCTGCCAACAGGGCTCAGGCTGGAATAGAAAATGAAAAAAGTTGACAAATTTTATACATCTTGGATTCCCCCCCCCCTCTTTTTGGCGATAGCTTTGGTAGATAATGATCGATGAGTAAAAGATACTGCAAATTAATAAACCTTTCAGTAGATATGTAAAATGCCAGAAAGGAAAGTTTAACCCTGAGTATGAAACCAACATAAATGCTATTGCCTTAATCCAAAATTTTGAATCCTTCCCCAGTTAAGTTGTGCTCGTGTCCTAATAAAATAATTCATTACCAAAACGTCTTATCGATTTCAGTGGAATTTAAAGGAGATAATTTATGCTCCACTAGATTTGGACCTGGGTGTTCAGCAATGTGTGTCTTTGGATTTCCCCTGTGTCTGTAAGACTCTACACCTGCAAAAAAAAAAACCTTCTGGGTGAAATCATCCATCTTAATTTCAGTTCTGGTAAACACATTGAGTTCTTACCTTTCACCATCCCCCCCACTCCAATCTTTTCCTCCCCTTCCCAATGCCTAAGTGGAACTTAAATGGTCCACATGAAGACATATGACCAGGTAAGAGAACTTTTCAAAACAGATTCATGCTGAGATGATCATTCATTCATTCATTAACAAGGCCTTGGCAAAGAATCACACTGAGCCCTGTTTTGGCTGTAGAAAAAAAAAGGGGGAAAAAGGAGAAGGAAGAAGAGAAGAAGAAAAATAACTAAGCTGCAGCATAAATCAAGATTATATAGATGGCCAACACAAACCATAATACCCTCTCTCATTGTCTGCATAAGAGTATCATCACAGTTGCATATAGAACAGCCTTTTTCGTTATTGCTCTACTTCATAAAAATATAAGGAACTTAGAACAGAAACGTTACAAACTTAAGGTTCTTTGGTGAAGAATGGAAAAAAAACCAACAACAGTATTTCAGCAGTAAGTCAAATCCTAGAAGCAAGTGGTTGCTCCTATCTGTTGATCCGTTGGATCCTTTCACAAAGAAGAGACAGGTATTGGGTCAACTTGACCATGGCAACAATGGCAAGTCCACCTATCATCATACATGTTGGCCAAAAGAGTGAGTGGAACAGCACATTGGAACTGTAAAGTTTGGTTAGCAACACGTTCTTCTGAATGCCTTCTGGGTCACAGAAACAGGTAAAGTGCTGATACTTCTTGAAGTTTTCCATGACGACATTGACAAGGGACAAAGACTCTTCAAAGTTCTTTCCACATTTGGGTATATAAGAACACTGTAGGGATGGAAAAAGGCAAATGAAAAAAGGGAAAGATAGCGCATTCTGAGATGAACAAAAGCGTTGAGCATTTCATTTCAAGCATGATGTTAACTGACATTTATCATTTTAACTCCCTTTTTACGACCCTATAAAACCTTAATTTGGGGTAGAGTTGTGGCGACTGGGTGGAGTTGAGCAATTTACTGGCTGGATGCCGTTCCTGAACAGCACGTGGAGTTCACAGCACATATTTTTTCTTTGCACCCTGAGAGAGAAATATCTGCCGCTACCTAGGATTGAACCCTCAACCTTCTAAATGGGAGCCGAGCATCTTCAACATTACGCCACCATGCCACTCACATCTATCATTTTAACTACAGTTAAAACTATATATAGTTTTTTTTATATTTCTGAGAATGTTACTGTTATGAAGAATGTCTAATAAATCCTTCCCTAACAATTATCCTCACAATGTGTTGGACTATACCTTCTATAGTCATTAGACATCATGACGACCCAATGTGGGAACCATACATACAACAAGTTACATGGAACATATGCACATTTCATTTCAGGGAGTGATTTTGGTGGTAGACATACCTTTTATCTGTGCTTTTGAAGTCATCAAGGCAATAGTGCAAAAGATTGGCAGTTCTAATGATACATTATACATAGAAACTGAAAGCACATTACTTATTTAACACAATTCTTAATTTACTAAAATTGACCAAATAGGGGACTAAGAGTTTTGCTGCCCATACATCTTCCTTCTCCAAAGTACCACTGTAAATATAGTATGCTCTTAAATGAAGTTTTGCTATCTTTTCTCATCAAAAGTGTTGTAGTTCACATCTGCTTTGCTTCAATAATCATCTAGGTCAAAATACAAATCCTTTTTAAGTCAGAGGCTCATCTAAAATATTGAGAGCATGTGGCTTTAGGCCAGGGGTAGGCAACCTCGGCTCTTTTATGACTCATGGACTTCAACTCCCAGAATTCCTGAGCCAGCATAGCTGACTCAGGAATTCTGGGAGTTGAAGTCCATGAGTCATAAAAGAGCCGGGGTTGCCTACCCCTGCTCTAGGCCCTAGGGCAGGAGTAGGCAACCTTGGTTCTTTGATGACTCATGGACTTCAACTCTCAGAATTCCTGAGTCAGATGACTCAGGAATTCTGGGAGTTGAAGTCCATGAGTCATCAAAGAGCTGAGGTTGCCTACCCCTGCCCTAGGGCAACCTGCCTGTCAACAAAATGGCTGCCATGATGGGCATGGCCAATCACAAAACACCCAAGAAAGTGAACTAGTGAGACATCTAGTGAGACTTTGATGGGGCCCAGTGCATTGCTACAAATATATTGTTTTTCCCAACATGCTATTTATTTAAATAGCATGTTGGGAAGAATAGTATATGTAAATAGGTGGTCCCAATGGACCACAGTTTAAGTATGAACCAGCTATGTGCTGCTGTTGCCAAAAAAAGCCAATGCAGTCCTGGGCTGCATTAACAGAGAAATATCATCAAAATCATGAGAATACTGCTTTATAATGCACTAGTGAGGCCACACTTGGAATATTGTGTACAGTTCTGGTTACAATAAAAAAAATTGCATAGAAGAGCAAACAAAGATGATGAAGAGTCTAGAGGTTAAATTGTGTGATAAAAGTTTGAGGGAGCTAGGTATGTCTAGTCCCGTGGTGGTGAACCTATGGCATGTGTGCCACAGGTGCACGCATGTGCGCTTTTGCCCCAGTCCTAGGCCTTCAGCTGGGTTTTATAAAACCTTTTTGCTTTAGGACTTCGCCGCCGTGTGCAAAGAAAAAAAAGGTTCAATCAATCAATTTCAACTTCTCGCGGGAAAATTTCCCCCCCGCAAAGTTGGAATTGATTGAACTTTTTAGTCCCACCCAGTCTGCTGTTACTACCATGGTTACGTCCACCCAATGGGCCATGCCCACCCAATGGGCCACGCCCACCTGGCACCCAATGATACATAAGTGGGTTTTAGGTTGCAGTTTGGGCACTCAGTGTCGAAAAGATTCGCCGTCACTGGTCCAGTCCATCAAAGAGAAGTATTAGGGATGGAGGGACATGGTGACTGTCTTTCAGTACTTGAGGTGCAGCCACAGAGAAGAGGGGATTGAGTTATTTTCCAAAGCATCAGAGGACAGGCCAAGGAGTTATAGCTAGAAGCTTGGTAAAGAGAGAGCCAACCTAGAAGTAAGGATAAATTTTCTGATAGTGAGAACAATTTATCAGTGGAATAGCTTGCCTCCTGGGCTTGCGAGTGCTCCATCGCTGGAGGTTTTTAAAAATAGACTGGACAGCCATTTGACTAGCATGGTGTAAGCTCGCCTGCCTTGAGCAGGGTGGGGGTTAGACTGGAAGACCTCAGAGACCTTTCTGCCCTATTATTCTATTTTCTATGTTCTAAAAATAATCCCCTGTGCAAATCAGGTGAGGCAAGAATCACAATAATGCAAGGGATATGTCTGAGGGACAGACACATCCTACCCCAATCTTGAGAGTTCACTAGATTAATGCTTTTTCAGAGTTACAGGAAGCATATGAAAACAGGAAGTGTTATTCATTCATATTCATTCTCATACTTCCTGTTTCAGGAAGTAACTGGATTTAGAGACTGTAAGTAAACCAAATGCAATTTTGTCTCCTCAAATCTTAATCAATCAAGAGCAGTCTCCAGCTAATGAGACACTTTGGACAGTTAAGCGAAAAATATGAATTTGGAGAATAATTTGGAGAAGAATATAAAACAATGGAAGAACCAGGCATAACAATCTTCCTTCCAAAAGCAATAGCAAAGCAGAGATTTATTACTCTCTGATGTCAAGCGTAAACCAAAAGAAGTCTGTAAGGGAGACATTTAGGAATGAACGAATGATTTTCTTGCAAAAACTGACACTGCAGCTAAAGGAAGAAGAGTCCCAATAGATCAGCATGTCTTAAAGCTCACTTCTTCGTTAATGAAGGTCAAAACGCATTTTCCTCTGAGTGTGACTGCAAGAGGCAAAAATCAGCCATTGTGTTCAGCATCTAGGCGCCTGAAGATGGTGTGATCAATGAGCAGAAAACATGTTGACTTTTGTGGAGTGCCGGTGCTAATATTTCGGGATGTATCACTATTTCTCCAACTATGTCAGTGACATCATTGGCTCAATCTCTTTAAAACTGGGAATAAAGTGACAATTAGGGCATATGAGTGTCTTTTTTCCTTGGTTGAATGTGGAAAGGATGGCATTTGGTCTAATGGAATAGATGTTCCTTCTAGCTATTATATTTACCAAGGGAGCCTCAAAACCTCTGAGTTTAGGGGTCTTGTGTGCATGTGTGTTTTAAAAGTCCCATTGAGTCCCATTTTTTTCCAATATGGGTAAAAGTATCAGACCCATCCCATGGTCTGGAGAAAATTTCTGATATTAGGAGAACCAGCGATCTTTGATATATTCTAACAGCACAGGAAAGAGCAGTACAAATAGAAGTATTTGGGGAAAAGGCCCAATTTGGTTTCGCTTTTGAACATATTTGGAGATCTGTGCATAGTTTTGTTTTCTCTACAATGGCCCTCTGCCAGTTTGGTCTAGGGCAGGGGTAAGCAACCTTGGCTCTTTTGTTACTCGTGGACTTCAACTCCCAGAATTCCTGAGCCAGCCATGCTGAGGGGAAAGGGAGAAGTTTCCATGCTGACCCATGCTGGCTCAGGAATTCTGGGAGTTGAAGTCCACGAGTCATAAAAGAGTCAAGGTTGCCTACCCTTGGTCTAGGGCAGGGGTAGGCAACCTCGGCTCTTTTATGACTCATGGACTTCAACTCCCAGAATTCCTGAGCCAGCTGGCTCAGGAATTCTGGGAGTTGAAGTCCATGAGTCATAAAAGAGCCGAGGTTGCCTACCCCTGGTCTAGGGGTTAAGGCAGCAGGTTAAAAACCAGGAGACTGTGAGCAGGAATTAACACACTGGTCCTTGCACCTTAAGCACAGTACATTAACTATAGAAGCAATACAGATTCTGGTGCTCAGCAGTGTTGCAGGAACATGTAGGAGATGACTAGGCTGAGCCCAAGGAAAAGGTCAAACACATCATCAGTCATGAGTCCCTTCGTGCCCACCTTGAATTCCATTGATGCTGATCTACTGCCAATTTGCTTTGACTGTTAGTAATTCAGATTCTTGTAGAGTGTTAGCCTGCAACTGCCTTAATTCCTGAGTTCCTGAACTTGACAGAACAGGTGTATAGAATCTATCTGAATGATATACACAGTCCACCTTCTCTGAGAGAGAGAGGGGGGGTGAGGGAGGGAGGGGAGAGAGATGTAAATTACATTACTCCATGCCCCCTTGTATGAGGCTCCCTCCTGGGGTTGGTGATGGAAATTATGTAGAATTCAGTACAGGGAGGCATGACATAATATAATATCTGTACCCTACTTTGTAAGGGAAGGTAGAATATGTATTAGACTCTAATTAATAGAGAACCAGTCCTGTGCATCATTCAACTCTGAAAATTGGTTAGCAGCACCTGAAGGAGTTTAACCTGGGAACATCATTAGTCCACCAGATTGCTGCTAACCATTTCCTCCTCCTCCTCCTCCTCCTCCTCCTCCTCCTCCTCCTCCTCCTCCTCCTCCTCCTCCTCCTCCTCCTCCTCCTCCTCCTCAGGTTGTCTCCTGCTGTATGGAGCAATTCCATCTTGGAGCTGATTTGTGTCAGTAATCTGAAAGCAATGAATATTTTAATTCCATTCAAAGACTGAAAGGCAAGTATTACCGTCAAGGGACACTGCATTAGTAACACCGGTTTGCAATTCAGTTTGTATAACAATATATCAAAGAAAGGAAGGAAAAAGGGAAGGAAAAAAATCTTAGCAAGGCAAACATAATCTGTAAAACCACCTTATGCAGAAGGCAAATTAACTGTACCTGTGCTCGATTCAAAGGAAGTGACTACTGGGAGGTTTAAATTGTAAATACAAATAGCCAAAACTGATTTGAGATTTGCACAGCTAATGTAACTGAATAGCTAAGGGCCTGGTGAGATAGTATGGGCAACCAGGTGTAGTTTTCCTCTTAAATAGCCCCGATTAGGAAGCTGCCTGTAAAACTGGCAGTATGATGGAGTTTTCCAGCTAAGAGGGTTTTTTTTTCAGTTGAAATTGCTGACACAGTAAATAGTTTTCCACTTATGGTTGACCATGATATAGATATTTTTTAAAAAAGCATCTGGAAGCCATACGTTTTCCTCCTTTGGATCAAACCATTCATCCAGCAATAACATTTGCTTTTCTTGAGCCAGAATGTTCACACTTGTCCGTAACAAAGAAATGATGCTTCTCAACAGTGGCCAACTAGTTGCCCATAACCTACCCTCTTCCGGCTATGCCAGGGCAATTTCATTGAGGGCCGCATCAGCATTGCGGTTGCCCTCGGGGGGGGCGGGTGTGTGTGGACAGGGTGGGAGTGGCCTACTGGGTGGACATGGCTGGAGTGCGTGTGGCCTACTGGGTGGTCATGGCCAGCTCTACATCATTCGTGTCAAGGGTGCCTATGGGGGTCTGGGCAGGAGTGGGACAGATCTGAGGGTCTCTGGAAGAAGGAGATGGGACCAGGGAAGTGCCAAGGCATGGTCCACCAGAGGAGCCTCATTGTTCCTCTCAGGCCATGGGGGCGGGGGCTGGACGGTGGCGTGGAGGTCAAATGCCTAGCCCAGCCTTCAAGCACCCACGGCATAAGCCCAGCCCCACTTCCCCAAGGGGGTGCCCAGCTGCATATACCTCCTCCTCAAGGCTGCTGCTGCTGTGCTTGCTCTCCTTAGCCAGGTTGCTCATGATGGGTACGAGGGCAAAATCAAGAGGGAGGCCCATTCCCTCTCCATGTGAGGAGACCTGGCTTTGTATCCAAAGCTTCCTTAGCAATAGGGAGACACCCCCAGGATAGGCCAGGAGGAGGGGGCAAGGGGATGGTGAAAGGGCAGCTGGGCAGGACTAAGGTAGGACTTCCCTCAGACCTTCCCTCTCCTTCCTTCCTTCCTTCCGAAGAACAGAGTGGTGGGAAAATATTTGAGATGGGGGAGGGAGAAAAACAGGCAAGAAACACAACTGGGGAAGTGTCATCCTTCGTGAAGAATGAAGAAATATACCATTGCCTGGAAATGGCCAGCACATGGCCCTCGCCTACTTCACATATCCAGCTTGGTGGGCTCTATGGGAGGGGATGCCATGAGCAGTGTGAGAGTCGATGTTACCTGCGCATTGCTGCCCAGCCCCTAGCCTGCCCGGTTTTGGCAGGTAGCAGGGTGCTCTACTCACAGTGCTGAGAGGCTGAGCCGGGTGGCATGAATCTGAAGAGAAGCACAATGTTGCCCAATCCCTAGCCTGCCCGAAGTAGGCAGGGCCTTGTGCTGGCCACTTCCAGGCGATGGTGCATTTCTTCATTCCTCACAAAGGGTGATACCTCCCCAGCATGCGCCGAGGGGGCAGTGCCGACACGGCACGGGACGGTCCCTCGCTGTTTCCAGATGGCCTTGTGGAGCTAAGACTGAATGTATTTCAGCATAGATGACCACCACAAAATTGTACATTGGCTCCTGGCCAGCCTGGGCTGGGGCCAAGACAGTGGGGGCCGTTCCCTTACTGTTTCCAGGATGGCTTCGTGGGCCACATGAAACCACTTCATGGGCCGCATCCGGCCCCCGGGCCTTGTGTTTCACATGTCTGGGCTATGCCTTCCTGGCACTTTATATGTTTAGCAAGAGGCTGTCACCCACTGTGCTACTAAAGGTCAGTCTAGCTTTCTCCACACTATCTGCCATTTCTACAATTAACCTCATTCTTTCTTTTAGTTCTCATGGAATATTTGGATCTGTCTTACAACTAGACCAGGGGTAGGCAACCTTGGCTCTTTTATGACTCATGGTCTTCAACTCCCAGAATTCCTGAGTCAGCATAGCATAGTTGACTCAGGAATTCTGGGAGTTGAAGTCCATGAGTCATAAAAGAGCCAAGGTTGCCTACCCCTGAGCTAGACAGAGGTAAATGGGCTGGGTGAAGGGTCAGCAGCAGAAGCTGGGGGCCATGGAGAGGACAGCAGAAATCTTCCCAAATTCTCTTAGTGCCTCCTAAGTGTGCTGGACCGGCATGCTGGCTAGGGGAATTCTGGGTCTTGAAGTCCACATATCTTAAAGTTGCTGAGGTTGAGAAATACCATGCTAAGCTATAACCTCTGTGATTCACCAGTCTAAGCTGGTCAACAATGGTAGAGGCTGTAACACAACTCATCTGTAGAGCACGATGTGGAGAAGACAACCATGACCACATGGTTGGAGGCACTGAGAATATAGCATCTGCCAGATGACTCTGGTGTGCACGGACTGTAAGCCCATTACACACGAAAGCTGTCAGCATTTCCCAGCTCACAGAGTGATTGCTGAAATAGAACTGGTCTCTTTTTGTGTATGCCAAAACAATGTTTCACAAAGAAACAAGACAATATCAGACCGATGCACAAATCTGTTATGCTTGGCAGCAGCAATTATACATCTGCTGACAATCACAGGGAATGGGCTTCTGATTTTGCCCTATCTCAGGCAATTAACTGTCTATGTAGCAAGGACTTTTGTATTATTGTGTGACTGAAAGCAGATAATGAACAGATAGTTTGCTTGAATGCCATCCATGCAAAATCAAAGGACCTCCAGTGCCCCTTTACTCACACACAAAAAGACAAATGGCCATCTGGAGGAAAAATTGCAAATAACAGACTGGAAATGTGATCTGCTGAATAATATTCCATAGCTATCCACGCAGTCTATAGAAAGTGTGAATTCTTGTATTTATAATTTCCATTATATTTTCAGCATAAAAGGAAGTGGGCCTGTGGCCCATGTTTTCCAGACTACATTTTGAGTAAAAAAAGTTCCTAGTGTGCATCTAGCATCTTTAAATGGACATCAGCCCTGCTTGATCTGACTTTGTGTAAAGCACTTACCAAATTTATTTGAGTCAACTTAGCCTCCCTTTCATGGATCACACTAATGGTTTGCTTAATCATGCTTTGTAGAATAAACCACAGTGGCTCTGCCCATACACCAATCTAGATTACTTATGGTTTATAAACTATAATGACTTGCTTCACAAAATACTTGAAGCTGAAATCTAATGAAGTATTTATAATTTAGGGTGATGCATGAGGCCCATCTGGGTTAGCAAAGGGGAACTTTGCTGCAAGTTTAGATAATTGATGATAGAAGACAGGTTTTTTTTTGGATTTTTTTAAAATGGATAAGCCTATGTTATTAGGATATGTTATATTAGGGCTGGTGTGTGATCTGGGTTTAAAGAGAAAAAGATGCTTTCTCTGGGTACTTCCTTGAATCAAAAGTTATGAGCCCAGAAAAAGATGGGTTAAGGAGTTCACATGTGGAATATATGCATCCATGCTCTCTCTTTCCTATTCTTTCCTTGTATATTGCTGGAAGATTATAGATATAGATAGCACTTAGACTTATATACTGCTTCATAGTGCTTTACAGCCATCTCTAAGCGGCTTACAGAGTCAGCATATTTGCCCCCAACAATCTGGGTCCTCATTTTACCGACCTTGGAAGGATGAAAGGCTGAGTCAACCTTGAGCTACTCAGAATCAAACTCCTAGTGAGCAGTGAATTAGCCTGCAGTACTGCATTCTAACCACTGTGCCACCACGGCTCTTGGACATCTATATATATATGTTTTATATGTATATACTGTCTATGTTTTATGGGGCTGCTACAAAGAAGGGGTCAACCTATTCTCCAAAGCACCTGAAGGCAGGACAAGAAGCAATGGATGGAAACTAATCAAGGAGAGAAGCAACCTAGAACTAAAGAGAAATTCCCCGACAGAACAATTAATCAGTGGAACTATCTGCCTCCAGAAGTTGTGAATGCTCCAGCACTGGATGTTTTTAGGAAGAGATTGGACAACCATTTGTCTGAAATGGTATAGGGCAGGGGTAGGCAACCTTGGCTCTTTTATGACTCGTGGACTTCAACTCCCAGAATTCCTGAGCCAGCCAGTCATAAAAGAGCTAAGGTTGCCTACATCTGGTATATGGTTTCCTGCTTGAGAAGGGGATTGGACTAGAAGACCTCCAAGCTTACTTCCAACTCATTCTGTTATCCAGAATGTGTGTTTCTGCAGTGTTTCTCAATCATGGCAAATTTAAGCTGTATGGACTTCATCCCCCAGAATTCCCCAGCCAGCATGCTGGCTAGGGAATTGTGGGAGTTGAAGTCCACAAAATGTAAAATTGGTAAAGTTGAGAAACATTGCAATAGTTGGCTTACAGAGTTGGATTGGGGGACTAAGGAGATCTGGGCCAAGTATTCCTTTAGCCACAATGCTAACAGACCTCACAGGCTTGTTCTTAGGGTAGAGGAAGGGGCATCCCAATGTGCACTGTATGAAATATTAAAAACTGGCCCTTTGTTTTTCCCAAGTCCCTCTCCTTTGCCAAGATCACATACTTTTTTGTAGCCAAGGAGGAAAGAGCACAGGGAAAAGGACACAGATACAACTTTTCCTAGACTGACTTTGAATTTGGAAGCTTAACAAAAGTGGGGGTGTCAGAATTTTGGAATTGTGCAAGTTCACAATGGTTCTGCTCGTTCAAAGTCTCTTTCTAGTGCAGTCTATTTACATAATTTTAAAGAGAGTGAAATTGCAAAAACACCAACTTCCAGCCTTCAGTTAGCACAAGGAAACCCTTCCTTGAAAAGGAGCCTCACTGCAACTTTTAATCATCTAGATTATTCTTAGATTTGGGAAGACTAAAGGAGTGAAAAGCAATATATGGATTGTGCTCAGACAAAACTCATCAAGCTGTGAAAAAGCTTCATATAGCAAAGGGAAAAAGGCTTACTTTATACTAAACCTGATAAATTCAGTCTGTTAGGACTCTTAGGAGGACAAATGTTACAGTAGAGAGAGTAATTAGTTGAATACACAGTGTATGTGCAATTAATTGCTGAACTAATCTATTTTTAGGTTCACACAGTAAAGTAAACCATCATCTGACTTAATGACATTCACACAACACACTAAGACATCATCCTCCCAAACTAACCAAGATGAAAACTAACCAAGCTTAGTGTGCTAGGCAAATACAGTCACTCATTCCCTAATGGGCCTAGTCAAACTTATATGAACCTAACCAGTCCCAACAATTAAATAAATGCAGAATATAGATGTACCAACAGAAGAAAGTATTTGTAGTTCAGGGTTGAATTGTACAGTCCTTGGTGCTCTCTGAGCTTGGTTATTTTCTTGCGGACATTTCATTACCTGACTAGGTAACATCATGATGAAATGTCTGCAAGAAAACAACCAAGCTCAGAGAACACCAAGGACTCCACAAATATAGATATTTAATGCTACCCTTTGGGGAGCCACCAAATCACAGCAAAGAAATACAGAAAGCTCTAACTCTGGTGCCATTCAGTGGTTGTTTGGATTTTTGCGGTCCAGATATTGTATGCCTATGTTCTTAAGGCCACTATAGGCCTCTTTCAGATGTTTTGTCTGTCTTTCATGGTGTATACAGCCATGAGGACTAGAAACTTCAATTGGAAATTTAAAAAACACAGCTAGGGATTAAATTGCATATAGGACAATCTGATTCCATGTATCTGGACAGCCATGACTCAAAAAGTGGAGCACCCCGAATCTCATCCCTCCCGTCCCCGAATCAGTGCATTTCTTTTGACAACTGACGATGTTCTTACCTCAGAATTAATCTTGATGGTCTCTTCGGTGTGGTAAAGTAAGTACTTTTGCCCTGAAGAGGAAACATTGACATAGACCTGTAAGCAGGGGTACTGAGAGTTTTTCGAGCACTCCGGACCACAGCTGAATGAGCAGTTAAAGGTTTCCGTGATGGAGATATTGAGGAGTGTGCACTGGGTCTCTTCTGTCCAAACACTGGCAAAGAAAGAGGGATGAGCAACAGTGATACAGCTGGGTCATTTTTGACCCTGGATGCACAGTGATAGTTTGAAAGCCTTGCATATTTTAGATGTCCAGGCATATTCCTTGAACCTCAAAATGTTCTTCTGCAATCATTGTAGGTGTCACACATATGGAAACTTGACAAGTTACAGGGAGAAAACAAATGGTTGGCCAAATCAGAGAAAAGGACAAATATGCCCAGGGGGTGCAATTTTCAACTGTGAAGTCATCTGAATCTTATCACCAACACCATGACAAGAATAGCATGGAATTTTCTGCAGCTGACCTGATGCAAAGCAAATTTAATTGGGAATAAATGTTATTTGCTCATTGGAAAACAGAACAGGCCTTGAAAATAATGAATGTTACCAAGCCTTTAATAAGGTGAGAACAACTACACATTTCTTGGCTAACTATACTTTGACTAGAAAAAATAGAGTTTGTTTTAGTAGTAAAACAGAATCTTTGTAGTGGCAACAAGCATAAATCTAGGTATGGGTATTGTAATATTTATGACAAGACTCAGGTACTAGGTCAAATGTTTTCCACATGGAGTATTCATATATGATCTCCCAGTGATGGAATAATCCTAGAGTTCAGCTAAAAACATTAAAATTATAAAAATGGCAATTTCATGAGATGCTACCTCTTCAGAATGGCCTGTTCTCAGCAAGAAGCCCACCTGATAAATTTATGGCAAATTGGACCACTCCAAATAATGGCATTTATCACAGCCCTTGAACACACTTCACAAAAATGACTGCTAAATACAATGATATTTGTATTAACTATAAATACCACTGTATCTACCATTAGTTTTGTGTGTGAATGTGGAAAAGAACCACCTGTCTCCTATATGCTACGGTGCATACAATGTCCTTCGACATGTACAGTATGAAGACCACATGTTGGCGAGGGACAATGATATTGACATGGCCAGATCCTGGACGAAATGTCATTTAGTTTTAATCCTACCTATCTTACATCAGTCCTAGAGGAGATCAACCCTGACTGCTCTTTAGAAGGCCAGATCCTGAAGCTAAAACTCAAATACTTTGGCCATCTAATGAGAAGGAAGGACTCACTGGAGAAGAGCCTAATGCTGGGAAAGATTGAGGGCAATAGAAGAAGGGGACGACAGACAATGAGGTGGCTGGATGGAGTCACTGAAGCAGTAGGTGTGAGCTTAAATGGACTCCAGAAGATGGTAGAGGACAGGAAGGCCTGGAGGAACGTTGTCCATAGGGTCGCGATGGGTCGGACACGACTTCGCAACTAACAACATCTTACATACTTTTAAACATGCTATGTTTTTATGACATATTTTATACCTATTTTACTTCCTCATTGTTGACTGTTATTTGTCTAAAGCAGGTGTAGACAACCTTGGCTCTTTTATGATTCGTGGACTTCAACTCCCAGAATTCCTGAACCAGCTGGCTCAGGAATTCTGGGAGTTGAAGTCCATGAGTCATAAAAGAGCCAAGGTTGCCTACCCCTGGAGAGTTTGTGATGCTTCTGACATGAATAAAAAAAAGATTTGTACTAAGATCTATGTATTTGTATTACACATTCTGGTGAGAGAGAAGTTCCCTGAGCATGGGCTCCATTATGAGTCTGAAAGCTCAGAAGACGAAATTTCTGTTCCTGGAGACTGACCCAGATTGGATCCTGCAACGTTTTTCTGGGACATGTATATTTACCTTCATTCGATTTGCATTAACTTGGACATTGCTTCTTGGTCCTTCATTCTTAATAGACTGAGATAACTTCCAGCATTTTCTTACAGTGGAGTATTGCCTGGTGTAATATTAGGTTATTACAGTGTTTTGATGCAGAGCATAGCATGTAGACTATTATTTGGTTGCAACGTGAGTGGAGTCTCAGGAAGAGTCAACTGATCATAACTTTAATTGGCAGGGATGAATAATTAAAGATGCCTGAGAATAGGGTGATTTTGAAATGTAAATACGGGGGGGGGGCGTTAACTGGCTTTTGAATTGGATTTTATCTGCAAATGATGAGCAAGATGAGGTAAAGCCTCACAGTGATCACTGCAGAGGTTATTGAGGATGTGTTTCTCAAATCAGGGAGCAGGAGGGTGAAGGATAGAAGCTCATGCCTTCATTTTTAGATGTGGAATGGTGATTTGCAACACAGGGCTGTTATTACCTGTGTTTCCAGCTAATATGTTATCTCAGGATTTTGTCTGTGGGTGTTTAAAAATCAGAGCAGGTCACCAAATGATGCCGAGGGGAATGTGACCCTGGCAGAAGAAATAGTCAAATCATGGAAGGGAAGCTGCAGCCCACACTCGTGTAATGAAGCTATAATGAACCTTGTTTGTATGAGCAGGCCTCCAACCTGGTCAGAAAAAAGTAACAGTTATTAAGCATCTCTGGAGATTCTCAGTCATACAAGTCATGGTTGTCCCAAAAGTGCTTTTTCAAAAGGCAACTGGACTGGATGAGAAGCGAAATGTCCTCAAGGAAAAACAAAATCCAATTGCCTTTTTGAAAAACACTTTTGGGGTGACAATTATTAACAGAATAACAGAATTGGAAGGGCCCTTGGAGGTTTTCTAGTCCAACCCCCTGCCCATATAGAAGATCATATATCATTCTGGACAAATTGCTGTCCAATCTCTCCAGTGTTGGCGCACCCACAACTTCTGAAGGCAAGGTGTTCCACTGACTAATTGTTCTCACTGTCAGGAAATTTCTCCTTGGTTCTAGGTTGCTTCTGTCTTTGATAAGTTTCCATCTGCTACTTCTTGTCTTGCCTTCTGGTGCTTTGGAGAATAGGTTGACCCCCTCTTCTTTGGAAGATGCTATCATGTAACCCCTATCTTTCTCTTTGTTAGACTAGACATATCCAGTACCTGCATCCATTCCTCATAGCCTCCTGCTGCCTAATCATCTTTATTTCTTTTCTCTGCACCCTTTCTAAAATCTCAGCATCTTTTTTGTATGATGGTGATCAGAACTGTATGCAGTATTTTAAGTGTGGTTTTACCAGTGCAGTAAAATTAGTACTATAGAGGTACTAATACTTCATGTGATCTTGGTACTATTCCTCTCTTAATGCAGCCTAGAACTGCATTGGCTTTTTTTTGGCAGCAGCAGCACATTGATGGCTCATTAAAGTTGTTCTCTAGGATGCCTCCATCCCTCTCACAGTTACTCATGTTAAGCCAGTATTCCATGCCTGTATGTTGGGTATTTCTTGCTTAAGTGTAAAATCTCACTTAATGGATGTAGTTCCATTGAGGCCTACACGTTAAGTACAGTTGGTCAGCCAGTTATGAATCCGTCTGGTGGTGATGCTATCTATCCCACATTTTTCTATCTTACCAAGAAGTAGGTTGTGGTTTACTTTGTTCATTGGCTTACCGAAGTCCAGATATGTCCACAGAATTTCACTGGTCCACTAATTTAGTTACTTTGTCAAAGAATGCAATAAAATTTGTTTGGCACGATCTGGTTTTGAGTAAGCTATGTTTGCTTCTAGTAACAGCTTTGCTTGCTTCTAGGTATTCACAGACCCATTGCTTGATTATCTTTTCCAGGATCTTCCCAGGTATTCATATCAACCTGACTGGTCTGTAGTTTCTTGGATCATTTTCCTCCCTTTTTTGAAGATGGGAACTACATCAGTTGTTTTCCACTCCTCTGGTACTTCCCTGATGCTCCAGGATCTTTGAAAGATATGGTTCAGTGATTCCAAGATCACATCTGTCAGCTCCTTCAGAACTCTGGGAGGTAAGTGGGATGTAGTGGGATATGACATATTATATATCTGGTGTAGGAGAAGGACAGGCAGAGTCCTGGGATGGACTCAAGAGAATAATCAGCCTGGAGCTGTTACGTTCCCACAAGTGGCCTAAGTCAAAACCCTCTTGAATTCCATTGACTCTTATCCAGCACCAATTTAGTGCTGACTATTAATTAACCAGATTCTTGTATATAGGCATGAACTGAATCAGCTTAACTGAAATTTAACGTGTGTTCCTAATTCTTCACACCTAACATTAGGTGACTCAATAAATGTCAAATGTAGCTTTACTCCTCAAGCTTAGATGGATTGGATTTATCTATCATGCCAGATTTGTTTGAGATGAGGTAGGCTATTTTGTATTTCAATGTATTGTTGAGGTATAAGTCTCACTCCTTTTAATAGGTCCTTTTCCCAGGTAACAGGGCATAGACAACTTGTCAGGAATCAAATCCTTTGAACTGAATGGGATTTACATCTGAGTTACATTGCTTAGAATTCATTAACTGTAGAGAGTTGGACCATAAAGAAGGCTGAGCACCAAAGAATTGATGCTTTCAAATTGTGATGTTGGACAAGACTGTTAAGAGTCTCTTGGCAATCAAAGGAGATCAAATCAGTCAATCCTAAAGGAAATCAAC
Source organism: Vipera ursinii (assembly GCF_947247035.1). NCBI lineage: Eukaryota > Metazoa > Chordata > Lepidosauria > Squamata > Viperidae > Vipera > Vipera ursinii. Next base: position 11,410,025 of record NC_139518.1, read on the forward strand.
CCTGGCTGTTCTTTGGAAGGACAGATACTGAAGCTCAGATACGTTGGCCACCAAATGAGAAGAGATGACTCATTGGAAAAGACTCTGATGTTGGGACAGATGGGAGGAAAAAGGAGAAGGGGACAACAGAGGATGAGATGGTTAGATAATATGATAGATACAATGAACATGAATTTGGACAAACTCTGGGAGACGGTGGAGGACACGGGGGCCTGGCATGCTGTGTCCCTGGGATTGCAGAGAGTTGGACATGACTTGGTGACTGGACAACAACAACAATAATACAAGACTTTTTGGGAGCATCTTCCTGGTCCCCATATGTGTGTTCCCCTCCCATTCAAAGTATGATGCAGTATTTGAAATGACGAGATTAATTCTGTTTATTCACGGTAGCGAAGTTATCCAGTTAAAACCATAGGATCAAGGACCCCATGATTACCTAACTGACTTTGCCGGAAGGAGATCACTAGAAAATCCCAGGGCTGTGGAGCAGAGTGAGAAGTTAGAGAAACAGCTTGGAAAAAGGAGATGCAAATCTACTTTTATATTCTTGCCACCAAAGCTATATGGATGTCTCTGCGCCATAGCCAACATTCAAACTCAATGGGCAGAAACTTTACTGTGGGTTTTCCTATGCACTTCATTTACTGAGCCATTAGTCCTGTTGTTTGATTTGCAAATGTAATCAACACATGGCCCATTAAGTCACTGCCTTGTTTCAGTCTGCCTAGTTGGAGAATGTGACAGTTGAATCAATGTTCCTTCTCTTCCCCAAGAATGTTTTCATACTAACTCAGCTAAAGCTCTGGATAGGCAGAGTGAACTATTTCTCTTCTTTCCAAATAACATGAATGTACAATTTGAAAACCACTGGCCAAAGGGGAATCCCCTTTTCTCCTTGCTGTAGAGTTCAGTTAGTCCTCGACTTATCACCATTCATTCAGTGACCATTTGAACTTACAACTGAATAAAGTGACTTATGACCAGTTTTTGCACTTACAACCGTTGCAGCATTCCCATGGTCACATGCTCAAAATTCGTATGCTTGGCAACTGGTTCATATTTATGACAGTTGTAGTATCCCTGGATCATGCGATCCCCTTTTGTGACCTTCTGACAAGCAAAGCCAGTGGGAAAGCCAGATTCGTTTAACAACCATGTTACCAACTTAACAACTGCAGTGATTCATTGAGCAACTGTGGCAAGACAAATCATAAGATGGGGCAAAACTCATTTAACAATTGTCTTGCTTAGCAACAGAATTTTTTTGGCTCATTTGTGCTCGTAGGTTGAGGACAACTGTAGACCTTCCATTAAGGACACCACAGAAACACAATGTGTGGGTCCTGGCAAGACCATTTTGGGTAAACATTGTACTTTGGAAGGGATATAGACTACTCCCACAGCTGGCAATTTTTTCCTCCATGTCAAACTAAATGAAATTAATTATTCCAGGAATTTAGCAACAAAAATAATAACGGGTTGTTTCATCTCACACCATCTCACACATTTGTTATCATCCGTATAATAACTAGGCTATGGAATTGGAGTGATGACAACTCTGTAATTATCTCTGTTTTCAATTTCTTCTGACATGCTCACTTTGAGATGAAATGACTTTTAGTTCAGGAGAGCTCTTGCTGGAGCAAATATTTTTATTTTTAAGGTGCCCAAAATTTTCTACTGTTTTTCTTGCCCTTTGGAAGACCATATTTGGCATTCTGATTGGTCAACACACTCTGCTTTTGTTGAATTGGGCAATAAGAGAACAGCAACCAAGCTTTTCAAGAAGAACAAATATTAATACTGGTTCCAGTTAGTCTTTTTGGACCTCGTAGCTCTACTACGTGTCTTGTTGTTGTGGCCGATGAATTGAGTTTTATTTTTAAACAGTCTTATGCAGTAGTAAACTTTATTATCAGCCACTATAATAAGACAATTAAAAACCTGAAGGTTTTCAGATTGAGCTTGACTCCTGATCTTATAGGGATAAAGGTAAAGGTTCCCCCGCACATGCGTGCTAGTCGTTTCCAACTCTAGGGGCCGGTACTCATCTCCGTTTCAAAGCTGAAGAGCCAGCGCTTCTCCGAGGATGTCTCCGTGGTCATGTGGCCAGCATGACTAGATGCCAAAAGCGCACGGTATGCTGTTACCTTCCCACCGTAGTGGTCTCTATTTTTCTACTTGCATTTTTACATGCTTTCGAACTGCTAGGTTGGCAGAAGCTGGGACGAGTAACAAGCGCTCACTCTGTTACGCGGCACTCGGGATTCGACCCGTCAAACTGCCAACCATCTGATCGACAAGCTCAGCATCCTAACCCACTGAGCCACCACGTCCCTTATAGGGATACATTCATGCAATTTTCTTGACAGTGATATTCATACATACATACATACATACAGACAGACATACATTCAATTTCTATAGCTGTCATTTAAGAATTGTGGCAAGAAGGTTGTAAAATGGGGCAAAACTCACTCAAGAAACACCTCACTTAGTAACATAAATGTTGGGCTCAATTGTGGTCATAAGTTGAGGACTACCTGTACAAAGTGTCCGTTAACATTTTATATAGAGATGAAACATTTCCTGCTTTGCCTGTGAACTCTGCCATTCATCCACACCACGTCCTTTGGCAAAAGGAGGATTTTCAAATGGGGAGCGGTACAAAGAAAGAGAAATCAAAGAGCATGAAAATAGTATCTGGTATCAAAAGTTATGATCTGCTTTGTTTTTTTAAATAATAATCATCAGAGAATATCGTCAAAGAGAACCAGACTTTGGGATCGCTTTCATAGGCATTTCCCTTGGATCAATAGATTTTACTATCTCATGTAATTCATTTTATGAGCACTTCTCAAAGCAATCAGGAAAATAAAAGAAACAAAAGAAGGGGCCGACATTTCCTCAGAGGTTTGCAATAAGATGACTGAGCTCATAGAGAACGAAGCTTGTATGAAAATCATTTCGGAGATTAAGGAAGCTCAGTATTTTTCCATTACTGTTGATTTTTACATCTGATTTTTCTTGTGTAAGATTTATGGCACATCCTTTTTAAATTGGGCCTCAGTAACAAAATGAAAGAGCAGGCAGTGTGGTCGGAGCCATACTAAAACAGGATGGGAGGTGGAACACTTGACTCTATGATAGAATATTTTTGTTTTTAATGTTTCTTTCTCTAACAGCTCTGTCTCTTTGTTAACCATAAATTTAAATTACAAGTATATTTTTTTATTATTATTTATTGTTAATACTTCATTAATGTACCTATAAAAATTATGTTTAAAATTTTCATTGCCTATTTCCACTGAGCTGGAACGAAATACATGTTTTCCATAAAAACATCGCTTTGAATAGTGCAAATTTGAATAATGTGACCATTTTAGTGTGATTAATTAAATTTAATTAATTTCTGGGGCTTTCTTAGTGAGGAAAACTGGTGTGAAATTGCAATCAGCATTCTTACAAAGAAAAATTGCAAGGAATTTCACCAGCTAGTATTAGGCACTGTTTGTGCTTTTTTTAACAGAATGATTGCCTTTTTAAAATAAAGTTGTTTGAGGTGCACCTAGTCAGCACTTATTGTAGGAGATGAGCAGGCAGAGCTGGGGGGGTGGGGGGTGGAGTTAAGCATGTCATCAGTTTAGAATTATTATGTTGCCACAAGCGGTCCAAATCTAATGTGAATTCTCTTGACCCGAATCTGGTGGCAATTGAGTGTTGAACTTTAGTTGACAGGATTAATGTTCGGCACAAAGAATCGGGACCATCTGTCAGATTGCAGCATAGAAGATTTATTCAAGACTGTACACAAGAATCTAGTTAACTAAAATTCAACAAATAAATTGGCACCAGATAAGGGTCAATGGAATTCAGGAGGGGTTTGACTGGGAGCGCTTATGGCAACATAATTATTCTAAGCTGCTGATGCGCTTAACTCAGCCCTTCAGCTTTACCTGCTCTTGTCCTACATCTATCCATAAATGGAACTTTGAAAGGATGTTGAAGAGTGGTCCAAAACAGCCATTAAAAAACCCCCACTACAGGTAACCTTTGACTTAACAACCATTCATTTAGTGACCTTTCAAAGTTACAACAGCACTTAAAAAAAGGTGACTTATGATGACCGTTTTTCACACTTCTGACCATTGCAGCATCCCCATGTGATCAAAATCTGGATGCTTGGCAACTGGCTCATATTTATAATGGTTGCAGTATCCCAAGGTCATGTGACTTTCTGACAAGCAAATTCAATGGGGGAAGCCAGATTCACTTAACAACTGTGTTATTAACTTAACATTTGTAGTGATTCACTTAACAGCTGTGGCAAGGTAAAACTCACTTAACAAATGTCTTGCTTAGTAATGGAAAGTTGTGGTTGTAAGTCGAGGACTACCTGTATCAATTTCCCCCTTAAAAAAAACCCCTATCAAAACCAATACAGTCCTGTTGTGTTTTATATTTTGATATGGATTATGAGTCATTTCAAAGAAAAGGAGATGGTGAAGTCACAGGTGAACTCTGGTAAAAAATCTGAAGACGTCTGAAATGGTTCTTGTGGTAAGATTCGGGTCTATATATTCACAAATTAGATCCTGTTAATAAAATTCTGCAAAAAACCAAGCCTTGCTTTGTGAGGCAAGGAATCACCTTCTTCCATTATCACTTTTGCTTGTGAGATGCATACTGTAACTGCTTCAAAAAAATGTGTGAGGAAGAAGCAAAAAAAAAAAAGTCCTCACATGAAAAAAAAATCACATAGTCGCCCAAGAGATCAACGCCACCAAGGCATAAATCAATTTTCTCAGATGGAAATAAAAATGAGCGCAGGCTAAAATGAAAGAGACAAGTTCAGGGTGGAAGCATATGATATTATATCAAGATGATTTCAAATTGAATTGGAGTAGTGTTCCTCTGCTTATATAAAATTGTAAACTTATTTGGTTTCTTGTCAGGACTTGACTGGGGCTTTGAGTCAGGGAACTTTAGTAAGGATGCTTTTGTGTGGAAATGGCTTTTTCCTTAGAATGTAAATATTTCATGAACTTCATAGATAACCGAGGTGAAGGAGATGGCGCTAAGATAATGCATAGCATTTGAGGGCAATTTACAACATTTTGATGACAAAGAATCGACTGAGGTTTTTTTTTTCCAGAGGCTGCTCTGTTTTTCTATCTGTGTACCGTAACTCCGCCTATTTCTAACTGTGAAGGAGAAAGAGTGATCTATTTTTGATTACAAATACATCCACCACCCTGCACTGGCCATCAGTAATAGCTTCTCTTCATAGAACAGTGAAGAATTTCTTCCAAGAAAATTATCCTTTGATAGTCTCATATTGAATTTGTTGCTAGGACAAGCAGATGAAAGACAAATCATGTGAAATAACCAGAATGAAGCAAAATTGGGACAATACCAGGACCTACATTAAAAATAAATAAATCACAGGACAATATGCAAACTTCCCAGTTCTATACAGGTAGTCCTTGAGTTACGACTACAGTTGAGACCAAATTTTATGTTGCTAAGTGAAACATTTATAAAATGAGTTTTGTCCCATTTTACGACCTTTCTTGCCACAGTTGTTAAGTGAATCACTGCAGTTGTTAAGTTAGTAACACGGTTGTTAAGTGAATCTGGCTTCCCCATTGACTCTGCTTGTCAGAAAGTCACAAGAGGGGATCATATGACTCCGGGTCATTGCAACCGTCATAAATATAGAGCAGTTGCCAAGTGTCTGAATTTTAATCATGTGACCATGGGGATTGTAAGTGTGAAAAACAGTCATAAGTCACTTTTTTCACTGCCGTTGTAACTTTGAACGGTCACTAAATGAACTAGTGTAAGTCGAGGACTAGCAGTAATTCTTTAAGCAATACAGAAAAAAAGAGAGGTAGAAGGTTCCAGAATTTAGTCCCCTGGAGAACTTCTATTTTTATCAAATATGTTGATTAGCCAGCAAAGAATGCACTGTCATTATGTCTAAGCTTTCTTTAAATCAATTTATGAAACATGAAAAAAGTGGCTATTTTTAGAACTCCTACACCTTCCAGTTTTAAGGTTAGCAGTTTCAACATTGTGCTCAGTTCATTCCGATGAAAATATGGATGGCTTTTAAGATGAGCATATACTGTATATCCTTAGCATTGTTTTTCAAATAGAAAAAAATATATAGTGCCTGAAGAGGCAATGAGAAAAATGAAGTAGGGAGCAGATACACATATTGCCTCTCAGAGTTTTAAAAAGGTCTCAGGTCAATAGGACATGTAGACAGTGCAGATAAGCTCTCTTGTTGTGACCCTGTTGTGTTATGTGATTAGTACATTAAGAAAAACACAGCTACAATTTGTTGTGAGACTTTGATTAAGTTTGGTAAAGGTTGAGGGAACCACAGGAAGGGAAAGATGATGGAAAAGGTGACAGATCGTTAATGTCCTTGGAAATATTAGAGGTTATCATTGAAGAGAAGTCAAGCATATGTCTTTACAGTTATCAGAAGTTGAATGTGACCTAAGAAACTTAGAAGACCACATTTAGACATAAAGTTTGCCCTAATGCATTCTGAACCATGACTGGAGCTTATAGACGCTTTTGACAAGTATGTCACTATGCCAATATAAAAGTTGGAATTAGTGGTACAACAAGTGTTTGATAAGTCTCAGTTAGTTCTGATTAATTTTTGCTTTGTTAGAGCTATGCAAAAAAATACTTGAGACTGTGAGATCTTATCTGCATTGCTTATTTGTCCCATCATCTGGATGGACCAGAAACTCTTTATTCACCTCCTCTCATTGCAATTGAGATCTTTGGATACATTTTTCTCCTGTGTTTTTATGTACTCTTTCCTTTCCGATTGATGTGCTGTACTTTGTGAAAGTCTAGTCACACAGTTGTGGCTACTTCACAAAAGAATACTCCCTCAACCATGTGAGTGGTTACCCTGGAGAAGAAGCAACGGATGGAAACTAATCAAGGAAAGAAGCAACCTAGAACTAAGCAGAAACTTCCTGACAGCTAGAACAATTAATCAGTGGAACAAATTGCCTCCAGAAGTTGTGAATGTTCCAACACTGGAAGTTTTTAAAAACAGAAATGGTAAGGTTTTCTGCCTGGACAGGGGGTTGGCCTAGAAGACTTCCAAGGTCCCTTCCAACTCTGTTATTGTGTTATTTTACTAGCAATGTTACAACAACATAATGGTTATAACATTTGCTTTGTACATATTTAGAAGGTTGCTGGTTTGAAGCTTTAGGGGAAACTTAAAAAAAGATTTTCCCCCCTGTTCTATATACTTTTCTCTGGGCTTTAAGGACATTCTTTTAAGGCTATTCTGAAAGCAGACAAATAAAAAAATGGAGAACCATGTAGCATCTACAGCATTTTCAAGAAATAGAATGATGACTGCCTGAAGACGGCTGTAAAAATCAATTCCAATTCTTGACCTTTCATACACATTGGAAAAAAATATATGAAAGCAACTTGTGAGTGAGTGGGCAGCCCAAGAGAAGAAATGAACAAACAAGTAAGCAAATGAAGAAAGAAATATATCTAATGTGAATCATGTAAATACAGAGATATTAATACTGGAAGGTATTAGGATTTGAATAATGAAAGCAAATTGAATAATGAAATGAACAGATGTTTCTTGTGCCTTCCTTTCCTATTTGTTAGTTCACCCTTTCCCAATTTCTGCAGCTCTCCAGAAATATTGGCAATACAGTTCCTAGAAATTTATATCAGCATGGTCACATTGGTGGAGAATAATAGGGTCCATCATCCTAACACATTGCACAGGCATCAGGCTATGGAAGGCTGATGTAGTCTAAGGCCAAACTTCACATTTGCCTCTTGTATGTCTGGAAAGATTCTGGAAAGAGTGCAGAGAAGAGCAACAAAAATGATTAGGGGACTGGAGGGTAAAACATACAAAGAATGATTACAGGAATTGGGTATGTCTAGTCTAATGAAAAGAAGGACTAGGGGGTGATGTGATAGCGCTATTCCAATATTTGAGGGGCTCCTACAAAGACGAGGGGATCAAACTAGAGAAGCAACCTAGAACTAAGGAGAAATTTCCTAATAGTGAGAGCAATCAACCAATCGAACAGCTTGCCTTCAGAAGTTATGGGTGCTCCATTACTGGAGGCTTTCAAAAAAGAGAGTGGACAACCATTTGTCTGAACAATCTCCTGCTGGAGCAGGGGGTTGGACTAGAAGACCTCCAAGCTCATTATTCTACAGTATGTTTTATGTTCTATATTTTAGATCTTAGAATGCTATCAGAAGAAACACAAGGAATTTACCTTTGCATGTATGATCTCAGCAGGGTGATGCCCAGGAGGAAGTACATCATAATGGAGCACACCATCATGGCCAGTCCCAGGAATATGGCCCGGTCCTCTCCTGCTTTGAGAGCGGTGACTGTTTTCCTTTTGTCCAGTAGATCATGATCCCTGATTTTTTGGTAAATATTTCTGAGGTTGAAAACAATACATTCTTATGTGGAGTTCACACTTTAATCAATAAACCCTCTAAAAGGACTGTTTGCTCCATTTCCAGGGCCTGCCTCAGGGGACATCACAGCTTTAAGATTACCGCATTGGATGTTTTCTAAAGATTTTCGCTAGGACCTGGTAGGGGAAAAAAATAATCACCGGCATCCAAAACACACGAAAGGCTTTCATTGGCGGAATGATTTCAAAGCTCCTCTTTCCCCTTCTTGCCTCTGTTTTTCAAGTTCTAGCAAGGAGCTTTTTGCAAGAGATGAAATGAATCTTAAATCATTCACACCAGAGGAATTTTTTGGAATCCCCAGAAAAATGTGTGATGTGACTGAAGAAAGAATAGTCAAAGATGTGTCATTCCCTGCTTTACTTCCTGGTGGCATTTCAACAATTTAGAGTTCTTAGGGCTTGCCCTTCGAGATATTCTGGACACTTAATTGACCCAGAGAGGAGGACAATAGGCTGATTTAGGCATAGAGGTTAATATTTCCTGTGAAAAATGTGATCTGTTATTCTACCAACTTCTAAAATTCTACATTTGAGTTCTAAAATGATTACTGTTTTACAGGTAGCCCTTGACTTACGACCTGTTGAGATGCTTGGTGGGGGATGAGGAGGAGGGTGTGGGGACCCAAGGGGTAGGAAGCAGGCCCAAGGGCTTGTGGGACCCTGAGGCAAGGGAAGTGGAGCATGAGGTGTCTCAGGGAGTAGGGAAGACCTTGGGAGGTCCAGGGCAGGCAGAGCTGGGCCTGTGCTAGGCCTCCCAGGGCATCCCCCAACCCTGAGGTACCCCATCCTCTGCTTAATGTGATTTTTAAACAACTGCATCAGAGACAACAGGGTTGGAGATTGTTAAGCGAGGTAATCATGTGGTCTCCTCGCTTAATGACTGTCATGCCTTGTGACTGAAATAGGCAGAGTCCATTACAACCATGTATCAAGGGCGATCTGAATAGACTTTATATTTTATAATATTATGGCATTTTGTAGGGAAAAGAATTCAGACCCGGGTCGATAGAGATGCTCTGAACCAGCCAGGCAGCCTCGTCTCTCCAAAAAAGCCCTGAGCAACTGCCCGCTGAACTTTTATTCACCTCCTTTTTCTGAATACCAAAAACAACATTACATAAACCCCATCAATCTCAAAAAATAGGATACATAGTGATAATTGGATACGTAGTGAGAACTACTCAGGTGCCTATGAGATCATTACAAAAACAAGATACTAAAAGATATATGTGAAAGCTCTATCATAGCATTTCCCAAACCTCCCACATGCCATCCTGTGCGAACCAGGAGAGTGTGCTCATCACTGTAATTCACGTAGAGGCCGATAAGAAACGTTTGGGAAAGCTGAAGGTTGGGAGGCCAAAAAACTGGCCGTTCCCACACATTTATTATAGCATTTTTAACAGTATATAGTATTTTGTAGTCTGTCCATCTGCATTAAGGTCTTTAATTTAGTACAAACATCTTTTTTTTGTTCTCCTTTTCAGAGATATTTCCTCATGCTGGTGGCCATCCCTAGTGTGATCACTTGATCAACATCTTTGGTGCCAACTTATTTCTAGCTTATTTCATGGTGTTCTGGGTTTGTGTTAACCTAAAAATGATGGTCTATCTATTATCTATCTATCTAAGGAGTTCTTGGTGCTTTCTGATCTTGGTTGTTTACTTGCAGACATTTCATTATCCAACTAGGTAATATCATCAGTGCAGGTGAGTATGGGGTTTGCTGCCTGTTTATATGCAGTAGCTATTCTGCCAGTTTCACTTAGGCAGTGGTTTCCCCCCCCCCCTTGGTAATATCTTGATCAGAGTGTTCTAATGTGTTTAGATAAATCACTCATCAATAGACACAGTTACACACCATTCGAAAGAGACATATAAATATAAAACCTAGGAAGGAAACAAAAAACTAGAAGACATCTTCCCCACCAACATTCAGATAAATAAATATCACACTAGACAACGAGGCACAAAAACAACACGTTATCAAGGAGCCTCCAAGGAGAAAACCACAACCTCCCCAAAACTGGCAAGGAAAGCTACTATATATAAATAGGAAGCAAATTCAAACTCATTTGTATGCACGATGGTATCTAATTGGATAATAAAACATCTGTAAGCAAACAACCAGGCTCAGAGGGCACCAAGGACCCCACGATCCAATCCTGAGCTATAGATATTCTCTTCTATTAGTATCTATCATCTCTCTCTCTCTCTCAAATGAGTTACAGCATGAGTTACACTATGTCTGAGAAATCCCACATTCAAATATTTTTATGGTATGTAAGGGCAGGACATGAGCAGACACATATTTTCTGCTCCATCTACTCTAGTGAGTTTTATATTTTCCCATCAGCACATAGTGTACAGATTAGCAATTTTGGAGGAGTTAGGGACACATTTGGAATTTTGATAAGACGGGACAGTTGTTTACTTACAAAATGGTTCCCAGGGTGAGCCTGGGAACATCAACGTACCAGAAGGGGAAAATGGCTGTTCCAAGGATGTGCTGCCAATAACAAGAATGCCAAGTGGTTGTGCTTTGCTTTGTAGCAGGACAGCTTCCTGGTTTCCTTTTTAAAAAAATCATATGTTTGCATATATAGAAAAGGAACACGGTGGGAGGGGTGTTAAGGCCCGGCCCTGCCTAGACAGTTGGATTGTTTATTAAGCTGAAGTGTTAGGTTGAATCTCAACTCCACCACTCAGTTATGGTTTTGTGCTGAGACACAAGTTTAGAATTAAGTGGAACAAATAAGGGGTTTGTAATGTACGTCTGGGGAGATTCTCAGTCATCTGGGTCATGGTTGTCCCAAAGGTGCTTTTTCAGGAGGCAACTGGACTTCCCTTGTTTTTACTTTGAAGACGTTTTGCTTCTCATCCAAGAAGCTTCTTCAGCTCTGACTGCATGATGGGGAGTGAAAGGATTTATACTCCTTGCAGACAGCTGGTCATTTGCATCCTTTTAGCCTCAACAACTCTCCAAAAGAATGCAAATGACCAGCTGTCTGCAAGGAGTATAAATCCTTCCGTTCCCCACCATCCAGTCAGAGCTGAAGAAGCTTCTTGGATGAGAAGCAAACGACTTCAGAGAAAAAACAAGGCAGTCCAATTGCCTCCTGAAAAAAACATCGTATGGTTTATAATGTATGTGGCAATGGCCCTGAGAAGCAGAAGGGAGAGCCACAGGCTGGACATCTGCAAGTAAAAGATGTCTTGGCCCATTGAAGGAAAGGAGGGCATGGGAAACAATTCAAAGGAGACCTTCCTTTTTACTCTCTGAAAAAAAAATACTTTCACTCTTGCAAGATTCTGTTACTACAGGTAGTCCTCGACTTACCACAGATTGTTTAGTGACCGTCCAAAGTTGCAACATCACTGAAAAAAAAGTGACTTGGGACCGTTTTTCACATTTGCAACCGTTACAGCATCCCCGGGGTCACCTGATCAAAATTCAGACACTTGGAAACCGACTCACCTTTTCCAGCCTTCTGACAAGCAAAGTCAATGGGGGAAGCCAGGTTCACTTAACAGCCACGTTACTAATTTAACAAGTGCACTGATTCACTCAACGACTGTGGCAGGAAAGGTTGTAAAATGGGACAAAAACTCCCTTAACAAATGTCTCACTTTGCAACATAAATTTTGGGCTCAGTTGCGGGTCGTAAGTCGAGGACTACCTGTATAACCGTACAATAAAGATAGAGCTAGCATTCCTGGCTATGCTTCTTGTCTGGAGATCCTGGTGGGGCTTGCCGAGATGAAGACAACTTCATCTCTGCTTTTCTTGTTCTCCATAATTTGGAACTCAGTGGCTGTGTGGAGTGAGCTCTGATTTCTTCTCCCCTCACTAATGGTAGCCAGTAACACGCAGTGGAGTAGATAAAAGGAGGAAGAGGTAAATGTGTGATATTATGGATAGACATGATGTGCTGACTAAAATATCAGAGAGAGAAAGGGAGGATGGTACACAGATGGAGTTTCTGGACAGGATCTCCATGTTATTGTGAAGGTGTAACTCTGTCATAACGCAAAGATGCTTCTGCTGAAGAACTGCTTCATGCTCAAAATACTCTGGCCATATTTCAAAGCAATCTCTACACTGGTGTTTCTTAACCTTAGCAATTTGAAGATGTGTAGACTTCAACTCCCAGAATTTCTGGGATTTGAAGTCTATACATCTTCAACTTGCCAGAGTTGAGAATCAGTGCACTATGTACACTGTGTACACTTCCCATGTGTACCTGTGTGTATTGTTTGAAAACATGAAAGCAAATGTTTTGCTCATGTCTCTGTGTGGCTATACAGCCTGATCCAATGTATTCAGAAAAACAAGCCTGCATATATTTAGACATGCTGTCATACCAGCCTCCAGTTTGAGCATCAACACTTCAAAATAAATAGATTGGCTTAATTCATTTTCAAGTAAGTACTGGTAGCTTTTATCTAGCTTGATGTGTATTATTGTTATTTTATTCCTGTGCTCATAACTTTTCACTACACTGCTTCTTCCATTACTTGCAGAAAATCCACAAGCATTATTCCACTTCACTGCTAAGGATTTACTGGAATGCGTGCAATAAATGAACCGACTCTTGAAAAACTCGCTAACCTTTCCCCAGCTTGAAATGAAATTCATAATCAATCTATCTCATTCCTTTATTTCCCTCTCCTCAAAATATAGGACAACAACAACATAACCTCTCCCCCCAGTTTATAGCAGTATCTATGACACCATCTTCATTCCCTTAGGAGAGGAAATGTGAACAAAATAAGTAAGTGCCCCATGGCTCTGTGACTATTTATCAAATTGTATTTAATTGTAATGGCTTGCTATCGGTAGATGCGTTGTTACCAAATGAAAGCAGGCAGGAACGGCAGCAATTGTCATGCTGTTCTGGAACATTAGCCCATCACGCAACATCACTTGTGTCGCTCTGCAGACATAAAATGGGCATGGCGCAATCAGTCAATAATCCCACCAGAACACAAATGTGATTCACATGGACGATTGAGAAATAAGATGGCTAATTGAAAAGGACGGCCATGTCATTTCCACAGGAGGCTATGAGGCATGAAATGGACAGAGGAAAGGTAACAAATAAAAGATTAAATCAAACAAATAAATTGTAGGAGCCCCAGGCAGTAAGGCGACTGAGGACCTGCGCTACATGTTAAGAGGCTAACTGGAGTCTGTGGATGTTTAATTTGATTCTAGAAAGCCAAACTTAGTAGAAAGTTTATGCTTAATAGAAAGTCTCTACTGAGAAGCCTGTTGATAGGTTATCTCAGAAAGACCGTTAGTTTTCAGGACCCAGGGACAGACTGTCTCTGAGTATTTGTTCTCTTGTCCTTTCCTAAAGCATCCAGCTATGTAGCTATTGATACATCAGAGAGCAGCGAATTCCTCTCTCAGGTAGTTATGTATATACTCACAGAAGGGCATTACTGTATATCTGTCTTCCTAAGTCTCCTCTACAGGCTGAACCACCAGAGTTCACTGTGAAGGATCATGTAAGTTCTCAGTAGCTTATTGAAACAATTCCAGCAGGAATAGAAAGCTACTTAAACTCTGGTAAACTCCCAGAGTGAAAAATGTACTTTTCTGAGAACCCAAACACACTAAGTATAATTAGGTATTGTTATGTAAACAATACAACCCCCCTCCTGTTGTTGTTCTGCTATGCAATTGCTATTGCTAAAGCACATTGATTTGTGCTTCAAATTGTAAGCCGCCCTGAGTCTTCAGAGAAGGGCGGGATATAAATGGGATTAAAATAAATAAATAAATAAAATAAAATGCAGTAAAAATGATTGGATAAAATTAACAAGATTATCATCTCTGAGGCTGTTAAGGCTCACCCACCCTGCAGTATCTGTCTTTCCAAATGGAAGGTACACTTGATTTTTTTGGAGGTTTAAAAGCTTGGACTTTTTCTGGTTATTGCAGCATTCCGGTTGTCTTCCATTTTGCATTTTATGTTGTGTGTGTGAGAAATCAATTGATGATAGGATAAGAAGGAAGGAACTGCTATTGTTTTATGTTTGGAAAACGAGCATACAGTAGATAAATGTGGCAAGAGGAATGCCAAGTGTGAGTCCCATATAATACAACAACTTCCAACCTTATATATATCCAGATCAGATTATGGATTTGGGGAGAAAAGAAAAGAAAAAGAAAATCCTTGTGGTCTTGGGTGGAAATATCATCCTGTGCATAAAAATTATCTGATGGTGTTCTGTGCCTATTGAACAATAACAAAAGAACAAGGCATGTCCAAGAGTGGCTTCCTTTAAGTTAATTTTCTCTCTTGGGCCCTTTGTAGCATTTAGAAGGTGAATTACATAACCTGACAGCTTCAAACAGCCTTTGGTGTACCAGTTGATGTTTCCCTTTTAGGAGACATGGATTGGGAAAACTAAATAGCAATGGCCTGCTTCTTCTGACCAGATATGTCAAGCACAACATGTGCACCACAAACATGATGTTCAGACTTGCAAACAAAATTACTTGAATGGATCCCAGGTCCAAGCATATGTCAAGAATGTTAGTGTTGAGAAAAAAAAAAGGATGACGAGAAAGTAAAGTTTACAGTGTCAAATTGTTGAAAAATTAAAAGGCTGCAGGTGTAGATGATGTAATTGGACAAAGGTTAAAATGGGGCTGTGGTTTTGTTCATGGCTGTGTGCCTTGTTTAGCACGTTTAGGGACATGGCATCCATGCCACCTTGGATTGAGAAAAAGGACAAGGAAGAAAAGGTAATTAGACTGAGTGGGTGGGGGTTAGTTTGTTAAATGGGAAAATATTTGATAGAATTTTGATTGAAAGGGTGTAAATGGTGAGCAAATTTTGGGAAGGGCACTGCACCTTCGTGCCATGGGATTGTACAGACCAGATTCTTCAGGTTACTGAGATACGTATAAATACGAGAAAGAAATTTATTGTATGTTTGTTGAATCTTATGATAAAGAGAATAGGTGTCAATTCTGGAATGCTTTCCATGATTATGGAAGTGAACGATGGTTGCTGAAGCTAGAACAGTAATTTATAGTGGAAATAAAGCATTTGCTTCATTTATTATTTATTTATCACTGACATTTCTATGTTGTTCCACTCTAAATATGCACTGAGCATGCATGAGGAAAAACAACTCACTACGGATTTCAACGCGGCAGAGAAGCATCACATAAATAGGTGAGGCATCCTCGTTTGTTTCATATATTTACCGATAGATGAATGCAGTGACATTAGAGATATGCTGATTGGGGACATTAACATGCATGTATATTTGCATGTACATAATGCTGTGTTGTTGGTGGAGAACATAAATGATTGTATCAAGGAGTACTCCTTATTTAAAATGCATCTTTGTTGGCCCTCATTGCAAATATGTTATTGAAATTCAGCCATGCACTCTGGAGGCTAAAACACAGCTAACAACAACAACAAAAGCCCAGTGTGTTTCTATGTAGGAAGAATCAACACCACAGAAACAATATTTATTTTTAATGGCCCAGGATACATGGAACAAGGAGCATTGTACCTTAGATGCAGTGGTTGGCTTTTGTACATTTCCTGATCCCCCCCCGACCCCCCAGTATATATTTTCCTAGTTAAAATGCAGCACGACAAAAACATATTCCCACTTTACCTCCACATTCCACAGGGAAGTTCCGATTACAGCAGTCCTTGGAATGAATGTCTAACTTACAGACAACTTGTACTTACAAATGGGCTGCCTACTATTAAAAATTTCTTGAACCGATAGACCACTGAGACATGCCTTGCTTTCATGAATCTCTGAAGCTACATGTTTTTAATACAGGTAGCCCTTGATTTACGATTGAGCCCAAAGGTTCTGTCCTAAGTGAGACACCTGCTAAGTGAGTTTTGCCCTGTTTTACGACTTCTTTTTTCTTTTTTTTTGTCACACACTTGGGTTTGGCTAGTCTAAAGAAAAGAAGAAATAGGGAAGACATGATAGCAGCATTTCAGCATTTGAAGGGCTGCCACAAGGCAGAAGGGATCAGGTTGCTCACCAGAGCACCAGAGGGAAGGACAAGAAACAATGGATGGAAACTGATCAAGGAGAGAAGCAACCTGGATTTAAGGAGAAACTTCCTGACAGTGAGGACAATCAATCAATGGAACAGCTTGCCCCCAGAAATTGTGGGTGCTCCATCACTGGAGATCTTTAAGAAAAGGCTAGCAATCACTTGTCTGAGATGGTGTCTTAAGCGGGGGGCTGGACTAGAAGACCTCCAAGGTCCCTTCCAGCTCTATTCTATTATTATTATTTTTTTATTTTTTTATTTTTATTTTTATTATTATTATTATTATTATTATTATTATTATTATTATTATTATTATTATTATTATTATTATTATTATTGCAGTTCTTAATTTAGTAACATGGTTATTAAGTGAATCTGGCTTCCCTATTGACTTTGCTTGTCAGAGGGTCAAAAAAGGCGATCACATGACCTTGGGACACTGCAACCATGTAACTATGAGTCACTTGCCCATCTTCTGAATTTTGGTTACATGACCATGGGGATGCTGCAACAGTTGTTAGTGTGAAAAAGGGTCACGAGTCACTTTTTTTCAGTGCCGTTGCAACTTTGAACAGTCGTTAAATGAACGGTTGCAAATCGAGGACTATCTGAATGTAGCTTGCTTTCAGTGGTTCATGAAAACATTGATTTGCTTTAATATCTTGTCTGCTGCAAGAAGGCGAACGCCATCTGCCGTTTTTAGTAACAGGCAGTCCCCGTTCACAAGTTCCGAACTTGCATAAAATTCAGCTTAAAGGCATATTTAGGGACAGATCTTGTTTTTAACCTGGGGACCGTCTGCGATTGATGGAGGAGCTGGAAGTGAGCAGAGAAAAATTAGAATAAATTTCTCCCAACCTGGTGATCTGTAGACTCTGTGAATTATAACTGCCAGAAATTCCAACAATCATGGGAGATGAATGGAGTTTGGGCCCCCAATTTCATATGACGTTAAATAGCATGATAATAATTATATTATATCATGTCATATTTTAAGCCAATGTGGAACTTTTGTCATATTTGGGCCCCCAATTTCATATGACATTAAATAGCATGATAATAATTATATTATATCATGTCATATTTTAAGCCAATGTGGAACTTTTTGATAAGGAAACACGGTTTGTGTGTTTGGCTTTGTACGTCTTTCACAATCATTCTTCATCCTCCCCCCACCTCTGATACTGCTAGAGCTCTACTTGCAACTGTTCATTTAATGACCATTTGAAGTTACAATGGCACTGAAAAAGGGGACTTATGACCATATTTCACACTTACAACCATTGCAGCATCCCTATGGTCACATGATCGAAATTCTGACGCTTGGCAACTGGTTCATGCTTATGACGATTTTCGTGTCCTGGGTTCATGCGGTCATCTTCTGACGAGCAAAGTCAGAAGCCAGATTCATTTAACAACCCTGTGACCAGCTTAATGACGGCAGGGTTTCACTTAACAAACTCTGGCAAGAAAAATCGTAAAATGGGGCAAAACTCACTCCACAAATGTCTCACTTAGTAACAGAAAATATGGGCTCAATTGCAATCGTATCTGTAATTATTATAGAAATTCTTATCTGTTCACGATGGTCCGTGGAGAGACTGGAGAAAGGAAAGGCAATAGGATAGAACTCCCTCTCCTATCATTCCTGGTTACCAATAATGCCATAGTTATAAACTATCAGTCATGTTGTGATGGCTCTTTCACAATTTTAGCTCAAAGAAGAGTCAGCATGTCAAACGTGTTGCACAAGAGGCCCAGCACCTGCCTAACGCAGTGTGGACGCCACGTACCTTCTCTCATCATGCCTGTATGACGTGGAGGTCCGGCCACTGGTCCAAATGAACATCTTAGAGGATTGGTCTCCACTGCCTCTCCTTACCGTCGAGGTCCTGGAGGAAAGATGGCAGGGCCTAGGAGAAAATGGAGAAACTTCATTTACTGTACGCTGAAAACCTGCTGGGCCACATCACATCTAACAGATCCAAGTGCCAAATTTTGATTGCCTTGCAGGCTCTGCTCCATGGAGAGTGTCTTTTAGATGATTCCAGGTGATATGCAAAACAAGACAATGACCTTTCCCTTCCCTTCCAGGAGGTTTGGTTGACATTAAATTATTTCCTGCTCATCTTTCTTAATTTCTTTTTCCTCCTGTTTCCCTCTCCCTTGCTGTCGGAGCTAAGAAAATCTCACTGTGTAGCCTTCTAAAATATGTGGGTTCTTTCTTCAAAGGAAATCCACTCATAATTAACTAAGTTTCCTATCCATTTCTAGTCCCTGATGGTTGTTGATATGAACCTTTCTTTGGCCATTTGCTTTAAGCATCCATGAGATATCCAACAATGATGATGGGCTGAAGCTGTATGAACTCATCTCTAACCAAACTGGCAGTTAAATTAAAATAGAGGTGAAAGTCCACCTTCCAGGTAGATTTCCGACTGGTGTTTCTGCAGCTGTTTCTGTGTGAGTGTGTGTGCACATATGTCTCTCTCTCTCTCTCTCTCTCTCTGTGTGTGTGTGTGTGTGTGATTGAGTGTGACATGGATCCCATAGCAACTTGATCTGTGACACCATGACTACCAAAGAGATTTGTTGACATTAGGTAAATGCTTTTCCCCCCTTTTCAGTTATTCCCCAACTTAGCCTTCCTCAATTTACTATATTCTAGATGTGCTGGACTGTATTTATTTATTTATTTGAGTGGCATGGTAGCCTAGTGGTGAAGATGCTTGCCTCCCACTTGGAAAGTTGAGTGTTCAATCCTAGGTAGCTGCATATGTGTCTTTTCTAGGAGACAAAGAAAAAAAAATCTGCTGTGAACTCTGCGGGGTGTCAGGAAGAGCATTCAGCCAGTAAATGCTCAGTTCCATCCAGTCACCCTGTCTCTACCCCAAATTAAGGCATTACAGGGTCATAAAAAGGGACGCCCTCTTTCACTCCACTCCTTACATTGACATTGTCTTTCTTTCCTGCCTCCCTGCAAACTCTCACAAAAAAGGCTATCCTTTAAAGTTCAGTGCAGATTTTGGTACCCTTTCATCTACTTAATTTTAAGCTAAAAATATCTGAGAGTTATAGGAGGGTCAGTTGGATGAAGCAATTTGTATTAAGCATTTGCCTGAGAGGGTGAGAGATGAATGCAAGAATTTATGCCTGAGATGCAAACCTTCTTAAATGAGTGGAGCGTAGAGGACGAGCCAGAGGAACAGATGCCTTCAGCTTAAATGCGTCTGGCCTTGGGCCGAATTTCGAAAGTCTGCTGCTATAGATAAGTTCAAAAAGAAATGCCTTTTCTCTTAGCAGAATACTGAAAATGGGTGTCAGCTGCCATGTTACACTTGCTTGTGCTTTGCTACTATGCGGTGACAGTCTGAAATGAACTCTGGGGAGGGGGGATGCTTGGGGAAAAACAAAAATCACTGCTGTATCTCCCTCAGATGCTGCCCCAAGGTCATTCAGTTGGGAGAAGAAGGCAGCACACAAACCTACTCTTGAATTGACCTTTCTGAAAAATGAACCTGATTGGTCATTGGGGGCGGGCAGTCAGTGATCGGAGGCAGTTAAGGGAGGGAAAAGTTGAACTTGGAGATTTTGGTGTGCAGTTCTCAGTTCTGACCATGCATTACCGCAATACACTTAACTCTCCCCCAAATAAATTGATGAAATATTGTGAGAGTTTAATATGCTCTTCACAAGCACATGGTCCGCAAAAATATTGAAATTCTGTGTGCTACTATGCAAAAACAGTATTAACGAGTTCTTTGATGATATCATTGACCAAGTCAATATCTGGTATCAGAAAAGGTTTCCAAGTTCTGATGTATAAAGGACCAAAGATCTGCATCCAGTGGTGGGATTCATCTGGTTCGCACCACTTCGGTAGAACCAGTAGCTAATATTTTGTTGCCCAGGCCCAGAATGGACTTCTGGAAGTGGCATCCACACAGACAACCATTTGTTCACATATTTGAATCCCACCACTGTCTACCATCCAATCAAAGACATTACGTAGGCATTAAATCAATATATTGTACAAATTTAGCTGTAAAATTCTTTGCCAGTTTGTGAATTTATATTTTCTGAAAAAATATTCTAAATATATTTGTGTGATTTACATAAGAATGCATTTAAACCCTAGCGTGTTGATCTTCTCTTCTGCTTCTTCAGAATCAAATTAAGTTTGGGTAACCTGACATTTATTTGTATAAATAATATAATATAGATAAGTTTTTTTTAAAGCTCTGTATTCCTGGGTCCAAAGCTTCTATCTAAGTATCTCTCTGAATCAACAGGATATTTTTTTAAATTTAATTGAAAGAAAGTAATAGCAGAGGCTGAAAGGGAAGGAACATTAAAAAAAATGCTTTCCTGCCTCTTCCAAATGGCTTTTATTTGCAGAAAACAAATGCACATAGTGGTCAATATGCCTACTGAATGTCTTTAGCCTCCAAATTGTGAAATTTGTAGCCTATTAGATTCCCCTCCCCTGCCACTTTGAGTGCTTGGAAACTAGAGTTAAGGACATTTACAGGTTTGCTGATAGTGTAGGTTTTGTAATATCTAATTTGGTCTTTTCTTTTGCAAACAAGCAGGCTGGAACAGAAAGAATAGATAGCAAAATAGCACTCCTTTGAAATCTTGTTTCTGCATGCCCAGCAATTTAATTTAATGCAATGATTTATATGACCATTCATTTCATAACAGTGACTTTTTATTTTGTTTAGCCACCATCCAATTGTAGATGGACTCTGGACAGAGAAAACAGAAAAAAAAAGAACAAGATGGCATCAAATATATCCAACCGGGGTCCCATTCATCTTAGCTCAAGTCTTCAGGGGTTTCCAGAATGCCATCCGTGTGGGAATTTGGAGGATCTCAGATGGAACCTAAGCAAGAAGTCTTTGCCATGCTATTTATTTGTTTATTTAATGGATTAATTTATCTGGCTGCCCATCTCAGCCAAGCTGGGTGGCTAACAAAACACGTGTTTGGTTAATATAATATAAAAGCCATGTTGGCAATGCAGAATTAAAATGTTTCCTTGTAAAACGTAATACAGAACAGTAGACCCACACAGAAATCCAGTCCCCTGGCCCTAGTGCCTGAAGAAAAAGCTAGCTCATCAGGGCTTTTCAGAAGACCATCAAGATGGGACTTTCTGAATCTTGGGATTAAGAGCACACGTGTTGACAGAGAAGACATGCCTCCCAGGTCCAAACGGATGCCTCACAGAAGGCCATGGAACATGCCTCACTACAAGTTCTTGTGGGACAGGTGGAAACCATTGGAGAAGGGCAGTCCCACAAGTAACCTGCATCTTGTATTGCACCTGAAAGCCTATTGGAAGACATGGGACCAAAATGTTATGTGGATATACTGTACCTTGGTACCTCCAATACTACACATATTGTTGCACTATGAGCCGTGGTGGTGGCGCAGTGGTTAGAATGCAGTATGGCAGGCCAATTTTGCTGACTGCCAGCAGTCCGGCAGTTCGATCCTCACTGGCCCAAGGTTGAGTCAGCCTTCCATCCTTCCGAGGTTGGTAAAATGAGAATCCAGATTATTGGGGGGCAATATGCCGACTCTGTTAGTAATGACCTACAAAGCCCTACATGGCATGGGTCCGGAATACCTTGGGGAGCACCTGCGGCCGGCGTCAACCTCCCTCCACCCAGTACGCTCCCACAGAGAGGGCCTCCTCAGGGTGCCACCAGTCAAAGAATGCCGACTGGTGGCCCCCAGGGGGAGGGCGTTCTCTGTGGGTGCGCCGGATTTATGGAACCATCTTCCGGTTGAGCTCCGGATGGCGCCTGATCTCCGCTCCTTCCGGCGCGATCTTAAAACCTACCTCTTTGAACAAGCTGGCCTGGCCTGATGGGATGGGGTCGGGTTTTATAAATTGATCTTAACCTTTTAATCTGTATTAATTTATTACGGGCATTGCTGTTTAATTACTTTTTAATTTTTGTACCTTGTTTTTTATTATATATTGCCCTGTTCACCGCCCTGAGTCCTTCGGGAGAAGGGCGGTATATAAATTAAATTAATAAATAAAATAATAAATAAATAAACTGCTTAGAGAATCCTGCAAAGTCTAAGTGCTATTGCTATTGCTATTCAATAATGTCTCTGTGCTACAAGCTGGCCTGAAACCTACTTGAATCCATTATCCACACAAATTTGTTCATTTTTAGCTCTGAAAAAAGGGCCCAGTCTAGTAACCACTTTCTCCCCAGCTTTTATCCAAACAACTAAGGTATGGATAATGGCGCCTTTAGGACTTGCTCCTTCAAAAGACTTACAGAACATATTAGAAAAACCTCTTCAGTTCTGTGCCATTATGAAAGAATCCTTTGAAGATGGTGCAAGGCAGAGAATTATACGGTGTAATGCTTTACAGAAATCTATTTCTTTAAATAACAGACTTTTATTTAATCTGGCTTTTCCAAGGAGAAAAGCATGTCTAGGTGGGGTGGAAACTCCTTTTGACTGTTCCTCTAAATTGAAGGGGCTAGGAGAACTTTGTTTGCATTACTTTAAGAAAGATTCTGAGAAACTAAATGGGATCACAGGCAAGTGATGCTGATCAACATGGGACTAAAAATATATATATCCAAGGAAGAAAAAAGGGTCAAAATTTAGCCTTGGGAGGTCGGGACCAAAAGGAGATAAATTAGCATTCTGCAAGCACCTGAAAAGATGACACACAGAAGAACTGTTCTCTAGTACTCCAGGTTAAAGGACACTAAATAATGGATTTAAGTTAAAAGAAATCTGGACTTCAGTCAAATGTTAGGGGAAATAAAACTTCAAATAGTGAGAACAATTAAATAGCAGAACCAGTTCATATGGTGGATCCCCCCTAACTACAGTACCAGTCCTTGTGAGCCTGGAATTGTATAAATCATGACTGTCATTAAGTGGGTCACCACACCACTACATCCAATTTTATGATCTTTTTTTGTAGGGGTCATAAAGTGAACATGCTGGTCATTAAACAACGCCATTGTAAGGACTTCCCCAGATGCTAGTTCGGAGGAGGATGTGTCAGTCCTGGCCACGTCAGGAAGGGAGGCAGCAAAGGCAATGGGCTAGGAATGGCGGGGCTGAGCACAGGGGAGTGACCGGGCAAGCAACCACCTAAGTTAAAGACAGAAAAGGCACAGCTGCAGCTGGAAAGCCCAGAGGCTTTGGGTGGAGAGGGCACACAGCTGCAGCTGGTCAGTGGAGATGAAGAAGAACTGCCTTCTCTCAATCTGAGAGCATGTAGGGCTGAGAGGAGACGGGCACAACAAAGGTCAACCAGGCTACTTGTGAGAAGGCAGCCTTGCCCCTCTTGATGGGCTGCACCAGGAAGCAATTATTTAGCTCAGCAATGGGAATGAAATGATGCTGGGAACAATGTGTCTGTTTCCTTGCTGTGTGGTCTTCAGTCATCATGATTTTTGCCTTGAGCTTCGGATTGTACATCTTCAACTCTGGACTTTGTCTTGGGGACCTGCCTTTGCCTATTGTACTTGCCCTGTCTTTGTACTGTGGACTAGTGCCAGCTTCTTTTGAATGGCCCATTGAACTCATTGGGAATGGGCTGGTGCTGGAAAAGGGAATTGCTAGAGAATACTAACTCAGGCTTGGAAGGTGTAATAAAGACTCCTAACACCCACGGTGTATGTGTGTCAGCAGAACAGCAGATGCTTTGTCCACAATGAGCATTTTTTGCCAGACACCAGAAATAAATGCCAGTTTCTGGCAAAAAACATAATAAATCATGGTTCTGTGACTGCAGGATGTTGCAAAAGGCAGTAAACACGATCTGGCTACCAAGTGCCCAAAATGTGATGGGTAGATGGCTGCTAAAACTTCAAATCTAGATTGTACATTGCTCTGGGGCAATCAGTTGTAACTTCAATTATGAGTTGAGGACTATCTGTAGATGTGTTCAAGCAGAGGCAGAACGGCCATGCATATGCTTGCTTTGGATTCTTACATTAAGCAGTGAGTTGGACACAATAATCTTGGTGGCCCTTTTCAACTCTATAATTCTGGGTACAAATGTGGCATGTGTACGTTGTGAATCAGTGGAATACTATGATGCAAGGAGGGTCCCTTAGCTGAGAAGACTTCACAACTGCTCATACTACTAGTACCTTTGAGCTTCCCATCTGTGCTATCATTAACCTTGCCTGCTTCATTAGCTGTACAGAGGCATGGCAACCCTTTCCCATTTAACCTGCAATTACACACCTAATCTTGCGTAAAATTGTAACGCTAATGACACCACTGCAGGCCTGACTAAACTTTGGATACTTGAGACTTTGCCTTCAGTGTTTCTTTGAAATTAAGGGTCACATTCTACGGAGAAACTCAATCAGAACAGTAGCGTACATTCTGAGTGTGGCCACTGGAAGCTTTCATACTGTCAGAGGCTCTCCAGGTATGATGAACTACGCTGTGGATCTGTAATCTTTGAACAGTACTATTCTGAAGTCCCATCTAGCTGGGTGAGGTCAAGGAAAGAAAAACTAGATGAATCTCACCAAGGTACATTCTATGCTAGTCTGGAGGCAAATGTAGCATCCTGGGAGGAATTTGTTTATAGCAAGTCCATTAAGGTGAAGGCTTTGAAATGCTTCTTCCCAGGTGTCTCGGCACCTGGGCAGGGATACTTTTTATAAGATCAGCCCACCAACAGAGTTGCTTACTATTGCTTGATTGCTTACATATTGCCATTTCTTTTCCAGCCTCCCCTCAATCTCTTACAATTAGGGGAATGGGTGAAAGGATAAAAAGGTAAAGTTTTCCACTATCTGTCCAGTTATGTCCCACTCTAGGGGGCAGTGCTCCTCTCTTTTTCTTAGCCAAGGGAGCCAGCATTGTCCGAAGACACTTCTGTGATCACGTGGCCAACATGATTATATGCCGAGGCACAAACGGCACACAGTTACCACTGAAGTGGTACCTCTTGTTCTGTACCAGCCTGCTACTGGCCCTGCAGAAAAGGCAGGGACAACCCCTTTTACAATAAGGCAAGAGGCTGGAATTATGCCTGCCAAATTTATTACTACAACAAACAAGACACGAACCAAGAAACCGGAGCTTTAAGAAACACGAACTATCCAAGCGGTTGCCTTCAGCAAACCAGCCCTCCCCACACATTCCCCTTATATAGAGTTCAGGGTGTGGCTTCTCTCTGCCTCCTTCCGAGAAGCCCCATTGCCTTCCTCTGTTTACTCCTGATTGACTGCCTCCTGCGTCAGGCGTCCTTGAACAGGGCCAGCTGTGGGTCATCTTCATCCATGCTGTCAGGCTCACACAGCTGGGTCTCCGTGGTGACCAGGTGGGAGGGGCCTGGCTGAGGGCTCTCATCAGCAAGATCTTCAACCCCCTCAGCAAGGTCTTCAACACCCCCCTCCTCCTCCTCTGAGTCATCCGACCCAACTGCCGAACCCACAGGCTGACCCTGAATCACAATACCTCTTTATCTACTCGTATTTGCACGCTTTTGAATGGCTAGGTGGGCAGGAGCTGGGGCAAGTAATGGGAGCTCACCCTGTCATGCATCTTGAACACAGGCTGTCAGCTTTCAAGCTAACAAGCTCAATATCTTTAACCATGACCCATCATGATCAGTGGTTAAAGATGCTGAGCTTGTTACCTTTACCAAGAGACTAAGCTACCACGAAACTATGATAGAAACTATCACAGGGATATACCGCATTGTGTCATTTCCCCCCATCAATTATTGTTATTATTATTATTTTTGCTTCAGAGGATTATAGGAAGGCACTTTGCTGTTTTAAAGGTGGTAGCCAGAATCTTCAATCCTCTTTTCGGTGCTTTTTTTTTTTTTTAAAAAGTGTATTATGCTTTTTCAAAGTTTAATACACCTTCAACTTTTATTTCTTCGGGGGGGGGGGGGGAAAGCACATCAGTAAAAATTGATTTTGGTGGGCCCTAGAGAAGAACTCAAAGCAGCTATTTTGCTAGCAGTTCATGTCTCTATTCTTAAGACTTCAGTTCCCAGGGGAACAAGGAGAAATAAAGAAAAGAAATGAAGAAAATAAAGAAAAGTTAAGAGTTTAAGTCCATCAGGTGAATGTATCCTGATATATTTTTTTTCTCCAATTCCATTTCAGAGTAGAGGTTTTGAATGCTTTTTCTTTCTGGACCAGAAAGAAACAAATCAAAGAGACAATGGGCTCCTTCCATAGGGAGAAGACTTCCACTCTGGCCTTTTGCTAGCTGGGTTGATTTTCTGTTTAGAGGTACTTTTAAACATCGGGCAGTGTTCACCAACAGTTTCTTTCACCTGCTGTCTTTTCAAGGGATATCCGTGGGGGGTGGGGAGGAGGAGGTGTTCCTGTTGGCTCAGCTCCTTGCTGTCAGCAGAATGGAAGAAGAGCCGCAGAGGGAAGGACGAGAAACAATGGTAGGAAACTGATCAAAGAGAGAAGCAACCTGGAATTAAGGAGAAACTTTCTGACAGTGAGGACAATCAACCAGTGGAACAGCTTGCCTCCAGAAATCGTGGGCGCTCCATCACTGGAGATTTTTAAAAAGAGATTGGACAATTACCTGTCTGAGATGGTATAGGTTACCCTGCTTGAGCACTGACTAGAAGACCTCCAAGGTCCCTTCCAGCTCTATTCTATTCTATTCTATTCTATTCTATTCTATTCTATTCTATTCTATTCTATTCTATTCTATTCTATTCTATTCTATTCTTTTCTATTCTATTCTATTCTATTCTATATATTCTATTCTATTCTATTCTATTCTATTCTATTCTATTCTATTCTATTCTATTCTATTCTATTCTATTCTATTCTATTCTATTCTATTCTATTCTATATATTCTATTCTATTCTATTCTATTCTATTCTATTCTATTCTATTCTATTCTATTCTATTCTATTCTATTCTATTCTATTCTATTCTATTCTATTCTATATATTCTATTCTATTCTATTCTATATATTCTATTCTATTCTATTCTATTCTATTCTATTCTATTCTATTCTATTCTATTCTATTCTATTCTATTCTATTCTATTCTATTCTATTCTATTCTTTTCTATTCTATTCTATTCTATTCTATATATTCTATTCTATTCTATTCTATTCTATTCTATTCTATTCTATTCTATTCTATTCTATTCTATTCTATTCTATTCTATTCTATTCTATTCTATATATTCTATTCTATTCTATTCTATTCTATTCTATTCTATTCTATTCTATTCTATTCTATTCTATTCTATTCTATTCTATTCTATTCTATTCTATTCTTTTCTATTCTATTCTATTCTATTCTATATATTCTATTCTATTCTATTCTATTCTATTCTATTCTATTCTATTCTATTCTATTCTATTCTATTCTATTCTATTCTATTCTATTCTATTCTATTCTATTCTATATATTCTATTCTATTCTATTCTATTCTATATATTCTATTCTATTCTATTCTATTCTATTCTATTCTATTCTATTCTATTCTATTCTATTCTATTCTATTCTATTCTATTCTATTCTATTCTATTCTATTCTATTCTATTCTATATATTCTATTCTATTCTATTCTATTCTATTCTATTCTATTCTATATATTCTATTCTATTCTATTCTATTCTATTCTATTCTATTCTATTCTATTCTATTCTATTCTATTCTATATATTCTATTCTATTCTATTCTATTCTATTCTATTCTATTCTATTCTATTCTATTCTATTCTATTCTATTCTATTCTATATATTCTATTCTATTCTATTCTATTCTATTCTATTCTATTCTATTCTATTCTATTCTATATATTCTATTCTATTCTATTCTATTCTATTCTATTCTATTCTATTCTATTCTATTCTATATATTCTATTCTATTCTATTCTATTCTATTCTATTCTATTCTATTCTATTCTATTCTATATATTCTATTCTATTCTATTCTATTCTATTCTATTCTATTCTATTCTATTCTATTCTATTCTATTCTATTCTATTCTATTCTATTCTATTCTATTCTATTCTATTCTATATATTCTATTCTATTCTATTCTATTCTATTCTATTCTATTCTATTCTATTCTATATATTCTATTCTATTCTATTCTATTCTATTCTATTCTATTCTATTCTATTCTATTCTATTCTATTCTATTCTATTCTATTCTATTCCATATATTCTATTCTATTCTATTCTATTCTATTCTATTCTATTCTATTCTATTCTATTCTATTCTATTCTATTCTATTCTATTCTATTCTATTCTATTCTATTCTATTCTATTCTATTCTATTCTATTCTATTCTATTTGATGCAACCAAACACTCATCTAGTTCAGCATCCTGCTTCCCACGGTGAGAAAACGTTTATTTTGCTATACAGGTAGACCTCAACTTACAATAGTTTATTTAGTGACCATTTGAAGTTACAATGGCAGTGAAAAAAGTGGCTTATGACCGTTTTTTTTACACTGGCAGCTGTTGTATTATACCCATGGTCATGTGATCAAAATTCGTACCATTCATATTTATGACGGTTGCAGTGTCCTGGACACATGTGACCACCTTTTGCAACCTTCTGACAAGCAAAGTCAACGGGGAAGCCAGATGCACTTAACAACATTGTTACTAAACAAACAACTGCAGTGATTCACTTCACAACTGTGTCAAGAAAGGTCATAAAAGGGGGCAAAATTCACTTAACAAATGTCTTACTGAGCAACAGAAATTTTGGGCTCAATTGTGATCATAAATCTGTACACGGGGAAAGGCCAAACTTCAGCAGTAATTAGCTGGGTTGCATGATGTATTATCCTTAGGTAACAAAACTGTACAAAGAACAATTCAGCACAGGCCATCTTTTGCCCAAGATATTAGGTTCACTGTTTCATGGAGGTTTACAGTGGGCCCCTTCTTATGATCCAGATACTCTGTGTTAGGTTTATTGTTGGCTATGCAAAGAATCAGACAATCTTTTCTGAGTTCGCACAACAGGAAAAGTTTGAGCCTTAAGAGAGATGATGCACAGGGGGTTAAAATTGTGCTGTGCCATCTTGAGTTATCTAAGCAGCTAATGGCACCGCATTATCTTGACTTCCTAACTACTTTCCTTCAGTGATTACATCCACCGGACCCACCTTGTTTGTTTGTCTTGGGTGAGAATCAAAGTCAGAAAACTGCTGCTGCTAAAATACAGGCAAGCAAGAGCCAGTTTGGTCCAGGAGTTAAAGCAGCCAGGCTGGAACCAGGAGAGTGTGAGTTCTAGTCCTGCCTTAGACACAGAGTTGGTTGGTTAACTTTGGGCCAGTCATTCTCTTTTAGGAAGCAAGGCAATGGCAAAGCACTTCTGAAATTTTGCCAAGAAAACCTCAGAGCCTAGTCCAGACAGTTGCCACAAGTCAATAATGACTTAAAAACATGTGCATGTGCACGCGTGCACACACACACACACACACACACACACACACACACACACACACACACACACACACATTTAGGTAAGCAAAGAGCCTGCAAATCTCCCAGTAAAGTGATGGAAGTGACTCTGCCATAACCTTTTTGTCATTCCTTCATCCTGATTGGGTGGCAAAAATCTCACGTTGAAGCACTTCCACTACTCATTTTTCTTCCTTTACTCTAGCAAGGAACATTAATACATCACTATCTATGATTCCAAGTTCAGGGAAATATTTCCTTGAACTGATGAGGGAGAACTAGGGCTATACAAAGCTTCACGTATAGGGTATGGCTACAAAAACAGTCCAACGTCCCTTCTCAAAACCTAGTGGTAGGTAAGTTGCTTTGATCTACCTGCTTCTTAGCAGGCCTTCCAAGAACAGCAAAAGTCTTCATTGCCATCATCTATGCACATTTTACACATTTCAAAACTTATTGAATCTTAATATCTTGTCAGTTAAACAGAGATTTCTGGCTACTAGAACAGAAGGCTATGACACAATATGAAGCACCTCACTGAGCAGAATCACACAACTTTTTTTGCCTCAATGAGAATAGTTTTTCCTCTGTAGGGTGAACCTTGTTCTCAACCAATCCACTGACTCAAGATTTGTTTGTTTATTTGTTGAGAAAAAGTGGTTTAGATTTTGGTTTTCAAACCTAGACTGTTTTAAGGCCATTGTTTGAAGGGATGTTTAAACACAGTTTGGATGTGAGAAGGGATTAAAATGGTCAACATCTTCCACTGGTGGCCAAAAGAAGAGAAATGCATGGGAGAAATGTGGTTTACAAGAAGTCCCTTCCTTATTGTTTCTTATTCCGAAGCAAGAGTGAATACAAACATTGTTATTATTTCTGTTATTATTTCCCTTGAGGCTTTATTTACTCAAAACTGTTGGTGGGCAGGGTGTGAGGAAGGCCAAATGATGTCCTAAACACGGTTCAACAATGGTGCCTCAGCCTTTGCATTGCTTAAGTGACAAGACCATAAAGGTCCAGTAAGTTTTGAAAACTAAAGTTGAGAGTGGAAGTGAAAGAGTTAAGGTCATGCTAGGGGTAAAATCTCTGTGATGCTCTTGGTCCCTTGATGCCCTGTACTCATGCTTATTTGGCCTAGTGTTAATTCAACGCTAGTGGTTGGGCAAATCCAGAAAAGGTAGGGAGAAAAAACGTATCAGCTGTAGTGGTGTGGTGACACAGTGGTTAGAATACAGTATTGCAGGCAAACTCTGCTCACAGACGAGAGTTTGATCCTGACCGGCTCAAGGTTGACTCAGCCTTCCATCTTTCGGAGTAAAATGAGGACTCAGATTGTTGGGGGCAATATTGCTGATTGTATAAACCACTTAGAGAGTGCTATCAAGCACAATGAAGTGGTATATAAGCCTAAGGTCTATTGATATAAACTAAATCCATATATTTGAAGCAATTCCCTTCCTAGATATCAGAAAAGCTCTTTAAAAATTGTTGTTTGGATAGTGTAATATAAACGGTTAAGATGTTAGACCTGGACCAGGAGGAAGGGGGAAGGAAAAGGAGGAGGAGGACTAATCAATCACGGTGAAGTGAATTTGCTCATTTTCTAGATAATCTCTGTCTTTTGTGCCAGCTCAGATATCAATAGGAAGCATGGTAACAATGGGACATATAAGTGCAAAGCAATAACAGTAATTACATTCACACTTGCAGGTACCTCTTTCATTCTGCAATGTTGTAATTGATTTACACTTTAGCTGTTATTTAGAAAAGACAACACTAGGGTCTGTCCAGCAATTTCCCTGGTTCATGATGATAACTAACAAAATTATCCCGATAGGTGTTTTTGTGAATTGCACAGAGGCAGCTAACAATTCAGTGATTTTCCTGCCTGTTCCCTTAATTTGGCCTTTAACTGGCAAAGCCAAAGGGTGTGGCGGCGACATTTTTACCAATGTCTGCAAGCAATATACGTAAATCTTTCCACTCCCCACCATTTGGTCAGAGCTGAAGCAGCTTCTTGGATGAGAAGCGAAACATCTTCAAAAGAAACACAAGAAAGGCCAGTTGCCTCCTGAAAAAAGCACCTTTGGCATATTCAGTCTATTACATTGAAGGATAATTGTTCTTGGCTATACTCTTTTTTTTAAAAAAAAATATTGAATGTGTTACACACATTGCATTTGAATGACGTACCATTTTTAGAATACTTGAACCCTGCTTCAAGTTCTTTTCCAATGGAAGCAAGATAAAACAGATCAAATCTGTTGGAAACTAGTCAAGGAGAGAAGCAACCTAGAACTAAGGAGAAACTTCCTGACAGTTAGAACAATTAACCAGTGGAACAACCTGCCTCCAGAAGTGGTGAATGCTCCAACACTGGACGTTTTTTTAAGAAGACACTGGCCAGCCATTTGTCTGAAATGGTATAGGGTTTCCTGCCTGAGCAGGGGGTTGGACTAGATGACCTCCAAGGTCCCTTCCAACTTTATTATTATTATTATTATTATTATTATTATTATTATTATTATTATTATTATTATTATTATTATTAAACAGCCACCTTTGCTGGGTAGCAACCTCTGAGAACGAGGTGGACCTATATGAGCTAGGATTTCCACCTTCATCCACCTTTATGGATTTTATCTTAGAAAACCTTAGGCCACTTCACTCAGATGTCTCTAAAATCGCCCTGCTCTTTTGTACCTGCGTAAATGTTCTTTATGAACATTTGGGTTGGGGAGGGGGGTTCCTTCCAGTTTAATGGGGAGGGGGGGTTCCTTCCAGTTTAATGACCCCTCTTCTAGAATAAAGTTGCTCAGCGCTCTTAGGATTCAACACCGTCCACTTGCTCTCACCACCCGGGCTATGTGCAACCTCTGAAAACTTTGAAAGGTATCTTCTTCAGAAGCCTTTAGAGATTCTTCCTTATTGGCAGGATACTAAACCAATTCTGTTTAAAATGACAGGAGGGAAGAATGGTTACTGACATAACTGGAGAGCAATCATGTTTGCCATGTTTGATTTTAACCCAGTGCGAATGAAATCAAATCAAATGTAGTTTTTTCTTCCAATCGCATTCACCACTGAGCAGTGGGAGACAGCTGCCAGAAGGAATAATACCATTCTGTGCTCTATTACAAGCAGGGTCGTATCAAAGACAAGTGATTATTTCTTTCTTCTGAGCAACAGTGACACCCCCCCATGTGAAACAATCTCCAGCTAAACTGGAGGGAGGTGTTAAGAGGGGGGCAAGCTTAGAATCCTTGTCTATGGAGATTCTCGGTCATCCAGGTCATGGTTGTCCCAAAGGTGCTTTTTCAAGAGGCAACTGGACTTTCTTGTTTTTCTTTGAAGACATTTCGCTTCTCATCCAAGAAGCTTCTTCAGGTCTGACTGGATGGTAGGGAATTCCCTTGGGAATAGCCTTGTCTGACTGTTCCCAAGGGAATGTGGTCAGACTGGTGAGATTCACATAACATAACATAACATAACATAACATAACATAACATAACATAACATAACATAACATAACATAACATAACATAACATAACATAACATAACATAACACAACACAACACAACACAACACAACACAACACAATATAACAATAAAGTTTCTCCTTGAGACTATTCACAAGTGATTCTGGTTGCTTGTGCCTAAAGTATATTGTATGATTCTGGGTACCACATTTCCATAGATGGGAGACGATTCAAAGACAGGCAATAAAAGGTCTTGAGGACATGCCCTATAAGGTTAGGCAATGTTCAGCTTGGAGAAAAGAAGGCTGAGGGTAGACAGGTTAGCTGTGTTCAAGTACATGGGGGAATAGTACAGAGAAGATAGTCAAGAACTATTTTCCATGGCTACGAACAATAAGACCAGAAATAATGGGTAGAGTTTGCAGCTATTTAGCTTTTGTTTAAATACAAGAAAAAATTCCTAAATTCTACACAATGCCACAATAGTCTATTTTTGGAGCTATGGGGGTCTCCCTTTCTGGAGATTTTTAAGATGTTTCTTAGTCATGTATCATTGATGGCTTAATTGTTTTTTTCTGCACAAAGCAGAGGTTGGACCAAATGAGACAAGTATTCCCTTCTGATTCTACAATCCTATAATTGTGGGGTTTGTTTGGTGGGAGGAGTTGTAGGACACTCAAAAGGCCAATGTGGTCCATCACCCACAGACAAGCTTGATCAGCTCCTTGCTTGTCATGATGATGCACAGTTGGCTAATTTATATAAAAGAGGCCTTTTATAGCATTTTGTATACCAGAGCAATGGTGGTACAGTAGTTGGAATGCAGTATTGCAGGCTAATTCTGCTGGCTGCCAGTAGTTGCTTCAGCCTTCCATCCTTTTGAGGTTGGTAAAAAGAGGATCCAGATTGTTGTGGGGCAATATGATGACTCTGTAAACTATTGGGGAGGGGTGTAAAGCACCATGAAGCGATATATAAGTCTAAGTGCTATTTCTGGTTGTCTACTGCAACGTACATGGGGCTGCCCTTGAGGACCACTCGGAGGCTTCAACTGGTGCAGAATGCGGCCTCGCGAGTTGTGATGGGGGTCTCCCGATACTCCCACGTAACACCTCTACTCCGCGAGCTACATTGGCTTCCGGTTGCCCTCCGGGTGAAATTCAAGGTGCTGGTGATGACCTATAAAGCCCTACATGGCTTGGGTCCGGGATATCTGAGGGAACACCTGCTGCCGGCATCAAGTTCCCTTCGTCCAGTGCGCTCCCACAGGGAGGGTCTTCTCAGGGTGCCACCGGTAAGAGATTGCCGGCGGGTAACACCCAGGGATAGGGCCTTCTCAGTGGGGGCGCCTGCCCTTTGGAACCAGCTGCCAGTGGAGCTGAGGACTGCCCCCGACCTCCGTTCATTCCACCGGGGCCTGAAGACCTGGCTCTTCGAGCTCTCTGGCCCAGGCTGAGGATTAATTTATTTTAATTGGGGTTTTATTTATACAGGGATAAATTTAATCTTTTTTAAACTTGGTTTTTAACTTTTGTATTTTTGGTTTTTAATTACCCTGTAAACCGCCCTGAGTCCTCCGTGAAAGGGCGGTATATAAATGTAATAAAATAAATAAAAAAATAAATAAATGCTGTACTCTCTTTGAGATCACACTGCTCTTTTGTGCATTAAAACTTCTATAAAAATTCAGAAATAATACACATCAATCTAAATATGACTTATACTTCTACATTACAATTGGTGAAATGCAGTGATTTTTCTCTGTAAAGTAGTAAACAGCCATAAACTAGGCATCCAAGCCTGCAAATAAGCTACTTTTCCATAAATCTGTTGGAACTATATTTCTGAAGCTTTTTTCCTTTTCCACGCTTTCAAAAAATGCAATCTAAATGGCTAGGCAGCCAAAAATACTAGGCTGCATTTTTTTTCCTTCTCAGGGCAAGAAAGAAAGTTATAAATAAATTACGTAGGTAAAATCATTATGGGCTGAGACCCGGTAAGGTCAATTTAGTCAAGTTCAGTTTTGTTCATTTTTCTGATTCTCCAACCTTAAATTAAGTTCATTTTATTTCAGATTGCAAAGAATAAAAATCTGCCTGAAAATCTACACACTATGTGTGTGAAAAATCCTTAAAGTAGGTTCATATTTCTAGCAATTTTAGCAATTTCCCCAGATGCTTCCTGAATATAAATGGTTTATAAATGAAATACACATTTTTGTATGATTTTTTTTTGAACTGCAGTATCATCAGTTATAGAAAAACACAGATGTATAGTTGTTTTGAATACTTTGTGGCAGAGGGAAATGGGATATAAAATTAAATAGTAAATACATGGGCCTTGACTTACGACTGATCACTTAGCAACCATTCAAAGTTACAACAGATCCCCCCCAAAAGCTACTTATCACCCAATTTTGAACTTACAATGGCTGCATTCCACCCCTGTGGTCACACGATCACATTTTGGGCCCTTGGTAATTGGCTCACCTTTATAGCTGGTTTCAGTGTTGTATGGACACACAACTGCAATTTTCAATCTTTTATACTGATTTTTCAATGTTTAATTCCAGTTTCTGAAAAAAAAGGCCTATTGGGTAAAATGTATTTGCCTAACAACCACCACATTGATGTGATCACTGAAGTGTTTCCTTAATGACCTTGGGGTTTAATGACCACCATAAAAAAATGTAAAATCAGGTCCGGTCATACAGTGATCTGCTTAATGACCATAACATTTTACAACCATAATTCTGGGGTCAATTACAGTCAAAAGCCAAGGACTACCTGCAATAGTTTTCCACTACCCATTCTATATCGTTGTTGAACTTCACTAATATGAGGCCCTTTATATCTTATTTTTATTTTAGTTGATATTTCTGGTCCTTTTTATTTGTTGATGTTGTTTCTGATTATATTGGGATATTGAGGCAGCTAATTACTAAAATGTCTAAAAAAGCAAGTCCCTGGCTCCAAAAAGAGTAACACCCCTCTGTCTAACCTTAATCTTTTATTTATACCCACAGAAGTCCAGTTAGACTATGAATGTTAGTAGCATTCATTCAATGAACAATGCTTTCTTCTAGACATAGAAGAAGACAGATTCAGTCAAAATGGGTCATTTCATCCCACAATGGTTCAAATAGAACCACTGAGGCAGTGGTGGGATTTAAATATGTGAACAACTGGTTCTATGTGTGGATGCCGCTTCCAGAAGTCCATTCTGGGCCTGGGCAACAAAAAAATTAGCTACCAGTTCTGCCAAAGTGGTGTGAACCAGCTGAATCCCACCACTGCATTGAGGAGAAGGTCAAAGAACTCAAGGGAGACCCAGAAGAAGATGGAGAGACAACATAAAAGACATACTACAACAACGTCAGTCAACAATGGTTGAGGGTGCTAGAAGAGCAAGAACTGCCTACATAAAGGAGGTGGGGGTTTCATTACATAGTCAAGACTGCCATTTTGATTTTTTGAATCCTCCTATGGATCACCCAAGCGATCACCCTCGATTAGTGATTGCACAGAGGTAAATTCAAACTAAATGATTAATTGGAAGGCTATGAATTCTAGTCCTGCCTTAGGCATGAAAGCTGGGTGTCTTTGGCCAATCACCAGGTGACTGTGAATTCTAGCCCCACCTTAGGCATAAAAGCCATCTAGGTGACTTTAGGCCAGTCTTTCTCTCTCAGTCCAGGACTGTTGTTGTGAGGAAAACAGGAGGAGGAAGGAGTATTGTGTGGTTTACCGCCTTGAATTATTTATAAAAATAATAAAGGTGGGATATAAATGGATAAATGAAATTTGAAAACAGTTTTTATTGCTAAAACTCACATATATATATATGTGAGAACAGAACAATGTGTGCCTGGATTGCTCTAGTAGAGCACTTCTTGTGAAAACACACACTGTTTCCATTTGTTATTGTTTGGCCTAGATGATGTCTGTGGGAGGTCTACTCTTTTGGCATGGAGCACTCAAGTGGAACCATTATTCCTCTAAATAGGCCGCAAATAACAGAGATGTCATTGACCTGTCACCTCATAGCAAGTTGATGGTTTAAAAAACAAACTCTTTATGTTTGTCAGTTAGAAGTGAGCTTGCACTGACACAGGGTATGACAAGTTGAGTGCTGCATTTGTCACATCAGGCCTTCCCAGGAGGCTTTGGAAGACAAGCACCCAATGTAAAAATGGACTAGTTTTATGTAGCAAAATGACCTTCTTCAACATGAAAGTCAAACATCACCATTATAGTCCAACACCGATGTCTCAGAATACTAATCATTTTTACAGTTTTCAATATATGCCTGCCTGTCACATTTGCCTCCTAGTTTCTCTATCTGAGTAGCAAGTACAAATTCCACTATATTTTTATGGATCCCCTAAATTCATGAGGGACAATGAAGTGGAATTGCACTCATTAGCTATTTCTCCTCAGAATTACTTTGCATCTAGCATTCCCATCCCTACCTGTGTTTGGGGTCATGGAAGAGAAATGATGGCAGAACCTATGGGTGGAGGGAAAAGGGGGATCAGTCCAGAATCTCTACATAGTCACAAGAAAACTAAGTCCAATACCCTTTGAGTGCCATTGAACCTTATCTAACTCTTAGCAGGTGCCCACTTTCAGTTGGGTTCCTGTGCATAGACTTTTAGCAATAAATCAGTTCAATAGAACTTTCATGTGTGGACCTGGTCTCTCGCCTCTGACAAGGCATTAGTAAGAAGAAGGGATGAACGTGTGTGTGCAAGCACATGGATGTTGGGATCATGGCAGGAGCCCAGGCGGAATTACATTTTTGATCAATACTACGCTGAGGTGAAGATAGAAAATACTGGTCCAATTAGCTTTTGAAATTCTTTCTCAGTCATTGTCTTCACCTTTCCTTTCTTCCAGAAATGAAAAGAAACTAGAATTCCACAACTACCTCATCCTTACCTTTCAAAATATAGAGAAATATAAGCGTCCACCTGAAACACACAGCTGCTCTTCCGCAAATGATCACTGTTGCTTTCTTAGCTTGGAAATCATGTTTCATTTAAAATGAGAGGCACATCTGAGAGACAGCCAGTCTTTGTGAACATTTTCTCATGGCTACAGAGGAATGTAGTTCTGGCTCGGAGAAGGAAATGGGAAATGAGACATGGTTGCTCAGCTTTGCCAAAGTAGAAAGTGTGAGAAAAAAACCTCAGGGCTGACACACCTTGATATTGTTGTTCTTACAAACGGACAGTGAAAGATTAGGACAGGCTTTCAAGATTCTCCTAATACACCAGGATGCCTGGCTGAGGAATTCTGGGAGTTGAAATCCACAAGTCATAAAAGGGCCAAGTTTGAAGACCCCTGCAATACACTTTACAACCGGGATTCCCAACTGTGGCAACTTCAAGTGCTTGCACTTTAAATCCTTGAATTCTCCTCAGTGGCCATGCTGGCTGTGGAATCCTGGGATTTGAAGTCTACAATCCTGGAAGTTGCTGAGGTCAGGAAATACTACCCTAGAATAAAGTAGCATTCCTAGAATCCCTGCAGTGTCTATCTCAGTGTTTCTTAACCTTGAAAACTTTAAGGTGTGTGGATTTCAACTCCCAGAATTCCCCAGTTCCCCAATTTTGGGGCAGTTCTGTTTTAATCCTTGGCATATTTTCAGTCAATGAGGCCAAAGGTATGGTGTGTGACATAAACATTGTTTTCTGTGAGGTGTTTGGTAACCAGTGTAGTATATTTACAACGGTTGCAAAATCCCAAGTTCATGTGATCACCATTTGTGATCTTCCTAGCCAACTTCCAACAAGCAAAGTCAATGGGGGAAGCCAGATTCGCTTAACAATCATGCAATTTACTTAACAATTGCAGTGATTTGCTTAACAACCATGGCAACAAAAAAAGGGGTAAAATCAGGCCTGACTCACCTAACGACCGCTTTGTTTAGCAACAGAAATTCTCTTCCCAATTGCCCTTATAAGTTGAGGACGGCCTGCAACTTATTATGCTTTTATAATTAAGTGCAGTACTGTGCAGAATGAAACAACCTTGGATGCAATAAGAGATGACAATTATTTATAACTTATTTGTATAAAATAAAATAAACTTTGTATAAAATAAAATAATAAATAAAATAAAATAATAAAATATAAAATAAAATAGCCTTTATAGATGGAAATGAAAAGGTCCATGGCATATAATCACATCATATGAAGGTTGGGGATGCTCTTATAAACTTTAAGTAATTGGACTTCAAGTGCAATTCTGCTGGGAGTCAATTCTAAACAAACCGGTAAGAAAAAAGCTTTTAACCTTGAAATGCCTGTTTCTAGTAATGGCAGAAGCAGATGATTTGGATCCAATAATTGGGTCAAGTACATGAGGACACAAACCAACCACCAGTATGTCCTTCATATAACTGACTTCTTGCCCATGTGGATGGCACAATTGTGCCATGAATTTTATTTGTTTTGATGGTTTATGGAATGTATAAAGTACCCCAGTCTCAAAGGGTTCTGAGCTGCATTCAACAGCAAATAAAAAGAAAGCGTAGTGAAGAACAGATGAAGCCCAGGGTTGAATTGCTGAGTTCTTGATGTACTTTTTTTTTATTACCAGGCAAGGCAACATCATCAGAATAACAGAGTTAGAAGGGACCTTGGAGGTCATCTGGTCCAACCCCCCTGCTTAAGCAGGAAACCCTATATCATTTCAGACAAATCATTGTCCAATCTCTTCTTAAAAACCTCCGGGACATGCGGAGTGAGTCTTTGACTGACTGACTGACAAACTAAATGTCAAGTTTATTATTTGTATGTCACCCATCCCACTCTGCAATGCAGCTTTTATAATATAATTAAAATAATATATATTAAAATATTAACAGCATTAGGCACAAAACTAGAAAACCAAAGGCAAGAATAATACAATGGTAGCATCTTCCCTATTAGTCTACTAGACCCACTCCAACACAGAGTACGTCTATCAGTACGCCAAGTGGACTAGTGCAGCCAGGGTTTTAATGGTGTTGCAAAAGGCCAAAAGAATGGGGATGGGGATGATGTTCCAAAGGGGGAGGCCTCAACAGAAAAGGCTTTCCTCCTAAGTCCTTGCCAACCAAAACTCTTTGACCAACGGGATCTGCAACACGCCCCTTCTGCCGGATCAAGTGGGATGGGCCAATCCCATTGGGGCAAGATATGCTTGCTGGAACTCCTTCCCCAAATCAAGGCTGGCAAGTTACCGCAGAGAAACAGCCAGGTAGAGAAGCAAGCTTACAGAATAATAAGAAGCTAATAGCAATCACCAAGAACCCCCCAAAGCCCCCAAAGCCCTATTAAAGAAGTGCATTATTGCTTGTAGGCATGCAAATAAAATTATGTTATGCCTACAGAGTGATTTGGTTGCTTTAGGTGAGCCAGAGTTTGGCCATAACAGAAGAGATCACCCTTAATCCAGGGAATCCAAAAATTAAAAAGAATTTGGCTGCAGCTTTGAAACTGAGCATTTGGTTTGTTTTAAGGCATAGGTTTTATGCTTTAAAATAAAAATTGGTTAGTCGTAAAAGGTGCAGCTAGGCCCTTCCTATCATGGAGGGCATTAGAACTTTTGCCTGCACATTTGATCAGTCACATCTGGGTTGGCCTCTACACAGAGGTTAAAGCCCTCCATGACAGAAAGACTACTTCAAATTATTGGTTATGATGCTGGCTCATTTCAACAAAGGGGTCTGGGTGCAATACTAAATTGAGGTTAATTAAAAAGGGGCATGCTTTCAATCTCTTTTTGGAAGGAAGGCAGTAAACTTCCCACGGTATATTAATGATGGTGATAATTATGCTGGAGGTAATTATGATACTACATTTATATCCTGCCTTTCCTATTAAGAGTTTAGAGGAAGTTACATAATGAGCCTCTGCTATTTTTATCCTCACTGCAACAAACATGAATTAGATAGGGCCAAGAGGTTGTGACTGCATTCGCACAACTGCTGGGCTTTATTTAACCTTAGTTGTTGCTGCTTGAGTAATTTAGTGTAACGCATAAATCCAGCCCAATGGATTTGACTAACCTGTGGGTCATTCAGCCCAGAAAATGATTTCAATGTAGTAACCACATTAAGCAGCTTGCATGAATGCAGCCAATGACTGATCCAAAGCTATGGTAGGACAAGAAGTGAGGGTGGAGTCAAAAGAGAAATCAGCCTACAGTCTCTATGCAGTCACAAGTGTTCTACCTCCAGCCCCTCTTGAATTCTGTTAACCCTTATCTAGCACCAAAATAGTGCTAACCGTTAGTTGACTAGATTCCCATTGCCTAGCCATAGTAATGAATCAGTTTAATTGGAGCTTAACATGTGACCTTGGTTTTTCACACCAGACAGTTATTCAATTGACTCCATGGTCAAATAGGTGTGTCATAATTTCATTTTCTTTTAGATTAACAGTAGACCAAGACTGATGCTAGAAACTAGTGGAAACTAATCGAAAACAGATCTATTCTAAAGAAGAAACCTATATATTATTACATGCTGACACAAGTGAAATCAGGAAAACAGGGCTGAGTGCTTGGCTAATTCAATTGTATATCCTCAGTTTGTTGTCCATAATGGGAGCTGAGGTCATACAGTCCATCATTGCTAGCCCTTTATTGCTTATTCATTCAGACATCTCTGCCAGATGTTTCATTTTAATGCAAAGTGCTTTGTGGTACCAAAGGTATAAGGAAATTGGAAGCAAAAAATCAACACTCTTACATTTGGTCTCCTGTGGCTTTGGTCTTCTCATCCTATCTTTCCATCTGTTTTTTCCCAAGCAGATGATCTTGTGATCATTTACACCCTATAATTAGAAGTGTTTCACTATTGATATATTCTAGCTATTGGAAAATCTTGCTTTCGGGAAGCATTTACGTAATGTTTTTCTATCTAACCTTTTATTATTATTTTTTATGCTGCTGCAACTTTCTAAGTTCACAGTGAGGTCTTTATTTTGGTTCTAAAACATTTCCATCCGGGAGTTTATATTTCACATCTTTCTTTGGCTACTTGATGGAAAACATCATTTGCTACTGAGGTTTGGATTCATAACCCCACTTTATTAAACTTTAAATGAGTAATTGTCATCAATGCTTCCTTCTCATAGTTTGGAATGGTGAGTTTGTTGCTGTTCCTATCTGGCATGCCTTAAATCTAACCCCTCTAACATGTCAATACAAAATAACTTAAAAACATGAATGAATCCCTTCCATAAATTTAGGGTTTGAATTGTCCATGCATCCCTCTTCTAATATATTCAGTATAAAGTCAAAGGTTCCTTTACTGGTCATTTTCCAATGTCATGTATGTCATTGTCTGCAGTGTTCCCAACCCCTGGTCTATGGCATGCCAGAAACCAGTCCGTATAAACAAGCAAAGCCCCATTTGCAGGATGCAGGCAACATGGAAAATCACACCCCTTCTGTTCCGTGGAAAAACTTCTTTCCATGGAACTGGTTCCTGGTGCCCAGAAGATTGGGGGCCACTGTTGGTGTCCTCCCTTCTAGGATTCTGAAAAATTCATAAAGCCTGGCTTTGGGGCCAGGATCAGGGTATAGATGTTTGTGTGTGTGTGTGTGTGCCCTCTTGTGTTTTGTTTTAATGGTTGCTTTTAGCCTGGGCTGCTATGATTTGTTTAGTGTGCGTTTTTAATTATTTTAATTTAGCATTGTGTTTTTTGGGAGCTTCATAGAGTCCCTTGGGATAGGCAGCTATAATAAATTTAACAGATGAAATCAGTAAATTAATACATCATTGGCCTTCAGTGCTTATGTACACATTACTTAAGACAAACAAGCCTCTTTAAACACAGTGAACTCGGACTCCAGGGAAACCATCACAAGCATACCCAATGGGTGGTCCTTAATGGATCTATGAGAACACAGAGAGAGGTAAGTATTAGTGTACTTCAAAGATTCTATGTTGAAATTGGTGCTCTCCAGCATTTTATAAACAATGGAGAAATAGAAATTTCAGAAGACACAAAGCTCAGAGAGCTTGCTAATATCCAAGAAGAGGGGTGCAGGATTCAAAAGAATCTTAATAGATTTAAATGTTGGGTCTTTTTAACAAAAGGCAGTTCAACAGCAAGAGTAGGAAAAATTCTAGATTTTATGAGGAACTATGCCAGCGATTTAACTTTGTTGCTAGGTTTTTTTAAATGTTTGAATGTTTTTAACATGTATATGCGTTATGTTATTTTATTATGGATATTGTTTTAAGTGCTGATTGGGAGTCAGTTGATTTTTGTAGCTCAATGAGCTACCAATGTGGAAATACTCACATCATGATGGCTAGTGACACTATTCATGCAGACTGAAATTTCTTAATATTTTATGGATCTTCTGCACCCAGTTTTCCCAGCTACAGATGCTAAGTGATTTAAATGACTCAGGATTTCTGGCCCACTAACCACTGTATTTACTCCCTAATGCTATGAAAGCAACTTTAAAATGACCCTCAACCAACTTTATTTTTCCTGATTCAGAAGTAAAAGGAATAAAAATAAGCGCCCTTGTCAGAAGCCCTTCATTTTTCGCAGCAAAATCCATTTAAGCCCATTTCCAGACAGAAGACAAAGGGAAGAAAAGTTGTTAGTCTCTCCTGGAAGACTAGTGGGACACTGATAGAATTTTGTCAATTTCATCTTGTGAAGTTTGGAAACTTAAAGGCAGGGTGGGAAGGATTTCTATCAATATTTCAAATAGCGGCAGACAGAAAACTTGTTGCCCTTAGAGGTAGCCTGCAGCTAAACTTTCTTGTTCAAAAATTAGGATTCAGTTCCAGAACTGCTTTTGATCTGGTGCAGAATCCTCTTCTAGAAA
The DNA here is from genome assembly GCF_947247035.1 of Vipera ursinii. Classification (NCBI taxonomy): domain Eukaryota; kingdom Metazoa; phylum Chordata; class Lepidosauria; order Squamata; family Viperidae; genus Vipera; species Vipera ursinii. The sequence continues at coordinate 11,454,371 of NC_139518.1, forward strand.
TGCTCTACATATTTTAAATATTTATGCTGACCTAGGCTAAATATTGCTGCAATATAAATTTTTGCAGGCTAAAAACTGCACACGCATTTTCTAAATGTGCCTGAAAAGTGAAGCTCTTCTTTTATCCACCCAAATATTATCCCCACTTGTCTGCAGAGATTCTCAGTCATCCAGATCATGGTGGTCTCAAAGGCACTTTTTCAAAAAAAGACCTGGACTTTCTTGATTTTTCCCTTGAAGATGTTTCGCTTCTCATCCAAGAAGCTTCTTCAGTTCTTGGATAAGGAGCAAAACATTTTCAAAGCCAAAAAAAAAAACAAAAAACCCAAGGAAGTCCAATTGCCTTTTCAAAAAGCTGCTTTGGGATGTTTTTCCCCACTTGAAAAAGTTGTAAAAGGTAAAGGTGATGGAGTCCCTGCGGATTTTACTCCGCTAGTCGTTGCCAACTATAGGAGGTGGTGCTCATCTCCATTTCAAGGTCATTGAGCCAGCGCTGTCTGAAGACATTTCCATGGTTATGTGGCCTGCATAATTCACAGAGTGCTGTTACTTTCCCATTGAAATGGTACCTCTTTATCTACTTGCAATGTTATGTTTTTGAACTGTTGCTTGGCAGGAGCTGGGGTGAGGATGGGACTCATCCTGTCAAATGCAGCTCAGATCTCGAACCTGTGCTGCCGGCTTTCCAGCCAACAAGTCCAGTCTTTTAATCACTAGCCACCATGCTGCCCCTTCTCTGACCCATGTTAAAATTCAGAATCTGGAAACCAGATTTCCATTGGTTTCTACCGCAAATCATGCCTAGTAATGTGTCTTGTGACATATTCCTTCCCATACCAAATTTGTGAGATTTTCACAACATTTTTACATTTTACCCACATCCTCTAAATATTATTCCCACCAAGACGTCTTCATCTTCTGTATTAAAAGTGTTACATGTGCACTCATCGCAAATTTTTACCACCCCCCGCCGTGGGGATACGGAACCAATTAGATGGTACCGCCCCAGGTGCTTAATGGACCCTGATGGGTTCCAGGCAGCGCTGGGATCCCCACCTGCCTCCGTCGCTCACAACTCGGCGGATGCCTTAGTGGAAGCCTGGGAAAGGGCAGCCACTGAGGCACTGGACCGAGTTGTACCCTTGCAGCCCCTGACCCGGTGCAGATCCCAACGAGCTCCATGGTTTTCCGCGGAGCTCCGGGAGATGAAGCGTCGGAAACGGGGCCTAGAGAGCTGCTAGAGGTCCAGCCGATCCGAATCCGACCGGTTGCGGTTAAGAACCTATATTAGGTCTTATCTCGCAGCGATGAGGGCGGCGAGGTGTAATTACTTCTCCACCCTCATCGCGTCCGCAGATAATCGCCCGGCCGCCCTGTTTAGGGTGAATCTCTCACTTCTTAATCAGGAGGTGAGGGGGGATCCCTTGCAGGGTCGTGCCGAGGAGTTTGGTCAGCATCTGTCGGATAAAATCACTCGGATTCGGACTGGTTTGGACTCCAGCTGGGCAGAGTCTGACGATCAGGACACGGGCGGTCTTGTCAATGTTATCTGGGAGGAGTTTGATTCTGTGACCCCTGATGAAGTGGACAGGATTATGGGGAGGCTGAGCTCCACCACATGTTTATTGGACCCGTGCCCTTCCTGGCTGGTTTATGCAGCTAGGGAGAGGACACGAGGCTGGTTCCAGGTGGTGATATCTGCTTCTTTGAGTGAGGGTAATTTCCCCACCGTCTTGAAGGAGGCGGTGGTGAGACCCCTCCTCAAGAAGCCAGCCTTGGACCCAGCTGTGTTGAACAACTTTCGTCCAGTCTCCAACCTTCGCTTCCTTGCGAAGGTTGTTGAGAGTGTGGTGGCGCATCAGCTCCCTCTGGTCCTGGATGAAGCGGATTATCTGGATCCGTACCAATCGGGTTTCAGGCCCGGGTACAGCACGGAGACGGCATTGGTCGCTCTGGTGAATGATCTCTGGAGGGCTCGGGATAGGGGATGTTCCTCTGTCCTAGTCCTATTAGACCTCTCAGCCGCTTTCGATACCATCGACCATGGTATCCTGCTGCGGCGTCTCAGGGGATTGGGAGTGGGAGGCACGGTTTTTCGGTGGCTCTCCTCCTATCTCTTGGGACGTTCGCAGTCGGTGTTGGCAGGGGGGCAGAGATCGGCCCCTAGGTCTCTCGTTTGTGGAGTTCCTCAGGGGTCGGTTCTCTCGCCTCTCCTGTTCAACATCTACATGAAACCGCTGGGTGAGATCATTCATGGTTTTGGAGTTGGGTATCATCAATATGCTGATGATACCCAACTTTTTATTTCGACCCCAAACCACCCCAGTGATGCCCTCGCTGTGATGTCCCGTGGCCTGGAGGCGGTTCGGATCTGGATGGGGAGGAACAGACTTCAACTCAACCCTGACAAGACTGAGTGGCTGTACATTCCGGCATCCCGGGACATTCAAAATGTTCCATCTCTTTTTATGGGGGGTGAGTCTTTGCCCCCCGTGGATAGGGCGCACAACTTGGGAGTCCTCCTAGATTCGCGGCTTACCTTAGAAGATCATATAGTAGCTGTGACTAGGGGGGCTTTCGCTCAGGTTCGCCTGGTGCACCAGTTGCGGCCCTATCTAGACCGCGAGGCCTTGTGTACGGTCACTCATGCGCTCGTGACCTCTCGTCTTGACTACTGCAATGCTCTCTACATGGGGCTTCCCTTGAAGACCACTCGGAGGCTCCAACTGGTACAGAATGCGGCCGCGAGAGTTGTCTTGGGAGTTTCCCGGTACTCCCATGTTACACCTTTGCTCCGCGAGCTGCATTGGTTACCAGTTGTCTTCCGGGTGAGGTTCAAGGTCTTAGTGATGGTTTTTAAGTCCTTACATGGCATGGGTCCGGAATACCTCGGGGACCACCTGCTGCCGGCGGCAACTCCCCTCCGCCCTGTGCGTTCCCACAGAGAGGGCCTCCTCAGGGTGCCTCCGGTCAGAGAATGCCGGCTGGTGGCCCCCAGGGGGAGGGCCTTCTCTGTGGGCGCCCCGGCTTTGTGGAATCAACTGCCGGTTGAGCTCCGGATGGCACCGGATCTCCGCTCCTTCCGGCGCAGGTTAAAGACCCACTTATTCGAACAAGCTGGCCTGGCCTGATGGGGAGTTAATTTTAGGGTTTTAAATATTTGTATATTTTATTGTTTTATTTTGGGCATTAATTTAATTCTATTTTAACTTTTGTATTTTTGTATTTTTATTATATGCCCTGTTCACCGCCCTGAGTCCTTCGGGAGAAGGGCGGTATAAAAATTTAATAAACTAAACTAAACTAAACTAAATAAAAGAATTCTTATTTCCTGACATTCCAACAATTTATTTCAAACATTCCTGCAAATGGAAATTGCAGTGAAGGGTTTAAAATGTCTTGAAAGCACCTATTTAGTCAACACTGAAAAAGCTACAGTCTTGCGCAGTCATTAACAAAACATACACATACACTATATGTGCTCCGCAAGCTGCCAAGCAAACAAGAATCAATTATACAACAACATTTTGACTTCTTGCCTAAAACAAGACCTTCCCACCGTAGTGGTCCCTCAGGGAGGAGAAGGGAGGAGTTAGGATGTTGTTGTTTCTCTTTAATTCTTCTTGGAGGGTTTTTTTTTTTACACATGGTACATAAACAGAATGGAAAAAAAAAGAACACAATCTATTATCAATAGCTTAAAGCAAGATGAGGTAATACTTCGAGATGGGTAAAGACAGCTACAGAATTGTGGTAGTGTGCGAACATGCCTTAGCTATGGACACGGTTTCTCCTGGAATTATTCTAAAAGAAATTCCTCCGTGAAAAATGTAAGTCTAAATTGTTTTTTAAAAAAATCCCTGAATGGGGAAAAGGCATCTCCAGAAGCAACTATAGAAGCATGCCATCTTATGTGTCATGGTAGGGTAGATAAATTCTATTGAAGCCTGAAGGAATTTGGACTATGAAGAAAATGCTCACCAAATCACCACCACCACCACGTATAGGTATCTCCCACAGACAATGTAGTTCAGTTCAGCACTGGAAGATAGCAGTTCAAAGTAGTCTGTCAAGCATCGGGAAATCAGAGATCCAGACAGTTCAAATGAGGGTAAAGATTTATTGCAAGCTTAAACTCTCTCCATGTATCTGAGCTACTAACAGTCAAGGGAAATGAGCAATAGCAATAGCACTTAGACTTATGTACCACTTCACAGTGCAGTACAGCCCTCTCTAAGTGGTTTATAGAGTCAGCATATTTCCCCCAACAATCGGGGTCCTCATTTTATCAACTTGGAAGGATGGAAGGCTGAGTCATCCGTGAGCCAGTGAGACTCAAAATGGTGAACAGCCGGCAGTCGGGAGTCGGCAGAATTAGCCTGCAATACTGCATTCTAACCACTGCACCACCTTGGCTCTTGAATGAGTGGGAGAAATGAGTGGGAGATAAGAGAAGCATTCAAGATAGGCTGGACTTAGATCTCTTGCGGGTGTGTAGGAACTCATGACTTATGATGCGTTTGACCCCTCCCACCAGCTCAGCCTGGTCATCTACATAGTCATCCTGACTGGCAAATGGTTGTTTTCATGCTGGATTTTTGCCAAGAAACAGCTCCATCTCATTGAGAACAATAAAAGGTTGATTTGGGTTGAGGAAGATGCTTTTATTTCTGTCTATGTTTGTGAGATAGAATGAACAGTGCCACAAACATTGGAAAATACCCTCTAAGCTAATCATGAGGTCCTGTTCGAAATCCTGAAATATGTAGATTGTGGCAGAATAAAAACTGGATGGATGGATGGATGGATCTGAAATGGAACTTGGGGAAATAGTTAGGGTGTGAAGTACACAAGTCACATTTTAATGAGATAATTTAACCAAAATTGTAGCAATTGTTGTGGAATTTGCTTTCAGCACTTGAACGTCTGGTGATACTTGTTTCGTAAATTACTGACTTACATGGAAGAGTAAACCTACAAGAAAATGTATGAAATGTTCTAGAAATCCATAAACCAAAAATGGAAAGAACCTGTAAAATATGGAATTTATTTATTTATTTTATTTATTTATTTATTAAATTTTTATACCACCCTTCTCCCGAAGGACTCAGGGCGGTGTACAGGGCAATATCCAAATGTAAATACAAAAGTTAAAAAAGAGTTAAAAAGAATTAAATAATTATGCCCAATAGAATACAATGATAAAAGTGTGTTAAAACTAAATCCAACCCCAAACCCATCAGACCAGGCCAGATTGTTCAAATAAATAAGTTTTTAAATCGTGCCGGAAGGAGCGAAGGTCGGGAGCCATCTGGAGCTCAACCGGCAAGCGGTTCCACAGGTCTGGGGCGCCCACAGAGAACGCTCTCCCCCTGGGGGCCACCAATTGATATTCTCTGATCGGAGGCACCCTGAGGAGGCCCACCCTGTGGGAGCGCACTGGACGGAGGGAAGTTGATGCCGGCAGCAGGTGCTGCCGTAGGTAATCCGGACCCATGCCATGTAGGGCTTTGTAGGTCATAACCAACATAACCAGTAGTTCAGAAGAGAAGACCAGTAATTTCTGTTGTAAACCCTGATGCTGACCTGGAAGAAAAAAAAATCTGGATTGCATTCACTTCCAAAAGAAAACATGCAGCCTATGCATGCTCCATGGTAGCCAAAATAGTAGAGAATCTGATTTCTTTAAAAAAATTTATTCTACATATATAATTAAAAATATATGCATGGTTCTTTTAAAAATGAATTTTAGCTCCAATTTTGTTTTTATTTATTTATTTAGCCAATTATATAAATATAGCTACCCTTTTCACAAAAAGTGACTCTGGATGCAGTACAAGCATATTAGCAATTGAAGGGTCCTTGGTGCTCTCTGAGCTTGGTTGTATTCTTGCAGACATTTCATTACCTAACTAGGTACCATCATCAGTACTAGAAGGTACAATTACCTATTTGTGTAAATTACCAGTTTGGGTGATGAAATGTCTGCATGAAAACAACCAAGTACAGAGATCACCAAGGACCCCACAGTTCAACCATGTGCTACAAATATTCTCTTCTACTGGTACCATAAAACAATTTTAAACCCTAAATACTCAATAAATAAACAAACATAAAACCCCCAAGATGGCCAGAGGAAAAATGTCATTTGACATTGTACAGCCACCTTGTACGCTCACCAGGAGATCCCAAAGTTGATGGGAAAAACAAGATTGAGACTCATTTTGTTGCAAAATGTCAGATTGTATATTTCCATAGAAGAAGCATTTACATGAAAGCTTGATACACTTTCTATCAAAGATGGCACTTTAAGATGAGATCTACCTGTAGGATACCACCATAAAGAGCTGCCTGATCTAATTTCCCTTTTTGCCCCACACAGGCTCCAGCGTAACTTAATTTGTATCATGTTTAGTAAGCACATTTTGCTGATGGCAAAAGGCTAAGGTGCAGGGTGAGTGAAATGTATAGCGATATTATGATAGGACATAAAAAGAGAAGGTAACGAGCAATATTTTGCAAGGAATAGTTTTCAAGTCCATTCCTAATTCCCTGTAGTAAAAAATGGGAAGATTCCTGCTGAGAGCCATCATCTATCATCTCAGATGATCAATTTGTCTAATCAAGCATGCCTGGCTGAAGAATTCTGGGAGTTGAAGTCCACAAGTCATAAAAGGGCCAAGTTTGAAGACTCCTGGTCTAATCCATCATATTTTTCCATCATGCATTTCTGCCTGGTGGAAGACCACGGGAGGCTTGGCTGGTAATAGTATGATGAGTGGAACTGAATTCTTAGACCCTTTTTGAATTGGGTAGGGGTTAATTTTAACAAAATTGTGCAATTTTTACAGCTTAAAAAAAGTACAGGAACAGCCTTTCTTACATCTTAGAAGTCAGGTATTGAACTGAAGGCAGAGATAGGAACAGCACCAGGTCATTATTGCCTTCGGGGCTTGTTCTCTGAACTTTTCTCTTTTTGCTGGATATTGTTAAAGAGACATATGAAAGTCTAGATTCTAGACTCTAGAAGGTACAAAGGAAACTGGTGAACTTTGGAGGTGGACAAGGATGTCAGACTCACGTTCAAAGCCAGCTTTGCTTGTTCCAGGCAGAACATTGAGCCAAACATTGAGGCTTTTTGGAAAAGGAATTAATGTGGAGCACTTTTGTTGTAAAGTGCAATCAATCAGTAAACTGACCTGATCTTAAATATGCTACTTATTGTGGTTTCACAGCCCTTCCTTGGAAGCAACTAGCAGTGAGACAAAGACAATTTTGGCCAGGATACTGGCAGGTAACCTAATCCAAAACATATTCCATGTTGGGACACTACTGTTATTGGCTTCTTTTTTCTGGCTAACTGAACTTCTTTGTTTCCTTTTTAAGGGATGTTTGCTTATAATATAGCAGGTGAGAATAGAATAGAGCTGGAAGGGACCTTGGAGATCTTCTAGTCCAACCCCCCATTTAAGCAAGAGAACCTATACCAGGAGTGTCAAACTCAATTTCATTGAGGGCCGCATCAGCATTGCGGTTGCCCTCAGGGGGCTGGGTGGGTATGGCCTGGGTGGGCGTGGCCTACTGGGTGGGCGTGGCTAGAGTGGGTGTAGCCTACTGCGTGGGCATGGCCAGCTCTACATCGTTCGCATCAAGGGTGCCTATGGGGGCCTGGGCAGGAGTGGGATAGATCTGAGGGTCTCTGGCAGGAGGAGGGTCTCTGGGCCAGGGCCACGGCAGTGGGGGCTGTTCCCTCACTGTTTCCAGGATGGCTTCGCGGGCCGCATGAAACCACTTCGCGGGCCGGATCCGGCCCCCGGGCCTTGTGTTTGACATGTCTGACCTATACCATCTCAGACAAGTGACTGTCTAGCCTCTTCTTAAAAATCTCCAGTGATGGAGTGCCCACGATTTCTGGAGGTAAGCTGTTCCACTGGTTAATTGTCCTCACTGTCAGACGTTTCTCCTTAATTCCAGGTTGCTTCTCTCTTTATTCAGTTTCCAACCATTGTTTCTTGTCCTGCCCTCTGGTGCTTTGTAGAAGAACGTGACCCCCTCATCTTTTTGGCAGCCCCTCAAATACTTCTTTCTTCTTTTCTTTAGACGAGCCAAACCCAAGTCCTGCAGCCGTTATTCATATGTTTTAGTCTCCAGGCCTTTGATCAATTTAGTTGCTCTTCTCTGATTTTCCCCCCCCAAACTCTCAATATCTTTTTTTGTGATATGGTGACCAAAATTGGCTGCAGTATTCTAGGTATGGTGTTACTAGGGTTTTATAAAGTGATACTAATTTGGTGGGTTGAAATTTCTTCTGTATACTATATAGCAATTAACACTTAACTAAACAACTATCCTGAAGCCCTGGCAAAAAAACCTTTTCTCCAAACTGCCAACTAATTCTAGCCACTTAGGAATGTCCCTTTCCTGGTTTATCCTCCTGATCATCTTTTGTAATGGAAAAATCACAGGGAACAGCAGCATCTTTTTTATAGCTTAGCTTTGATCATTCCCCTGGAGCCATATTAACTTAGTAAAACTAGGTTATAGATATTCTATTGATGTTTTCAGGAAATGTCATACACAGGATGCTTAAATCCCTTCAAACTACATGGTCATTAGTGCCTTCTTTCCCCGGGAAGGCTGAAATGTTGATGATTCATGAATATGTGACATCAAGTCAGTGTCAGGTCTTAGCAATCACACAGACAGATGTTCTCCATTATGATCTGTCCTTAACTTTGTCCTTCGATCTCAGAATAACAGAGTTGGAAGGAAACCCTGTATTCAGACAAATCTCTTCTTAAAAACTTCCAGTGTTGGAGCAGGAGCACGCACAACTTCTGGAGGCAGGTTGTTCCACTGATTAATTGTTCTAACTGTCAGGAAATTTCTCCTTATTTCTAGGTTGCTTCTCTCCTTGATTAGCTTCCATCCATTGCTTCTTGTCCTCCTTTCAGGTGCTTTGGAAAATAAGTTGACTCCTCTTCTTTATCTTTAGATATTGGAACACTGCTATCATGTCACTTCTAGTCCTACTTTTCAGACATAGCCAATTCCAGCAACCGTTCTTTATATGTTTTAGCCTCCAGTCCCCTAATCATCCTTTTGTTGCTGTACTTTTTCTAAAGCCTCAACATCTTTCTCACATCATGGCAACAAAAACAATCTCAGTCCTTCAATTTCAGAATAACAGAATAACAGAATTGGAATATCCCAATGGCATACCCATTGCCACAGTAACTGAGTTCATCCACCTTGTAGGAGTGCTGAAAACCACCTGCAAAATTCATTTTGGGAGACACACATTTTTGATCTCTTAGCAGGGTGAACTAAATTCTACAAGAGTGCCCTTTTACAATGTGTTAAGCCTCTGAGAGCATTAATGTATCTATTCCAAAAGGTTACACAAAAAATTAGGAGGAAAAAAAATCAGCCTGTAAATTTCACTGCAGTGGCATCATTGAATCATGCCATCCTCATCTGCTTCTGGCTATATAATTGGATTTAGAGCCAGTTTGGTGTAGTGGTTAAGAAGCTAGAATTTGGCAAACTGCGAGTACTAGTCCCATCTTAGGCATAATGCTGACCTTGAGCCATTCACCTCTCTAAGCCCCAGGGAGGAGGAAATGGCAAACCACTTCTGCAAAACCTTGCAGGAACTTGTCCAGGCACTTTCTGAGAATTGGACATGCTTGAAGAGAAGGAAAAAATATTATTGGATATCTGACGAAAATGTAAACAGTCGTGTTATAGTTATAGTAAAATCTGGTTTGCTGGAAGAAAAATAGAAAGATGGGTGGAATGAAGTGGTATTTTTTTCTGTTTTCAAGGATAAGGAAGCAGCTAACTTGAAAAAGGCTGGTAGACCTAAAGTGAAAGGAGAGACACGTAAATGTGTATGTCTAGTTTAATGAAAAGAAGGACTAGGGTGAAATGATAGCAGCGTTCCAATATCTAAGGGGCAGTCACAAAGAAGAGGGAGTCAACCCGTTCTCCAAAGCACCTGAAGGTATGACATGAACTAATCAAAGAGAGAAGCAACCTAGAACTAAGGAGAAATTTCCTGACAGAACAATTAATCAGTGGAACGACTTGCCTCCAGAAGTTGTGAGTGTTCCAATACTGGAGTTTTTTTAAGAAGGGACCGGACAACCATTTGTCTGAAATGGTCTAGGGCCGTGGTGGCGAACCTATGGCATGCGTGTCACTGGTGGCACGCAGAGCCCTCACTGTGGGCACGTGCGCCATCGCCCCAGTCCTAGGCCTTCAGCTGGGTTTTATAAAACCTTTTCGCTTTACTCCTCCACCACCGTGTGCAAAAAAAAGGTTCCATCAATCAACCAATTTCAACTTCTTGCGGGGAAAAAAAGTTCTTGCAAAGTTGGAATTAATTGATTGAAGTTTTTAGTCACACCCAGTCTGCTGTTACCGCCACAGCCACACCCACCAAATGGGCCACGCCCACCCAGCACCTGACGATACGTAAGTGGGTTTGGGTTGCAGTTTGGGCACTTGGTCTCTAAAAGGTTCACCCTCACTGGTCTAGGGTTTCCTGCTTGAGCAGGGGGTTGGGTTAGAACAGACATGTCAAACACAAGGCCCGGGGGCCAGATCCGGCCCGCGAAGTGGTTTCATGCGGCCCGCGAAGCCATCCTAGAAACAGTGAGGGAACGGCCCCCACTGCCTTGGCCCTGGCCCAGAGACCCTCCTTCTGCCAGAGACCCTCAGATCTGTCCCACTCCTGCCCAGGCTCCCATAGGCACCCTTGATGCGAACGATGTAGAGCTGGCCACGTCCACCCAGTAGGCCATACGCACTCTAGCCACGCCCAACCAGTAGGCCACGCCCACCCTGGCCACACCCACCCGGCCCCTTGAGGGCAATCGCAATGCTGCTGCGGCCCTCAATGAAATTGATTTTGACACCCCTGGGTTAGAAGACCTCCAAGATCCCTTCCAACTCTGTTATTCCGTGGTTGTGTATTTCTCCTATCTAGAACCATCAGCAGTAAAGAACAAGATAGCTCTCACAGATGAATATTGGATGAAGTGCTGGATGACTCAACAGTACATCAAAGCTTTGCATAATGTTGGAATCAGCCACTTCTTGTATGGGAGGTTGGGTGTTAAAGAAGATACGGTTGCCTATGATTTAAGGTGCTAGAATATGAAGAAGGTTTATGGGACAGGATGGGGTAAACTGAAGTGTGACTTAAATCCCACGGGCTGCTATACACCAGGCATAGCCTTAGCGTTAATGCAAAAGGAATGATTTATTTACTTTACTAAGCACACTTCCATAAAGCAGTCAGCCTACGAAACAAATTTCAGTCTCCCCACAGAAGACAACATGTGTGTGGGGAATGGAAAATGAGCACTTCTTCAATGAAATGTTAGTTGAAGTCTCTTCCTGCCATCTCAACGTGGGAAAATTATTTGTGCCATACAGAGGCATCTGCATTTTTTTTTTCTCATTCACTTGGAGGAGAGAAATTTCCTTTCGGAAGTTTACTTCAAAGAAACAAAAATACATTGGGTGGAATATTCATGGTGGAATGAATGCTTTTGAGCTTCTTTCAGCATAAGCTGGTTCAGGGATATAGGAGAGGAAAGTACAACCATCCTCCTTGGTCTTCAGAATGAAATCCAAAAAGGAATCTATCATGAATCAATTCTTGCCTAAGATTTTTTTAAATTGTACAATGTGGGCAGCCAGGAAGGGTCAAAACAATGGAAGGATGTATACAGGTAGTCCTTGCCTTACGATCACAATTGAGCCCAAGATTTCTGTTGCTAACTGAGACATTTGCTAAGTTGAGCCTTGGTGGAGCAGTGGGCTAATGCCTCCTTAAGTAACACCAGCTGCCTGCAATTAGTGCAGGTTCGCGTCCCACCAGGCTCAAGGTTGACTCAGCCTTCCATCCTTCCGAGGACCCAGATTGTTGGGGGCAATAAGCTGACTTTGCAATAATGCCGCTTGGGGGTGTGTGAAAGCCCTAATAAGCAGGCATATACATAGAATGAAGGCTATTGCTAAGCACATTGATTTGTGCTTAAATTGTAAGCCGCCCTGAGTCTTCGGAGAAGGGCGGGATATAAATGGGATTAAAATAAAAATAAAAAATAAAAAAGTGAGTTTTGCCCCATTTTATGACCTTTCTTGCCACAGCTTTTAAGTGAATCACTGCAGTTGTTAAGTTAATAACACAGTTGTTAACTTAGGGAAAACAACAACATGACCTTGGGAAACAGCAATGGTCATGAGTATGAACTGGATGTCAAGCATCTGAATCATGGGGCTGCTACAAAGGTCATAAGTGTGAAAAATGGTCATCAGTCACTTTTGACAATGCCGCTGTAACTTTGAACGATCACTAAATGAACTGTTGTAAGTTGAGGACTATCTGTGCAGTAACAGAAAAAACCATCAACAGAAGCACTGTCAAGTGACAGGGAAATCAGGAAATCCAGCCAGTTCAAATGGGTATAAAGATTTATTGCAAAATTAAGTTCTGTACAAGAATCTGAACTACTAACGGCCACAGCAAATTGGGGGTAGATAAGAGTCAAAGGAACTCAAGGTGGGTGGGACTTAGATTTCTTGTGGGTGCAAAGGAACTCATGACTGACTATGCATTTGACCCCTCCCTCGGGCTCAGCCTGGTCATCTCCTACAGGCACCTCCAATGAGAAGTGCATTCCCTAATGTCATCCAGAGAAAATATATATATATATATATATATATATATATATATATATATATATATATATATATATATATATATATATATATATATATATATACATACATACATATATACATATATATATATATACATATATACATACATATATACATACATATATATATACATATATATATATATATATATATATATATATATATATATATATATATATATATACACATACATACATACATACATACATACATACATACATACATACATATATATATATATATATATATATATATATATATATATATATATATATATATATATGTATGTCCAGGGTACCCGAGCAGCTATCTCACCCCATGGGATTGGCCCATCCCACTTGCTCCAGAGGATGAAATCTGCTTCAGATCCCTTCTGCCAAAGAATTTTGGCTGGCAGGGTCCAGGACAAGAGCTTTTCTGCTGTGGCTTGTCAATGGGGAAGATGGCAGGAGAGCAGGCAGATGTACAACAGGCTTGCCTCCAGATGTTGTGGATGCTCCATCACTGGAGGCTTTTAATAAGAGAGAGGACAGCCACTTGTCTGAAATGGTAAAGGCTCTCCTGTTTTAGCAGGGGGTTGGATGGAAAGACCTTGAAGGCCCCTTCCAACTCTGTTATTCTGTTATCCTTTTCTTTTTCTTTTAGACTAATTCAGAAGCCTTTAAAAGATCTTTAACTAACAGTAGAAAAGTTATATTTGCCCTCATGGGAACTTAGAAACACAACTTCCAAACCATTTTCGACGAGTGCAAAGACATAGAATTAAATCAATGATTACAGGTAGTCCTTGACTTAAACCACTTGTTTAATGACTGTTTGAACAATGCTGAAAAAAAAGTCACTTATGACCGGTCCTTGTCCTTGTGATCGTTACAGTGTCCTTGTGACTACGTGATCAAAATTTGGTTGCTTGGCAACCAGCATGACTTTACAATTGTTGCAACATCCTGGGGTCGCATAATCACCACTTACACTCTGCCCAGTGGGCTTCCAACAAGCTAAGTTGGTAGGGAAGCTGGATTTGTTTAACAACTGCATAATTTGCTTAATGAGCATGGTGATCCACTTAATGACCGCAACTAAAAGGTCATAAAATTGTGTGTGCTTCACTTAATGACTACATCACTTAGCAGGGGAAATTCTAGTCCCAATGTGGACCCTAAGTTGAGGGCTATCTGCCTTGATTGCTTGAAATGAGACACTAGCTTTGGTTATACATTAGGGCCACCTGATCTGGGGTGTAAAATTGTGGCAGGCCATGAGATTCCAAAAAAACAAAAACAAAAAACCCTGCTTGAAAGAGATACAAAAAACATTGCCTGCTAGTGATCTGGGTTTCTGACACCATTAGCTCTACAAAATACACCGTGTCTCTAACAGATTTGGAAAGTTGTCCTGAAAAAGTCAATTTTCATATGGTGGTGAGTATTGAGCACTGATGATGTTACCTAGTTTGGGTATGAAAGGGTAATGTATTGGCCACAACTGTTTTAATCACTTGCTTAATGTGTGACCTAGATTGCCGTATTGCTTAAGGGTTGCTGTTACTGAAAGCCAGACTGGCTGTCTCCAAGCTGATAATTAGGTTCCAGCGGGAAACTGTTACTTTAAACCGATTGGTTGCCACCTAGAGGCTAACTGTATAAATAGCTGTGCAGCAGCCATTCGGGCTGCTTTCGTTCAGAGTTAATATACTTGTTGCTGTTTCAATGCTCCTGTCTCATTCAATGCCTAAAGAACTGAAAATATAACAAAAGATCTGCAAGAAAACCACCAAGCTTAGAGAGCACCAAGGACCCCTCATTTCAACCCTGAGCTACAAATATTCTCCTTTAATGGAGAGTTTTCCTACACGTCAGCTCTGTGTTTTAACTGTAGGGGTTGTGATAAGAATTAAGCACTTTATACATGCTACATGGCTGTACATTTCACAGGATTAGAGGGTGGGAGAAATAATTTAGGATGGTGAATCTAATCTTCTGCTCCATGCAAGAACTCGGCTCTTCTTTTATGCACTTTTTTTGAGCAGATATTCCAAAATCCTTCTACTTGCCCATGTCCATAGAGCAGGGATTTCCAAATTACTGTGCTATAACTTCCATAATATATTTAGAACAGTTATATATTACTTTTTCCCTCTTCGGTACCTGGAAGAAGAGAGAATTATTATGTGAAATTCTGCTCAGATATCAAAACCATCAATCACCTGCATGGGAGCTACGTTTTGTGCTGCCACAATGAAAATGGAGCAACAGCTAATGGAAGGCTGAACACGGTTGCTTTTCCTTTTTCAATTATGCTTTCTTCAATCTACATTGTTGACTGGAGGAACATACAACTGAAATTGGAACCCCAAATAAAACACCATTGATAGCTAGCTATCCTGCTGGGCTTTGAACACATGCAGTGACTGGAAACTCACCACCTCTTTGGATGATTGCAAACTGAAATCATCTATTGTTAGGAATGTCCCTCCCCTACCAGAATTCAACTGAAATCTGTTTAAATGTAACATAGCCCCGTTATTCTGGGTCCTGGATTCTGGGATGTGAAGGACAAGGTCCTAATCTTCTACTGCCAGAAGAACAAGAGAGTCTAACAAAAGAGAAAGATGTTTTGAGGAGCTGTCACAGAGACGAAGGGGTTAACCTGTTTTCCAAAAGCAGGACAAGAAGTAATGGGCAGAAGATTATTAAAGAGAGAAGCAACCTAGAACTAAGGAGAAACTTCCTGACAGTGAGAACAATTAACCAGTGGAACAGCTTGCCTCCAGAAGTGATGGGTGCTCCATCACTGGAGGTTTTTAAGAAAAGATAGGATAGCCATTGGTCTGGAATGGTACTATAGGGTCTTTGCTTGAGCAGGGGATTAGACTAGAAGACCTGCAAGGTCCCTTCCAATCCTCCTCCTCTATGTTCTATAATATTTGAAGAGTGCTATCCTATCCGATCCCTTCCCATTCCATTCCTTTGTCTTTCAAGGCTACACATACCCATTTCATTCAAGCTCTTTCATAGGATTAAGTTTCTGTCCTCTTGTTCAGTCTTTTTGCTTGCCTCTGAATCTGTTCCAGATTGTATCCAGACATCTTCAAGCAGGATACACAAAATAACGTGGTACCCAACAAGGTATGGGACTGATCTACGTAGAATACTATTTTCTATGCTTTGGAAATGTCAGTCCCAAAGGTGCCCTTTCCAAAAGACACCTTTTGGACTTTCTTATTTGTTTTTTTTAATGTTTTGTTTCTCTTCCAAGAAGCTTCTTCTTGGATGAGAAGAAAAACTCTTTCAAAGAAAAAAAAACAAAACAAACCAAGAAAGTCCACTTATCTTTTGGGAAAAACACCTCCCCACATTTGGGACATCCATGACCTGGATGACTGAGAATCTCCATAGACTTTGGAAGTCATACAACAGCTTGGTTTCCTTCCATAAATAGACAAGCATGCATTCTAACAAGTAACATTCCCACGCAATAGGGATTCTTGGAGTAGCTTGCATTAATAACAACACACTACCCATGACCAAGATTTTTTAAATGCTTTGTCATGATTTCTAAGTTTGCTGAAGCTCTGACAATGGAAAGCTCTAATAAGGAAACGGCATCTGGCTTTAGGACAAAATAATGGTGGAATCTGGAGTCTATCCAATAAGCTAGTAATTATAGGAACAAAATAGTCTCTAAGTGGGATTTTATGGGATTGCCTTGGTCTCTCTTAGGAGAAATAACCACAGAATCAAGTACCCTAAATTTGTTTTTTATTTTCATCATTTCTCCCCCAAAGCATTCTTAATCCTACCGAGGGGCTAACTTTTATGGCACTTGGTAAGAGGAAAATTCCCACTATTATTGTTTTCAGTGGATTCTCTACTCTGTTGGACAGCAAGCATCAGCAAATATCTATTTAATAATTGGGGCCCAAGTAGCTCCCCAAATGGGCTAGAATCAACAAAAAACAGTGTAGAAACTTAGTAATTGCCAGAACAATGGAGTCCTGATGCTTTCTTGGTCCCTGCGAGTCCAATTTACCCTTTTGCCATAAAAGCTGATGTATGTCTTATTTCTCATTTCAGCAGTATTTTTGGAGCTTAATTGATGTGTTTCGTTTCCAAATGGAGAAACACTACGGTAATAAGTCAAGCTGATGGAATTGGCACTCCCTACTAACCAGGTCAAGCACAGTCATTATGAGGAACCAGTTCCTAGGTGCCTCTGTATTGTGCCTTCTGTCTATAAACTGTGACCTATGACCGGCTTAACTTAATAAATTCCAGCTAGGAAGGAAGCTTAGAAAGCAAATGCAAGATGAGGATGGATAACGGAAGCAGAAGTGGGCTGCAGAAGCCAGATTGGTTTGAACTGATTTGTAGCGCATGAGAATGAAAAGCCAAACTGAACAGCCACCAATGTAAATTAGGTGTTATATAGATTTGTATCTGAGACAATATGTTCTCTTAACCCCTAAACTCCTCCCAAGATGCATTCTGACTAGCTTGGGGTGTAGCAGGGAGGAAACGTGTGTCTTTCTTGGGTTCCACTTAAGAAATGGGCTGGTAAGGAAAAGGCGCAGTTCCCATGCTGCTACTCTGTTCCTTTGATTAAGGAAGATAGGAAAAGCATGCAAAGTTGGGTTTTGAAAGCTTTCCAGCTTCTTGACCAGCAGTGGGCACGGTGGACATTTGTATTTTTTAATGTGTAAAAATAGGAACATGTTTTAATTTATTTATATGCATTTTTATATTTACTTACAGGACATATAGATCATTCCGTTCAACCAACTGAAATACCCAAGTATTGCATCTATTATTTATTTATTATTTATTAATTTGGTTTATATACCGCCCTATTCCCGAAGGACTCAGGGCAAAATTTAAAAACAATACAATATAAAATTAAAATAAAATAAAGTTAAGTATAGGTCCAAAAAGTTAAAATCACAATTTAAAATCATTAAAACCCCTCAGTCCAGGCCAGATAGCTCAAAGAGCCAGGTTTTTAGGTCCCGGCGAAATGAACGAAGGTCGGGGACAGTCCAAAGTTCCGTTGGCAGTTGATTCCATAGGGCAGGCGCACCCACAGAGAATGCCCTACCCCTGGGGATCATCCGCCGGCAATCCTTGACCGGCGGTACCCTGAGGAGGCCCTCCCTGTGGGAGCGCACAGGACGATGGGAAATTGACACTGGCAGCAGGTGCTCCCTCAGATAATCCGGGCCCATGCCATTTAGGGCTTTATAGGTCATCACCAGCACCTTGAATCTCTGCTCTGTCTCTGTTTCTCTCTCCCCCCCCCCAGTCTCTCTCTCTTTGTGTTGCTACTTTCCCTTCATGTTAGCATCTCTGTGTGTTCTATATATATGCATATAGGGGAAAGTGTTGGTGTCTGTTGAGCTTTATATGCTCTGCTCTGGCTTCTGAGAAAGAAATGGAAGTGGGAATCCTCACCATTTTGAGGGACTGTCCAACACCCTCTTCCATACAAACACACTGGGAAAATACTGGCATTCCTTGATTGACAAGAGCCTGTTTAGTGACTGTTCGAACTTACAACAGCACTGAAAAAAAAGTGACTTGTGATTGTTTTTCACACTTATGACGGTTGCAGCATCCCCATGGTCAGGTAATCAAAATTCAGACACCAGTCATATTTATGACGGTTGCAGTGTCCCGGGATTATGTGATCATCTTTTGCGACCTTTTGAGAAGCAAAGTCAATGGGGGAAGCCAGATTCATCTCACAACCATGTTACAAACTTAACAACTGCAGAGTTGTTCACTTAACAACTGTGGCAAATGAGGCAAAATTGTAAAAATGGGGCAAAATTCACTTAATAACTGTCTCAGCAATGTAAATTTTGGGCTCAGTTGTGATCATAAGTTGAGGATCAGCTGTGTTTTATTTTATTTTTTTACACTGCAATCTCCAGCTTGACTTAACTCCTCAACTCATAGCAAATTTGGTCCCATGCTATTAAACTTTCCAAGAGTTACCTGCAGGCGAAATCCTGAGCCTCTTTACATAATTTATTTTCAACTTCCAGTGGGATTGGAAAGAAAAAGACTAACAAGATAGGGAAGCAGGCGGATCATGCCTTCTAGAATTCTTGCCTATCTCTTAAAAGAAGCTCTACTGTACCTTAGGAGAATCTTTGTGACAGTGAGTTCAGTTAATCAGTGGAACAACTTGCCTCTTGAAGTTGCGGGTGCTCCATTGCTGGAGATTTTCAAGAAAAGATTGGACGACCATTTGTCTGGAATGATATAAATTATCCTGCTTGAACAGGGGGTTGGGACTAGAAGACCTCCAAGGTCCCTTCCAACTCTATGGTTCCAAGATTCTTTATTTTACTCACCGTTAAATTCCGCACTCCAAATATACAGTAAATGTGGAGAGGGGTTCGGTCATAGATTTAGAGATGTTGTATATTTTTTCTCATTAGTAAAGGAATATTAATGAATTGTTCTGTTGATTTAATAGTGAAGAAATATTATCGAATGTAATATAAAGCCATTACAGGCATATATTATTAAGAATCTCTTGATGGTTAGAAGAAAATAAAGCAGATTTGTGTTTTAACCAGTGCTTTTTTTGTAAAAGAAAAAGGTGCCGGAACTCACACATGTCATACAACCCACCTTGCCTATTCTACAAGGTTCCAATAATGGTCAAAACCATTTCAGCGTATTTGAAAGACCAATCGCAACAGAGGTATATTGTGGAGTGGAGAAGATGGATTGATTATATCCAGAATAAATATGGGACTAAAAAGTTTCACTTAGCATTTGAATAAGTAGTGGATTTATATGATGTAGCTTGTAGTTATTTTATTAAGAGTTAAAGTGCGATAGAATTTAATATTTTATTGTTGTTTGCATATTTTAGATTATGTTTGTTTGTATTTTTATACCCTGTATTTAGCTCTGGGAAGTCGGGGAGGGGGGGAGGAGAGAGTTGGGGAGGTTTGGGGAGAGGGGTGGGGGAGGGGAGGGGTTTTGTATTTAAAAATGTACTGTAAAACTTTTCAATAAAAAAAAAGAATGGTCAAAACCCATCTAGGAAGCAACCGATTCAGGAACATGCAAACAAGTTGAGAAAGAAAATATGGCCAGAAGGTTAGTAACAGTATTCAGAGTGTTAGATGTTGCAATAATCAAGACCACTGAAATAAATTTTGATTTAGGATTATACCCCCTACTTACTATATTTAATTATGTTTGATGAATCCAGCTAGGTGACAGGCCAAACTGATCTTGGTTATCTTGGAACAGCTAGCAAGAAATCTACCATATCTGTGGACTATCGATTAGACTTGGATTATTATGATTATTTTTTTGAAAAAAAATGTCCTTCAAAATGGCAATCGATTTCTGTGCTGTTGCCAAGAACATTTGCTTGATGTCACCCAGAGTCAGCTTGAGACTTTGTGTTTAAAGTTGATGAAGAATGAAGCTTACCAGAATGCTTAATAACCATCCATCCTGATTTTAGGGAATATATTAAAAATTAATGACAGGGTTTAGTGCATTTACTGTATGCTTACTAATTATGGCAGATGGTTGTTATTTATAGGCTTGATCAACTGGTATGAAATTGTTCCCTGGCACAACTTTCTAAAAACTGTATAAAAATACAGACAGCTCATTTAATTATATGTTATTTGGCCAAAGAATTCTCTCAGGAAAGTTGCTCCAGTCCTTAAAAAAAAAACACCGGTCTTTCAGTTCCCATGTAGGTTATAGAAGTATGAAAATAATGATATTCAGTAAATAATTTAGAAAGCACAGTCTGTCAAATCTGTTGCATGAGGCTTCCACACACTTACTTTCTATTTCAAAGGAGTGTTCACCTGACAGCTGGTTGTGCACCTGGTAGCTTTTCACAACTACACAGAAAGGCAGGCCTTTTCCTTCATCAATTTTAACAGCGTAGTGTATTTATTTTAAAGGTAAAAGTAAAGGTAAAGGATTCCCCTGTCCAGTCATGTCTGACTCTAGGGGGTGGTGCTCATCTCTGTTTCCTAGCCGAAAGAGCCAGTGTCTTCCGAGGACATTTCCATGGTTATGTGGTCAGCATGACTATATACTGAGGCCAGTGATGGGATTCAAATATGTGAACAACCAGTTCTCTGTGTGGATGCCGCTTCCAGAAGTCCATTCTGGGCCTGGGCAACCAAAAATTAGCTATTGGTTCTGCCGAAGTGGTGTGAACTGGGTGAATCCCACCACTGACTGAGGGGCTCGGAATGCTGTAACCTTCCCACTGAAGTGGTACCTATTTGTCTACTTGCATTTGCAGGCTTTCAAACAGCTAGATTGGTAGGAGCTGGAGCAAGTAATGGGAGCTCATCCCATCACGCGGCACTTGGGTTTTAAACCCAGGCCGTCAGCTTTCAAGCTGACAAGGTCAGTGTCTTTAATAGCTGAGCCATCACACACCCCTCTACCTATTTTAACAACACTATAAATCTCCACTATATTTTTCTAGCCTAAATCTGATTTTCATTCTGGTGAATTACCATCACAACAGGATCATCCCTTTTTGAATAAGTGTTTCACCGACTGTCATTTTCGTACAAGGAAATACACAGCCAAAAATAATGGCACCTTTGCACTTTCCCCAAAGAAGCCTAATTTGCTATGACATAAATTGAAACTAACACACATAAATGGCATCCACCATTCTTTCGTTTGATGATTTACAAGACCATGCTAAATCATACATCAAAAGCAAAGGGTCTGTTCTATGGACCATGGGATAAAGAGTGGGAGATGCCATTTACTTGTTTCAATTTCAACTTATTTCAAGGGAAATTGGGGTTCTTGGGAAAAAAAGATGGAGGGGCATGAATATTTCTGGCCATGTCTGTATATGCACCTGCTACCGATACAATGGTGAAAATCACAGAGCAATGCTATGACAAACTTGCAAGACGTTTACATACAAGGTCGCAATGCTAGTAAAATTGGAATATAGCAGTTGGAGAAATGGAAGAACTTTGAATCACAAAAAGTTTCTGATTGAGTAAATGTAGCAATGCAGAAGATGAGGCTACTTTTGCAAAGACAATGCTTCCCCCCCTCCGTGTCAACATCTTGTTTAAACCTTATAAATGCAGACTACCTAACTGAATATGTCAAATGTACAACATCGGAATCATACCAGCTACTACGTGCATATTGTGGATAAGGCCATGAATTATGATAGGTAGTCTTCAACTTATGTCCATTTGTTTAGTGTCAATTTGAAGTTATGATGGTGCTGAAAAAAATACATGCAACCAATTCTCGTGCTTACAAATGTTGCAGCATTCCTCTGGTCACGTGACCAGAATCTGGGCATTTAGCAACTGGCTTGCAGTTGTGACAGTTGTAGCATCTTGGGATCACATGATGGTGATTTTGCAATCTTCTTAGCCAGCTTCGGACAAGGAAAGTAAATGAGGAATTTGGCAAGGAAAGTTGCATTTGTGATCATGTGGTGTCTCACTTAACGAACGTGGCAAGAAAATAAATAAATTGCAAAATCAAGGTACAGTCATGGAAGGCCTTGTTTAATGACCAGACTGCTTAATGACAATTTTTCTGGTCTCAGTTATGTTTGTAAGTTGAAGATTACCTGTAGTGTCATAGAGTAAGTTTAAACACTAAAAAATTTACAGTAAAAGGAGTAAGTGAGCCTATAAGATTTGTCTTTGAAGATGTACAGTCAAAAGGACCTGAGGAACTATGGAAAAATGTAAAAGGATGTTATGACAATCAGAGTGCTTCCAGTTTGGTAACGAAGAAAATCTGATTTACAATCTCAACTATTCCATCATTTTGGGATGCTATTTTCTAATTTGAACTGGTTGACAACTTAATAGGGTGGGTGAAACCCTCCCGACATCATCAAGAAGTGAAAGTGATCAACCAGTACTTCAAACTGTGGACGTAGCAGCTGAAGTTCCAGCAGATCTTCAAAAGAACAAACTTCACTTGAGATGGGGAAAGTAACCCATTTAAAGCTTATGGCTTGTTTTAAACCTCCTTTCCAAGCATTAAAAGCAAGAATAGACATAACTATGGAAAGAATGGCTCTTTTTAGGTGCTGGAGTTAAAGAAATTGTTATCCACTCTCATGAAAAAAAGATTAATCAGTTCAAGATAACAGATAAAACAGCTCCTGATGGAGCATTGAAAAGGACTTAAGATATCTGTGATGAAATGAGTTTGTTTATAGAGAATATTGCAAAGAAACAATCTATAACTTCCAGATACTCCCTGTAATGCTAAGCAAGATCAGTCACTATTGGAATTCATGGAAGAAAATCTAGATGGATTGTCTTCTCTGTGGTAGGAATATAATATTGAAGCTACTGTTGAAAATAAAATCTTCATCAGGTTCCAGTCCAAGCTGGGAATAAACAAAAGAAAAAATAGGGGAGACATGATAGCAGTGTTCCAGTATCTGAGGGGCTGCCACAAGGCAGAGGGCACCAGGTTGTTCACCAAAGCACCAGAGGGAAAGACGAGAAACAATGGTTGGAAGCTGATCAAAGAGAGAAACAATCTGAAATTAAGGAGAAACTTCCTGACAGTAAGGACAATCAACAATCAGTGGAACAGAGCTTATCCCCAGAAATTGTGGGAGCTCTGTCACTCGAGATTTTCAAGAAGAGACTGTACTGTCTGGGATGGTATAGGGTCTCCTGTTTGAGCAGGGGGTTGGACTAGAAGACCTCCAAGGTCCCTTCCAACTCTGCTATTCTATTCTATTCTATTCTATTCTATTCTATTCTATTCTATTCTATTCTATTCTATTCTATTCTATTCTATTCTATTCTATTCTATTCTATTCTATTCTATTCTATTCTATTCTATTCTATTCTATTCTAGAGAGTGCTTTAGAAAGAAGGTTCTTCTGCTGTATTATACACAGACTCAATCCCATACAGCTTAGATTTCTTACATCCCAAGTTCAAAAGATCCAGTAGAAATAAATGTAAATTTCAATGAACCTGGTTTAGGAGCAAAGCAGAAGGGGATGAAATATTTTTTCTGTGTCCAGGAGGTTATTATTTTTCTTATTTCTGTATTAACTTCAGGAAATTCTCTTATTTAACCTGTTGAAGATATCTACATATCTTTTATGGTGGAAGCAGTGATGGTTTACAAGAATTGAAACATATAGAGAAGAACAACAAATGGAGTTGGTATAAACTACTGTTGACTTAACTACATTTTCTTCTCTTTTTTCTTATTTCCCATGTGTTTAATTTCTTTTGCCTATTTCCTACTTCTTTCTGGTACTTTGCAAAACACTGTTTTCCTAAAAGAGCATAGGTTTGTGAGTATTTATATTTGAAGAGAATATGAGACTTGAAGGAGATATAACTATTCTTCCCTGACTATAGCAAGACTTTTGATAGCATAGACCATGCCACAAGGGGGAATATACAGTATTAAAGCTAATCATTGTATCTAATTATTTTTTGAAGGAACTTTCAAAATAAACAAGAATCTCTTACGAGAACTGATTTTAGAGGAATAATGGCTTGGAAGAGGAACAGGACTGAGACAAAAATGCATATTGTCTCTATGTCCGCTCAACGTTAACAGCAAATCTATTAAAGAAAGGCAGGATTGAAAGAGAAAGAATGAAAATACTTGCCTATCTTGTTATTACTGGAGTTAATTATTTCAATTAAATAAAAGCACTCTATTTCCACTGGAAGAAACATTATTTCAAAATTGATTATTCTACTTGCCTAACTTCCTTCTAACATTTTTGTCTATTTTGATAACTCTGAATACTATGCTAGCTGTATAAAGTACAGATAGATGTAAAATATAAATATGTTTTTATATATAAGTAACGCGAGGCTGTCAATCATCAGTCCAGCGTTCTAACTTTAGGAGCCACTGTGTGCCTATAAAATATACTACTACTTAAAGATATGTAAAATACAAGTGTATAGCAGGAGCTTACATGCTGCAATGTAAAACCTGGCAGAACTGGGGAGTTCCAATGTTCCTACTTTATCCACTCCCCCCCCACCCTTTTTACATACAATATTTCCAAACGCTCCTGCTCCTGTGGGATGTTTTCTTCCCACACTTTCCTTCTCTTCTTATGGACCTGGAAGGTGCAGTTTGGGATCAACAAGGACTGGATTTAGTAATTATGATTGATTTGATAGAAGAGAATATTTGTAGCTCAGGGTTGAACAGTAGGGCCCTTGGTACTCTCTGAGCTTGGTGGCTTTCTTGCAGATATTTCATTACCAAACTAGGTAGCATCATCAGTGCAGCATGACTGAAGTTAATACATTGGGTTGAAGTTAATTGGGTTGAAGTTAATTAGGCTGAAGGTTAATGCATATATTAAAGGATAAAGGAAGTCCAGGTTTTACGAATTGGAGAAGCAAATACTTAGGTGGTCTTTATGACTGGCTCACAACTGGTCACACTAAAGAAATGAAAGAGAGTTCAGGCTTAATTCAGATGCAAAACATGCATGGAGGTAGGAGGGATTATGGAAGAAGAATGGAACATTTGCCAATTTAAAACATTAATGTGGATATCATTGAAAGTCCTTTCTCAGTATGCTTAATCATGGACAGCCTTCTCACTAATGTATTCCCCAAGGGACTCTTTGTCAAATTCAAATGTTGTTAAGCTAACCAGCATTGCAAATTATTACATAAACAGTGCGATAGATTTTATGAGCCTTTTGTAGAGTATGTAGAATACAGAAGTACAATGGGATATATTAGAACATTCTGTCAATGTAGAGAAAGGGGTTATTTTTATGTAAGAAGGCCAGCTGACTTCTTTGTTAGAGAAAAACCTCGGATTGAAAAAGCATAATAAATATAGTGGTGGTGCAGTGGTTAAAATGCAGTATTGCAGGTTAATTCTGCCGACTGCCAGGGTTTCGATTCTCACCGGCTCAAGGTTGACTCAGCCTTCCATCCTTCTGAGGTCAGTAAAATGAGGACCTAGATTGTTGGGGGCAATATGCTGACTCTGTAAACCACTTAGAGAGGGCTGTAAAGCATTGTCAAGCAGTATATAAGTCTATGTGCTATTGCTATTCATTTATCAGTGGGGACCTTGGTGTTCTCTGAGCTTTGCTATTTCTTGCAGATGTTTCATTACCAAACTAAGTAACATCATCCATGCTAGAGGAAGAAGGGTTTGCTCTTATTTTTATATATTAGTGGCTTACCCTGTCAGTGTTGGTGGGAACGGCCTTGGTGGTTCCTCAATTAGACTTTTGTTTACTGTTTGGCTTGTTTGCCTGAATTGGTAGTTCCTTGACCGGTCTATCATTACCAGTATAAAGGTAAAGGTTCCCCCGCACATGAGTGCTAGTCGTTTCCAACTCTAGGGGCTGGTGCTCATCTCCGTTTCAAAGCCAAAGAGCCAGCACTTGTCCAAGGACGTCTCTGTGGTCATGTGGCCGGCATGACTAGACGCCAAAGGCGCACGGAACGCTGTTACCTTCCCAACGTAGTGGTCCCTATTTTTCTACTTGCATTTTTACGTGCTTTCGAACTGCTAGGTTGGCAGAAGCTGGGGATGAGTAACAGGCACTCACTCAACGCGGCACTCGGGATTCGACCCACCAAACTGCCGACCTTCTGATCGACAAGCTCAGTGTCCTAACCCACTGAGCCACTGCGTCCCTATTACCAGTATAAACACTACCAAAATGGTGTTGTGATACTCTAACTTGCCCGCTGAAAAGAATCACCTAAGTTTGCTCCAGGCCAACACCGCACCAGAGTTGTGAGAATTAAGAAGGGAGCCTAAGCAGAAACTTCTGCTCTTTGGGTCACATTGGGGATTGAATTCTATTAGTTACATTCTTTTATCACCTGGATGTCTTCCAAGCCATCCTTAGATTTAATGGCCATCGGGTCACCCCTGGAGAGATAATCACATGCCAAGAAAAGAAAGATTAAGAATACATATGAGTCTGTGCGAAATAAAGGGTGGAAAAGTTAATGGGATGTTGAGCTGGCGGATGCCACAGCTAAGGCTCTCAAAGTATGATGGATAGGGATAGATGGTTTGTGGGAGTTTGCTGACAAGCACACATTACAAAGCTGGGCTTTACCACCCCAGAGGCTGTTGGCCAACTTCCTTAGGAAATAAGGTAAACTAATGAAAACCTTATATAAAAGTTAGCTGACAAGTACTGGTAGGATCGGGACAAGGTGTGCTGTAAATAAAGAGGAAAAAAGTACCACAGAACGTTCCTTACTAAAATGATAAAAAACAGGAGGGAGCTACTTATCAGAAGTGGAAGGAGTTTATAGCTGGATATCAGGAGTTCTTATGTTGCAATATAGGTAGTCTTTGATTACAACAGTTAATTAGTGACCGTTCAAAGTTACAACAGCACTGAAAAACGAGATTGTTATGTACTGGGCTTTTGGATTATCACCATGTGTGTTGCTGGAGAACTAACGGTTCTCCAGCAACCCAGACAGGATGTCTCCGGTCCTGCAACTGGTCAACTTTGGGCGGCAAACATGGGTTCAATCCAATTGGTTGCTACCAGAGGGTCTGGCTATATATTGTGGTAGGGTGACTCCAAATCCTCAGTACAGTTTCAGCTTAAATAAAGAATGAGTTTCTCTGTACTCAACTGTACAATTCCTACTCATCAGAACCCACGACATAATAGAGACTTATGATCATTTTGCACACTTATGACCTTTGTGGCATTCCCCATGATCACGTGATCAAATTTTAAAGGCTTAGCAACCAGTTCATACCTGTGATTGTTGCCGTGTCCCAAGATCACATGATCACCTTTTGCAAGCTTTTGATAAGCAAAAAGTATATTTTCAGTATAAAGTCAAGGGTTGCTTTACTGGTCATTTTCCAATATCATGTATGTGCTTGTCTCTATAGCACAGGGGTCCCCAAACCCCGGTCCCTGGACCAGCACCACTCCATGGCATGCCAGAAACTGATCCACGCAAACAAGCAAAGCCCCATCCCATAGGCTGCTGGTAGCACACGAAACCACGCCTCCTCCGATCCATGGAAAAATCTCTCTCCACGGAACCGGATCCCAGTGCCCAAATGGTTGGGGGCCATTGCTTTACAAGTTCTTTTCCATAACCTATATGATCTAAATCTTTATATTTTATATTTTGTACCATTTTTAGATCCCTTTTTTAATTCTGCTTTTCCTAGGCATTGGTCTATCTATAAAAAAAAATACTCTTTTCAATTATTTTCGAATCTGAGGTGTTAGATTCTAGATGGTGATCAATTTGTATGCAAATATCTCATAAATGTTTAATATAATCCTTTGGAAATAACGTTTTCAATTTTGAGATGATACCACACTTGAGAAAGTCCAAAATTGTAATTTTGCACAGATGCCAGTAGATATAATGCATGCTCTATCCCTGACATTGTTTACAATCAGTCTGAACAATTATTTTGCATCTAATTACATGATCCATGGTTTTGTTTTCTTTACAAAGTCTACATATGCTATTGTTTGATACACAGTGAATCCATAATTTCATCACATTTGTAATGCTTATTCTTGGATGACAAAAATTAATCCTTCCATTTCCTCCTTGATGGTGATAGCTATTGCCAGTTCTTGATTTTGTCCTCTTTATTTTAAATTGCTTTTATACACTTGCCATGTAATGGTTTAGTTTTCCAATTTTCTACATGGTTTTCCAACAATTCACTTTTTTTACTGTCTGCTTAAAAACAATTCTCCATTCTCCACACAGGTTTGCTAGCAACTTTTCATTTTTGAAAAATTCACTCTTTGGCTATGCCACCAACAAAATACTTTCTGAAAAGTGTTGAAGAAAAATATTTTTTACTGGCACATGGCACATTTTCATTTTTGGGGGGCGGAGGGGGAGGGGAGAGGATTCAGCAGTGGGGATCACATATCACAATATGTCATAGGGCCTGGTTACTTGAGACACTTTCTATCTCTCCTAACATCTGCCCAGCCAAGTTGATCTGGCACGATTGATGTGCTCCAGTTCCTTTGATTAAGAAATGCCATTGATGGAGACCACAGAAATATGGTCTCTTCTACAGCAGTGTGTGCCCTCTACAATGAGGCTTCCTTTGAGGTTAAAGCACCGGAAGGCAGTACAAGAAGTAACGGATGGAAGCTAATCAAGGAGAGAAGCAACCTAGAACCAAGGAGAAATTTCCTGACAGTGAGAAAAATTAACTAGTGGAATGGCTTGGCTTCAGAAGTTGTGGATGCTCCAACACTGGGGTTTTTTTTTAAGAAGAGATTGGACAGCTATTTGTCCAGAATGCTATAGGGTCTCCTGCTGGAGCAAGGGATTGCACTAGAAGATCTCCAAGGTGCTATGAAGGAAGGAAGGAAGGAAGGAAGGAAGGAAGGAAGGAAGGAAGGAAGGAAGGAAAATTCTTTCCTGTGTTTGTTAAATTACAGTAATAACTCAGCATCAGCATTGCCATTCAGAATATTTGGGCAGTTTCTAGTATACTTTTTTAAAGACAAAAACTTACAGTGACACACAGCTGTAGAAGTGAAGTAGATATGGAAAGAATATGGCAGGCTTTATATCCCTTCAATAACGGACACGGTGGCTCAGTGGGTTAGGACGCTGAGCTTGTCGATCAGAAGGTCGGTAGTTTGGCGGGTCAAATCCCGAGTGCCACATAACAGAGTGAGTGCCTGTTACTCGTCCCAGCTTCTGCCAACCTAGCAGTTCGAAAGTACATAAAAATGCAAGTAGAAAAATAGGGACCACTACAGTGGGAAGGTAATAGCGTTCCGTGCGCCTTTGGCGTCTAGTCATGCTGGCTACATGACCACGGAGACGTCCTCGGACAAGCGCTGGCTCTTCGGCTTTGAAACGGAGATGAGCACCGGCCCCTAGAGTTGGAAACAACTAGCACGCATGTGTGGGGGAACCTTTACCTTTACCTTTATATCCCTTCAGCTGCCAAGATCCCTCCTTATTTATAGCAGCAGGGTGGATCCAAGGATAAAACATGGCAAGCTATGTCAACAAGAGAGTTTCAAAACAGTATTGACATAGGCTGGTTATATAAAACACAGATTTTGTTTTTGCTTCCATTCAGTGGTGTCTAATGCTCAGAAACTGCGTTGCCAACTCCCAGCAATTTTCTTGGCAAGTTTTTCAGAAGTGGTTTGCCATTGCCTCCTTCCTAAGGCTGAGAGAAAATGACTGGCCTAAGGTCACCCGGCTGGCTTTGTGCCTAAAATAGAACTCCCAGTCTCTTGGTTTCTAGCCTGATGCTAGAAACTACACCAACTGGCTCTCAAAACACAGATAGCAGCTTTTAATTGCAAGAAATCCCAGATGGAAACTAGACAATGAAAGATGGACATCAAACAAAATATTTTGTACCTCCACCATACAGGGTGGAGGTACAAAAACTATCCATATGGTGTAGTAACAACAACTTGCACCTGAACATCGGCAAGATGAAAGAGATGGTGCTAGACTTCCAGAGAAAAAAGGAGGAACCTGCCCCACTTTACATCGGGGAGGGCTGTGTGGAGAGAGTTTCCTCCTTTAAATTTCTGGGAGTCTACCTCTGTGAAGATCTGACCTGGAAAGTTAATACAACCCAGGTGGCTAGAAAGTCCCAACAGAGGCTTCACTTTCTTAGGGTCTTGCAGAAGAACAGGGTAGAACAATGGCTAATGACCCTCTTTTACCAGTCTACTATAGAGAGCATCCTCTCGTATGGTATTGTGGTTTGGTATGCTGGTCTGACAGCCGTGGATAGGAAAGTATTACAGAGGGTAGTGACATTGCGGGCTGTCCCCTGACACCACTGGATGACATCGCCAGGGCTTGTTGCTTTGGAAGAGTGAGGAAAATTCTCAGGGATGACTCACACCCTGTACAGTATCTCTTTACTCTGCTACCATCGGGTAGGAGATATAGGAGTATAGCCAGCCGCACCAACAGGCTGAAAAACAGCTTTTATCCGTGGGCTGTAGGCTTTTGAATGGGAAATAATTTTTATAAACTTTATGCAGAATTGACTTGCGAGGCCGGTGTGTGGTGCAATCAGTTCACATGGTGTAATAAGATGGAGGTTTGTTGTCACTGTGAGTTGGGGGGTGGGAGCACGAAGGGAGGCTCAGCTAATCTCAAAGTATACATGGTTATACTTTGACAATAAAGGTTCATTCATAGCAGGTTCAGAACTGTAGAGAACATTATGTTTATAGAAGCGAGGTCTATGGAGTTTCTCAGTCATCCAGGTCAGGGTTGTCCCAAAGATGCTTTTTCAAGAGGCAACTGGACTTGGTTTTTCAAAGTCCAGTTGCCTTTGAAAAAGCACCTTTGGGATTACACAAGCAGAATCAGAAAATTCCAATCCCTACTCACCGAGACCAAATTAACCTTAGAGGATCTGACATAGCTAATTCTAGGTACTCTTTGAGACACAGTGATCTTCAGAAAAGACTGTCTCTTGAGTGCTTGAATAAACTGCAGCACTGCAGGTATGTCTGGATGTTGAACCTGTACCTACTGAAATATTTCACAATTTCCAGGAATTCTCAGATTGACAATCAGCCATGAGGAAAAAGATTTTTATTCAAGAAGACTCCTGCATACACATTTATGAAGAATTAAACCAGTTCTGCTGAGTTATTACAGGTAATCCTTGACTTAAAACCATTGGTTTAGCGACCGATCAAAGTTACAACAACACCAAAAATAGTGATTTATGACTATCTTTCACACTTACAACCATTGCAGCATTCCCATGGCCACATGATCAAAATTTGGATGCTTGGCAACTTGTTCATATTTATGATGGTTGTAGTGTCCTGGATTCCTGGTCCTACTGTCACGTCATCACCTTTTGTGACCTTCTAACAAGAAAAACCAATGGGGAAGCCAGATTCAGTTAACAACCGTGTTACTAGTTTAACAACTGCAGTGATTCACTTAATAACTGTGGCATGAAAGGTGGTAAAAATGGGGCAACGCTCATTTAACAAATGTCTTGCTTAACAACAGATATTTTGGGCTCAGTTGTGCTCATAAGTCGAAGACTATCTATATTGCAGACTGCGATCCCAAAATCAATGAGCAGAGCCAGCTTCAAACAACAAACCTGATTTTATTTTATGGACGTCAAAAGTCAATTGAAATTTAACTGGATTAAACTGAAAATTTTATAGCCACGAGTGTAATCATTTTTGTCACATTAACAATTTGGCAACAACGTTTGGAGGTTTTAGGAGCTGGGCCAAATCCTGTGTGGGGCTTTTGCTGCAACACCTGCCGCTTTAAGATTTAAAGAATGCACAAAAAAGAAGTAAGGGGAAAAAAATTGAAAATGGCCTGGAAGGAAATTCATATTTAATATTCTCTTGATTCTCCCTCTCTCTCTCCACAGGTCACTGGGCACATTGGTATTTTAATTACTTCTTGCCTATTATGCAGCATCCTGTTTCCTTTGTGCTAATAGTCTGGCTTCAGCCTATCAGAAATAAATGCATATTGCAATTTTCACATTACAGTAACGGGCTTATTCAGATATCTGTCTTTTAAGAACGCAGCCCTGCATTTTAAATAACCATAAATCAGTAAATTCCTTGAAGACTCAGAAACTTCAAAAGCTTTGCATTTATATTGTTACGTGTTTCAAAAACTTTAGTTCAGCATGACGGCATTTATTTAGGGTAGATGTAATGCTAGTTACTAAGCAATCAGAATTAATTAATTTTCCTAATTACCTTGCAATGGATAATTTTATGGAGAAATTTTCCATTCTGTGATGAAGACTGGTGCGTTGCAAAATACAAATTTGCCTATCCTATATCAGCAATACATGAAGCACGCAGCAGGTCAGGACAGTTTTCCTGAGAAGGTGGTGATGGTGAGAACAAAATGAAAGAAGATAGTAGGTAAATAAGCTAGAAATGATACAGGAAAGGCAGGATATATGTAAATAAAAATACAATGAATGTAAGAAATTTGGTCTTTGGAGATGGACATATATTGAGGTGAATGAAAGTTGCCAACTGGAGTACTCTTCATTAAGTAAGGGTAAAGATAAGGGTTCCCCTGTCGGGTCATATCCAACTCTAGGGCATGTTGCTCATCTCCATATCTTGGCTGAGGGAGCCAGCATTGTCTGAAGACACTTCCGTGGTCATATGGCCAGCATGACTATATGCCGGGGGTGTACAGAATGTTGTTACCTTCCCACCGAAGTGGTACCTATTTATCTATGTGCATTTGCATGCTTTCAAACTGCTAGGCAGGCAGGAGCTGGAGCAAAAACAGGAGCTCACTCCATCATATGGTGCTTGGGTCTTGAACCTGGGCTGTCAGTTTTCCAGATCTTCTATTATCTCAACAATACTGGATTAATCTACATTTGATTAGGAGGGCTTCTGACAGCTTCATACTCGGTGCCAGTTTCCTAGATATTCCTAGAATTCCTAGATAAGGAATTCTACGCACAGATACTCCTAGTCATTTCCAAATTAGACTACTATAATGTGCTGTACATGAGATGCCCTTGAAGAATATCTGGAAGTTTCAACTGGTGCAGATTTAAGCGGTGCAGGCAATTTTTGTCTGTCTTTAGGAGGCATGTTGTGGGCACCATCTATAAGAGACCTATGTTTGATCTACTGTGGCCCACATCTTATGGATGATTCTGCCCCCCTCAAAGCGAGGTTAGCTCTATTGCTATTGATATTTAGGAAGTTTCTCAAGACCTAGTTATGTAATCAGACTTGGCAGGGAGTCCCAGGGATTTTAAATTTTATTTATTTGTTTGTTTGTTTATTTTTATTAAGGTTTATATACTTTACTTTTTAATAATGTGTTTTAATTTTTAATGGGGATTGTTCATGTTTTTTATAATGATTGCTTTTATAATGACCATATTTATTTTACTGTTTTATTTGATTATTGCTTTATTTGATTTGATCTCTGGTGTGATGGGCGGGAATATAAACTCCATCAATAAATCAAATAAAGCTTGAGAAACCTTTTGAGTAAAAGCAAATCTCACACATCTAGCTGTTCTTCAGACTCATAACTAAAATACTTTAAAGACTTTTTATTTTTAAAAAAGAGTTTGCTAGAAAGTTTATAAATAAATAAGTGTTTGCTGGAAACTTTTCAAGCTCATTTGGGAGAGTTTTGGAGAGATGGAATTAAAGGCTTGTGAAATCAACCCAAGCCTTTTCTCTCTTTCTCTCTCTTTTTCACTCTTTCTGACTATCACCTACTGTTAACTACTAGCTGGCAGCAATGACAGTAATGCTGTATTAACAGAATACATCAGATTAGTCACGGACTTTCATGTAGGGATTATGAATGTTTAGGTTGACAAACATTTGAGTTTACGTATGCAGGTGGATGGAAGATACAGACTGACCAGGCAATACTGTGAAAAGAGGCAAGAAAAATTTGCTTAAAATCTATATTTCTCTCTCTTTCCCATTCTGATGTCCCATCTCTTCTCTCTCTCCCTCCTGTTTAGAATACAGGAAAGAACAGGTAGATCTTGCACAAGGTCTGAACCCTATTTCTGCTTGTCAACTGGGCCCCAAACCGTATCCTGATCATCATCATGAAGGCAGACTAGTAACTGCAAACTATGGATCACATAAAAGAGAATTTCTTTCACATTCCTGATTTGTTCTCTGTTCTGTAAAACCTACTTTACTTTAAACAAAAGAACAGTGGAAAGACTTTTAAAGAGCCTTTTCTGTGGTGGCACCCATTCTTTGGAACATCATACCTCCAGAGATTAGACTGGTCCCTGGTTTTTCATAAGGTATTATAGACTCCCATGGACTTTGGAAATCAGAAGGTAGAATCTGTTCAGTAGTTATTCTGATATTGTTGGTGGCTTCTGATGGTGGTGCATGGTTTTATATGATTTTTTTTCCAAATCACCCTTTGTTCTTTTGTTCTAGTTTTTGAAGCCATCCAGAATCATGTATTTGAGGTGGGTGGCTGTATCTATTGAAACAATACATATAAAACGTTTGACAGGATGTTATACTTTAAATGAATCAACAGATATGAATCAGGAGAAAAAGTGACTTTCCCCTTTTTACGTCAATGGACTATTTTTGGCAGAGGTGAATCTACATATGGCTTGGAATGGCTAGATTGCTTCTCCATGAAATCGCATCATTGTCATAACCTGAACACAGAAATGTAGACAGTCACTCATGGCTACATTTAGCTCTGATGAGACCCTAACCTATGGGAAGCCATAAAAGCTGTACTTGGCAGGTGCTAATGGAGAAAGGGGGTCAACTTAAGGGGATCAACCTGTTCTCCAAAGGCAGGACAAAGACAATTGATGGAAACTAATCAAGAAGAGAATCAACCTAGGGACTTCCGGGTGGCACTTCAGCGGCGAGGACAGTCAGATTCGACCGTCGGCCCTTCGATCCTGTTGAAGCGGCGGAATAGCTGACGATCAGCTGTTCCGCCGCTCAAAAACCCTTCTCCTCGGGCAAAGAGGGGAGGGGGAGCTTCCAGGTAGGGGTAGAGCTCCCCATGAAGGGTGAGAGCCCCCCCGAAGCCTGGAAATGCTCCGGACGAAGGACTCTTCTGCTTTAACAGAACAAGACGCTGAATCCACTCCTGCCGGATCTGATTGACATCTTGAGTGACGGTAGCAGCAGAGCTGATGCAGGAGCAGTATAAATATCAAGTACAAAGCTTTAACTCTGAAACTCAAACTCTTTTCCTGCTCCAACGATCATTTTGAAAGAAGGGGAAGATGGTGCCTGACTGATTTTTTTTTAACAAGAAGCGAAAGTGTTTTTCTTCAAAGTAAAGTGACTGTTTGAACTGAGTTGGAATATGTAAAATGGACTTTTAAACCTTATAATTTGGAGGTGCTAAAAAGTTATTTTCAAAATTTGGTTATTTCACAGTTTAACTACAAAGTACTAGAAAGTGAAAGTGTGTATTGAAAGTCATTAGTTGCAAAAATGGCTCCCAAACCACATAGACCCGTTTTTAAAAATTCAGAGGCATTGTTTGTTCAGCAATCTGGAATGCAGTCTTTGAAGTTACCCCCCGAAGCTGCTGCATCTGTATTGACTTTAAAAGATTTACAATATGCTCTAAATGATGCCTTAAAAATTCAGTCTGAAAAAATATTTGAGAAGGTGGCAGAATTTATTGGAAAGGAGAGCAAGAAAATAAGGGAGGATACTTTGATGGCACTTCAAGTGTTTTCAGGCTGTATTGAGAATCTGGATGAATGTGTGGAAGAAGTGAAACAAAATAATCTGATGCTGGAGGCTAAAATGGGTGAAGTGGAGAATAAAACGGAAAAACTTGAAGATGAAATGATGATGATGCAATATAGAGATATGGAATTCGCCCTGTGGATCAGAGGTTTGAAAGAAAATCCGCAGGAGAAACTGGAAGAGATGTTGGTGGATGCCCTGGCGCCTATTTTGGGGTTTCAACTTGAGGATTTTTTTTGGGAAGATAGATAAAGTATTTTGTGTTAATTCTTGGATTGCTAAACAAAGGAAACTGCCAAGGGATGTGGTTGTGTATTTTACAAAGAGAAAGATTAGAAATGAGATCATTCAAATCTCTTATAATAAAAGACTTAAAGTGGCTAATCAGGAGGTTTTGATTCTGAAAGAGATTCCTCCAAGAATTTTGAGAAAAAGGAAAGATTTTTTCTTTCTGACAGATGAATTAAAGAAACAACAGCTTCAGTTTAGGTGGGAGATACCAGTGGGGATTGTGGTGAATTATTCTGGAAAAAGATATTGTCTTAATACAGTAGGGAAGGGACGTGATTTTTATTCTAATGTATTGAAAGCAGGGTTATCATCATCCTCAGAAGTCAAAAAGGAAAGGAAGGAGAGCGACAGTTAGAAGAAATAGTTTCGGAAGCTGTGCAATCCTTGGTTTTATTTAAAGATCTTAAGATTCAAAGAAGGACACGGCCTGCATTTAGATTTAAGGAATAATAATAATAATAACAGTAGAGATTAATGGAGGAAATTGTTAGTCTAAATCTTGAAGATGTGGTTGTGATGATGCAATGTTTTATTATGTATGGTTGAATTGTAAAAGATTACAATTTTAAAAGTTAACGTAATTTAGTGGAATATGTAAGATTTTTAAGAAAAAGATATTTATAATTAATAACTATGGTAGAATTTTTGGTACTGTTATATTGGAAGAAGACTGATTTGTTTATTATAGAAGAATGTATTTTGAAAGTTTTGAATTAGATAGAAATGGTAGAATTTGGAATATGTGAAGAATATTTGTAATGGAGATATATTGTGATGTTTAAGGAGAGTTCAAGTGCGACTGGATTTAAAGTGTAATTATAGTTAGTATATTTTAGATTAAGATTGTGAAAATAATACCCTGTATTCTGCTTTGGGAAGTCGGGGGGGGGGGCTGGGGGGTGGTAGGGGTATTGGGTGGGTTAGGGTATGGGTTAGGGGTAGGGGGGATGGGGTTTATGTTCAAAATGTACTTCAAAACTTTTTAATTAAAAAAAAAAGAAGAGAATCAACCTAAAACTTAAGGAGACATTTCCTGACAGTGAGAACAATTAATCAGTGGAAAGGCTTCCCTCCAGAAGTTATGGGTACTCCATCGTTGGAGGTTTTAAACAAGATTGAACAGTGATTTTTCTGAAATGCTATAGGACAGGGCTTTTCGACCAGTGGTATGGGTACCACCTGTGGTACATTGGCACCTGGCAGGTGGTACACAACCATCCTAGGAAAGTGGTAGTGGGGGAGGGGAATGAGCTGAACTGGTGGCAGCACTGCACACGCCTGAGCGAGAGACGGCTGGAGCTGCAGGGCTGTCAGGGCTCAACAGAAGTACAAGGATCAGCGCCAGGCTCCAGCTGGAGCTTGGTGCTGATCCCAGAAGAAGTGCTGATCAGCTGGAATGTTGCAGCATCTCCAGGGTCTTTTTTGGTCATCAAGTTTTTGACTCATTGCTAGGCAACTGGTGGTACTCAGATGTTGCCATATCCTAAAAGTGGTACAATGGGTGAAAAGGTTGAAAAGCCCTGCTATAGGATCTCTTGATTAAGGAGGAAGTTGGAATAGAAGACCTCCAAGGTCCCTTCCAACTCTGTTATTCTGTTATTCTGAGAATGGGGCTAGATAATCACTGAACTTGGTGTGAATGCCACCAAGGTGCACAATAAACCAGTGGTGAGAAGAGCCCCCTTTGAACAGAAGCTGTGAATTCGTACAGAGACAATGTTTGATCAGTTACTAAGGATCATGTAATTTAGTGTTTAATCTATGGAGAGTTTCATATATTATATTATAATAAAACTATAGCAAATTTTTAAAAAACTGACTTTTTCAGAGACCCCCTTCAGATTGTAAGGCCCTACTTTGTATATGCATATATCTGCCTCTTTGGCTAGCTCAGATACCTTCTGAGCAACATTTTTGGTCTGCAAAGATTTTTTTTTTGGCATGGGAAACACCCCATATGCGAACTGAACACCTCTAGCACTGATCTGGCATCCCAATGAGAGCTCATCTTCAAACATCAAGATGACTGGATTCAGATGGATAGCATTTTATAAAAAGGAAGCCTTCTTGGAACAAGCATTCTAACACAGCTAACCTGGCTTGCACTTCCAATTTACCATCCCACAGCCACTTTTTGTAAGTATTCAGAGTTTCTTTAGGGCAAGCAATGGATGATGATTATTTTTAGCAACAAAATATGCAGATGAGAAATGCTGAATATATATTCTGGCCAGTCAAGAATACATACATATTAATTAATTAAGGAACATATTACGAGGCTAGATTCACAGATAATTCCAAGCCATAGTTTGTTTCAACTATGCTTTGTAGAATACACTACAGTGGCTGCGTTCATACAACAAGTTAACTGATCTAATTACAGTATGATATGCAGGCAGTCCTTGACTTTCAACCAATTGTTGTTGAGACCCAACAGGTTAGAATTTATCAGCCCTTTCAATGGGAAATGGTAAATTCCCTCCCCCCCACTTCTCATATACTGCTATCATCCTTCAAAAGGAAGGATGGGTTATAAATACAGTCAAGAGAGAACTGGGAATGCCACTCTAAAAGCTGGTCCCTTTAAAATGGGGGTTTTCTACTGAGATGCATTCCACCAAATCACCATTGTATAAAATGAACATTAAGCAGAAATGTTCCAAAGATGCTTTTTCAAGAGGCAATGGGCCTGTCTTATTTTTCTTTGAAGATGTTTCGCTTCTTCTTCTTCAGCTCTGACTTGATGTTGGGAAATGGAAGGATTTATATTCCTTGCAGAAAGCTGGTCATTTGCATTCTTTTAGAGCAGGGATGTCAAACTGCTGGCCTGCGGGCCAGATGTGTCATGGCAAAACCGCGCCTATCCCATTGTTGGCAATGGCAAAAAAGTCGTGATACATCGTGACACATCATGTGATGTTGAGAGTTTGACACCCTTGTTTTAGAGAGTCATTGAGGCCACTTGGAAGTTTATCTGTGTCATCAGGGTCACCTGAGTAGTGCAAACGGGTGTGGAGCCTTCTTGGAACTGCTGATAGGGCTGTGTTGTAGACTGATGATAGATGATGTCGTATCCCTCCCCCTCTGTTGAGAAAGGGCTGTTCAGATTTGACATAGACGGCCTCTTTGACCCCTCTTTCAAACCAGTGGTCTTCTTTGTCCAAAATGTGGACTTTACTATCTTCTTGTCTTTCAAATGCAGATGGACTTCACTGTTTGCAAGGAATATAAATCCTTCCATTCCCCACCATCCAGTCAGAGTTGAAAAAGCTTCTTGGATGAGAAGTGAAATGTCTTTCAAGAAAAATAAGAAAGTCTAGTTGCCTCTTGAAAAAGCACCTTTGGGACAACCATGACCTTGTTGACTGAGAATCTCCATAGACATTAAGAAGAAATATAGCTCTTAACATAGTTGACTTGAAAAATTTTCACCAAATGCTATTCCTTATGTACTAACAACTAGTTCTTCCCAAAGAAAATTTGGATGAAAAATGTCAACTTTCAAGCTCAACAAGTAATCACAGAATATTGGCTTATACCAGGAAATCAAATCAAATTGCATTTTTTTGAAATGGATAGTTTGAGAGAAAAGAAATTAATTTGATATCATGCAATCTCAAACCAAAGGAACTTCCATCACCACTAAGACAGGTAGAACTATTTATTTATATTTGTTTATTTGTTTATTCATCAAATGGAAATTACAAATTTGAACAAGCAAAATAAAAAAAATGTGACAGGGACAATAGACATGTTAGTGCACTTATGCACACCCCCTTAAGGACCACTTAAATATGGGGCAAGGTCCACAGAAGTTAAATTAGAATTAAAACTGTGAAAGTTAATACCTGAGACAACTGAATTGGGTAAGATATTCTAGAGTCTGATTATTTTAAAATAGAGTTTAGAGCAGATTAAGTTTAAAGCAGTTATTTGCATGCATTACATTATGATTAAAGCTAAAAAAGTCATTTACAGGTAAAAATGTTACTAAGCACCATTTTGTATGCAATAGCTAAGTCTGACTATATGTGTTACAGTTCTGAGCTATCCACACCAAAAATTTCAATATATTCAATATATTATGAATAGAATTAATACATTGCTCCTTCTGTCACATTAGAAATTACTTTGTGAAACCCATGTGATGGAAGGGTTTCAAAGCTCTGCCCAAAACCTTTTGGGACTGTATGTACACCCTGATTTGCATGCAACATTAGAAAAGGCTGACAAACTTCAGACAGAGAAACCAATTTTTATCTAGAACACAGGTACATTCTTTTGAGTGTATTTGTGTTTTCAAGTACAGGCTAAGAGTATCACATCAGTGCAAATAGGATGGCTAAGAACAAAATGAAAAGCAAAATAAAGCAGTGCCTCCTACTATATAGCAATAACTTGATAGAATGCAAAAGGCGTCCACAGATAAAACACAATTCTGGATAAAATTTAGCTTTTCATCTTAAATGTATCAGTCAGATAATAAGACAGTCACACATTTAATGCTGAGACCTGCTATGGCTCCCATTCACAGAGATGAATATGTGAATTTAAGAGAAGCATTACAGAACGGAGTGTATAAGAAAAAGATAATATACATCAAAATGGGAGAAAGGATCATAAAGCATTGTAAATGAGAAGGATTTGCCTATTTACGATTCCTGTTCATTAGGTAACCTGTGCTGAAATGAAGTCTACTCTTTGCTTTCCTTATCCCAAGTCTATCTCATTCACTCAGGATTGAAAGAAGTTATGGTCTCTAGGAAACTTTGGACATGATGTCATTAGCAAAGTTCTCCAGTTTGTAAACAATATTCTGGAACACTAAGCAGGTACCATAAATACAAAGAAATGGTGATTAGTCTGGCAGTAGGTCCCCGGAGAGACTGGAACTTTGCAGATACACTACAGTAATGCAGGTCTTGACATGTTCCTCTTTGGCATGAAACAACTGAAAAAAGAAATCCACCTCAGATAGATCCAATCAAAGAAACTCCCAGGATGCTGTCAGAATACAAAAAAAAAAAAAAAACCCAACCCCCCCCAACCTTCACAAATTCTCCTTTGCCTTACAAAAAAGAAAAAAATGCATGCATATACACCTAAATCCGAATCTCCACCCTTCAATTTTGTGTCCGGAAGTGTGGGGGTTCATAACCCATAATAGAAAGAAAGAAAGAAAGAAAGAAAGAAAGAAAGAAAGAAAGAAAGAAAGAAAGAAAGAAAGACAGAGAAGAGAGAGAGAGAAAGAAAGAAAGAAAGAAAGAAAGAAAAAGAAAGAAAGATAAAGAGAGAGAGAGAGACAGAGAAGAGAGAGAGAGAGAAAGAAAGAAAAAGAAAGAAAGAATGAAAAAGAAAGAAAGAAAGAAAGAAAAAGAAAGAAAGAAAGAAAGAAAGAAAAAGAAAGAAAGAAAGAAAGAAAGAAAGAAAGAAAGAAAGAAAGAAAGAAAGAAAGAAAGAAAGAAAGAAAAGCAAATGCAACTCCAGATATCGTCTAACAATGGACAGCAACCCCTGAAGGATTAAGGATTGCTGGTTAAAGATTCTGGTTACTTACAGATCGGAACTCTGAAAGGAAGCGAGAAAGAGCAGAATTCAGCTGGCTACCTCAGTGCCCTGCCAGCCACAGCCAGTGGATATGAATTGTACGCACCCTTCACCATTGTCCTCAGAGTGTCCTCACAAAAGGAAAGTGCTGCTGACTTCTGAGGAAGCTACAATGCCACGAAGTTGAAAACCTGAAGCTCCCAATTTATAATTTGTTACTTTCGCTGGGTACTCTGAGAAAATCTTTTCTCTCCTCCTCCCTCCCTCCGCCTCAGCCTGACCCACATGTGATGTGGAGAACAGGCAGCGTTGGGCCGAAAGAAAAGAAGAACTCGACTACCAAAATGAATAGAGTAAATAATAAATTCCTAAAATAATATTAACTAGCGTCATCTGGAGTCTTCTTCTATGAAACTGCCTACGTCGGAGAGTCAGTCTCCCATAAAGCCAAAGAAATACAGGCTGTTATGTTCACCAAAGTGAAGGGGTCAAGAAAAACCCGTGAAGTAGAACTGCATCCCTCCCCCTGAGTAGTTTGGCAATCCTTTTTTTACTAACAGGGTGAAAAACATGTAACGAAGCCACCGCAAAAAGACGAGGATAGTTATGATGGACTTGGTGCTTGAGGTGCAAAAAAAAATATGGTACTTTGATTTGGGGGTTTACTGATTAGACTGATTTGTTGATACAGAAATGCTAGTTTATACTACTCTAGAAATGTAAAAAGTTGAGGTTCGATGCTAATGCCTTAGTTTACCACAACAGATGAAGTCAACACCTTTTAATTCCTTTTTTCTTTTCTCCCCCTCTCTTCCGCACTTCTTGTTTCCCCTTCCTCTTATCTTTGTTCCCTACTGTTTGCTTTTGTATTTTCATATATTATATGATGAAACAACAACAACAACAACAACTTTGTGCCAGGTGAATAAACAAATGCAGGTAACCCTCAACGTATGACTACAACTGAGCCCTAAATTTATGTTGTTAAGTGAATTTTGCCCCATTGGCGCAACACGCAATTGTTAAGTGGCTTCCCCGCTTATTTTGCCTGTCAGAAGTTTGTAAAAGGTGATAATAATAATAATAATAATAATAATAATAATAATAATAATAATAATAATAATAAAAAATTATTATTATTATTTTATTTATATACCGCCCTTCTTCCGAAGGACTCAGGGCGGTGAACAGGGCAAGCATAAAAAATACAGAATACAAAAGTTAAAAAGGATTAAATATATGCCCAGCTAAAGACAGTAAATACAAATACTAAAATAACAGTAAAAATACCCCACCCATCCCCCATCAGGCCAGGCCGGCTTGT